>NC_137851.1:43668202-45033202 GCF_948465745.1 Chenopodium album
ATGGGTATCCCTAAATAATTGGTATAATGCATAGCTGAATCGAGCGATTGCCTCACAATAAGCTAGCTAATTAAAATTCCGACATAACATTCTTAATTAGAATTAGAGCAGCTAATCAAACAACCTAAAATTCAAAAGGTCTATAATTTAAATTAATGTGTTCTAGTAAATGATAAATCTTTCAAGCAATAATGATTCATCCAAATTAATGATTGGGAAAAATGAAGCTAAAGCTAATATTATTTTGGGTTGCTACCTGCTGGTGAGGCGAGGAGAGGAGGGGGCGGTTCAACTGGTGAGGTGTAGGGAATAATTCAAGCACTACCCAAAACTTGAACTCCACTGTGATCATACACTTAAGTATGGTGGCGTCCAAAGGGAAGGAAGCTAGTGCAAAAGAGTCGCCAACAAATTTTAGGAACTTGTAAACCGTTCACAAGGTGAAGATTATACCCCTTAACGATCCATGAGATCGTCAACTCCAAAAGGTCTTGAACCAAATAGGGTTCGGGGATGAGGGTACGAATCAAATCTACAAAAGAAAGAACTCGCCCTATAAAATAGGCCTCTACTTCATTCTTCTTGTATTCATGTGCGCTTTCTGACTAACATGCAAACATTAGGTTAACCCTAAACCTGTTTATCTATGTTGGTTGAATTTAATGCACAAATAAAACTATTATTGGCGATCACTTAAATTATAATCATATTAGCCCTAAACAAGATTATTAATTATCTTGTTAAGCGTGATTAGAAGTACAAATTCCCTTTAAACATGCATAAAAGGCGTGATCAAGCAATAACAATAATAATATCAAGCAACATAATAATCAAAAATAATAATCATCATAACAATCATAATCATGTTAAAGCATAATAATAGCAAGATTCTAGGCATGATACTAACAAGATTAATAACAAACCCTAGCATGTCACTAAACAATAAAAATCAAAGTTTTAGCCCTAGCATGATACTAACATGATATTAGGAAAAGAGTAAAAGGCACCCTAAACATGATACTAGAAAGCAATAGAAACATCTTAACATGATACTAGGAATTAAACAAATTTAAACATGCTTTCTACAAGAATTGAACAATAAGACTACATACTTTGATGCCTCGTGCCTCTTTCTAATAACAAAATACACGCGTTAGTAACTTCAAGGAAAATATTTAAATAAACAATCAAATTAAATAATTGAAATAGAGATTTGGGACCAAACCCTTAGAAATTATAACCTTTCACGTCTAGGGCGAAGGCAACTTCGAACATGGATAGGTATTTCAAGATCTCGTGTATGCGGAATTTTGTTTGAGAAAAGTTAGAGAGATGAGAGCATAGAGAGAATTGATGATTGTAGATGATGATTGATTGTAGATGAATAAAAACAGAGGTTCAGGACCCTATTTATAAGAAAACAGTCCGGAAAATAGGTAGAATTTGATAAGGACTAAAACTCCACTCTGTCGCTGAAAAGTCGACCTTGTCGCTTGGCGACAAGCTCTGTCACGTGGCGACAAGGCCTGTCGCGTGGCGACAGTCTGGATTCCTACGCGCTTTCAAACACGGAGTCCACTTATCAATCAAAATTGACTTGTAAAGTCCGTATGAAAACTGAAATTGTATTTTTCATAAAATAATATTTTATTCCAAGTAAAACTTATCAAAATATAATTATTAATTCTAATTCTATTAGGACTTAGAAAAACCCTCTAGAGAATTCTAGAAGACTATAATTAATTCTTATAATTTTAGGAATAATAATTAACATTGGGCCCTCCCCTAGATCATTGGGCCGCATGTAAAGATCAAACTGGGCCCACTTTAGTATTTTGGCCATAACTTCCTCATTATTCATCGAAATTGGGCTTATAATATATCGTTGGAAAGCTCTTTGCAAGCCCCATCCAACTAAACTATTACTGGACCCTTGTCATGAACCAAACTAAACTGGATTGACTGTTTTCATAAAGTAGAGTTGTTTTCGAAAACAGAAAGAAAGGATTTTTAATAAAAACCAACCGCAACACCTGACCTTTCACACTTTCACCTTGTTCGATTATCATTCGACGCAAAAGGTATTCATCACCGGGTTTGGTTTTGGGGAGACACAAATGGGTGTCTACTGAAGCCCCCACTTTGACTGAGTTTGGAGAAACGCAAGTTTCGAAAACGAAAGTCAAAGTAGCGATAGGGACGAAGAATGATTTAGAACGTTCTGCGATCCCAAATCATTCTTGTAACACTGATACCTGTAAACTAGCGTTAGTTAAACAGATAAAAGAGTTAAGAGGCGCGTATCTTGCACCGTCGAGCACACGTCTCTGAAAGTAACTGATTTGTTGCATTTGTTGAAGACCGCTCTGCTTGTAGCTGCCTCCTATTTCATCGAAGATTACTCTGCTTGTAGTCATTTTCCGCCGCTTGTGACCATCTTCCACATCCTAGGGAACACGATCGAAGATAACTCTACTTGTAGCCATATTCAGTTGTTGGTGACAACCCTCCACAAGCTAGAGAACGCTGTCGAAGATATCTTCTCCTGAAGTCATCCTTATTTGTTGCGACAATACTAGACCAATGACTGTTGATCCTTTAAACTTCGCCTGAACTTTGCTTCTGCTATGCCAGTACGTCGGCGCTTCTGCTTCTTGTGAACCATTATGTCGGTGCCTTTGCTGTTTATGAACCATTATGTCGGTGATTTTGCTATTTACGAACCATTATGTCGGTGCTTTTGTAGTGAGCCTATGTTCAGGCGCTTTAAGCGAAGTGAGACGATCTTTTTGCCAGGTCGATCACTTATTGTGATTGTAATCGAGCCGATCATTAAATCATTTCAAGTTGCTTAGAGGGGCTAACTGGCGTACCAAGGAACCCGAAATTGCTTTACGAGGTTCACATAACCATATTATGGAGCCCTGTAATCTGTCGCCGCTCCAGCGTTAGCCGGAACTGATTGTCGCCGTTATTTTTGCTTGTTGCCAAGCGACAGGCTTTGTCGCCATGCGACAAACTTGTTGTTTGGCAACAGGGTCGGGTTTTTTAAATACCCTCCCTTTCTTCTTCATTTTCCGCTGCTGCTGTTCTGTTTTTTCACATTTGCTCAAAACTTCGACTTTCTCGTTCTCGCTCAATTCTCAACCGAATTCGCTCAAACTTGTTGCAAATCAAAGCTTATTTCTTCTATTTTCCCGATCCATGTAAGTTTTATTCAAACTCAACTCGGTGTTTGCTGAATTATGCATTCTTTGTTCGTGACTTTTCCGAAAATTCGAATGCGTTCTTGCTTAATTTGATTCCTTTGTTGAATTTTATGCCTTGAACTTGCTTGATTATGCTTACACATTGCCTTGGGAGTGTTTTGAGACTTGTTTGACTCAATTTGGTGAAGAAATGAGCGATTCACCATTGTTGGACCTCTTGAGGTCGTGAAGAACAATATGATCCGTTCTTTGTGTTTTTACTAATTCTTCTTGTACAATTTGTCACAATATTTATCATAGTATTGCGAGAAATTGTTTGGTTGCTTGAAAATGCTGATTATGCTTATATTGAATTTGTGCTCTGTTTTAGTACTACGTACTCCATTTTTTGCGAACATAATATCATGCGGCTAGGTGAACCTTAGATACTATAGAACCTTAATCTTTATTACTTTCATGATATAGCATGGTTAGGCAACGCGACTCTGGTTCTCAGTCAAGGGACACACGCCAGGAGGACGAGCCTGTCGGCGAGGGTGAGGACTCTTCTACTAGACTTGGACCTCTTCCAGAATGGGATGAGCACACTCTTTTCTTTTCTCCTGAGCACCATATTTCTGAGCGGGTGCGACGCGGGCTCATCAGCGGGAGGACTCGCAGTCATGGTTTTGGCAACAACATCATCGGTACGCTATATAAAGCGTACTTCAGCAGAGACGAGGCGCTCCGACAGCTGTGGGAGTCCTGTGGGTTGACTCCCCTTTTTCGGGCTACTCAGGCCATGTACTCCTATGATGGGAGTAACCTCGTCGTCCGAGCTTTGGTGGAGTTCTTTTGAGACACCACCAACACCTTTTATTTTCCCTGGGGTGAGATGACGGTCACTCCTGCCGACTTCAGTCTCATCACAGGTTAGGAGTTTCGTTCTTCTCCACTGCCATTTGACAGTGATATTACTGTCTACTCACCGATGGTTATGGAGTTATTGGGTCTGATTGCTATTCGGGCCCGTGCTGAGGCTCAGCTGGGACAGCTTAGTTCCTGGTGCATCCGCCGTTCCACTTTGGTAGCGGCTTTTGTGGATGATGCGACCACTCGCGAGCAACGAGTGCGCATCTTTGTTCTTATTTTGCTGTCAGGGACCTTTTCTCCTGACAAGGGTAGTCGAGTGCTCCTCTACTACTTGAGATCTGTTCGCGAGCTCCACCTGGTCGGGACGTATGACTGGGCCAGCTTGGCCTATGCTGACTTTCTTCTGGGCCTGCGATGTTCCTTCCGTCATAGGGTCTTGTTTGGAGATATCGCACTTTCCAGTTTCTAGAGGGTCGTAGAGGTATATTTCTATCCTTTTGAAATTAGCTTTAGACTTGTGCAAGCATTTGCTGACTTTCTCTTATCTATGTAGATTTGGTTCTACGAGTACTTCCCCTCGCTTGCGCTGGTAAGACCTTTACCTCGCGAGCTCCCCGTTGGCGCTGGTTGGGGAGGTCGTACTGGCCAGATCGAGACTGCACGTATTCAAGATCTGATCCTCTCGGTAGATTCTCGTGAACACTAATTTTTTGATATTACTCTTTTGAGCGCGTTTATCTTACGTAGCTGTTTTGTAGGAGCCTGGCGTGGTATACCGACCATGGGCTGATTTGGCTATACTTGCGCTGGCCGCGCGGTATACTACCGAGCGTCGTTAATTTCAGGGGACGTATGATGCTACAGTGTATCTTGGCGAGAGAGTAGCTATTCAGCACTCCTCAGATATTTTCGTCGTCCCCGCTTGCCTGCCTCAACATATGTTTCATAAGGCATTGACGTGTGCAAAGTTATTAAAATCGGGATTCTACTTTGAATCGGAAGGGGCTATCAGAATCGAATCGTAAAATCGAATCCTAGAATCGTAAGATTCTACCGGCAGGCATGATCAAGACGTCAAATATAAATTTAATTAAATATATTGAAATTATGAGTTTGAAACCTAATTATTGATAGATAATAGTTATTTACCTATTAAACAATCAATACTTGACAATATATATTTATAAAAGTCTATATAAACATGTTTGTTACTTCTAAGAATTTCGCTAGCTCAAAAAAATATGTAAAATCGGGTAGAATCGTAAATCGAATCGTATGATATACATGAATCGTAAAATCGTTAGATTTTAAGATTTAAATCGGAATTTTAATAACAATGGATGTGTGACTCTGCCAGTTGGTCGTCTCCTGGCACTCTCTTGCGGTCTCATGTCCATTTAGAGTAGAGTTACGAGGATGACTTGCTGCCTTTGCTAGCGCCGACCCCTGTTTTGTCTGAGGAGGCAGCGGTATGTTTACTTTTTATTTTTCTTTAGGTAGCCCCCAAGTGAATTATGATCATTTGAATTTTATTTTATCAGGCTGGGCCTAGGGAGTTCGTCCCTCCGAGGATGTCTATCTATTACCAGGGTGTGTTCGGACCGATCGAGGAGATGATACCTCCATCCCCCGAGGATCATAGTTTTGTGGAGCGCTCCATTCCTCGTCGCCAGACTCGGGTGAGCTTATCTATTTTCTTGCTTTTGTATTTGTTTTGTATTATTACTGACTTTATTCCTTTAACAGTTTTCTCGCGAGGTGGTGACAGCTATGGCGAGGTGTATAGACGCCTTTCGCAGCCAGCTCGTGAGGTTACGGAACCGAGCTACCTCTCGGAGGATCGACGTTGAGGAGGTATCTCTCTTGTCTTTCTTTTGTGTCACCTTTTATTATATTCTTTACTTGGTATCTGACTTGATTTACCTTTGCAGGGACAGCATATTCCTTCACCCCGCACTCGATCGAGACCCGAGGCTAGGAGAGAGCCGACTAGATCTGGCTCAAGGCGTCGCCGTACTTCTGATGGCGGCCGAGGTGGCCGGTCTGAGGCTGCTCCCACCGAGGACTCGGTTTCTTCGCCCGAGGATGTTTTTGCTAGGCTGACGGGCCAAGGAGACGTGACATCGGCTCCTTCGATGGGTGGTGGGACGTACGAGGTTGGCTCGTCGTCGCAGTAGCCCTTGCAGCCTCAGCCGTTGTCGATTGGTGAGCCTGGGTGGGCTGGCCCTGAGCTGAGGTTTCCGCCGACTGGCAGGTCAGGAGAATGTGAGGGGCATACTCCCAAGACTACATCTTTCTTTGATATGATGGGCGTACCTCATCATCTACGGCCTCCGGCACCATAGTTTGTACATGTGCTTATTTATTTATTTGACTTCATAGGACTTTTTCTTTTGTAGATTAGACACATTGTATATACAAACTTTTTATATTAAGCCTATTTTGTCTTTGCATTTTATTTTTCATGTGCATGTGAGTGTGCGCAATTGTGACTTAATTTTTGCGCAAAAATTTCCGTCATTTTTATTATCAATGGAGGGTATCCGACTTTCTCCCCCAAAAGAAAAAATGAAAAATAAAATGATTTTGACTAAAATAAGCTTAAGCCCAATTTAATCAAAAGAAAAAGGCAATATGGAATGGATTTGTATATAGGGGTATTGAATATCGGGGTGGAATGTGCAAAATCAAAGTCGAATCAAAGTCAGAAAAGCGCGATTTGCATAACGCGTAATTGTCGCTGGTTCAGATTCGTTGTTGCCACGCGTTTCCTTTGTCGCCACGCGACAAACTTGTCGTTTGGCGACAGACTTATTTTTCCAAATCCTTTTAGAATTCGAAATCTGCCAAAAATTGTTTATAAATAGCCCCCAAATCTGACGATTTCTGTATAATTCGAATAGATTAACTCAAAAATTAGTCATGACTTTAATTAAGAAGAGTTTTTGTAATTTCACTCGTGAGTGGTGTCGTTCTTTAACTGCTAAGGAGAGAAAAGAACTTGACTTTTTCCATATGGGGGGTATTTATGGCATAAAGGGGGTAGATCTTGATATAGACTTCATTCATACCGCCTTAGAATATTGGGATCCTAATACTCATTGCTTTAGATTAGGCTATGATGAAATTTGCCCTTTACCAGAAGAGTTTGGTGCCATTCTAGGCTTTCCTTCATTAAATCTTGTGGTAATGCCTAGGGTGAGTGAGTATTATTACAAAGATTATGAGCGTTTCCTTGACCTTAGGGGTAAAGATCCAAAAAACATAGTGCATGGTAATAATGTTGATTTAAAAAAATTTGCACGTTTTTATTTTGATAGACCACGCTCCGAATCTTTTCATGTTTATAGGAGAATAGCTTTCCTCTTTTGCATGCTTAGCCAATATTTTCTTACTAATGGTAAAAATAATGATGGTCAAGCAATTATAATATCTGTGCTAGAACAAATCGAATTTGGGAGAAATCCAATGCCATTAATCGTTGGAGAGACTATGCTTAGTCTTGATGAATTGAAATAGAATCTAGAAGCACCTCTTCGAGGCTCTCCAATTTTATTACAGGTAGAAAAATAATATTCTTAATTACAGAAATTTAAACATATTTTTTTATAGCAATACTGATTATCTACATTGAATTTTACAGATGTGGCTCATGGAGAGACTAGAATTAATTAGTCCTCCTAATAATATTGACAAATATACCCCCAATTACTTTTTTCGGCGAAAGAAACGTTTCTCCTTGAAGATGGGTTGCCGTGAGTGGGGCAAAGTTTTTGCCTGTTGTGACTTTTCCATTAAATGGGTCGTTCCCTGGTGGAAGCTTAAAAAGATGATTGGTTGTAATAGCCAACCCTTTTGCCGTCTTCCTAGTTTGTCAAAATTGACCTTTTATTATCCCTGTAGAGTAAACAGGCAATATGGGATTGCGCAAACCATTCCTACGGGAGACCTTCGTCGCCCTTATGAATTCCCCGTTTCACAAGAAGTTGAACGATTTGACAAGTATTAGTGTGCTAGGCCGTTATGGGAAGTGATTACCCAAAAGGTTCCACCTTCTTTGTCCAATGATGTGAAGCAATGGTTGACTGGTAGATCTCAAAAGGACCGAGCCAAAGTAGAGAAGACCAATGTGAAGACTCGCCTTGGTGACAAGAAATTTTCTGCTAAGGAACGCCTAGGTGAAAGAGTTGAGTTTAAGACCCCTGTGATACCTAAGAAGAAGAGTGCTAAAGACAAAGGGAAAAGAAAGGTGGACTCTACAGAAAAGAAGGTTTGGGTAGAGAGAAAACATGGAGTTTTAGCTGTGGTAGAGACTATCCATACTAAAATTGAATGTAGATCCTCTAATGGTTGTCTCTTAGCAAAAGTGATGGATGAAGAAGAAGCTTCTAACAAGAATTGGAAAAGGATCAAGAAAGAAAATAAAGACTAGAGTATTGCTTTTCCTTCAATTTATTAGACAATTTAAGTTAATCTTAATTTTTTTTAGCTTGATTTAAATTCCATCAATAATGTAATTCTTTACTTATTAATGTAATTTCAGCTTTTTAATTAAATTAACTTTACATTAAAGCAATGAAAACAACTTAAAATATTTTTTTCCAAAAAAATTTCTTTAAGGACGGAAGTCGAAAAAAAAAAGATTTTCAGAATGCACCAAAGTTGTCCAGATGTCCGCAGAAAATTGGCGCTGCTCATGCGAGTATGTCGCCAGACTTTTCCACTTGTCGCATGGCGACACACTTGTCGTTTGGCGACAATTCTTTTTTTTTTGTCGATGCTGGGACACGAAATGCTTGATAATTAAAGTGGCCGCACCCTTTAAAGGGTTGCCTACGTATCCTTTCTTAAGGAATCAGGCCAAACGTAGCTCTCTTGAGTATCCTACTCAAGTAGTTATTGGTAGTACTTCTTAAGTTGGTCAAGATTGGTCATGTTTGAGAATTCATTGCCGTCCATGTCAGTTAATTGAGCTGCACCTCCTGACAAGATTGTTTTGACAATGTATGGTCTGGACCAATTGGGCCTGAATTTGCCTCTTGGATCCAAAACATTTTTCCTTAGTGCTTTTAGTACCAAGTCTCCAACCTTGATGTTTTTTGTCTTGACCTTCTTGTTGAAGTGTCTAGCCATACGAGTTTGGTAGCATTGGGTATGATGTAGAGCTTCTAGTCGTTTTCCATCAAGTAGAATTAACTCTTCATACCGTGCTCTAGTCCATTCAACTTCATCGAGTTTACTTTCTAACGCAATGCGTAGAGAAGGTATTTCTAGTTCTACAGGGTGCACGGCATCCATTCCATAGATTAGGGCGAATGGCGTGTTTCCTGTTAACGTTCGAATTGACGTGCAATAACCCCAAAGTGCAAAATGGAGTTTGTCAGGCCAATCCTTGTAATTTTCTGTATTTTCTCGATGATAGTCTTTATATTTTTATTAGCTGCCTCAACTGCTCCATTTGCTTGAGGTCTATAAGGGAAAGAATAGTGATATTGAATACCATACTTTTGTAACAATTCTTCACATTCGGCTTGAAAGTGAGTTCCATTGTCAATTATCATCTCATGTGGGACTCCGTATCGACAAATTATGTTCCTTTCGATAAAGAGTGCTACATGTTTTGCAGTGAGTTTAGCATATGATTGTGCTTCAACCCACTTTGTGAAGTAATCGGTTGCTACCAAGATGTACTCGTGACCTCCTGTTCCAAGAGGTGTGATTTTTCCGATTATATCGATTCCCCATGTTGAGAATGGCCATGGTGAGGTGTAGGTGTAGAGAAAAGATGGAGGAATATGTTGCAAATTTGCATAAATTTGGCACTCAGGGCATCTTTTTACATATTGATGACAGTCCCTATTCATGGTAGTCCAATAATATCCTTCTCGCATTATCTTTTGGACTAGCATTTTGCCATTAACATGTGTTCCACATACTCCTTCGTGGACTATTCTCATAGTTCTTTGAGCGTCCTTCTTGCCTACACATAATAGGGCTCGACCTTTAGGTACCCTTTTGTGTAACTCATCATTTATGAGTACGTATTGAGAAGCTAAAAGTCTTAAAGCTCGTTTTGCTCTTTTGTCAGCATGAATGAAATACTTAGAACTTTTCGAGTCTCATCCACTCATTCTAAATCATTGCCAAAATAAATTTCAGGAATTAAAATAGAAATCTTCCCAGAGGAGTCGCCAAAAACTGTAGGGAATATTTCAAGCACTACCCCAAACTTGAACCCCACTGTGATCATACACTTTAGTATGGTGGCGTCCAAAGGGAAGGAAGCTAGAGCAAAAGAGTCGCCAACAAGTTTTAGGAACTTGTAAACCGTTCACAAGGTGAAGATTACACCCCTTAACGATCCAAGAGATCGTCAACTCCAAAAGGTCTTGAACCAAATAGGGTTCGGGGATGAGGGTACGAATCCAATCTACAAAAGAAAGAACTCGCCCTATAAAATAGGCCTCTACATCATTCTTCTCGTATTCATGTGCGCTTTCTGACTAACATGAAAATATTAGGTTAACCCTAAACCTGTTTATCTATGTTGGTTGAATTTAATGCACAAATAAAACTATTATTGGCGATCACTTGAATTATAATCATATTAGCCCTAAATAAGATTATTAATTATCTTATTAAGCGTAATTAGAAGTACAAATTCCCTTTAAACATGCATAAAAGGCGTGATCAAGCAATAACAATAATAATATCAAGCAACATAATAATCAAAAATAATAATCATCATAACAATCATAATCATGTTAAAACATAATAATAGCAAGATCCTAGGCATGATAATAACAATAGTAATAACAAACCCTAGCATGTCACTAAACAATAAAAATCAAAGCTTTAGCCCTAGCATGATACTAACATGATATTAGGAAAAGAGTAAAAGGCACCCTAAACATGATACTAAAAAGCAATAGAAACATCCTAACATGATACTAGGAATTAAACAAATTTAAAAATGCTTTCTACAAGAATAGAGCAATAAGACTACATACTTTGATGCCTCGTGCCTCTTTCTAATAACAAAATACATGCGTTAGTAACTTCAAGTAAAATATTAAAATCAAACAATCAAATTAAATAATTGAAATATAGATTTGGGACCAAACCCTCAGAAATTATAGCCTTTCACGTCTAGGGCGAAGGCAACTTCGAACTTGGCTAGGTATTTCTAGATCTCGTGTATGCGGAATTTTGTTTGAGAAAAGTTAGAGAGATGAGATCATAGAGAGAATTGATGATTGTAGATGATGATTGATTGTAGATGAATAAAAATGGAGGTTCAGGACCCTATTTATAAGAAAACAGTCCGGAAATAGGTAGAATTTGATAAGGAATATAACTCCACTCTGTCGCTGCAAAACCGACCTTGTCTCTTGGCGACAAGCTCTGTCGCGTGGCGACAGTCTGGATTCCTAGGCGCTTTCAATCACGGAGTCCACTTATCAATCAAAATTGACTTGTAAAGTCCGTATGAAAATTGAAATCGTATTTTTCATAAAATAATATTTTATTCCAAGTAAAACTTATCAAAATATAATTATTAATTCTAATTCTATTAGGACTTAAAAGAAACCTCTAGAGAATTCTAGAAGAATATAATTAATTCTAATAATTTTAGGAATAATAATTAACATTGGGCCCTCCCCTAGATCATTGGGCTGCATGTAAAGATCAAACCGGGCCCAGTTTAGTATTTTGGCCATAACTTCCTCATTATTCATTGGAATTGGGCTTATAATATATCGTTGGAAAGATCTTTGCATGCCCCATGTAACTACACTATTACTGGACTCTTGTCATGAACCAAACTAAATTAGATTGGATGTTTTCATAAAATAGAGTTGTTTTCGAAAAAAGAAAGAAAGGATTTTTAATAAAAACCAACCGCAACACCTGACCTTTCACACTTTCACCTTATTCGATTATCATTCGACGCAAAAGGTATTCATCACCGGGTTTGATTTTGGGGAGACACAAATGGGTGTCTACATGAGGCGATTTTGGTGGTGGTCGGAAAAAGGAAAGGGCAGTTCTGGCGGGGGAGATAGGGATGGGCTTCTGGAGTGTTGTAGTGGTGTTAGTGGTGGGGATGGTTTAAGGAGTGGTGGAGTTAGCTGCCGGAATGGGTAGGGACGATGAGAGAAGGTTAAAAAAAAAAGTTTCAGCAAATTAGCTAGCGACACGTGTCACAGTAACTTAAAATAACAGGTTATCAACAGATTTCGTCTTGTTTAAAATTGATACCCCCAAAGGTTGTATTATTCAAGAATAATTGAAAGGTTGTATTGTTAAAAACAACCGCCCAAAGGTTGTATTATTAATAGAAATTTTTCCTTGATTTTACAAAAGTTGTAGAATTAATTTACTAAAAAAAAAAACAAAAAAGGATATAAATTGAGTGGGAGCAGCAATGACTGGGTAGCAGAACCACCCGGTGGGCCACGGTGACTGCTCCGATGGTCAGCTTGGGCATAGGGGCAGCAGGGCGGTGTTAAGGGAGGGGCAGTTCAGGGAGGGGCAGTGGCTGAAACGTGCAACTATTGCACGGTTCTAGCAACTGCACCTACTGGTTGGTGTGCTGGTTGCTGCTTGGTGCGCCAGCCAAGGCGTTGCTGTGGTTGGGCGACTGCCCGGCTGCTTCAGTGGCTGGGCTCCGGCCTAGCTCCTGTGGTGGCTGTGCCGTGGCTGGGCAGAGTGCTCAGTCACGCAGTCCCCTGTTTTTCAATAAAAAAAATTTATTTTGATTTAATTAACTTAGTTTCTGATTTTATTTTGGATAATATTGCAAAACTAATTTTTTGGGAGGATTTTGAGCGATTCCAATTAAGGTTGTTTGACTTTATTATAAGATAATTACCTAATTTGATTTTTTAATCTAATTAAAATTAGTTGGTTAGCTTAATTTTTGGGATATAATCTTTTTAGGTGGTTAAGATTTCAAGTTTTTAAATATGATTTATTTTCTAGGATTTAATTGATCTATCCACTTGACATAATTAAGAATATTTGATATTTTTATTATTTGCAAGTATAATACGTGATATTATTATGTGGAAATTTTCATATATATGATATATTATTGCTATAAATGACTAGTATGGCCCAAGATTTAAATTATAAATACGATCTGCGTATCATTGTGTATTTTTGTAATTTAAATACGATCTGCGTATCATTCAGTATTTTTATAATTGATTTTAATTAGGAATTAGTTTAATTATTTAAATATTTAATTAATCCAAAGAAGAGCCTAAGATGAGAATGCCCATGACGAAGGTGGATGGAGATCCATGAAAAGTCCAAGGAGGTGGCCAATCAAGCTTAGTTCTTAGGATTAAGGGCCGTACTAGCTCATATTTAATTTTGCATTTTATTAATATTCTTAAATTGCTTATAAGTTTATTATATGTTTGTTATCAATGCAATAGAGTTCACCTATTAATAACGACATAATGAAATTAGGTTTCGCTAATATTGAGGTTTGCTTTTCCAAATACAAAGTACTTATTAACCCTTAATTAATAGTAATAGGTCATGCCTCCGCAATGTATTATTATTAATTTTGGGAGGTGAGGTGAAATTGCGAATTTTGCACACTTAATTTGGTTAACCTCAACAAAATCATCAAAAGTGTTTTGGAGTTTGAAGCAAAGGGACAATTAAGCATGAGATGTTTTTCTGTCTAACCTAGAATTACAAATGTTGTAATTAGTAAAGAGTTTACTTACCTTGAAAATGTAACTTTAAGATAAGACTTCCGTTTGCTTAACGCTACATGTTGATAGGATTTTGGAATCACTTAATCAAATTGGGACATTAAAATTGAATAGAGTGCTAAGTAACCTAGAAACCATTACATCTTTTAGGTGATTTATTAAACATAAATTGAACTTTGCCTTTTTCTAGTATGTAGATAACATGTCTCATAACAACAACAACTCGATTTTCAACATCTGTCCCTTCCTTCAGAAGGATAGGCTGAACGGAGAAAACTTCATCAATTGGGAAAGGACCCTAAGACTTGTTTTAAGGTTGGAGGGTAGAGAGGATGTCTTAGAAAACCCACTTCCAGTAGTAACTGATGAATCATCTGAAGCTGACAAACATCGTGCTAGCCAGGCTAATAAGAGGTCTACTCCAATCACTTGCTTGATGGTGGCAGCTATGGAACAGGACCTCCAAAAGAGAATTGAGACTAAGGATTCTTATACCATTATGCAAGAGCTTAAGGCCATGTTTCAGAAACAGGCCAGGATTGAGAGGTATGAGACTAATAAGGAGATTTTGGAATGTAAGATGGAAACTGGAGAATCAATTCGCCAACATGCTTTCAAAGTTATGGGTCTTTTTGAAAACATGGAACGTCTAGGATTCCCTTATATCCAACAGTTGGCTACTGATATCATTCTCCACTCATTGCCTGACAGCTTTAACCAGTTCAGGATGACTTTCAACATGAATGAATCTGTAAAGACTTTGACTGAGTTGCATGGGATACTAGTCAATGTTGAAAAGAACATTCCCAAAGAACCAAAGAAAGAGGTTTTGATGGTTCAAAAGGGAAAGGGTTTCAAAAAGAATGGGGCAGGCAAGAAGAAGAAAGGCAAGCAAGTTGTCACTGTTTCTGAAAAACCTAAGTGGACTGCTAAGCCAAAAGTTGCTGCGGAAATCAAATGTTTCTATTGTGAAAAGATAGGTCACTAGAAAAGAAACTGCCTCAAATACTTGGAGGACAAGAAGTTAGGTTCTTCCACTTTAGGTATTTATGTTATAGAAGTCAATCTAACTTCTACTTCTTTGTGGGTATTCGATACTGGCTGTGGTTCTCACATAGTTAATGATGTGCAAGGACTAAAAAGAAGTAGAAAACTAGCAAAGGGCGAGGTGGAGCTTCGCGTCGGAAATGGAGCAAGAGTTGCTGCACTTGCCGTCGGGAGTTATAGTCTACATTTACTGTCTGGATTAATTTTAGAACTTAATAATTGTTATTTGATTCAATCAATTACTAAGAACATTATTTCTGCTTCAGTTTTGGATAATGAAGGTTTTTATTTTGAGATTAAGAACAAATGTTATTCCATTTCTTACAATAACATGTTCTATGCTAGTGCAAAAATGATTAATGGTTTTTATGTGCTTGATAGGACAGTCAAGTCTATAACATAGATAGCAAGAAACAAAAGTCTTATGATTTAAACCCAACATATCTATGACATTGTCAGAAGGGTCATATAAACCAAAAGCGCATCCAAAAGTTACAAAAGGATGGAATCCTTACATCATTCGATTATGAATCTTTTGATGTTTGTGAATCATGCTTAATGGGGAAAATGACAAAATCACCTTTTATTGGAAAAGGTGAAAGTGCCAATGACCTCTTGGCGTTCATACATACGAATGTTTGAGGGCCTATGAGTTGAAAGGCAAGAGGTGGGTTTAGTTACTTCATTACTTTCACTAATGATTTAAGTCGATATGTGTAGACACCTGATTGTGTCTCCCCAAAAACCAAACCCAGTGATGAATAACTTTCACGTCATTGATTATCGAACAAAGTGAAAATGTGAAAAGTCTCGTGATGCGGTTGTTTTAATAAAAATACTTCTTTCAGTTTTCAAAAATGTACTCTATTTATGAAAATGTTGAATCCAATTTAGTTTGATCCATGATAAGGGTCTAATAATGGTGTAGTTGGATTGGGATCAAAAAGAGCTTTCCAACGATATATTATAGGCCCAATTCCGATGAATAATGAGGAAGTTATGGCCAAAATACTAAATTGGGCCTAAAATGGTTTTATATGGCCCAATGATCTAGTGGAGGGCCCATTAGTTAATATTCCTAAAATTATTAGTATTGATTTTAATCTTCTACAATAATCTAGAAGGTTATTTTGAGTTATAGTGGAGTTAGGATTAGTAATTATATTTTTAGAAAATAAAGAATTTTATTTGGATTAAAACAAGTATGTTTAAAAGAATTAAATCTGATATTAAAAGATAAGTACGGACGTTAATTAGTCTAATTTAATTAGATTAAGGACTCTGTACGGAAAACGGGGAAATACGACCCTATTTATAGAGAAAATAGCTATTCTTTCTCTCTCTTTCTAAGCCTTCCCCTTTTCAAATAAAAATACCGCATTCACGAGTTCTAAACACACCTAGCAAGTTCAAAGTTGCTTTCGCCCTAGACGTGAAAGGTTGATAATTTCTGAAGGTTTGGTCCCAAATCCCTATTTCAATTATTTAAATTAATTATTTGATTTAATATTTTCATTGAAGTTACTAACATGTGTATTGTTTTGATAGAAAGAGATACGAGGCATCAAAGTAAGTAATTTAATTACTTAATTATTCTTTTGATATAGAAATCATGCTTAGATTATATTAATTCCTAATATCATGTATGTTTCTAGTATCATGTCTAGGTTGCTTCCTATTTTCTTCTATCATGTTAGTACCATGTTAGGGATAAAGCTTTGATTTTTATTGTTTAGTGACATGCTAGGATTTGTTATTAATCATGTTAGTATCATTCCTAGGATCTTGCTAATATTATGCTTTATTGAGATTGAGAATATGATTATTATGATGATAATTCATTATTATTATGTTGCTTGATATATTATTATCATTGCTTGATCACGCCCTCTCTTGCAGGATTAAAGGGAATTTGTATTTGTAATCACCCTTAATAAGATAATTAATAATTTTGATTTAGGCTAATGTGATTTTAATTCAAGTGATCACCAATAATAGATTTGTTTGTGCATTAATATTCAACCAACATAGATTAAACAGGTTTAGGATTAATATATTGATTGTATGTTAGTCAGAAAGCGCACATGAATATGAGAAGAATAAAGTAGAGGCCTATTTAGGGCAAGTTCAATCTCTTTTAGGTTGGATTTGTACCTTCATCCTCGAATATCCAGTCATGGTTCTAGACCACTATAGAGTTAGCGATCTCATGGATCGTGAAGGGGTGTAACCTTCACCCTATAAACGGTTTACAAGTTCCTAAAACTTGTTGGAGACTCTTTTACTTTGTCTCCTTCCCTTTCGACGCCACCATACTTAAGTGTATAATTACAGTGGGGCTCAAGTGTGGGATGCTTGAAATATTCCTTACAATATGGGTATGTATACTTAATGAAGCATAAGTCGAAATCATTTGAAAAGTTCAAAGAGTTCCAAAATGAGGTACAAAATTAACTTGGTAAAACAATAAAAGCATTACGATCCGATCGTGGTGGCGAATATATGACCCAAGAATTCGATAATCATATAAAGGATTGTGGAATAGTTTCACAGTTGACTCCGCCAGGGACACCACAGTTAAACGGTGTGTCTGAAAGGAGGAATCGAACTTTACTAGATATGGTTTGATCAATGATGAGTCTTGTTGATCTTCCAATTTATTTTTGGGGATATGCTCTAGAAACAAATGCACACACTAAATAGAAGCCCGTCAAAGGCCATAGAAAATACTCCATATGAGATGTGGAATGGAAAAGTTCCAAACTTATCTTTTCTTAAAATCTGGGGTTGTGAGGTCTATGTAAACTTTTTACTGTCAGACAAACTTGCACCCAAATCAGATAAATGTCTCTTTGTGGGATACCCAAAGGAGACAAGGGGTTACTACTTCTATAACCGTCAACAGAACAAAGTGTTTGTTACTCGTGATGGTGTCTTTCTTGAAAAGGAGTTTATTTCTAAAAAGACAAGTAGGAGTAAAATAGTCTCGAAGAAATTCGAGATGAGCAACAAATGGATGTGGATCAAACCGCGTCAGAGGCGAGGGCGCATGACTCTGCTATGACAAGTCAAGCGTCGGACCAAGCTAATTCATTAAGCGAAATTCGTATCGTCCCACTTGAATCTAATTCATGCGAAAATCTTCAAGATATTGAAGAGAATATTTTTATTGAAGCTCAAACCCCACGTAGGTCGAGTAGAACAAGGATTCCAAACAAAAAGTTGGTTGATTTCCTGTTAACTGAAGACTCTGAAATATTGATTTTGGAAAATTCAGAATCAACTACCAACAGACAAGCATTGACGAGCCCAGACTCTGATAAATGGCTTGAGGCCATGAAATCCGAACTGGACTCCATGTCTGAGAATAAAGTTTTGACCCTAGTCGACTTGCCTGATGGGGTCAAGCCTATTGGATGCAAGTGAGTGTTCAAAATAAAAATAGACAAAAATGGAAACGTCTATATCTATAAAGCAAGACTGGTTGCAAAAGGATTCAAGCAAATTCATGGTATAGACTATGATGAAACCTTTTCTCCAGTGGCAAAGCTTAAATCGATTCGGATACTTTTGGCGATTGCTGCACATTACGATTATGAAATTTGGCAGATGGATGTCAAAATCGCCTTCTTGAATGGGTTCTTGATGGAGGATGTGTACATGACACTACCTGAGGATTTTGAGGATCCAGAAAATCCCAGAAAAGTTTGCAAGCTTCAAAGATCCATTTATGGATTGAAGCAAGCGTCTCGGAGCTGGAATCTTCGTTTAGATGAGGCAATTAAACAGTTTGGTTTTCTCAGGAGTGAAGAAGAATCTTGTGTCTACAAGAAATTTAGTGGGAGTAGTTTAGTCTTCTTGGTTTTGTATGTAAATGACATACTGCTCATGGGAAATGACATACCAATGCTTGAGTCAGTCAAGGAATGGTTGAGAAGTTATTTTTCCATGAAAGACCTTGAAGAAGCTAAGTACATATTGGGAATCAAAATCCATAGAGATAGGTCTCGAAAGATGATTGGACTAAACCAAGAGACTTATATCGATAGGGTTCTTTCGAGGTTCAGCATGGAAAACTCTAAGAGAAGATTCATTCCCATGTCACATGGCATTTTTCTTAGCAAGAGTCAATGCCCAACGGAGCCTGATGAGTTGAAGCGAATGAGTAGCATACCTTACGCCTCGGCTATAGGTTCTAATCATGTGTGCCATGATATGCACTCGACCAGATGTTGCATATGCTCTGAGCTTATGTAGCAGGTTCCAAGCAAATCCAGGTGAAGTACACCGGACTGCGGCTAAGAACATCCTTAAGTACTTGAGAAGGACTAAAGGAATGTTTTTGGTCTATGGAGGAGTAGATGAGTTGGTTGTTAAAGGTTATACTGATGTAAGCTTCCTGACCGACATAGATGATTACCGCTCACAATCGAGGTATGTCTTTTATCTGAATGAAGGAACGATGAGCTGGAAGAGTTCAGAGCAAGGCACTGTAGCAGACTCTACGACAGAATCAAAATATTTAGCGGCGATTGAAGCAGCTAAGGAAGTTCTTTGGATAAAGAAGTTCCTAATAGAGCTAGGTATCGTACCTAGTATTCTGGAAGGTTTTGAGTTGTTTTGTGATGATAATGGAGCTATTGCACAAGCAATAGTACCAAGATCAAACGACAAATCAAAGCATGTAATGAGGAAATATTACCTCACTCGCGAGATTGTAGACAGAAATGATGTCAAGATCTGCAAAGTTCATATAGATGAGAATGTTACTAATCCACTCACTAAAACTCTACCGCAATCCAAGCCTGAAAGTCATGCTAGGGCTATAGGGTTGAAGCAAATGTTATAATGGCTTTAGATTGTTTTATGTTTGGAGAAACATGTTACAATTTAAAGACATAATTTTGCTAATTTATGTTTATATGAAATGAAATTTTTCTCTTATTTAATTTTGGTTTAGTAATTAATAAAATGTCCAGTATATTTTATTGAATTTAATTGGTTTGTCAAATACGTGATTTGTTGAATGAAACCCCATAAGTGGACTAAATTCATAATAGAATATTTTAGTTCCTAATCTGAGTTGTTAAATTGGACGTAAATGACTTATAAAAGGATTAGCATAAAAGATTGATTGATAGTGCCTTTTCATGGGCTATGGGAACATGGAGATGTTAAATCAATCATATGGATGTGTATAGTTGATACATGATCGAACAAACCTACTTAGAAGTTGTAAAACTTGGCAATTATATTATTGGATTCCTAAGACATGAGTGAAACACTACTTAGCTCAATGATTAGTGTAACTTTGATGTTGTCAAACGTCATGCCGTAAAAGGGGACTATAAAGGAAACATTTGAGTTGTGCTAAAAGTTGAGTGGGAGTTTTTGTTGCCACTAGATTGAATAGGTCCTCCTATGTTAGATAGGATGGGTATGTATCTTGGCCTCTTGAAGAGTAAGAATTGAAAATGCATGGTCGTGCTCAAATGGATCATAAGATGATTATTTTCTTAGCAATTCAAACTTGGATTTCAAGAAATAATTTGAACGCTAGTATGAATAGCATAGAGATGTAATCATACTATCAAATTAGAGACTAAGAGACTTAAGGAATTTGAATATTGCACAATTGTCTCGGACAAGTGGGAGATTGAAGGAAATGTGTCCTCGACTCTAGTGCAATTACTAAGTATAATCATGGATCGTATTATGGAGATAGTAATTCGTTTATTTGGGTTGTCTATATGTCTTCCTAGAGAATGATATAGAACTTTGGGTTAGTAAGTAATAAACCTGAAACCCACGTAAACGGATCCTACAAGGTCACACATTAGGTTTGGATCAATAAGGAAACCCAAAGCCCAAAGTGGGCCTTAGGGTGACCGGCCAAGAAGGGAAAAGGGGAGAGGAAACCCTAACCTAATCAATGATAATGTGATTATATTCATTAGTGTTTTGTGAAAATAAAATATATAGTATTTAGTTTTCTAAAAACACCGTAAGTTTTTCCTTTCCATATTTTCTCTCTAAACTGGTTCTCTACTCCAAGAAAGGTGAAAGATTTTCCCGTCCAACTACCATTGGTGGAGTGTTGATTCAAGCCGGTGAACCGAATAGAGGAGTCGCGTTTGAGGCTCTTTGTCTCCCCTAGAGAAGAAGATTGCTAAGAGGATTCACGCATTATTGGTTAATTCTAAACTATTATGTGATCCTGTATTTGTATATGCATGAGATCCTGTTTAGGAGGTGCATATGAATGAGATTCATGAAATTCCTCTTAGGGTACCTAAAACCCTACAGAAGGTGCTCCAGATCAGTGGTGAGAGAAATAGGGAGCAAGAGGAAATGACAAGTGGTATCGAGTTGAACGGAGTTCTGGAATGTTCCTAAGGAGGTCTAGGTTGCCGGAGAATGCGAAGATGGAGGAGATCAAAGCTAATATGGAGAATGGTGTTCTTACTGTCATTGTTCCTAAAGCAGATGAGAAGAATCCTGAAATCAAGTGCATTAACATTTTTGCTGTCTGATTAAATAAATTAATTAGTCAATATAATAGGCACTTTTAAACATGTAATTGTGGTATTGTATTCGTGATTTACTAATTTGTAAGGAGTTAATCAATGATAAAATTAAACAAATTGTTTTTCTTATGAAATTGGTCTATTAATTGACTATTTTTCTTTACTGCATATTCTTGTGTTTTGCAACTTTAATTTTTACAATTATTTGTAACATGTCTATTACAACCAATAATGTGTGTTGTATCTTAGCAAAAGAAGATATAGTAAGAAGGTGCTTATTGGTGCATTCGTAACTTGTTATTTGAAATTGAACATCAAACCTTTTTTTTTTTTTGTGGATGCGTCATAAGAACAATGCAAAAAACTACAGATTAAGGTGGAAGAATTTGAGTTTGTAACCTATCGTATTATTAGTACATGTCACAAATTAATTCACAAATAAGTTATTATTGCTAGTTACAATATTCTTGGCCCCTAAAGCATAAACACCCTTGGCCTCTAAGGTTATAATACTTGTTTTCCAATATCAAGGCTAACCTTTGTAGTATAAATATCCATCATATTTCTCTTGTTTTGAGAATATGACGCAAGACACACAACTATAGCTCATTAGTAAGTTTCTTAGCTTTCTTTGAGAACTAAATCCTATATAATTTAGAGAGTTATACCATACTCTGATCTTGTACCCTTTGGGTTTGTACTCTTATACCTTTTTTTTTTTATTTTTTTCTTATATTGGATAATTAGTACTCATTGTTGGTGGGTTGTTTACCTCATTTGAGGGTTTTTCCCACGTTAACTTTGTGTGTCTCTTATTACTTTTCTTGTCCAACTTTTTTCTATTTATTTCTCTATATCATTTTATGCTTTCGCTTGCACTCCTAATTCCAACAGTGGTATTAGAGCCAGGTTTTTTTGAGCGTTTTTTTAAAAATCTTAATTTTTAAGATGTCTTCGCTGACAAAATATGATATAGAGAAGTTTGATGGCAACATTAGTTTCAGCATATGGAAAGTCCAAATGAAGGCTATTCTTACCCATAACGGTTTGAAGAATGCATTAGATGGCAAATAAAAAAATCTAGTTACTGTGATTGATGAGCAATGGAAGGAGTTAAATGAGAAAGCCTTATCAGTTCTTTAACTTTGTTTGTCCAAGGGGGTTCTTTGTGAAGTCATTTACGAAACTTCGGCTATAAGCCTATGGTTGAAACTGGAGTAACTATACATGACCAAGAGTCTTGCCAATAAATTGTGCCTCAAAGAGTGCTTGTACACAATTCGCATGACGGAAGTCCAGATCGACAGGACATAATTCCAACATATCTTGCAAATACTGTAAGATGCATCGGCACGATGTTTTCGATTGTTACAAACTAAAGAAAAAGTTTAAAAGAGAAGAAAATGAAAAGAAACATGAAACATCTGAAGTTAATGTTTTGATTCAGATTCTGAAGTTGTTCTTTTGGCTACTTCTCATCCTAGAAGTAGAAATTCTAATTAGGTTCTTGATTCTAGTTGTGCTTACCATGTTTGTTTTTAGCAGGATCTTTTTATTGATTATCAATCAATAAAGAATGGTTCTATTTTTATGGGCAACGGTTCTCGTTGTAAAATTCATGGTGTAGGCTCTGTTCGAATCAAGACTATTAATGGGAATATTAGAACATTATCTAATGTTTGACATGTTCTTGCCATGAAGCGTAATCTAATCTCAATGGGCACTCTTGATTCTAAGGGGTGCACGTTTTTAGTTCAAGGTGGAGTTCCCAAAGTCTCCAAAGGTGCTCATGAAATTATGAAGGCCATTAAAAGTGAAAATCTTTATGTACTTCAAGGTTCTTCAATTTCGGCTTCATCATACTAAACTTCAAATTGGTGTTGGCTTCCACGTCAAGCTAGTTCATACATGTCACTAGCTATTTCTAATCCTAGAGATAATTTGGGTTTAGCATGTGACATGTCTGCCTAATACCCTTAGAGGTTCATACAACTAGTACACACTATTATGGAATTTGTGCCAAGGTGTAGAATGTTGGGTACATGTCACAAATTAAGTCACAAATAAGTTATTATTGCTACTTACAATATCCTAGCTTGGTCTCTAAGGAATGAAGACCCTTGGCCTCCAAGGTTATACTACTTGCTCTTCAAGGTCAAGAGGCTTACATTTGTAGTATAAATATCCATCATATTTCTCTTGTTTTGAGGACATGATCACCAAGACACACAACTACTAGCTCATTATTAGTGAGTTTCTTAGCTCTCTTTGAGAATTAGATCCAATATAATCTATAGATTCATATCATATTCTTGTACCCTTCGAGGTTGTACTCGATTTCATACCTTTTTTTCATATATTGGATAATTAATACTCGTTGCTGGTGGGTTGTTTACCTCATTTGAGGGTTTTTCTCACGTTAAATTTGTATACTCTTATTACGCTTCTTTTCCATATTTTATTTCTTTATTTCTCTATATCATTTTGTGCTTCCGCTCCTACTCCCACACATGTACAAAGGTTCTCAATCTTAATCACTAGTCCCAAACCTTATTAGTATCGAATGTTTACCTTGATGAGATTGAAAGAGAAGTAAACATATTAGTTGACTATTGTAATTCGGATTATATAGAGCATACTTGAATGATTGAAAATCTATGGTACAATCATTAGTTGACAATCTCAATCCTAAATTCCTAATAACATTGCCCAAAGAGGTTTACGTCGCCAATGTTTTTAATAAGCCAATTAATATGTTAGATAATGTGAAACTCCTCAGCCTCGAGTGCATTCCATTGATCAAATATATATAGGGTTACAAAGGTGAGCCTTAAACACGTTAGGAAACCTCACAAGATAATTACATAATATTAACAAACTATATCCTTCTATACAAAATAATATCTAGAATATTTATCATATTCTATCACACCCCCGCAATCGTAGCGGGAGGAGGACGTACGCTGAGACTGGATCTGAATTTTAAAAATATTTGTCGAGGTAGGCCTTTCATGAAGATGTTAACAAACTAGTAATGTGATGGAACGAGCAAGTCTCGTACATGCCCCAACGCCACCGTTTCACGAACGAAATGAATGTCCATTTCTATGTGCTTGGTGCGTTAGTGCTATACGGGATTGTAAGACGAATAAATTGCACTGACATTATCACAATAAACAATAGTGGACTTTCTGAGAGGACACTGTAACTCCAAAAGAAGATTACGAAGACAACATGCCTCGGCAACAACATTTGCGACGCCGCGATATTCTGCCTTTGCACTTGATTTAGAAAGAGTAGGCTGACACTTAGAGGACCATGATATGAGATTGTCCCCTAGAAAACAACAATACCCTAAGGTCGACCGACGAGTGTTAGGACACTCGCCCCAATCTGCATCAGTATAAGTGATCAATTGCGTAGATGATGAAGGATATACTTGTAACCCATGATCAATGGTACCATGAATATATCGAAGAATTTGTTTCAATACATCATAGTGAGCCTCTCTAGGATCATGCATGAATAAACAAACCTGCTGAACTGCATAAGCTATATCACGGCAATTAAAAGTGAGGTATTGTAATGCACCTGCAAGACTGCGACAAAGTGTTGGATCATGAAATTGGGGTCTAGACTCTGCACTAAGTTTGGATTGAGTATCCACTAGAGTCTGCGCATGTTTACAACTGCTCACACCCGCGCGCTCTAAAACTTTTGGTGCATATTTTTGTTGTGATAGAAACAAGTATAATGGAGTACGAGTAACAACAATACCCAGAATGTAGTTCAAAGTACCTAAGTCAGTCATCAAAAACCCTTTCCGAGCTTTGTGTCTTTCATCACAATCAACACCTTCATTCGGAGACCTGCCATAACAAACTAAACGAGCTTTGTGTCTTTCAAGATCACAATTAGCTTTTAATTTATGATGAAACAACCACATGCAATTAACAATGTTCGACTCCGTAGGCCTAGGAACCAATTCCTATGTCCCAGTTTCAATTAAAGCACTATATTCATCATGCATCGCAGCATTCCAATTTGGGTCGAAAACGGTAGCTTATTTGTGATTTTTGGGAAGCGGGGATCAATAGGATAATAGAGTGGGGGTGGACATGGTGAGACTGTATTGGGATTCGGTTTAACAATCTCGTGTTTGGAGCATGTTTGCATTTGTGGTGAGGAAGGTGGGGGTCGAGTTGGTGTAAGAAGCGGGTGCCCACGAAGGGGGGGTGGTGTGTAAGTGGGGGAAGATGAGTGGTGCGAGGGAGGGAGGGATGCAGGGGAGTGCGATAGAGAGGGGGTTGTGTGGTGCGGGGTGCTAGCAGACCCAGCACTCGTGCTAGTTGATGGTGTGCTGGTTACGGCAGGCGTGCTGGCCTCTGGCTGCACCTGCGCGCTGGCAGTTTGCTGCCTAGCAGTGCTAGCCACTGCTCCTGGCTGCTGTGGCAGTGAGGTCCACAGGGTGCTTGCGGTTGGCAACCTATTAACGCACCCCCCTTGCGGACCTTGTTGTCCCGAGAGTTAAGAGGTGAGAAAATGTTGAAGAATTAAGGATTCATCATTAGACTTTAGAAAATCATAGTAAGATGCACGATATTGACTAAGATTTCGATAAGGAAGGGTTTTCTCATCAAAAGTGACATGCCTAGAGATGATGATCTTGTGAGTGTTAAGATCTAAACACCGATATCCCCGATGCTCGGTTGGGTAACCTAGAAATACACAAGGTGTAGTGTAAGGTGCAAGTTTATGAGGAATGGTTGCCGATAAATTCCGGAAACATAGACACCCAAAGACCCGAAGATGTTTATAGGACAGAACAACCCAAAATAAAGCTTGAGCCGGAGTGATTTGATTGAGTGTTTTTGTGGGAAGAATATTTAAGAGATAAGAAGTCGTTTCCATGGCATGATGCCAAAAAGACAATGGAAGAGAGGCATGAAACATTAGAGTATGCTTAACATTATTAAGAGTACAAATCATGTGTTCGGCTTTGCCATTTTGGGATGATGTGCGGGGACAAGAGAATAAAAAACCAATCCATTTTTGACACAAAATAATTCGAACAGGTCATTGTCAAATTCACGATCATGATCGGATTGCAAGGATTTGATAGGACGTTCAAATTGAGTGAGCACATATTGTCTAAACTTAAGAAAGGTTTGAAACACTTGAGATTTGAAAGTAAGAGGAATAGTCCACACATAATGAGTATAATCATCTAACAAAACTAAATAGTACTTATGACCTTTTTCACTACAAATAGGAAAAGTCCACAAATAGGCATGAATAATGTCAAAAGCAGAAAAAGTAGTATTATTAGAATTATGAAAAGGCAAACGAACATGCATGTTATCCCAATTGACAACCTACGCAAAAACTATTGGAGACTTGCTCCTTATTACAGTCAATCAAATTTTTACTCCTAAAAAAAATTAAAAACGGGTGCCCTGGGATGACCTAAGTGGTTGTGCCATGTAGATGGAGTCAAGGCTGTGAGAGAAGTGGCTAGACAAGTTGACGGAGCTGCGGTCATAGGATAAAGGTCCCTCGAACTATTGCATCTAGTTATTATTTTCCCCGTTTGAAGATCCTTCACAGAAAAACCACTAGGATCAAACTCTATTGGCACAAAATTATCATAAGTAAATTTTCTAACAGAAATTAAGTTTTTGATAATTTGTGGGGCTAAATAAACATCACGTAAATTAAGGGATTTATTAGCAATAGTATAATGACCGTAGCTTGTATGGAGTAATATAATAGTATAAGAAGTTGGGTGCTAGAGTTAAGATAGAGATATGGAAACTAAAGCTAGTTTAGGATAGATTCAGAGAAATCTCAAATCTAGAGCTTGATGAAAGCATTATATAGCTTATACTTAGTCTATTCTGATCCTATAATCTTCGAGGGATGAGGGGAGTAATGTTCTTATCAACTTTGATTATCACATGAAGAATTGATTGGTTAGGTGTTAGGAATAAGACACCCTAGCTGAAAACTACCTTAACCATATGGAAAATTTGCAAGGAAGGTCTTTTTATGAGGTCGACCTTGTGTGGAAGGTCCTTTTATGAAAAAGGTGGCACAAAAGGTCCTTATATTGGTCTGTTGACCGGTCTCTGGCGTTGACCAAAATTTTCCGGCCATTAAAAATCACGTACAAAGCACATGACCCCTTAAGTTCCCCTTTTTTAAAAAAAATTTTTCCTTTCCCCTCCTTGCTCACGATTTTCCCTCTATCCCCCATTTTTCCCTCCCTTTTATCTCTTAAGCTCCTCTAATGTGACTTTTCTGCTAACCATTAGTGGCGAATTAATGGCTTTTATGATTGTGGTTGGCGATTAACCCCAGTTGGTAAGACTTTAACTTTCTCCCTCTTCTGTCATTTTCATAGTAGTAAAACTTACCATTATTTTTTGCCAAAAATAGCTTATTTGACTCTGTAAAAATGGTTAAGAGCAATCCAAAACGGGAAAGCAAGGCAGAACGGAAGAGCAAGGTCCATATATTTTCATTCAAGCGCATAACTAAGTGGAGGTACGTTTGTTCTAATTTTTAATTCTGTCTTCTACTTACAAATTGCGTATTAAAATACTCAATGCTGGGAAAAAGCCAAACAATTTGGGTTAATTACCTAATAAAATATTCGACTTAGTCTTTTACACTGTTTTAAGTGGTTTGATGTTGTTATTTTGTTGAAATTTGATCCCTTTTTTTGTCTATTTTAATAAAATGCAAAACCGTAGACTTGGTTTTTTGATTTTGATGCGGTTAATTGTGTTTAATTTAGTACTTAGATGCTTGTTTATGTGTTTGGTTGTTCAGGTTTAATTGCCAAATTGAAGTGTTGAAAATGTCAAAGCCAATTAACATAACACTATATTATGGTGGTAATTTTGTGACTAGAAAGGGGAAAACAACTTATGAGTATGGTGTTAGTGAGTTTTATGGTCTGGCATTGCACCCTAATGTTGAGGAAGTGTGTTACTTTGAATTTGTGGACTGGGTTAAAAAGGAATTAGGGTTCATAGAAATGGGTGAGTTATGGTTTAGGAACATTGGTATAGCCTATTCACAGGGAGGGAGAGGTTGAAAGATGATAGTGACATACCAGAATTCTTGTGTGCACCTGAGAAAGATGGTGTATCACCTATATTTGGTACATGGGCCTAGATATGAAGAACCTAGGAGGCTTTTATATGGTCCAGGTGTGGGATTCTACACTGATACAGAATTTGAGGGTGGGTCCACATCATTAGGTAGTGGTATTTTTGCTGACTCACTTGCAACATTGATAAGTGGTTTATTTGACTACTTATTGTGTTAATTTAAACCCGTTTTTGCATTTATTTCCCCTCTTTCTAACCCATTTTGAATGAAAATGTTTTATCTAGGCCTTGCCCCTCCTTGGTTTGTGTTTGTCCATGTTTTTCAGGTTTATTGATTCAGTTTGGCAAGCATTCGATGCATGGATTTTGTCTAAGGCAAGAAAATTAGAGAAAGGAGAGTCCGCTCCTGCTAGAGAGGGTGTGCACCTCTCAGGAGCGGGCGCTCCAAACTTCCTGCAAACTTACTGCCAAGTGCACCCTGTGAGGAGCGGGCGTGCACCTGTGAGGAGCGGGCGCTCCTCCCCAAACTTTCAAAACTGCTTGTATTCTGAAGACAGCTGGAGAGGGCGTGCAGCAATCTGGAGCGGGCGCTCCTGGCCGTGGAGCGGGCGCTCCTTCGCTGGGAATCCATTTTCTTTTGACGGATTTCCCTATGTGTTTCGGGGAGTATAAATACTTCCCCTTTAGTTCATTTGTGGGGGAGACAGAAATAGCCTAGTTTTTAGAATCTCCTCTTAGTTTGAAACATTAATTTAGCTTAGTTTTCACCAAATTAATCATTGTAATAGTTGGTTTCAAGATTCATCCTCAAGAATTGGCACTTTGTATTCAACATTTCCAAGCTTCAATTAGTAATTTCCTTCTACTTTTCTCCATAAAATTTCTGATTTTATTTGTTCTTGCATGATATTTAAATCTTCTTAGTTCTTGATAATTTGTTATTGGATGATAGTTATTTCAATTGTTAATCACTTTTCCCCAATTATTGAAGAAGTTAGAACCCTAATACTTTTTTGCATGTTGATAAACATGAGTTGTGAGTAGTCTTCTAACTAGGGGTTGGGTGAAGCTCAACCTTTTGGGTTAATTATGCAATTGTGGGAGAAGCATTGATGTTTATATTGCAATTAAATTGATTATATGAGATTGCTTGTTAGTTCTTCATGATAGGATTAACTACCCTTGACTTAGGAGCTTGATAGCATGATATGGTTAGTTTGACATGGGAATGTAAATTGAGTATGTCATTACTTATTGCAATTTGATTATGTATCATCTATTGCTAGACTAATGAGGAATCTAAGTTTAGTAGTGTGAGTTGTTTTCTAATTGCATAAGGTTGATTTTACATATTGTCCTTGCTATACTTTGTCTATTTTACTCCCCGTTTGCCTAATTGCCTTGGTTGAGTGGATCCCATTCCCTAGTATCTTTAATCCATCGATTTAGAATCATAGTTCGTTGTCTACTTGACGAACCCCAATTGACCATAGACTTCGAATTAGCTTAAGTGTTAAGATCCTTAGCAACCATATCCCGTTCGTTGTGGACCGAACTCTTACTTATCATTATGCTTGGTTTGTAGGGTGTTTGCTAATAAATGTGTTTGATTGAGTGTGGAATGTGCGACCGTTCTAACGCCCATCACACTTCAATGGATAAGGATAGGGTATCTTTTGGGGGTTAGGTTAAAGTGATGACATAGGCAAGAAACAGAATGCTATAAATTAGGTAGCGCATGGTAATGACTCCAGGAACCCTAGATCTGAAAATGTAAGCCCACCCATTCCCACTTCTTCTCACAGCCTTGTCTTCAACAACAATGAAACTGCTACCCCTCAATTGATAGACATACCTAGCCCTTCTTCAACCCAAAACAGCCAGCAGCCACCTGTTTTAAACCAGAACAAAAAAAAAGGAAGTTAGTCCTCAAATACAGTCAACAACCACCACTTTCTTTTGAATCCATTCCAGAAGTAGGTGAAGAGGATCCTGGTTTTCACAGTGATGGAGATGAGGATGATGATGTGGTTTTGAGTGACCTTGATTTTGAAGATGAAAGTGATGATGACTTGTTTGCTGCCAATGTTGATGAGGAGATTATTAAAGATGTGAATAGAAGTTTGGGGAGTATTCAAACTAGGCAACAACACACTCAGAGAGGTGATACTGAGGGTGAAGTACATGTTGAAGATGATGATGAATTGAATGACAGTCGAGATGAGTTGGATAGTCCAGTGGGTTCAGATGATGAAGAAGTAAGGTAACCTATTTTTAACTCTGTTATGGACTTCAAGAGTAAGATTAACCTAACTGCTGGCTTGAAGTTTGGTTATAATGAGGTATTTAGAAAGGCACTTAGACACCATGCAATAGAGAATGGATACAATTACATGTTTTTGCACAACAAGAGTAAGAGGATAACTGTGTTTTGTGCCAAAAGGTGAACATGCAATTTTGTTTCTGGAAGAATTTATGCTTGTAATTGTCCAGCTAGAAAGAAGTGTTTGTTTAGGATACATGTTAAAAGATTGAAAGATGAGGAGACTTTTCAAATTAAAAGTCTTATGATGTAACATAAATGTGGGCATCAGCATATAAATCCACAAGTTACTAGTGAGTATTTTGCTGAGAGATACTTGGAGGATTGGAGGGATGACCTCACATATAAAATGAGTGCTTTTATGAAGAGAGTGAGAAGAGAAATAGGTGTAGAAGTTAGGTACTACAAGTGTTATTATGCAAAAAAAATGGCTTTGAAAATGATTCATGGGAATACAGCAGAGGAGTACAAGAGAGTCCAGGATTATGTTGAAGTAATAAGGAGGTACAATGCAGGTAGCACTGCAATTGTGAAGCTACAAAAGAAAGACAATCCTTCACCAATTTTCCAGAGAATGTACATATGCTTGCAAGCATGTAAAGAGGGATTCATGGCTGGTTGTAGGCCAATTTTAGGTGTATATGGTTGTCATCTAAAGGGACCTTGGCCTGGGATTTTTCTTACTGTTGTAACCAAAGATGGTAACAACAATATTTTCCCAGTTGCCTGGTCTATTGTAGAGACAGAGAGCTCAAAAACCTAGACTTGGTTTCTTGAGTTTTTGGTCAATAACATAAGCTCTGTTGCTGCATTAGTGCCCTGGGTGCATGAGCATGAAGATCCAGTTACATTCATGAGTTATAGGCAAAAGGTATCTTAAATGCTTTACTGACATTACTACCTTAGTGAATTAATCCAATTATTAACATTCTGAATGATGCTTGTAGGGGCTGCTTGATGCTTTCAAAACAGTAATCGCAAATGCAGAAACAAGGTTTAGTTGCAGACATATTTAGGCAAACTTTAAGCTCAAATTCCCAGGCCAGATCTACAAAGAGAGCTTGTGGAAGGTTGCAAGGAGTTCTACTAAGGTAATTTCTGTCTTAGTAATTTGATTCCTCAGTTATGTTTCACTTTATAAATGTATTGATGTAGAGTTTAACTTCCATTCAGCATCAATTTGACAAACATATGCAAGAGATAAGGAAATTGAGTGAGGATGCTTTTCAATATCTTTCTAAGATACCGGTTTGTCACTGGTCTAGGCATGGCTTTAGTCCTAAAGCAAAGTCAGCGATGTTATTAAATAATTGTTGTGAAAGTTTCAACAATGTCCTAAAGGAAGCTAGGACAAAGCCCATCTTGTCTTTAATGGAGTAGATCAGAAGATATGTCATGAAGAGAAGCTGTGCTAAGAGAGAAGGGTTGAAAGATTTTGAAGGCTTAATCATGCCATCAGTTGTGAAGATGATTGAAAGAGGTCAAAAGCAGATTTGGAACATGAGAATTATTCAAGCAGACTTGCATGAATTTGAGGTGGATGATGAACAAGAGACATTTGTTGTGAATCTAGAGAATAAAACCTGTGGCTTCTATAGATGGACTTTGATGGGTATCCCATGTTGGCATGCCTTAGCTTGCATAGCCAAAAGACGACTCAACTATGAAGATTTTTTCCATCCAGCTTATCATATTGCTACTTATGCTGCTACATATGCTCCAGCATTTCATGCAATGCCAGGACATAGCCAATGGGGGGAATCTACTATGCCTTAGCCTCTTCCCCCTATTTTTAGATTCATGCCAGGTAGACCCGCTAAAAAGAAAAGGAAGAAAGAATAAGGAGAGGGGACAGGGAAGAATGTGAAGAGAGCAAGGAAGCCACACATATGTGGCAGATGTGGTGGTAAAGGGCACAATGCTAAGAAATGTTTCAGGCCTGTGCAACCACCACTACCTGTAAACAAAGGAGGTAGGCCTAGGAAGTAGAAGACAACATTAGCTACAGAGCCCAAACCACTGTTTCAAGCTCACAGCAGTCACAAACATTGTCTCAAGCCCCACCTATGTCTCAAACATCAACACAACCATCTCAGCCTAGAATTACTCTATCTGCAGCAAAACAGGAAACAGTCAAGCAAAAGAACCAAGAAAAAGGCAAGCAGAAGGTTCTAGCTCCTAACCCCCAGACCAGGAAGCAAAAGACAACATCTATTAGTGCTATCCTGAAGGGATCAGCCTCACAATCTTAGTTGTTAGCATTATTTCAGTTTATGAAACTTTAAGTTCATGTTTTGTATGTCACTCATGTGTAAGTGACTTTTGATGTGTATGAATGTCTCAAGTTTGATAGCCTTTTGAAACTTTTTGTAGACTTTTGAATGCTTTTGGAATGAAGTAAACATCAATATTAAAGCATAATATTTCCAAATATGTGTTCATTTCATTTCATTCTTAATGTCAACCACATTGTTTCATTACACCTTTCAAATACATTGATAAAACCTAACCAACTAATACAACCTTAATCAAACATTTTTACAACAACAACACTAACTAAAACTGACACAATTGCACAAAAAAGTAGCAAAATGAACAATTGATCATTACTAATCAGACCATCTCTAGCACCAGTAGTGTATGCAATTGCTTTTGTAGGCATTTGATGAAGCTGCTCACTCAGTCTTCTTTTCTCATGCTCCAAACATTCAAGTCTAGCCTTAAGGACATTTTGATCAGTCACCATCCTTTGTTTCTCAGCCAACAAAACATTTATCACATCCTTCTGACAATCAACCATGTCATTGTCAATCCACTAAAAATAATCACAACCACTTTGCCCTGTTTCAAAATTGAAGAACTTGCAAGACGAAAACCTCCTTCCTGGGTTTTCATGAGTCCACGATGTTCTCTTGGCAACTGGAAATCCGCAATTACACCTCTTCATCATTACGCGCAACAATATTGTTCTAGAAAAAACAATGTTAAATTAAAAAATTACAAAACTAAAGCTGAAATTGACAAAGGAAATTAACAAAGGATTCATACCTTAACTGATTCTCCTGTTGTTTTATAGGCTTTGATTGCCCTTCAATTGTGATTTGAAGGATAAGAATTCAAGTTTTGTGAGTTGCAATTGCTAAAGTTAGGGTTTCAATTGGGGACAAATGGGGGATAGAGGGAAAATCGTGAGAAAAGAGGGGAAAAGAAAAAAAAAAAAAAAAAAAAGGGGAACTTAAGGGTCACGTACTTTGCACGTGATTTTTAATGGCCGAAAAATTTTGGTGAACGCCAGAAACCGATCAACGGACCCTTCTCGCAACCCAATGTTCATATAAGGACCTTTTGTGCCACCTTTTTCATAAAAGAACCTTCCACACAAGGTCGACCTCTTAAAAGGACCTTCCTCGCAAAATTTCCTAACCATATTAATCCCTCCCTCCCAAAATATTGACACAGTTAATTTTACACATATGACAATGTACTAGTTTGACTTTATTTTATATAATTAAATATTAATGAAAATATTTTAAAAATTATATACCCTGTTGACACACATTTTGAGGGAGATATTAGACTAAGTAAACGGATAAATTAATTCACAAAATATTACCACCGATAAGAAGAAATAATGATTAAGTTGCTACGGTTTAAATTTCATAGCTTATTCATTCGTTTACCTAATCTAATCACCTCCTCAAAAAAACATGATAAAGGGTGTGTTGCTAGTATTAAAAAAAAAAAAAGTAGGGAAAGTATTTAGCAACGTATTTAATGGTAAGATATGTTTCTATTATGTTAGTAAAAAATATGCTCAAATCTAATACATAAATAGTGAAAAAAAAAAAAAAAAAAAAAAAAAAAAAAAAAAAAAAAAAAAAAAAACTCAACGTCCCAGATAAGGAGGAGGGAGTAATTTTTTTTGTAATTACCCATTTACGAATTTTAACATTTCTATTCAGCGTATCTGCATATGCATCATAGACCGATAGGAAATCAAGTGTATATGTGTAAGTGTAACTAGAACTGACAATCTCATAACATTTTAAAAAAAGGACTTTCAAAATCATTAAACCAAAAATGAAGTTCGAAACTTCAAAAGTGATAATAAAACAATCCGAAGTTGGTTCATTAACTTGAAGAGAGACTTAAATAATGAGGCCAAAGATCCATTCACAATAATTTGACAATAATTTTTTTATATTCGATCATTCACAATAGTGAACGTATACAATAATTAAATACATTACATACATACAATATAATAATGATACAATACTCGACCAATAAAAGGAAAATAAACATAATACAAAAGAGAATAAGATATAATAGGACATGAAAGTGATAGGAGAAACAAATAGTTCGAGATCAACTTAGAAAAAGTACGTAGTAACACGAGTAAATTACACGGGTTCGGAGTTGAGCAATCATTTTTCAGGGTAATTTTAAGGGCACTTGCGTTTGCCACCGTGGGTGGTCTGGTTGTAGTAGCAAGCACACATCTCTTGGTTACCGGAAGTACCCGGTGGCACGCACCCACAACGAGCACAGCAAGTTCCACAAGCCCTGTGACATAAGTTTGGCCTTCGGCTTAACTGGCACCTAGCCAAACATGCTGCTCCACAATCTAGACCCATAATCACATATATAGTTAATTATAGTAGCTCAATTATGTTAAGAGTAATTAATCCGAATATCATTTGTTAAATAAATATGCTTGCATGAATACTTACTTATGCCAAGAAGAGACCTCTTTGGACCGTAACTCTCAGTCTGCATACAATAAAAAGTGGCACAAAGTAAGTTCCAAATGTGAGTTGTAGCAATTTTTTTATTTTTATTTTTTTTAAAGAATATTCGTACAATAGTATAAATGCATGGACATCGCTCGCTGACTTTGCTTATTAAGAGCAAAGGACCACTCTCACGCGGCCGCGGTCACAAACCTGAACCGCCGGCCATGTGGAGGCTAGGGGGTTCTCAAGGGTAGTTACCCCTATGCTTCCTAAGGCCAGTGTTTTCAATGGTCCTACCGTTTCAATAGATGTACCCATTTTTTAAAATAAAATACCCACTTTTTTTTTCCGTATAACTGTAGTAGTTAATTCTCTTAAAAGTAAGAGTCGGCAACAAATTGATACATCAAACAAAAACGAAGGGATTGATGTAACCTGAATTTTTCATATGGTACGAGAGGAGCATTTCTCAATTTTAATAACTTGAATTATTAATGACTCTAATAACACTTGTTGGTATAAGATTGTAGTTTAATGGTATTATCTTAATACCAATAAAACAACTATTGATACCAACAAACCATTTTGCATTTATTGATAATAAGGTATAAGTATTTTAATATTATAATAATACTATTTAAGCATAATTTTATACCAATGAATATTACTAGAGTCATTGACTCGAGTTGGCATAAAATTCCCTGTGGGGGAGTCAAGTCATGACTCTCTGCAAATAATATGCGGATAAATAAATGTGCCCCTAAAACAAGTTAGGGTCACATAACATTGGCTTTATTCGTTTTTGGTAGATTCCACTCCAATAAACTTTGCGTTCGTGTATGTGGAAAAAACAAATACTACGTATACAGCCAAATAATTAAGAGTCCCGATCAATGGAGAATATATCACCAATAATTTAGTATATTATAAAGTATGGATATATTTATATATATAATACTATATTCTAAAGAAAATGTTTTAAGTGAGACAAATATAATTGATGTTCCTGTTTTTTACTTATCATCATGGACAAGTAAGGTACTAAGAATAAGACGCAACAAACCCAAACTTGAGCAACATTAGTAACTTGTCAAGTCATCGACCATATCCTAGTTATGGTAGAAATTAGAGTGAGCTAATAGCGTTCATTAAAATAAATTGTTTAAATAAATAATTTATCATCATGTTTATAAAAATATGAATGATGAATATAATTTATCATAGTATAAATGAAGATTAGTATGTGTTATACATGAATATAATATCTATATGATGAAAATATGTCTAGTTATATGCTATGAAAACTAAACATTTTTAAGATTGATAAATGTTCTATAAGGAATATGTATATGTAAGCACTGATAGATGTTACAATAGTTATGACAATATTGTAACCGCCTATCAAGCTCAACTCTCAAATACGTACATGTTAAAGAAACTTATTTGATATGATTATAAAGAATCTTACCACTACGTGAGCTTCGGCTACATGAAGAAGAAGAAAAGAGAGGACAAAAGTAGCAACAATAAGCTTAGAAAAGGCCATTGCTAAGAGAAATAATTTGTATAATTAAGATGAGCAAATTACTTTGTAAGTAATTTATATTAGAGTTGAGTGAGGAAGAGAGAAGTAAGAAGGGTTGTATTTATAGGGCATGAAAATGATGCTTATATGCCCATGCAAGAGAGGATACAGCTGCCAATTGAAAGCTAAGCACACCATAATTTATAAATAAATAAATAATAATACAAAAACAAATTAAAAAGTATGTGAGTTTTAGTGGGTGAAAAGTAAAGAAAAAAGTGGGCATATGACAAAAAGTTTTAGGAGGTTCTTAAATGAATACAAGTATAAAAGTTAAGCAGCCTCTTACCAATTTCTGGTGTTCTAAATTAAGTCTAGTCTAGAGAATCAATTAAAGTGACTCTAATAGTATTAAAGTAGTAGAATAGTAGTTTCTTATAACTCTTATCAACTCTTATTACGTGTGATTTTATTTTGGATAAAAAGAGTCAACGCACTATAGCTAGGTAGAAGCCAATTATACTAGCCAACCCTATGATGTACAATTATATGATGTTCTCTCTTTCTTAGGTTGCTAAATTCAATTAATTTAATTATTGGTTTGCTTTAACCATTATTAGGATAAAGCTAATCATTGTTGATAACTGATCCGATTTTTAAAATAATCCCTCCATATTGTAATGGCATACTACTTTTGGTTCAATTTTATTTTTCTCTATATTTAGAATTTGATTTAATTTTTATTAAAGTAAATCATCACAATGTAAATGGCCGAAAAACCCTATAATTATCAATAATAAGAATTTTGCCACATTTTTAAATTTCGCCATTCAGTTTTATCATGTTAATTCCTAAATCCGAATATATTGGATACTAATAGCTGTTGTGAAAAATTACTACCATGTCTTTTCAAAATTGGCTAGCTAAACTAAGGTGTTACTCAAAACTTCGGAATTCATGTTTTACATTCATAGTACTCCGTATCCCTTTAGACCTTAGTAGATCGAATCTCAAAGGAGGATATTAGAACTGTTGCTTTACCATGTCTAATCCCTCTGTAATTTTCCTTTTTGTTTGTTAAGTTGTCCTTTCTTTCTCATGATCTGTATCTTTCTTTATTTGCAAAAAAAAAAAATTAATAAAAAAAATGCTTTCACCTATCAATAGACGGGCTTTCTTTGTACTACCTCCGTTTCTTATTATGTGTAACAAAGGAATATTTTATGTCTCACAAATAATACCCCTTTGTTGCATATAATAAGAAACGGGGGTAGTATTTGTCTAGGTATATTCACAATTGATGAGTGCATTTTTCTTATCAAAGCTACATGCATTTCTTTGTAATTGTCTCGTTTTATAATCATCATCCTATATAAAGTACTCTCTTAATTCCTTTTTTTTTCCATTACGCCTTGAATCATACAGTTTCAAATAATGCACATCTTTGACTATGAATAGATTCAATAAGATATGAGTAAATAAAATCAAAATTAATATTTTAAAAATATATTTCAAGTCAAATCTTACAATATTTTAGCCACGTAGTGTGATGTTGATTGATGTCTTAGATAGTAGGTTATTTAAAAAAAAAAATGACCAAAAGTCAAAGCTAATGAATAAAAAGAAATGAAGAGGTTAGTAACTATACTTGAAAGTGTTTCTAAAAAAATATACATTTCCTACTGAACTCCTGTAATTCACTAAAATAGATTGTTGTATGTTTCAAAAAAAAAAAAAAAAAAAAAAAAAAAAAAAAAAGACTGTTGTACTAATATCGATTGGAACAAAGCGGTTATTGGGCGATTCTTTGGGCCCAATCCTTCTAGCCGTATGATGGTTCAACAGATGGTCGACACTCAATGGCACACACGAGGTAATATTGTCTCTCATCGTACTGGCAATTACTTTATCTTTGCATGCTCGCATTTGGCGAACGTAGAAGCTTTACTTGAGCAACACACCTTCGTTTTGGATGGTAGAATTTGCAATGTTCGTAGGTGTAATAGGTTCACTGTGCCTGCCTCTGTTAATTTTGATATGACTAGATTGTGGGTTTGAGTTTATGGCCTTCCTCTAGGGTATCTTGATCCTGAATGGGCTATTAAAACCCTAGAACTTGTAGGGCTTGTTGAGACACTCGAGTATAATGGGGATGGCCTTCCAGATGAGCCTGGGTTTCGAGGCCGAATTCTTGTGGATCTCTCTAAACCTATAATTCCAGGGTGTTACGTTCCAGGTGAATTTGCAGCACACTACTAGAATTTCCGTGTTCTTGAGACGCTTTATAGGCTTATTTTCGACGCTAAAAAGCGTCGAAAAATTCTTTCTCGACGCTTTTAAAAAGCGTCGAAAAAACATGAGTGTAGACACCCAAATGTGTCTCCCCAAAACCAAACCCAGTGATGAATACCTTTTGCGTCGAATGATAATCGAATAAGGTGAAAGTGTGAAAGGTCAAGTGTTGCGGTTGGTTTTTATTAAAATTCTTTCTTTCTGTTTTCGAAAAACAACTCTATTTTATGAAAACAGCCAATCCAGTTTAGTTTGGTCCACGACAAGGGTCCAATAATAGTGTAGTTGGATGGGGCTTGTAAAGAGCTTTCCAACGATATATTATAAGCCCAATTCCGATAAATAATGAGGAAGTTATGGCCAAAATACTAAACTAGGCCCGGTTTGATCTTTACATGCGGCCCAATGATCTAGGGGAGGGCCCAATGTTAATTATTATTCCTAAAGTTATTAGAATTAATTATGGTCTTCTAGAATTCTCTAGAAGGTTCTTTTAAATCCTAATAGAATTAGAATTAATAATTATATTTTTATAAGTTTTATTTGGAATAAAATATTATTTTATATGCGATTTCGATTTTCATACGGACTTGACAAATCGATTTTGATCGATAATTGGACTCCATGTTTGAACGCGCGTAGGAATCCAGGTTGTCGCCAAACGACAGGCCTGTCGCCACGCGACAAGGTCGATTTTGCAACGACAGTGTGGAGTTTTATTCTTTATCAAATTCTACCTATTTCCGGACTGTTTTCTTATAAATAGGGTCCCAAACCACCGTTTTTATTCAATCATCATCAACAATCATCAATTATCAATTATCATCTACAATCAACAATCTTCTCTCTCCTTCTCTCTCTCTATTCTTTTTCTAAACCTTCTCTCACAAAATTCCTCATACATTAGTTCTAGACACACCTAGCCAAGTTTGAAGTTGCCTTCGCCCTAGACGTGAAAGTTTATAATTTCTAAGGGTTTTGTCCCTAATATTTATTTCAATTATTTGATTTGATTGTTTTGTTTATATTTTCCTTGAAGTTAATAACGCGTGTATTTTGTTATTAGAAAGAGGTACGAGGTATCAAAGTATGTAATCTTATTGCTCTATTCTTGTAGAAAGCATGTTTAAATTTGTTTAATTTCTAGTATCATGTTAGGATGTCTTTATTGCTTTCTAGTATCATGTTTAGGAAGCTTCCTATTTTCTTTCCTAATATCATGTTAGTATCATGTTAGGCCTAAACCTTTGATCTTTATTGCTTAGTGACATGCTAGGTTTTGTTATTAATCTTGTTAGTATCATGCCTAGGATCTTGCTATTATTATGCTTTAGCGTTAACATGATTATTTCAATTCTGATTGTTATTATGATTATTATTATTATTGTGATTATCATGTTACTTGATGCTTATTTATTGTTATTGCTTGATCACGCATTTATGCATGTTTAAAGGGAATTTGTACTTGTAATCACGCTTAATAAGATAATTAATAATCTTGTTTAGGGTTAATATGATTATAATTCAAGTGATCTCCAATAATAGTTTTGTTTGTGCATTAAATTCAACCAACATAGACTAAAATGGTTTAGGGTTATTCTAATGTTTGCATGTTAGTCAGAAAGCGCACATGAATACGAGTAGAATGAAGTAGAGGCCTATTTTTAGGGCAGGTTCAATCTCTTTTTAGGTTGGATTTGTACCTTATCCCCGAACCCTATTTGGTTCAAGACCTTTTGGAGTTGACGATCTCATGGATCGTTAAGGGGTGTAATCTTCACCTTGTGAAAGGTTTACAAGTTCCTAAAATTTGTTGGCGACTCTTTTGCTCTAGCTTCCTTCCCTTTGGACGCCACCATGCTTAATTTTATGATCACAGTGGGGTTCAAGCTTGGGGTTAATGCTTGAAATATTCCCTACAGTTTTTGGCGACTCCACTGGGGAGGATTTCTCTTTTAATTCCTGAAATTTATTTTGGCAATGATTTAGAATAAGTGGATGAGACTCGAAAAGTTCTAAGTATTTCATGTGCGTAACTTTGATTAGCATTATTGTCATATGCATAAAAAAGGTCCTCATTGGATAGACCATCCGAAATGAGTCAAAAACATAGGATTTTTACACGTAGGAAATTTGAGAAATATCTTTCACAACTAGAATTGAAATAATGCTGCGAAATCTGGAAAATTCTAAGAACGTAGATACCTGCTGAGGCATGTAGGAACTAGCGCCTAGAAAACAGGGCTTGTCGCCTGTAAAGTGCTTCTGTCGCCCGGCGACAGTTCTGTCGCTTGGCGACAGGAGTACTTTTGCGGCGACAGTCCCTATAGTCTGGCGCCAAGTCTTCCAATACCGAGCCAGAACTCTGCCTTCTTGTTTTGACCATTTCTAGCACTGTTGGCTCGATTCTACTTCCTGATTGAGTTTTTCTCACTTTTTTGAAACCCATGTGTGTTCTACATATGGACATAACCCTCTGGGGGTTCACGCTCCATCTACCCAATCGAACGCTCCTAGTAACGACGGATACATCCGAGTTTGTGAATCCACCAAAACCATGGAAGCAAGTTTTTTTTAACTTGCGGGATCCCATCCACTCGCACCAACCCTTCCAAAGGTAAGGCTTCCGCGCGGTGCATCCGGACTCATAATCATGGACCGTCTTTGACTAACCCATATCCTGAACTTTAGAGAACTAGAGCCATGGTTAGGTTGCAAACTCATTGCATCATATTGTGACTATTTGAACTATTTGTGCGTTCTTTGCTTGTGCATTCTTTGCTTGTGCATATCATATATGTCCTAACCATTTGTTTGACTTGTGTTTAAGTCTAAATAAACCAATTAATGACTAAAAAGGACTTTGTCTAAGTAATTAATTAATTGATTTGACTAATTAAATACTAATAAAGTAATTAATCTGACTTAGTACGACTGTAGGCATGTCCCCTTAAAGTAAGCTTACTGGAAATAGTACGACTGTAGGCATGTCCCCTTAAAGTAAGCTTACTGGAAACAGTCCCAGATTAATGTTCCAGCAATGGCGCAGGAGTTTGGGCTGTGGCGCCGCAGTTTACTGCTTGTTGCCTGGCGACAGATTGGTCGTTTGGCGATAAGCTTTAAACTGTGGCGACAATTCTGTTGTTCCGGCGACAGTCCAGATTCTTACTCGATTCATCACGACGAGTCTAATTAAACAGTTTGCTAATCAGTTCGATTATTTTATTAATAAACAGTACCTTTGTTAAGTCCTTGATTGAGTCTAGTCACATAGTCTAGCCGCATGTTCTTACACAAGAGCCTTAACATGTCACATACACTCACTAGTGTTAGCACACACTTTATATAGTCACCATGACTAGGTCTTAGGTTCATGCATGAGTCGGTTTTTTCCGTCATTTGAGTTGGGAGTACATTCTATTCCTAATTTTTTCATATCTCTCCATCTACATCATCTTTCCATTCTCTACATGTTTTTTCCATATCACAACCTTCATTCTTCCTACCTTCTTCCATCTATTGCATGTTGAATAGAGGTGAGTCAAATAATTAACAATGAATATCCCTCAATTTCCCTTTCCTCAGCACTTGTTCAAGGAGAGAAGAGCACTTAACCAAGACAACACTTTTGATAAAGCATCACTTTTTTTATAAAACAAAAGGGTTGTAGTAATGGCCGGCGAAAAAGAAATTTTCTTAAGTAATATTAGTGAAAGCTCGTCAAGCCTAGAAGAGGATGTTCAGGAATTAAGAAATATCGTTGTCACGCTTATGGATGCAATAGAAGGACTAAGAGATTGGATAATAGTTATCGAACAGCGTTCTCATTATCAACACCATAGAGGCCATGATCACACCACCGAAGTATGTCTCACTCTCAAAGATCGTGTTCAAGACCTCATTGATTCAAGTCTCCTTCATGTTCCTCCGCGCGACAAGAAGGCCTGGATTAGTAACGATAACAACAGTGGCTGTAAAGAAAAGAAGAACGACTATCCTTCTTCTTCCGAAAACACCTACTCTAGCAACAGTGTTGGTACTTTCGACCTTAATGAAATCTTAGCCATGAATAATCGATGATTTAGAAAGCAACTAAGAAAGGATTTCACCCCTATTGGAATTAGCTACGATGATGCTTTCGATCGACTCCATGAAAAGAAACTCATTACTCCTATTGGACCCATTCAAGATCCCCCACTTGAGAAGAGATTGCCTAGTTGGAACCCAAATGTACGATGCAAGTACCATCAAGGTAGGGGTCATACTACCGAGAGCTGTTGGAAGCTAAAGGAAACAATCCAATATTTGATCAACAATAATAAGCTTCATATACCTCCAGTCGGCAAGAAGACCGAGTGATGATAAGGCACAAGATAAGAGGCGAGCTTCAACGACAAGATTTCGTGACCTTTTTTTCTATTTCTTTTTATTCCTCTCCCCAATAATTCTAGCATAGGCACCGTTTTATTCTCCTTAGATTTATTTTGTAGGATCATTATTTCTTCCCCTTTTAATAAAATGAGCATTTATTTCCTTTCATATGATCATTGCATTGCATTCATATAAAAAAAATAAAAAAAAAAATAAAAAAAAAAACCATGTCGAACTAAGCATAAGGTATACCAATGATTTGAGGCACCCCTTGTAGCCACATCATGTCACCTTTCACCCTTCAAATATACAATCCTTTTTTTTGATAAACCACTTTGAGCCTCGTCTAACGATAGACCTTTCATTTTTCAACCCATATCTACCTAACCTTGGGATGGGATGGTGTGAAATTTATGCAATTTTAAAAAGCTTGAGTGATTTTACATAAAACTCAAAAATTCAAAAAGCAAAAATGATAAAAGTCTACAAAAGGGCAAGTGTTCCAATGTCATTGACATGAACATGTCTTTGATATGAACACGTCTCAGATAGCATCTCTTATCGAGTGCTCGGTACCGTGCCTGAGAAACATGAATGCCAAGTGAGTGATAGACCGCATGATCGGGATTGCCCACACTTATAAAAATAAAAAAAAATACAAAAGCAAAAAAAGAAAAAAGAGTTAAAACACTCGAGCATAAAAATACAAAGATCCAAAACCAAGGTTGCACACCTTGGGGGCTTATCTAGGGTCTTGAGCCTTTATCCCTTTCTTCTATAACCTTTAGCCTAACCACGTTACAACCCTCAAAAGACCTCTTTGAGGAATATACACACTTGTTCGAGGTCCGGCTAGAGCTACGTTCGGCCTGATTCCTAACGGATACGTAGGCAACCTCACAAAGGGGTGCGGCTGTAATAAACATGCATTCATATTCACATTCACACACTTACACCATGATCATATCAAAGGATCTCCTATGCTCATCCCTATCTACTTAGAGCTAGACTTGGGGGGCTTGATCCTTACATTATTAGCCTACCTAGCCTAAGAGTCACCATCATTTGACTCTTCTCAAAATATTTTTTCCAAATACTTAGCCTTTGCAGCCTAACTGTAGTATCACTTTCACATACATAACTGATGTATGACCAAATAGTCTTTCCCTTAGGAACCATTTATCATGAAATCTTAACACAACGCTGAAACATGCCTTGTCATATCAACATCACTCATCAAGATCAATCATCATTGCATCACAAAGTATAAAGTACTTAGCCTCCGCGCTTAAGCTACCTAAATACTTTCATTATCAAGTCAACTAGGATAGTCTAAGATGTTACAATCCTTGTACTCTGAGAGACATCATTAACGGATTAAGCTCATTCAACATGAACCCTCAAAAACTTCACTTCGATTCTTTTTTGCGTCTTTCTTTTTTGGGAGAAAGTCAGTACCCTCCACCAAAAATGACGGAAAAATTTTGCTTTTCACACACGAGTCATGAGTCACACGTGTCATTTCACTTCGAGTCAAGTCAATCACAGCGAGTCAAGTTTATACCTTGAGTCGTGTCAAGTCAATGAGTCAAGCGACACTAAACCTTAGGTCAACCCTAAAATAATTACAGAAATTAGCAAAGTCCTATAGTCAAAGATAAATGCAGGTGCATCCCAGCGGCAGCAAGAGCAGAATAGGGAAGACCCTACTCCAGCGCCAGACGACAACATCTAGCATCTGGCAACAAATTTCAACACCTGGCGCTAGATCCTAGCGTCTGGCGACAGAGCCAAATCGCGGCGCAAGAGGCATTGCAGTGGCGACAAAACGCTCAACCACTCAGAGCAATTATTTCAACCTCTTTCAGCAATTTCGGGTTCCTTGGTACGCCAGTTAGTCCCTATAAGCAAAATGACATGATTAGTAGCCGGCTCGATTACAATCGCAGTAAGTGATTGACCTGACGAAGATCGTCTCACTTAGCTTAAGCGCCTAAGCATTGGCTCATTATAAGCACCAAGGTATCGGTTCAAAAGCAAGCACTTATACGACAATTTTTCCAACATTGGATTGTCATCCCCAACTGACAATATTTCCAAATATGGATTGTCGCGCATCTTCTTATACGACAATTTTTCCAAGATTGGACTGTCATCCCTTCGGCAAAGTTTCCAAGCATGGATTGTCGTACTCCTTCTCTATTTGGCAAGTTTTTCCAAGTTCGGATTGTCATACATTCATAAAATCTTCGACAATTTTTCCAAGATTGGATTGTCATCCCTGGCAAAGTTTCCAAGCGTGGAGTGTCGTGCTCCTTCTCTCTGGTAAGTTATCCAAAGATTGGATTGTCAAAATTTCCCTATGGAAAAATTTCCCAAAGGATTGTCGTAGGTCTCTACTCATCATAAATTTCGGCAAAAGTTCCTCGACGTGGATTTTCATTCATTTCAGTAAGGGGGCAAATTTTCCCGAAGTGGATTGTCGGTCGACTCTTTTTCGCAAATGTTCCAAGACGCGGATTGTCAATAGTGGCAATATTTTCCTAAAAGGATTGTCGCATAGCGTTGGCAAATTTCCAAGGTGGATTGCTTTCAAGAGTTATATTCCAAGATGAAGACTGTCAATCGTAGAAAAGTTCTTATGACAGATTGTTACGGAGCATTGACAACTTTTCCCAAAATTGGATTTTGGCAAATTTTCCAAGATACAGAATGTCACTTCATCGTAGCAACATTTCCAAGGATGGATTTTTACGTGACATTAACAACTTTCCCTAAATCGGATTTCATACATCATACAGGAGTCGTGTTGACAAATGTTCCTTAAAAAAAGAGGATTGTCATCACCCAAAGCATCAACAGCAAAATTCAAGCAGCATTAAGGATCGACAGGCGTTGATCTTCAGTAATTTTCTTTGGAATATTATCGCAACAAATGAAGGTGATTTCAAGCGGAGTTATCTTCGATCGTGTTCCCTAAGATGTGGAAAACGGTCACAAAGCGGAAGAGGATTGTTTCAAGCGAAGCAATCTTCGATAGTGTTCCCTAGTTTGCAGAAGATTATCACAGCGGAAATTGGAGGCAATTACAAGCGTAGCAGTCTTCAGGTGGGATGACGTTCTCTTGCTTGTGGAAGGTCGTCAAAACAAAATGTAACAAATCGGTTACCTCCAGAGACGTGTGCTCGACGGTGCAAGATACGCGTTTCTTAACTCTTTTATCTGTTTAACTAACGCTAGTTTGCAGGTATCGGCGTAACAAGAATGATTCAGGATTGCAGAACGTTCTGAATCATTCTCCGTCCCTATCGCTACTTTGACTTTCGTTTTCGAAACATACGTTTCTCCAAAATTCAGTCAAAGTGGGGGCTGCTGTAGACACCCAAATGTGTCTCCCCAAAACCAAACCCAGTGATGAATACCTTTTGCGTCGAATGATAATTGAATAAGGTGAAAGTGTGAAAGGTCAGGTGTTGTGGTTGGTTTTTATTAAAATTCTTTCTTTCTGTTTTCGAAAAACAACTCTATTTTATGAAAACAGCCAATCTAGTTTACTTCGGTCCACAACAAGGGTCCAATAATAGTGTAGTTGGATGGCGCTTGTAAAGAGATTTCCAACGATATATTATAAGCCCAATTCTGATGAATAATGAGCAAGTTATGGCCAAAATACTAAACTAGGCCCGGTTTGATCTTTACATGCGGCCCAATGATCTAGGGGAGGGCCCAATGTTAATTATTATTCCTAAAGTTATTAGAATTAATTATGGTCTTCTAAAATTCTCTAGAAGGTTCTTTTAAATCCTAATAGAATTAGAATTAATAATTATATTTTGATATGTTTTATTTGGAATAAAATATTATTTTAAATACGATTTCGATTTTCATACGGACTTGACAAATTAATTTTGATCGATAAGTGGACTCCGTGTTTGAAAGCGCGTAGGAATCCAGGCTGTCGCCACGCGACAGACCCTGGCGACAAGGTCGGTTTTGCAACGACAGCGTGGAGTTTTATTCCTTATCAAATTCTACCTATTTCCGGACTGTTTTCTTAAAAATAGGGTCCCAAACCTCCGTTTTTATTCAATCCTCATCAACAATCATCAATTATCAATTATCATCTACAATCAACAATCTTCTCTCTCTTTCTCTCTCTCTATTCTTTTTCTAAACCTTCTCTCACAAAATTCCTCATACATTAGTTCTAGACACACCTAGCCAAGTTCGAAGTTGCCTTCGCCCTAGACGTGAAAGGTTATAATTTCTAAGGGTTTTGTCCCTAATCTCTATTTCAATTATTTGATTTGATTGTTTTGTTTTATTTTCCTTGAAGTTACTAACGCGTGTATTTTGTTATTAGAAAGAAGTACGAGGCATCAAAGTATGTAATCTTATTGCTCTATTCTTGTAGAAAGAATGTTTAAATTTGTTTAATTTAAAGTATCATGTTAGGATGTCTTTATTGCTTTCTAGTATCATGTTTAAGATGCTTTCTATTTTCTTTCCTAATATCATGTTAGTATCATGTTAGGCCTAAATCTTTGATCTTTATTTCTGAGTGACATGCTAGGGTTTGTTATTAATCTTGTTAGTATCATGCCTAGGATCTTGCTATTATTATGCTTTAACGTTAACATGATTATTTCAATTATGATTGTTATTATGATTATTATTATTGTGATTATCATGTTGCTTGATTCTTATTTATTGTTATTGCTTGATCACGCCTTTATGCATGTTTAAAGGGAATTTGTACTTGTAAACAAGCTTAATAAGATAATAAATAATCTTGTTTAGGGTTAATATGATTATAATTCAAGTGATCGCCAATAATAGTTTTGTTTGTGCATTAAATTCAACCAACATAGACTAAACAGGTTTAGGGTTAATCTAATGTTTGCATGTTAGTCATAAAGCACACATGAATACGAGTAGAATGAAGTAGAGGCCTATTTTAGGGCAGGTTTAATCTCTTTTAGGTTGGATTTATACCTTGATCCCCGAACCCTATTTGGTTCAAGACCTTTTGGAGTTGACGATCTCATGGATCGTTAAGGGGTGTAATCTTCACCTTGTGAACGGTTTACAAGTTCCTAAAACTTGTTGGCGACTCTTTTGGTCTAGCTTCCTTCCCTTTGGACGCCACCATGCTTAATTGTATTATCACAGTGGGGTTCAAGATTGGGGTTAATGCTTGAAATATTCCCTACAATGAGTCGAGAAAAATACGTGTCATAAAAAGCGTCAACATTTTCGACGCTTTTTTGTGTCTAGAACATTATATGAAGCGTTAAGATTTACAACCATTGGCGCACTTTCTAAAAATTAGTGATGATTTTTCTTTTCCCAAATTACAAAATTGGCGACGCTTTTTCATGTCCACAGTTACATATATTTTATCGATGCTTTTTTCTATCCATATATTCAAATTAAGAATCTCTATTTCAAGCCTATAATAATTAGATCAAGTGTAGAGAATATTTTTACCACATAAATAAAATTCAATTTATACATTCTACTAGTATTACCAAAAACAAAAAAAAATGTATGCATATATATGCTATAAAGTATGCCAAAAAATAATTTTATTATTACATATAAACTTTTTTTGTACAAGTACAATATTTTAAGTAATTAGTTTTGTATTACAATTATATAACTCTAACTTATCCTCATTCATTACTAATTAAGAATCTTGTTTTAGCTTAGAAAACCCCATGAGCAGCATCAAGAATAGGAAGCAATAACAGCTAAGCGGAGGAAGTAGCAGCAACGTCAAGCATAGGCGGTGGCAGCACCATGTAGCAACGTTCAGCATAGGCGATGGCAGCACCATGTAGCAACGCTCAGCATAGGCGGCAAAAACTTCCAGCAGTATCAATTGTACAACAGCAGCAACAATTACCAATATCAATAGTGGCAATAATTTGTTTTACCATAAGAGATTGGTGAACAAAGTTGTCAGAATTGTTTGGATGTTCATGATTGATGTATAACCTGTGGAAAAAAGGTACTTCAGCAAACCAAAAAAACATATTGAAGATCCAGTGGGGAAATCTATAAAGACATAATAGTCAATATACGTTATCATTAAATTACACAGCTTAGAGAAGATAAAATACAGACCTTATTGTCCATACGCAAGGGACATACTACAAATGGAAATCACTAATTGGAAACATGTCAACATTATCAAAGTGATCATAAGAGGCTATATAAATCAATTCAACAAGAATTTATCTTTATCAAAAGATTTAAAATGCAGTTTACCTAGCTTAGTCACCAAACTCAAATTTATAGTCTAAACAGTAACACTGACCTTTTAACCACAACTCTTGGTCAACATAACACAACTAATTTAATAATTAACAGCATGTAATCCACGTGAATATTACTTGGTTCATATCTTTTAATTATCTTCCAACTTCTTAACAAGACATTAATTTCAGTTTGCAAGTACCTAAAATACAATCATATGTCTCATAGTAAAATAGGGAACACAATAAGAGCTAAATCAAAGACGGTCTTTGTTTGCTACTCTAAATTGGCATATGAAAATAAATTAAACTAATTCAAAAGGTTGTTAGTTTTATGGATTCATACCATTTCAATTAACAACATGCATAATTTGACAATATTAAGTTAGATCATCATAAAACAAACATTCATAATCTCAATAAAGGAACAAAGAAAAAACCTAGGTACCTTCATTCTCAGCACCGTCACATTACACCCCTAAACACAATTAACTTTCTGGGATCCATGGAGAATGAAATAAATTATTGAAAAATGTGGCAAGATGCACCATAAGAAGTATATTTTAGCATCTAGATCAAATGCACACAAGGATATTCTCTTCTTATAGAATTTCTTCTCTAACTTATTTACTAAGCTTCCTATTACTAGATAATTAATTATAAGGATTTTGTCTAAAATGCCCCTTTCCCCTAATATCACTTCATTGCAGACACTAACTATTGTGGAATAACGAAAATAAGGATTAATTTTGGTATCTGACTATAGATGAGATAGCTATTAATTATTCTTAGGACAAATCTTTCAAGGTTAGAATGAAAAAACATCAACTGGGAAAAGCTAGGAAATTCACCAACCTGTCAAAGGAATGAAGTATTGCAATCCATCTCTAATGAAACTTTTATTGAATGTCTTCTGTGCGACTGCAAACTATCATTGTGAACCAGGTTATAAACATACTAAAGCCCGTTTAAATTGTCTCTAAGTCAAAGCACAAAGGATGGGATTATGGGATACATTTAGTTAAAGTTGTCCCATACGGAGAGTACTGATAAAAAGCAATTACCACAATGATAATTTGTTTCCCCAGCTTGAGCAGTAGATAGCTCTATCAATATGAGAACTGATTGGTAAATTTTGACACTAGTAATACTTCCACCTTACTCCTCAAAACCCTCATAATCTATAACAAGCATATCAACATATCCTACATCTTTCATATGTTTTAGCATATAGATCAAAAGCACACAAGGATATTATGTTCAGAAGAAGTCTAGAGTTAACAAAGTTTAAAATTCAACTTGATGATAATAGAGTTGCACAAATAAAAAGAAAATATAAGAAAATCATAACAGGAGCAAGACGATGCTTGAGTCCTTTTAAAGATGTTACGCAATTACCTTAGAGAATACAATAAACAAGAATTGCTTAGTAGTCAAGAACACTAATATGAGCAACAATCCTAAAGTATTCCTGCTTTTATTCTATAGGCAACACGGGATTAAAAGAGTGCAATAATATTTTCAAACACCCTCAAATATACCCTAAATCACAGAGGAAATCCCTAGAGAAAATTACAGAACAACTCTATTAAAATCCCACCTAAACAGCAAGAATAAACCAATTCGAACAAAACAGAGAAACGGACCAGTCCAAAAGAAACAGCCCATTTTAATAGCAAATAAATTCCAAAAGTTCTTAAATTTTACATTCAGAAATTAGACAGAAAAACACCCAAATTCAAAGAAAAAATCACCTAAAAAGCTTCTCTAACGAAGGAGAACGAGCCAAACGAAGTCAACACTCACAACAGCTCCTACGAAAATCATTGTGAATTGTGACGGAATTGTGAGACGAAAAACAATGCGATCATGCTCATTGAAAAACATGAAACAAAAGCCTAATTTTTTGAATTAAATTAAACCAAAAGCACAAAATGAAACATAACAGAAACCCTAAAATCTTAATTATTCATGAAGCTAACCCATATCTAAACATAATATGTGAGATAATTAAAAAATAAAACAGTAAAAAATAAATTTGAGTCAAGATCTATTAATTGATTTAAAGAGATTCAAAGAGAAAGGATGTACCTTAGTATTATCGATCGGCACTAAGAGGGACGACATAGATTACAATTTTGGGTCAAGTTGTATAAATTGATTCAAAGAGAGATGAAGATCTGAATTTTAAATTGATTTAACTAAATTTTAAATTGAATCCGAGAAGGACAAAAATATGAAATTCAAAATTGAAGTACCTCAATTTGAAGAATCTGATTCATAAAATGATATTCCTCACATTGAAATTACTTCGAGAAAAATAAAGATCTGAGTTTGGAAACAATGGTTCCATAACTTTTACCGTTCTCCTGCTGGTTTCATGGGGTTAGCAGGGAGGAAAAGAAAGGGAGAAGAGGCTAGCAGCTCTTCTTTCAGTAAGTTACTCAAGTTTTCTGTGGATGGGCTTGCTTCTAAGGCATTCTACAATGGTACTAGTGCTAATTTACCTTGGTTATCTCCGAAATTTTCACACTCCTCTGATTTGGCAGCTGGCCCTTCACAGCTACCCAAGGTGTTATAAAGATCACATTATGGAATTGCCGAGGACTAAATGACCAAAGTTCTCCTAAGATTCCTTATGTGTTTTGGTTACTACACACTTTTGTTCTCAACTTTTTGTTTTTGTGTGAAACTAACGTGTCGATTTCGGTTGTCACTAGCTTACTTAGTGTTACTAGGCCTTCTTCCGTTTGTGGGGTTGATTCAGTAGGCTCTAGTGGGGGTGTTGTGGTTTTTGGCTATGGTGCAGATGAAGTTTCTTGCGTTTTTTGTTGTTTCAATGTAGCACTTTGTAATATCAAAATCTCTAATGATAGTAGTAAAGGTGTGATGTTTGTTTACGGTGCTCCTGTTATAGAAGATAGACCGCAAGTTTGGAGTTTGAATTTAGATTTGTTGGCTATTGCTCCTAATTGCTTGATTATTAGAGATATAAATCAAATTAAGCATCACCATGATTGATTATGGGGGTCAAATGCCATTAAAGGGTGGGATTCCTTTATCGATTTTAGACTAAAGTCTAGTTTACTCGCCACACCCTTTAAAGGGCCACCCTATACTTGGTCTAATAATAGAGATGAAGAACAACTCATTTTATAATGTCTAGATCGCTCGTATATGACCTCTGATTGGTTTCATAACTTTCCTGATAGTCGGTTGCTCAATCAACCGATTCTCATTTCTGATCATGCTGCCAATGTCTTTGACGACTCTTCCTTCTAACGGAAATCCAGCGGAAGTCAAATCGTCCGTACCAGTTAGAGAATTGGTGTCATAACTATCTGTAGATACCTGATTGTGTCTCCCTAAAAACCAAACCCAGTGATGAATATTTTTCACGTCATTGATATCAAACGAGGTGAAATGTGAAAGAGTCTCGTGATGCGTCTTGTTTTTAATAAAAATAATTCATTTCTGTTTTCAAAAATCTTTCTTTTTGTACCCTATTTATGAAAAACATCCAGTCCAGTTTAGTTTGGTCCATGACAAGGGCCAATAATGGTTTACTTTGATGGGGCTGGAAAAGACCTTTCTAATGATATATTATAAAGCCCAATTCCAATGAATAATGAGGAAGTTATGGCCAAAATACTAAATTGGGCTCAAACCGAATTTTACCTACAACCCAATGATCATGTGGATGGTCCAAAGGTTTAATCCCATTCCTAAAATAATTAGGATTGATTAGAAGATTCTATAAGTTTCTAAAAGATCTTAATTATCCTTTTTGAAAAGATAAGATCAAAGAGTTTGAAATCGAATAAAACTTTTCTTTTTTAAGTCCTAATTCTATTCAAATTTAAAGATGTTCAAAGACAGTCAGATCTTATTTTCTTGCTTCATAATTTTTATCCAAATATTATTTTGTTCGATAGATCTTGAAATTATCTTTCTAATGATATATTATAATATTAATTCCGAGCTATAACGAAAAAGATATGAAAGAAATACGAAACTCTATCCAAAACTTACACCCTTCCACTATTTCGGTCATATCTTTTATTGTACAAAAGATTTTAATCTGATTCAAATTGGGTTTGAAAGTAGAATTCAATACTTTCCAACAACATATTATATGCCTTATTTGGACTTCTAGATCAAAAGTTATGATAAAAAAAAAATTCGCAAAAACTGCTAACTGTCGAGTTTTATTTCGATTCGAATTCGGATTCTTTTCTATTCTTTCGACCCTCTTTCTTCCTTATAAATAGAGGTCATATCACCCTTTTTTAAATCACCAAAAATCATCAACAATCATCTAATTCTATTCTCTTCTCTCTCTTAAGCAATAACTTGTTCTTTCTCCCTCTTTCTAAGCCTTCCCTTTTTATAAACACAATACCGCATTCACGAGTTCTAGACACACCTAGTCAAGCTCGAAGTTGCCTTCGCCCTAGACGTGAAAGGTTGATAATTTCTGAGGGTTTGGTCCCAAATCTCTATTTCAATTATTTTAATTAATTGTTTGATTTAATATTTTCCTTAAAGTTACTAACGTGTGTATTTTGTTATTAGAAAGAGATACGAGGCAACAAAGAAAGTTGTTTTAATTGCTCTATATCTTTAGAAAGCATGTTTATATTATTTTAATTCCTAGTATCATGTTAGGATGCTTTTATTGTTTTCTAGTATCATGCTTAGGTTGCTTCCTATTTCTTCTATCATGCTAGTATCATATTAGGGATAAAGCTTTGATCTTTATTGCTTAGTGACATGCTAGGATTTGTTATTAATCTTGTTAGTATCATGCCTAGGATCTTGCTAATATTACTATGCTTTATTGAGAATATTTTGATGATGATGATTTGTTGTATCAATATTATCTTGCTTGATATATATATTGTTATTGCTTGATCACACCCTCTCTTGCAGGTTTAAAGGGAATTTGTACTTGTAATCACGCTTAATAAAATAATTAATAATTTTATTTAGGCTAATATGATTTTAATTTAAGTGATCGCCAATAATAGATTTGTTTGTGCATTAATATTCAACTAACATAGATTAAACAGGTTTAGGATTAATCTATTGATTGTATGTTAGTCAGAAAGCGCACGTGAATATGAGAAGAATAAAGTAGAAGCCTATTTTTAGGGCAGGTTCAATCTCTTTTAGGTTGGATTTGTACCTTCATCCCCGAATATCCAGTCATGGTTCCAGACCACTATGGAGTTAGCGATCTCATGGATCGTGAAGGGGTGTAACCTTTAGCCTGTGAACAGTTTACAAGTTCCTAAAACTTGTTGGCGACTCTTTTGCTCTAGCTTCCTTCCCTTTGGACGCCACCATGCTTATGTGTATGATCACAGTGGGGCTCAAGGGTGGGATGCTTGAAATTATTCCCTACACTATCAGGATATTCAGGACCTCGTTCTTCTTACTTGGAAGAGACACATCCAAGGCTCCCCTATGTTTATCCTGTCAAAGAATTTAGAACATATTAGGTCTCTTGTAGGAATTAGTGTCTTAACAAAACGAAATTTTTGGGTGTTGACTGGAAAGATTTTTCAAAGGAACTTTCAACTGAGGGAGAGCTAGTTCACACTGTTTAAGACGCATCTCTCTATATGTCTAATATAGTTACTTCGAAGGATAGTATTATTTTTCAACTTCAATTTTGGAAACAACGTTGCAAGAAGAATTGGATTCTTAAAGGGGAGTGCCCTTCTAAGATACTATTTTCAAAGGTCAAAAGTCGCCAGAAAAAGAATCAGATTTGCTCATTATTTGATGATCAAGGTGTCATTCAACATGGTCAGATGGACGTTCATCGAGTAATTGTGCAATCGCTTAAAAAGACCTTAAAGACTGACGCTTTGCCTCCTTATGACTCAGAAATTGACATTGTTCTGCGGGAATTAGATATTCCTTGTTTTACTCCCTCTCAGCTTAGCAACTTGGAACGTCCCTTCTCAACTTCAGAAATTCGTAATGCCATGTTTGCCTTGGAAACTGTAAATCTTCTAGCCCGGATGAAATCACTGTTGAATTTTTCAAAATTCATTGGGACGTTGTTGGAGAATATGTGGTGTCAAGTATTCAAAGTTTCTTTCAAACAAGATTCCTTCTGAAAGAATGGAATCAATCTCTCCTGGTTATGATCCCGAGGATAGGCACTACAACGGAGATAGGTCATTTGCGACCAATTAGCCTTTGTAATACGATTTACAAATGTACTTCGAAATGCTTGGTCACCAGATTACGCCAGTATTTGCCGCTTCTTATCTCAGATTCTCAACATGCCTTTGTTCTAGGCAGAGTTTTGACGGATAATATTTTGTTGAGTCATGAGTTAATGGATAAAATTAACGTTTCTAAATCTAGTCCTCACTGGTTAGCCGCGATCAAAATTGACAAGAGTTAAGCTTATGACCGTGTTCATTGGAAGTTTCTTTTACAGGTCTTAAAGGCCTACGGGTTTCCAGCTCGTTAGTTGCAAATGATCCAACAATGTCTCTCCACGGTCTCTTACAAGTCCCTAATCAATGGTACGATGTCGGACCCCTTTAAACCGCAGTGTGGCCTTCGCTAAGGTGATCCTCTCTCACCGTACCTCTACCTTTTTTGCATGGATATTTTCTCGAGGATGTTGCATCTTGGTCAGGATTTGAAGTTATTTCAAAGAATCAAGTTATCCAGGATGAGTCCTTCTATCTCGCATTTATTCTTTGCAAACGATGCAATCATCTTTTTTCGGGCAACTTCTACGTCCGGCACTAATATCATGCACATTATTCAACGGTTTACTAAGATATTTTGGAAGAGCTAAATCTATAAAAATCTTTGATAAAGTTTAGCCCAAACATTTGCACTTGTACTCAGGCTAGTTTCAAATCAATTTTCCAAATGAAGCAAGTTCAACTGTTTGACCACAGTTTGGGGGCTCTGATTGATTTTGTCGAGAAAAAGAAGGACCACTACCAATTCATCATCGAGAAAATAATCGGAAGAATTAATTGTTTAAATACTATCAGGCTTTCTCAACTGCAGAAGTTAATTTTTATTAACTCTATCCTTGTAGCTATGGCTTCTCATGTTCTTTCTTGCTATGAGTTACCAGTCTCTGTTACAGGAAAAATTGATTTCTTACTCATGCACTTCTTCTGGGCGCACTATGATACTAAAGGTATGCATTGGGTTAATAAGGATCCCATGCATCTTCCTCGTGGCTTAGGTGGCTTGGGCATTCACTGCTTGGCATCCTTAAATAAGGCATTGCTTATGAAACAGGTTTGGAGAATCTTTTCTAACCCACAGTTACTGGTATCTAAAGTGTTCGGGACGCATGCGCCCTTTCTTTCCCACAATCTTAACAGTAGGCCAAGTTTTTCTGGTCGACTTTCGTATGGCCTTAGGGGTTTACTTAAGACGGATACTCTTTTAAAACAGGGGTGCAATTGGAAAATTGGTAATGGCCGCTCTACTCTAGCTGGTTCGGCTAAGTAGGTCAATGGTAGCATTCTTGAGTTCAAACCTGGACCTTCATTGAAATATACAGTAGCTCATACTGTCAATTTTTTCATCCACCCTCAGACAATATGGTGGGATGCTGATAAAGTTGTTGATTGGTTTATTCCTAAGGATGCTTCAATAATCTTAGCTATGGAGTTACCTGATACGACTCAGGATGACTTTCGTTATTGGTCGGGTACCCAATCGGGGAGGTACTCGGTGAAAACAGGGTATCCTATGCTTCAACAACAACTTTCTCCTACTTTCACATATTCTAGTACTGATTCCTTCTGGAAATTCCGCTGGTCTCTCCAGTTACAACCAAAGTGGAAGTTATTTTTATGGAAACTGCTACATCGTGCTCTTGCAGTTAAGGTGGAACTCCATCATCACGGTGTTCCAATTTAAGATGTGTTCTGTGACCTCTGTAGATCAGACCCAAAGGATTTACAACATCTCTTCAGAATGTGCTTTAGTGCACGAACAGTTTGGAGGGGAGGAGGCTTCGGTATGTATCCGCTCAGAATTTAATGGAGACCTTTCTCTCTAAGATTGGATCCAAGATTATACCCGACTTTTTATTAGTCAAGATGGGCCTTCTAATACTCGCTTAGGTACCTTTGTTGGTACGCTTTGGAGTCTGTGGTTATGTCGGAATTCCAGAATCTTTAGGGATTCTACTACTTCCCGGCCGTTTGCTTCTCGATTTGCGGAGGTTATGGACGCACATACAATATTTGTCAACACGGATGCATCTACAAATACCCCCGGTGCTGCGGGGGATGATGGTGGTGCCTCTCCTCCGCCAGGTTTTTACAGTGCTCAGCTTGGACTAGGTAACCAAAGGACAACTTCACTTTCTCTACAATTAAATGGATCTTGGTTCAAAGATTCTCATCAAGCTGGGATAGGATGGTGCTTGGATAATGATGATCCATTGGATGATAGGATCATTGGCGGAAGTAACTTTGGGGTTTGTACCTCGACTTTACATGTGGATGCTTTGGCATGCACGTATGGGCTACAGTGGGCTTTGGATTGGGGGTTTCATTCCCTTATAGTTTTTACTGATTCCTACAATCTTGTTTCCCTTCTTCGGGGGGATGGTCAAAGTAACGTTGCTTATCATTGGCTCATTCACAAGATTAAACTTCTTGGCTCTACCTTTCAATATTGTAGCATACATAAGGCGGATCGTCAACGCGTTCATCGAGCTCATCAAATAGCTTGAGAAGCTGCGGTTAATTTTATTTGCTTTAGTATTAATATGTAATCTGTTTGTATCCTTTGTCAAAAAAAAATGAAAACATATTTGAGGAAGCTAGATTTATTTTGGCTCGTCGTTTTTTTTTTTAATGAATTAATTTATATTTGTGTTGGTTTAATTTGGATATAATCTATATAGTCTTAACAACTTACCTAAATATTGTGAAAAGGGGAAGAAAGCAAGAAGAGATTCAAGGGAACTATCAAGGGTGGACAAAGAGGCTACAAGTGGAGCTAGCAAAGCTAAATTCTTAGAAGCATTTACTCAGAGTTCATTTTCTACTTATTTGTTAACTTTTGAGCATTGTTAAATCATGTGTAATTAACTCCATGTGATGTTCAAACACAAGCCAAGAAAAATTAAGCCGAAAAGGCTAGCCACCTCGCGCGCAACGCGCGCGTTGGCTGCCCTAGTATATGTAAATTTTTCAAAATCATTAATAGCCTGTTTGGAAGCTGTCATTTCATTTCAAATGATGGAATTGTCTCAAATAGCCTGTTTGGGAATTACTAAAATTTGCATTTGGATTTGATTCAAATTCTAGTCTTTCAATATTAAGGTTCAGTTTACAGGATTTAAAATCCAGTATCAATTGATGGCATTTCAAATCCTTCAAATCATTTCTTCTCTTTCCTTTTTGATTTTCCCCAATTGCAAATCATTTACCAGTTACTTGATCTTCTATCACTTTAATTGTGGCTAACATTATCTCATACCCACTCTAAACATCCTCCGTTGTCTTCATGTTGACAACCTTCGTAACTGTTACCGTCATGTCGATAACCTTCATAGCTGTTGCCTTCACCTTCGTGAACCACCTCCTCCATTGTTGCAATTTCACAATCATCACCTCCGGTGCAAGTCCTTCAATGGCAGCATCATTATCTTGAAATTCAAGAACCTAATTTCAACTTTTTAAAAGGAGAAATTAATTTGAGCCATACTTTCACCAATTTGGGAAATTTGGATGAACATGTGAGGTGGAGAGAGAACCGAGAGGAGGAAGCAAGGTAAGAGGAGAGAGAATGGCTGGTTTTGGTAATTAGAGATGGTGTATGGCAAATAAATCTGAAATGATAAAATTTGAAATTCTTATTTCTCCCAAACATATAATTTGGAATTGAATGTGAGTAATTGAAATTCTAGATTTCAAATCCTATATTTGAAATGAAATGGTTGAATCCAAACACTACCTAAGAATAATTAAATACCATCAACAAAAAAGTACTCCCTTCGTTTCAATATGATATTCTCATTTTCACTTTACACGGTTTTTAAAATACACACTAGTGTGTCACCCAGGCGTTGCCCTGAGATGTTACTTTGAGTAGTTTTTTTTTAAAAAAAAAAAGTGTTTGAAGTATTAATAATTTGGAATTCAATAATTAATATTGAAGAGAATATAAAGAATAATAAGTGTCTCTTTGTTTTTGAGTTTGGACGCAATTTTTTATTTTACATTTAAATACATTTATGTGGAATAATAGAGCATAAATTATTGGTAATTAAGAAGGTAAGACATGTGGTGTAATTACATAAGGTTAATGTAGGACTTTAGATACTCTAAGGTGGGATTGCATGAATCATATTCATAAGCATCTAACAACCAAGATCAATGCTGAATACATAAAGAACACATAATTATGCCTTTTAAGCGTGATTTCATGTATGATTGGGCAAGAACAATAGGGATATCTAGAACCCCAAAAACGTGATTCCTCTACTTGGTCCACGAGCATAAATTGAACCTCCAGTAATGCTAGTTAGTCGTGATTGAACCCTTTCAATCAACCTTCTACGAAAAAGAAGGAATGAACTAACCATGAACAACCACCACGAACACCACACGCAACCAAGGGGGACCGGCCGTACGGACGGGAGAGAGAGAATTAGGGTTAGGGATTTTGGTTGCCTTGCTTCACAATTTACTGTACGTTAATTGTGTCTTATATCAACCATAGGCATGGATTTTATTTATAGATCATATCTAGAAATAAAAGTCCATGGGGAGCCCGAACTCCTTACTCTATTTTAACTACTCTAGCCTTACTCCTTATATGATTTGTCATTATCTCATGAGGCACATTAATGGGCCCGACACTTGTTCAATCCATTATCCTTGTGTGTGACCTCATATGATCCATTATATTGGGCTTTAGACTATTATATTAGCCCAAAAATCATTTTTCATATCTAGAAACAAACAATGACGACCCAAAAGAATGAACTAATTATCTCCATAATAGTAATCCTTGATAAATCTATTAATTGCACTTAGCGAAGACATAATTCCTTCAGTTAGGAGTTCAAACCTCTTCATATGCGTTTTTAATTAACATTGCCATGAATTATTGAGTGGTGACGTGGCACGATGCCATGGGATATTGGGTAATGACGTGGCACAAGTGGAATATAAATGTTTTTAGAAACGCTTTTTAATATATAAAGTATTGATTTAACCATTATATTAATATCTTTAATTAATATTAAGAAAAATCATATCTCATATGACTATATATTTTTTTTTTTTATGTATATTAATATTAGTTTTTTGTCTAAGTTATAAAAGTTTGACTAGAATGAAGTCAAAATGGGACTATCTACATAAAATAGATGGAGTATTATTTAAATTTTCATCAAAAAAAAAAGGTGAAAAGTAATTACTCCCTCCATTTCGTATTAATCGCAACACTTTCCTTTTACATTTGTTTCATATTAATTGCAACACTTCTATATTTAGAAAGGAACCACCGTTATTTTATAATTTCTCTCTCCCACTAACCCCACTTTTACAAACATTTATTAATTTTTTTTCCTACCAACCCCACTTACACTACCTTTTTATTATTTCAATCTCCTACTTACAATTACAATACTTTATATTAGGGAGTATAAAAAATCCTCGTTTGAGCCCCACCTTGTAAATTTTTTAAAACTTTGTGAAAATCATATTATTGCGATTAATTCTAAAGGAATAGAGTAGAAAAAAATAAACAACTTCGTCACTAAAAATGAGATTTAAAACCCTAAATCCTCAAAAGGAGAACTAAATCTCTCTTACATGCAACCTCTTTTTTTTTTCTTTTGACAAGTACATGCAAACCATTAAGTTACTGCACATTATTCATTTAATTTTAGTCATCTAAAATGTGAATTAACCCGGTTCATATACTATACTCTTTTGGGGTGCTACTCTCAACGATGAGCATAGTGCTGAAGACAAATACTTTTACTACTATTTATGTGGTCAAAGTCGGATTTGCTTCAAGTGATGCATTTTGTCTAGTCATTAAAATAATTTTAAAGAAAAAAATAACTTAGAGCTTGTTTGGTTCACCTTATTTTTGCTGATCTAAACTTATCTGATCTAGTCTGATCTGATCTGATTTGATCAAATTTGACCAAACTTTGACCTTAAATATACGATAATCTATACGAAAATAAATATATTAAGTGGGGTCTTGTTATATTCATAATAATGTGTATTTTATTAATATGTGATTTTCATAATTTTTTTCATTACGAAATTAGAGTTATTTAGCAACTGCACATAAAACGATGATTTGATCTGAACTTATTTTTTCTGATCCGATTTAATCTGAACTTATTTTTTCTTAAATAAATAAAAATAAGGTGAACTAAACAAGACCTTATATGCAAAGTAACAATCCAATACATTGTCTAGACCACACATTAATTATTTTATCAATTTCGCAAACACGTACAATAATATAAAGGAAGTTGACAAACACTTTAAGAGCAAGATTAGCCCTGTCTCATATTAAATTTTTTTTCCTGTGCCACATCATAATTTAATAATTTTTAATACTTTAAAATTATGTTAAGCCTCTTTAAGATTTAACTAAATTTAGATGTTTAATCCTCAGACTCATTTAATATTTATTAATATACGTACTATTTTTATTTTCCTTTATATATATATATATATGATATTTTAATATTATAATTTGTGCTCGCCATCACCGGAGGGTTGGGGTGAGGGTGGGTTAAATATAAATTTATTAGTGAGATCGCCCCTAAATAAAATTGTGTAAGATTATTTTAGGTAGATATAAATGTAGGTTTAAAGATTTTTTTTTTTACAAGAAAAGACACAAAACTATAATAGTTAGGAGGATTATCCTTAAGATTGAAAACTAACTTTAAAAAAATAATTTTTTTTTCTTTGACAAGAACCTAAACAAACTAACTAAATAACATCATTAAAGGAAGATAAATTACTATTAGATGGGATAGCAAGAATATGCGCCTTATAAACTCGTTCGATCTCTTTGAACATTGTGGATGCCAATCATGTAAGGGCCTTACTAGTTGGCGAATATTATTCACCATCCATCTAAGATTGACATCCGTTACAGTTTCCTTTCTGAGCATCTTTACGAGAGAAATAGAATTCGTGTAAATTGTGATAACCTGCAATCTATACTAATATATTAAAATGCGTTTCTAATAACGTCGATGTGCCACGTAGTCCCTTTTGTATTCCTCCATGTCATCTTTCTAACATTTCAAGATGCCACATCATCACTCAAACAATATTAGAGGGCTTCCAAAGGGAGGTTAGATATGTATATGCATATACATAACAAGTGGTCCCTTGTTTTTTTTTTTAAACAACTTTATACAATATTACTGGGACTCGTTATAGTACTACTGGAACTTTTAGTAATATTACAGACACTTTATATAATACCACTGCTGATATTTATAGTACTACTAAAGAAAATACTTAGTAATAACGTTTTATAATTAAGAGTAATATTCACTTGTTTTTCGATTAGTCACTTTTACCGGTACTAATTATCACAACTCTACTACTTATATATCTAAATAAATTAACTTTTTAGTTTAATAGCCCACCATGCTTCGCAATAATAATTATTTAACTAGAGAGTTTTGACCAATACCTGAACTTAGTCAACACTGGAACCTCCGATGTTCTGAGCTTCCGGCTTTACCAAGGTAGCTAACCCCAACCCTGTCTTTCTTAGATCAACCACGACACATATCTAATTCGTTTCCTACCTTAGACCGTAATCTCTAATTAAAGAATTCTTAATGTGTTTGATGGAACTTAAACAGAAAGATAACTCATTTGATATATAAGGTTCAAGGGGATAACGTTCCCTTCTTGAAAGAAACTTTTATTTAACTTGAAAAGATTACAACACTCATATTACAACAAACAAACTAAAAGCTTAAACAGACATAAGCTGAACTAGAGTTTTCTCTACTTTAAGAGAGATGGAGTACCAATCTTTCTCTTAAGGTGAGTTTTTTCTCTAGAGGACTCTAATGCTTTCAGAGAAATGCTCTAGCTAACTCTTCCAAATCTGATTTTTCTTCTTGGCCTAAGTCCCTTTATATAGGGAAGCAAAGCTACACCATTGCTTTTTACAAAGACACTTTAAGATAGAAAAATTAACAAAACGTGGCTAAAGTGAAAGTTCCTTGAATTATTGCTGGTGTGGGCTCATCCATAATCATATCTTGTAGGTTCCCCTCACTATCTTTGATGTCTTCATAATGGACATAGATAGGATTCTTTTCTTCTATGCCAAAGTCAACAACACATTTGGCTGCATATGATTTATTCCAAGTTATGAAAGCTTTAAACAGATACTTATGGCCTTCAAATGACGGAAACTTCCTAATTTCAACATCTTCTAAATATTTGTAGATTGCCTCGGTGTTGTTAATGCCATCTACTAAATATTCTTTTATCTCATTTGGTGCCACAATTGTTGTATTACCAACATGAAATATAAAAGGAGGATTTTCTTTCCTTTTTATGAAATCGTTAAGATATTGTGAAATGTAGAAAAATCCTAGTGCTTTGGCTTCAGTTGAATTTTTAACAGTCTTTTGATGAATTAGTATGGGATCTTGAAACTAAAGGCCACTTTCCCGGACATTATCAAATAATGAGGCGGATTGACCTTTCCTTCCACAACTTTAATAATCGCATATTTCACCCTTGCTGCTAGCTGAAGATAATCTTTTTTATCATAACAAAACCTTCGGACTTTATTAAATGCATATTGCTGAAACTTTGTAAGCTTTAAAAAGAACAAGTCATCAGGAGTAGGGAAATCAAGAAAGGCATATACCATTCCATAATCCCAAGCTTGGTAATGTATCTTAATGAATGGAGCGTTTCTAGTAAAATGATATGGATTGATGCGTAATGCTGCTACCTTAGAGTTTGTAGGAAACTCTACTCGTTCTCCCCATAAGTCTCTAACATCATAGAATTGACTGGATCTTGTAACTACTAGCTCGTACCATGTTCTGAAATTGTTATCTCTTATTTTATTAAGTATTATATTCTGTATATCAGGGATGAGTTGAAATAACATGACTGTTACTTCAAACATCAATAGCCTTTGGACTGCTCGGTGGAAACCCTTGATTAAACCATCTCGTTATCGTTGTTTTGATGAAATAATCAAGCCTTGCATCAAGGCCCAACTAGAGGGTGAAACCCGCTCCATTGCTTTTTCTATTTCATCAATGAGAGTTTTCCTCTCAGCATCCATTGTTTGAAGTTGGTGTGCAGGAGGATTTTGTGTTGCCTTGAGTTTCTTCGACATTAGCTAATTCTCTGGTCAAGCTATCTGCCAAAGAATTCTTTGATCCCTAAATATGTTCAACAGTAAAAGAAAATTGGTTCAGCCATAATTGCAAACGCAAGAGTCTCCCTTGCGCTTGCATATTAGACAAATTATTTTTAACAAAACCAAGTATGCCTTTGCAATCCGTTCTTATTAGAAACTATTTAGGGGCTAAGAAGATTAAGAACTTCTCGATCCCTCTAATAACTGCAAGAATTTCCTTTTGCATTGTGGGATAATTTAACTTTTCATTATTAAAACTTCCACTACTGTATCCGCAAAGTCTTTCTCCTTCTTTAATTTTTAACACAGCACTCCAGTGCTCATTACTAGCATCTGTTTCAAGGATTAAATCATCTTCACTAGTAGGTAGTGTTAGTACATGAAGATCTTTACATATAACTTTTAAATCTTGAAAAATTTTGGAATCACTTTCCTTCCAATTCCAAGTTATTTCTTTCTTGAGTTTTTGTTGTAATGGTTTCCTTAACAGAGCAAGATTTTCTATGAAATCAAAAGCATAGGTTAAACATCCTAGAAATATTTCTAGTTGTTTTCTATCTTCAACTTTATCTTGGAATTTTTCAATCTTTTCTAGAATATGTTTTTGCAATATTATTTGTCCTGCTTTAATCTCTAATCTTAGAAACTCAATTTCCTGTTTAGAATATATGCATTTATTTCTTCCAAGGATTATACCATGCTCAGCACATTTTTTAGTTACCGCTTTAAGATCATTCTTATGTTGTTCTAAATCTTTTGAGAATATTATAATATCATCTATGTAAACCAAAAAACAATGATTAAGTTCTCTAAAAATATTATCCATTCTTCTCTGAAATATTTATGGAGCATTTTTTAATTCAAAAGCCATTACTAACCATTCATAATGCCCTTGAGGGGCAGTAAAAGCAGTTAATGGAATGCTTTCTTCTTCCATTTTAATTTGCCAATAGCCACTCTTACAATCCATCTTAGAAAACCATGTGGCTCCTTGTATTCTATTAAATAACATAATTTATTAGGAATGTAATAGCCAACAAAAATAGTATTGTCATTTAATTGTTTGTAATTAATGACCATTCTATCTTTTCCTCTTTTTTCTTCTACATGATTTCTTACCATAAATGCTGGACTATTGTGAGGACTCTTGCTATTCCTAATTAACTTTTTATTCAATAATTCTTTTATTTGTTCATCGAATTCTAATATATCTTGGTAGGTATAAACCATTTGTCTTACTCTAATAATCTTATTAGGATTTGTTAGAGTTATCTTAGCAAATGCCTTATCCTTTTCCCAATGTTCTAATGGATTTGTAGAATATAATTTTTCACATAACTTTTCTTGCTGCTTATTTATCTGATTAATTAATGATGAATCACACTCAGAAATTCTAAGTGCAACCTCTCGTTGTGTAGGTGTAACTCTATCACCACGCTGGCTGCGCGTAAATTCCACAGTCTGATGAGTATAAGCCTTTGTTATTTTCTGTATAGGAACAGAATGACTATTAATAGTAAAGATAATTTGATCAATGGCCTGAGTGCATGGAGAATATAACCTTTGAAAGTTATTTCCTATTATCATATCATGGCTAGGTTGATCAGTTGCCCATAATAGGAATAACACATTGAACTCCTCCAATTTCTATAGGTAATTCTTCAATTATTTCCGTATGCATCATGACACTGTTATTAGCAATTCTAACTTGCATAGGATTTTTAGCTTTTTCCATAAAATTCTGGGAATAATGATCTATTTCAAAAACATGTAGAACAACCACTATCAATATATGCACATAATTTATATTTATTATATTCCTCAATGCATACATCAACTGGAATATAAATGTTATTTGGATTACTACTAGTTACTTCATTACAAGATTCCATTTGCATATTAACTTCATCTTCATATACTGGTTCACTCACAGTTTTGGTCTTATATCCAATTACCTTTCTTTTATCAATAGGATTATTTGGATCTTCATTTATCTCTAAATCAGAATATGAACCCAAATCAATGCTATGTCTTGCCGGTTGTTTTAAGGCTTTTTTACTCTCATATTTTACATTTAGTTTCTTTAGTAGAACTAATATTTCTTCTTCATGCTCTTCTGGCTTTTCATCACCTTGTTTTTTCATCCTTATTATTGTTGAATTTTGTCTACTTAGACTTGGTGTTCTAAGACTCATATTTCTCTGTATTTTAGGCTTTGTAGTCATCCCAATATGAAGTAATCCTTATTCATCAATTACCATCTTACTTGATCTATTACTAATGCAAGATTCATAAAGAATTCCTCCCAAGTTTTTTCAATTTCAATTTCGTTAGGATTTACTTTTATAGGTGTAATTTTCTTCTTAGGACCTCCTTCTTGCTCATATTTCTCAGCATCGACTATTTGTTTTTTAAAAGATGAGTCTATAGTATTTACCAACTTATAAACCACCTTCCATATTAATTATATGGGTCGTGTTCCTTTATGCATTTTCACTTCTTCTGTTAATAGATTGATAGCTAGAAACTTTGACGCAAATGAATCCTCTATGCTCACATAATAACTAGGTTCACATATATAGCTTACCGTTCCTTGACTTAAGTTACATGTGATACCACTAATTATTTGATCATAAAATTCTTTATGTCTAATATCACAAATAAAACTCAAGCATTTAACATCCTTGCCAAAATCTTGTAAAGGATTTATGTATACTTGTACTGCACCAATACAAATATAACTATAATTTCCTTTTTCTTTATGTTTTTTAATACTCTTCCAATTTATGATATTAATTTCGGCTGCCTTTTGTTCACAATCTTCGATTACTATACTTCCTTCCATTTCTTCACATACATGTTTGGTTCTAGATTTAAAGAAAAAAGTTTTAAATATTTTATCCTTAGTAATCCAAGGGAAATTCCAACTTTCTTTATTTATCTAATCTAAGTCATTATCTTCAAATATATACTCAACTCTTTTTAGTTGACCTATAGTTATTTTGCTTTAATCCTCATCATTATCATCTGATTCTGAATTTTCTAACTCTTCTCCTTCCATCATATTATTTATTTCTTCATAATTTTCTTCTTCAAATTCGCTATACTCAAGTTCTTCATTATACTCATCTTCTTCCTCTATTATCTCTATTATTCCTTTATTATTACTTAAATCTAATTCTAAATCCTCGTCTTCTGGTATTTCTATGTAGTCCCAACAACCTAAGGCTTCCATTAATTTATGATTAGCTTTCGTACATTCATTAGCATAATGTCCTAGTTCTCCACAAGATCAACATTTGCATGTTTTCTTTTTCTCAGGATAATATGTTGCCTTTCTGAAAAACCTACTTGGTTTTCTATATTTGTGTTTATAGTACTTCTTCTTATATACTTCTCCTCTTGATATGTCAAATTTATTTTTCTTATAATTTATTTTCTTATTATTGTTTTTTCTTTCACATCCATAGTTATTTGGGAAATCCCAACAAGTGAGAAAGTGTCTCTTCATTTGTTGAGTTCCTGCAATCTCTCTACATTTTTTTTCAATCCACTTTCTTAAGAAGGCAATTCTATTACCTAGTCATCCCTAGCTAAGAATTTCTCTCTCCATTCTTGATATTTTTCACTAATTTCTTCATTTAGAGGATTTGGTAATTTATCATAAAACATTCGAAGATTTGTTTCATTTTCACCAATTTATAATAATAAGTTTCAAATTCCATAATATATTTCTCGACATATTTCATATTACAGATGGACAAATTACTTAACTTTCTTTGATATTCCATTCTTTTCTCATTCGGATCAGCTCTATGACTAATAAATTCTAACTCAATGTATTGACATAGTTGTCTGAACATTCTAGTAGGAGATTCATTAGCTCTTAACGTAGTTTTGACTTCTTCCTCTATACCATCATACCAATCTTCTACACATCCATAAAAACTATGTTCGATATAATTTAAGAACTTTTCAGAAGTCCATTCAGTGTTTAGATTAAGTACACTACTGATACTGTTTTTCCACTGATCTAAAACATCTTGTCTATTTCTTACACCTTCTAATTTGAGTTTATACCCAGTTTGACTTATAGGTTCAAGAGTTATTTCTTCTTATTTAGGAATTTGGTTAGGCATAACCTTGACACTAAATCGGGTAGTCTTCCCTGGTATGTATCTTGGTCGTGTGCAAATTCCTTCTCCTTGGTACCTAGATATTTGGATAACATTGTTTACATTAATATTTTCATTAATAATTTCTTCTCCAACATCATGATTATCCATTACTCTTTTACCTAGTTTATTTTCAATCTTTTGTCGAACAACTTATATGGGTAGAAAGTCTAGATCATTTAACTTCATCAATCCTTTTTGTTGATATAAATCTTCCTCTAAAGTAACATAATTATTTTCCTCTATTTCATTATCAGAAGCAATCCCTTTTTCAGAAATTAAGTTCATGATTTCGTTAAGCTTATTAGGGTCTTCTTCCTTATCGAATAAGGCTTGTAATTCGTTAAGTGTTTTCTCCTGAAGATGAGAGCTCATCTTTAGTTTCTTTAATCTTTTCTTAGTTACTAGTAGGTCTTTTAGGGAGTGATATAGTAAACTTTTTATTTTTATCTAAATTTTGAAAAGGATACTTGTATTTATATGGGATAATTTTCTCTTTATTAGGTGATACTTCTTTGTTAAAATGATGTCTAACTTCATTTGTTAAAGCAAGTTGTACTTGTTTGACTTGTTCTTTTAGCTCACTTAAAATTTTATTAATCTCTGATATTGTTGTTAATAGCTTATGTTCACTGCTCATGCAACGACAATGTATGCTATCAACTTCTACTTTAAGCTCACCAATTTGATCTACACGATATAATTAATGACTGGACCAAAATTATTAGTATTTTCAGGAATATGATAGTAGTGCTTAAAATCAAGCCGGCTTCTTACACTCAGTAGATGGTCTAGTATTCTCCAGTTTTACTAAATCATTAATTTAATTAACAACTTAGTTTAACTTTTAACCATATGGCTTTGATACCAAATTGATGCGGCTACTAAAATTAAGAATTTAAATTTATAAAATAGTTATTAATAAGACAACTAGTAAAATTTGCTTAAGAAAAAATCGGTTTATTTAAGATCTTTCACTGGATACTATTTTTGTACTATTAAACCTTAGTTTCCTACCACTAAGACTATTAATAATACTATTGAAGATTGACAAACTTAATAGCTTATTTGAAATTTTTTCTAACTTTTAAGATGAAACCAGCTATCTACTACTACCAGATAACTTAATATTACTGAATAACAAGTTTTTACTACTAGGAATTAAAATACTACCACTAAGAACTACAATGGTACTAATTCGATTTACAGAAGTACTTTACTCATTTATGGTTTGCAAAAAGTCTGAATTACCCTTCGTTATATATTTTCTCATACATCACAGACCTTGATTAGTACTTTCTTATTAGTCAATACGCCACATCACCCAAGAAACCAATATTACTTCATATAAAAACATATGGATAAGGTGAATCAAACCCTCAACCTCTTACAACTAAATTGGCTATTTAATCAATTAAGACAAATATCAACTATGTTATTAAAATGTAAAGAAAATTATATATGTGCAAACCACAAGGTTCAATAAAAAAATAAAAATAAAAAAAAATTATGAGAATAACTCAATTTTGGTTTAATAATAACAATTTCAATTTTGAAAAACCTTTTTAAAAATTTATCTATTACAGTCTACAACAGTAGTAACCTAGGGCAACGCCCAGGCTACTCACTAGTTACTCCATAATAAAGTGCACAAAAAGATTTTTTTTTTTTTTTTTTTTTTTGTTCTTGGGCTAAGGGATTCTATAAGAAAAAACAAATTGTTGCTGAAAATGACTTGGAACTGAAATCTCTGGAAAAGCTCTCCATCTATGATTTGACATTATTGCTTCCATGATTTAAATTTAATGACAAAATTCATCGTTGTACATGTACGGTATGTACCAAGGTAATATGGTCATTTTACTTCTAGTCTCTCAAATTGATTGGTTTTCTTCGTATCATGATTCCGTAATTCCTAATGATACTTTAGGTTGCCCCTATATGTTAAGCTACATTATTGGTATTAAAAATAATGCTTATCTTTGTAAGATTTACTTATTAAAGATAAAGTAAGACACTAACAACATTTGGGTGTATGTAATTTAATTCAATTAGCTAAATATGTGGATTGCTATTTGTCGCTCCCATTTTACATAGTAACGCTCCCATTTTAATTTGAATGGATAAACATGCCCTTTATGCAAGTTGTAATATAAAAAGAGGACTTTGTTGGTCATGAACATTATTATATCAAACTGTCCCCTCAAACTTGTACCACGTGAATCCCGAGCCCACCACATCGGTTCCCACGACCTCCAAACAAATCGGTCCCCACGACCACCTTAAATCATTTTTTTTAAAAAAAAATAAATAAATTATCAAGTTTTTGCGACGGGTCTTGGTTGATGGACGATTGGAACATTTGTACGCCAGAGAATGCGTCGGAAGAATCTGTAAGAAATTTTTTTTTTATTTTCTGGAAAATGGACATCCGCCCAAAAAATCCAGATGTCCCAAGGTAGATACACTTGAAATTTCCGGATCCACCTTGGAAGATCCGGAAATTTTGAGCGAAAGTCATGATCCGCCCAAAATTTCCGGATCTTCCAAGGTGGATTCGGAAATTCCAGACGGACCCACCTTGGGACATCCGGATTTTTTGGGCAGATGTCCCTTTTCCAAAAAAAAAAAAATTCAATATTAATTTACTTAATTTGTTTATTTTATTTTTGATTGTTGTTGTGATTATGTTTTTGTTAATTTGAGTAATTAGTAATAATGTTATTATTGTTTTGTAATTGTTGTTGTTATTATTATTATTGTTATTAGTAGTAATATTATTATTATAATTAGTATTTTATTTTTGAAACCTTATTATTATTATTATTATTATTATTATTATTATTTATTAATTAATTAATTAATTAATTAATAATTATGTTATTATTGTTTTGTGATTGTTGTTGTTATTATTGTTATTGTTATTAGTAGTAATATTATTATTTTTTGAAACCTTATTATTATTATTATTATTATTATTATTATTATTATTATTATTATTATTAAATATTTATTTTTGGTGTTGTTATTGTGATTATTGTTATTGTTCTTGGTGGTGTTTATGATTATTGTTGTTGTTATTAGTATTAGTATTAGTTATTAATGTTAATAATATTATTAGTTGTAATATTGTTTTATAAATATTATTATTAATATAATAAAAAAGAACATAATGTCTTAGACCATTGTTTTGTTTAATTTGTAAAGGATTTGGAATCTGAAGACGGCGGTGACGGTGTGAATTATAGTGGGAATTTCATCACGGACACATTATTTCCAACGTTTGAGGATGCAGTTAAATGGGTAGATGTTGTTTCCATAAACCTCGGATTTATTTTGGTGAAATCATCATATAACAAAACCAGAGATGGTCAACCGTATCGATATTTGAAATGTGATCGGGCAAGGAGGAGCAAGCCGAGAGATTTGGAGAACGCGATACGGAAGGACACAAAAACCAAAGCTAATGCTTGTCCTTTCTACATCAAGATATATTATGAATTCACCACTGACAATTGGAAGATCCGTGCGAAAAACGACCACACCGAGACACATCACCACCCAATGATTGTGTATCAAGAGGGTCATCGTAAGGTTAGCGAATTAAGCCCGGGTAAAAACCAGGTTGTTCGTGACATGACAAAGTCCAAGGTTGCGCCCCGTAACATCATGGCAACTATTGCAGAGCAATTTCCTGATGATCATCCAAACATCAGGCACATTTACAATTGCCGGAATGACTTCAAGATGGAGATGTTTGAAGGAAGAGGAGTTGTTCAAAAATTTCTTCATTTGGGGAGAGAGAGTAAGTACATTTACTAGGTCATGGTCGATGATCTCAACGTCCTGCAACATGCATTTATGGTGCACCCGATCACGATCAACATACTCCGCACATACCCTCTTGTAATAGGTATGGATTCTACTTACAAAACCAATCGATATGGGATGCCGTTCTTTGAGATAGTAGGTGTGACACCGAAAAACCACAATTTTCTAGTTGGTTATGTTTTCATGCGCAACGAGTGCATGGCTAGCTATTAGTGGTTGTTGCAGAGATTAAGGGAGTTGATTGGGTTTGATAAAGAGCCATCGGTATTTTTGTCAAACCGTGAACTTGGGCTATGTGCAGCTTTGAGAGAAGTGTTTCCAGGGACGTCGCATTTACTCTGTCCATGGCACATTAACAAAGATATGGAGGCTAGGGTGACGAAGATGTTCAAAAATAAGAAGATTGGTAGCAGTTTTTAAAATGGCAAATGGAAACGTATCATGGATGCAACAACCGAGGCGGAGTATGATCATGCTCTAGCTACCATGAAAGCAAAGTGGGAAAGTTATCCGATAGTGATTGAGTATGTTGAGGGAACATGGCTTTGTCATAAAACCAAATTCATGACATATTGGACGAACCAAATTCTTCACTTTGGTAACACCAGCAACTGTAAAGTTGAGAGCCAACATTCAACAGTGAAGACGTGGTTTGAATCATCCATAAGTTAGTTTTTTTACTATATTAGTTGTTGTCTTTATTTCGTAATTGTAATTATAATAAAAAACTTATAATGTTTTTACTAATCTGAATCAATGGCAGGTTCTTTGGATACCGTATGGGCCCGAGTCCATTGTCATATCGGTAATCGAATCATTGAAATTCGTAATGCTTTGGAGGCATCAAGATCTAAAATTGGTGAGATGTATAGACAATTGTCACTGTCATGTATAAATGGCAAAGTGTCTCAACATTGCTTGAAAGTACTTCATGAGGAGACGAAAAGGATGCGGGATTTGAGTTACCAGGTTTATGAACGTTGTAGATGTGCTATGCGTGTGACCCATGGTGTACCATGTGCTTGCCAGATACATGATTCGCTAGTTGCACAGACAGGCTTGTATACCAACTAAATTCATTCTTTCTGGAAGACTTTGGTAATTGGTGATGGTGTTAACATTCCGAAATTTGTTAACGATTCGACCGAGGAGGCTGCTCATTTTCGTTCCCTGGTTGATGAAGTCAAGGAAAGTGATCTTGCTGTACGTCAAAATGTATCTCGCATCATTGAAGAGAAGCAGCATCCGGATCATACACACCTTGAAGAACCACATGTGAATATCAACGTTCGTGGTCGACGGAGGAACAATGACACCAGGCGTGATCAAAGTTATTTCGAGCATGTGAACCGTCAATACAGTCAACGTGGTGGTGACCAAGAAACAGGTAATAGTAAACAACTATTGTTTTTAAAAATTAAATGTATTTCATCTTGTAGCTTTACTAATAATTGACTTTTAATTATGTACAGTAGATCCGTGTGACATTAGTCAGTGCAGGTATTTGAACTTGCTTCCGGGCCCGATGTTGCCGTACATTACGTCTTGGAAGGAAGTCATTGGTGATGGGAATTGTGGCTTTCGTTGTGTGGCCGACTTCTTCTTTGGTGATCAGGCGCAATGGTTTAACGCTCGGGAAACAATAGCAAACGAGATTGCCAGGCATCCTGAGTTGTACGAACGGATTTACGGGATTGGACGACTATGGATGAACATAGAGCGTATTCGATGGGATGGTGGGGCTGTTGGGGAACGGCATTGGATGGTAACAATTCAAGATTTATTTCCTATTGCTACTTGGTTCAACACAAGGGTGATTTGTCTCGGTGTAGGCCAAGTAGCAACTTGCTAATACCCATGTATCATAGTGTTACCGCTGAGGGCACGAAACGGAGTCCGGACACCGAGTCGGGAGTTCATGATTGCTACAGTTGGTGGATCACATTTCATATGTCTTGACCTTGCACCTGATTCACCTCTCCTGCCAATCGCCGGTTGGTGGACTGAGCACCACGAGGCTAGTGTTGATGGATGGGATCAACAATATGAAGGTAGAAGGAACATGTGGATGCATTAGTTAGGTAGTTTGTAATGTATTTTCACTAAGTTTGAAAAATTGTAGATATGTTTAATTTTAAATGTGACTTTTAATGTACTTTCACTAAGTTAGTTAAGATCTTACATTACATGCAACAAAACAAAAAAATTAAAGTGTCCAGTTCTTACATTATATGACGAATAAAAAATAAATATAAAGCAGTTCAAACAAGTAATAAAAACCAGTAACACGACTAAAAAGCAATCTATAGCCCCATTTTTTACTTCCAATCAAATACAAGCTGCTCAGTCATTGTCCTAGTTTCACTCGACATGTGAGGATACTCAACCAGTGCTCTTTAGTGAATCTCCATGGACTGACTCATCCACTGCAAATCAGACAACAACATATTATATAAACAACAATTATTAGAAGGCATTCTAAATAGTATAATAAACACAAAAACTTACATAATCAGTGTTAGTCCGCTCTGGTAGGTTGCTTGTAACTCCTGGACATGGAGATACTCGAGGGTGAGAAAACCTATATAGCCACTACATGTAAACAAGCGCAACGGTAGGAGCTCCAGCACTAAGTCTGGTGAGGGCACCTAAAACTAAACTAAAAGATACCTCAGGGACAAACCTCTTCCACAACACAGATGTCATCTCGGTCGGGAAGTCTACTCGGTAGATCTTCAAGTTAGTCGGCCTCTTGTCCTTCTCTGGCCTGATAATGTCACGTGGAATGCCTTGCACGAATCCAAGCTGTCGGACCACTCTATCAGGCATGTACGGCTCAATGATGTTACGGTACTGGATGCAGCCAATGAATAAAGTGGAGGGCACTCCTAGTGCAGGATCAACTCCGTACGGTAGCCAGTTCACCTCAAGGTCAATCAACGCATCAAGTCTAGTACGAAAAGATAATAGGCGCTCCAAGTTCTTACTAGGACATCCCCCTCCAACATCCTAAGCAGATGCACAAGGGATATTAAGGTCCCTCATCAAGGTACACTGCTGAGGCCTAAAGCACGGAAAGTACTCGTAAATCCACGCTTGCAGAAGCGTGAGACAACCAGCGATCGAATCAGCATCTTTCCGTGAGGTCGTACCCAATTGCTGGTACAAGTATGCTAGAGCAGCTGCACCCCAAGAGTACTTATTAATAGGGGTATCTCCAACACATAGGTCGTGGAGGAAGGAAGGATGCGTACAGTTACCACTCTTGTCTAAAAACAGTGTACCTCCAAGCAGTAACCACAAATACGCAGTATAATGGACACTAAAGTGCCTCTGAGCCTCCAACGTCGAGTAAAAAATCTTATCAGTCAACACCCCACTACCCTACCAAATCGTCTTGGTGCTGCAAATCTCAGTCAACTCATCCGGAGTCATATCCATGGTAACCGAGCACGCGTCCCGTAAGACGTTCGTGCTAGGCGTAGTGGTAACCATCTTACCATCGACACGTTGTACACATCGTGCAATATGATCGTGATCTCCCCAAATGGAATATGAAATGTGTTTGTATCTGGCTGTCATCTCTCAACAAAAGCAGAAATTAACGGCCAATCAAGTTTTTTAAACATCAACGCGGGCAAGTGAGACAACCAACTACCATCAATCAATTTAAGATTCTCCACTGATTGACGACCTCGCCACTGAACCAATTCAAAACACAACTTTGACCTACTCAAACACCGCAAAACATTTCGCTCCTGCTCGACCCATATATATGACGCCACTTGACCACCAAAACTAGGGATAACAGTCCCATCCTCGGGACCACCTGGCATCGGCTGCTGCACTAACCATGTCTCTACAGAGCTGGTAGTAGGCTGACTCGATTGACCACCAACTAATCTCCCATGCTGACCCCTATATACCATATGATAATCCTGAGGGTCCGATTCTTCGTCTCGATCACCAGCATGACTAACCGAGTCTTCGTCCTCCTCGTCAGATCTAGGTAGTCCACCTGGCGAATACATGGGCCGACTACTACCTGACTGATGGTCTCCTGACCAACCACTATGAGACCCATTTTGCTGCTCGTGCTGAAGCGGTGACCCGGTCATTACTGAACGAGATGTATGTCTCCTAACAGACTCATTCAAACGTCGTGATATTGCATGACGAGCACCAGAACCCTCGATCTACATTAAATAAGTATAAAATCAAAAATTAGTAATAATTACAAAAAATGCTATTTCATTAAAGTTGGAAAATAAATATTGATACAAACACCATCACCAAAAATAATTATAATAATAAACCACATATTTTCCAATGTACTAATATCAACTAATAATAACAATTACAATAATAATAAGAATAACAACAACAACGATATCCAAATAAACAACAACAATAATAAAAATAACAATAATCATACTAATCATGTTTTTTAACCATAACAACAAAAACATCAATAAAAATAATCACAATAACAACAACAATAACCATAATCACAAAAATCATACTAACACATTAGCAATAACATACTACTACTTGTAGGGAATATTTCAAGCCATACCCCAAACTTGAACCTCACTGTGATCATACACTTAAGTACGGTGGCGTCCAAAGGGAAGGAAGCTAGATCAAAAGAGTCGCCAACAAGTTTTAGGAATTTGTAAACCGTTCACGAGGTGAAGGTTACACCCCTTAACGATCCATGAGATCGCTAACTCCAATAGGTCTGGAACCAAGACTGGAAGTTCGGGGATGAAGGTACAAATCCAACCTAAAAGAGATTGAACCTGCCCTAAAAATAGGCCTCTACTTTATTCTTCTCGTATTCATGTGCGCATTCTGACTAACATACAATCATTGGATTAACCCTAAACCTGTTTAATCTATGTTGGTTGAATATAATGCACAAATAAATCTATTATTGGCGATCACTTGAATTATACTCATATTAGCCCTAAACAAGATTATTAATTATCTTATTAAGCGTGATTACAAGTACAAATTCCCTTTAAACTTAAGAGAGGGCGTGATCAAGCAACAACAATAAATAAGCATCAAGCAACATAATAATAAATTATCATAATTTTAATCATAATCATAAAAACAATTATAAAAATAATCATAATAATAATCATATCAACGCTAAAGCATAATAATAGCAAGATCCTAGGCATGATACTAACAAGATTAATAACAAACTCTAGCATGTCACTAAACAATAAAGATGAAAGCCTTATTCCTAACATGATACTAGGAAAGAAATAGGAAGCATCATAGAAATCATAATTGATATTAGAAATTACCCTAAACATGATACTAGGAAGCAAAAATAACAACCTAAACATGATTTCTATATCATAATATCAATGAAACAATTAAAGTACTTACTTGGATGCCTCGTATCTCTTTCTAATAACAAAATGCACACGTTAGTAACTTCAAGAAAAATATAAAATCAAACAATTAAATTAAATAATTGAAATAGAGATTTGGGACCAAACCCTCAGAAATATCAAACCTTTCACGTCTAGGGCGAAGGCAACCTCGAACTTGGCTAGGTGTGTCTAGTGCTAATGTATGAGGAATTGTGTTTGACGGAAGGTTTAGAAAAAGAATAGAGAGAGAAGAAAGCTTCTAGCTTCTAGAGAGAGAAAGAATTAGAGAATTCTGGTTGTGGTTATTGAAAAACGGAGGGCCAGGGACCCTATTTATAAGAAAATAGTCCGGAATTGATAGAAACGAATCAGAGTTCGAAAAGGAATAAAGCACGCTTCTATCGCCAACGACAGGGCTTATCGCCAGGCGACAGGCTTTGTCGTTTAGCGATGCAAGACAGTTTTTATGGATTTTGTTTTTATCATATCTTTTGATCTAGAAGTCCAAATAAGTCATATAATATGTCGTTGGAAATATCTTGAAGTCTACTTTCCAACCCAATTAGAATCAGATTAAAATCTTTTGTAGATAAAAAGATATGGTCGAAATAGTGGAAGGGTGTCAGTTTTGGATAGAGTTTCGTATTTCTTTAATATATTTGTCGTTATAGCTCGGAATTAATATTATAATATATCATTGGAAAGATGATTTCAAGATCTATCCAATCATATAAGATTTCGATAAAGATTATGAGGCACAAAAATAATATCAGACTGTCTTTGAACATCTTTAAATTCGAATATAATTAGGATTAAAAAAAGGAAAGTTTTATAAAAGGAAAGTTTTATTCAATTTCAAACTCTTTGATTTTATCTTTTCAAAAAGGATAATTAAGATCTTTTAGAAACTTATGGAAGCTTCTAATTAATCCTAATTAGTTTAGGAATAGGATTAAACCTTTGGACCCTCCACATGATCATTGGGCCGTAGGTAAAATCTGGTTTGGGCCCGATTTAGTATTTTGGCCAGAACTTCCTCATTATTCATCGGAATTGGGCTTATAATATATCGTTGGAAAGGTCATTTCAAGCCCCATCCAACTACACTATTATTGGACCCATATCATGGACCAAACTAAACTGGAATTCACGTTTTTCACAAATACGGTAAGAAAAGAAATATTTTCAAAAACAGAAAGAATAGATATTTTAATAAAAACACATCCTCATCACTAGAATTTTCACACTTTCACTTCGTTCGATAATCAAATGACGTGAAAGGTATTCATCACTGGGTTTGGTTTTGGGAAGACACATTTAGGTGTCTACACTACTACTACTACTATTACTACTACTACTACTACTACTACTAATAATAATAATAATAATAATAATAATAATAATAATAATAATAATAATAATAATAATGATAACAACACTAATATAAACTAGTAATAACAACAATAATAATAAAAATAACAAAAATCATAATAATAATAATAATAGTAGTACTAATAATAACAATAATCATAATAATAACAACAACAACAACAACAAAATATAACAACAACAATAATCATAATAACAATAATAATAAAAATAATAAAAACACTAATATCAACTAATAATAACAATAATAATAATAAAAATAATACTAATCATAATAAAAATAAAAATAAAAATAATAATAGTACTAATAATTACAATAACCATAATAATAACAACAACAACAAAATCCCCAAAAAAAAAATAACAACAACAACAACAATAATCAAAATAACAATAATAATAATAACAACACTAATATCAACTAATAATAACAATAATAATAATAAAAATAATACTAATCATAATTTTAAATAATATTATTCACGAACAAAAATTTTAAAAAACAAATAATCGGAAAACCCAGGCTTCCGCCAGACTTTCCGGACATACCTGGGAGGATCCGCCTGAAATTTCCGGATCCTCCAAGGTTTTTCCGGAAATTTTAGGCGGATCCCAACTTCCGCCTAAAATTTCTAGAAAAACCAAGGAGGATCCGGAAATTTCAGGCGTATCCTCCCAGGTATGTCTGGAAAATCGGGCGGATGTTCTAGGTTCCGATTTTATTTTAAAAAAAAAAAAATTACCTGCTCACCACCGCCACCAACACCTCCGCCGCCGGCCAAGTTCCTTCCTCCGTAAGTCACCCTTATGCGCCGCGGATCAGCCATCCCTTTGTGTAGGTGGTTGTTGATGAAGGTGGTTTTGTTTTGTTTGATTTTTTTTTTTAAAAAAATACAGATTTTAATTTTAAAATTTTTAGAGAGTTAGAGTGATAAAATGAGAGTGAATGAGGTTAGAGAGTGAAAATGTGAGTCGTTGAGTGAAAATTCCGTATTTATATGATAGGGTTAAAAATGGAATTTCCTTAAAAAAATGCGAGCGTTCCCTTGTAAAATGGGAGCGACGTTTAACAACACCCCTAAATATTGGTCTGCATATAAATATATAATCTCTCGTTAATTTTCTTTTTGTTTTTGATCTTAAAAGTTAATATTTGCAAAATACATACTGAGAAATATTTTACTTGATTATGTATTCTCTTGTATAATATTCGTAATAATAATTTACACTCATAACTGTTAAAGTTTAACCTTTAAAAGAGAAATGATGTTAAAGTAATTATCTAATGACGGCAACAGTAATTCACACCGGAACTTCCAAAGAAAATTATTCAGCTTCCAATTCTTTCACATCTTAATGTAACATCATATGCACTGCATGGCCAGTTGGCCACTAGCCGGGCCTTAATTACAAACTTTGCAGTCATTGCAAATAATTCAAAAAAAGGAACAAATATAAATGTCAATTTTGTCAAAAAACAACCAAAACCTATGTCATTTTCACTCCCAAAAAAAAACCAAAAGAGTCACTTTTAATTTAATTCCTCTCTAAGAAAAGATAGTGAAATAGTGATATATCCAAAGCTGGAACTTAAATTATTATAACATTAATTAATAAAAATGACATAATATAATTAAACATGTTGGTATTATAGAGATGGATGCAAATAGTTGCTCCACTCAATTCTTAGATTAGGCGTTTGAGAATATTGAGATCAAGATTTAATTTTAAGATGTAATAAAAATGAAAAAAAGAACAAGTTTAGCTGTGTTATTTTAATTTTTATTGTTTGGTTTTTAGCCTTTTATATATCTCTCGCTTTCTCTCCTTTTATTTCGGAGAGGGTATGGTTGATTTAGACTTCTCATGGTAATTGGCCTTTGTAGATAGAGATAATGACTAGCAATATGTTAAGAGAAAATTCACATGTTACTTTTCACTTGTTGAAAACTAAACTGTAGAAAGAAAGAAATTGGCAAAATTCATCCTTCGTTTAATAATTGTTTAGACTCTTACACAATTCCAGAAACAAAAGATTTTATATACATTATCTTTCAACCATTCGTTGTGTTTTTTAATTTTTACTCAACGCATATATATAGGTACATCAGTACATCATGTAATTTTGTTAAACGTACATTTTGTGATTTATACTTTTTGAAATCCAACTCAAAGATTTACCCGCTAAACAACTAAGGAATGTTTCATGATCCCGTTTTGTGTGCGGCTGGCCACATCGTGTGGCTACTTTAAGTAATCCCTATAACATTGATTAAGTAATCCCTGTAATACTCCACATATAAGATAAATCTATACTCTATATTAAAAGATGTTCTTTTAAAGGAATGGTGTCACATGACACTCTTCAATGTATATGACACCATGTCACAATGCCACGTCACTATTCAAATTACATGCGACACGTAAGCTTGCAACTTTATTTAACAAAATTAATAAATTATGATTTGATCTAGATTCGAACCCGCAACCTCTAATAAATAAAGGTTATACATTTACTATCTCAATCAACTTTTATTAATGTTTTAAATTTCACATAATTAACATTATATATATTCCTTTCAAATTAGAGGTTATTTAATTTATTTATTCTTCACAAGATTAGAAAATAAGCACAAATGAGGTAAAAAAAAAAAAAGTAACATCCAGGCAACGCTCGGATCACACACTAGCTATACTAACAGTTGAACGTAATTATCAAATTAAAAAGTACAAACTAGCAATCCGAGGCATTGCCCGACACACACTAGTTAACCCTTTTAATAATTAGCAGCTCTAATTTTTTTTTTAAGAAAACCTTAGGTAGTCATTTTACTATAAATCAGAAATAGCTAAAATTAAGTATAGTGGTAGTCATATTAAGGATAATTATAGTAGAATTTTCACCATCTACCCTTTAAACATGAGAAGAAATAAATGCATTAAAGACTTAAATAACATGCTAATGTAATCATAAATTAACCAAATCGGCGAACAACATTTAAAACCATTATTGATTGCATCACACACTAAAAAGGAATCACTTTCCACTCTTACCTGCGTGATTGCGTCAAACCTAGTCGCCTAGAAATAGAGATCGGAAGTGTTTCAAAAATAATTAATAACAACTTTTTGTATTTTACTCTCTAAAAATAAATTGCATGGACGTATAAACCTATTGATAAAGAATATCCATAAAATACTAATATGATCAGATTATCATATAAATATTGATAAATGAAAATTACTCTGATGATGAAGTTTTAATTTATCTGACTAGAGGAGAATATTTTATATATATTCTCTATCACCTATTACACATTCATACTTGGTATATCTCTGTTCCATACTTCCATTGATTGTCGGATCGAGTAGTGGCTTACTGACTTTTAAGCCTTTGCATGGTGCAGTGTAGTTGGAACTTGAAGGGGTTGTATGTATAGTAGCATGGTGATGTGTTTCCGAAAGATGTACTCAAAGATTATGTATTATTGAAGACAGATTAGAGCTTAGAATTTGATCATGAATTCTCAATGATATACAAGAAAAAAAATATAATCATTTGGGTCTTTTAAGAATTCTCTCAAGTCTCAACACGTCATTTTTGAACTGTAATTTTTAAAACATTTGAGAAAAAACTAAAGATATTTGAGAAGTGCCAAAAAAAAAAAAAAAAAAAAAAAAAAAAAATGAGTGTGTAAAATTCATTATTCATAAAATTAAAAGCTTTTCTTACTTTTAAAGAGAAGGTTTGTTAAGAGCTTGAATTTCATAAAATTGATGTTTAATTTGTCTATGTTACTTAGTCTCGGTTATCCATATTCGACACATGTAAAAGTCCAAGTATCAGACTCAACTATTTTGTGAACAATTCCATGATTTTAAACTAAAATGAAGTGTCTAAATGATTTGACCATTGTTTAAGTGTCGAGTTTCCAACATGACACATGTATTTAAAGTGAAATAAAGAGCACGTTCATGTAACATAAATTATTCCAATAATCATCGATTCATTAATCATCAACTATCAATACTCCCTTTACCCCAAAATAATTAAAATAATCAAAATCATTAGAATCCATGTCAATAAATACATTAGTTTGACCTTAAAAAAAACAATAATAAAATGTAGTAAAACAAATATCAAAAAGTATACACTATGAAACTTTATACTGTGTAAAATATATATTTAAAAAGATTCTTTTTATTACATTTTTTTATTTTTGAACGGTTTATTACATTACTATAATTAAAAAAATTTAAATAAAATAATAAAATAAAATTATGGGTCAAAATTAGTATATAAATAGTGAAAAAATATCAAACATGTCACTACATTATTGTGATGGGTGGTTTTTTTTTATTTTTGTTTTTTTTTTTTCTGATTCTTAAATTTTCCACATACTCATCTCTCTCTCTGCTCTTAATTTTTCATTAATGGTTGATCGCTTCACTTAGCTTGTTTCTTGAATTGTTAATGTGGATATTAATTATTGCATATTTGTTCTAATATCACTTTCTATTAATTCGCGACCCATAATGATATGTCATTTTAATCCAATAATGCAATAGACAGAGAACAATTAGATATGCAGCATTTTAAAAGGTGTTTCCCAAACAAAAATGACCAATCTTACTAGATCACTTTATAATACTATACGAGTGGCTTAACCATAATTGTCACTTCAAAAGGCTTAGCCCTTCTTTTTAATAATCACAAATCTAATATCAAATCATATCACAAATAAATAAAGCCGGTCTTGCAACCAGGTCACAAGACAGCTACACTTGACATTTTAATTTTTCGTCAATTGTCGTGCCGCATAGGTGACAAATAGTTATTACTGTGACATATATGATGCTAAATAATCAAATTTTGGATAGATTTTTTAACAAAAATTGTTGTATATAGTTTTATTATCGATACACTACTAATATTTCATATATATTAATCATAAATTTTAATAAAAATCTAATAACTCGGTTCTATTTCCATCGTAAAATTCGTTTTAAAAAGTTTTTTAAAATAAGATTCGTTAATATATTCAAAATAATAGAGAATGTGAGACTGTTCTCTTCAGCATAATTTCAGTTCAGTCCAGTTCAGCTCCAATTAGTTCAATTCAGTTCAGTTCTTAATTTTTCTTCTCTCATAAACAATTCATTTCAGCTCTATTCAGTTCAGTTAACTTGTTTTCTGTAAATCAGAACAAGCCCTTGGTAAAAAATAAGTTTTAATCTATAAAGATACTTTCTGTAGACACCTGATTGTGTCTCCCCAAAACCAAACCCGGTGATGAGTATCTTTCACGTCATTTGATTATCGAACGAGGTGAAAGTGTGAAAAGTCTTGTGATGCGGTTGTTTTAATAAAAATAACTCTTCTTTTTGTTTTTGAAAATGTACTTTATTTATGAAAATGTCCAGTCTAATTTAGTTTGGTCCATGATAATGGTCCATTAATAGTGTGGTTGGGTTGGGCTCGAAAAGAGCTTTCCAACGATATATTATAAGCCTAATTCCGATGAATAATGAGGAAGCTATAGTCATAATACTAAATTGGGCCTGAAATGGTTTTATGGCCCAATGATCTAGTGGAGGACCCATTAATTAATATTCCTAAATTTATTAGGATTGATTTTAATCCTCTAGAATAATCTAGAAGGTTGTTTTGAGTTCTAATGAGATTAGGAATAATAATTATATTTTTATGAAAATAAAGAATTTTATTTGGATTAAGACAAATGTTTTTCAAGAGATTAAAAATCTGATTTTCAAAGATAAGTACGGACGTTGTTAATAGAATTTAATTAGATTAAGGATTCCGTACAGGATTTTAAAAAACGCGTGAAGCAGCGCGGAGCGAAAAAGCTGGCGCTGAACGACAAGCCTGTCGCATCGCGCTGGACTTTGTCGTTCTGTGACAAAGGCAGTTTTACTCCTAATAGGATTCGGTCTTTTTCTGATCGTTTCTGGGTTATTTTCTCTATAAATAGGGTCGTATTTCCCCGTTTTTTAAAGAACAATTCATCAACAGTCATCTTTCTCTTCTCTCTTGAGCTAATAGCTTTTCTTTCTCCCTTTTCTAAGCCTAGCCTTTTTACAAATACAATACCGCATTCACGTGACTTAGACACACCTAGCCAAGCTCGAAGTTGCCTTCGCCCTAGACGTGAAAGGTGATAATTTCTGAGGGTTTGGTCCCAAATCTCTATTTTAATTATTTAATTTAATAGTTTGATTTAATATTTTCCTTGAAATTAATAACGTGTGTATTTTGTTATTAGAAAGAGATATGAGGCATCAAAGTAAGTAATTAGATTGCTTCTCAATTGTTCATTTGATATAGAAATCATGTTTCTTATATTCTATTAATTCCTAGTGTCATGTTAGGATGTCTTTATTGCTTTCTAGTATCATATTTAGGTTGCTTCCTATTTTCTTTTATCATGTTAGTATCATGTTAGGGCTAAAGCTTTGATTTTTATGGTTTAGTGACATGCTAGGATTTGTTATTAATCTTGTTAGTATCATGCCTAGGATCTTGCTATTATTATGCTTTGCTGAGATTGAATATTATTTTTGTGATGATGATTATTGTTGTTGTTATATTGCTTGATATATTATTGTTATTGCTTGATCACTCCCTCTCTTGCAGGATTAAAGGGAATTTGTACTTGTAATCACGCTTAATAAGATAATTAATAATTTTATTTAGGCTAATGTGATTTTAATTCAAGTGATCGCCAATAATAGATTTGTTTGTGTATTAATATTCAACCAACATAGATTAAACAGGTTTAGGGTTAATATATTGATTGTATGTTAGTCAGAAAGCGAACATGAATATGAGAAGAATAAAGTAGAGGCCTATTTTTAGGGCAGGTTCAATATCTTTTAGGTTGGATTTGTACCTTCATCCCATAATATCCAGTCATGGTTCCAGACCACTATGGAGTTAGCGATCTCATGGATCATGAAGGGGTATAACCTTCACCCTATGAACGGTTTACAAGTTCCTAAAACTTGTTGCCGACTCTTTTGCTCTAGCTTCCTTCCCTTTGGACGCCACCATACTTAAGTGTATGATCACAGTGGGGCTCAAGTGTGGGATGCTCGAAATATTTCCTACACTTTCAATTTAGTAAAATAATAAGTATGATATCGCATTTCTAAATATCCTGCATTATCAAAGTAATTATATGACCGTATTTAACATTCAAGCCAAAAGGTTTATCCTAAAATTAAAAAAAAACAACTTGGGCGATGCCCGGGCATAAAACTAGTATATATATAAAAGAGAGTTTTTTCCCAAGATTTTAGAGCACCACATAGGATTTTAATTTTTAAAAAATTATTAGAGCGCCACGTAGGATTAATATTTTTAAAACGCAACAATACAATTATGCCATGTAAGATAAGTTTTTTTAAAGCACTACGTAGAATTATAATGGAAAAAAATAAAAAATTATCAAAGCAACATAAAAGTATTATTTTAAAAAAAAATTTCATAAATAACATTAAATGATTAATTTGGTTGATCAAAGGAACCAACATTATGATAATTCTTTACAAAAATTACATAAAGGAGGTTTTTTTCAAAATATTTCAGAGCGTGACATAGAAAATGTTACTAAGTATATTTTAGCCAATGAAAAAAAGAAATGCAATTTATTTTAGATATAAAATTTTATATTAATTATAAAATTAAAATTAGCGTTTAATTTTCAGTTTGGCTAGCCATATCGTGTGGCCGACTAAGGCCCCTTTCTTTAGAGCTGCTCTGCTGAAATCTACTCTACTCTGCTCTGCTCTGCTTCAAGCTGCTCTGCTCTGCTCTACTCTAGTCTGCCCTGCTCTACTCTGATCTTCTTAAAAATAATACTTAATATTGAATTATTATAATAATAATAATTAATATTAAATTATTATAATAATAATTAATATTTAATAATAATAATAATAAATCATTAATATTTAATAATAAAAATAATTAATATTGAATTATAATAATAATTAATATTTAATAATAATAAATAATCAATATTTAATAATAATAACAATATTAAAAATTAATATTTAATAATAATAATAATAAATTAATATTTAATAATAATATTATTATTAAAAATTAATATTTAATAATAATAATAAATAAGAATTAATATTTAATGATTATAATAATAATTAATATTGAATTATAATAAAAAAATAATAATAATAAATATTTATTAATAATAATAATAAATAAATAATATTTAATAACTATAATAATAATAATAATTAATATTTAATAATTAAATATTAATAATAATGAATATTTAATAAAAAAAAATAATAATAATAATAGTAGTAGTAGTAGTAGTAATAATAGTAGTAATAATAATAATAATAATAATAATAATAATACTTATTATTAATAATATTAATAATAATAACAATAATAATAATAATAATAATAATTGATTTTTTATAGTAAAAATTAATATTTAAAAAATAATAACTAATATTTAAAGATAATACTAATTATTAATTTTTAATAATAATAAAAAATAATAATTAAATAATATTTATTAAAAAATTGTATTATAATAATAATTAATATTTAATAATAATATTTAATGATTATAATAATAATGCGATAATATTAATAATAGTAATAATAATAATAATAATAATTACTATTATTATTATAGTATTAGTGGTGGTGGTGGTGGCAGTAGTAGTAGTAGTAGTAGTAGTAGTAGTAGTAGTAGTAGTAGTAGTAGTAGTAGTAGTAGTACCACCTAGCAGCACTCATCACCAGCCCATGACTTGTAGGAGGTATGATTACCTTTACAGCATAAGAAATGTAGTCATGCACCAGCCTCATAAAACCAGCCGCTAAGGTCACCGCATTCGGACCTTGAAATACGATCAAGTTCCTCCCCCTCCATGCTGCCCACATCAATGCAGCCATAGAACACAAAACTTCAGCATTATATTTCCTGCACAACCAAATCCACCTATCTTCAAAGCTGGAAGTCGGGGCATCCACCAGGTTTTCCTTATACTCGCTATACTGCCATATTTCCTCAGCAACGACACAATCAAACAAAGCATGAATAATAGATTTAGGTTCCCCACACATCTGGCATTCGGTCACATTGGTAATATGGCGGACAACAAGTCTCTCTTTTACCGCCATATTCCCCTTAACAGCATTCCACACAAAATGTTTCAACTTAGGGGGGCCTCGTATGCTCCAAATCGAGTTCCACAACTCCTCACTGTTATCTTGCCCCTCTAAATTGTCTCCCCAAAGCTTTGCCAGCCAATAACCCGACTTAACAGAGTATATACCGTTTTTGGTGAACCTCCAATATTTTGCATCATTCACCCTTCTATACGACAACGGAGTTGCCAAAACAGCATCTCTAACATCAGCAAAAAAAAAGATCAGTCACTTTAACAACATCCCATTCCTTTCGATCGTCGGACAACAATTCACACACCTTTAACTCATTATAGCTATGATCAGGGGGTGGGTCTCAATATTATACCATTTCTAAATAGCTAATCATCAGTCTAGATTTTAATATTTGTACCATCCCCGACCCTCCATACCAACCCATCTCTTAACAAGCCCTTCGCACCCCAAATACTCCTCCATGAAAAACTCGGGTCATAACCCCTATTCGCTTCTAACACATCCGAGTTTTTGTAGTATCTAGCTTTAAGAATTTGGTGCAACAAAGTATTTCCATTCGAATGTAGGGGCCAAACTTGCTTAGCTAGAAGGGCTTGGTTGAAGCATTTAAGGTCGCGAACACCCAAACCTCCCATTGCTTTTGGTCGACACAATTTCTCCCAATTTTGCCAATGGAGCTTCCTATCATTTTCCCTCGATCCCCACCAAAATTTGCATAAAAGAGTGTGAATTTCATCAATTAGACCTTCCGGGATCTTAAAAATACTCATCATATATGTCGGAATTGCTTGAGCTACAGCTTTAATGAGTACTTCTTTCCCCGATTTCGACAACAATCTTTCTTTCCACCCGTTGAGCATCTTCCATATTCTTTCCTTAAGAACTGCAAAGATACTCTTTTTTTACTTCCTGATCACCGTTGAAAGACCCAAGTATTTTTCATGCCTGTCAACCTCCCTGACTCCAAAAGTACTAATTATCCCTTGCCTTCTCTCCATAGTAACACATTTGCTGAACGCTACTTCCGTCTTTTCCAGATTAACTTTCTAACCCGATGCTCTTTCATATTTGCTGATAATGTCAGCTATTGTCGAACACTCCCGCAGAGTAGCTTTTGCAAACAGTATACTATCATCGGCAAAAAATAAATGTGACACCCTCGGCGCTCCGTTACAAATTCTCGCCCCACTAATCTTCTTCTCATGAGCCGCTTTTCCTAGTAGAGTAGAGAAAGCATCTGCACATAACAGGAACAAATACGGAGAAATAGGGTCCCCTTATCGTATCCCTCTACTTGGTATAACAGAGCTAGTGATTTCACCATTCACCTTGAACGAGAAAGAAACACTCATAATGCAATCCAGAACTTTGCGAATCCAATTTTCACTATACCCCAATTTTTCCGTAACACGTTCTGAAAATTCCCATTCTACTCTATCATATGCCTTGCTCATATCAAGTTTGAGAGCCACATTACCATCCTTCTATTCCCCCTGCCTCTTCATATAGTGAAAAATTTCAAAAGCAATCAAGGCATTATCCGTTACCAAACGACCCGGCACAAAAGCACTCTGGTTTGTAAATTTATTGCCTTTATATCCCAAGTCACGCAAGCCACAAACATCTAAAGCCTCTCTAAAAGCATCCATCAAACTCTCTCTTCTAACCGTCCCTCCTTCTTTTTCAGACATATTCACCACCTCATTAAAATCCCCGAACATCACACATGGAATAGAGCAAGACCCCTTAAGTGACCTCATCAAGTCCCATGTCTTATACTTGTTTTCTGTCTCAGGCCATCCATACACACTAATAGCCCTCAAAATTGGAGACCCATCACTATTAAGAACGTCCGCCGCATAATGATGCATAGAATAAGAAATAGTTTTCACCTCCAAATCGCGCCAACAAAAACTCATTCCACCAGACTTACCATTACTACTCACACACACACCCATCACCACTCTTTTTAGACTTTTTTTTCTACATAATCCCCCCTCATATCATCCATATTCATCATACTGGCATCCCTCTTTTTATTTTTTCCTTGCCACTGCTTATACCGACAGTAGCACACCCCATACTACTCATCTCTCCATAGCCTTCACACATCTTATCTTGAACTATTCCAAGTCCTGCCACGCACACCCTCATGCTCGTTTCTCCCCTTCCCCACAAGAATATTATTATTATCAACCCCACTTGAACCCTCCTTATCATTTCCTACCCCACTGCCATATTTATTTTCTCCCTCTTTAACACCACTCCCCACACCATACAAGATTTTGTTCCCATCCTTAGGGATAGTATCTTCCTTTACAATCTCAACAACACTCTGCCCCATAGCTATATTCGCACTCCCTGCCTTCATAGAGCTTATATCACCTTTATGTGTTCCACCTACCACCACATCTCACAGTTTTTTTTTTTGGCCTAAGAACCAACTTATTGCTTATTGGGTCATTAACAAGTGTTAATTGGGCTTCCTTCTCCTTCGGTTGCACAGGTAACTCTCCCCTGCCAAGAGAAGATGAAAACATAAGCCTCCTCGCCGTCCCAATGGGACCAAGTCTAACAGGTTCTTTCTTGGAATTACTTGGAGTACATCCCTTATGAATTGAGGAAAGTTTGTCATTCCACACCCTTTCCCTCTCCCTCTCTGCAAAAGATTTTTGAGTTTGTTTTAGAGGGGATGCTCTAAGCCATGTACCATACTGATACACAACCTCACCCTTCACTTCCCCCTCCTCCATCTTTTTCAAGCAGTCCCTCTCACCCCAACCCAAAGGATCAAAATCATCAAATTCCAAGAAGCCCCCAAGAGCCTCCCCAATATCATACATTACCGAGGCATTTCGCTTATTAAACGGCACATCCCATAATCGAACCCACATCGGTGAACTGCTGAACTCCACTTCAGACGGTTGTTCTCCGCCCCTCATCTCCTTCACTAGTAAGAGCTTCCCATCAAAAAACCATGGCATCCTGCCAGAATTCTCTCCTCATCATCCACGTCAAAGAACTGGAACACAAACAGATTCGAATCGATCGTTCTAATGGCTAGATTATCATTCAATCGCCATACATTAGTCTGGGTTCGTTTCATTGCTTCAACATTGAAAGGTTTAATAGTGCATAATTTCCCTACTATGGCCAATTGTATTCGATCCACCGTCTCCCTCCCGTCACATGCCGCATCTTCAACCTCAACAATTGCATTCTCCTCTTCTGTCAAACTAAATTTCTCCCATTCTTTCAATAACTCAGAAGCCATAATCACAATCAGCAGAGATTTAGGTGTTTAAACGCAAGAAAATCAAGAGAATTGGGCAAAAAATCACTCACAAACAGACCCTATGCCAAGGACGACAAACCCTAGCACGAGGGACACAACTATAGTAATAGTAATAGTAATAGTAATAATAATAATAATAATAATGAAATCTGCTCTGCTCTGCTCGGCTCGGCTCTACTCTGCTCTGCTTCAATCTGCTCTGCTCTGCTCTACCCAGAAGCTCAAAAGAACAGGGCCTAAGACACACCAATACTCTGACTGAGTAACTCCTAACCAACCGAGTAACCCCTGATCGATTGAGTAACCCTTGACCAACTGAGTAACCCCTAACCAAGTAATTCTGACCATACGGTGTAGCCAACCACATATGAAACTTTGTGAAATAAAATATTATCTTTTTATTTAGGAATTTTATCTAAATATGATAAACAAAATTAAATAATTTTTTAATACAAAGTAATGAATAAGCAAGTGAATAAAATCAAAACGTTTATTAGATAAATATATATTTTATAAATATTTTATTTAAATAATACAAATAAACCATGCATAGCACAGGCTTGACCTAGTTTTTGATTAAGATGTACTTTCAATAACTAATTTTAAGATGGATTAAAATTATAAGCATTTTAAAATCACCCTTGTATTCTACTACAATTACCATTTTTCTAACATAAATTTTACCCCTAAAAAACACTTATAATATGCTCCCTTCGTCTCCAAATGATAGTCCTTTATAGGCAAATTTTAGTCCCAAAATGTTCACCCCATTTGCTTTTTTCAACAACCATTAATATTAATTTTTTTTACCATAATTCCCTCAAATTTGCAACAATATTTGTGCAAATTTAAATTTCCCATGTAAATTTTGTTTTTTCTTGTACTTGTATTACTTTCTCTCTCTCTACTTTTTTGCATACCCAATATCAATTTACTTTTTCGATGCACTTTTACTATTCTTATTTGTGTTTATTAATTTCCGTGAAAAATGTCCATAAGGGACTATCAATAGGGTACGGAGGGAGTATTAGATAGATTAATCATATTGGCTTTCCTTGCATGCATTCATTATCAATTATGAGTACACATTAAAATACAATATATCTAGCTCATTACAAATTAAAAGTTAAAATTACCCTCAAATTGTCAATAATCTTACAATAAAACTAACATAAATGCATCTTATACAAGACTTATGTTAAACAATAGTTAAAATATACGAGCGGCTTAACCATAATTTCTAAGAGAGTTGAGTGAATACAGGGGAAAAAATGAAAGAAAAAGGAAAAAGGTTAAAGAGGGTGGGTGAATAAATTAAGAAAGTAAGACTTTTATTTTTATATATACTTTTTTCAATTCAGTTTATCTTAGCTCAATCAATTTAGTTTAATATTATTATTATTATTATTATTATTAAAAACCTATAAAATCAATCAATTTACAAGAAATTAGTGGGGAGCCGAGATACAATCTGGGCCCCCACCCCTCTAGCTACAGCGAAACCGATCCTGGTGAAAATGTGAGCAGCTGCACGAGCACCAATATCCTGAGTCTTAGCGAGCGCCTGAACCCTCGTTAGCAACGCAACAACATCCTTCTCTAATTCCCCCAATGAAGAAAAGAAGAAAGGAAGAAACCCATAGCCAATAGCCCTGCAACGCGTCCCATACTTGTTCCGCTTCCGCTGAGCCGCAACCGACACAACACGACCAGGAACGAAGTCAGACAACTCTGATTGTGACAAAGGAGAAGATCCCGTCAAGTCAACACATATGTCAAGGCTTCTGTCCCAGGAATAAAGCAACACATCTGCTGGTTGAAGAAATTATATCTCAAAAACAGATAAAGTCATACAATCTACAAAAAATTAGTGGGAAGCCGAGATACAATATGGGCCCCCACTCCTCTACCTATAGAAAAGCCTATCCTAGTAAAAATATGGGCAGCAGTACGAGCCTCGATGTCCTGAGTCGTCGAGAACTTCTGAACCAACTTCATCAACGCAACAGCGTCCTTGTCTAATTCCTCAAGTGAAGAAAAGGAGAAGGGAAGGAATCCATATCCAATTGCTCGATAACTAGATTCATACTTGACCCGCTTTCGATGAGGCGCATCAACCACAACCCGTCCAAGAACAAAGTCAGATAGCCCAAACTATGTCAAAGGAGAAGACCTTCTCAAATCAAAACAGACATCACGACCACGATCCCAAGAACAAAGTAACACATCTGCAAGTCTAAGGGCCTCATCGTTCCCCCCAGACAACCTAATAATGTCAACCTCCTTTCTCACTGAAATCCTAGACCTATCTCAAACATCAACAAGGGTATCCCGAACAACATTATGCCAATGTTTAATACCCACAATACCAGCACACAACACCGTGTGATCACCGAAAATATCCCCAGTAAAAACCCTTGAACAAGCAGAGCACAATGTTGAGACATTGAACAATGGAACACCCAACCGATAGCACAAAACACATCGGTAAATCTTTACATTCATCGTCTGACCTAACCTCGAAATAGGAACCGCCCGAAGCCAAGCAGAGGTGTATTCTCCCTTCTGCGATTTCCACAATGCTTATTGTCGAGGAGATAAAGAAAAGGTGGATTCTACAGAAGCGGTAACCTTTGTGAAATATATTATTATTATTATTATTATTATTATTATTATTATTATTATTATTATTATTATTATTATTATTATTATTATTATTATAAATAACAAAAACCTACAAATTACAAGAAATTAGTGGAAAGTCGAGATATAATCTGGGCCCCCACCCCTCTATGTATAGCGAATCCGATCCTGTTGAAAATGTAAGTAGTTGCACAAGCACCAATATCTTGAGTCCTTGCAAACGCCTGAACCCTCTTCAGCAACGCAACAATATCCTTCTCTAATTCCCCCAATGAAGAAAAGGAGAAACAAAGAACCCCATAGCCAATAGCCCTGCAACGCATCCCATAATTGTCCCGCTTCCGCTAAGCCGTAACTGACACAACACGATCAGGAATGAAGTCAGACAAACCAAATTGTGTCAAAGTAGAAGACCTCGTCAAGTCAACACATAAATCAAGGCCTCTGTCCCAGGAATAAAGCAACACATCTGCTGGTCGAAGAGCCCCGTCGTTTCCTCCATTTAAGCCAACGTTAACCTCCTTTATTGCAGAATCCCCAGACTGAAAAGAAATATCAACAAGGGTATCACAAACAACATTATGCCGCTGTTTAATACCCACCATCCCAGCAAAGGACACTGTATGATCCCCAAAAATATCCCCATCGAAAACCCTTGAACAAGCGGAATACGGTGCCGAAACAGAGAACACTAGAACACCTAATCTGTAAACAAAGAACAGAACGGAAAGTCTTACCATTCATAGTCTAACCCAACCCCGATATTGGAACAGCTCGTAACCAGGCCGAAGTGTGATCCCTCTAAATTCCATAAGGCAACCTGACGCGGAGATAAAGAGAAAGTGGATGTTGCAGAAGCAGAACCTTCCATAAGGCAACCCCGATATTATTATTATTATTATTATTATTATTATTATTATTATTATTATTATTATTATTATTATTATTATTATTATTATTATTATAATATCAAAAAATCTACAAAGTCAATCAATTTACAAGAAATTGGTGGGGAGCCGAGATACAATCTGGGCCCTGTAGGGAATATTTCAAGCATCTAACACTTGAGCCCCACTGTGATCATACACTTAAGCATGGTGGCGTCCAAAGGGAAGGAAGCTAGAGTAAAAGAGTCGCCAACAAGTTTTAGGAACTTGTAAACCGTTCACAGGGTGAAGGTTACACCCCTTAACGATCCAGGAGATCGTTAACTCCAATAGGTCTGGAACCATGAATGGAAGTTTGGGGATGAAGGTACAAATCCAACCTAAAAGAGATTGAACCTGCCCTAAAAATAGGCCTCTACTTTATTCTTCTCATATTCATGTGCGCTTTCTAACTAACATACAATCAATAGATTAACCCTAAACTTGTTTAATCTATGTTGGTTGAATATTAATGCACAGGAAAATCTATTTTTGGCGATCACTTGAATTATAATCATATTAGCTAAACAAGATTATTACTTATCTTATTAAGCGTGATTACAAGTACAAATTCCCTTTAAAGCTGCAAGAGAGGGCGTGATCAAGCAATAGCAACAATAATATATCAAGCAACATAATAATAACAACAATCATCATCAATCATAATAATCTTCTCAATCTCAAAGCATAATATTAGCAAGATCCTAGGCATGATACTAACAAGATTAATAACAAACCCTAGCATTTCACTAAACAATAAAGATCAAAGCTTTATTCCTAACATGCTACTAACATGATATTAGAAAAGAAATAGGAAGCATCATAAACATACATGATATTAGAATTTAGTTATCATCCTAAACATAATACTAGGAAGCAATAAAACATCCTATCATGATACTAGGAATAATTAAAGCATGATTTTTATATCAAAATAATAACAATTAAAGCAATTACTTACTTCGATGCCTCGTATCTTTTTCTAATAACAAAATACACGCGTTAGTAACTTTAAGGAAAATAATAAATCAAACAATTAATTCAAATAAATTAAATAACTGAAAGGGATTGGGACCAAACCCTCATAAATTATAACCTTTCACGTCTAGGGCGAAGGCAACTTCAAACTTAGCTAGGTGTGTCTAGAACTTGTAAATGTGGAATTTTGTAAGAGGGGAAGGCTTAGAAAGAGGGAGAAAGAATAAGCTTCTAGCTTTTAGAGAGAGAATAGAGAGAGATGATTGTGAATTGATTGTGAATCCTTGATGACTGCTGATGATGAAAAACGGAGAAATACAACCCCTATTTATATAGAAAATAATCCGAAAACAAATCAAGTCCTATTCGGAATAAAACTAGTATCTGTCGCCAGGCAACAGACATCAGCGCCAGGCGACTAGCTTAGCGCCAGGCGACAGACTTTGTCGTTTGGCGCTAATTAAAAGATAAAACGCGCTTTTGTACGGAATCCTCTTCTTAATATGATTAAGCAGCAAATTCCGTGTTTAGTAGATTAAAATCATATTTGTGCCAAATCACATATTTTATTCAAAATAAAACTCTTTAAAATATATACTCCTAATCTCATTGGAATTAAAAAGAACCTTCTAAATATTCTAGAAAATTAAAATCAATCCTAATAACCTTAGGAATAATAATTAATAGGCCCTCCTCTAGATCATTGGGCCGCATATAAAATTCATTTCGAGCCAAATTTAATTTAATCCATAACTTCCTCATTACTCATCGGAATTGGGCTTATAATATATCGTTGGAAAGCTCTTTTCGAGCCCAACCCAACTACACTATTATTGGACCCTCATCATGGACCAAACTAAATTGGACTGGCTATTTTCATAAATAGAGTAAGAAAAGAAATGTTTTCAAAAACAGAAAGTGAAGATATTTTAATAAAAACATCCACATCACTAGACTTTTCACACTTTCACCTTGTTCGATAATCAAATGACGTGAAAGGTATTCATCACTGGGTTTGGTTTTGGGGAGACACATTTGGGTGTCTACAGGCCCCCACCCCTCTAGCTATAGCGAACTCGATCCTGCTGAAGATCTGAGCAGCTGCACGAGCACCAATATCCTGAGTCTTAGCAAACGCTTGAACCCGCTTCAACAACGTAATAGCATCCTTCTCTAATTCCCCCAACGAAGAAAAGGAGAAAGGAAGAAAACCATAGCCAGTAGCCCTGCAACACGCCCCATACTTGTCCCGCTTCCGCTGACCCGCTGCCGACACAACACGACCAGGAATGAAGTCAAACAACCCTGATTGTGTCAAACGTGAAGACCCCGTCAAGTCAACACATAAATCAAGGCCTCTATCCCAAGAATAAAGCAACACATCTGCTTGTCAAAGAGCCCTATCGTTCCCTCCAGTCAAAATTGGCCTCAACACTCTAAACTATGGCTTAGGTGCACTCAGCACCTTGAACTAAGCGTCATAGCCAAAACACTCTGAAGTATTAGCTTGGGTGCGCTTAGCACCATAAATGAAAATTTTTGGCCAAAAGTGGCCAGATTCTGGCGAATTTTTTTTTTTTAATAAAAAAATATATATTTTTTTAATTTTCTTATAATTTCTTATTATTATTATTCATAATAATAATAATAATAACTAGTAAAAATACACTTTAATAATCCCAATTATGGGGGATTTACTTCTAACAATCCCAACTAATGTTTATTATCTAATAATCCTAACTATGGGGTCAGTTTACCTCCAATGGTCCCAATGACCAGTGACCTGTTGAACGAGTTTTTTTTTAACATCCAAGTGTCAATACGTGAGTGGTCAAAATTAAAATTTTTTAAAATACATATAAAAAATAAAAAAAAATTAAAAAATTAAAAAATAAGGAAAAAAAATCCCAAAACCCAGCCACCCATTCCACCCACCAACACCACCACTGCTACCACTCGCCACCACAACACAGCAACATCAGCCCACCAATAACACCGCAGGCCACCAACAGAAGCCGCGTCACCTACCGCAACCCTGTTTTCAACACCCACTATCACAACAACCACTAACCACTACCCCTCGCATCTTCTCCACAAAACCGTCCACCCACCACCAGCCATCTCAAATTCACCTGCTCGTCATACACAATCAATCACAGCCCGCAACACCACCAGCCTAAACGCCCACCAAACCGCAATAACAGATTAGTCCGTCAACCGCAACTAACAATCGCACAAAATAACGCAACAACTTCTGGGATAAACGATTCGGCGGTGGATGGGTGATTTCGAGGGTCGAGGATGGGTGATAGAGGGTCGATCGGCCGTTTTCGATGGTTAAGGGGGTTGGTCGGTCAGTTTCTAACATGGTTAAGGCCTTAGAGGGTGGGTTAGGGTTCCGACGAGGTTCGGGGTTAGGAAGAGGGATTACGTGCAATGGGATTACGGTGGTCAGGCTGGGGGTATAGTTGGTGTCAACAACCGGGGAAGGGGGGTTCTAGGTGTCGTCCAGTGCCGGAGGAAGGGGGCCGAGGTGAGGCTGCTGGGAGTGATGGCAGTGGGGTTTTTTTTTAAGTTTTTTTTCAATTTTTTTCAAAGTTTTTGTCAATTTTTTTTTAATTTTTTTCAATTAATTTTTTACCAATCATGTGTTGACACATGGCTTGATAACTTGTAATCATGGCCAGCCCTTAGTTTGTGCAGGGTGTGCGATTGCTCAGGGCCCAAAATCTGATGGGGCCCCAAACTCTTGAATATAGTTATTTTGTTGCAATCAATTGTACTGCTTAGATTTTGGCATAGTGGCAATACAACTAAATGATGTGTTTCTTGGTCTAGTGTTCAAATCCTATGGTAGGTTGTATATTTTTTTTTATTATTTTTATTTTTATTTTGATTATAAAAAGTCATCAATACATTTAATTAACTGTAAAAATGTTGTATTCTTGGCTTTTTTTCCCATACTCCTTAATCAAACAACTAATTATAATCATTTATTTAAGATTACCAAGCTAACTACACTACATGGATCTAGTTTTGTATATTGCATATCTTTAAAATAGAATATGAATAAATTAAAGGGCCTATATTTGTCTAAATTGCACAGGGCCTCCATATTTATTGGGACGGCCCTGCCTGTAATAAAAGGTTGTTTACTACTTGTTGACTGATTGAGACTACTACAGGCAAACTCACCCTATAATTGGGATTATTAGATAATAAATCTTAGTAGGGATTATTAAAAGTAAATCGCCAATAGTTGGGATTATTAAAGTGTATTTTTCCTAATAATAATAATAATAATAATAATAATAATAATAATAATATTATTATTATTACATAAATACCTCGTTTTGCGTGTTGTTATTTTTTGGTGACGGAAATTGTTCGGGTAAGGTTTTGGAGGTCATTTTTACCCTTAATAGATCCAAATTAAGCTCGGAATTTGCAAAAATATAACAAAAATACCTCGTTTTGCGTGTTGAGAAATATCTCAATTTGCGTGTTGTTATTTTTTGTGACGGAAATTGTTCGGGTTAGGTTTTGAGGGTCATTTTTATTCTTAATGGGTCCAAATTCAACTCGGAATTTGAAAAAAAAAATAAGGAAAATTTGCAAATTGTAGCCCTTTAAAATTTGTATTTTGCAAATTGCAGCCATTTAAAAAAAATTTGCAAATTGCAGCCCAAAAGTTGTTATAAATTGTAAATTGCAGCCTAATTCAATTTTTTCATCGATTTGCGTGTCGAAAAATATTCGCTTAATTTTTTAGCGGCCATTTTAGCCCTTAGGGCTCAAATTGAGCTCGAAATTGGAAAAAAAAAAATTAACATAAGTGCCTCGTTTTTATAAGGAAAAAATAGTTGCCTACAAATCGATACATTTTTATTACGCAAAACGAGGCACTTACATTTTTTTTTGCCAATTCTGTGCTCAATTCGACTCCTTAAGGCCTAAAATGGCCCCTAAAAATTTAAACGAACATTTTTTGACACGCAAATCGATGAAAAAATTGAATTAGGCTGCAATTTACAATTTATAACAACTTTTGGGCAGTAATTAGCAATTTTTTCAAATTGCTGCAATTTGCAAAATACAAGTTTTAAATGGCTGTAATTTGCAAATTTTCCAAAAAATAACGTAAATACCTCGTTTTGCGTGTCGAGAAATATCTCGGTAGCTAAGACACGCAAATCGAGATATTTCTCGACACATAAAGCGAGGTATTGCCTTTGCAAATTCCGAGCTGAATTTGGACCTAGTAAGAATAAAAATGACCCCCAAAACCTTACCAAAACAATTTCCGACACAAAAAATAACAACACGCAAATCAAGATATTTCTCGACACGCAAAACGAGGTATTTTCGTTTATTTTTTGCAAATTTCGAGCTTAATTTGGACCCATTAAGGGCAACCCCTAAAACCTTACCGGAACAATTTTCGTCACAAAAAAATAACAACACGAAATGAGGTATTTTCGTTATTTTTTTTGCGAATTACGAGCTTAATTTGGAATCATTAAGGGTAAAAATGACCCCCAAAACCTTACCCGAGCAATTTTCGTCACAAAAAATAACAACACGCAAAACGAGGTATTTCCGTAGTAGTAGTAGTAGTAGTAGTAGTAGTAGTAAAAGTAGTAGTAGTAATAATAATAATAATAATAATACTAAGAAATTATAAGAAAATAACATAAAACATAAAAATAAATAAATAAATAAATAAATAAACAACAACAATTTTTTATTAAAAAAAATCGCCAAAATCCGGCCACTTTAGCCGAAAATTTTCATTTATGGTGCTAAGTGCACCCAAGCTAATAGTTCAGGGTGTTTTGGCTATGGCGCTTAATTTAGGGTGCTGATTGCACCTAAGTCATAGTTCAGAGTGTTGTGGCCAATTTTGCCTTATTATTATTATTATTATTATTATTATTATTATTATTATTATTATTATTATTATTATTATTATTATTATTATATCTCAAAAACATACAAAGTTATACAACCTATAGAAAATTAGTGGGAAGCTGAGATACAATCTGGGCCCCTACTCCTCTAGAAAAGTCAATCCTAGTAAAGATATGAGCTGCAGCACGCGCCCCAATGTCTTGAGTTTTTGAGAACTTCTTGATCCGATTCAGCAATGCATTATTACTACTACGAGAGTAAGGAATAGCACAAGTGGTTAAATCTTCTCTCTCGATTCTAGGTAATCCTGAGATCGATTCTTATCACTTGTCCTTGTGACTCTCAAAGCACCCAAAAAAACTATTATTACTATTATTATTACTATTACTATAACTATTATCATGATAGCTTGTGTTACTAAAAATGGAAAGCGAATACATCAATTAAAAAAATACGGAGTATAATAAACAAGGGGAAGGAGGAGTGATCATTTTTGTAATTTTCTTTTCCTTCTCAAAATTTATGAGACTCCAAGTATTTTAAATTAATTACGTTTAGTAGAGCTGTCAAAAACTGAACCGATTCGAAATATCGACCCGAACCCGATTATTAACCGACCCATCTAAACCCAAAAAAATGGTGACCCAAACTCAACCTGAAACCAACCCTATACTCGAGTTGACCCGAGTATGTGAGACCCGAACCCGAACATAAACCGACCTGGAGATGACCCGACCCAAATGTAACCCGTAAATTATTGACCTGAACCGAACCTGACTTGAACCGAAATTGACCCAAACCCGTTTTAATCCGTCAAAACCCGAATTTAATCCGACTTGTTACTAACTCGACCTGAATTCAACCCGACCTGTTCCTAACCCACTCGAAATTCAACCCAACCTGTTATAAACCCGACCCGAAATCAACCCGACTTGTTATTGACCCGACCCAAATTCAACCCGATTTGTTATTGACCCGACCCGAATTTTACCCGATCTATTACTAACCCAACCCAAAAATTCAACCCGATCTGTTACTAACCCGACCTAAAATCAATACGACTTATTATTGACCCGACCTAAATTCAACGCAAATTGTTCTTGACCCGATTTCAAATCAGCTTAAATTCAATTTAGACCACCTTATTATTGTTGATCAAAGCATTTTGTCTAGGGAAACCAAGTCAGCAAAAGAAAGGATCGTCATCCCCAAATTTAAGAGTTAAATATACTTCGTATATATTTGTTGTATGGTCAAAGGAGATAATTATCTTCCTAAATTATAAGCTATAGTTCCCTAGTATGTTGCCATATATATTATAGTTAAAGGAAATAATTAACTTGCTAAAAATGATAATTATCTATTTATAGTTAGTTGAACCCGAATATGACCCGACTTGAAAATGACCCAACCTGATTGTAACCCGCAAATTATTGACTTGAACATAACCCGACTTGAACCCGATAATGATCAGACTTGGAAATGACCCAACCTGATTATAACCCGCAAATTATTGACTTGAACCGAACCCGACTTGAACCCGAGAATGACCCGACTTGGAAATGACCTGACCTGATTATAACCCGCAAATTATTGACTTGAACCGAACCCGACTCAAACCAAGAATGACCTGACCTGATTCTACCCCGCAAATTATTTACTTGAACTGAACCCGACTCGAACCCGAAAATTATCCTAACCTGTTTTAACCCGTGAAAACCCGAATTAAACCCGACCTATTGTTCACCCGACCTGAATGTAACCCGACTTGTTATTAACCCGACCTAAACCCAACCCAAACCCGTATGACCCGACGTGACCCGACTCAAACATGACCCAACCCGAACCCAACACGCATAGGTTACGGCATTAACCCGAATTGACCCGACCTGAGTTGACCCGACCTGAGTTGACCCGACCCAAACCCGACCTGTTTACCCGAATTCACAGCTCTAACGTTAAGTACAATTTTCGTCCTGTTTGAGTAATTATTCCCCTTCATTCCTGTACACTCACAACAATTTAGTTGACTTTGATATTTTCATTTATTAACTTTGAGATTTTTTACTATACTTTTTACGAATGCATAAAGATAAAAAATAAAAGTAAAATATTATTTTGTAATATGTTGTTGGCATTAGTCCCAAACAATCAAATCTCAATCTACATTTTCAAATATTCTTCTTTTTGTAATTTTTATTAATTACATATATTTTAACTATAATTTATACATTGTCATATATTGCAATCAAGTGTTACGAGTATTCAGGAGAAGAAAGAATATAAAACTTTCTCATTTAAAAGGATCCACACTACTGCGTATTATTTTACTATTTTGTCCCATCGATCCAATTTACATAGCTAATTTATATAATTGTTAATAACTCTTAATTATCTACAAACAACTGAAGCCTTTTGATTCGAATTGAGCCTAAGAGTTTAAAGCTTGAAAAGTTCCAAACAAGTTGATGCAATAAATGTATGGTTGGTGCACTCGGTTAAACAGAAAAAGGTGGAAAGAACATTAGGTGTTTGAAAAAGAATATTTAGTTGTTTGAAAAAGAACATATTTGTACTAAACAAAGAATATATATTACTAAAGGAACATAAAGACATTACAAAAATAACATAATAAAAACTTTATTAAAATTTCATGAAAAATAACACATTAATAATAGAAAACTCTTTACCAAAGATATCATTTCCCCAAAAATAGTTTTCTCTCTCTTCAAAAATTCAACTTTTCATAATAACTTTATTTTTCTCTCTATATAATTATTTTCAACTAAAAATAATTCAAGCATTTTCAAATTAAATTTCAAAATTCAAAATAACATATGTTAAAAGATTATAAGTTAAAAAGACATACGTTAAAGAACATACGTTAGAGAACTCATAACCTCAAAGAACATACGAGCCAAATTCAAAGAACATATTTTGTATTATTGAAATCCAAAAAACATATTTAATCAACATATGTTAAAGAATATAAATATAAAAAATGTTGAATTATGTATGCCGATTCCAAAAAGTTATCCTCCAACTTACCAACTTTGCTCCATGTCAGCAAGTTTGTTACAAAGTCATAACAGAATTTTGTTATGACAAAGCTTCTAGATTATTTTGAGATTAGTATATACAGAGGTTATGATCTCAGTCTTATGTATTATTTCACACAATTTTCATTTCAGAAATATATAACAAAAATCTCTCTTCTGCTTAGCTGATTGTTTCCTCTAATTTTCTCTGTATTTTTCATGCTAAAATTCTGAAAGTAACATAAAACATATATAGTTATGTTTTTTGTCAAACATAAGTATGTTCTTTGTCATAGACGATATGTTCTTTGTCAAATAACAGTATGTTCTTTGTCATATACAGTCTGTTCTTTGTCAAATAACAGTATGTTCTTTCTGCTTTCCAGGTGCACCATGCGCATGATGTACCCGAGTGTACAATACTATTTTCATGATGCAATACGTCAAGCTCAACTCAACTCGTGATCAACTCTATCAATTATCACCCCTAGCTAGTATTTGCTTACCTATTTTCATCAAATTCCTCATATAGAAGGATACATAAAGCTAAGTTATGATAAGGATTATCAAGTATCAACTCCTAATACTCTAATAGTAATGTAGTAGACAGTATTTGTCATTTATTATGCAACTAAACAATTGAAATGAGAGAGACGTACACGTTTGGAGGGATGAAAACTAGGACTAGGAACTAGTCACTTAGCTAGAGACTAGGGAGGCAAGTTAATGAAGGACAAAAAGGAGTAGAAATTAGTTCAAAAGAAGCCATTTTAGAACAGCTGTATGTGATAGAGTTAGGGAATATGTCACATAAAATGGGTGTGGCACCCCAGCTGTTTTCAGCTCATTGAATATCAATTGTACCCCAATTATAATAGACATTTTTCAAGTGACTAGTATCTCTCCTTCACCTGATGTTGATGAATTGTTAAAGTCACTCTTAATAAACTTTCCTACTTCCTATTTATTATTGTGTGGTCTTTATTGCTTGCTTTCTCAACGTCCAATGCAAATTTAAATAAATAAATAAATTCCAATTTTAATTTCATGAAAGTTTGGCTTAACTTCTCAGTATATCACACGGTTATAGTGTTGTTTTATTTTAAGTATGCCAATCTCTATTTACATACGTATATATATCTCTTAAAAAGATTACATTATTTCACGGATAATACCAACATGTATGAGTGCATGACTATTATAAAGTTTGTTGTACTTAGTGATAAGTATACCCGGCCTAAACATCATGACCATCTTAAAAGTCTCATATATCTTTTAATTCATCAAGTTAAAAATCCACCTCTTAGAAATAATTATGCAAATTTGATTGAAGTATTACATTTAGGTTTTTTGCTTTCAATTGGAGTCATCTTATATTATACTACCTCCGATTTTTTTTAGTAGCAACTTTGAAATATTTTATCTCACAAATAATACCACAAAGTTGCAATTAAAAAAAATCGGAGGTAGTATAAGTTTTATCAAATATGAAATATGCCTTAGGATTGTCATATCATTATTGTAACAATTTGAAATAAGGCACAATATATATACATCTTCATTCTCCAACAGAGTATTCTCTCACAAAATTAACCACTCAAGACAGTTTGATAGTATAAAAAACGGTAACAAAATATACCAGGACTGATTATCATTAAAATCAATACAACGTTGTTCATCTTAATGATTTTGCTAACATGACTGCTTATTTTCATTTACTTAAAGAGGTTGTTTAATTAACTAGCTAACATTTATCAACTTATGTCAAGTTACAAGATGTTTTTATGCCTTGTTGCAGGGCTTGTAAACACAGATTATTTCAATAGTCACCCTACGATACAACAAAGAGATTAACTCCCCTCCGGCCTTCAACACCACCAATCGCACCTATTCCTTGAGGATGCACATTGCGCCATTGATCAAACCCCTGCTCAACAATCCTTTGCAGGTCAACAGTACAAGATCAAACCACCAAAAATACCGCCCCCTCACAACACCATTCAGCAGCCACGGCCTCGCAGGGTGATGTATCTGCTCGCAAAGGTGGCAATAGGCCAGGTTACATAGTTCAAATTGTATGATATAATGGATCAATAATTCAATGTATGAAATACACTTGATAACTTGTTTCATTGAATACCTTCAACACTGCCACACTGGAAACATATCTGATAAATATATGTTCAATAAACCATTCCTAGTACTCTAGTACTGCACTGACAAATCAATAATGTTTCATTGTTCAGACTACAGTACAATAGATATTCTAAATAAAGTAAGACACAACTATGTAAACCTATAACTATTTATTTTTACTGGAACGCACTAATTTCAAACTTGTTCAATTGATTAAAATCTTTGGAAAGGAAACTTGAAATCAAATCTCGTATATATTTATAGCTTTTGTGGCTCCATATCCATACAAAAGGAAACGGCTTTCTAAAAAGTCCTAAACTCAAAAGAATAAATCTATGTTCAACTCATAAACAATCTTAAAATCTCCAACTTTACAAATTTATAATCTCCGTCCAAAACACACATGCATGCAACATCTTGTCCTCAAGCATTTACTACAAGTTTGTAGTGCAAGTTCAGAAAATCGAAGAATCAGAACAATAATTAGAAATATCATATCAATCCAAACTCTCAGAAAGTTTCATGGTTATAAATGGATTTAAACAATCTAATCTATTCAATCTCATATATTTCATAAATAACTTTGTATGATATTGTTATTTCACACCCAAATAGCTGAATGGCCTAACATACTTTCTAACGTCCTAATAAACTATGACTCTCTCCATCCAGAATTAATCATAAGATTGAAAGAATCGAGCTTTGGTCGAGAGTACAGCAATAGGACGGACAGTTGGCAGGTCTGTTTTGGGGTTACTACAGATGATGATAAGCTTCAGGTGTTCCTGTGGCCAATGATAGATATGTGACCTACAGAAATATCAGTGGAAACATACACAAACATAAACTTAACATGGAAAGTGATTGCCTAAATGTAGCCCTTTCACTTGCTACAGTCTTATTAATTAGTTGTGGATTAGAATGATTCTTCAGAGAATTTAATAATTGCATTCCTCATTACAGCTACTGTGATTTCTTTGTTTTTGTTATTATATTTATATCCTATTGTTTTTATGCAATTGGCTGTTAGTAATGTAAATGAACAATTGAAGATTGAAGAATCTGAACAGAAGATATTGAAGGTTTGATTAGTACTTATAGTTGTCCTCTCTTTCTGGGGCCTGGAGTCCTGTGGTGATTGCATCTAAATCGCGATTTGCCATCTGTACGGGTACATATACTAGGAGGTTTATCGGCATCTAGGTGTGGGACTATCAAGGCCATACCAAATGCCCACACCAGCCACACGCAAGGATAAGTGCCTAAGACAGACGGGTCATATTGACCTACAGCAGGAGCCCAGGAGGGAATACTAGACATCACATACTAGCACCTGCTCCTGAGGTCGGCATCAATATGGAGATTTTTTGGACTCCCTCATTGTGCCAAAGGGCACCACACCTTCTCCATGCGCATGAGAAATCTACAATTACTGTCACAGCCCCACTACACACATCAAGGTACGCGCTATCACATCACTTACAGAACTACAATACTTGTCATAACTTAAGCATCAGAGAGTTCCTCGACTAATCCCAAGTAGCTTACTGCTCAATTAATTGCTACTGGACAAGAAATTATATCGGCTCCACTCAATATGCTAATGGTAGCTTTTTACGAAATGAACAAAGCTTTTAAAGCATTTTTCTTTGCTAGGGGCTTGGTTATGTTGAATGGCCTAAACATTAACAATATGGTAACTCACTAACTCGCTCATCTTATTTTCAACCCTTGCTTTTTTATCACGAGATGCATTATAGACCCTCTAAGGGCCTGTTCACTTCAGCTAAATTTCAATTCAATTCAACTCCAATCAGTTCAGTTCATTTCAGTTTAGTTTAACTCCAATCATTCAGTTCAGCTCAATAAAGTAAATGTGAACAGGCCCTAAGCTTTGCATTTCTCACCGGAATTTTGATATGATTTTTCTCTTTACTTGTTCAAATTAGGCCCCTCGTTCAGACAGTTACACATTGCAAACTCTTAAATAAAGCACGTGCGCAATTAATTAAAAGAGTGTATGACTCGTCCTCGTCCTAGTATATCAAAAATTACTTATAAGATCTAAGGTAACCATAACACTCTGATAAAGATTTACCCCTTACAAATCAAAATCTGCGAAATACTTCATTCTTTAATTTGCTCACTATATTTTTTAGTGATTAGTAAAGACTCAAGAACATCCATGAATTAAGACCAAAATCTGCGAAATACAGTATTGGTATTGTATGATTTTAGAAGCTAAAGCTATTTCTTTGCTACAAAACCAGATGATAAAAACAGGAAATCGTATTTTTCAAATGTTAGCATATTGATAACCAGAAGAAAATTTCTTGAGACAATCAAAGAAGGTAAGCTAAAAAGTTCTAACTAAGACTAAAAGCAACACAAGACTGAATGCTAATTCACAGTACAAAAGTTCATATGAGATGTATTTCCCAGAACAGATAAATCCATGGTTAGGACCTCCTCAGTAATTCACAAGCACTTGCTGGAAATGACAATGCTGTTTGTACAGGAAATCCACAGTGACAAAAAGGCGGATTTAACAAAGAACACCTGACTAACGCCTTTGGGTATTTCTACTCTGATCTTGCATAACTAAACTTTAATTTATACAACTCCTGAGGGAAGGCGTAGCACAAGCTGTCCACCAACAAGGCTGCACACAATATTTACATGTTAATGAAGTTTAGTTAATATCGTAGTCAATTATCAGATATTTGGGCAAAAACTTACCTCTTCACATAGTAATAGCAGAAATCTGCTAAGATGAAAGTTTGAACGACTTCAGAAAGCAGCACCATTGAAGGCCACAGACCATAGCCTAGAGCTGTTAGCAAGCGACCATGGGTATCTAAGACCTGCATTATATGCATAATTGAATCAACATGCAGGATAATACATGTAATAAATGATTCACAACACATAGAAAGTTCCAAACATAAATCATTTAGATCCAATTTTGAACAAAAGAAAAAACATATTAATTAATATTTTAGACACCCTAAACATTAGGGGAGTATGTGTTTTCATCAACTAAAAAGTTTTACTTAACTTGCCGCCTCAATCCTTTATGACTCACATTCTGGATAAGCAAAAGGGATTTTGTATCCATCCTTACCAAAATATTAAAAAAAAAAAAAAAAAAAAAAAAAAAAAAAAAAAAAAAAAAAAAAAATCTTAATATACTTGACGAAAGAAAAAGAGAGAAGAGTCCATATAGTTGAAAGTCATTTATCCTTATGAATTCTGATCATTCCTGAGAGGAATACCTACAGCAGCAATCTTTCACCTAGATTCTTAAAAATACAAACTTGACGTGTAATCAATCTAGTCCCATGAGATTTATAAGAAAGAACAAAAAGATTGAGATAACTTTTAATCAACTAAAAATGCTAACAATAGCACATTGAAACACCAAGTTAGGTACCATAAATTTACATCAAAATTCATGATATTGTATCAACAAATTTAATCCAAAAAACCTACCATTAACGAGATAGGAAAATGATATTGGATACTCCAACAAACAAAATGGGCATCCTTTTCCTTTTTTTTATTTTAATAAATAGATGCTAATTTTTTATTGGGTTCAAAACTACATCAGATTTCTATTCAACATGGTCAAATTAAGTCACGAAACTTCTCTATGGGCCTAGAGTAGAGTAATTAAATCATCTCAAGGTCACAAGTTAATAATTCCAAAAATGATAATAATACTACATGAAGCATGCAATTATTTAAGCTACTAGCATGGCCAAAAAGGCAAAAATATGTATCAAATTAGGATCAAAACTCATCAAAGTAGCTGATCTGAATCAGTGGAACTTTTTTACCTCTTTTAGGGCACACCCGGGATCAGGATTAAGAGAGGAAAAAGAGAATCTGATTTTTTTTTTTAAAGACTGGGAAATTGCACGGGGATTCAGTCTTCCCATAAAACTGAGTCTACAGTCTAGAGTAGTAAATTTTTCCTTTAATTTATCATCAAAGTAGTTTGTTAATTGGTTTCCAAGTCATGAAGACATATTGATGTGGAAGTGGTAATGGTTGCAATCTCTTTACTCTTCCCTTCATATCTATTGTAGACTTTATTTTACCTCAAATAAGTGTCCAACTTAAGAAAAAGAAAAACTGTTCTTTTACTATTTTTGATTCTTTGTAATTTAATGGAATCAAGGCGTGTCCTTATCAAGTTAACCCTTCTCATTCCCCCTCCGGCCTCTTCACTCAGCCTCCATTCTAGACTGTTCTGTCCCCAGAAAATTCTTAAATTTATTAGATCTATCTAGCTAGCTAATTTGAAACTATTTGACCAAATTTTAATTGGTGAATCAAGCTAAGTGCCTTATAAGAACTTATGTAGCCGTATTATACTTTACCCAGTCTTTTTAGACCAGATAATTATCTTGTGAAAGGTGAAACAAGCAGTGCCTTACTGTGGGTTTACCCTAGATATCTCCGCCTCCCACCATTTTGGCGATTTAGCATGACCCTCTTTTCAGAAATTGCTCCCCATTTGATACTTTCTACTTATTTGGACGTAAATTCCAAGACAAGTTAGATCAACAGTCACCTAGAACCACAGAAGAAGCTTGCATTGCACTCATACAGCCATGGGCAAGGGCACCTCATAAATGTATGGTAAACAGAATGCAGTTGAATTAGACCTCATATATAAGGCCTGAATCACAAAACTAGCTGATGCAGTTGTGGTAGCTATTAAAATTACTACAGTAGTTATCAAAAATTTCATTAGTTGTTAACATTGGTGGATCCAAGGGGGTACATAGAGGTACAGTTGTACCCCCTTTTTTACCCCAAAAAAAAAAAAAAAAAAAAAAAAAAAAAAAAAAAAAAAAAACTGTTAAGTAAAGAGACCAATTATCTAAGAAAACAGGTCTCTAATCTAATAAGTGAAACGTCCACTACCATCACAACTGGTCTCTTATGTAGTAGGTGAAAAGTAAATTGAAGATATTTAAGAGAACAGTTATTATATGGAGAGGTCTCTTTATTTTCTCAGCGAGATTTAATCACTCTATTTTTATTTTATTTTTTGTTAAATCTTCACTTTTATTTATAGCTAGGATAAATACGTCATAAATATTTATATATATTAAGGTATACAATATATCAATTACATAGTATTTGTTTTAATTTTTTTTTTACATGTTATAGTTTTCTAATGTGTTTTTTTTTTTTTTTTTGAGAAAACGTTTTCTAATGATTTTTAAATAAGACGACGTGTACATCTTCCTATAAAACAAAATTTTTAAAATAATATATTTTATTAATAGACTTTAAAAAATTTCCTTAAAGAGCTAATTATACTCGTGAAGTTACAAAGTAATAAAAATCCAACTAATAAATTTATAGAATCAAAGCTTAATCATATATTATACTGTATCAAATGCAATTCAAAAAAATATTACTGTAGTATATATTATATTACATTTGCCTAAATTATATATATCGTTGTGGGAGATGGCTACACGTAAAGACTAATATAAAACCGGAAAGAAATTTTCGCTCATAAAAAATGGTACGGAGTACATCATATATTTTACGGTGTAACTTTTTTTAATGAGTTTAATTTCGTACCCCCATTACTCAATTTCTGGATCCGCCACTCGTTAACAAGATACTTCATCTCTTAAAACTCACTATATTTTGACTTTTAAACTATTCACATACTCTACTTCCACCTTATAGGCGTATATGATGGTTTATATTCAAGGAAAAATATAATTATACGGGATTTGATTAAATTTGCCTCTTTGTACATATTCAAAATATATATAACAAGATAATGCCTGAGATTTAAAATAAATACAGAGTAGTAATTGAAATCTAGAAGTCTCTATATAAATACAAGTCAATAGTCAACCATAAATAAATAAACAATGAAGTTTATAGATAAATTTATGATTTTGCACAAAAAAAATATTATAAAAAAACAAAGGTGAAGTTTACAAGGGAAAATTCCCTCCAAAAAAGACTTCATTTTAGTATAGGTATATAGATTTTTTTATTCATATATAATTTACTTATTAAAAATTTAAGATTTTAATGGTTGAAAATATGCATTGGTTATCGTGAAAACAAATGTGTTGCAAGTGCTATGAGATGGAGGAAGTAAATGATAAAAATTAAGAATTAGGTTTCAAAATAAAGTAAGATGTAAAAATTCAGTGTAACTAGTTTTGCAGGTGAGCAATAATCTTTTTTACCCGAAAGGTTAATTTATAGGTTTCGGACAACACTACTCTTAAACCTAATTGTAGACAGTAGTAGCTAGTACAAGCAGTACCTTATCTCTAGAAGCTAGTGCGCACCACTACTATGTTGAGCAGAAATATTAGGAGTAACTAGTAAACTCAATTGCAGTGTTAAGCCAGTATTGACAAACTATGTTGAGTAATAGTTGAAGCAGCTCCAGGGAACAAGAGCAACACAAAATCAGCATATCTAAACTAAAAAACCATATATGTTCACCATGAACTGACAAAATGAACTCTAGATCTTGTAGGCTCATACCTGAAGAACCCAATGTGCGCAGCTTAAAAATCTCGCCACCCCCAGAGCAAAAACATAGTGAGCTGTGAAGGGCTCAACGATCTAAAATGGAAAGATACTAATAGTGAGAAGCAATCAAATGACATGATCTCATATTTAAAATAAAAAAGTTAAACACAAGTAAAAACTACTCTGCATAATTTAATAGAATACTACATCTCAATTCAAACAAACAAAAAATAAAATGATACAAAACAGTAAGATATTAACAACATAAAGCATGCTGTTGCAGTCATAGAGCCAAAGGAACTGATTTTCTACCTTTGTGTTTTGCATGACTCGTAGCTGAGGTAGCACTGAAACAGCCTCCAGGTAGACACAAAATGCCCAGCTCACCCTATTGACAATGTTATGGACGGTGGTAGGATGAATAAGCAGTGACAATACAGCACAAGGTACCACCTACATCCATAATTAAATGCAAGTCAGACACAATAACTAAATGCAGAATTCCAATTTTAAAGAGAAGAGAAAAAATAATAGAGCATATAAGGCATTGCATTGATTATAACACACACACACACACAGCAAAATAAATAAATACATAAATAAATAAATAAGAAAAGAGAAAAAAGAACAAAGAAAAACAGGAAGAGGCACCGTAATGAATAACTTTTTACAAAGTCAAAATGACACATAATGAAATCACAATAACTTTTAAGCAAAAACTTGTATTTGTTTCCAGTCAAAAATTTTATATTATTATACATAGAGGCAATCCTGATTTCATAGAAGTTTCGATTTAAAAAATCCCTTTCATTCGCAGTGATTCACCCAATCTATAGCTAAGTTTGCAATATCATACCCCTGGTATCAATCAAGATAGAACCCAATTTTAACCTAGGATTATCCCTGACTCCAAGTATGCAGTTACAAACTACAAGATATCATTTTCAACATATCCATCATTATTCATCTCCAACAAACCAGATCACGAGGATATAATTGTTGGAGATAACAATCATTACTATCCCCAATCCCTAGAAAATGCTAGATCAAAACGTAAGCAACAATATTTTTAATGGATCAGAAAATGTATATAAATTAACTTTATATGAATCTCATTCATTGTTACAAGAAAACAGTTCAATCATTATTAACTAGCAAAATAGCAATGGCAGACTTACCACATAATAGATTGCAAAGTTGTCTTTCTCTTCCATATAAGTGGACTTCAGTCTAAATCGAATCATATAAATAACCCAGAGAGTTGTTGCCAGCGTAGCTGTATCTAGTAATGTGTGAATATCATATTCCATCACAAAACTACAGTACAGCCTAACAGCTAAAAAGATAGCTGTAAGTTCTTGAGATTTCAGAGAAAGTCCTGCGATAATGAGCCACATACAATGATGAGAATCTCTCAGACATACAAACATAACATAATATTGCATAATTAATAATTCATTCTAAAATCAAGAACACCAATTGTAGTACAGAGTACATGAAGGTCAGGGTGAAGAAACAAGAATAAAAAGTTTGAATCAAATTAGTAGCAACCAACACAACCTCACAAAGACAATATGTTACACTCTTCAATGATCAAAACCAACCCCAAAGGATCCATTATCTTCATTCTAGGGGCAACCACAAGGCAAATCATTAATGAATTAAAAGTCATATCTATATTAATATGTTGGGAATACATTTTATTTTTCACTTTCTAGCATCAGATTATCACCCAATTGATAGCTAGAAATATGAACTCGCATCCGGAAATAAAAGGTACTAAGCTACTAGCAATTAATGATTAAGGTATCACATTTACACTGCATTGTTTAGTACTTTGTATGCTACAGTAGTCTCATTTGCAGAATTTTATTAGAGTAAGCTAAAAATAAATATCTCCATGAAACAATATAATCTAAACAATTCTGTTAATCCAATATTTTATTAAATAAAAAAATTATTCAATGAGAGTAATAATTAAAATTCTTTACACCCAAAATACAACCATATCATGAAAATATTTATCAAAATTAAGAGAACATACAAGTTTATCTTCTTGTTAAACAATAGATAAAAACCAAAATTAGACATGCCAATTGATTGAATATCCAATAGAAATTTTAAATGAAACTACAGATCAAAAATATGCACAAATATTTGAATATCCAATACAAGTTTATCTTCTAGGCAAACAATCAACAAAAACTGCATATCAAAACATGCACAAACATCTGAATATCCAATTGAAATTTTAATTAAAAAACAAAAAATCAAGCACCCTAAAAATGAAATTCTGACAATATAAGAGCAATGCAACCAAGGACAAGCCAAGGTTGAGTCTATAATTCTGACAATATAGCATCCTTGCAAAGATGACAACTTTGAGTCTATAATGATCAAAACCAACCAAATTAGTTTCACCTTTTAATAGTGTAAAAACATAACCGTACAATTTACACTAGTGTAACGAAAAGATCAAAACCTCAGTCTTCAGATACATATAATACTATAAATTTGCAAACAGATCAACTATTCATAACAACAAATCCAGCCTTTCTCAAAACACAATTGGGAATTGATTATAAAAATTCAACCTTTAAACCCCAATATTTCCAAATTTCCTAATTAAGAAAGCAAATTGATCAAACCAGTCAAAAAATTAGCTACAGTATAAAATTACACTCAAAAAATAAAAAATTAATAATGCAACCCCCAAATTAAAAATAAAATAAAAGCTCATAGTTAACCCACAGATCAGAACATGCACAAATAAAAATAATTAAGTATCAGCCATCGAATCAAATCAGGAAAAATCAATTAAATTAAAAAAAAAAAAAAAAAAAAAAAAACCCTAGAAATGCCAAAATTAAAAATTGAAAAATAAATGATAAAAATTACCAGCGCAAGTTTTTTCCTTGGTGAGTTTATAAATAAGGACGGCAATACCAACGGCATGAACAGCTTCGGCGGCAACAAAGAGGTTGTCGTGATCTTGAACAACCATTCGAAGAAACACCAAAGCTGCAATTCCGACAACCACCGCAAGAAACGCCTTCATCTTCGGTGGTTGTCGCCGAACCCATATATTCACTGCCTGAACTGGGCTTCTCTTTCCTCCCTTCATTTTTTTTTTTTTTTTTAATTTTTAATATTTAATTTTTAAATTTTTAATTTTTTTTTATTTTTTTGGGTTTAGAGAATTGAAAAGAGAAAGAAAGAACGTTGTAAGATTATTATTGTTAATTAGGTGTTCAAAAGAATGGAAAATTAATTTATAGGTGTGAGAGTTTGGGGTTAGGGAGGAAAGTCAAAGGAGAGAGAAAGTTAGGTGGCTTGTTTTTATTGGTTGAGTTTATGTTTTTTGTTTTGGGAAAGTTTTTCAAGCAAAGGACTCCATTCCTTTTTCCACAAATTACTCTATGTTAAGGAGTACTTTTTTCTTTATTATCTTGCCAAAATTAGATTCTTTGGTTGAATTTATTACGAAGTTAAGCATCTCGTCTCACCGGATAAATTTACTAAAATTTAAAAATAAGGATATAAAAAATATATACAGTATTATTGTATCTTTGTGAAAGAGGAAATATAGTAGATTTCTTAATTTGAACATCTCTAATTTCTTTACTTTGTAATGTATATACAAATAATTAAGAAACACTTTGTTCTGTGTTCATACATTCAATTCTGGTCTTATAAGGATTTTAAAATAACTATAGGTTTAATGTTAATGAGAAAATGATAGCTTTGAAGTGAATTTACCAAATAATAAGATATTATGCGGATTACAATCTGCGTATATATAGTGTAACAAATCTGTTTTGATGTCTGAATTTGAATTATGGTGATCAATGAGCATGGACATACCTATCAAAATGTATTCATATTAAAACCTCATAAGGTTGTAATAAATTTGAATACTTAGTAAACTAAGGTTTATTAAATCACTTGAAAGTTCATTTCCTACAACAAGTGATATAAAATATTATCACGAAATTAAACCAAAGAAGAGGCCCTGGCGCGGGCCGACGTAGCAATCTTGTGAAGCTGTGAGGAAAGCAAAATTCATTTATCACTTTAAGTGATCAAGCGAACACTAATTCCTATAGAACTCATGATCAATCAACATTCAATAGCAATTCATGATCTCACTAAAAGATATTTTCTATCTTCAAATTCTTCTTCATTACTCTAATGCGTTTTCAAACTTAAAAAAAATTAATATTCTCATCACCCATGCACCATTTAAAACATTTACATAAAATCACCAAAATAAAATTAAAAAAATATAATATGTTTAGTTTATATTCTATATCTATTTTTAAATACACCCATATACGTAAAGAGAGATGTTGAATTTCACACAAGTAATATGATGTATTATCCTAAATAACACTTTAATTGTTTATTAAGCAAATTAAATTGCCAACAATGTTAGTTTTTGAACTAGAAAGAATACTTAGGTTGAATTAAACTTTTGAGAAGTCAACTGAGTTTGGTTGATTGATTAGTTAGCTAAATGCATTATAAATAGTCCACTTTAGTTAATTAGGAAGTATGAAATTGGTCATGGGATTTGGTTGGCCAACGAATTTGGTCTCACTCTCACTTACCTAGCATCTGCCAAAGTGGCATTAATTAAAATCAAAATACAATTCCTACTCCAAAAGAAAAAAAAATTTAAAAAAATAAAATTGAAGAATATTGTCGTCACTCGACCAATGAAAAACCTCCATGTTGATGACTTGGCATCTTAAAGCTTAGGTCAGTTAATGTTAGTACATTAGGCTAAATCTTCTGTAGTTCCGTGTCTAGTTATTGCAAATAATATTCCGTCGAGTTAGTTATAGTAGTTGACATTCTTTAACAAATAAGTGTATTTTTTTTTACACTTTATGTAACACCCCCAAATCTCCCTCTACGGAAATACTAGTATAATACGTATAATTATACCGTAGAGATAAACTTAGGCGTATTACCGCCGCGTGATTACGCAAGGCTACTCAACTTACTAACAAAACCATACTTTGCAGCGGAAACTTCAAAACTCTTCTTTATTAATAATAACTATAGATAGAAACCAATGTTATGAGTACTCAATTTAAATACAAGACCAAAATTCCTAATTTAGTGAAACCAAATCCCGGGACTCCAATGCATCAATTTATTCACTCCACCTGAAATAACACTGCTTACCATTACGGTAAACAGGGCGAACCAAAACAAATAAGAAATACGGGTTAGCAAAATATGCTAAGTACGGTAAGTGCAAGATAATTAAACTCAATTTATTTGCAAACATGCTTTTGAAATCAATTCCAATAATTAATCCAGTAATTCCAAACTCATGATTCAAAACCAATTCTCAATATTCAAATCCCAATAATCAATAAAACCAATTCCAATTATTTTAAAACCAATTAAACCAATTCCTTTCCCAAGTGTGCACACCCCCCAAGCTAGTCTCCTTATGTTACAAGGTTATTCTTGAGGAAAGACCCGGTCATACAAAGTCCAAGGCCTTATAAAAATACCAAATCTCTATAGTGGGATTACTAACATGCTTATAAAGCATAAATAATAAATTTAATTCAGTGATTAAATAAATCCTCTTTAAATCCAATAATTCCAACCTTTAATAATAATAATTCAAACTCCTTTTTTTTTTTATAAATCCAACAAGCTTTCAAAACCAATCCTTTTTAAACATGAATAATAAATTAATTAATCAAAACATGTTATAAAAATCAATACTCCCATTTAATTATTAAAACCAATCTTTTAAACATACTTTTATTTCATAAACCATAATTCAAGTCAATTTAATTCAATCACCATAAAATCATTCAAATCGATCACTTTCAAGGTATCTAGCCACCTAACGTACCTTGATCCTTACTTAGCCAAAAACACTTCAAAAGAACTCTCAAGTAGCTTGATCAAAAACACCCTACAAATAAATATAACCTTAATTAATATAAGGTTAACAAATAATCACAACAATGAAATTAAAAACCCCCAACTATATGTACATGAACCTTTTAAATTAATTTTCATAACCATCATTAAAAATCTAATTAAAACTACTCATAATAATTTTTATAAATCCCCCATAATAATAATAATAATAATTGAATAAGAGAAGAGAAAGAGAAAAGATAAGAAACCAAGGAAAAGAGAAGAATTGGATTTTCGTTGGAAAGAATAGGCAGAACTTGCAGAGGCTATAACTCCTTTGATATAACTCCTAATTGGGTGATTCTTGAGCCTAACCTCAAGGATTTTTCGAGAGGAACAATCTTCTGTGATACAGCAATACCCCAAAAACTGACCAGAAGTGCCCGAAAATTGGCTTCAAAGATAAACGGGATGATTTGTGTAAAAAGAGGAGAAGAAAAGAAGAGAATTGGTGTGAAGAATGTGAGAGGTATGGAGGGGTATTTATAGGCTAGCTCATGCAAGAATTATGGTAAGAGAATTTGGGAAGAATTATGGTAAGTAGGGTTTAAGGGATTGCTTGGGGAAGTGAGTAAAGATTTAAGGAAAGTTTTGATATTGAAGAGATTGTGTATAATTGAATATGGAAGGTATGATTGTCATGAAAAATATTAAGGAAATTGGAATTACTCGGGGAATAATTAAGAAAAATAGATGGCAAGAAAATATAATGATTGGATACTAAAAAGATGGAGGATTAGATTTAAGGAAAATAGGAGATTTTAAGGAGATAATTAAAAATACAATTTACCAAAAATATTTTTCCCAAAATCTACATGGGATGGCCGAAATTTTTGAGCTTTCCTAAGCTCATATTTTCGGCCCTTCTATTTAGTACTTTAGGAAATTATTTTGCTAGTTTTAAAGAATTAAAATAATTGTGTAAATAATATTTATTGTAATAAATAATTAAATAATAAAATACCAAATATTCACCAAATAATTTAACTAATAAAATCAGATTTTCTCTTAGGAAAATCCGAAATTTATCAGCCAAATAAATGGGATTTTCGGACTTATTAAAATAATAATAAAATATAGCTTTTGCCTTAATTAAAATATCCAAAATATATAAATAATCCGGTTTTTAAAATAGGATAAATGGATAATAAATCTTATCCAAAATAATAATTTGTTTTTAAAATACTTTTGGCGCCAAAATTCAAATATCGTTTTGGCTCCAAGATTTAAATAGTAAGTTAAATTACTAAAATACCCTTTTTAGAAAATAATAATTAATTAATTAATTAGGAAAATACGTATAAAAATACGGGGTATTACACTTTGGGAAGGATAAGGGATACAATCTCTTTGTTATGAGATGCAAACTTTTTAACTAAACCAACTTTGTTAGGTAACAAATCACTTTAGAATGGTAAATGAGACCACAAATTCTCAAAAAAGGCAAATGTACGTTAATTTATTGTAAGACGGATTAAAATTATCTTAAAATTATTTAAAGTTATCCTTTATACTCAAAAGCTATTATTTTTCTAATTTATAAGAAATTTCACAATTAAAAAAAAAATTTAAATCAACGATAAATTAAAAGTTATCCTTTAAGGGGTTAAAGTTACCATGCTTAATATATTTAAAGTTACCCTCAAACTGATCGTCTTACAATAAAATTAACGCACACCCGCCTTACACAGTAAAACGATACAAGTAGATTAATGGATTACGGTATCTACAAGAATAAGTACAAAAATAAAGAAAAAAAGAACACAAATTCTCCAAAAAGGCAGGTGTACGTCAATTTATTGTAAGACGATAAAGTTATCTTAAAAGTATTTAAAGTTATCCTTTTTAATTCAAAATTTATTATTTTTCTAATAATAAATTTAATTTTACAAAAAACTTATAATTTATTAGATTAATCACATTAGGCTTTTACACCCTATTCACTTCACCTTAAAAAAAATAATATTCATTACTCCTGTTTAGGGTAAAAATACCCTTGATATGTGGACCAATGCCACGGCGACACGTGTCTGTAAGCTCAGCGCTCAATGAGCCAATTAAAGCATGACACGTGTCACTCAATGATAGAAGGGATAAATGGGCTTTAAACCCATAACCCTAGAAACCATAAAACGGTGGGAAGCCAATCTACTTAGGTTAAATAACCTGAAAGGCACATGTCCCAATGCACTATAAATACTGGTCATTTACATCAGTTGAAAAACAATCAATATCCTCCAAGGGGCAATGACTCCAAAAATTACTCTCCCTTCTCTCTACTCTCTCTCTCTCTCTAAAATACCTTCTTCCGATCACTAACTTGATCGTCGGAGGCAAACCTCCGGCACCCCGAAGGTTCGTTGTTTTGCAGGTGTTCAAGCCGTTCGAGTGTTGCATTGCAGATCTGTCTTCCGTGGGACGTACACACCCTCTTCTCGGGTATGTACAAAAAACCCCAAAACAACTCCCTCCGTCCCCAAATTACATTCCTACTTCTCTCTATTATGTGAGGAATAAATGCTAGAAGTAAGAATGTAATTTAGAGACGGAGGGGGTACAAATAATTTCAATTCAGTAAAATTAATTTCAGTTCAGTAAAAATAAGTTCAGTTCAGCAAAAATTTCATTTCAGTAAAAATAATTTCAGTTCAATAAAAATCAGTAAACCTATAGAAGAAATATAATAGAAAATCAGTGAAAATAGTTTCAGTCAGCAAAAATAATTTCAGTTTAGTAAAATTAATTTTAGTTCAGTAAAAATAATTTAAGTTTATCAAAAATAATTTAAGTTCAGTAAAAATAATTTCAGTTCAGCAAAAATAAGGTGAAGTGAACGGAGCCTTATACTATGTAATCATGAATCTATAAGAAATTACACATTAAAATAAAATTCTAACCAACGACAAATTAAATGTTACCCCTTAAGGTATTAAAGTTATTATAAAAATAGTCAAAGTTACCATCAAACTAAGGCCCCGTTCTCTTCACCTTATTTTTGCTGAACTGAAATTATTTTTACTGAAACAAAATTAGATTTGCTGAACTTAAATTATTTTTACTGAATTTAAATTAATTGTACTGAACTGAAATTATTTTTGTTGAACTGAAATTATTTTTATTGATTTTCTATTATAATTCTTCTATAAGAAAACTGAATTTTACTGAACTGAACTTATTTTTACTGAACTGAAATTATTTTTACTGAACTGAACTTATTTTTACTGAATTGAAATTATTTTTACTTAATATTATTTTTTTAAGTTGAAGAGAACAGGGCCTAATTGTCTTACTCTTACAATAAAATTAACATATGTGTCCACCTTATACAAAACTTGACGGAATTTTCGAGGGAAAACACAATTACAAACATAATTTTCATATGTTTACTTCCTTGCAAGAAAAATTATTAAGGAAAAGGAAAATAAGAGTGGAATTTAAGGGAGAAGATTGATGGGAGTATGGGACTCATGAAAGGAAAGAAACACGATGTTAAGTAGAAAGGAAGGCATTTTCTGCTCTTGGGAGAACCATTGCCTACTTTTGAGAAAATTATTTTCCACCCTTAACACACCGAACAATGTAAAATGAGAAAATAGTTGTCCTATATTATACGGAGTACGAGCATGTATTTAACAAAAATAAAATAAAAATCTCTTTCAAAAAAAAAAAAATTAATTAAAATAAAAATCAAATGGAGATAGGAGAGACATCTTCTCAAATAATGCTTCAACATGCAACTGTTCAGCCATCATTTGACATTACATGTGACTTGATTCTTTCCACAATCAAAGATATACTCCGTATTACATATTTAACGCACGAAATATTGTGTATGAAGATTTTTTAATAAAAAAGTTAATTCAAGGAAGACATATGACTCAATCTTAGGCAGAGGAATTCAGTAGGGAATGTTGCAAGGAAGTAAGGAACACTGACAAACCAAAACTGACTCAATCCTAGGATTAAGGCACTTTCTCTATGTTTACTCTGATTAAAATATATCAAAAAAAAAAAAGAAAAAAAAATTGTCATCTTTCAAGAATCTGACTTTTGTTTGTTTTTGTTTTACTGTGAGAAAATTTCAGTTTCTGTTCCACAATGTTTCATCCAATAAGGAGTATACAATGTACTAATGTAATGCCCAAAGGCACTGAAACCAGATAATGTCCAAAAAAAAAAAATTATTCCAAAAAGAGGCAAAAAAGGAAGAGTTTTACTCCCTTGTTCTTACAGCAAGGCAACTTGGCGAAAAAGAAAAGAGACGATAACAGAAGACGTCACCATCGTCAGCAAGTCCAGGAATGAGATCTTTTGATTTGGGGGCATATCTGTTTGTCTTCCTCAAGTGAGACCATACCCAAATGAGAAGGGTCCTCCAACATCATCTTTGCTACTAAATATCCTGCAATCGACCAAGTTTGGTTTTTACGCGCTTGCTTTCCAATGAAACGACCGGTCTTTCCATCATAATATTCAGGCCAACCATCCTTCAGCAATCGGGCTTCTGTAAGTTCAATCGCTTTTTTGGCTATCTGTGGCCTTCCACTCTTAATACAAGCAGCTGTAAGAAGCCATAGTAAAACTGCAAACCAAAAGAACATTAGTTTAGACTTCAGTGTAAACAATAATATGTTTGATGTAAATTGTAATGAGGAGTTCAAGCAATGTTACGGACTACATTGCTGTTTCTAGGACCTACCTTTAACAAGAAGAAAAAAGGAGATGGAATAAATCTCCAACATTGTAGACAACTACTCGATATTGATTATTCTGAAACTTAGTTCTAAATTAAAAAGCACTCAATTTTAATCAATAAAAGACTTAAAAGTTGGTTAAAACATTTAACGAATAAAAGTCCAACAAAATCAGCTGAAGAGAGCAAAGTCCAAGTTACTTAGGATATTGGCATAGCATACCTCTTCTTACGGATGAGTTGGAGGCAGACAGATTGAAGAGAGATTTCTACATAGCTACTACTTATTTGAGTTTCTAGCTCAAGACAACATCTAATAATAGTAACAAAAGTCAAGCAAGCAGAAATTCACCTGGCCAGGAACCACCATTGTGATAACTCCATCGAGTATTCTTAGGATCATATCCAGTAACTATCTTCCAATCATGACCTTCCAGGGCCGGATAGCTGATCTTAAGAGGCATCTCACCCACTAATTCATCCCAACGAGCTTCAATAAGGTCCATTATTGCAGAAGCCTGCTCTGGGGTAGCCATTGAAGACAAGATGGCAACACAGTTCCCAAGGCAAAACCACCTAAAGTCCATCCTTGCTGGGCTCACATTGCCAATGAAGTAACCGCCCTTCACTGGCATGAAGTCAAATACCCAGTCTTCAAGAGAATCAGGCATTACATTGAATTTGTTGACAGCTGTGTGGGAATACTCCTCAGTTTTGAAGCGATAAATATCGTTGAGTTGCTTCAAGTCAAGCCAAAAGTAGTTTCTCATATGATAGCTCAAAGCATGAAGCCGCTCAACTATTCTCTGGATGAATTCTTTACCTTCCCCTTCAGGCCTAAGCAATTGTAAAGCACACCTTAACGCCATGAAGAAGAGTGCTTGGATTTCAATGGGATATCCGTAAATTCCCTAATGAGAGAGAAAGTGCATTTGATCAACAAAACCATATAAGATAAATGACAAAATCACAATCTCATTCTTCAAATTACATTAACTCATTAATGATCATTTAGTATTTCACACTACCTCCTTTCATAAATCAATTCCATTTCTTTTTTATTTGGTGGGAGAGGGGGGGGGGGGGGGGGGGTAAGGGGGTGTTGGACTTTACATGTTCCTGCTAAGTTAATGAGGGGTGTCTGCCTCATCTTTAAGCTCTGTTGCTCAGATTGCATCTTATGAAAGCAACCCTTATTGTTTTGTGCTTTGGCTTAAAATATAATGGTTTTGCAAGAAGGCTATAATTAGAAGTCTATTTCTGAAATATGCTATCTGATACACCTCTCCTCTAGGCTTCAGGCGTACAAGAGGAGAGAAAGATATTTGGCACATAGAAAGCACGGCCAGGAGCACAGTATGACAAGGTAGAACAAAAAGGAGACAGATGCAGCCAACATTCTAGTTCTAGTATGTATAGAAGTATCATATTCTCTGAGAACAAATATGCAAAGTACTGGAGTAGTCACCAAAATGCTCATCATGTCTATAAATTATGCTACCCCCACAGAGATGAGAGTTTTCTCATATAAATCAGCTTACATCAGAGCAGTATAATAGCAAGGAGTGGTCTGAGTGGCATCTAGTGTGAGTAATCTATTAGTGTCAAGAAGATGTTGGGGGGGGGGGGGGGGGGGGGGGGCGGCGGGGGGTGTTGGTGTGAGATGGGAAAAATTATGCCCATCTCCAAGATGGATATATCACTATTCTACTGTCAATTAATTAACAAAGAATGGAATTGCAAGGCTTCACACAAGAAATAACCACTGAACCCTGAAGCAAATAGAACTAAGAATTAAACATACGAAGTATGCCTAGAGGTCACTTAGCCTGGTTGGCAAAGTTTGACAATCTCGGGAGATGTATTACTCTGATTATAATATACATAATTTAATTTCATAACCTTCTTCATTCTCATAAAACATAAAATTCTTGAAATTTATCACCAATCCCAATTTAAAAACGAAGTCCCAGAATATGAGCTCCTATATTGATCTTGTAAGCAGGCTAAAAAGCAAAAATTAATTCAGACACCTCCATTATATTTTCTAAGATTGCAGATGCATCAACCAGTCACAATCGTAATTTGTGTGGTCAGCTTTTATCGACACCACATGCAGCATGGGTGATATAGCTACTGTCCTGATATTACCATTATTTCATGAAAATGATTAAGAAAGGTGGTTGACATGCAGCATGTATGATGCAGCTACTGTACTGCTTTAGCAATTATTCCATGTAACAAATTCAGAAAAATGGTTGACTTAGCATGCAAGCATTAAATGAGGTACTATGATGACATTAACACAATCAAAAATAAATAAAAACAGCATTTTTCAGCACATGCTTGAGCTAAAGCTGCAAGGAACTAACCATTCTACGATCAATCATACAGCACCCATCTGCACAAAGGAGGGTCGGGAAAGTATCAAATCCTTCTGAAAGACATATGCCTAAGATAAGACGGATACCCCTCTGGACTTCTGGCTTGTCTGCCAAGGAAGAGTCTCCTGTTGATTTTGTATAAGCACGTAACAAAATGATCCACCAGAAACCAGAATCAACAGGAGCTACTCTTCCAATTGCAGCCTCACCAAAATCGGCAACTAACGTCTCAGTGTTCCTGACAGCATCATGATGTACTTTGAAACTAGCAGGCATGACACCTTCTCCTAGTTTAAATAGATCAACCTTCTTCTCCCATGACTGGAGGCGGAGGGTCTTGGTAAGAAAATTCTTGACTATATCTGGTTCTCCATTCATTAAAAAGGCCAAAGCACTTGGAACAAAGTCTCTTACAAAAACCTTCACATATATTAGAAAATCAGGACCTTTATGACCAAATGCGAGAAATAATATCTCAACGAAAAACACAAAGCATCCCAGAACATGAGATAAAAAGACGTGAATTAAAAGTATGAAACAAGAAACTTTCAAGGAAAACATATAATAGTACTTATCTAAATTTCTAATTAATGGCCATTTGAAAGATTCATTAGTTCTAAGTGATACACTTGCCAAAACATTAAAGAAACATAGTTCATTAGAGCCTAAAACCTCACATCCAAAATGAAACAAATCAAGCCAGGTTAGAAATAAGATATATGCGGTGCCATCATAGAAACATACCTAAATATTTAATGTACATACGTGAAATCTAGAGTGAATAAAAGATCCATGAAGAGCATAGACTGATTTACTCCAAAATCCGAGCAAGAGGGTAAAATAGTCATCCAAAGCACCCAGAAACTCTAAGTAGGCATTAGATATTCAGATGTCTATTTTCTAAGCTGAGTGTAAAACGAAATTTATTTAAACAGAAAATTTCGCCAATCAGAGATTGATCTGACACTAGCACCCTTGTTTTCTTTGTTCATATGGCCATTGGCACACAAAAACAACGAGCATTGATACATCATCTATTTCCTAGAAATATCGGTATACAATAACAGTGATCATTTAAGCTCATATAGATCCAAGTTAAAACATGTGTGCTTAATAAGCTATGAAAAAGAACTTCACCTGATCATAGTTGAGCTTATCTTCAGAGTGGTCAATAGCAGCAATAGTACCAACTGGCTCACTCCTGAAGTAAACTATGGATTGCCTCAACGCTTCCCATGCTTCGGAAACAATAGGATGTGTCTCAAACCCATTATCTGATCTCGGGGTATCGAAACCAGACCTTCCACCAGATGAATATATGCTATCAACAGGCTCGAAAACCCGAGATGAATTCTCTGTATTCCTGTAAAAGGGTCTAGGAGACATTGTAATCGATAATTCACTAAATGACTTCTCATCAAAGGATCTCTTCCTTTCTGTGATTATGGGTTTAGGTTTCTCAGAAAACCTTGAGAAATCATCATCATCAATCTCAAAAATTGCATTGCTTGTGCTAACTCCTCCATTTTGAGACATGACTTTGAAAAATTGGGTATTCTTCAAAAATCTGAAAAACACCAGGAAATTAAGATGTTGCTTAAATTTCAACACTCCAAATTTTTTGGATAAATATTACAAGAAAAAGTGAAGCAGTCTCAATCAATAAAAGTCAACTTTTGTAGTAAACTTCACAGCAATTTAACTATTCCAAATCTATCCAGCAAACCCATATGAAGAATTATAAACTTTATTATATACAGATTTGGTATTATTTCGATTTCATAGATTGAATTTATTAAAGGGCAGCATGACCATTTCTAGATCTTACTCTTTCAACTAATTTTTTTTATCAAAATGTGCAAATCACATTGAATAGAAATAACAATACAATTAATTTAGCACTTTTGACTACATTATATACTCCAAAATAACAGGACAAAAAAATAAAATTCACATAATAAACCAAAGAATTTCACAAAAACATTAAAGGGGATGAACATACCAGAGAATTATAAAATGGGTATCAATCAAAAATTGAAAAAATGCCCTCAAAAACCCTCCTCGAGATTTAAGACTACAGAGTAAATTGAAGAAAAAACTCTCAACTAATTTTGAGAGGAGAAATTAATTAATGTGAGGAAGAAAACGTGGAATGTGGGCTATATATATATATAGTAGTTGGTGATTTTAGTAATTAAATCCATGAAAGTGTGTAATTGGGATTTCTGACTCGGATTGGTTGACAAAATTGACGGAAGAAAATCAAGAAACGTTTTTGAAGTAACTTTTTGGAGGCATTTTTGGGAATGTTAGGTAGATTTCAAGGTTTATACTTTAGACGTTTCCCAAAAGGAAAAATATATTTTGGATAGAGTAATACATATAATCGGTGACATAAGATTGGATGTCATTGTCAATTTTGTGGATTGGATTGTAATTTTTGTCCTCCAAATCTTCCATATGTTCCCATGTTTTTTTAACAAGATTATCCTAGTTTCCTATATTACCATGTATGTGAAATTGTCGAATTGGTTTTATTGGACGTTGATTGCTTTTGCGGTTTATTTATGGTTATAAAATGTATTCTTGATTTTTTTTTTTTAAAAAAAAGTACTCCTTTCGTCTCATAATGTTAGTCTCATATACTATTTTGGGCGTTTTAAAAAGATCTATCCATATTGAATATATTTCATTTATAACTTGATTTTTTGGAATTAATTGATTGTGGATTGATGACATGACTCTAAGTAAGGAAATTTTTACCTTAAATTATGCAATTATGACTTGTGCTTTCCTAATGAAAAATCAAAAAAAGTTAAACAAGGTAAACTAATTATGAAATCTGTTGTACTTTAATGTTAGATTCCAAATATATTTGTTTTCTTATTTTATGTGATTGATTTCATATAGGACTAACATTATGAAACGGAGGGAACATATTAAATTATTAACGTTTTGAAGATTAGGTTTGAATTAAAAGATTTGGATATTTGAATTAGAAGGCAATAATTTAGTATATAATCTTATGACTATCAAATATCGGGATAGGTTACAAATCACATATTGCTTGTTTTTTTTTTTTTTTTTTTAAGATTTTAAAGATCGTGTTTGGATAAAATGATTTGGATATTTGAATTGGAAAACAATGATTTAGTCAATAAAGTACTAATTGTACTCTAGTTTTGTAATAGAATTTTCTTGATCGTCATTATAGAGAATGATCTTCATGAGATTACGTATGAAGAGAGAAAATAGGAGTGGAGTATTGTGTCATTGGCCACATTACATGATTACATCGTTTGGATAAGTTGAGTGAAATAATTTTTTCATTTAGGTATCAAGACAATTATTTAAGAATCGACCAAAAATATTATACAAGACAATAATTTAAGATTTGATGAGTATTTCCTTTAGTTTTTCTAATGGGAAACAAGTAATGGGAATTTTCATTTTGGTCTTTAGTCTGATTTGGTACAAAACCCTATTGATTTTGGCCCAAATCAATTTTTTTTTTTTAGTTAAAATTGTGCATAAAACCATGATTAATTTCTCCTTCAATGTACTAGGAAGATTTTTATATAATGCTTTATTTATATTTCTAAGAGGGTTAAGAAGATTAACTTTTTTATAGTAAAAAAACATTGTGCAAAAAATGTCTAAATTAAATAAAACCAAGTCTGATCCACAGGTTTTGGTAATGTGTATAGGTCTAGTACAGTTCAAATCTTGGTTCTTGACTAAGGCCTTGTTCACTTCACCTTAAAAAAATAATATTAAGTAAAAATAATTTCAGTTCAGTAAAATTAATTTCAAATCAGTAAAATTTAGTTACCTTAAAGAAGAATTATAATAGAAAATAGGTAAAAATAATTTCAGTAAAGCAAAAATAATTTCAGTTCAGTAAAATTATTTTAAGTTCAGTAAAAATAATTTGAGTTCAGCAAATATAATTTTATTTCAATAAAAATAATTTCAGTTCAGCAAAAATAAGGTAAGTGAACAGGGCCTAATTGGTTCAATCTTTGGGTCTTAATTATAAAATTTCAATCTTCAATCCATTTCAATAGACCTTGTACCAATAAACACCTCACATATGACCACCGATCAAATTTGGTTTCAAGCAAGATAATACAGGCTTGTTTAGTTCACCTTATGTTTGCTTATCTGATCTGATTTATCTGATTTGACTAAACTTTAACCTTATTTATACGATGATCTATAAAGAAGAAATATATATCAAGTGAAATCTTGTTAGATTTGTATTAAGGAAAAATTGTTAAAAATAATCCCAACTTTCGTCGATTCGCTCAAAATAATCCCAATTTTGGATTATTTTTAAATAATCAGAACTTTGGGGATTATTTGCTTTAAATGGTCCCAACTGGTCACCCAACCTATTATATCAGGTTATGGGGACACGTGGCACGATGGCACCACATAATTGGTGGAAAATTTTAAATTTTTTTAAAAAAAGGAAAAACCAAAAAAAAAAAAACACAGAAAACATTAAAATACAACATCACACCCACGACAACCACCATATCACCACCATCACTACTTCCGGAGCACCCAACCACCACCGCCAACCCTCCTTCACGCCGACGCCAACTCTTAGAACCTTCCTCCGTTAAACCATCACTGGCGCTTCCTTCCTCCTTCCCCTAAATCACCTAACCTCCACCGCAAATAAAGTCCCGAAACCCTTAAAATAACCCAGTCCCCCGCAAAAACACCTTAATCGGCCCTCCCCCACCCTCAAAATCCTCGATGCTAGGGTTCCGAGGGTGGGGGAGGGTCGATTGGGGGGGTTTTGCGGTGGGGTTGTGTTTTTTTAAGGGTTTTGCACTACAACAAAAATAAGCTTTAGTGGCGTTTATATAGTGGCATTTATATCAAATGCCACCTAAGCCCGTGAGTACCGGTCCAAAAGAATAGCTTTGGACGACATTTGTAAATAAAACGCTAGCTGAGCCCAAATTTCAGTTCGCGGGCTCGTCAACCTTGTGGCGCCTGAATTAAATTTTCACGCTCCTAAAATAAAAGTCCCAAAATTTTACTTTCTCTCTCTCTCTCACTCACAATCCTTGCTAGTTCAGGTACTCTCTTCTCCCTCCATGGTGTTCATCATCTTCATCCTTTCCTCTACCATCTTTTTCCCCTTTTTTCTTTGATTTTAACATTTTCATTTATATGCTTCTTTAAATTTTGATCTTCTTTACTTCTAATTTCAAAAATTCATTTTCTAGGGTTTGGATACTTGTGGTCTGCTATTGGAATTTTGAAGGTAAACTTATTAATTACTCTTTTTCTCCTACTTCTATTGTTTTTCATACCCAATTGCATTTTTTTTCAAACCCCTGCATGTGAAATTTATGAAAACCCCTTTCTAGCAACATACTAGCGGAGTATTAAATTAAGGCTCCATAAAAATCAGTATAATTTAGCCAATAACTTACAAATTCATAGCTCATTATAATTATAATGTCGTTCTTTAAATATTACAGGAAATTGTTGTTGTAAAGTGAACAACTTGGACATATATTTAAAGATTAGTAGATTATCAAAATTTCCCAAACCCCTGATGTTTTCGTGCATGTTTTGTGGTTATGTTTGACTTTTTTTCCTTTTTTTTTCTCCAAAAATTGTGGGTAGGTGGAAACTACTTATTTTGTAGATTACAAGTTTCGGAAGAGGTTATTTTGTAGATTAAGAGTGGTACTAGCAACAAGATTGTCAAGGTATATTCACATCCTTTGTCATTTTAATATTGAGAAATTCTATACTTTGTTGTTATTTGAGATATGCTACTGTGCAAATTAATATTTGATAGATTTGTTTTGCATTGTGTTTATAAATTAGCATTTAACTTTATGTAGAAAAAAATTGTATACATTTACTCAAAGTGTACATTATATAATATATGTTATATGAAAGTTGATTTTAAGTTGTCGTTGTTGTTGTTATTGGTTGGGAATATCTCAATGTTGTGTATTCTATTAATATATAAAAATTTTATAGTTAGTCTAATCTTTTTCCATCTATGTGTTGTTGCCTTGGCTTTCTTGTGTAAACCACCCCATATTACTATTATTGAGTTGTTAACTTGCATTAGATAGAAATAAAGAAAGATGCGTATAATTTATTTATTATTGGGTTGTTAACTTGTAGGCATGTGAATATCTACTTTTTAAATAAGCTAAAGGTGAAGAGTGTGCTTGTGTGATTTGTTGTGGTAGCCACAACATTATCATAGTAATAATTTCAGGTGTTCTCACTCAAATTGTATGTGATGCATGTCTGACATCTAATATCTCTTTTGACTGCTCTTATGCTTTAGCTTTAGTCCTTTATCATTGTTGGAACTAGTGTTTGTGATTTATTAGAGTTTTGTTAGGAGACCTATAAATGTATATATATAGGTGACCTTGTTTAACTAATTAATTATACTTGTTAATTAACTATATTGCTTTTAAAAGTGTCGTTTCCTTTTTGTTAGTTTTGATAATTACAAGAATTATAAACATATAATTAATCAATTATACTAAATATCAATGAATCATCTTAGTGTAAATAGGATTCGTTTGTTATTGTTAAAAGCTCTGCTAGTTGGTGTTATGAGTTTAAACTCCCCATTATATCAATAATAGCATATTCTTATATTTTCATATTAACCAGTGTGACTAATGGATCATAGGAAGCGCAAATGGATTGTTAGTAATAAGTGGGATGAGTATTTGAGTGGGGTAAATGAGTTTTTGAACTTTGCTTTTAGAGATGATGAAAATGGGAAAGTTCCATGTCCATGCCAAAGGTGTGTAAATCGGTTTTCTAGATCTAGAGAAGAAGTATTTACCCACCTAGTGGAGCATCGGATGCTTTTAGGCTATGATACATGGTATTGTCATGGGGAATCTTTATCTGATTTTATTCAAGTGCAAAATTTGAATGTAGATGAAGGAGTAACTGGTCATAATGATAACCAATCTACAGACAAAGATATGATGGAAATGTTACATGATATTTTTAGAGCTCCCACTCAACCTCAAAATATGGACTTGGATGAAAATCTAGTTGATGATTTACAGTTAGGAGATGTGATGAAAGAATTGAATTCTTGGAAGTTCAAATTGCAAAAATGAAAGAGAAACAAGAAGAAGATGCTGAAATACAAAATCAACTTCGTAATGAACTGTCAATTATAAAAGCTATGTTGCTTGGAAGGACCCCAAATGATCATGTCCCAAGTTGATGAAGAGGTATGTTCCTCATATATTGAAATTATGAATTTTTTTGCGAATGTTAAATTATTATTCATAGTATTTTTCTCCCATAGATTTGAAATTGGTGCAGTATATATTATTGAAGGTGCTGCAAAACAGATTCATGTTAAATAATTTAGTTAGCACAATAAAACATATAAATCTTCTCCCCAACCCCTCTTAAGTTATTTTGGCATTCTATGGGTCCCTCTTCCTCTATTAGCTATTTGAGCAACATTATATTTTGGTTATTGATATCAATATGCATAATATTTAGCCTCTGCATCTTATAAGCAATTTAAATGCATAAAGCTTCTATCATACTTGGCTCTTTACATGCTACGTTAAGTAAATTCTAATGTTGTATATGAATTCAAAGTGTATCCATCATCAGTGTACCTGATATGTGCCTTTTCCTTAATTGGAGATTTCTTTTTAGGTAGCAACTAATTAGAAACATGTCTTACATATCAAATTGAAAGACTAATAATTTGTTTATTTTCTTTTACAGGTCATTAGGATTCGAGTGATGAAATTGCATCTAAATGAGCATGAAGCTGTTTAAAATATCATGCCTTAAATTTTTTGTTAAGTTAAGAACTTTATTGGGAAGTGCAAGGCTTTTATTATTTTTGAGAAAGTCGTACCCATAACTTATTTAGGGTCCAGAACGTTGCAATGATATTAAATGCAACGTATTTTGTATATGAAACTACCGAAAAAAATACCAAAGTTTGATTCTTTGGATTATGTAATATATTTTAATATTATAATGAAAATTTAAGCACTTGTTTATATCCATTCAAAGTTTAAACATTCTGCTTTCATAATTGTTTCTTATAGATTGCACCAGACTAGTAGAGTAGTAGTAATGCAATTTATATTGATGTTATTGATTATAGGTGATGAGAAAAAGTATTATTAGATCATGAAATATAGCAGAATAGGGTGAAATTAGTTAGAATTGAAAATAGGCTTTAGGCAGCATTTAACTAGAGCTTTACCAGCGAATCAAATAAATCCCGCGTAATGTTTAGGCGACATTGGATCTAGCGGCATTTTTTAAAATGCCACTCCAGGTTTTCGCGGCATATATATATGCCGCCTAAGACTAAAATAAATGCCGCTAAAGCTTATTTTCGTTGTAGTGTTGGGGTTTTGATAAAGAGGTTTTGTAACACCCCCAAATCTCCCTCTACGGAAATACTGGTATAATACATATAATTATAATGTAGAGATAGACTTAGGCGTATTACCGCCGCGTGATTACGCAAGGCTACTCAAACTTACTAAACAAAACCAATACTTTGCAGCGGAAAACTTCAATACTCTTCTTTATTAATAATAGACTATAAATAGTAACCATTGTCATGAGTACTCAAAATAAAACACAAGACCAACATTTCCTAATCTAGGTGAAATCATTCCCAGGAATCCATATGCCCAATTATTGACTCCACCTGAAATTAGTCAACACTGCTTACCATTAAGGTAAACAGGGCGAACCAAAACAAAACAAGAAATACGGATTAGCAAAATATGCTAAGTACGACAAGTGCAAGATAATTAAACACAATTTATTAGCAAACATGCACTACTACAAAAATGCTCAAAGAGACCTTAAGTAAGAGACCATTTAAATAAATATGTGGTCTCTTGGATTCAAGAGACCAAATATTTCAAATAAATGGTCTCTTATGTATAATCTTAGAGTGATGAAAATGTACCAAAAACCATCTATTTTAAATAAGTGGTCTCTCCTTTTTAATTAAATAAATTAAAAAGTGAGACCATTTACTTAGGAGAAGTGGTTTCTCCTTTTTTTTAATTAAATAAATAAATAAAAGAGAGAGATCATCTATTTACAAAAAGTGGTCTCTCTTTTTTTTTTAATTAAATAAATAAATAAAAGAGAGAGACCATCTATTTACAAAAAGTGGTCTCTTTTTTTTTTTAATTATTAAATCCATAACCTTTTAAAAGCCAAATTAGTTTGAGGAATTTTTACTTTTTGTGATTTCCTTATGAACAGTGTGCGGACGGTTTTACCCCCGCTCTTTTTTCTTTTCCGTTCCTAATGAACATTGTCCTTCCCTTTTTGCCCTTCATAAATTTTTTAAGGGCCAATTTTACAGCTAGACACCTCAGCTTAGAGCACCAGCATTCAAGAGTAAGCAACAATCCTTTCCCAATTTCTCTCTCCTTTCCTCCTCTTGACACATCACACTCTCTTTCTTCCACATCACTTCCCACTATCTCCATCCTTTTACTTATCCTCTTTCTTAAATATTTCCAACATCAATGAGTATCCTTTCCCATATAGGTGTTGTTGGAAGTAACGGTTAGTTGCACTTAATGTGTTGACAATGCGAAGGAAAAGGGGTCTTCGCATACGCAACCTCCTTTGAAATGTGGTTTCATCGTATACTGGTTGGTCACTAAAGTAATCTGAAACTAAATTGTCTTGAGCTGCTTCACGATTTCTCGGCACAGTTATTCTTCGTTTTCTTTGACGTTTTTGTTCATTTTGTTGTATTGAATTGTTTACAGCTACAAGTACTGCATTTTGCATTACTTGTAATCGATGACTCTCGTTGATAAAATTCATGACCATTTGATCATAGATTTCATCAGTTGAACTTGAAGACGAAGAAGAAGAACTTGAAGAGTTTGAATCGAAATTCATATTATGTTTATTACAAAACAATATTTGAAATAGAAGGTTTTGGGTTTTTTTTAAAAAAATGCTAAAGGGAAAATAAGGTTGATATTGATAGATGTAATGTTATTGGGAGTAATATTATGAATTTTATAGATTAAAATAGGATAAGGTTAGTCAGATGATAAGATTTCTCCCAAGGATATGTGGTCATAAAACAAAGGATGTCAGAAGATAAGATTTTGGTTAGATGAAATGTCATGGGAGCAATTTGATAAATTATCTAGACAAAAAACGATAAGGTTAGTCAGAAGATTAGATTTCAGATAATGATATGTGGTCATAAAACAAAGGATGCCAGAAGATAAGATTTTGGTTAGATGAAATGTCATGGGAGCAATCTGATAAATTATCTAGACAAAAAAACGATAAGGTTAGTCAGAAGATAAGATTTCAGATAATGATATGTGGTCATAAAACAAAGGATGTCAGAAGATAAGATTTTGTTTAGATGAAATGTCATGGGTAGCAATCTTATACATTATCACAATAATATAAAGTAACATTAACAGACTTGTTTAGTAAACATAAAGTTCATATTAATACGAAGAAATTACATTCATATTAAAAAGGTACATTGACAATAATTCTGCAAAGTTACAATAATAATAAAACATACAACTCATAATCGTAATAACAAATCATGATTACTCGGTACAATCAGGTAAATTAAATCAAATCGAAAATCTACTACTGAATTCATCTCTAAGTTTCTTATACATTTCTAATTCAACTTCATCAAGAACGGGCTTCTGCATTAATCTTTCTAACATTCTAAACTTCATGGCCTCGTCCTTTTGCCTTTTCTTTTCTTCAACTTGTGCTTTTTTGATTTCATCTCTTTCCTTCAACTGATCCAAAAGTCGCCCACCCAAATCATTCAACTTATCACCAACTTAGTTAAAATTTGTGTTTAACGCTTCAAGATTTATACTTGAAGATGAAGTAGTAGATGCTTTACCTTTCATCTTTGTTTGTTTTATGTCAGCATGTCTTTTACCTCTTCCTCCAACCTCTGATGGTGAATCAAGTTGTGATCTTTTACCGCTTCCCCCACTTTCGGTTGACGTTTGTTGGCCACCGGGTAACATATTCGATCTTTGGCCAAAGATGGATCCCATTTCGGATATTTTCTCAATTCCTCAAAACAGTGCAATAAACAAAACATCTTGTTGTTAGTTGCGTAATAATCTTTGTGAGCAAATTTCTCCAAATTTTGCTCAGACTCACCACTACCCTTGGTTCGATAATGATACCCATATGCATCTACCCATTTACTACAATGTAAATTGATATGATCCCAGCGATTTTGCATAGATTTAATGTTTCTTACCTTTATTTCATCGGTGTTTTCTATTCTAGAACGTTCGTACCGGTTATAGATGTCAACCCATAACCCACTTCTCTTTGTCTTGGTTCCTCTCACTATGTCACCCCCTGCGTTTATGTAGGCCGATACAAGTGCTTGTCTTCAGCTATGCTCCATGATTGGTTTTTCCTTTGCCTGGTGGTGTTGACATTTTGTTCGGAAACAATTTTGACATCAACATCGTTAATGTCTTCTAGATGTTGCGTCCCCACTAATTGTTCCACATGTTCATCACCACTCTCCTCTATTAGAGTTGCATTGCTACCACCAAAATCTCCCGGTGATTGATCCATGTTCTGAGTGAAATGTTCAGAAATGGGAAAACCCGGCATATTACCAAGAGATTGTTGAGATGACGAGCTACTTTGAGGAAAAGGGAAAGAAGGTTGACATTGTGGAATATTATTGACATTTATTGGTCTTGATTGACTATTAAACCATTGCAAAGCAGCTTGAAAATGAGGATTACTCAATAAATTTGGGTCAAAAGGAGGATTATTTTGATTATATTGAAAGTTTGGATTATTTGGAAAATTCATATTATTCCCGTAATTTGAATTATTACGATCCATATGAAGGGTATTTGAAATTGGAAGTGAAATTTGTGAAAAAAAATTTGTTTGAGTGATATTAGATATTTTCGACAATAGATGAGATTAATGGGGAAAAATGCAAAAAATGAAAGTGTATGAAAATATGGAAAAATTATACTCATTTTATACAGAAAATTTTTTTATGATCGTTGGTGTTTTTGGTTTTCTGAAATAAGTTACTGTTAACAAGTTATAACCGTTTTAGAGATTTAAGTCACAAATAATACGTGACCTCTAAAGTTGTGACAAGTGTCACAACTTAACTTATGCATGCTTTGCCATTTGATCGTTCTTCTTTGACGTTGGTTTGGCATTTTGCTCCCAACGGTTACTTTTCCTTTTTTTTCTTTTTCTTTTGTTTGCTTTGGCACGTGGGTCGAGGTATTGTTTCCTTTCCACAGAAAGGAAATGCTAGTTTTCTAATCAAGAAAGGATCCTTTTAGCTAATCTAGCATTCAAGAGGAAGCTAAAAAGTACATAAAAGGATGGCTAAAAGGAGAGTAGTCCTCTCTATTGTTGACGCTCTTAGGAACTCATTGCTTTCTCTCTCCTTTGGCCATTTCCTCTCGAATCATCTATCCTCTCTCATACAGTCATACCTCCTTTTTCTCTCTCCTTGCTTCGTGAGATCGCCGTCGATCTATCAAAAATGGTTAGAGTATCGCTCAAAAACCTCCTTTCTAAGTCTCTTTTATTCGCCGGAAAATGGCCACAGCAGCACCAGCAGCTCCGCCGTCTCAACATCCACGAATATCAGGTATATCGCTTTGTTCGTCAATCTTATGTAATTTTTATTTGGATTTGTAATGATTTTAATCAGTGTTATTATGTGGTTGTTGATAATTTGTTGATTTTAATTTTGTTTTTGTGCATTAGATCTTTGTAATTTTCAATTAAGAGTTTTGGGGTTTTCGTCTTCAAGATCCTTTCTTAGGGTTTCAAAGTCGCCGTTTTTTGGGATTTCCTCTTGATTTTATAGGGTCAGCCCCTAATTTCGTGTCCATTTTTTAAATTTTTTATCTGACTTTTGACTTTAATCTTTCGTACTTTTCATCGTTTTATTTTGCAGGACGATGAGCTTCGGAAACAGTTCGAGGCTACACAAAATGACTGGTATTTGTTTAAATTCTTTTGGATATAATGTAGGAATTTTAAAAATATGTCTATGATAATATTGTTGTTTTCTCTCGATTCCGTAGGAGTGTAGGTGGAGAATGATGTTGAGTTCTTGTTCGAGGGTTTTTTTTTTTTTAGACATGAACGTGTAACAATGGCTGATTTGATTTAGGTATGAGATGAAACTCAATGCAAAAAGGTAAGAACTTTGAGTGGTCATCAAACAAGAGCTGGAGTTTTGGCATGGAGTTCCCATATACTTGCCTCCGGAAGTAGAGACAAGAACATACTTCAACACGATCTTCGGGTCTCGAATGACTATGTTAGCAAGCTTGTTGGACATAAATCTGAGGTAAAGGCAATACTTTGTCTTTCTTACTGGAATGTAGAGTACTAATCTTTTATTGCTGCTGCTTAATTTGATCAATTTTTTGGTTTGTGATCATTAAGAATATTGTTAATTGTTATATGTCATTCTTTAGGTGTGTGGGTTAAAATAGTCTCATGATGATAGGGAGCTTGCATCAGGAGGCAATGACAATCAGGTAATTAGATAGTATTCAATTTGCTTGAAAGCTGATTAATTTTCAATTTTCAAATAGTAAGTGGTTTGACAATCAAATAGTAAGTGGTCATGGGTTACTGTTGGGGTTACTCAAGTTACTTAATCACGGGTTACTTGAAGGGGAGGGGTTACTCGGTTAGGGATTACTCGAGGGGTTAAATCATGGATTACTTGATGAGGGGTTACTCGGTTAGGGGTTGCTTGAGGAGTTAAAGCTAAAGAAGTAAGCCAAATCATGCTTGTTAATCTGTGTTACCTTGGAAAGTGAAGTGTATATAATCAACTATACACCTGATTGGTATGTTTATGAATATTTTAGCTAATATGTTGTTCTCAATTCTAGCTGAAATTGTGGGAATTAAAATGCTCTTTCAGTGAGTTATAGTGGATTTTTGCTTGTTTTAGGGCCTAAATTTCTACAAGTATTAATCTTATTTTAGAAATCTGATAAAAGAACTATAAAAATTGAATTATGTATGCTAAATTATTGTTTTAGAAGTCTCTCGCAGAACCTATTTAAAGAGTTAGAGTCCTTGTATATGTTGTTCTTTGTGCTACTATCGCTAAGATAATCTGAAAATCTGAAGTGCTTTAGCTAGCATTTCGTTTCGTTTAAAGGACTTAATAAATCACTCTTTAAATAAATCGAACTTGCATAAATTTGCTAGAATAATTTTAGTTAATGAACTTGCATAAATTTGCTTAATTTTATTGGGTTTATATCTTGTATTATATTATGTGATATTCATTTTTAAAATAGAATGGACTTTAGTATTGAACTTGCATAAATTTGCTTGAAAAGAGGTTTATTGTATAGACGCTCAGATACTATGAGTAGTCAAGCATTGATTGATTGATAGATAACCGAGCATCATATACAATGAGGCGTTTAATTTTGATTTTAGTTATGGGTTAGTGTAATTTTAGTTTTAAGTTTGTGTATATATATATTTTTTAATAATTGTGTTCTAATTTTTAATCTCTTTGAAAATTTTCAGGATAAAAAGTGAAGATTAATTTGCTTGTTGAATTATTTGGTTGGCGTGAAGTTGTTGCACAAGATATTAGAAGGCCTTGGTTATAGCGTTAATGAGTTTTTTTTTAAGTACGGAGTATGAGTTTTGTGTAAATTTTGATAGAATATTGATTGTACTCAAATACTTCGTATTAATGAGTTTTTTGGGATTGGTTTTGTATAAACTACGTGTATAATTTTCATATTAATGAATTGTATTTTTGTTTTATTGAAATCATATACGGAGAATATATTAAAATACGAATAATTTTATTTTTTTTTAAAAAAAAAAAGAAGAAAAAGTCCATTTATTTGAAATAGGTGGTATTAGTTTTTGAAAAAGTGAGACCACTTATTTGAAATAGACCATCTATTTCAAATAGGTGATCTCAGATTTTAAAAAATTGAGACCATTTATCTTAAATGAGTGGTCTTAGTTTCTAAAACAAGAGACCACTTTTGATGAAGTGATCTCTTAGGCCAAAGAGACCTGTGAGCTACAGACCACCTCTAAGATGGTCTCTTTGGTTATTTTGATATGGTCTCTTTGGTCAAGTTTGTAGTAATGATGCTTTTGAAATCAGTTCTATCCTTTCTAATAATTTAACCAATAATTCCAACTCAAAATTCAAAAAACAATTTCAATAATCAATATCAATAGTCAATTCAATAAGCCAATTCCTCTTTAAAACCACTTCCTTTTAAAACCAATTCTTTTTAACCCAATTCCTCACCCAAGTGTGCACACCCCCAAGCTACTCTCCTTATATTACAAGGCTATCCTTGAGGAAAGACCCGGTCATACAAAGTCCAAGGCCTAAACCAAATCCGCATAGTGGGATTACCAACATGCTTGTAAAGCATTAATAATAATAATTCAATAAATCCTCTTTAAATCCAATAATTCCAACTTTTAATAATAATAATTCAAACTCCTTTTTATTTAATTCCACATGCTTTCGAAATCAAACCTTTTAAACATGAATAATAATTTTAATTATTTAAAACATGATATAAAATCAATACCCAATTTATTTATCAAAACCAATTTATTTAAACATGCTTTTATTTCATAAATCATAATTCAATTCAATTTAATTCAATCATCATAAAATCATTCAAACATGCTTATTCAAACCAATCACTTTTAAGGTATCTAGCCACCTAACGTACCTTGATCCTTGCTTTGCAAAAACACACAAAAGGAACCTCAAGAATCTTGATCGAACACACCTTACAAATAAATATAACCTTAATCAATATAAGGTTAACAAATAATCACAATAATTAAATTAAAAACCCCCCAACTATATGTACATGAACCTTTTAAATTAATTTTCATAAACATCATTAAAATTCTGATTTATATAATTAAATCTACTCATGATAATTTTTATAAATCCCCCATAATAAAAAAAATAATAATAATTGAATAAGAGAAGAGAAGAAGAAAAGATAAGGAACCAAGGAAAAGAGAAGAATTGGATTTGCGTTGGAAAGAATAGACAGAACTTGCAGAGGCTGTAACTCCTTCGATATAACTCCGAATCGGATGATTCTTGAGCCTAAACTCAAGGATTCTTCGAGAGGAACAATCTTCTGTGAAACGTCAGTACCCCAAAAACTGACCAGAAGTGCCTGAAAATTGGCTTCAAAGATAAACGGGATGATTTGTGTAAAAAGAGCAGAAGAAAAGAAGAGAATTGGTGTGAAGAATGTGAGAGGTATGGAGGGGTATTTATAGGCTAGCTCATGCAAGAATTATGGTAAGAGAATTTGGGAAGAATTATGGTAAGTAGGGTTTAAGGGATTACTAGGAGAAGTGAATGAAAGAAACACTACTAAAATTCGGTCAAATTGCGATCGTTTATCTGCGACCATCATAAAAACTGTCGCAAAAATTGCAATCTGCGACCGTTTTTTAAAAGGTCGTAATATTGCAACCGTTTTAAAAGCGGTCGCAGAATTGCGACCGTTTTTGGTCCAAAAAACGGTCACAAGAGTGTTTGAACAATTCTTTTTTAAAAAAATACATGTCTAAAATAATTGAAAAAAAATTATCTGATTACGACCGTTAAAAGCGGTCGCAAATTTCACAAATTGCGACTGTTTTATACAGAGTCGCAAAATTGCGACCGCTTGTAACAGTCGTAATAATGTTATTTTTTGTATTAAAAAAAGGGGTATATAAGGGTCCTCAACCCTAATTTTCATTCAGCCGCTACATCTCTTTCCTCTCTCTTTTCTCACACCCTTCTTCTTTCTCTCTCTTCTCTTTCCTCTTTCCTCCTCCCAGTGAACGCCCTTCCTTTCTCTTTCTCTCTCCTCATTTAGCTCCATGGCTTCCATCTTCTCTATCCTTATTCCACATCTCACAACCCTCATCTTTTTCTCTTTCTCTCGCATCTCCTCTCTTCACCAACCCTAAATAGAGCAGCCACCGTCACAAGCAAAGCCCACCGTCAAAAGCAACACACGAAGTTTGGTGTTTATGGTCAAATTCGACCTTAAAAATTCCAGATTTGGAGTTTTCTTGGTCGAATTTGACCATATTAACCTAAAGAGGAAGATATATTATGAAAGGTATGTTTGTTTTTCTGAAAATTTTGTTTATTTTCGAATTTTGTGGTTGAATTTCGTTTTCCGTTCAAATTTCCATGTTTGTTTGATTTTGTTATCGATTTTTGTTTGAGTTTCTGTTCGAATTCCTTTGATTTTGGTTTTATTTCGAGTTTTTGTTAATTCTCTTCGAATTTGTTCTTTATTTGTTCAAATTTCATAGATTTTTGGTTTGATTTTGAGTTCAAACTTGTCGAATTTAGGTTCGAATTTGTGGGTTTTATTGTCGAATTTAGGTTCGATTTATGAGGGTTTTATTTCGTTTTTGTTTGATTTTTTTGTTGAATTTTTTGTTCGAATTTGTGGGTTTAATTGTTGTGGGTTTATTTTTTATGGGTATAATTATTGGGCGATTTTTTTTATTTAATTTTTGTTCGTTTTTTGGTTTAATTTTTGTGCATTTTATTTGTGGGTTAAATTGTTTTGATAAATTGATGTTGTTTTTTTGTTTCATTTTTGTTCAAAATTATGTGGGTTGTTTTTGTTGGTTAAATTTCTAGGTGATTTTTTTTTATTATGTTTTTCTGGGTTAAGGGTGGGTGGGTGGTGGTGGGTATTGGTGGTTGAAGGTGGGCGAAGGTGATGGTGGGTAGAGGAGCGGCGGCGGCGGCGGCTAGTGGTTGTTTAGGGTGGGCAGTGGTGATGGTTTGGGTGGGATCTGGTTTGGGTGGATCTGGGTTAAGGGTGGGTGGGTGGGTCTTTTTTGTTTTTTTTTTTTGTTTTTTAATACTTTTAGCGACCGCTTATGACGGTCGCTAATTTCAAGATTTGCGACCGTTTCATAAGGCAGTCGCAATTTTTAATATTTGCGACCGTTTTCTTAACAGTTGTTGAAAATAGTTAAAACGGCCGTTAAAAATCTGCGACCGTCAAATAGTCGTAATATTGTTTTTTTGCGACTAAGAGAATAACGACCACCATGTTACGACCGTTGATCGTCGCAATTATGTTTTGCGATCGTTTTCACTATTTTTAGCGACCGTTTGTGGCGGTCGCAATTTGGCCAATTTTTAGTAGTGAAATATGGAAAGTTTGGATATTAAGGTGATTGGGTATAATTAAATATGGAAGGTATGTTTGTCATGAAAAATAATATGGCAAGGAAGATTACATGGGGAATAATCAAGAGGAATAAAAGGTAGGAAAATATGATGATCAAATATTAAGAAGATGGGAAAAATAGAATTAAGGAAAATAATAGATTTTTGGGAGATAATTAAAAATACAATTTACCAAAATAATTTCCCCCAAAATAATTCATGAGGGCCGAAAATCTTGATCTTTCCATAGCTCAAATTTTCGGATTCCCTTAGTAGTATTTAGGAAGATTTTTGCTCGGTTTAAGTAATAAAAATAATTGTGTAAATAATATAGAATAATTAATTAAATACCAATTATTCACCAATAAATAACTAAAAATATCAAATTTTCTAGACATAGAAAATCTGAATTTCCTAGCAAAATAAATGGGAATTTTCGGCCATTTAATATAATTAATAAAATATAATTTTGCTTTAATCAAAATATCCGAAATATATAAATAATCCGGTTTTTAAAATAAGATAAATGGATAATAAATCTTATCCAAAATAATAATTAGATTTCAAAATACTTTTGGCACCAAAATTCAAATATCATTTTGGCTCCAAATAATAAATTTACTAAAATACCCTTTTTATAAAATAATTCTTAATTAATTAACTAGAAAATACGTATGAAAATACGGGGTATTATAGGTTTTGCGGTGGTGGCTTAGGTGGATAAGGGATTAGTTAGGGGCGGGGATACTTGGCTGGCCAGTGGGAGATCGAACGCTGCTGGAATCTGGGTTGGTGGTGGTGGTTTTCAAGTGGTTTTTTTTTAAAATAAAATTAAACCAACCATGTGCTGACACGTGTCACTTAAACCAAAAAAAATTACCTCTTTAACGGGTTACCGGTCACTTGGGATCGTTTAAAGCGAATAACCCCCAAAGTTCGGATTATTTAAAAATAATCCAAAGTTGGTAAATTAATTATTTAAACATTATGACGAATCCAACAGTGTATTATACAACAACACTTGTTTTTTTTTATATATTGGTAAATTAATCAAGTCAAAGCCATTATGTAAATAGTGAAAAAAAGTCAAATTGTAACATTTATTAAAACACTGAGGGAGTAATAGGTTAATGACTTGTAATTTTGACCAATTTTAACTCCCTCCTTATATAATAATTTATCTAACTACCAAAACCCCATCTAAATTTGATATCTTTTCCAACATCAATGGTAATCATAGACTCATAGTACAGTACTGTAGGGAATATTTCAAACATCTTACACTTGAACCCCACTGTGATCATACACTTAAGCAGTGTGGCGTCTAAAGGGAAGGAAATTAGAGCAAAAAGAGTCGCTAACAAGTTTTAGGAACTTGTAAACCGTTCACAGGGTGAAGATTACACCCCTTCACGATCCAAGAGATCGCTAACTCCATAGTGGTCCTGAACCATGAATGAATATTCGGGGATGAAGGTACAAATCTAACGTAAAAGAGATTGAACCTGCCCTAAATAACCCTCTACTTTATTCTTTTCATATTCATGTACACTTTCTGATTAACATACAATCATTATATTAATCCTAAACCTGTTTAATCTATGTTGGTTGATTATTAATGCACAAACAAATCTATTATTGGCGATCACTTGAATTAAAATCATATTAGCTTAATTCAAATTATTAATTATCTTATTAAGCGTGATTTCAAGTACAAATTCCCTTTAAACCTGCAAGAGAGGGCGTAATCAAGCAATAACAATAATATATATCAAACAACATAATAATATTGATAAATTATATATGAATTATTTGTAAATTAACAAATTACGTGAAAATAATTCATTAATTAACAAATATAATGAAATAATACTTTAATTAACAAATAACGTGAAACAATTCGTTAATTAACAAATTACGCTAAATTATATATATAATTTGACACAACAAATCATTATCATAACAATATTCTCATCAAAGCATAATATTAGCAAGATCCTAAACATGATACTAACATGATTAATAACAAATCCTAGCATATCACTAAACGTTAAATGTCAAAGCTTTAATTTTAACATGATAAAAGATATATGAAGCAACCTAAACATGATACTAGAAAACATTAAAAGCATCTTAACAATGTTACTAGGAATTAATAAAATAATCTAAGCTTGCTTTCTAAAGATATAGAGCAATGAAATTACTCACTTTGTTGCCTTGTATCTTTTTCTATCAAAACAATACACACATTAGTAACTTCAATAAAAGTAGTAAATCAAAAAATTAATTTAAATAATTGAAATAGGGATTTGGGATCAAACCCTCAGAACTATCAACCTCGTCTAGGGCAAGGCCAACTTCGAGCTTGGCTATGTGTGTCTAAGTCTCGTGATGGACGTATGATGTTTTTGAAAAGGCTAGCTTAGAAATCAAGAGAAAAAAAATAAGCTTCTAGCTTAAAGAGAGAGAATGGAAAGATCATGATTGTTGGTGATCGAAATGGTGAATAACGACCCTATTTATAGAGAAAAATCGACCGTAAACGATGGAAAATAGTCAGAATTCGACTCGGAGTAAAACTAGTTCTGTCGCGACACGACAGCGTCATCGCGACGCGATGGACCTTATCGTGACGCGATAGATGATGTACGATAAAATTCGTACGCAGTCCTTCTTCCAATTGAATTTGGCTAAGTAGAGTCCGTACTTATCTTTTATTAAATCAAATTTAAACCTTAAAACACTTGTTTTATTCTAAATAAAATCCATTATCTTTTCTAAATCAAATAAAATATAATTATTAATCCTAATCTCTTAGAACTTAAAAGAACCTTCTAGATTATTCTAGAAGATTAAAGTAAATCCTAATGACTTTAGGAATAATAATTAATGAGTCCTTTACTTGATCATTTGGCCGTATATAAAATCTGATCTGGGCCCAGTTTAGTATTTTGGCTATAACTTTCTCATTATTCATCGGAATTGGGCTTATAATATATCGTTGGAAAAGTTTTTTCTAGCCCCATCCAACTACACAATTATTGGATCCATATCATGGACCAAACTAAATTGGACTGGACGTTTTTCATAAACAGGGTACGAAAAGAAATATTTTCGAAAATAGAAAGAAATATTTTATAAAAACAGAAGGATCACGAGACTCTTTCATATTACACCTCGTTCTATAATTAATGACGTGAAAAGTACTTATCATTGGGTTTGGTTTTATGGGAGATACAATTAGGCGTCTACAAGTACATAGTATATAATAGAAAAAATAGAGAAGAAAAAAAAAAGCCAAATGAAGAAGAAGAAGAAGAAGTTGCAAAAATCAGAGCAAACGAGGGGGCTTTGTTGTGGGTGGATTACTTTAAATATAGGAGGAAAAAAAAAGGAGTTAAAGTTGGTCAAAATTACAAGCTATTAACTAGGGATGGCAATGGATCGGATGTGGGTCGGGTGATGCTTCATCCGCCTCCATCCGCCAAAAATCAATCCATCACCCGACCCATCCATTACCTAATTTTCCTTCATCCACATCCGATCCATCCGTCATCCATGGATGAATCGGGTGGATCGGGTGATAATTCGGGTGAAATATATATATAAATACAACTTTGCACATTAATAATTAAAATTGAGATTTGAAAAAAAATGATCAATTAATTAAAACTTTTATACATCCTTCTAATACTCGTTCCTTTTTACTAAATTAAAAACAAATGTCAATTCCTAACACTACAATAGACATTAATTTATTAAAAAAAAATATTTATTTTTATTCTTTTATATATAAATTTAACGGGTGGATGGATGGGTCGGGTGATGGGTTGGATGTATCATCATCCGTATCCGACACGATCCGTCACCCAACCCATCCATCATCCATCCGTCATCCGCTTAAGTTCAGGTTTTCATCCATATATTTGGATCGGGTGGATGGTTATCCATCGGGTTTGGATGATATTGCCACCCCTACTATTAACCCATTACTAACGTTTAAATAACGAAATGCTTACTGTAGTTAATTAGTTAAAAGTACAGGTATACCGCTGATAATTAAAAAAACTTAATTAGGTGTATCATTGATAAAAGCCCAAAACTGGGATGTAGCAATGATAGTTTCCCTAAGTAAAAATAAGTTAAACGAAATAATGCAAGGCCTAACTTTCGCTCAACTCAGTCTGTGATGACATTTCCTCACTTTAACGATATTTAGTGCATGTTCTCTTCAGCTTAATTTCAGTTCAGTTCAGTATAATTCAATTTTTAATTTTTTTTTCTCATAAATCATCAGTTCAATTCAGTTCAACTCCAATCAGTTCAGTTCAACTCAATTCAATAAATTAGAATACACCCTTACCCAAATGTTAAACCCCGTTGTCCTGACTCTAACCACGCATGACGAAATTACTCCCTCCTTAGATGACAAAATTACCATCATGTCCTTGTTACTCAAATTGAGCAGCTTGAATTTTCTCTTAAAAAAAAAGAAAAGAGGTTTAAGAGGAGGATAATACCTGGGTACTCCACTATTTGTTCTAGAGTAGCCTTTCTCCTTGATTCAGCGCCCCTTTGCAGTAGTATCAGTTTCAGACTCTGCTTCAGGTAATTTCTTCCCATTTTAGTTTTCCCATCAATTTCTTATAATTATCTTTAATTTTTTTTGTTAGGTTAAATTAATTGATACTGTAATTGTGACACTATAGAACACAAGCCAAATTGACGATTTGGGACAATTTCAAAGTTTTCCAGATTACCCAGAAATTAAATTCGGTCACTCGTTAGGTAAGTACTTGTTTTATTGCTTAATTCTTCGAATTTACTTTTTTTTTTTTAAAAAAAAATTCAGATATGGTGTAGTATTGAATGTTATTTATTCATGAAAACTAATGGGTTATTAAGAAAACTGTTTATTAGGGTCTTATTTTCTTAGTTTTAGCTGATAAATGATGCAAATTATTGGGTTATATTATTGTGTTCAAATTTTGTGTATTCTTCAGTTTTGTAGAAGGTCTTGTTGTGAAAATGCCAGCAATCGTTTCTTCGCGCTTGCTTATTCTAGTGGGGGAGTCCTTACCATTTGGGAGATTGTTACATGTTTCTAGGAATGCTTGTTATTATCACCGAAACGTGCGATTTCTTAGTAGGTATAGGCATGATAATGGCCCTCTTACTCTTGCCACCCTCGGGTTTAGGGCAAGTAAAGAGAGTGAAGTAGATAAAGTTGGAGATACAAGAACAAGTAAAGGCAATGAAGTAGATAGTTTTGGTCAGTTGAACCCTGCATTTGCAGTGCCTAAACGGAAAGCTAAGACAGTTCGCGTTAAGGAAACTGTTGTGAAAGATTGTTTAGAAATTGAGGGAGCTCCATTTGCTGCTAACTCGTTTACTGAGATTGGACTTCCACCTTTGTTGTTAAAGAGATTAGAGGAGGAAGGGTTTACAGTTCCTACTGATGTCCAGTCGACTGCAGTTCCGACTGTTTTGAAGGGGCATGATGTCGTGATCCAATCGTACACTGGTTCTGGGAAAACACTTGCGTATGTTCTTCCAATACTGTCTGAAGTAGGCCCATTGAAGAAGCAATCTGCCACTAAAGAGGATCCTGGAAAGAAGAAAGATGTAGAAGCAGTTATTGTGGCTCCTTCTAGGGAACTGGGAATGCAAATAGTGAGGGAGGTTGAGAAGCTCTTGGGACCTGCAGACAAGAGAATGGTTCAACAGCTAGTAGGGGGTGCTAATAGATCGAGGCAGGAGGAAGCGCTTAAGAAAAATAAGCCTGTTATTGTTGTTGGTACGCCAGGTCGCATAGCTGAGATTAGTGCAGCTGGGAAGCTTCATACCCATGGTTGCCGGTTTTTGGTGTTAGACGAAGTGGATGAACTTCTGGCGTTCAACTTCCGTGAAGATATGCACAGGATCCTGGAACATGTTGGAAAGAAGAGGTCAACGGTGGCCTCGCAACATGGAAATAGCCCCCGAGTTGAACGTCAGACCATTATGGTGTCTGCAACTATGCCAATTTCAGTAGTAAGAGCAGCTATGAGCTGGGGAAGAGACCCACTTCTTGTCAGAGCTAAAACTATAAGCCCAATTATTTCAGCCTCAACGTCTGGCCCTGTGACTGTGGCAAACTCTAATTCCTCAACAGACACGAATTCTCCATCTCAAGCATCATCTGAGAGCTTACCCCCACTTCTGAAGCATTATTACTGCACTGCTAGGTTACAGCACAAGGTTGACACATTGAGGAGATGTGTCCATGCCCTTGATGCCAAGTTCGTTATAGTATTCATGAACTTGAATAGACAGCTGAAGGACACTGTACATAAGTTAGAGGCTCGTGGAATAAATGCAGCAGAACTTCATGGGGATCTCAATAAGCTCACTCGATCAACTGTGCTTAAGAAATTTAAAAACGGAGAGTTGAGAATACTTGTGACAAATGAGCTGGCTGCAAGAGGTTTAGATATTGCAGAATGTGATCTTGTTGTGAATTTCGACTTGCCCACAGACTCAATTCACTATGCACATCGAGCTGGAAGGACTGGAAGGCTTGGCAGGAAGGGTGTTGTGGTTAGCATATGTGAACAGCACGAAGTTTTTGTGATGAAAAAAATTCAAAAGCAGCTTGGGGTGGCCATTCATCCTTGTAATTTTGTTGAGGGTAAACTTATTCAAGAAGAGGAGGAGAAGCACTGAGAGATGAAGAAAAAAAGCAAGATGAATTTTGTTTGTATGCCTCTCTGTTAAGTGAGCTGAAGAATATTGGCTTTCATTCATATGTAGTTTCTATACCTCTTTGAAATATGAAGGGCTACGGTATTTTCCTCTCCAACTGATATTCCTTTCCAACATTATTAGGTTTTTGTGTTTATACAGAGAAATATTAATAGATTTTTATTGATTAATTTTAGTCTTACAAAATTCTCTATTCAAGTATATCACTATTCTGCAAATAAAGTTCATACACAGTTACCACACAGAAAAAGACCAAGCCCTTTTTAAGGATTTTTATCCTGCATATGCAGAAATGCTGTGGATTCCGTTCCAGAAATCTAGATTTCTTTTAATCAAATAACAGTTTTATTTGATTAAAAGAAATCTAGAAATCGTAGAATGCAAAAGACATGGATTGATTCCATATAATGGTAAATAACTCCTGCAAGTCATGTACTTGGTCTGATCTTCCTATGTTGCAAAACCAAGAGAATCGGTGGCAAGGAGACTAGATCATCTTCTGTTGCGCTGCTGCAGCTTCTGTTGCATCTTATTTGTAAAACTGGCAGGTAAAACATGATGATAACTAGAAAGTGTTACAGCTTTCTTTGAAAGTATAAGGTATAGTGTTATTTTTCTTTTAGGCTAATTAGACTAAATTTTTCTGCTGTGATTGACATTCATTTAGGTGTGTATTTTAATCTAAAACAATAAATAATATCCATACTTTTTTGGATTCTAAACTCGAGTTATTCATCCATCTAATAACATCTACAATGACTTCATTCCAACCTAAAGTCTAAGACAAATTTTCACTCTGCTTGTCAATAAATAGACGTACAATGAAATAGTTTAAGATATGTGTAGACACCCATTTGTGTCTCCCCAAAACCAAACCCAGTGATGAATATCTTTTGCGTCGAATGATTATCGAACGAGGTGAAAGTGTGAAAGGTCAGGTGTTGCGGTTAGTTTTTATTAAAATTCTTTCTTTCTGTTTTCGAAAAATAACTCTATTTTATGAAAACAGCCAATCCAGTTTAGTTTGGTCCACGACAAGGGCCCAATAATAGTGTATTTGGATGGGGCTTGCAAAGAGCTTTCCAACGATATATTATAAGCCCAATTCCGATGAATAATGAGAAAGTTATGGCCAAAATACTAAACTGGGCCCGGTTGATCTTTACATGCGGTCCGATGATCTAGGGGAGGGCCCAATGTTAAATATTATTCCTAAAGTTATTGGAATTAATTATAGTCTTCTAGAATTCTCTAGAAGGTTCTTTTAAGTCCTAATAAAATTAGAATTAATAATTATATTTTGATAAGTTTACTTGGAATAAAATATTCTTTTATGAAAAATACGATTTCAATTTTCATACGGACTTTACGAGTCTATTTTGATTCATAAGTGGACTCCGTGTTTGGAAGCGCGTAGGAATCCATGCTGTCGCCAAACGATAAGCTTCGTACGCGACAAACCTTGTCGCCAAGCGACATGTTTGGTTTTGCGGCGACAGAGTGGAGTTTTATTCCTTATCAAATTCTACCTATTTCCGGACTGTTTTCTTATAAATAGGATCCTAAACCTCCGTTTTTATGGATCAACAATCATCAATTCTCATCAATTCTCATCTACAATCATCATCTCTCTAGCTTTCACAAACACAATTCCGCATACACGAGATCTAGAAACACCTAGCCAAGTTCGAAGTTGCCTTCGCCCTAAACGTGAAAGGTTATAATTTCTGAGGGTTTGGTCCCTAATCTCTATTTCAATTATTTAATTTAATTGTTTTGTTTAATACTTTTCCTTGAAGTTACTAACGCGTGTATTTTGTTATTAGAAAGAGATACGAGGCATCAAAGTATGTAATCTTATTGCTCTATTCTTGTAGAAAGCATGTTTATTATTTTATTAATTCCTAGCATGATGTTAGAATGTTATTATTGCTTTCTAGTATCATGTTTAGGGTGCTTCCTATGCTTTCTAATATCATATCAATATCATGTTAGTATCATGCTAGGGCTAAAGCTTTGATTTTTATTGTTTAGTGACATACTAGGGTTTGTTATTAATCTTGTTAGTATCATGCCTAGGATCTTGCTATTATATTTAAGCTTTATTATTAACATGATTATTTTTATAATTATTATGATGATTATTATGTTGCTTGATATATATGGTTATTGTTATTTCTTGATCACGCCTTTTATGCATGTTTAAAGGGAATTTATACTTGTAATCACGCTTAATAAGATAATTAATAATCTTGTTTAGGGTTCACATGATTATAATTCAAGTGATCGCCAATAATAGTTTTATTTGTGCATTAATATTCAACCAACATAGATAAACAGGTTTAGGGTTAACCTATTGATTGCATGTTAGTCAGAAAGCGCACATGAATACGAGAAGAATGAAGTAGAGGCCTATTATTAGGGCAGATTCAATCTTTTTTAGGTTGGATTTGTACCTTCATCCCCGAACCCTATTTGGTTCAAGACCTTTTGGAGTTGACGATCTCATGGATCGTTAAGGGGTGTAATCTTCACCTTGTGAACGGTTTACAAGTTCCTAAAACTTGTTGGCGACTCTTTTGCTCTAGCTTCCTTCCCTTTGGACGCCACCATACTTAAGTGTATGATCACAGTGGGGCTCAAGTGTGGGAAGGCTTGAAATATTCCCTACAATATGACACTGAAGAATAGAGGAAGTGAAGGCATAATTCATAAAAACAGTATGTATAATGAAAAATTTTGAACCATAGTCAATCAATCATTCACCAATGGATTGTAATCGCATAAATATTTCATGAAATGATGTTGGAGTTGAAAATTTTTGAACCATAGTCAATCAATCATTCACCAATGGATTGTAATCGCATAAATATTTCATGAAATGATGTTGGAGTTGATCCTTGTATCTTATATTCTTGTTCATAGTCAAATAGTATATGATATTGGAACTCTACCAATCTTGTCTCTCTCACTTGTATGTGTTATTTATTTTCTTAAAACTTCCTTTGAGGAGATAGCGCCTCTACGAATTGGTTTCATGATTTCAAGTATTGTAAGTGTTTAGGCTCTGTTATATTCACCTTATTTTCATTTATATCAAGAAAAATTAGTTATAAAAAATAAGTTCTTATAGGGTTAATATGGGTTATCCAATTTCAATTTACAAGTAGAATAAATTATAAACAAGGTCTAATAAGTATACAAGTTTAGGTAAGTTGAATATAACACAACCTTAAATAATGTTATGATGTTATCGATCATATCACCCAGTACAAGTAGGATTTACAACCAAGGGAAAAGTGTTAGCTGCAGGCCAATAAGGCTAGAAATTCACATGATCTTTCCCTTGCTATTCTTAAAATTGCGATGTTTTGTTTACAATAACAATCAAAGCCTTAATCCCAAAAATAAGATTGGCTAAATGAACTGATAATTTATCTCCTATATAGGGATGGCAGTGAGTCGGGTTAAATGGGAGACCCGCCCCATCTTGCCAAAGTGGGGCGGGGATGGAGGGAGATTTGGCAGGTGATGGGGCAGGGATGGGTATAAAATGTGTACCCGCCACAGGTGATGGGGCGGGTTTGGATTTTAGAGTAGACCTCGTCCCATATCCACCTCGCATCGTACCCGTCTTATACCTGTACCATATTTCTTTTAGAAGAGTTTAAAATTTATGAAACTTGATACTCAATAAGGCCCAATAAGCTTGAATAGTAAAAGGGTATATTCTTAGATGCACCCTGGATGCACCACTCATCAAATACCCCCTTTCATACACCAAACACACAACTGGACTACTAGTATATATTACTTCATCTCCTTCCTTCAATCTTTTTCCTATTTTATTTCTTTCCTTAGTTCTTCATTTTTACGTAAATTTTTCTCTCTTTTCAAATTTCTTTACTTAATTCTTAATTTTGGTTGACATTTTCTCTCTCCATTGTGTTTGACATTATTTTGTTCTTTTAAAATTTCCCTCTCCTCCATTTTTTGTATTTTCGTTGATTCGTGATGGATTTAATTGGAATATTGAAGAGATTGTTAATATAAGTAACTTTATGTTATTGATTTGTAATTTGGTTTAATTGGTTATATTTTTTGAATTTATGATTTATCTGCATATATAACTTTTGGGTATTTAGTCAATTTGTAATAGGTGATGAACACAAATTGATTATAGTACTTTTCTTTTCACTTTTCTTTTCTATAATAATTTTAACTCAAATTTTCATCAAAATTTTATTCTCCTCTGTTTTTCCTCTTTCAATTTTCATTTTCTCTCTCCTCTGTTTTCTTTATTTTCTCTTTTGTTTCACTTTTCGATTGATTTTGTTGCTTACTATGGAATTAGTAGTTATTCCTGAAAAGATCGTCAATGTAGGTTAGTGTTTTGTTTTGTTGATTGTAATTAGGTTTTTTTTTAGGTTATATTCAATTGTAATTGTATTTTGTTTGATTTCTATCAATTTGATCTATGTATGAGTTTTGATTTTTTGTGGTGATTTTGTAATGAATTTTGATCAATTTAATTAAGTTTGTGAACATGTAAATCATATGAATTGAATTTACGGCCTTTAATTATGAACATAAGAAAATTGAAGAAATAAAAAATAAAATGATTATGAAACATACGCGTTATAAGTTTTAAAAATTTGAACATTTGCATTAAAAATATGCATTTTAGAAAATGAACATACGCATTTAAAATATGAACATATGCATTGGTTCATTTTTTGAATGCGTATGAACATAATTAAGCATTTTAAAAGGTGAACATATACATAAAAAATATGAACATATGGGTTTCAGAAAGTGAGCATATGCATTTCAGAAAGTTTACATAAGCATTTCAAAAAGTTTACAAAAGGATTCAAAATATGAACATAAGCATTTAAAAAAGTGAACATATGCATAAAAGATATGAACATATGCATTTAAGATTGTGAACATAAGTATTCAATATATGAACATAAGCATTCAAAATATGAACATAAGCATAAACAGACAAAATGAGAAAGTGTTATGAACATTAAGAATATTTATCATATGAACAACAAATAATAATAATATGAACATTTCAAAACATTATATGAACATAAAGTATCCGTTTGATTCACTAATTTTTTTTAACAATTCTAATAAATTTTCGAACAACAGGGTATCGAACAATATTAAAAGAAAATTAAGTGATATTCATATAAATTCAAATAAAATAAAGTGAAATTTATCTAAAATTACCTTTTTTGTGGGAATCCTTTTGATTTTTATCTCATCTCAAATATCCATGGTTGTTTTGGAGGAGAGAGAGTGAATTGTGTTTGATTGTAAGAGAAAGAAAATCAAAGAGAGTAGTAATAAATTTCAGAAATTTAAGTTTGAGAGTGACGATTTTTTTCAAAAAAAAAATTTATATTTTTTTAAAAAATAGCTATTGAAAGTGACGGTTTTGTATAAATGACTGTTGGGTGGGCTGCGTTTTAAAGATATGTTCAGTTTATTTTATGGGTGGGCTTGTTTTGGTTTGGGGCTTTTTTTAATGGGACACATTTAAATTGGACTTATGGGCTGGTGTTGTAGCTAGAATAGATGCGCACAAGGGTGTAGCTTAGACCAATTGTAGTAAAAGTCCTAATTTTTTTAACTTAATTTGATATAATTGTCATGTGATACAATACATCATCATGGAAATGGGTTTGGGACGATTTTGGGGCGAGTATGAGGTGGATATGGATATCCAAGTGGATGATGGGGCGGAGATGGATCCTATTTTGTACTCGGTGGGGTAGGTATAAATGTAGATATTGTACCCGCTATGGGTGGTGGGGCGGGGATGGGTATAAGGTTTTTAGACGGGTATGGGTATGGAGGTACCATCATCTGCATCCGACCCGCCCCATTGCCATCCCTACTCCTATACTTGTCAACCATGATCTCCTCCTTCCATTCCCTTAATATTTGGAACACCCAAAATTAAAATTCCGTTGACTTACATTAAGCATAACATATTTAGAGAAGTTTGACCGAAGGGTTGACCATAATTGGAATACTTAGAGACTCCAAATATTTAATGGTTTAGAGTTAAGTGAATTATAATCAATAATATAATACTAAAACAAACACAATAATATAATACTAAAACAAACACCAATAATGACACATGTCAGTTTTTAGTGTTGTTTTTTCCCTTTAATTTTTTTTTATTCAGTTCCTATTTTTTTTTTTTTTTTTTTTTTTTTTTTTTTTTTTAATATAATTGTGATTCACTTCCTTAAAATAAACCATTCACCAAATCATTTAATTGTGATTCACTTCCTAAAGAATATTTTCCATATCTTTTATTGTATAAAATATTATTGTATTTTTTTGATGTTCCACCCGATTCACCTTTTGGGCTAATCCGAATTCGCGCGGGGCTCAGTTATGGATATAAATTAAGATTCAAACTATTTTACATATAACGAATTACGGAGTTTAATTTTAATTCAAAATCACATTTTTTTTGTTTGTAAAAACCGTGCGTGGCACGGGACTTTATCTAGTGTTAAATGAATGCTAAAGACAAATATTAGGCCCAAGACTTATGTTACTCGGACTCGGGTACCCATGTCCGACACAAATACGTGTCCAAGTGTCTAACTCGGCTATTTTGTGAAAAATTTCTATGATTTTGAATTAAAATGAAGTGTCATACCCATGTCCGAGTGTCGAGGGTCTGAGCATAGAAAAATTTTCTATGATGTTGATGTTTTGGACCGTACGGTACTTTAAAAAAATAGTAAAACCGAGCATTGAAAGAATTAGGATCAAACCAAAACATTGGCGTTTTGGACCCCCATGGTACTCCAAGAGTATCATAGAATTGGCGGAAAGTTAAATTGGTGTTTTTAATATTCCTTCCATCCCCATAATACTTGGGACGTTGGGATGGACACATAGTTTAAGAAAACTACAAGTGGGTCCATTTAAAATACTCCGTATTTGTTTATTGTATAAAAGATTATCTTATATATTTATATTGTAAGAAAATAAGAAAGTGGGAGTGGGACTGTGGGAGTGGGGTAGGTGAGGAGAGAGAAAATGTGGGAAAAATATTACTCTGTAAATTATTAGTGGTCCCAATCCATTTTTAGTAATGTGTTAAGTATTGTGGGACGAACGAAAATGGTAACTGTATCGAGTATTATAAGACGGAGAGAGTATATTTTTTTTTTTTGAAAGAAGTCCTAAAGGACACTAAATTTCAGGTGTTTTTAATACTTTTGATAAATCAAGGTATAATTTGTAAAAAAAAAAAAAAATTCAAAGTTAATTTTGCCCAATAATAATATATAATAAGAAGAACAAGAGTAAGAAAAAGTCCTTGGACTAGGGTTTCTTGTCCTTGCCTAGGGTTTTCTTTGTTTTGCTTTCGTGAATTATCTTTAGGTTGTTTTCAATTAATTTTCAATTCTATTTATGATCAACAACGACAATGGAGGAAACAATCATCAAGGAGTGGGAAAATTACAGTTAACGGAGGATGAGAATGCTGTAATTGGAGTGAATAATGAAGGTACGTATGATGATAATAATTTGAATCAATAAAAAATGGCTCTTGTTGGGAGATTATGCACTGTGAAACCTTTTAATGTTAAAGCTATGAAGAGAACCTTGACGAATGTATGGAGAATGAATGATAATATTGTGATTAAGATGTTGGATACTAATCTTTTTATCTTCCAATTCTCCAATGAGGAAGATAAGAGGAAAATTGTCGAAGGAATGCCTTGGTTTTTTTACGGCAAATTACTGCTGTTTGGAGAAAATAAGGGCGATGAACAACCATCTAAGATTGCGATAAATAGAACACCAATGTGGGTGAGATTGATTGATGTTCCCTTTAATATCCGTGGCCATGATGTTATGAAGGAAATTGGCGATTCTTAGGTGGTTTTCTTGAAATAGATGAAGCTGATCCTCTTGGCTTGGGAAAATTTGTTAGAATCAAAGTAATGACTAATGTACACAAACCGTTGAGGAGAGGTATATTCTTGGACACTAGTGATCCGAAGCCGAAATGGATCGACATTAAATATGAACGCTTGGCCGACTTTTGCTATTATTGTGGTTTCCTTGACCACACGGATAAGGAGTGAGAAGAAGGAAGTGGACGGGGAAGCAACTGTGGAGGTTTTTTATCAGCAAGGACCATGGATGAGAGCCTCACCATTGAAAGTAAGCCAAGCTTCGCAGGCTAGAAGGGAAATGGAGAGGAAGTTTCTTGATAAAATGTGCTTAGGAAAGAGTGGGAGCAAGACTTATATAATGACCTCGAGTCTATAAAATTGGGTCCAGTGGGGGCTGCGAGGAAACTAAAATTTGCTTCACTAATCACTGATGATACAGAAGTTAGTCCTAGACAAAGGGAAGCTAGGTTGCTGCTGGTGACCGATGCGCAAACCCAGAAGCTGGTTCTGAGGCCGAGAGGTGTGAGTGGTGAGCACAATGGAGGGGATATAAGAGGGAGTGTAGACACGAATGTTGAGGTAGGGGCTGGAGGTGAGTAGTGAGGAGCACAAGGAGGATAACCGTGACCTTTCTGTCTAGATAAGTAGTGCAGGGTTTGAGCTTCCTGGTCAAGGAAAAAATAAGGATGGGAGGATGAAGATGTGGAAGAGGAGAGATAAAAGGGATGAGGGGGATCAGGAGATGAGGGAAGTTGATGGCCAAATTACTGGTGGAGTTGGGGTGAAGAGGGGGGTTGGTGTAACACCCCCAAATCTCCCTCTACGCAAATACTAGTATAATACGTATAATTATACCGTAGAGATAGACTTAGGCGTATTACCGCCGCGTGATTACGCATGGCTACTCAACTTACTAACAAAACAATACTTTGCAGCGGAAACTTCAAAACTCTTCTTTATTAATAATAACTATAGATAGAAACCAATGTTATGAGTACTCAAAAATAGATACAAAGACCAAGATTCCTAACTTAGTGAAACCAAATCCCGGGACTCCAATGCATCAATTTATTCACTCCACCTGAAATAACACTGCTTACCATTACGGTAAACAGGGCGAACCAAAACAAATAAGTACGGGTTAGCAAATATGCTAAGTACGGTAAGTGCAAGATAATTAAATTCAATTTATTTGCAAACATGCTTTTGAAATCAATTCCAATAATTATTTCAATAATTCCAAACTCATGATTCAAAACCAATTCTCAATATTCAAATCCCAATAATCAACAAAACCAATTCCAATTATTTTAAAACCAATTAAACCAATTTAACCAATTCCTCTCACAAGTGTGCACACCCCCCAAGCTAGTATCCTTATATTACAAGGCTATTCTTGAGGAAAGACCCGGACATACAAAGTCCAAGGCCTTATCAAATACCAAATCTGCATAGTGGGATTACCAACATGCTTATAAAGCATTAATAATAACAATTCAATGGTTCAATAAATCCTTTTAATATCCAATAAATTCCATTATAATTCAAACTCCTTTTAATAATTCCACATACTTTGAAAATCAAAACCTTTTAAATAGATACTTGAGAATAAAATCTCATATTAATAACTTTTCAAAATCAATAACTCTTCCTTGAAAAACCTTTTATTTAATTCAACAAACCTTTTAAAATCAATTCCTTTATTTAAACACGATAAGTAATCCAAACCATTCAAAACATGATTTAAAAATCAATCATTCAAAATACTTTTATTAAAACAAATATTAAAATCAATACCTCCAAAAATAATTTATTTTATAAATCATAATTAAAACAATTTAATTCAATCACCAATCAAATCATGTAAAACATGTTATTCAAATTAAACCAATCACTTACAAAGGTATCTAGCCACCTAAACGTACCTTGATCCTTGCTTAGCCAAGATCACTTTAAAAGAACACTCAAGTAGCTTGATCAAAAACACCCTATAAATAAATATAACCTTAATTAATATAAGGTTAACAAATAATCACAACAATGAAATTAAAAACCCCCAACTATATGTACATGAACCTTTTAAATTAATTTTCATAAACATCATTAAAAATCTAATTTATATAATTAAAACTACTCATAATAATTTTTATAAATACCCCATAATAATAATAATAATAATAATAATAATAATTGAATAAGAGAAGAGAAAGAGAAAAAATAAGAAACCAAGGAAAAGAGAAGAATTGGATTTTCGTTGGAAAGAATAGGCAGAACTTGCAGAAGCTATAACTCCTTCGATATAACTCTGAATTGGGTGATTCTTGAGCCTAACCTTAAGGATTTTTCGAGAGGAACAATCTTCTGTGAAACAGCAATACCCCAAAAACTGACCAGAAGTGCCCGAAAATTGGCTTCAAAGATAAACGGGATGATTTGTGTAAAAAGAGGAGAAGAAAAGAAGAGAATTGGTGTGAAGAATGTGAGAGGTATGGTGGGGTATTTATAGGCTAGCTCATGGAAGAATTATGGTAAGAGAATTTGGGAAGAATTATGGTAAGTAGGGTTTAAGGGATTACTTGGAGAAGTGAGTGAAGATTTAAGGAAAGTTTTGATATTGAAGAGATTGTGTATAATTGAATATGGAAGGTATGATTGTCATGAAAAATATTAAGGAAATTGGAATTACTTGGGGAATAATTAAGAAAAATAGATGGCAAGAAAATATAATGATTGGATACTAAAAAGATGGAGAATTAGATTTAAGGAAAATAGGAGATTTTAAGGAGATAATTAAAAATACAATTTACCAAACATATTTTCCCCAAAATCTACATGGGATGGCCAAAATTTTTGAGCTTTGATGCGCGGGGAAATTATGTCGTTGACTAACCTCCTCACGGCCAAACAAAATTTATTATAATCCTAGACTAACCCCTAAACAAGTCTAGTGGTAAGTTCGGAGTCGAACCACAAGGAACGGTAATGTTGGATTGTTCTCGATCAAATGCTTAAGCTACGCCGAAGTCGGTTTATGGATAGTGGACACTACAACTACACTAACACACATATAAAGATCAAGATATTACAAAGTCTACTAGGGGCAAAGATCCACTTTGAACAATTAACAAGTTAATGGGAATCGATTTGATAATCAATCATGCAAAGAAAGAATTAAAATGGGAATTAATTACCATCAAGAGCAATCTCTCAAATTCCTAGCCTAGATCCCTCATTGACTAGGTGCATAGAAGAAATTTACCCAAAATGCAATCAAATATATAAATTCTAATTCACAATCCCTTGTCAAACTAGAACTAACATGCAATTAAGTTTGCTATCTTGGGAGATCAATCCAATCTAAAACAAACAACATGCCATCATCAATTCAATCAATTTAATCACACAATTATCATCAAATTTATCTCAAATAACTCAATTAACCATAACAAAGCTTCACTCAACACCTAGTAGAAGGAAATCTACTCAAACATGATTAACAAAGCAATTAATAAAGCATAAAGAGAGAAGAGAGTAAGAAATGCTCATTGATATAAAATGGAGATCTTCAAATCATCAAATTCCTCCTTTGATTATCCAAAATCCATGAAAACCATTGTTTCTCTCACTTTCTCTCTCCAAAATTTGAGAGTTTCTCTCTCTAAAAACCTAAAACTAACCTAAAACTACTGAAAATATGAATTCCCCCTCTAAAATGAGCAAAAAATCTATTTATAGCCCTTACTAAATTGCCTAGGAAGCTCCGCAAAAAGTCGAGCAGCGCGTAGAGGAGCGGGCGTGCAGGAGGTCGAGCGCCCGCTCCAGGTTCCGGAGCGGGCGTGCAGAAGGTTGGAGCGCCCGCTCCAAATCTGGAGGAAACAATTTATTTTTTTTTTATTTTGGATTTCCTGTGAGGAGCGGGCGTGCAGAATTTGAAGCGCCCGCTCCAAGAACCGGAACGCCCGCTCCTCTCGGACTGGGCGAACTGCTCAGCTTCAAATGAGCATATCTCCCACGTTTTACATCGGAATTGAGCATATGACCTGTCGTTGGAAAGCTCTCGAGATAAGCTTTCATCTCCAATTAGAATCGCCCCAAAATGTTTTGTAGATCAAAAGATATAGCCGTTTGAATTATGATCTTTGCAAATCAAGTGCACATTTCTTCATTACTTGTTCTTTTATGTTTTATATTTCTTCAATCTTGAGCAATGAACTTATCCAACTGTTCCTAAACATAAGAGTAAACCAATAAAGTTTAATCTAATGTCATAAGCCACCAAAATATGCAAGAAAAGCTAAAATTGAGCAATAACGACATTTCACACACAAACATGACAAATGTAGTAAAACGTTATTAAAACCAAGTAAAAAGATAGAAAAACTATGAAAAACTAACTAGAAAACTCCTAAAAATAGAGACATAAATGACACTTATCAAGCTTTCCTAAGCTCATATCTTCGGCCCTCCTATTTAGTACTTTAGGAAATTATTTTGCTAGTTTTAAGGAATTAAAATAATTGTGTAAATAATATTTATTGTAATAAATAATTAAATAATAAAATACCAAATATTCACCAAATAATTTAACTAATAAAATCAGATTTTCTCTTAGGAAAATCCGAAATTTATCAGCCAAATAAATGGGATTTTCGGACTTATTAAAATAATAATAAAATATAGCTTTTGCCTTAATTAAAATATCCAAAATATATAAATAATCCGGTTTTTAAAATAGGATAAATGGATAATAAATCTTATCCAAAATAATAATTTGTTTTTAAAATACTTTTGGCGCCAAAATTCAAATATCGTTTTGGCTCCAAGATTTAAATAGTAAGTTAAATTACTAAAATACCCTTTTTAGAAAATAATAATAAATTAATTAATTAGGAAAATACGTATAAAAATACAGTGTATTACAGTCTACCCCCCTTAAAATAAGTTTCGACCCGAAACTTATTCAAAAGAAACGAAAATCATTTTGAAATTATTGGTTCATGTACATCCTAACTTGACTCAAGACTCCAACTAAACTCAAATAAGACTCGAAATCACTAAAAAAAATGACTCAAAAAGTAGACGCGCGAAACTCTATCGCCCTCTACCCCCCTTAAAAGGAGTTACGCCCCCGTAACTCGACCACTAACCTTAGGTAAACAACTCTGGGTATCGTTTCCTCATATCAGCCTCGGCTTCCCATGTAGCCTCCTCAGTTTTCTGATTTGACCACAACACTTTCACAATGCTCACATCCTTGTTCCTTGTGCTCCTTACCTTAGAGTCAAGAATCTTTACTGGTCTTTCCTCATAAGTCAAATTTTCATCCATCTCGATGGTTTCTGGTTGCAACACATGTGTCACGTCCGGAATATACTTTCGAATTTGGCTCACATGGAACACATTGTGAACCCTTTCTAGCTCGTGAGGCAGATCCAACTTATAAGCCACTTTTCCCACTTTCTGGATGATTTCATAAGGCCCTATGTACTTTGGGCTCAGTTTCCCCTTCTTTCCGAACCTCATCACCCCTTTCATGGGTGAAATTTTCAACAAAACCTTCTCTCCAACTTCATATTCTTCCTCCCTCCTTTTTAAATCAGCATAGCTTTTCTGTCGATCCTAGGATACTTTAATCTTTTCCTGGATCAACTTGACCTGCTTCACCATATCTTCAATCATTTATAGCCCAAGAACCATAGTCTCACTTATATCATTCCAACAAACTGGGTTTCTACACTTCCGACCATACAATGCTTCAAACGGTGCCATTCTAATGCTTGCATGGTAACTGTTGTTGTAAGAGAACTCTATCAAATTCAGGTGGTCTTCCCAAGACCCTTGATACTCCATCACACAAGCTCTCAACATGTCCTCCAATGTCTGAATTGTTCTTTCCGTTTGACCATCTGTCGCTGGGTGAAACGCTGTGCTCATTAGCAACTTAGTTCCCATCGCCTTTTGCAAACTTTTCCAAAAGTTAGACAAAAATCTTGAATCTCTATCCGAAATGATATCCGTGGGTACCCCATGGTACTTCACCACAAAATTCACGTATGCTCTTCCCAACTGATCCATAGTCCAAGTACTCTTCATGGGTATGAACGCTGCTGACTTCGTCAACCTGTCCACTATTACCCAAATAGTGTCATTCCCTGCCTTGGTCTTTGGCAAAGCTCCCACAAAATCCATAGAAATCGAATCCCATTTCCACTTGGGCACCTCCAAGGATTGGACCTTTCCTTGAAGCCTGCGATGCTCAATCTTCACCTTCTGACATGTCAAACACTTAGCCACAAATTCAGCCACTTCTCTCTTCATATTGGGTCACCAAAAAGTTTTATTCATGTCCTTATACAACTTATCCCCTCCAGGATGCATTGAATAAGGAGAATTATTAGCCTCCTCCATCAATCTTTGTTTCAGATCACCACAATTCTGCGGTACACACCATCGTCCCTTAACGAATACTTCCCTCATCACCAATGGTGAAATCCAACACTTCTCCTTCATCAATCTTCTTCTTTATTGCTTTTAGCTTCTCATCTTCCAATTGACTTTCCCTTATCTCATCATAAATGGATGGTTGAATCACCAAGAAATTCAACATCCTAGTTACTTCACCATTCTCCATCACTTCCAAGTTTAACTTCTGTAATTCCACACACAACTGATCTGGTACTACCATCACATTCACCGTATGTTCTGACTTCCTGCTCAAAGCATCTGCCACCACATTAGCTTTTCCCTCATGATACTGAATATCCAATGTATAATCACTCATATACTTCAACCATCGTCTCTGCCTCCCATTCAAGTGCGTCTGGGTGAAAATGTACTTCAAACTCTTATGGTATGTGAAAATTCTACAAGTCACCCCATACAAGTAATGTCTCCAAATTTTCAAGGCAAACACTATTGCAGCTAACTCCAAATCGTGGGTTGGGTAATTCCCTTCGTGAACCTTCAACTGCCTCGAGGCATACGCAGTCACTCTTCGATTTTGCATTAACACACATCCCAATCCCAACTTCGACGCATCACTATACACGTCATACAGATCACTCCCATCCGGCAAAGCCCGCACAGGTGATGTGGTTAACCTTTCTTTCAAGATCTTAAATGCCTCCTCACACTCTTGGGTCCATGAGAACTTATGCTCCTTTTTCATCAAACTTGTCATGGGCTTCGCGATCCTCGAAAAATCCTTCACAAACCTTCTGTAATAGCCTGCTAAACCCAGAAAACTCCTTACATCTGACACATTCTTTGGGGTTGGCCAATCACTCACAGCTCGAATCTTGCTTGGGTTCACTGAAACTCCGTCCTTGGAAATCACATGGCCCAAAAATGCTACTTCCTCCAACCAAAACTCACACTTAGACAACTTGGCATACAACTGATGCTCCTTTAAACATAATAACACTTGTCTCAAATGCTTCTTAAGCTCTTCTTCATCCTTTGAATAGACCAAAATATCATCAATAAACACTACCACAAACTTGTCCAAGTATGGCCTGAAAATCCTATGCATCAAATCCATGAACACTGCAGGTGCATTGGTCAAACCAAATGGCATAACTGTGCACTCATAGTGACCATAACGGGTCCTAAAAGCACTCTTTGCAATATCTTGCTCCGCAATTCTCAACTGGTGATAACTCGATCTCAAATCTATCTTTGAAAATACTCCTGCTCCTTTCACCTGGTCAAACAAATCATCGATCCTTGGTAATGGATACTTATTCTTCACTGTCACCTTGTTCAACTCTCGATAATCTATACACAACCTCATACTCCCATCTTTCTTCTTCACAAACAATACTGGAGCTCCCCAGGGTGATGAACTAGGCCTAATATAACCTTTCTCCAATAAATCATCCAACTGGGTCTTTAACTCCCTCAACTCAGTTGGAGCCATCCTATATGGAGCGTTAGAGATAGGTCCAGTTCCAGGCACTAGGTCAATAGTGAACTCAACATCCCTTACTGGCGGCATACCCAGAATCTCGTCTGGAAACACATCCGGAAACTCTTCTACAACAGGAATACCCTCTTCACCTTTCTTTTCCTCACTTTCAATCTCTTGAACACTACACAAAAACAAAGGACAACCCTTCTTAACCAGCTTCTGTAGTTGCATTGCAGACACAATTCTCAACCCTGAACTTTTCCCTTCCTTTTTGTATACCACTTTGGTCTTATTTGGGCTAGTTAAGGTGACCTTTTCAGCCGCACAATTGATCCTTGCCTCATACTTTCCCAACCAATCCATACCCAGAATTACATCGAAGTCATTCAAATCGAACTCGATCAAATCTGCCAGAAATTCTACCCCAGAAATGGAAATAGGCACTCTAAAAAACAATCTTGAACAACTCCTCACTTCCCCAGACGGGATAGACACATCTAGAGAAACTGACTCAAGACTCTCTAAACCGAGACTCCCAACTAATTTCTTAGAAATAAAAGAATGCGACGCCCCTAAATCAAACAAGACTCTCACAGGAGATGAACTTATAAAGAAAACACCAATTACCACATCATTAGCAGACTCAGCCTGACGGCTATTCATCACGAACACACGACCTTTTGGGGCACTTCCTGCACCGCTACTGGTTCCAGCCTTGGTTATAGGTCCACTAGATTGAGGTGGTTTGCTAGGTGCACCAGATTCTTTCACCTTCCCAGACTTAACATCAGCTTCCTTCTTGAAACACTCGTACTCACGGTGTCCCAACTTCTGACAGTAACGACAAGTTACCGGGTTTCCCTCACAGTCCTTCCCTGGGTGGTCTTTCTCACACCGCTTGCAGAAATACCTTCTCTTGGGTTTCTCACCCCTTTGGTTCCCATTCCCCTTATGGTTGGACGACTGGCCTCCATTCCCCTTCCCAAAGTTTCCCTTGTTGTCCCTCCTATCACCAGAATTCCCTTGGTAATTCCCATTGGGCTTGTGCCTCTTTTCACCCCCGTGAAAAGAGTCCGGGTTCTTCCTTTTCTCTCCAACCTGCTCCATCTCTCTCCCCTTAATTCCGTACAGATGGGCTGCACGGCCATAAACTTCATCCAAAGTCTCAAAGGTCACTCCCCCTAGCCTCCCTTGGAGGGTCAAGGTTAAGCCTTGCTCAAATCTCTGAGCTTTGATGGTTTCATTAGGGACTACTTCCGAGGCAAACCTCATCAACTCAATGAACTTGTTGTAATATTCACTGATTGACATGTTCCCCATCCTTAGGTTGGTAAACTCCATGCACTTCTGCTTTCTCAGGTAGGAAGGGTAAAAATTTTCTCTCAAGGCTTCCTTAAACTCATCCCACCCAAAGTTTGGTTTCTTCAACAACTCATCTTTTCTTTGGGCCCACCATAAATCAGCTTCCTCCCTCAGGTAGTAAACCCCATTGTTCACCCTCATCTCACTTGGGCAATTGATAGCATCAAACAACTTGTCAAACTCCCTAATCCAGATTTCAAGGCTGGCTGGGTCCTCCTTTCCCAAGTAAACAGGTGGTTTAGCTGTAGCTACCCTCTTAAAGACTTCACTATAGGAATAAAGCTCGGGATTTCGGTGTTCCTTTTTCACCACTTTCGTGATGTTCTCAGTAATATGAGCTAACTGCTTAAGGACCTCCCCAACTTTGGAACCAGTGCGCTTATTTTTCACTTGGTCTCTCATTCTTGCAGACATACTTCCTGGGTTTAATTATCACACTTTGAAAATTAAAACAAGTTTTATCACATAAGTATTTAATTCACTTAACAACATAGAGAAATTTCAAATAATTCATTTTATTTCATTAATAATTAATGAAAATACAACTTTGTCATTTAGGACAATTATTGAGACATTAAACAAACCATAGGTTTAAGAAATCAATCAATCAAATAACACTATGAGCATAACCATCTTCAATAGGATCATAATCCGGATCCTCACTCCTATTACTTGGTTCGGCCATGAGAGTTGGGTTATAACCACTATAGCTTGGAATAAGGCTTGATGAGCTTGACCCAGATTTACTTATATTTCTGTCCGGGCCAGGAGTGTAACTTGGGCTTTTTGTTGGGCTTACATCCCCACGAGGTTGGCTTGAAGAAGCTTTGGGGTTTTGGGCTCTTTCTTTTGCAGTTTGAGAACGAGTTCTGGGCCTTTTTGCAACATGGAAATGGACTTTTGGGCTAGGTTGTTCTGAAGATTCATAGCTTGGAGTTTGGCTAAGAGAACGGTAATGCTTGCTCCTACCAAGTGGTGGTATGGACTCATCACTAGATTCCACATACTCATGTCGCTTCTTTGGGTATGAAAAAGGTACTTGGGCATTTAAGAAGTACATTTGGTCATTAGGTCCAAAGGTTCGATCTTTTGGGATCGTGGGAATTTTCACAACTTTCCTCCTAGGTTCATACTTGCGCTCCACATAGTGCAAGTCCCTCTTAAGGCTAGACATGGTTGCTAACCATTTCCCTTCATGATGATGCTTCTCATTCCACATTGTTCCATCTTCCTTGATCACATCCCCATATTTGTCAAAGAGAGGTTGGTATTTCTTTATCCTAGGTAAATGGGCCAAAGCCAAAAGGACCATCCAAGGTTGTTGGGTCAAGGCTTCCTCACCATACTTCTCACAAAGGGTCAAGGCCAAAGTACAAATTCCAGTCATGAATTCACTAACTGAGACTCCACTATCTTTCAAATAATGAATGTCAAAATATTGATGTCTCATTTGATCAATCTTTTCCATCTGTTTCACACACACACGTGCAAAACAATTAATTAAATGCCAAATCACACAAACAATCCAATCCATTTGCAATAAGCAATTCATAACTCAATAAACCAAGTATAACTCAAAATCACCCAACCATGGGTAATACTCCAAAATTTTGGACCCTTTATACACACTTTCAGGTGTTTTAACACCAACTTTAATACACACATAATCACATACTCAAGTTTCAAATAATTTCAATTCTTTTTATTTTCAAAAATAATAAATGTGTACTTGAATCATGATTAGAGGACGGTCGAGCCCGCGTCTCCCAAGAAAGTTACCTACGACGTTGAGGAGAGCCTTTCCTAGACAGAGAGTCGTACCCATTATAGGCCTCCGTAGAGAACTCGAGCATCCTTTTCTCATTCATCTTTCCACAAATAGGAAGATAGTTTTTAAGTAAAATAAGGCTTTTGACTCACACACAAATGCGAAACTCTATCTATCCTATATGCCCTCTTAAGTCTACCCGCAGTTTTAATTACTATTCCAATTTTAATCTTTTTAGGACCTTGAAAACTGATACCACTTTGTAACACCCCCAAATCTCCCTCTACGGAAATACTAGTATAATACGTATAATTATACCGTAGAGATAGACTTAGGCGTATTACCGCCGCGTGATTACGCAAGGCTACTCAACTTACTAACAAAACAATACTTTGCAGCGGAAACTTCAAAACTCTTCTTTATTAATAATAACTATAGATAGAAACCAATGTTATGAGTACTCAAAAATAGATACAAAGACCAAGATTCCTAACTAAGTGAAACCAAATCCCGGGACTCCAATGCATCAATTTATTCACTCCACCTGAAATAACACTGCTTACCATTACGGTAAACAGGGCGAACCAAAACAAATAAGAAGTACGTGTTAGCAAATATGCTAAGTACGGTAAGTGCAAGATAATTAAATTCAATTTATTTGCAAACATGCTTTTGAAATCAATTCCAATAATTATTCCAATAATTCCAAACTCATAATTCAAAACCAATTCTCAATATTCAAATCCCAATAATCAACAAAACCAATTCCAATTATTTTAAAACCAATTAAACCAATTTAACCAATTCCTCTCCCAAGTGTGCACACCCCCCAAGCTAGTATCCTTATGTTACAAGACTATTCTTGAGGAAAGATCCGGTCATACAAAGTCCAAGGCCTTATCAAATACCAAATCCGCATAGTGGGATTACCAACATCCTTATAAAGCATTAATAATAATAATTCAATGGTTCAATAAATCCTTTTAATATCCAATAAATTCCATTATAATTCAAACTCCTTTTAATAATTCCACATACTTTGAAAATCAAAACCTTTTAAATAGATACTTGAGAATAAAATCTCATATTAATAACTTTTCAAAATCAATAACTCTTCCTTGAAAAACCTTTTATTTAATTCAACAAACCTTTTAAAATCAATTCCTTTATTTAAACACGATAAGTAATCCAAACCATTCAAAACATGATTTAAAAATCAATCATTCAAAATACTTTTATTAAAACAAATATTAAAATCAATACCTCCAAAAATAATTTATTTTATAAATCATAATTAAAACAATTTAATTCAATCACCAATCAAATCATGTAAAACATGTTATTCAAATTAAACCAATCACTTTCAAAGGTATCTAGCCACCTAAACATACCTTGATCCTTGCTTAGCCAAGAACACTTCAAAAGAACACTCAAGTAGCTTGATCAAAAACACCCTATAAATAAATATAACCTTAATTAATATAAGGTTAACAAATAATCACAACAATGAAATTAAAAACCCCCAACTATATGTACATGAACCTTTTAAATTAATTTTCATAAACATCATTAAAAATCTAATTTATATAATTAAAACTACTCATAATAATTTTTATAAATCCCCCATAATAATAATAATAATAATTGAATAAGAGAAGAGAAAGAGAAAAGATAAGAAACCAAGGAAAAGAGAAGAATTGGATTTTCGTTGGAAAGAATAGGCAGAACTTGCAGAAGCTATAACTCCTTCGATATAACTCTGAATTGAGTGATTCTTGAGCCTAACCTCAAGGATTTTTCGAGAGGAACAATATTCTGTGAAACAGCAATACCCCAAAAATTGACCAGAAGTGTCCGAAAATTGGCTTCAAAGATAAACGGGATGATTTGTGTAAAAAGAGGAGAAGAAAAGAAGAGAATTGGTGTGAAGAATGTGAGAGGTATGGTGGGGTATTTATAGGCTAGCTCATGGAAGAATTATGGTAAGTAGGGTTTAAGGGATTACTTGGAGAAGTGAGTGAAGATTTAAGGAAAGTTTTGATATTGAAGAGATTGTGTATAATTGAATATGGAAGGTATGATTGTCATGAAAAATATTAAGGAAATTGGAATTACTTGGGGAATAATTAAGAAAAATAGATGGCAAGAAAATATAATGATTGGATACTAAAAAGATGGAGAATTAGATTTAAGGAAAATAGGAGATTTTAAGGAGATAATTAAAAATACAATTTACCAAAAATATTTTTCCCAAAATCTACATGGGATGGCCGAAATTTTTGAGCTTTCCTAAGCTCATATTTTCGGCCCTCCTATTTAGTACTTTAGGAAATTATTTTGCTAGTTTTAAGGAATTAAAATAATTGTGTACATAATATTTATTGTAATAAATAATTAAATAATAAAATACCAAATATTCACCAAATAATTTAACTAATAAAATCAGATTTTCTCTTAGGAAAATCCAAAATTTATCAGCCAAATAAATGGGATTTTTAGACTTATAATAAAATACAGCTTTTGCCTTAATTAAAATATCCAAAATATATAAATAATCCGGTTTTTAAAATAGGATAAATGGATAACAAATCTTATCCAAAATAATAATTTGTTTTTAAAATACTTTTGGCGCCAAAATTCAAATATCGTTTTGGCTCCAAGATTTAAATAGTAAGTTAAATTACTAAAATACCCTTTTTAGAAAATAATAATTAATTAATTAATTAGGAAAATACGTATAAAAATACGGGGTATTACAGTTGGTGTATGGGGCAATATGGAGAGTGTGGTCGGGGGAGATGGAAAAATTAAAAAATAAAATAAAAAATAGATAAAATTTCTAGGGACGGGGAAAGGGTGAATCAAGTAGAGGGGTGTGGTGTGAGCCAACCCCTCGAAGAGCAATAAAAATATTGAGTTGGAACTGTTAAGGGCTTGGCAACCCTTGGACAGTTAAAGCTCTTCGAGATTGGTGTTGGAGAGAACGGTCATACATAGTTTTTGTCATGGAAACTATGATTGATGCAGGGAGTTTGGAATACTTGTGGTTATGTTCATGGTGTATGTACTAGTAGCAATGGTAATTCTGGAGGTATGGGTTTTTGGTGGAAGGACATTAATGTGGAAACAAAGTCGTCTTATTCTACTTATCATTTTGCAGCTGAAATTTGTGACCATAATAATGTGGGGCTTTGGAGATCTATTGGTGTTTATGGGTGGCCCAAACAAGAAAATAAACACCAAACTTGGTTGATGATGCCTAGAATAAAAAGTAGTAGTTTGTTGCCGTGTATAATGTTTGGGGATTTTAATGAGATCGTAGTCATGATGAGAAGGAGGGAGGAGTGCCTAGGGAAGAGAGGTTGGTGGATAATTTTCGCCTTGCCATTGATGATAGTGGATTGAAAGACATGGGGTACTGGGGAAGCTACAACACATGGAAAGAGGCAATACCACAACCACTTTCAAAAGAGAACGGCTTGACAGATTCTTGGGTGACATTAGTTGGTGCTCTTTGTTCCCACATACGGATGTGAGGCATTTTCCCATATGTCGTTCTGATCACGCCCCAATCATGTTGACGGCCATCAATTACTATGAGAGGGAAAGGCAAGACAAGCTCTTTAAATTCAAGTCACTATGGTTATCAAATGAAGAATGTGGCAAGGTCATTGCGGAGGCATGGGAAGTTTGGATGGGACTACTACTAGGTTGGCAAATTGTGCTGAGAAATTGTCAGCTTGGGCTGGTAAGGTCTTTGGGGACATCAAGAAGCGCATAAAGGAAAAAGAGACGAAACTAAAGGAAGCACAAAGGAGGAACCCCGACGCTAGTATGTTGGAGGAATGCTCGATGTTAGCAGGTGAATTGGATGATCTCCATCAGTTAAAGGAATCATACGTGCCCGTGCGAATGAAATGCGAGATGGAGACAAAAATAATGCATATTTTCACCAAAAGTCAAGCCAACGAAAACATGTCTCTATTCGTGGACTGCTTGACGAAAATGACGAGTGGAGAGATAGAAAGGAGGATGCCGAAAAATTGGTTGAACAATACTTTAGTACTATTTTCAAGTCTGATAATCCAGCAAATTTCGATCAGGCTATGGAAGGGATTGAACACTTGGTGACTGATAACATGAATGCAGAGCTGAACACTACCCTAACATAGTAACAGGGGAGGAAATAGAATATGCACTATTTCAAATGCACCCGAACAAAGCCCTAGGACTTGATGGTATGCATGCTTTAATTTTACAGAAATTTTGGCATATAGTGGGTCGTGATATTATTTCTTTTGTGCAAAATTGGTGAAATGGCATGGTGAATTTATCGAATGTGAATAAAACATGTGTGGTTTTAATTCTGAAATGTGATAATCTAAAACGCATTATGGAAGTTAGACCGATTAGTTGTTGCAATGTGTTATATAAAATAATTTCATAAACTATGGCAAATAAACTTAAACCGTTTTTGGGTGAAATAATTTCTGTTAATTAGTGTGCTTTTGTTCCGAAAAGACTCATTACGGATAATGCCTTAATTTCTTTTGAGATTTTTCATGCCATGAAGAGGAAGAATGGGGGTAGAGATGGGTCTATTGCGATGAAATTGGATATGTCAAAAGCATACGATAGAGTTGAATGGACTTTTCTGGAAAAAGTAATGTACAAATTGGGGTTCAGTGATGAATAGGTTCGAAGAATCATCGATTGTATATCAAGTGTGTCTTTTTCTTTCAAGGTGAATGGCAAAATTTCGGGCTCAGTGCATCCTTTTAGAGGGCTACGACAGGTGGATCCAATCTCTCTGTATTTGTTTCTTATAGTTGCTGATGCTTTTTCAACTTTGTTATCTAAGGCAACTAGAGAGAACAAAACTCATGGTATAAACATTTGCAACGGGGCGCTTAGAGTGTCCTATTTATTTTCTTTATCGATGATAGTCTACTCTTTGCAAAGGCGACGGTTAGATAATGCTTTGTTATAGCTGACAGTATCAGCAAATATGAGAAGGTTTCGGGTCAAAGTGTCAATTTAAACAAAATCAATGTGGTTTTTAGCAAAGGAGTAGATAAAACTCGTAGACAAGAAATTGCTAATATTTTGGGTGTCAAGGAGGTAGAAAAACATGAAAAGTACCTTGTGTTTTGGGTGCGGTTCCGATGGGGGTCGCCGAACCACTAACAGTACGGTTGGGTCTTGGGCTTCCTTGCTAGGGTCTCGAGCTAGGGGCTGGAACCTTTGGCCAGCATCGGCTGGCAGACCTGTAAGAGAGAGAACGTAAACTGCCCTCAGAGGTGGTTTCGAGGAACCCCTCCTGATGGCTAAGTAAGTGTTTGTCTTTTGAGGGAATAATAATCTTAATATGCTTTTTTAGAGAGAGAAAAAGTTTATTCAACAACCTTTTCTTATGGTGGGTATAGGGGTATTTATAGTGTATCATAACCCTAGCCTAGGCGGTCAACCTATGGCCGACTTATCGTGCTTCTGCTCAGAGCCTCTAACCTAAGGCCTCTGCCCTGAGTCTGAGTCCGGGTAAGCCTGTGGCTAACTTATTGTGCTTCTGCCTAGAGCATCTGACATGAGGCCTATGTCATAAGTCTAAGCCCGAGTCAGCTGTAGCTAACTTATCTTGTTTATACCCAAAGCCTCTGGCATGAGCCCCTGCTCTAGGTTTGAGCTTGGAGATTTGGGTTAGGATGAGAGCGCACCCCTTGGGCAGCGCTGGGAGCATAGGGCAGCTCAGCAGGAGCCACCCTATACAACTAGCCCCTCAAGAGGTGGTCTGAGGAACTCAGGCCAGCTCTTGCTGACTGGAGATGTTTTTCTGATTTGAGGTTCGAAGCATGGGAAGAGCTTTGCCAGAACTATCCCATACAACTAGCCCCTCAAGAGGTGTTACGACGGACCCGTGCCAACTCTTCCAAGTGTCTGACCTCTGCTAGTCTATTACTTGGCTGGATTTGCTGACGAAATCATCCTCGCACAGCAAGCCCCCTTGAGTCTCACATCTACGTTCAACTGATTTGAGGCTCAGAGAGTTCTGCTAGTGAGCACTGTCATGCTAAATTGTTGTGGCGAGGAGCTTTGATTACTCCAACTGAAGTAACTCAAAGCGTTGAGCTGAGGATGAGCGAGGAGCTTTGATTATTCCCGATGAAGTTACTCAAAGCGACGAGCTGAGGCTGAGCGAGGAGCTTTGATTACTCCCGCTGAAGTTACTCAAAGTGACGAGCTGAGACTGAGCAAGGAGCTTTGATTACTCCCGTTGAAGTTACTCAAAGTGACGAGCTGAGACTGAGCAAGGATCTTTGATTACTCCCGCTGAAGTTACTCAAAGCGACGAGCTGAGGCTGAGCGAGGAGCTTTGATTACTCCCGCTGAAAGTTATATAAAGCGCCGAGCAGAGAAGAGCGAGGAGCTTTGATTTCTTTCGCTAAAAGTTACTCAAAGCGACGAGCTGAGGCTGAGCGAGGAGCTTTGATTACTCCCGCTGAAGTTACTTAAAGCGATGAGCTGAGGCTAAGCGAGGAGCTTTGATTACTCCCGCTAAAGTTACTTAAAGCGACGCGCTGAACAGAGTGAGGAGCTTTGATTACTCCCGTTAAAGTTACTCAAAGCGCCGAGCAGAGCAGAGCGAGGAGCTTTGATTACTCCCTCTAAAATTTATGCAAAGAGACGCACAGAGTAGAGTGAGAGCTTTGATTACTCCCGCTAAAAGTTATACTAAGTGCCGAGCAGAGCAGAGCGAGGAGCTTTGATTGCTCCGCTGAAAGTTATGCAAAGCGATGTGCAGAGTAGAGCGAGGAGCTTTGATTACTCACGCTGAAAGTTATACAAAGCACCGAGCAGAGCAAAGCGAGGAGCTTTGATTACTCCCACTGAAAGTTTCATGCTGAGCTTATTATAGGCTGAGCTTGAGTAAGGAAGTCTCATTGCTTCTTACTGAATGTTGAAAATTGTGAGCAGAGCTCAATTGGGGAAATTTAACTATTTTATGCTGCTTGTTAAAAATTACGAGTTAGGAATTATCACTATTCCCTGATGCATGCTGAAATTACGAGCAAAGCTCGAGTTAGGAATTTTCACTATTCCTTGCTGCATGTAGAAAATTATGAGCAGAGCTCGAGTTAGGAATTTTCACAATTCCTTGCTGCATGCTGAAAATTACAAGCAGAGCCTAAGTGATTGTTTCTCCCTATCTGGGTTGCCAAGGGTGATGATACTTCCAAATATACTGTTTTGGAAGTACCTTCACTATGACCAACCCTAAGGAAGTTCTGACCGTGGCTTGAGCTGCCGGAGGTGAGGATGCTTCCAATCATACTGTCTAAAAGTATCCCCATCTTAGCCAACTCTTGAAGGAACGCTGGCTGCTATGGTAAGGGTGCTCCCATTATTAGGCTGGGTGCAACCCCCACATTGACGAGCCGCGGATTGATGTTGTATGTCTATCTTTGCTGCCACTGCACCCTACACCCTGGTTGTTTTCTGGTGAGATGATGCCGCAGGCGTCCCTGAGACACTACCTCCCTACCAAGGTAAAGGGGGTGGTAGCGCAGAATGGTCGCCCTCACTTGCCTATCCACCATCTTAAGGATGTGGCTCAAGGCTTGTTGATTCTGCCCTTCCATTGTCTCAAGGACATGGCTTGGGGCTGTATTTCCACCGTCTCAAGGACGTGGCTCAAGGCTTGTATAAGACTTTAGATACCCTAAGCAGAATTGCATGAATCATTTCATAAGCATCTAAACACCAAGATTAATGCATAACACATAAAGAACATATAATTATACCTTTGAAGCGTAATTCCACGTGCAATCGAGCAAGAACAATGGGAGATAAAGAACCTCTAGCGTGATTCCTCTACTTGGTCCATGGGCACAGATTAAACCTCCACTAATGCTAGTTAGTCGTTATTGAACCTTTCAATCAACCTTCTACAGAGAGGAGAGGAACAAACCAACCAAGATCCACCACCACGAACACCACGCGCCACCTTAGGGTGGCCGGCCGTACGGAGGCGGTGAGAGGGGAGGGCGTGCGTGAGAGTGAGAGAAAGAGATTAGGGTTTTGGGAATTTGTTGCTTGTTTCACAATTAACTGACTTGTGAATTGTGACTTAATTCAACTGTTTGTCATGGACTTTATTTATAGATCATATTTAAAATAAGAGTCCATGTCAAGCCCAAATTCCTAACTCTAATCTAACTACTCTAGCCCAACACCTGTAATACCCCGTATTTTTATACGTATTTTCCTAATTAATTAATTTATTATTATTTTCTAAAAAGGGTATTTTAGTAATTTAACTTACTATTTAAATCTTGGAACCAACACAATATTTGAATTTTGGCGCCAAAAGTATTTTAAAAACAAATTATTATTTTGGATAAGATTTATTATCCATTTATCCTATTTTAAAAATCGGATTATTTATATATTTTGGATATTTTAATTAAGGCAAAAGCTATATTTTATTATTATTTTAATAAGTCCAAAAATCCCATTTATTTTGCTAATAAATTTCGGATTTTCCTAAGAGAAAATCTGATTTTATTAGTTAAATTATTTGGTGAATATTTGGTATTTTATTATTTAATTCTTTATTACAATAAATATTATTTACACAATTATTTTAATTCCTTAAAACTAGGAAAATAATTTCCTAAAGTACTAAATAGGAGGGCCGAAAATATGAGCTTAGGAAAGCTCAAAAATTTCTGCCATCCCATGTAGATTTTGGGAAAAATATTTTTGGTAAATTGTATTTTTAATTATCTCCTTAAAATCTCCTATTTTCCTTAAATCTAATTCTCCATCTTTTTAGTATCCAATCATTTTATTTTCTTGCCATCTATTTTCTTAATTATTCCCCAAGTAATTCCAATTTCCTTAATATTTTTCATGACAATCATACCTTCCATATTCAATTATACACAATCTCTTCAATATCAAAACTTTCCTTAAATCTTTACTCACTTCTCCAAGTAATCCCTTAAACCTTACTTACCATAATTCTTCCCAAATTCTCTTACCATAATTCTTGCATGAGCTAGCCTATAAATACCCCTCCATACCTCTCACATTCTTCACACCAATTCTCTTCTTTTCTTCTCCTCTTTTTACACAAATCATCCCGTTTATCTTTGAAGCTAATTTTCGGGCACTTCTGGTAAATTTTTGGGGTATTGCTGTTTCACAAAAGATTGTTCCTCTCGAAAAATCCTTGAGGTTAGGCTCAAGAATCACCCAATTCAGAGTTATATCGAAGGAGTTATAGCCTCTGCAAGTTCTGTCTATTCTTTCCAACGAAAATCCAATTCTTCTCTTTTCCTTGGTTTCTTATCTTTTCTCTTTCTCTTCTCTTATTAAATTATTATTATTATTATGGGGGATTTATAAAAATTATTATGAGTATTTTTAATTATATAAATTAGATTTTTAATGATGTTTATGAAAATTAATTTAAAAGGTTCATGTACATATAGTTGAGGGTTTTTAATTTCATTGTTGTGATTATTTGTTAACCTTATATTAATTAAGGTTATATTTATTTGTAGGGTGTTTTTGATCAAGCTACTTGAGATTTCTTTTGAAGTGTTTTTGGCTAAGCAAGGATCAAGGTACGTTAGGTGGCTAGATACCTTGAAAGTGATCGATTTGAATGAGCATGTTTGAATGATTTTATGGTGATTGAATTAAATTGACTTGAATTATGGTTTATGAAATAAAAGTATGTTTAAAAGATTGGTTTTAATAATTAAATTGGAGTATTGATTTTTATAACATGTTTTGATTAATTAATTTATTATTCATGTTTAAAAAGGATTGGTTTTGAAAGCTTGTTGGATTTATAAAAAAAAAAAAAGGGAGTTTGAATTATTATTATTAAAGATTGGAATTATTGGATTTAGAGAGGATTTATTTAATCACTGAATTAAATTTATTATTTATGCTTTATAAGCATGTTAGTAATCCCACTATGCGGATTTGGTATTTTGATAAGGCCTTGGACTTTGTATTACCGGATCTTTCCTCAAGAATAGCCTTGTAACATAAGGAGACTAGCTTGGGGGTGTGCACACTTGGGAGAGGAATTGGTTAAATTGGTTTAATTGGTTTTAAAATAATTGGAATTGGTTTTGTTGATTATTGGGATTTGAATATTGAGAATTGGTTTTGAATCATGAGTTTGGAATTACTGGATTAATTATTGGAATTGATTTCAAAAGCATGTTTGCAAATAAATTGAGTTTAATTATCTTGCACTTACCGTAATTAGCATATTTTTCTAACCCGTATTTCTTATTTATTTTGGTTCGTCCTGTTTACCGTAATGTTAAGCAGTGTTATTTCAGGTGGAGTGAATAAATTGATGCATTAGAGTCCCGTGATTTGGGTTTCACTAAATTAGGAATTTTGGTCTTGTATTTAAATTGAGTACTCATAACATTGGTTTCTATTCATAGTTATTATTAATAAAGGAGAGTTTTGAAGTTTCCGCTGCAAAGTATTGTTTTGTTAGTAAGTTGAGTAGCCTTGCGTAATCACGCGACGGTAATACGCCCAAGTCTATCTCTACGGTATAATTATACGTATTATACTAGTATTTCCGTAGAGGGAGATTTGGGGGTGTTACAAAGTGGTATCAGTTTTCAAGGTCCTAAAAAGATTTAAATTGGAATAGTAATTAAAACTGCGGGTAGACTTAAGAGGGCATATAGGATAGATAGAGTTTCGCATTTGTGTGTGAGTTAAAAGCCTTATTTTACTCAAAAACTATTTTCCTATTTGTGGAAAGATGAATGAGAAAAGGATGCTCGAGTTCTCTACGGAGGCCTATAATGGGTACGACTCTCTGTCTAGGAAAGACTCTCCTCAACGTCGTAGGTAACTTTCTTGGGAGACGCGGGCTCGACCGTCCTCTAATCATGATTCAAGTACACATTTATTATTTTTGAAAATAAAAAGAATTGAAATTATTTGAAACTTGAGTATGTGATTATGTGTGTATTAAAGTTGGTGTTAAAACACCTGAAAGTGTGTATAAAGGGTCCAAAATTTTGGAGTATTACCCATGGTTGGGTGATTTTGAGTTATACTTGGTTTATTGAGTTATGAATTGCTTATTGCAAATGGATTGGATTGTTTGTGTGATTTGGCATTTAATTAATTGTTTTGCACGTGTGTGTGTGAAACAGATGGAAAAGATTGATCAAATGAGACATCAATATTTTGACATTCATTATTTGAAAGATAGTGGAGTCTCAGTTAGTGAATTCATGACTGGAATTTGTACTTTGGCCTTGACCCTTTGTGAGAAGTATGGTGAGGAAGCCTTGACCCAACAACCTTGGATGGTCCTTTTGGCTTTGGCCCATTTACCTAGGATAAAGAAATACCAACCTCTCTTTGACAAATATGGGGATGTGATCAAGGAAGATGGAACAATGTGGAATGAGAAGCATCATCATGAAGGGAAATGGTTAGCAACCATGTCTAGCCTTAAGAGGGACTTGCACTATGTGGAGCGCAAGTATGAACCTAGGAGGAAAGTTGTGAAAATTCCCACGATCCCAAAAGATCGAACCTTTGGACCTAATGACCAAATGTACTTCTTAAATGCCCAAGTACCTTTTTCATACCCAAAGAAGCGACATGAGTATGTGGAATCTAGTGATGAGTCCATACCACCACTTGGTAGGAGCAAGCATTACCGTTCTCTTAGCCAAACTCCAAGCTATGAATCTTCAGAACAACCTAGCCCAAAAGTCCATTTCCATGTTGCAAAAAGGCCCAGAACTCGTTCTCAAACTGCAAAAGAAAGAGCCCAAAACCCCAAAGCTTCTTCAAGCCAACCTCGTGGGGATGTAAGCCCAACAAAAAGCCCAAGTTACACTCCTGGCCCGGACAGAAATATAAGTAAATCTGGGTCAAGCTCATCAAGCCTTATTCCAAGCTATAGTGGTTATAACCCAACTCTCATGGCCGAACCAAGTAATAGGAGTGAGGATCCGGATTATGATCCTATTGAAGATGGTTATGCTCATAGTGTTATTTGATTGATTGATTTCTTAAACCTATGGTTTGTTTAATGTCTCAATAATTGTCCTAAATGACAAAGTTGTATTTTCATTAATTATTAATGAAATAAAATGAATTATTTAAAATTTCTCTATGTTGTTAAGTGAATTAAATACTTATGTGATAAAACTTTTTTTAATTTTCAAAGTGTGATAATTAAACCCAGGAAGTAGGTCTGCAAGAATGAGAGACCAAGTGAAAAGTAAGCGCACTGGTTCCAAAGTTGGGGAGGTCCTTAAGCAGTTAGCTCATATTACTGAGAACATCACGAAAGTGGTGAAAAAGGAACACCGAAATCCCGAGTTTGATTCCTATAGTGAAGTCTTTAAGAGGGTAGCTACAGCTAAACCACCTGTTTACTTGGGAAAGGAGGACCCAGCCAACCTTGAAAACTGGATTAGGGAGTTTGACAAGTTGTTTGATGCTATCAATTGCCCAAGTGAGATGAGGGTGAACAATGGGGTTTACTACCTGAGGGAGGAAGCTGATTTATGGTGGGCCTAAAGAAAAGATGAGCTGTTGAAGAAACCAAACTTTGGGTGGGATGAGTTTAAGGAAGCCTTGAGAGAAAAGTTACCCTTCCTACCTGAGAAGGCAGAAGTGCATGGAGTTTACCAACTTAAGGATGGGGAACATGTCAATCAGTGAATATTACAACAAGTTCATTGAGTTGATGAGGTTTGCCTCAGAAGTAGTCCCTACTGAAACCATCAAAGCTTAGAGATTTGAGCAAGGCTTAACCTTGACCCTCCAAGGGAAGCTAGGGGGAGTGACCTTTGAGACTTTGGATAAATTGGTTTTAAAATAATTGGAATTAGTTTTATTGATTATTGGGATTTGAATATTGAGAATTGGTTTTGAATCATGAGTTTGGAATTACTGGATTAATTATTGGAATTGATTTCAAAAGCATGTTTGCAAATAAATTGAGTTTAATTATCTTTCACTTACCGTACTTAGCATATTTTGCTAACCCGTATTTCTTATTTGTTTTGGTTCGCCCTGTTTACCGTAATGGTAAGCAGTGTTATTTCAGGTGGAGTGAATAAATTGATGCATTAGAGTCCCGAGATTTGGGTTTCACTAAATTAGGAATTTTGGTCTTGTATTTAAATTGAGTACTCATAACATTGGTTTCTATTCATAGTTATTATTAATAAAGGAGAGTTTTGAAGTTTCCGCTGCAAAGTATTGTTTTGTTAGTAAGTTGAGTAGCCTTGCGTAATCACGCGGTGGTAATACGCCTAAGTCTATCTCTACGGTATAATTATACGTATTATACTAGTATTTCCGTAGAGGGAGATTTGGGGATGTTACAACACCAATCATGATATGTTATATCCTCATAAGGCCCATTAATGGGCCTCTAACTTGTTTAACCCAATGCTCTTGTTGTGTGACCTCATGGGATCCACTCTATTGGGCTTTGGCCTATTTGACTAGCCCATAATTCATTTATCATACCTAGCAACAGATAATGATGACCCAAAAGAATGAACTTATTATCTCCATAATAGTGATCTTTAATATATCTAGTAATTGCACTTATCGAAAAACATAATTCCTTCAATCTCCCACTTGTCCGAGCTTAACTTAGCTTAACTTCTGTAAGCACTTTTCATGATTTTGCCAAGTCTATTCAATCATTATTGATATTGGAGTTTAATCAACTATTTAACTCTATATGAAATAGATGAAGAATAATGTCATTTGATCAACCACTAGTAGAAAAACGCAAAAAGGCACCCTTCAATGGCCACCTGTTTTTTAAAAGCGGTGGGGAAAAATTGGGGAAAAATGGGCGGGATTTCGAAAGAAGAGTATTGGCACTAGTTTAAAACAAACCGGTGGGAAAAATAATAATCCCACCGGTTTGAACCGGTGCGACCCCTTTTTTTTTAAAAAAAAAACGCCTTTTTTTTGGGTTATAAAACCCTCAAACCCTCAGCCGCTTTCTCTCTCACTCTCTCAGCCGCTCTCTCTCTCTCATCCCTTTCATTCTCTCGTCCTTTCTCTCTCATCCCTTTTTCTGATCTACTCTTTCTCTTTCGTTCTTTCATCTCCTCTTTCCCTTTCTCTGATATTCTTTTTCCCTTTCTCTTTCTCTTTCGTTTTTTCATCTCCTCTTTCGCTCCTTCTTTCATTCATTTATGGGTTCATTTCAAGTTTGGATGATTCGAGGTAAGGATTTTTGGGTTTATTGTTTTCGATCTATTTGTTATTTTTGGGTTTATTTTTTCAAGTTTCGTTCTTTCTCTTTCTCTTATGTTTGTTTTCGATCTGTTTGTTATTGTTCGTTTTATTCATTGATTTTTCTGGGTTTATTGTTTTCGATCTATTTGCTATTTTTGGGTTTATTGTTTTCAAGTTTCGTTCTTTCTCTTTCTCCGATTTTCTAGGGTTTTTTTTGGGGATTTCTGGGTTTATTTCTATTATTTTTTTTTGAACACGGATATCTGGGTTTATTTATTTATTTATTTTTATTATTATTATTTTAAGTTCGTTTTTTTTTCTGGGTTTATTATTTTGTGTTCATTGATTTTTCTGGGTTTATTGATTTCGAAGCTTACATGAGTTTTCTGTGTTTTTTTTGAATTTTTTTCGCATGCATATTGTGAGTTTATTTAATTTTGGTGTTTTAATTAATTTTAGTGTTTTAATTAATTTTGGTGTTTTAATTAGCTTTCTGTGTTTTAATTAATTTTAGTGTTTTAATTGATGCAGGTATTGAAATATACTCCACATGAAGAATCAAGATTTTGATGTTGTAATTTTAGAATTTTGATGTTGTAATTTTTTTTTGATTTTGAAGTTGTAATTTTTTTTTTGGGATATTGTACCATAACAATTGAATGATAAATTTATTTCTGATTATATATTTCAGTTTCAAGTTCAGTTGATTTTGATGTTGTTTTAATTTCAATGAAAAAAGCCAAAAAAAAAAAAAATTTGAACTCATAACTCTGATTATATTTCAAGTGAAAAAAAGAAAAAAAAATATGTATATATGTTATTGCCACCGATTAACCGGTGGAAAATATAATTAATACCCACAAAAAAAATTGCGGGAATTGATATTGCCACCGGTTAACCGGTGGCAAAAATATTTATTGACACCGGTTTGAACCGGTGGCTTTTTAATACATTATTGTCACCCCCCACATATTCAGCGGTTCAAAACTGGTGGGTTATGGGGGGTTTGAACCGGTGCCTTTTTGCGTTTTTCTACTAGTGAACTTTTGATCATAGAGATTTTCAATCACTTTCTTATATTCAATCATATTGAAGATAAGAGATTTTATTGGACTTCTATACTTGTCTTTTGGAGGGTTTGTACCTCCCATCTCATTATATCCCTTGAAACACTTTTCAAAATGAAGATGTGTTGCCATTTTACTCAAACATTTGAAATAAAACTAACCTTAGACATGTGACATGGGTTTCTAAAACTTGCCTTTTAGAGTCATCTTAGCAAAATTGGAATATAGGTTTATGGATTATCTTTTAATCTTTTGAGAACGTTTCTCAACTTCATTTTCAATCGAGGAGATTACATACTAAAATAAAATCAGAACGAAAATGTAAATAAACGCAAAATTCAATTATGTTTAATAAAATTTAAAGTACCATAAACGAATTAAATTTGGTAACTTTAAAACACTTCATTCAATTAAAATGATCCCTATTTGAATTAAGTGATTCCAAGACCCTTTATTTGTGCAATAATTGACCGGACTTTGGCCCTACCATCAACCATTACATTTTCAAGGTGAGTAAACTCTTTACTGATTACAACTCTTGTAACTCTTGGTTGAATAATTAACCATCACATGTTTAATTATTACCATTTGCTTCAAGGTTCTAAACTCTTTAGGTAACCTTATTGAGTATAACTGTAGGGAATATTTCAAGCATTATGATAACCCCAAACTTGAACCCCACTGTGATCATACACTAAAGTACGGTGGCGTTCCAAAGGGAAAGACAAAGAGCAAAAAGAGTCGCCAACAAGTTTTAGGAACTTGTAAACCCAAAAGACAATCCAAAAGGACCATCAACTCCATAAGGTCTTGAACCAAATAGGGTCCGGGGATGAGGGTACGAATCCAATCTACAAAAGAAAGGACCCGCCCTATAAAATAGGCCTCTACTTTGTTCTGCTCGTATTCATGTGCGCTTTTCGAATAACATACAAACATTATATTGATCCTACCCTGTTTAATCTATGTTGGTTGAAATTAATGCACAAATAAAACTATTATTGGCGATCACTTGAATTAAAATCACATTAGCCTAAACCAAATTATTAATTATCTTATTAAGCGTGATTTCAAGTACAAATTCCCTTTAACAATCATAAAAGGTGTGATCAAGCAATAACAATAAAATATAAAGCAACATAAGGATAAACAATAAATAATGATGATAATAGCATGATAAGGCATAATAAAGCTTAAAAATAATAGCAAGATCCTAAGCATGATACTAACAAGATTAATAACAAATCCTAGCATGTCACTAAGCAATAAAGATCGAAGCTTTAAACCTAACATGGTACTAACATGATATTAGAAAGAGTAAAGGCACCCTAAACATGATTCTAGAAAGCATTAAATAACATCCTAACATGATACTAGGAATCATAAAACAATAATAAACATGCTTTCTACATTGAAAGAGAGTAATAAGATTACATACTTTGAAGCCTCGTACCTCTTTCTAATAACAAAATACACAAGTTAGTAAACTTCAATGAAAATAATAAACAACAATTAAAGAATTAAAGAATTAAATTAAATAAAGTTTTGACTAGTTTTGGACCAAACCCTCAGAAAATATCAACCTTGCACGTCTAGGGCGAAGGCAACTTCGAACTTGGCTAAGAGACTCTAAGTCTTGTGAATGCGGAATATTGTATTTTGTAAAAAGGTTGTTTTAGAAAAAGAGAGAAAGAAAAGAATATATTTCTTAGAGAGAGAATAGAGAGAATTGAGAAAGAGTTGATGATTGTGAAAGTTGATAATTGTGAATATTGTTTGTAGATGATTTTGGTAGATGATTTCTGAAAACAGGGATTCGGACGCTATTTATAATGAAAATAATCCGAAAAAAACATAGAATTTGATAAGGAATAAAACTCCACGCTGTCGCCAGGAATTAACTCTGTCGCGACGCGACAATGTCTGTCGCGCGGCGACAAACTTGTCGTTTGGCGACAGCCTGTATTAGCGCGTTTTTCTTCACGCGGAATCCGATCTTTAATCAACTTGATCTACGGAATCCGTACAGAAGATAAAATACGTATTTTAAGATAACAAAACAATATTTTATTCCAAATAAAAATCTTTTAAAGATAATTAATTATTAAATCTAACAATATTAGAATTAAAAGGAACTTTCTAGAAACTTCTAGAAAACTATAATTAATCCTAATAATTTTAGGAATAACAATTAATATTGGGCCCTCCTCTAGATCATTGGGCCGTATTAAAATAAATAACTGGGCCCAGTTTAGTATTTTGGCCATAACTTCCTCAATATTCATCGGAATCAGGCTTATAATATATCGTTGGAAAGGTCTCTTCGAGCCCCATCCATCTACACCATTATTGGACCCTTATCATGGACCAAAATAAACTGAATTGGACGTTTTCAAATAAATAAGGTCGTTTTCAAAAACAGAGAGAAAAGAATTTAATTAAAACTAAACCGCAACACTTGACTTTCAAATCACTTTCACCTAATTCGATAATAACACAACGTGCAAGGCATTCATCACTGGGTTTGGTTTTGGGGAGACACAATTGGGTGTCTACAGAAGCCCCCACTTTGACTGAGTTTGAAGAAACTTAAGTTTCGAAAAACGAAAGTCAAAGTATCGATAGGGACGGAGAATAATTCAGAATGTTCTGCAATTCCAAATCATTCTTATAACGCCGATACCTGCAAAACAATCATTAGTTAAAACAGATAAAAGAGTTAAGAAACGCGTATCTTGCACCGTCGAGCACACGTCTCTGAAAGTAACCATTTTGCTGTTGCTTGTGTTGTTGTTTGTGACAACCTCCACAGTGCCTCGTGAACGCCATCGTTGAAGATAACCATATGTCGTCGTCTCCGGGGTGTGGCCATACGTCGCCACAGCAGTATGTCGCCGCTATAGACAATCTCTTCTTTACCTTGAGGGACCGTCGAAGGTGGCCTTGCTTCGCCATCCCCGCCATTTGTGACACTACCTCGTCACGACCATGCTTCGCCGCTAAACAATTTCCCTTTATGTTGAGACATTGCCAAAGAATCACTTTACCTATTGACCCTTAATATCATTATTTATCATTGTTTTTTATATTTGTGCCGGTACTTTGGTGCTTTTGCCTTTGTAAACCATTACTTTGGCGCATTTACTGAACCAATATTTTGGTGCCTTGAACCATTATTTCGGTGCCTTATTACGAGCCAATACGTAGGCGCATTAAGCTAAAGTGAGACGATCTTTCATCAAGTCGATCACTCAGTGCATTTTGATCAAGCTGACTAAATCATGTCAATTTGCTTAAAGGGGCTAACTGGCGTACCAAGGAACCCAAACTACTAAAATGGACCCACAAAACCATAAGGAAGAGCCCAGCACTCTGTCGCCGCTCCAGCGCTGACCAGAAGTGCTTGTCGCGAGCTTTTGCATCTGTCGCCACGCGACAGAGTCTGTCGCCTCGCGACAATTCTGTCGTTTGGCGACAGAATCGGGGTATTAAACCCGTCTTCTTCTTCTTTCTCATTTCGCTGCTCTGCTTCACAAATTTCGCGAAAACTTCAATCTACTCGTTCTTGCTCATTTCTCAACCAAATTCGCTCAAACTTGTTGCAAATCGAAGATTTTCTTATCTATTTTCCCGATCTATGTAAGTTTTGCTCAAACTCTACTCGGCTTTTGACGAATTATGCGTTCTTATTCGCGAATTTTCGAAAAATTCGAAACTCATTCTGCTTAATTTGCTTTGCTCGTTGAATTTCATGCCTTGAATTTGTTTAATTATGCTTGTATATTACTTTGGGAGTATTTTGAGACTTGTTTGACTCAATTTGATGAAGAAATAAACAATTCACCATTGTAGGACCTCTTAAGATCGTGAAGAACAATGTGGGTCGTTCTTTGTATTTTGACTGCTTTTACTTGTACAATTTGTCACAATATTCATCATATGTTTGCAAGAAATTATTTATTTTCTCAAAGAACACTTCCATGCTTGTTTGAGATTTTGCTCTGTTTTAGTACTACGTACTCTGTTTTTTTTTTTGAACATAGTATCATGCGGCTTAGGCGAACTTTAGATACTGTAGAGATTTAAGTTCAATTACTTTTACATACTTTAGCACGGCTAGACGACGTGGTTCCGGTTCTCGGTCGAGGGACACGCGTCGAGAGGACGAGCCCACCAGCGAGGGCGAGGACGTACCTTCTACTTCCGGGCTGGGTGTCATGCCGGATTGGGACGAGCACACTCTATTTCACGCGCCGGTTCATCATCTGTCGGCGAGAATCCGACGAGGTCTAGCGAGTGGGAGGACCCGTAGCCATGGCTCGGGTGATTCCACCATCATCTCCCTGTACGACAACTTTATCTGCCGCGATGAGGGGCTTCGTCGTCTTTGGGAGTCATGTGGGTTGACTCCTCTGCTGCAGGCCACTCGGGCCATGTTTTCATACGATGGGGGTAACCTCGTCGTTCGAGCTTTGGTGGAGTTCTTTTGGGACACCACTAACACTTTTCACTTTCCCTGGGGTGAGATGACAGTCACTCCAGCTGATTTTAGTCTCATTACGGGGCTAGAGTTCCAGTCTACTCCTCTACCTTTTGATGCTGGCGTTACTGTTTACTCGCCGGAGGTTTTGGAGTTATTGGGGCCGATTGTTATTCGGGCCCAGGCTGAGGCTCAGTCGGGACAGCTGAGTTCCCGATGTATCCGTCGCTGCACGTTGGCTGCAGCTTTCGAGGATGATGCGACTACCCGAGAGCAGCGGGTGCGCATCTTTGTGCTGATTCTGCTATCAGGGACATTTTCCCCTGATCGAGGTAGTAGAGTACTTCTATACTACCTGTCCGCCGTTCGCGACCTCCAGTTGGTCGGGACATATGACTGGGCCAGCATGGCCTATGCTGATTTTTTACTGGGCTTGCGGCGCTCCTGTCGTCACAAGGCCTTGTCTGGAGAGATAGCCCTTTCCAGTTTCTGGAGGGTCGTAGAGGTACATCTCCTTTCCTTTTGAGGTTTTAACTCTAAATTTAGAAGCACAATCTTTACTAATTTTCATTTGTTTCGTATAGATCTGGTTCTATGAGTACTTTCCTTCTCTTGCGCCTGCGAGGCCTTCTCCTCGCGTGCTACCCATTGCTGCTAGTTGGGGAGGCCGCAGAGGTCCGCCGGAGGTGCTACGCCTTCGAGAGATGATCCTCACGGTGGGTTTTTCTTTAATTCTTACTTTCTCTTTTATCACCTTTTAGCGTTAGTATCTTACTTAGTGATGTTTCAGGAGCCTAGTCCGGTATATCGACCTTGGGCTACTTTTCCTATCTCTGCGCTGGCGGCGCAGTATACAGCTAAGCGTCGTTACTTTCTGGGGACGTACGACGCGGTGGTCTACCTAGGGGAGAGGGTGGCCATCCAGCACTCCTCGGATACTTTCGTTGTTCCCGCTCCTCCACCTCGGCATATGTTCCACGATGCCTCGCAGCGGGATCGTGCTGGTGGACCTACTCGGGGTACTCCTTGGAGGTCTTACGTTCTCCTTGAGCAGAGTTATGAGGAAGACCTTCTACCGTTGCTAGCGCCGGCTCCTGTCCTTTTAGAGGAGGCAGCGGTATGTTTTCATTTATTTAGTTTATCTTTCTTTAGGTAGCCCCCAAGTATCCTTCTAACTTTTACTTTTAGCAGGCTGGTCCTAGGGAGTTCATCCCTCCGAGGATGTCTATACGCTACCAGGGTACGTATGGACCGATCGAGGAGCTTATTCCGCCAGCTCCAGAGGGAGAGCAGTTTGTGGAGCGATCTATTCCTCGTCACCAGACTCGAGTAAGTAGTTTTTTTTCATATCATCTTTATGTTTGCTTTATAATTGTTACTGACTTGGTTACCTTGGCAGTTTTCTCGTGAGGTGGTGACAGCTATGGCTAGGTGCATTGACGCCTTTCGCAGCCAGCTTGTGAGGTTGCGGAACCGTGCTACCTGTCGTAGCAACGACGCTGAGGAGGTATTACTTTTACTTTTACTGCTTTTGGCTTTATTTTCGTTGCATTTGCTAACTTTGATTTACTTTTGCAGGGGCAACCCATTCCTTCTCCACGCACTCGATCGAGGCCCGAGCCTGGGAGGGAGACTACTAGGTCCGACTCGAGGCGTCGCCGGACTACTTCTGGCGGTCGAGGTGGTCATTCTAAGGCCGCCGCTGTAGAGGATTCGGCGTCATCACCTGAGGACATTCCGACCGGGCCGACCATTCGAGGTGGGATGGGTGGTGGGACATACGAGTTTGGCTCGTCGTCGCAGCAGCCTTTGCAGCCCCAGCCTCTTTCCATCGGGTTTCAGGGTGAGGTTAGGTGGCCTGGCCCTGAGTTGCAGTTCGCGCCGCCTAGTGGTTCAGGGGGCGATGATGGACATACTCCACGGAGTAGGACATTTTTCGATACATTCGGCATCCCTCGCGACTTGCGACCTCCGGCGCCATAGTTGTACCTGTGTTTATTGTTGACCTTTGTAGGACTTTGTCTATTGTATTTATATGACTCATGTACCAGACACTTGTATATATATATGCATTCTATTATTTATCAACATTTTATTTGCCTGATTTATTATTGTATAACAAATGTGTTGTGCATGTAAGTGTGTGAGAAAGTGTAATTTTTGCGCAAAATTTTTCCGTCATTTTTAATATTAATGGAGGGTACCGACTCTCTCCCCCAAAAAAAGAAAAAAGAAAATGAAGGCAAGCTTAAAATTAATTAAGCGTTACTATAATAATAATAATAATAATAATAATAATAATAACAATAATAATAATAATAATAATAATAATAATAGGAGTAATAATAATAATAATAATGATAATAATAGGAATCAAAATATTGAGGGTATGAGAAGAGGAATAGAACAGTAAGTCAAGTCAAAGTCGAAATCAAATACGTAAAAACACGGTTTCCTACGCGCAATAGATGACGCTGCTAAGGAAACAACTGGCGCCGCGTAAACCATCCTGTCGCCATGCGACAGGGTCTGTCACCACGCGATAATTTTGTCGCCTGGCGACAGACGCGCTTTCCTGTTTCCTACAGGAATTGAAGTCTGTCGTGCAAAAAAAGTTATAAATAGCCCCCGAATCATCCGTTTACTGCATAATTTAACCAGCTTATTAAATAGTTAATTAACTAGTAATCATGCCTTTAGCTAAAAGAACCTTTTGTGGGTACATGGATGAATGGTGTCGTCACTTAACTTCTAAAGATAAAAAAGCATTAGATCTTTCTCATATGGGGGGTATGTTTGGAGTCAAGGGGATGAGTCTTGATATTGACTTTATTTATTCTGCCATAGACTATTGGCATATTGATACTCATTGTTTTAGATTTTGTCATGATGAAATATGTCCTTTACCGGAAGAATTTGGGGCCATCATAGGTTATTATTCCACAGACCTTGCGGTAATGCCTAGAATCAATGAATATTACTATAAAGATTTCGAACACTTTTTTGATTTGAGGGGGACGGCTTTGAAACACATAGTGCATGGTAACATAGTTAATTTGACAGAATTTGCACATTATTTTTATGATAATCCCAATCCCGATTTCCGTGTCTATAAAAGAAGGGCTTTCCTTTATTGTTTATTTAACCAATTGCTCTTAGTGAGTGGTAAAGATAATGAAGGGCAATCGATAATTATATCTGTTATAGAATAAGTTGAATCTGGGAGAGATCCAATGCCATTAATTGTTGGAGAGACTATGCTGTGGTTAGCTGCACTAAGAAAGAATTCAAGAGCACCTTTAAGAGGTTCTCCAATTTTATTACAGGTATAAAATAATGTGATTATTAATTTATCAAAAACTAAAGAATATTATTTTTTACACTGTAATACATATTTGCAGATATGGCTCATGGAGAGGCTGAAGCTTATTAATCCTCCTGATGATATTCACACATATGTTCCAAATTGCATAGTCCGCCGAAAGAAACGATTTTTGAAAATCGGTCGCCGTGAGTGGAGCAAGGTGTTCGCTGCCGGTGACTTTACCATAAACTAGATTGTTCCTTGGTGGAGGATTGAGGCAATGATTGGTTGTAGGAACCAAGCATATTGTCGTCTCCCGAGCTTGTCGAGACTAACTTTTTATTTTCCTTGTAGAGTCATGAGACAATATGGTCTCGCACAAACCATCCCTACAGGAGATCTTCGTCGTCCTTATGAATTTCCTGTGTCACAGGAGATTGAGCGCTTTGATGGATACTGGAGTGGTAGGCCCTTATGGGAGGTGATTACCCATAAGGAACCACCTTGCTTGTCAAATAAAGTGAAGCAATGGCTTGATGGATGATTCCAAAAATCTCAAGTTACAATTGAAAAGACCAATGTGAAGGATCGTTTAGGTGACAAGAAGGTCCCTGCTAAAGAACTCCTAGGGGAAAGAATTGAATTCAAGACTCCTATTATGCCTAGAAAGAAGAGTGCCAAGAAGAATCAAGGAAAAAGAAAAGTCGACTCTACTAAGAAGGAAGCTTGGGTAGAGAAGAAACATGGAGTCTTAGCGGAAGGAGAAACTATCTATACTAAAATAGAGTGTAGATCTTCTAACGGTTGTCTCCTAGCGAAGGTTATGGATCAAGAGGAAGAGAATGAAGACACAAATTGGAAAAGAATGAAGAAGGAGAAAAAAGATTAGAACATTGCTTTTCTTTTGATTTATTAGACAAAGTTAATTTGTTTTAGTTAATTTTTCAGCTTTTATTTTATCAATAATGTACTTTCTTTATTAATCAATAAAATTTCAGCTTTTATTTTAATTAACTTTCAATTAGAGCAATGAAAACAATTACAACATTTATTTTTCGGAAGTCGAATAAATTTCCAGAACATGCGAAACTGGTCTAGACACTCGCAGAAAACTGGCGCTGCTATCTGATTCACTGTCGCTGACCATTGGGCTCTGTCGCCTGGCGAAAAAATTGTCGTCTGGCGACAGAGGCTAGCGTCTGGCGCCAGTTTTGAAATTTTGCAGACATGCGTTTTTTACTTCGGAGATACAGAATCTGAAAAGATTAAAGCGGCCGCACCCTGTCTGGGTTGCCTACGTATCCTTTGCTTAAGGAATCAGGCCAAACGTAGCTCTCTTGAGTATTTTACTCAAGTACTTATGGGTAGTATTTCTTAAGTTGGTCAAGGTTTGTCATGTTTGAAAATTCATTGCCATCCATATCAGTTAATTTAGCCGCGCCTCCTAACAGGATTGTTTTGACAATATATGGTCCAGACCAATTAGGCCGGAATTTGCCTCTTGGATCTAAGACATTTTTCCTTAATGCTTTTAATACCAAGTCCCCAACCTTGATATTTCTAGTTTTGACCTTTTTATTGAAATGTCTAGCCATGCGGGTTTGATAACATTGGGTATGATGTAGAGCTTCTAGTCGTTTTTCATCGAGTAGGATTAGCTCTTCATATCGTGCTCTAGTCCACTCAACTTCATCGAGTTTACTTTCTAACGCAATGCGTAAAGAAGGTATTTCTAACTCTACAGGTTGTACGGCATCCATTCCATATACTAAATTGAATGGCGTATTTCCTGTTGATGTTCGGATTGACGTGCGATAACCCCACAGTGCGAAGTGAAGTTTGTCAGGCCAATCTTTATAATTTTCAGTCATTTTCTCAATAATCGTTTTCAAATTCTTATTAGCGGCCTCAACTGCTCCATTTGCTTGAGGTCTATACGGGGAAGAATGGTGATGTTGAATACCATACTTTTGTAGCAATTCTTCACATTCTGCTTGAAAGTGAGTTCCATTGTCACTTATCATTTCATGTGGGACTCCGTATCGACAAATTATGTTTCTTTCGATAAAGAGTGCTACATGCTTGGCGGTGAGTTTAGCATATGATTGTGCTTCCACCCACTTTGTGAAGTAATCTATTGCAACCAAGATGTATTCATGGCCTCCTGTTCCGGGAGGTGTAATATTTCCAATTATGTCTATTCCCCATGTAGAGAAAGGCCATGGTGAAGTGTAGGTGTAGAGAAGAGATGGTGGGATATGTTGCAAATTTGCGTAAATTTGACATTTTGGGCATCTTTTTACATATTGATGACAATCTCTATTCATGGTAGTCCAGTAATATCCTTCTCGCATTATCTTTTGGACTAGCATTTTGCCGTTAACATGTGTTCCGCATATACCCTCATGGATTACTCTCATAGGCCTTTGAGCATCTTTTTTGCCTACACATAATAGAGCTCGTCCCTTAGGTACCCTCTTGTGTAGTTCATTTCCTATGAGTACAAACTGGGAAGCTAAGAGTCTTAATGCTCTTTTCGCTCTTTTGTCAGCATGAGGAGGATATTCTCCTTTGGTGACATAATTCAATATATCTACGAACCATGGTTCCTCCTTTGGTTCTTCTTCTTGAATTACTTCGTCGTCTTCTATGGCCTGAATGTATGCTGGTTTATGCCTTTTTTCTATGGTTAAAGGCATTTGCTCAATTTCCTTAGGTATTCTAACCATTGAGGCTAGCCTTGCCAAGACGTCGGCGAATTGGTTTTCCTCTCTAGGTAGGTAAGTGTATTCCACTTTTTCCAATTGATCGGTGAGAGTTTCCAAATATGTTTGGTAGGGAGCTAAACTTTCACTCCTAACCTTCCATCTTTTGGAGATTTGATTAATAATTAGGGATGAATCTCCAAATATCCGGAGTTTCTTTACGCCTAGGGCTAAAGCGGTTTCGAGGCCTACCACGCATGCTTCATATTCAGCTGCGTTGTTGGTGACGTCGAAATCTAATTTGATGGATATAGGGACATGTTCTTCCTTAGGTGATACTAATAAGACTCCTACGCCGCACCCCTTTTGGTTTAAGGCTCCATCAAAATATAGAGTCCATGTATCATCCTCTGTCATCATTAAATTTTCGTCCGGGAATTCATTCTCTTCTAAGGGTGTCGACTCTTCTATTGGGAAATCTGCTAGAAAATCCGAGACCACTGATCCTTTAATTGCTTTTTGAGGCATAAACCTTATGTCGAATTGGGCCAAATTTACTATCCATCTTGAGATTCGTCCATTAAGTGTAGATCTTTCGAATAGGTATTTTAGGGGATCCATTCGTGAGACTACGTAAACGGTATGCACGAGCATGTAATGTCTCAATTTAGTTGTGGCCCACACCAATGCGAGGCACAGCTTTTCCAATGGTGTGTAGCGTGTTTCATACTCGAGCATTTTTTTACTTAAGTAGTAAATAGCATTTTCTTTGCTTTCTACCTCTTGTGCGAGCATAGCTCCCATTGTTTCCTTTGTGACGGTTAAGTATAGTCTTAAGGGTATTCCGGGGAGTGCTGGGGCTAATACGGGAGGATTCGCAAGATAGGCTTTGATCTTCTCAAAGGCTTTTTGACACTCATCGTCCCATATGATTGGTACATTTTTCTTAAGCTTTTTGAATATTGGTTCGCATATCGTGGTTAACTTGGATATGAACCTACTTATGTATTGCAACCGGCCAATAAATCCTCGAATTTGCTTTTCGGTTTTGGGCGGTGGCATGGACATGATTGCTTTAATTTTGGTGGGATCTATCTCTATTCCTCTAGAGCTTATGACGTAACCCAAGAGTTTCCCTGAGGTAACTCCGAAAGCACATTTAGAGGGGTTTAACCTCATGTTGTATTTTCTTAATCTTTCAAAGAATTTCTTTAAGGCTGTTGGGTGTCCTTGGCGGTCTTTTGATTTTACAATCATGTCATCCACATAGACCTCCACTTCTTTATGCATCATATCATGGAGTAGGGCAGTTGCTGCTCGTTGGTAAGTAGCACCCGCGTTTTTTAACCCGAATGGCATTACCGTATAGCAATAAGTACCCCAAGGCGTTATAAATGTTGTTTTCTCCATATCTTCTTCGGCCATGAGGATTTGATTGTATCCTGCGTATCCATCCATAAATGAGAGAAGTGCATGGTTTGCTGTGTTATCTACCAAAATATCGATGTGTGGCAAAGGGAAGTCGTCCTTTGGACTTGCCTTATTTAAATCTCGATAGTCGACACACATTCTAACTCTACCATCTTTTTTCGGAACCGGGACAACATTGGCGACCCATTCGGGGTATTTGGATACCCGGATAAAACCTGCAGTTATTTGTTTTTGTACTTCTTCTTTTATTTTAAGGGCCACGTCGGGTTTCATTCGACGTAACTTTTGTTTTACAGGTTTCATTCCTGGAATTAATGGTATAGTGTGTTGAGCTATTTCTCTATTAATGCCTGGCATATCTTCGTATGACCAAGCAAATACATCGATAAATTCTTTAAGTAGATTAATTAAATCGGTTCTTTCTTCTTTGTTTAGTGTCAGTCCGATTTTAACTTCTCTTTTAATGGTTGAATCTTTTGAGATATCAACCATTTCTGTATCCTCAATTATTGGTGTCTTATTTTCAAGTGTTTCCATTGCTTTAATTATTTCTTTGTCATTTTCATCATTAGTTAAGCAATGCTCGTCATCTTTAGATGAAGAAAAACAAGAGGAATAAGGGGAAGAAGACATATTATTAAACTCAGAAATCATTACGTCAAATAAAGAGATGTCCGTCGGGACTTGATTGCTAACTATCCTAGGAGTAGAAAAAGAAGGTGAGGGTGCTACAACTAAAGACTTAGAAGACTCGATGAGGGAAGACTCTAACTCAGACTCTGACTCAGACGACTCTTCGAATATTGGTCCTTGCCCTGTAGTTATTGAAATCTTCTTTCCATTTATAGTAACTATCTTCATTGTCTTGCGCCATCCACGCTCTTGATCTTCTATTGGAGTGATAAGTTCGGAGGGATCGAAATTTTCGCTTTGGAGAACTGCTTGGATAAGTGAAGAATCATCTTCCGCATATCTTGATTCGTTCTTTTCCCTTCCAAAGAGGAGTCCCATGACATTAAAGTCGAAACAAGGGGGTGCCTTTTCCTTATATGTTGGGGCTGGGATCTCGTCTAGGAAACAACAATCCAAAAAGATTTCGAATCCAGGCTGCCTTATACCATTCACAACAAAAGGTTCAGGAAATTCGTGACAAGGGTAATCCTCTCCTTCTCTTATAAATTGCCCGTTTAAAGTGAGAGGATATTGATCCATGGGTATTTCCTTTTTTTGTATGCGGGCATTTCTTCGTGCTTTTGATCTTTCCTGGGCTCGTTTAAGGTCTTCGCGGGTTGGTTCAAAACCAAGTCCGAAAGTATCCAATTTAGGGAGGCCAGGTAAGCCCATGTGTTTAGCTACTCCTTTCTTCTTTCCTAGAGTCATTCTAGGAAAGTGTCCTTGTTTTCTTAGGATAGCATTTGTTATCACGTTTGAGTGGAGGTCGTAATGAAGAGGGGTCCTTTCATCTTCCTCTATTAAGGAGACCTCTTCGCTAAAGCCCCACAAATCTTCATCGTTTTCGTCGTGTTCCACATTAATTAGTGGATTTTCTACTGTTTTAATCCTCATAGATGAAGCATCAATGGTTATTGGAATGCCTCCAACTATAGCCTTTACTTGTTGATGGAGAGATGAAGGGACGGCCTTTAAATCATGAAGCCAAGGGCGTCCCAATAGCAAGTTAAAAGATGCCTTGATATCTACTACTTGAAATGTAGTAGCATGTTCAATTGCGCCTGCCGTTACATTCATAGTGATCGTCCCTAATGCTTGACGACGTGAATTATCATAGGCTCTTATTCCTTGGGTTGACGGGGATAAATCCTCATCTCTTATTCCTAACATTCTTGCGGTTCTAAGTGGGCACACATTAATTGCTGAACCGTGATCCACAAGAGTCATAGGGACATTCATTCTTTTGCATATGACTGTGAGGTTTAGAGCTTTATTGTGTTTGTCACCTTCCGGTGGTAGATCTTTATCCGAAAAAGTGACCAAATTAATTGGACTTGGGAGATCGCTCGTGAGGAAGTTTGCAAGTCCCTCAGGAGTGGTGTCCGAATCTATGCCTACCTTAGCCAGTGCATCCATGACTGCGACTCTATGTTCTCGAGATGTGGCTAAAAGTTCCCATACATTCATTTCTACTTTAGTCTTTTTTAGCTGTTTGACAACATCGTTGTCTTCTATAACAGGCACGGGAATTTGCTGAATAGAAGGTATGGGTTGTGTCGAAATGGGAGGTTGTATTCTCCCGGACCTAGTGAGGACATCTATGGGTGAATCCTCCTCGTCCCAAATGTCACTTACTGGGTATATTGTTGATAGAGGAGTTTCTTCAATGTCTTTAAGGTAAACATCCTCATCGTCACTGTCCCATACTCCATTAATCATGGCATCTTGTGGAAGTCGAACTAACTTTTTCTCATCAATCAAACGTTGAACCAAGTCCTTAAACTTGAACCATTGCTCTATTGTATGTCCTCCTGATTGATGATATGCACAATAATATTTGTCTGTCCTTTTCAGCGATTCAAATGGTCTTGGCTCGAGAGGTTGAACTTTTCCATTCTCGAAGAGCATTTTGAACATGTTTGTGTATGATGTCCCAATTGGAGTATATTTCCTATTGTTCTTTTTGGGAGTGTCAATTACTTGGAGAGAAAATGGTTTCTTTTGCTTAAGAGGAGGTTTATTTTTAAGCAACTCATTTTTCTCTTTTATGGCCTCGAAGGTTTGTGAGATTAATTCTTTCAATTCCGAAAGTATTAATGTCAATGCCAATACTTCTTGCTTAGTTGCGGGTTCCTGACCGGAGAATTCGAGAGCATCTTCGAAGATTTCTTCTTCAATGGTCTCGATAGGTTCTATGAGACTAGATGGATCCTCTTGGTTTTCTTCGTCGGAAATAGCCAAAGAATCCGATAGCGGTGCAGTATTGATACTTGGCTTCTTACTCGCAGGAGGTAATGGGAGCTTGTTACTATCAATCAAATCTTGAATGGCTTCCTTTAATCTCCAACAATTCTCTGTAGGATGACCCCTACCTTGGTGATATTTGCAATGTGCATTTGGGTTCCAGCTAGCCGTTCTCCTTTCGACAGGTGGGTCCCCAAATGGTCCAATGGGAGTTATAAGTCCTTTTGCATGTAAGCGATCAAATGCGGTGTCATAACTCATACAAATAGGGGTATAATTCTTCCTAAATGGTTTCTTTTGTCCTTGATTATTATTCATTGCCAATACTTCATTAAGAGGAAAAGTGCTAACATTATTTGAGTGGGTAGATTTGGATGAAGAAGGATTGTCGTTCTTCTTATTTTTCCAGCCACTACTTGAGTTGTTATTAGCAATTTTCTGTTTAGCAAGGTCATCTTCAATGTTAATTCCAATGTCATATACCGCTTTGAAAGTATTTAAGTTGCTTTGATATTTGAGATGCTTAGAATATTTTTCTTGGAGGTTTTTAATGAACATCCTGACGGATTCCTTTTCACTAGGCACTTCAACCATTTTTGCAGTGGTTTCCCTCCATTTATTGAAGAAGGAGGTAAAACCCTCGTTTTCTTTTTGTTTCAGCATTTCTAATTCTCTATGATCGGTTTCAACTTGTATATTGCATTTATATCTTTCAATGAAAGCGCTCACAATAGATTCCCAACTAGAGGTCTTTTCTTTATCAAGTGAAAAGTACCACTGTTGACATACAGCTTCTAAGGATAATGAAAATACAGAATGAAATGCCTTTCTATCTATCCCCTTAATACTCATTACAGTTTCAAAAGCTCTTAAATGAAAATAAGGATTGTCCATAGCCTTGAACTTAGGGATGTCATTGGGATTGAACTTTTGTGGAAGAAGGTCCTTATCCACCGAGACCCCTTGGGAGCTAATCTCTTGAAATCTAAAGTCGCTGGACAATTTGCCCAAGCTTTCCTGGATTAGGTCCATTTGTTTTTGTTTTTCAGGATTACTTATTTGCAGCGATAAGTTTTGCAACATCTCAGCCAAGTTGGCTACCTGTCCCTTGACTTCATTAAGTTCTTCTTGACTAGCCATTGCCTTCTTAGCTTTCCTTTTCCTACCGATTGGTTTGTCGAAAAGTAAAACTTGAACAAAAAGTGTTGTCTTTGATTAAACGCCCTTCCTTTCTTGACCACGCGCTGTAATTTAAACCATATTTGTTTTAATATTTGACTCTAATTGACTTGACTTTATGTTTAAAAGACTTAAAAGAAAAAAAAATGGGGTATATATTTTAAGGGAATTTAAAAATTGGAGGATTAATATCCGACTTACCCCCTTAAAAAAAATGACGGAAAACACGCATTCAAGACTCTCTAGACATGGTCATAATGTGACAAACATGTTATGTGTGTGCTTTATGTGTATGTGAGTGACATGCTTTGACTACTAGTGTATGACCATGGGACTTTAAGTGCCTAAGCTCAATTAAAGACTTAAACATGGTTTGAACCATTAACAAACTGATTAATCCGATTAGTAGACTGTTAATTAGACTCGTCGTGATGACTTGAGCAAAAGAACTGGACTGTCGCTAAAACAACAGGACTGTCTCTACGGTTTAGAGCCTTTCGCCAGACGACAAAATTGTCGCCAGGCGACAGACACTAGACTGCAGCGCCACAGTCCAAATTCCTGCGCCATTGCTGGAACATTAATCTGGACTGTTTCCAGTAATTTTACTCTAAATGGACATGCCTAAAGTCGTACTAAGTCGAATTGATTAAATTATTAGCCTTTAATTAACTCAAAATTAATTAATTAATTAGACAAAGTCCTTTTAGGCATTAGTCAATTTATTTAGTCTTAATCACAGGTCAAACAAACGGTTAGCACATATATAATAAAAACAAGCAAGGGTGCACAAGTAGTTCACATAGTCACAAGATGAGTTTGCAACCTAACCATGGCTCTAGTTCTCTAAAGTTCGAGGATATGGGTTAAGTCAAAAAGGTACATGGTTAAGAATCCATATGCATTGCACACAAGCCTACCGGGAGGGTTGGAGCGAATGGACAGGATTCCGCGAGTGCGAGATGAAATCGGACTCGACTCCATGGTTTGGTGGATTCACAAACATTACACGTACCCAAATCTGAACTTTGCACATGATAGTGGGATATTCCATTGGGCAGGTGAAGCAGGAACCCCCAAAGGGTTATTTCCATATGTAGAACACATATGGGTTCAGAAAAGTGAGAAAATGACTCAATCAATAAGCAAAATCGAGCCAACAACACTAGAAATGGTCAAAGCAAGAAGGCAGACCCCTGGCTCGGTATTGGAAGAACTTGGCGCCAGACTACAGGGACTGTCGCCGCAAAAAAGCTTCTGTCGCCAAGCGACAGAACTGTCGCCAGGCGACAGAAACTTTTTACGGGCGACAAGCCCTGTTTTCTAGACGCTAGTTCCTACATGCCTTGGCAAGTTTCTGTGTTCTTCGAATTTTCCAGATTTCGCATCATCTTTTCGATTCTAGTCATGAAAGATATTTCTCAAATTTCCTACGTGTAAAATTCCTATGGATTGACTCATGGGGTGCTCCCATGAGGACCTTTTAATGCATATGACAATAATGTTAATCAAATCACGCACATGAAATACTTAGAATTTTTCGAGTCTCATCCGCTCATTCTAAATAATTGCCAAAATTTAATAAATTTCAGGAATATAAATAGAAATCCTCCCCAGTGGAGTCGCCAAAAACTGTAGGGAATATTTCAAGCATTATGATAACCCCAAACTTGAACCCCACTGTGATCATACACTAAAGTACCATAAACGAATTAAATTTGGTAACTTTAAAACACTTCATTCAATTAAAATGATCCCTATTTGAATTAAGTGATTCCAAGACCCTTTATTTGTGCAATAATTGACCGGACTTTGGCCCTACCATCAACCATTACATTTTCAAGGTGAGTAAACTCTTTACTGATTACAACTCTTGTAACTCTTGGTTGAATAATTAACCATCACATGTTTAATTATTACCATTTGCTTCAAGGTTCTAAACTCTTTAGGTAACCTTATTGAGTATAACTGTAGGGAATATTTCAAGCATTATGATAACCCCAAACTTGAACCCCACTGTGATCATACACTAAAGTACGGTGGCGTTCCAAAGGGAAAGACAAAGAGCAAAAAGAGTCGCCAACAAGTTTTAGGAACTTGTAAACCCAAAAGACAATCCAAAAGGACCATCAACTCCATAAGGTCTTGAACCAAATAGGGTCCGGGGATGAGGGTACGAATCCAATCTACAAAAGAAAGGACCCGCCCTATAAAATAGGCCTCTACTTTGTTCTGCTCGTATTCATGTGCGCTTTTCGAATAACATACAAACATTATATTGATCCTACCCTGTTTAATCTATGTTGGTTGAAATTAATGCACAAATAAAACTATTATTGGCGATCACTTGAATTAAAATCACATTAGCCTAAACCAAATTATTAATTATCTTATTAAGCGTGATTTCAAGTACAAATTCCCTTTAACAATCATAAAAGGTGTGATCAAGCGATAACAATAAAATATAAAGCAACATAAGGATAAACAATAAATAATGATGATAATAGCATGATAAGGCATAATAAAGCTTAAAAATAATAGCAAGATCCTAAGCATGATACTAACAAGATTAATAACAAATCCTAGCATGTCACTAAGCAATAAAGATCGAAGCTTTAAACCTAACATGGTACTAACATGATATTAGAAAGAGTAAAGGCACCCTAAACATGATTCTAGAAAGCATTAAATAACATCCTAACATGATACTAGGAATCATAAAACAATAATAAACATGCTTTCTACATTGAAAGAGAGTAATAAGATTACATACTTTGAAGCCTCGTACCTCTTTCTAATAACAAAATACACAAGTTAGTAAACTTCAATGAAAATAATAAACAACAATTAAAGAATTAAAGAATTAAATTAAATAAAGTTTTGACTAGTTTTGGACCAAACCCTCAGAAAATATCAACCTTGCACGTCTAGGGCGAAGGCAACTTCGAACTTGGCTAAGAGACTCTAAGTCTTGTGAATGCGGAATATTGTATTTTGTAAAAAGGTTGTTTTAGAAAAAGAGAGAAAGAAAAGAATATATTTCTTAGAGAGAGAATAGAGAGAATTGAGAAAGAGTTGATGATTGTGAAAGTTGATAATTGTGAATATTGTTTGTAGATGATTTTGGTAGATGATTTCTGAAAACAGGGATTCGGACGCTATTTATAATGAAAATAATCCGAAAAAAACATAGAATTTGATAAGGAATAAAACTCCACGCTGTCGCCAGGAATTAACTCTGTCGCGACGCGACAATGTCTGTCGCGCGGCGACAAACTTGTCGTTTGGCGACAGCCTGTATTAGCGCGTTTTTCTTCACGCGGAATCCGATCTTTAATCAACTTGATCTACGGAATCCGTACAGAAGATAAAATACGTATTTTAAGATAACAAAACAATATTTTATTCCAAATAAAAATCTTTTAAAGATAATTAATTATTAAATCTAACAATATTAGAATTAAAAGGAACTTTCTAGAAACTTCTAGAAAACTATAATTAATCCTAATAATTTTAGGAATAACAATTAATATTGGGCCCTCCTCTAGATCATTGGGCCGTATTAAAATAAATAACTGGGCCCAGTTTAGTATTTTGGCCATAACTTCCTCAATATTCATCGGAATCAGGCTTATAATATATCGTTGGAAAGGTCTCTTCGAGCCCCGTCCATCTACACCATTATTGGACCCTTATCATGGACCAAAATAAACTGAATTGGACGTTTTCAAATAAATAAGGTCGTTTTCAAAAACAGAGAGAAAAGAATTTAATTAAAACTAAACCGCAACACTTGACTTTCAAATCACTTTCACCTAATTCGATAATAACACAACGTGCAAGGCATTCATCACTGGGTTTGGTTTTGGGGAGACACAATTGGGTGTCTACAATAACCAATTAAAATTGTAAAACTTGATTTACCCCAACTCTCCCAAGATATAAAATAACACCTTGCTTTGGCATGATCTATCATAAATATCAAAGGTTTATTGGGAAAAACAACCTTAATATTACCGGGACCTAGATTCATTATGTTTGTGATTAATTTAGTGAACTCTAGTGCATCATCACAAGCATCAATAAAATCTGACATGCATAATCTACTAATGCATAAATAAAAGCATGACATAGTATATCCCTTAATCCTAAGAAAACTAATACAGCAAAACTCCCACTTGAACCTTCATGGATCTCATCCATCTAGCTCCTTTGGGCCTTCACTTCATTGGCTTCTTGAATCAATTGCAACCTGTAATACTATTCTATTCTATCTACTACTCAAATAAAATAAAATAAATTACAAAAACACTTAACGGTACGCAGACCGTATTTAGATTACAAAAATACTTCACGATGCGCAGATCGTATTTAGTAATCTATCTACTAGGTCATACTAGTCATTATCTGGCAACATAATATCATATATTATAAAATTGCCACATAATAAATCACTCATCATGATTTCCTAAAGTACAACATCGAATGTTCATAATTATGGAAACATGGCATCTAAATATCTCATATTTTAATTAAATTACTGCAATTAGATAATATCATATATTATTCATTACCAATCATAAAATATCATATATTTTAAATTAGGCATGAGATAAAATCAAATCTCATTTTAATCTTAAAAGATACATCATATTTATCCTCAAAGATTATCCTAATAAAATTAGGAGATTCTATCCTAATTACTAGACAATCACAAAATTTTATATCAATTATATCCTAAAAAAATTATGGGATAATCTCATTATTTGAATCAATTATTATCCTTTTGGAATATGCTCAAAATATCCTAACAAATCCTATCCAAAATTAACAACTTTAATTAAGGATAATTATCAAAATAATAACTTTTGAAAATTTGATATCATCTTTCAAAATAAAATTTGATTTTTTAAATTTTGAATTTTAAATTAATTTTTTTTTTAAAAAAAAAAACTGTGCACCAACCACCGTGGTGTGGCCAGCCTAAGCCGGCCACGGTGGCCGTACACCTGACGGTGTACGCTGCCGAAGCAGTAGCGGCAGCAGTGCTGCGCAACACTTTGCACGGTGCTGCTGCTACTCTTATGCTCTTGGACCCTTGCTGTCCCGCCCCTGGCCTCCCTCTTGGACCACCACTAGCGGCAGCCACTGTAACTGCGCCACCCAGCTGCGGCTGTCGCCTTAAATCAACCTTTCAATTTTTTTAATTTCAATTTTAATTAACAACTTTTGTTAAATAAAATTAATGGGGTCCATGATAAATTAAAACATAACTTTTATGCTAATTTATCTAATTAAAATTAAATTCACAATATAACTTTAAAATCTAGGGTTTTTCATGAAAAATAATCCCCAATTTAGTTTAACTTTTAAATCATTGATCATGCAAAATTCACAATTTATACATGAAATCAACTAGATTAAAATCATGAAGCATAAAACAATCGAAATTATTCAAAAAAAAAAATAATTTAAGGTTTAGGGTTTCGAAAAATTTGAATGGGGCTAGGCGTTTCAAAATTTTCGAGCATAATAGGGCCAAATTCGGTCCTTTCTAGGCTATTTTGAGCATAATTAAATCACATTTAATCAATTCCAAGAGTTAAATCACATTTAATATAATAATTGAACCATAATTAAATTATTCTCCCTCTTAATTGAATTAAAATTTGTGGACATCAAAGATTTATAGTCAATATGCATAAATGCAAGAGTTAGGGCCTGTTCACATTTACTTAATTTCAGTTCATTTCAGTTCAGTTCAGTTCAGTTCAGCTCCAATCAGTTCAGTTCAGTTCAGTTCAGTTCCAATCAGTTCAGTTCAGTTCAGCTCTTAATTTTTCTCTCACATAAAATATTCATTTCAGCTAAATTCAGTTCAGTTCAGTTCAGTTCAGTTCCAATCAGTTCAGTTCAGTTCAGTTCAGTTCCAATCAGTTCAGTTCAGTTCAGTTCAATTCAGCTCAATTCAGTAAATATGAACAGGCCCTTAATGGATACCACAGTAGGATTTTAGATATTCTAAGCGGAATTGCATGAATCATATTCATAAGCATCTAAACACCAAGATCAATGCATAACACATAAAGAACATATAATTGTATCTTTGAAGCGTGATTCCTCGTGCGATTGAGCAAGAACAATGGGAGATAAAGAACCTCAAGCGTGATTCCTTTACTTGGTCCACGGGCACAAATTAAACCTCCACTAATGCTAGTTAGTCGTGATTGAACCTTTCTATCAACCTTCTACGGAGAGGAGAGGAACGAACCAACCAAGATTCACCACCACGAACACCATGCGCCACCTCATAGGATCTACTCTATTAGGCTTTGGCCTATTTGATTAGCCCAAAGTTCATTTATCATATCTAGCAACAGATAATGATGACCTAAAAAAATGAACTTAATATCTCCATAATAGTGATACTTAATATATCTAGTAATTGTATTTATCGAAAACATAATTTCTTCAGCTTGTTGATTCTACCCTTCCATTGTCTCAAGGACATGGCTTGGGGCTGCCTTTCCACTGTTTCAAGGACGTGGCTCGAGACTTGTTATGCCACTGTTTCTTATGAACAGTGTTTCTACCTTCGCTTTATTGTAGCGAGGCTTTAATGAGGCAATTACGTTGTTTTCTATTTTGATTTCTGCAGGCTGATTTGATGTCAGCATGTTGAGGCCATTTTTCGCTATTTAGCTTTTCCTGTTCAAATTGTCAGAAATATGCAGCGTTGCAAAATATATGTAGAAACAATAAATAAAGCAATAGCTTGGAGTATAGGAAATAATCCCTTGAGCTTCTCATTATTGGAAAGTGGTTTAAATACAAAGATTACAAAACACTAAGCTAGGGTTATAATAAATACAGCTGGTTAAGGGGAGTGAACCTAGTAAATACACAATTATATACATAATCTAATACACCCCCGCAGTCGAAGCGGGAGGTTTGTGAACGCTAAGACTGTTTCTAAAGTCATCAAAGAGAAGTTGTGGAAGACCCTTGGTGAAGATGTCCGCAATTTGATATCGAGAGGGAACATGGAGGACATGAACTTGACTAAGAGCAACTTTTTCGCGCACGAAGTGGATGTCCATCTCAATGTGTTTTGTTCTTTGATGTTGAACCGGGTTGCCAAAGAGAAAAACGACACTAACATTGTCAAAATACACAATTGTGGCTTTCTTGATGGGACAATGAAGTTCGAGAAGGAGGTTGCGAAGCCAACATGATTCGGCAACGACATTAGCAACACCACGATACTCGGCCTCTGCACTCGATTTAGAGAGAGTGGGCTGCCGCTTGGAAGACCATGAGACCAAGTTATCACCGAGGAAAACTCAATATCCCGAGGTCGAACGGCGAGTATCGGGGCAGCCACCCCAGTCAGCATCTGAGTAGGAAATTAGGCTGGAAATAGGGGATGCGTAGAGGTGCAAACCGAGAGATAGAGTGCCTTGGAGGTACCTCAAAATGCGGCGGAGAGCATGCATATGTTCCTGCCTTGGGTCGTGCATATACAAGCAAATTTGTTGCACGGCGTAGGAGATATCCGGGCGGGTGAAAGTGAGATATTGAAGAGCTCCGGCAAGGCTACGATATAAGGTCGGATCATCAACAGGGGGACCGGAGGTGGAGCTCAACTTTGCTTTAGTATCAACAGGAGTGGAGGATGACTTGCACGAGGACATATTGGCACGAGCAATAATATCGGCAGCATATGATATCGGAGCCAGACATAGAGGTCACGGATTCGAATCTCATCCACCCTTCCTTTAAAGTGGAATTAATTCGCGCCAAGTATGGGTGGGCTTGTTTTGCATCCACATTTCAAGCCCAAAGGGCTTTTTATGTGAGGGGAAGTAATAGAGTATAAAATATATTCCTGGGCCTCAACCATCATTTTAAGCTTTTGGTTGAGTTGGTCCTTTAACATAGAGCTGCCTTATACATAGGTGAATATTAAAGTTATCCCCTAATATTAGCCCTCCCCTAGTATTGGAGATGCCAAGGCAGGTCTAAGACTTAAAGGAGAATGAAAATACTTATTTCTCTGCTGAACAATCTGACTGTCTTGCTGGAAATTTTTATCTCAGCCCTGGAAAATTTTCTTGCAGAGATCTCTACTTTACCCTTGAAGATTCTGATTTTTCCAGCTTGAAAATTTCTCTTTTAAGTTGAGGAAATCCGGTTGGCTTGCTGGGATTTCAGAGTTGTTGAAAATACCGTTTTTCCTTCCGAAAAATCTGACTTTGTTGAAATTTATTTTTTCTGATGACTTTGTAGTAGGATTATGTTGCCATGCTGCCGCTATCTTCTAAGGCAGCCTTTATCTGCCAAGCGTGCTTATTGTGGCTGCTTCCTTTTCAAGTGAACAAGTGATTCCATGCTGCTATGGGATTTGCAATTTGCAGGCATAGACCATCACAGCTATGATTACCTGAGTTGCTACAACCACAACTGTTAGTCCTGCTCGGCTGAGTCCAGAATTTCTCTGGGATTTGCTGCTTAGATGAGTTTGGCTTCAGAGTTATTGTCGTTAATTTACTCTTCTCCATGGACTACCCTGTATGATTTAATTGCAGGAGTCACAATTAATTGATGACCAGAAGGTCACATGATTTACTCTATAGTCAACTTGCTAGTAACTTGCCGTGGATGCTTCAATTTTCCCTTGATGTGCTTCTTGTATATCTTGTATATCCCTCAAAACGTGATATAACATATTTGTTTCGAGAAAGAAAGGAACCAGAAGAAGACGATCAACATTGCTATAAACATCATCAGGCCCTTGATCCCTGAGCCCTTGATATAAGGCCACACCATACTTTGCAGTTTCTCTAATTCAACATTCACAATCTGGATTTGTTACAGAGTATCTTCTAAAGGTAGTGCTGCTGTTGTTGGTGGCCAAATTCCCTTTTTGAGCGACCTTACTGCGAGTGAGAGCACTCACAATTCTATGTAAAGCCATATTATCAAGCTGTGTAATTAAATTTTCTGATCATTCGCTACTTAAGACAGAATAGTATATTCCATATACTCCTACTCCCCCGCTTTTTCCTGCCTTCTTTGCTTCTGACTTCAGCCTTTTATTTTATTTTATTTATTTATTTTTATTTTTATTTTTAAAACGGTGCCATATTGCTTATTAGCCGTCAGCTGTTGCTGTATGTTCATAACTATCTGTGCCCGAGCTTGCTGTTGCAGTTACTCTTTGCTGATCGTAGAACTTCTCAAACTGGCAGTACTTGTTGCATAGCTTCATTTGGCTTCGAACTTACTGTCATGCTGCAAGGCTGTACTTTGTGCTCTGAAATATCATGCAGGCTTTATCAGGCTATTTTTGTTGGAATAGAGCAGGGACCTTTATCTTCCATGTATCACAACTGGTCGGGCAGCTGCATTAAGGAGTTGTAGTTGCAAGCTTCAGAATCTGTAAGCCTCATTAATCATTTTTTTTTCTGCTGCTGTTGCTCGTTTATGCTGCTCCCCAGAATGAGTTTTAGAGTTTCAGCTACTCTTGCCATGTTATAGGCGACTGATTTCCATATCTTACGACAGCCCTTTGCTTTGTTGATATCTTACTGATCATAAAATGTAAGGCTATTTTGCAGGAACTTTTATCAGCCTCCTTTGTCAGGATTTGCAACAATTGAGTGCGAACACATGATGCTTAGATGATAAGTTGTTGATCTGCCCATTCTTACTCAAAATCTGCTCTATAATATTTATCTTGAGTGAGAATATAATCGGAAGAACACATGATACTCAGATGATAAGTTGCTTATATGCTTGAACATTTTATCCAATGGCTGCCTCGTGCTGAATGTATGCTCGCTTGTTAACATAATTACAAACCAATCACGATCAAATATGCATGAAGTTCCAGCAATATATACCGAACTCCTCAGATGATATTTGTCCAATTCCTGCGGAAGAGTTTTCTGATAGGACACTTTCAGAGTATTTCACCCTGTACTAGCGATCACATTGCGCTTATAACCATTTGCTGCAAATCCCATATCATCAGAATAATTATGCACATAAAATTCAGCGATTGCGTCTCCTATCTTAGCTATTAATCTTCGGAGCATTCAATCTGAATCAGGCACAAAATTAATTCTGAAATTTCTTCCGGTGCTTCTTGAGGACGAATCTAGCCTTGCTGTAAACTTGTTAAATCCCATATCGTTTTGTTGATCAGAACAGGCTTGTATATTCTTTTGCAGCTACTAGAAATTAGGACTGATCTTGTGTCATAGACTTGTAATCATTGCAGAAGTTTATATTAATTTGTTGATCAAACCTATCTCGCGTTTCATGGAGTTTTAATGCTCTGATCGTCTTGCTTGTAAACGTTAAATCCCTTTCATATTCTCAGCGGCTACTAACATCTGCCATAATATTTTAGTATTTGCCTCGCCATCACACTATAGCCATTACCATATGTTGCAACTTCTTTAGTCTAAATTCTAAACACATATTCTTATACTACCTTCTTCTCCTCGGAACAGCTTGCTTACAGGACTTGGTTCTCCACTTTATCATTGTAAACAATTATCATAAATAAGAGCTATGACTTGCATTGAAATTTTTTTTAAGACTGATCCAATTATCTTAGTATTCCGTTTCCTCTCAATCTTCGCATCAGACATTTAATGTGCAAATTGAGACAAAAAACAGAGCCACTCTAATACTTTGTAGTCCTCCCCGGTCTTCTAATTTCTGTGTTTCACCTAATCAGCTTTCTGTCGCTGCACGCAAGTAGTACCCTTGCAGACGCTAGTCATGCTATCAGGCTTATCAAAGTGACCAATCATAATAATTACTATTATTATTATTGGACAATTTTGCAATGGCTACCACAATTTTGTAGCCATTGTAATCTTTTAATCTAAGCCATTGATATACAATATTGAATCTTAACCATTCATTTAGTTGACAAATAATAAAAAAAAAAAAATTATTTTTTTTTTAAAAAAAAAAAACCTAACTAATCGGTTACTTTGCTATTCCTTCAACAATGCTCTTTTCAATTCCTCCCATTGATCTATGGTTTTTAGTATGATGATCTTGTTGATAGTTTAATATTCCGTCTTACTTTAAATTCCAAATAAATTTTAAGATCAATTTCGCTGATTTTGGTAATAGGGAGATGATTTTATTTTTATATGGGTAAAGAACTGAATTGAAGATTAATAATTATCTTTCTACTTGTTCAGTCATTTTGATAAAAGAACTAATCACTTATCTGGTCCCTAGCCATATTGATCCATAAACAACAAAACTAAAAAGTTGATCTGATTTCATGACTATATGTTGACAACTATTTAAGGGAATGAAAATCTTAATTGTTTGAAGATTAAGCTTCTAGCTTTGAGAGAAAGGGAAGAGAAAGGTGATTTTTGATGATTGAAAATGGGAAAATACGAACCTATTAATAGAGAAAAACATCCGGAAACGATCAGAAAAGATCGAATTCCAATCGAAGTAAAACTACTCCCATCGCGGCGTAACAGGGCTATCCCGACGCGATGGCCCTGTCGCAATGCGATAGGCCTATCACGACGCGATGGACTTGTCGCAGCGTGATGGTGCTGCATGATAAAATTCGCCGTACGGAGTCCTTATTTTTAATATAATTGGGTAATTAGAGTCCGTACTTTATCATTAGAATCAGATAAAATCTTTTTAAAACACTTGTTTTATTTCAACTAAAATTCTTTATCTTTTCTAAGTTATAAAAATGTAATTATTAATCCTAATCTCTTTAGAATTTAAAATAACCTTCTAGACTATTCTAGAAAATTAAAATAATTCCTAATGACTTTAGGAATGATAATTAATGGACCCTCAACTTAATCATTAGATCGCCCATAAAACTTATTTAAGATCCAATTTAGTATTTGGGCCATAACTTCCTCATTATTTATCGGAATTGGGCTTATAATATATCATTGGAAAGTTGTTTTTGAGCCCCATCCAACTACACTATTATTGGACCCATATCATGAATCAAACTAAATTACATTGGATATTTTTCATAAATAAAGTACGAAAAGAAAGATTTTTGAAAACAGAAAGAAATATTTTTATTAAAACAGGGGAACCACGAGACTCTTTCACATTTCACTTCGTTCGATAATCAATTACGTGAAAAGTACTCATCATTGGGTTTGGTTTTTGGGGAGACACAATCAGGTGTCTACAGTACGTCTATCTTGTTCTCTTTTCGATCTCTTTGTTGTTATTAGCTTGAATTAAATGAAATATACCTATAAACAAGCAATATCAAAAAAGGCATACATACTCAACACTTTATGAATCTTGATCAGCTCTAGCTTACAAGATTTACCGAATGAAAAGAGGCCACTCTTTTGGCCTACTAAAAAGAGGTATGATGATTACACCAACACGGGAGGCAACTTGAAACTCCACGTAGATAATCCCATGTTAATAACCTTAGAACAATACAACTTTTTGTTAGCCCATTTGAGTTTCGCCAATTGAGACTTACTTATTCAACCTACATTATTCCAAACCTTGGGATGGGAATGGTGCAAAGAGATATGAATGAAAAATTAGGGGAACGAAACATAAGAGGAGGACACAAAGTTAGTCTAAACCCAAAAAAGGAAAGATTAAATGTAAAATCGTTCTAAACCGAAAACCAAACTTATCAAAAAGGAAAAAAACAAAGAGAGAGAAGACAAGGAAAAGGCACCTAATGTAGAAGTTGTCACACAAAGTAGAAAGGTTTTAATTTGAGAAGCACCAAAAGTAAGGGATTAAGGGAGTATATTTGAGCCTATCCATTTTTCATAACCTTGAGCCTAGCCACGTTACAACCCTGGAAAGGCCCTCCTTGAGGTAGACCATATACATGTATCACAAAAATCATCATTCTACGAAAATATGGCCCACCTTAGGCCTTTGCACATATGGATCTACTATTGAGTAGTTATGCCCATATATAAAATGCATGAAGTGTTGAGTAAAAGATTATAAAATCATATAAAAAAATTCAAATAATTTGGATGATTTGATAGCCATTGGCTTGATTACATCATTTTAGTAAAGCAATCGAATTCGATGTTTTCCATATCTTTTGCCAAGAAAAATAAGATGACTATCACTTTAAAAAACAATCATCTTATTTTCTTTTAATTATAGGGCTATTTATTACCAAGGTGATTCAAGTTCTATATACATTTCCTAGAAAGAAAACGAGTTAATACAATAAATTGATTTAATATATCGACAGTCTGAACGCCAACTTTAGATGTCTTTTACAACTCTTGAGCATTGGTCTACTCACGTATCATGAACAACTAATATGTCCGAATGCGTGGAATATCTTCATCCTCTCTAAGAGAGGAACATTGATTGAACATGATCGCTACATGAAAAAATGATCGTTATCGCTATCACACGTATACCTCACTGCCAAATCATCACGGTGATTCAAATATTAAGTCAATAATCCTTGCTTTTTGAAAACATGTCTATTTCTCTTTTTTTTATTCTTCTATGGGAAAGTTGGATCCCTTTACTTTTTATGCAAATCCGTCTTTTTTGTTCATTTCTTTTTTAGGGGGTAAGTCGGGATAATCCCTTTCATTTGGAAACTAAAATACTTGAAAAATAGTATAATTTTTTGCTCTTTGCCTCAAACTGGGGGCTAAAAAAGCCAAGACATCCCCAGTTCTCTCTATTTACAGATTTGAACACGCTATTTATGCTACGAAATCAATGTCATGCAAATCTTATTACGAATCATCTTAATAACTTTAAATGACAAAGCGAAGAATACCACTTCCTATTATCTGACCAAGATAATAAATTATGTTACTTGATCAAATAGTTCGTGATAAACATATGCAATATTCCACAAATTGAAAATACAAATCATGGGGTTTCAAGTAGACATGAGAAACATCCCCTATCATATGTATACATGAATTCCGAAAGTCACCTAAGTCTACACTTGGGGGCTACAAAAATATAGGTCTCACCTTAACTTTCGTTTTGAAATAAGATCATATTTTGGAAGGTGATTCGAATGATTTTATAAATTATTCTAACACTCCATCAAACCTAAGTTTGATAAATATTCATTCTCACACTACGGTGCTTATTTAATTGGAAGAACACTTTCAATTAGCAAAATATGACAATGATGACAAACACTAAAAAGAAAAAACATAAACAAGATTAGATATACAAAAGTTTGTTCACATTTTCATATCTTTGTTGAAATAAGTTGCAAATTACAACTTACCTTCATCAATCTTGGACGAAAAAAGTCACACTCAATTACGAGCTAGACTTTTCTATACATTTTGGGTCCAGTTTCAAAAATAATATTTTTAAACAAACTTTCATTTGTTGGACCCTCTCCATATTTTGAATTCTAGTTCGAAATAACATATTTCTTACCCTCCAAATTATAAAAAAAAAATAGTCTTCAAAATTTCCTTTCTGAATTTTTGTTTCATTTTCTAAAATAAATAAATTTCAGATTCTAAATAACCATTTGGATAATACATGTACATACATAAATATTTCTAAAAGGAATGAACTAACATTCGACTTCTTCTTGACTCGAACTTGTTCTTGCCTAGTCATCCTGCGAATATTGGCTTAGGGATGGTAAATTGAACAACCTACAAGACCAAAATCAAAAATTGAAAAGAACAATGAAATCATTTGGTGTTTTAAATCAACTTTCAGAATAATGTCACCGTAATGATCTTTACGAACGTTTAGACATTAGGTAAAAATTAGGTAAAGATTATTGAACCTTAACTATAATTGTTTTGGGTTTGAAAACAAGCGTAAGCCATGTCATTATCCTAAAATGTTCTCAAAACATATGGGATACTTAGGCTCATTCCCATATCATGATTATATGAATGGCCTAAACAATAGCAAGTTATTAGAACTACCCCAAATTGGGGCTCCAAGACTTGTGAAATAGCAAGAATGCGCATAACCCGACTCATGGGGGCTCCAATATCCACAATAAACAAAATGAGATATTCATGTCATTTGAGCTACTTTCGAGAATCGCCTAAACTATAAATGGTTTACATAGATCTCGAGCCTTACAATTTTCAATTGCATCACAATGATTTGACAATCATTTTGTTCCTTTGAAAATTATGTTTGCAATTGAACTTGGCCATTGAAAAAGCTAAATATTCGAGCCATTTTCAAGTTCAAAAACTAATCTTAGTGCATAATTGTTTCAACACCTCAAAGAATAGAGAGTACGACTAGTATAGAGCCAAAGAAACAAAATCATGAGTATCAAAATAAAATTCAAATGCATACAACATACTTGCTCATACAAAAGTTTAATAATCAATAGTTCATCATGAAAATTGTATCAAGACACTTCATTAACATAAGACAAACAATTTCTTGAGTTAAAATGTAAATAAAAAAAAACTCCCAAGTTAAAAATTAAGGGGTCTTCATCCTCTATTGTTGCACACTAGAAATTCACAAAGAGGATATTATCTACTTTCTCGAGCTTCAATCAGTAACAAAATTTGAACTCAATAGAAAGAATTCGAGAGTAGCGAGAATAGAGGAAAAAATTGAGCAACATTTCATATTTCCTCTTACTTGTTCCAATGAATGACAAATATTACTAGACTTAGAAAATTTCATTTGTTAAAACTAAGAATGGTCGAAAACGATTTTAACACACTCGTTTAAACGTTTCAAAGATTCTGGTTGTACAATAAGACAAAACACAAGATTTGTAGACCCATTTCAAGCATCATGAAAGGGTCTAACTCTTAAAAACAAACAAGTCATCAAAGCTACCCAATGTTGGGGGCTACGACATCTGAAAATAAAATGGGGGCTTAAAAGCTCGAGATATAGCCAAATTACACCAGTTCGATGATATCTTTAAGAATTTCCTAAACTAACAAGTTTTGTGCAAATCATGAAATTATAGTTTTATAAGTGAATAATAATAACCATAGGTTATTTTTATCACTGTTAAAACCAATTTTGCAAATTATGTATGACAAAAATAAACGTGAGTCACAAGAACAATTTCATGCCATTATCAAAGTTTAAAATTTCGATCATAATTTTAGTGCATAATTGTCGTTCTAATAACACTTCGATTTACATTAAAATTTACAAGTATAGTCCATGTGACCAAAAAAGAGAAATGTTCAAGCACAAATTCTTGTATGCTTGTATATGCTCATATAGTATAAATACTTTACCGTTTCACATGAAATTTGTTGCAATATAATGTCACAACAAACATAGAACAAACAAATTCATGAGAACCAGTCGAATTGAAGTCCCCAACTTCTAAAAGTTAGAGTTCGTCATTCGGCTTTCTCCGTTTTATTAACCAAGTTCAAAGTTTGGCACAATAAAAGGAGCAAGATTTACTTTCCTTAGCTTCAAACGACAAAAAAATGGAAAGAGATCGAAAATGGCAAAAGAGGAGAAGAAAAGAGTGAGCTGCAGATCGCGCTTCTCCAACACTTTTTACTAATTCAAATGTTGCGTGCAACTTATCATTTGACTTTCATTTGATTCAAAAGGCTTTCTTTGAATGTGTTTGACTTTGACTTTCATTTGATTCAAAAGCTTTGTTAGAATGTGTTTGACTTTCATTTGATTCAATTAACTTTGTTGAATGCATTTGACTTACATTTGACTCAAAAAGCTTTGTTTGAATGTGTTTGACTTTTATTTGATTCAACCAGTTTCTTGCGCGCGCCTGGCCAGCGCGACCCACTAAGTTGCGCACGGATACTGGTCACTTAAAAGACCGGTAGTTTCGATCCGTTTTGATTTATTTTCTAACGGTTTTGCTCGTTGTTAGACGTAATGGCGCGCAAATTATCGAAATCCTTTCAATTGCTTTGCATTTTGTAGTTTATTTTCTTTTTGTTAGATTTTTGCATCATCCTGCATGCACACCGTGCTTTGTGCCTGCCCCAAGCATACGTTTTGGACGTTTTTTGTGAGCGTGTCTTAAAACTTTCCGTAGTGGTGCTTTACGTAAAAGCTCCCATAGACAGGTTTGTCATTTTACTGTACAGACTTTAGAAATGTCACGTTCTTTTCTTTTTTTTTGGCGTCCACAGCAAAAAGAATGGCGTATCGTGTAGCGTAAAATTGCATGGCGTATCGTATAGCGTAAAATTGTATGGCATAGGTGCTACATAAAATTGCATCCTCTTCCCCAACAACTTGATCTACCTCCTGTAACAAAAACGATAAAACTTCTTTTTCAACTTTAGGCGTTAACTTTACGAGTCGAGTAGCGCGCTGAACAATCGTGAACAGACACATTGTCGATTGGAAGCAAATACGGTAGTTAGTGAGCTTACTAGCTTACCAGACAGTTAGGGGGTACGTCCACCCCTTGTATAAAGAGCAATATGCCAGATTGCACCTATTTAGACACGTGCCCCCAGTCCTGAGACACGTATTTTCATCTTGTGGACAAAACTGCTGAGTGTGTTGTCGATTTTCTTCTCTCTTACTGGATTTGGATATATGCCTACAATCCTGAGACATGTATTTCTATCTTGTGGACCCTGAATACTTTGTTTTGGCAAGTGAGTGTCAAAACCTCTATTCACGAGTTAGGCTCCGAACGCCGAAACTCCTCTCTTTATATCATCTTTTAACTTGGTAAAATCATGGACTAAAGTTTCAATGACATATCGAGGGACTTTAGATCAACCATGCCATAATTGAGAGGATATCATCCTCTTTACTCTTTTTTAAACCGATATCTTCTCATAACATGACATCACTTAGGACAACCTTTACTTGTAAAAGCGTTCTACACTTGCAAAAGATCAATCTAGATTTTTTAGCACGTTAAGACTAGAAAGTAATTTTTCTAGCCTTAATAGCTACTTGTCTTGAACACTTAGCGAATCAAGGATAGTTTCGACATCCTTAACACTGCTGAAAGATTCTCTATTCTTGGGGAACTTTGCAAAATGAGTCTCGAATTTATTTCCTTGGCTACTTTGATCATCGTCTATTCTAGACTTGATCAAAGTGGGGGCTAATTGTAGACACCTACTTTTGGCCTCCTGTCCCGACAAGAAGTGCGATGATGTTACAAAAATTCGTTATTCATGCTAGATCAAAGTTGAAGTGTTTATAGACTACGAAATGCACTATAAAGTAAGTTAAAACCTATATTTGAGACAAATTTATCTTAGATCCTTACTAATTAGGCCTAAAATGTGCTCATACATGTTTAAACTTGATTAATAACAGACCCAAACGCGTCAAACACAATGATTAGATCAAATGGATCTTACATAGTTAAAAACCAAGCAAATCAGATAAATCAACCATCAAATTTCTATGAAAGGCATACACAGATGGATATCCCTTTCAAAGAGCTTTCCAACTTCATATTATAAGCCCAATTCCGAGTAAAAACGAAGAAGTTATGATCAAAACACTAAATCGAGCCCTAAAACCGACACCCTTGCACTCCAACGGCCATATCTTTTGATCCAAAAGATTTTAACCTAATTCCAACATAATTGGAAAGTAGACATTCAAATATTTCCAATGATATCTCACATGCCTTAATCTAACTTCATAATCAAAAGTTATGAAAGTTTTATAAAATGCGTTTTCGTATAAGGCAAACCGCACCGAGCGCAACTCAGTGAATTGCGTGCGCCTAGCGCGCGCAAGTTGAAGAGATGCGCGAGGCACCCTATCACGACTCCGAGACTTGTGCGCGCCACCTGACGCCGCGGATCTAAAACCCTAAACTTAGATTCCTACGCCTATAAATAGGGGTTTTCGTTCAACCCTAAAGGAGGACCGAAAAATCAGAATTCTAAACCCTAGTATTCTTGAATCCCTAATCTCTCAATTTCTCTTATTATCATACTACTTTTCTTCTCTCTTCCCAAATACTTTCCAACCCTAATTGAATCCATTGAAGTCCTTGGAGGTACGAAGAAGAAAGAAAGTCCATAATGCATTAAATGGAGATTTAGCATAAAAGAAGAACGGTTAGTTTCCTGAGCACTTAAATAATTCACTTTTCTTTTCTTGTTTAAATAACTTTAATTGAATAAATAATGTTGTTTGATCACTTTAAACCAAATTTTAATTAATTTAATTCACGTAGCATTCTTGTGTTAATCAAGACTAAAATTTGAATAATTAATTGGTTTTTTTATCACCTAAGCCAAGGCGAACATTGTTTATTTCTTGTTCTTTTCACGAATTTGAATAACAAAAGAATAACGACTTTTGCAATGTAATTCCTACGTGATTAATGCTTATAAATAAAATCAAATAACTTATTTTTTTAGGAGCCACAATTCATATATTGTTTGGTGATGAAATTGTGAAAAAGGAAGAGCTAGTAGAAGTCGCACTAGGGCTAGAATAGCGATTCCCCCTAAAGGGAACGTTATTGTAGTACCCTCGGTCCCAAACTCATTTCTGGTACTGTAGACACCCATTTGTGTCTCCCCAAAACCAAACCCGGTGATGAATACTTTTCAGGTCGAATCATAATCGAATGAAGTGAAAGTGTGGAAAGTCTAGTGTTGCGGTTAGTTTTTTTTATTTCTCTTCTTTCTCTCTGTTTTCGAAAACCTATTTTATGAAAATAGTCAATCCAGTTTAGTTTGGTCCATGTCAAGGGTCCAATAATAGTGTAGTTAGATTGGGCTCGAAAAGAGCTTTCCAATGATATATTATAAGCCCAATTCCGATGAATAATGAGGAAGTTATGGCCAAATTACTAAACTGGGCCGGGTTTGACCTTTATATGCGGCCCAATGATCTAGAGGAGGGCCTATTATGATTTATCATTCCTAATGCAATTAGGATTGATTATAGTCTTCTAGGATCTTCTAGAAGGTTCTTTTGAATCCTAATGTGATTAGCATTGATAATTGAGTTTTATGAGTTTTATTTAGAATAAAAGAAGTGTTTTAAATGAAATTACAGTTTTACCCCTCGTACGCTTAATTTTATCAAAAATATGAAAACGTGTGAAAAAACTGCCTGCAGCGCCGCACCACAGGCTGTCACCTGGCGATACGCCTGTCGCGCGGTGATAGAGGCTTGTGTGGCGACAGCGTCGTGTTTTATTCTTTTTGATACTCTGATTCTTTTTTATCATATTCCGGCTGATTTTCGTTATAAATAGCCTCCTTAAACCTCCGTTTTTAATAACCAACTCTCATCAAGAATTTCTTGATACTCTCTCTCTCTCTTTCTAAACCCGCTTTTCACAAACAAAATTCCACATTCACAAGATCTAGACACACCTAGCCCTATTCGAAGTTGCCTTCGCCCTAGACGTGAAAAGATATAATTTCTGTGGGTTTGGTCCCAAATCCCTATTTCCATTATTTAATTTAATTGTTTGTTTTATTATTTTCCTTGAAGTTACTAACGTGTGTATTTTGTTATTAGAAAGAGGTACGAGGCATCCAAGTAAGTACTTAAATTGTTTCATTTATATTTTGATATAGAAAGAGGTACGAGGCATCCAAGTAAGTATCATGTTAGGATGCTTTCCTTAGTATGATATTTAGGATGATTTGCTTATATCAATTATGATTTCTAGGGTGCTTCCTATTTTCTTTCCTAATAGCATGTTAATATCATGTTAGGGCTAAAGCTTTGTTTTTTATTGTTTAGCGACATGCTAGGGTTTGTTATTAATCTTGTTAGTATCATGCCTAGGATCTTGCTATTAATATTATGCTTTAACATGTTTATGATAATTATAATTATTATTATGATGATTATTATTTTTATTATTATTATGTTGCTTGATGCTTATTCATTGTTATTGCTTGATCACACCTTTTATGCATGTTTAAAGGGAATTTGTACTTGTAATCACGCTCAATAAGATAATTAATAATCTTGTTTAGGGTTAATATGATTATAATTCAAGTGATCGCCAATAATAGTTTTATTTGTGCATTAATATTCAACCAACAAAGATTAAACAGGTTTAAGGTTAATCAATTGATTGCATGTAAGTCAGAAAGCGCACATGAATACGAGAAGAATAAAGTAGAGGCCTATTATTAGGGCAGGTTCAATCTCTTTTAGGTTGGATTTGTACCTTCATCCCCGAACGCCAGTCTTGGTTCCAGAGCTATTGGAGTTGATGATCTCCTGGATCGTTAAGGGGTGTAACCTTCACCCTGTGAACGGTTTACAAGTTCCTAAAAGTTGTTGGCGACTCTTTTTCTCTAGCTTCCTTCCCTTTGGACGCCACCATGCTTAAGTGTATGATCACAGTGGGGCTCAAGTTTGGGGTAATGCTTTAAATATTCCCTACAGGTACACCCTCCTTACAATACCTGACAAATATAATCTAATTTGTGTGTCTTCCTCTTTATAAAACAATGGAGCCTTCAATGGAATTGTCGTAGTATCATAATCTCCACTTCCAGAATTCATGTAATAATACAACATAGAACACTGTTCACCAAGACTCTTAACAATATTTTCCGGAATAGTTATGCCTTTGCCTTTAATAGTTGAATGCTCTAAGTTAATAGGTCCGCAACTATCAACTTTCTCTTTGGTTTGCACCAATTCATTATCCGTCTTTTTTGCCAAAGTCATAACCTTCAAGAAAAGATAAATATTAATATAATTCAGTTACAAATATCTTAGATCATTACGTAGTATATCAATGAATTACCTCATCAGTAAAGAAGATTAAATCTAGCGGCCACCCCAAAAAATAATCTTTCGCCTGACCCAACTTACTGATAACGTCATCAGTCTCTTCTGGGATATTTAGGTGAGAATAATCACTGTAAACATGGTCAACACTAACTCTGTAGATGTCACAGTTCATTTTCTTGTTATGAATCACTCTACTAGGACAAGGTTCTGCCGTTCCATCGGCCACAATCACTGAGTTCCCACTGAACTCATCAACTAAAGCAAGACGACATTTAGTTGGGACCTACATAATTGATAATGTCGTAAGAAACATGAAAGCAAAACATCTACATAGTACATTACCGATATTTTTGAAAATGCAAATTCTAGATATCTTTCGAGTTTTTTAGCTATCATGCTGGTTGATCCTAATCTACAAGTATACTAGTCAGGTGTACTCAAAGACTCAGTTAGAATTAGTGTAAAGATGAGCTCAGACTCAAGGTTGCGGAAGAAGTAAAGAAGGTTTCAGACACGAAAGACGGTGAGAACACTGCAGAATTTGCAGCCGGTTTAAATGAAGAATGACTCAACAAAATGCAGTATCTACACGTAGCATTTATGCAAGTGGCTCAAGAGCCGCGGGTAGTCTCTCCACCTTGTTCAACTCTATTGATCAAGACATTCAAGACAAGATTGATGACATTTTAGAGCACTTGCAAGATATAAAGGACATTCAAAGACTCAGTTAGATATACATTTTAGAGCACACATGTTGCAGCAGCAGACCCTTCAAACAGAAACTATTTGACGCTAGAGAGAATCCACTTCTTTGGTAGGCAAGGTTTTTGGAAGGGATGACAAGAAAAACAAGATAATTACACTACTATTGAAAGATGATAAGAGTGCTAAGAATTATGCTGTGATACCTATTATTGGAACGGGTGGTATTGGGAAGACGACCCTTGCTCAGTATGTATACATCGATGAGCAACTGAACAGTTACTTTTATCTTAAGGCATGGGTGTGTGTCTCAAACGACCCTTGCTTAGTATGTATACAACGATGAGAAGGGGACAGCAGAAGAAAAGAAAAGGGAGACTTTAGTCAACAAGCAACAAAAAAGCAAAGTGACAAAACTCATTTAGGGAAAGCAAGCAACAAGCAGTAGCAATGTCTTATGTTGGTTTAGCTATTTTGGTTAAGTAGTCACATAAAGGCTAGTTATTCCTTAGAAAGTTTGAGTATAAATGTAGTAGTAAGCTTAGTAGGGGAATTATCCAAAAATTAAATGAAGGACAAAGCTCAAGCTCGAAATTTGCCTATTGCGAGAATCATAACAAGACATAAGCATGATATAACAACCTTCAAAATTACTCATCTACTGTATATTGTACAATGAGGACCAGGGCAGCTATCTGGTTAGCATGTAAACCTATCTCAAAAATATATCAGTCACACAAATACGCTATAACCTGTGCCATCTCATCCAAGATCATCAAGTGCACACAAGAGGTCACTAAGAGGACTTAAATGGCAATATAATGACCTTAGAAAAAAAAGCCACAAGGAGCACATCTGTATCAGATTTCGCTAACTAGCATCATTCCAGCAAGAACCCGAAGAAGAGCACATATATTAAAGCTTTGGCACATATGATGGAAAAAGGTGTCATACTAAAGGTCAGCATAGAAATGTACTTTGAGAATGAGTGAAATCATAAATCATTTTGCTGTTTTAACACATGTCAAGTTAAATTCTCATAGATATGAATGAAAAAGCTTAGATACAAAATTAAGAAGCTTAGATATAATCCATTGTATGAACAACAAAAGGTCAATACTAACTTTTATCTTCAATAAAAACATCAAATAGCAAGAAAAAGAATACCACTCCAACAGCAAATTCTACAAACAAAACCAACCAACTCCACAAACCTAAAATTAAGAAGACTAAACAACGCTGAACAAACTATTCATCCTAACTCAGTTCTGAATTCAGTTTTGATTTTCAGTTCTGAAAGTCAGCTCTAAATTCCGTTCTGATTTTCATTTCTGAATTCAATTCTGATTTTCAGTTCTGAATTCAGGTCTGATTTTCAACTCTGAATTCAAGTCTGATTTTCAGTTCTGAATTCAATTCTGATTTTCAATTCTGAATTCAGGTCTGATTTTCAGCGCTGAATTCAGTTCTGAATTCAGTTCTGAAAGTCGGCTCTGAATTCAGTTCTAATTTTCAGTTCTGAATGCAGTTCTGATATTCGGCTTTGAATTCAGTTCTAATTATCAATTCTGTATTCAGTTCTGAAATTTGGCTTTGAATTCAGTTCTGATTATCAATTCTGCATTCATCTCATGTGATAATAATTAAGAGTTCAATCTTAGTCAAATGAAAATTTACCTCTAACAAACGAGGACTTAGCTCCGTTGGATTGGTTGAGGAAGATGGGGAAGGTTGAGCATCATTTACTTGCAAATCATTAGCAGTCATGTGTGGTATGAAAGCAGAAAGATAAGAATTTACAGCTGCTGCAATGCCTTCCTTTAATTTTTCTTCAAATTCCCAGGTTAAGTTCTCTTTAAATTCATCTAGTTCTTGTAATGAGAAACCACTTTTAGACATGTTTTTACCTTTTACCGGGCCAAATGCTTTTCTATAGCCGACACCAATCCCACATCCACCAAGTCCTTTCACAAATCCACAATGGTCCTTTTTCCCAAATGCCAAAGTAAGGGCATCAACGCCTCGCTCTGATTGTTTACACTCTCCTTCCTCAGATTCCTTTGCTTGTTTTTGCAAGTTCTCTTCCTGTTTGACAAAACATAGAAAAAGTTAATTAGATGACCAGAAATCTGTAATGTCAGTAGATTTCTTTATTTTGATAAACTATGACATACAACTATATTAACAATTCGAATAGTCTCTGTATCTTTTGGGTCGATGCCCCATGTTCCATCTGGAAATCGCTTTTCATGAGCTAAAACCCACTCAAGAGCTCGACAATAAAAAAAAGAACTAGTTGATGTACTGCTCTTGGAAGTATTGCCAGTAGTTGAAGATTCTGTCAGAGCAGGAAATCTATTTTCATGTCTCTTTTGCTTATTCCAAATTATCTGAGCTCTTTGAAAACTGTTTCGACCCAAGTGATGGCGACATTTGTTTAGCTTTGCATTTTCCTTCCCCTTTTCAATCTTTTCCTGTTTTTTTTTTTAAAAAAAAAAAGAAAAAAAGAAAAGAGAGTTAAACATTATCATATTCTTCACAATCAGTTTTTGTTTGATTAATTAACAATGCATGTGAATATGTAGTTACCTTGAATTCTGCTGATTTACTATATATTTCGAATCTCTTCCATTTCTCCTCTGTAAAGTAACCTTCATAAACTTCCCATGGCTTCATATTTGCTTTAGGAGAAGTGGCCGGGTATGGGTTTTTAAAAGTGATGAATCGTGCCCTTAAATTTGACTTGTGACAGCTGAATCGCGAAGCCACAGCACTATGAAACCTTTTTTGCCTTTCTCCACTTGGATCCTCAATGTGGAACATTCGCTGTGGATTAAAAAAAAAAGTTAACTAATATTTTGAATAGCAACATGACTAACTAGTAAGTGAATAGTTTATACCTTTGCCTCCTCCCATATATTTTCCCGATCCACTTTATCTATTTTTGCATACTCATTCACAGTGATGTCTAATCTCTTAGCACATGCACCAATTTTTTTGCCATAAACGGGTTCCCACTCACCAGTAGGCAAGTCAAAATCATTAAATTCAAGCACCATAGGCTTACTTGATTGTATTGCCTTCGATGGCCCCTACTCCTCTTCTTTGATGACGTGGATTGCAAAGCAACATCTTGGCTTGAGGAAGTTTGCTCTTGACTTTTTTGAATGGCCATATTTATGCTCCTTGATCTAGAAGTGCCTGCATAAAACAAAAGACAGAAACTGAAAGAATTAAATATCACATGAAAAGAGCTATATTTTTACAGATTATATACAAGTAAGTAACAAAGCAAGCAAATATAAATAATAAAAGCAACCTACAGAGACATTATTTTTCAATTCCTGAAGTTATAATACCAATAAAAACAGTCAAGCTTGTGCCGCATATATAAGAACTATGTAAAATTCTATTTAATCTGTCAAAGCTCAAAAGACTAAAATCCAAGTGAAAATGGAGATTATATAGTCATCTAACATTATTGTCTAACATTACAGTTACAAAATAATCGAAGAATTAAAAAGAACTACAGATTGATAAAAAATGAAGCCTAGGTATCAACATATTCTCCCTCCTCATGGGCATACTCTTCATCAGCAACAACGTCTTCCCCCTCTCTTAGAGGTTGAACCCCAATAGATAGAGGCGGTGTATCATCAAATAGGTCATACTCTTCCTCATCAACAACATTTTCGACACCAACAATTCTTCTCTTGCCTTGAACAACAACCTGCCAGTGATGATCAATGTTATCCCTTATATAGAAAATTTGTTTTGCTTGTGAAGCTAAAACAAAGGGCTCTTCCCCATCAACGAATCGACTTGAATCCACTAAAGTAAAACCAATAGCTAGTTCATCTATCTTTTTGCCTCACCGGTTGTCAGCCCACCTGCATCGAAAAACAGGAACTACAAAATCAATATAATTCAGCTCCCATATCTGATGAGTGACAGTTTTGGCACTCATTTGGTTCCTTTTTGGATGATTTTTATTTCATTTTATCTCTCTTTTCTTTAGTTTTCCTTAGTTTTATTCTTGTTTTCTTCATTTTATGCTTTATGTAGTTAGTTTCTCTTTTTCATGTCTTTTTCTAGTTTACTTGTTATTTTTCTCTTTTACTTGCTTTTTATCTTTTGCTTGTAGGTGGTAATTGATTGTCCAAGAATTCCCGAGCCTCCTCTCTACGAGTTTTCATTGCTTTTATGCCTAAAGAAGGTGCAAGAAGTTCCAAGTCAAAGGTGGATCCAAGGGGCAAGCTTCAAGGCTTTGTTTATGCCTTATTCATGGCTTTTATTCTTCAAGAAATTCAAGAAAGTTTCTGCCCACTTTGTCCTCCATCATCATCATCCTGGATGCGTGCACCACTTGAGCTAGGACGAAGAGAAGAAGGGGAGGAAACCCAGGTATGTGCGGGCGCACAAAGGGAGTGTGCGGCCGCACATTGGTCGTGTGCGGCCGCACACCAGGTGCGTGCGGGCGCACATTCCTGGGTGTGTCCCGTGCGCGGCTTTCTCCCTCCTCCGAGCGCCCGCACTTATGAGGGTCTATTTTTGGGCGTCATTGCCGACCTCCTCCTTGTATATATAGTTATTTCTACCTATTTTTGGGTGAGTTTTTAGTTTTAGTTTTTGAATTGGATAGTTAGTTTTTGGGAGAATTTTAGAGAGAGAAACTCAAGAACTAGAGAGAGAAACTCATGATTTTTGGTGATTTCTCAAGGATTCCTCATAGTATTTGATCTTTGGATCAAAGTTTTGTAAGGATCTTCTTCTTGATTTCAATACAAGTTTGATTTTAGTTGATTTCATTAGTTTTTCATATTGTTGATGATTGATTTGGTTATTGATTGAATTTTGATTGATTTTGATTGATTGTTGGTTTAATCTTTGCATTCAAGCATGTTGATGATGAATTTGATGAATGTTGTAGTTTTGATCTCCATTTCTATGGCTAGTGAGTAGTTTCCTAGCTAGGGAGATGGTGAAGCATGTATGAATGATGGAATAGTGTAATTTGGGGATAATTGATGGAGTTGATGATATGATTAAATTTGGTTGATGTTTCATGTGCATGTGTGTGATTAATTGAGGTTTGGCCATCTTTGATTAATACACTAGATTGCATTGTAAGCTTGCTATGATACGGACCATTGATTAGTAGACTTGCAATTTCACGATTGAGGTGCTTTGTGACGTTCCCTAGGTAGTGTTTAGCGTAGTTGACGCTAGTTAGACCTCTAGGTGAACCACCTTAGTATGCTCTTTTGGATACATGATGATTTTCCTTCATATCGCTTGACTTAGTCGGTTTGACCTCCCAAATTACTGTTTCCATTATGATTGCATGTGGATCCATTGCCCTAGTGTCTTAGATTGATTTTATACAAGTTTTCATTACCTAGTTTAGCCTTAGTTCTACCTCAAACCCCTTCTTGATTTCGAAATAGCTTGATTTAGACATCGTGCACTTGATATCCATTCCCTTGGGTTCGACCTTGACTTGCCACTACGCTAAATAGGGGTTAGTTAAGTTACAAATTTTGTTTGATTGGGTGGGGTGGTAGCCCAACGACCTACCGTTCTCCTTCCCATCAAAATGGCGCCGTTGCCGGGGAATGGTGCTTGAGTGTATGTTGTTTTTGAGTCTATTTCATTTTGATAAAATACAAAAAGATTTTGTTTCTCTAGGCTACATTTGTAGCCGTGCTACTAACATTTTTGTGTGAGTTTTGCATGCATAGAACCCGTGATCGTCCCCTTGTTCCCCTTGATCCGGAAATTGAGAGGACTCTTTCAGGAAGAAGAGTGGATAATAGATCCTTGGCTTATAGCTCTTCAAGTGAAGAAGAAATTCAAGAAAAGCAAGGAATGGGTGAACATCCTAGAATAGCCTTGAAGGAGCTTGGAGTGCCCGGGGCATATAGGTTTGAGAGTGGAATAGCTCCACCTACTACCCCGGCAAATGACTTTGAAATCCGGCCGGCAATGATCACCTTGATTGAGAGAAGGCAATATAGTGGGGCTAAGAATGAGAGCCCATTGAACCATTTGAAAAATATTGCAACACCATCAAAGTCAATGGGGTCTCTCAAGAATTCATCCGCCTCAAGTTGTTCCCTTTCTCTCTATTAGGAAGATCTTTGGAGTGGCTAGACAAAGAGGTGAAGCCCAACTCCTTGAGAACTTGGGATGATGTTACAAAGGCTTTCTTGTCCCGTTTCCATCCCCAAAAGAAGACGACGGAGGCAAGAGCCTTGATTCAAGGGTTCAAGCAAAGGCCGAGTGAAAGCCTTTATGAAGCATGGGAGAGATTCAAAGAGTATCAAAGGGAGTGCCCTCACCACGGAATCCCCACATACCAAGTGATCCAAATCTTCTATGGCGGTTTAAGTCCCCAAGGCAAGTCATGCCTTGATGGAGGGGCCGGGGGCCCTATCATGAACAAAACCGAAGAAGAAGTTGTGGACATCATTGAGGACGTGGTGACATATTATAGGGATTGGCAAGATGGGGAGAGGGACTCTTCAAGCAAGCAATCTTCATTGTATTCGGTGGACCATCTCAATGCAATCAACAACCTTTCCTCCCAAATGACAAACTTAGGAAAGGAGGTCACCGCAATCAAAGCTAAGTTGGAGAGCACTTCTACCTCTTCTCAAGCTTCTAATCTTCCCTCCCAATTTAAGGGGAGAGGTACTCCTTCTAACTCTCAACCCCCTCCCTCTTCACATAATATGCCTTTAGGTTGCTTGTTTTGTGATGCATGTGGATCGTATGATCATGACTCTAGTGTTTGTCCTAATGAATGTGTTGATGAATTTGACAACAATGAGTGTGAACATGTTAATTTTGTGTCAAACAACAATGTTCAAAGGCTTGATAATCAAAAAGGCCAATGGAATAGGAATTACCAAAACCAAGGCAATTTTGACAACTATAATCATAATGGTGGTTATAGGAACCAAGGGAATCAAGGTTCTCGTGGTAACCATAACCAAGGTTATAGTAGCCAAAATCAAAGCCAAAACTATGGTAATCAAAATCATAATTATGGTAATCAAAACCAAGGTTATGTAAATCATAACCAAGGTAATGGAAACCATAATCATGGTGGTGGTAACCATAATCAAGGTTATGGTTCAAATCAAAATAGGAGTAATTGGAACAACCAAGGAAGGGGAAATTTTCAAAACAATGCTCAAAGAGGTCCCCCACCCGGTTTTGTTCCAAAGACTCAAAATGAAAATTCCTATTCACAACCTTCTTCTCCTAAGACAACCTTGGAAGAGTTGATTGATAATCAAACTAAGATCATTAACACCTATATGGCGGTTAGTGATAAGAAATTCAATGAGATGATGACCCACAATAAGATGCTTGAGACTCAAATTACCCAATTAGCAAGCACTATTAAGGATTTTGCTAGTCCTTCATCTTTGCCTTCCCAAGGTGTTGAACCAAAGAAACCCGTGTACTCTATTGCCACAAGTGGTGGAAATGATTTTGATGAGGGAGTTTCTTGGTCAAAAGAAGGAAGAGATGAGAGTGGTGCCAAGGAGAATGAAGTGGAAAGGGTTGAGTCTAAGGAAATCTATTGTGAGGTTGACAAAAGAGAAGAGTGTGTTGGTGAAAAGATGAGTGAGATAGAGAGATTTCTCGATCTTCCATATCCCCAAAAATATTTGAGATTCAAAATGGATGAGCAATTTGGGAAGTTCCTTGAAGCTTTTAAGGATGTTCATGATTCTACACCCCCTACCGAACCAATTCCCGACATGCCTAAGTACTCCAAGTTTGTTAAGGAGATCTTAAAAGAGAGAGGATTTTGATGAGGGTAGTTCGGTGGAAGGAGGGAAGTGCTTTAGTGCTCTTATCCATGGTGAACTTCCGAAGAAGATGGAAGATCCGGGGAATTTTTCAATCCCTTGTCAAATTAAGGAAATGGTTTTTGAAAATGCTTTGTGTGACCTTGGTGCTAGTGTTAGCATTATGCCTTTCTCGGTTTTCAAGCAGCTTGATCTTGGTGAGCTTCAACCATCCAAGATAACACTTCAATTGGCCGACCGTTCTATTAAGCTTCCTAAGGGAAGAATTGATGATGTCCCCTTAAGGATTGGAGAGTTTGTTTTTCCGGTGGATTTTGTTGTTCTAGAGATTGAGGAGGATGAACATATTCCAATCATCTTAGGGAGGCCTTTCTTAGCTACCTCGGGAGCTTTAATAGATGTCAAAGGAGGTCAAATTACCTTGAGGTGTGGGAAATTAGAAGAGAGTTTTAAGTTAAAACCAATGCATGAGTCTTTATCTTGTGTCCAAGATATCGCATGTGCTAGTCTTTCTCGTTCCATTGATGGTATGTGCATGATTGATTCTTCTACTAACAATGTTTTTAAGATTGTTGATGATGTTTGTGCAAGTATTAGTGATGTTAGTAAAGAGGAATTTGTGATTCAAAAGCCAAAGGATGAGAGAGATATTGGGTTTCCAAATTGGTTCAAGCTTAATCCTCATGAGGAAGAGAAAGCTTCCATGACTAAGGATGTTGAAGTCAAGCCGAACAAAAAGGCCCGTGACTCAAAGAAAACAAGGAAAATGAAGAAGTTGAGAAGTGAAAAAGAAGAATTTGAAAAGAAGTTTGTGAGAGTTTCATCAAGCAACAATGCGAAGTTGCCAAAGGTTGAAGGAGAATTTGCTCTATCAACCACCTTGAAGAAGGTGGTGTTCTTTGATCCTCCATGATTAGGAGGAAGGGTCGAGCTTAGGACCTTAAGCAAGCGCTTCCCGGGAGGGAACCCGGAGTTTCTAACTTTTCTCTTTGATTTTTGAATTTTCTCATTTTTGTTTCTTTTATTACTTTGTCTTTTCTTTTACTTTTCTCCTTATTTGGATTTTTAGGATGTCCGTTTGTGGGATTGGAATTCAACAAGCATGCATGATGGATAGAAGGTGTTCATGGCACAAATCATATTTTGTTCGATTCTAGTCGAAATTTGAGGTAAAAGGGTAAGAATTTTAGAGAGGTAAGATAGGAATTTCATATTTTGAAAGTTGGAGGAAATTGATACTTAGTGAATTTTTGTGGTGTGTACATGAATTTTCAACTTTGAGGACTTTGAAAATGATTTTAGCTACTGCCTATGTTGTTCCTCATCACCATCATGATTCATGTGCGCACCCAAATAGGCAGTAAGTATCAAATTTTTGAGAAAAAAAGAAGGAAGGGGCACGCACAGGGATGTGCGGCCGCACACGAGGCATGTGCGGGCGCACAGCCTGCGTGTGCGGGCGCACATCAGCACTGTGCGGCCGCACAGATGCTGAACGTGCCATTCATCTTCTTCTTCCTCCTTTTTCCCTTCATTTTCTCATTTCCCTCATCTTCCTCACGCACACTCTCATTCAAACCCTCCTTTGTGTGCACTCCTCCACCCTCATTCATCATCCAAAATCACTCAAATCCTCACTAAAATCACTCCATTCTCACTCAAAATCACTCAAATCTTTCTACACTACAAATTCCTCACAATTTGACCAAAATTTCACTCACTCTCTCTCCTACTCTTGGTGGCCGAAATTTGGGGGTTTTGTGTGGAGTTGGAATTGCTTGCTCAAAATTGGTTTATCTTGCTTCTTTTATGGTATAATCACTAATCCTTGCTTTAATTTTGCCTATTATATCATAAATTTGCATGAATTACAAATTTGTATGAGCATGAATAGTGTAGTATTGATTTTGTGATTTTTGATGCTTGTTCTTGATTTTGGTTGTGATTTGGTGATATTTGATGATTGATTTTGCATGACATTGTGTTGTTTGTTGATTTTGTAGCGATTTTCATCAATTTTGGTTGAATTCTTGTGAGTTGAAATTTTGGAAAGTTGGTAGTATGTGGTGATTTCGGTATTGGCTTTGTGTTTGCTCTTGGATTGATTGAAAAGGAATTTTTCTTGGTACATTGGTATTGTTGATTGGTTTGGAATTGGTTTGATTGAAAGGAATTGTGAAATTGGAGTTTGGTGATTTTGGTAGTAAGCGGTGTATTTGGGTGTGGTACTCTTGGTTCTTTGGTTTGCTACTTGATTGGTTGTTGGTGATCTTCTATACCTCTCACAATGTCTAAATACCTCAAGAAACTCACCAAAAAGCGAAAAACCGATGTTAGCATCGAGGAACCTCCCCGCCTAAGTACCTCCACTAGGCCTAGTACATCTTCTAGGCCTAGTACTTCCAACCCATCTTCCACTCAAACACGACCTCCAACCTCTCTTCCAAAAAAGAGAAATTTCACCGATAAACAAAAAGCCTTTTACCAAAATCTGAAAGATGAAAGAACCCTCAAACAAACCCGCCATTACTTTCAATCCGATATGCTGAAGTTGGGGATTGATAATGATGTGCGGTCATTGCTTTTGAATTTGAGATTGGGGACTTTCATCGCCGATGCCTACCGCACCTACAAGGAGCCTACCTTGGAGTTCTTGGCTACCTTGGAGCTTGTACCCATTGGAGGGGTATATAGGGTGCGGTTCCAATTGTTCAACAACATCTTTGACCAATCTTTAGAAGAGTTCAACGCCGCTTTGGACTTTGATCCCCATGGGGATATTATTAACGTTGAACACTTCATCTTCCCGGATTATGATCAAGATTCTTGGTGGGAAGACATCTCCGGTGGTAGTGAGTTCATCGCCAACAAGGCCAAGATCTCGGACGTGTACCAACCTTGTCTTAGGGTTGTACACCGTCTATTGGGCTATGTCTTGTTCCCCAAGCAAGAGATGGGGAAATTGAGTAAATTGGAGCTCAAAGTCCTTTGGCTATCTACTCGCCCGGAGTTTGTGGGCCGGTTGAACTTGGGCTACATCTTTGCCCAATATTGCTTGGACCTTCGCAAAAGGAGGACGGGAGAGATCCCATGTGGGGGTATGGTAACTAGGCTTTTGACTCACCTTCGCCTCACTGATTATCTCCCATTTTGTAAGGAGATCGGGGATGCAGATTCCATCTACCTCGATATGCAACAATTGGGTCAAATCCAATTTATCTCCAAGGGTTTTAGTGAAGGGAGATATGAGTGGCTAAGGGGCAACGAGCATTGGTGCTTCTTGCCTAACCCTAGCTTGACTTCTTTGGCTAGGATTGCCGACAATGTTTGGCATGTTCCCAGGTCCTTCCGGCATCCCAACTTTGATTCCGAGGAGGATGAAGAAGAAGAAGATGAGGAAGAACAACAAAATCAACAACAACAACAACATCAACAACAACAACATTTTTCTCCACAACAACAAGCTCCTCATGAGCAAGAACAAGAGCAAGGGCAACATGCTTTTGCCAATGAAGATTTGAAGGCTCTTAGTGAGCAAATGAGTGGATTGAAAATCCACGTAGATGGCATGTACGATCAAGACTTTGGGGCCCTCTATGACCAAATAAGAGGTATTCAAGAGATGCAACAAGGTATGTTTATACAACAACAACAAATTTATGAAGCGGAAGTTAACCGTGGGAACATTACTCCCCCGGTTAACTATCCGTATTTCCCGCCCCAACAAGGTCCTCTACCTTCGTTTGGGCATCCTTATTGGTCGGGGCCTTCTAACCCCGACACCGAGCGTCACTATTACCCGGACGAGCATGGTAACTATGATTACAAGGCTCCGGGTGGTAGTGACTATAGGGGGGATCCTAACTACCCCCATGTCCATCCCAACCACCCCTTTGAACTCACTTTGCCCGATAGCTTCACCCCTCTTGCTCCTTGGCAACACGATCTTTTCAAGGGGCATTATGGGTGGCCCGAGGGGTACACCGGAGGATGGGAGCCTTACCCTCATCCCTTCGATGACCCCGAGCGCAACAGAGACCCCGATGGGGCCGGGCCAAGTGGGAGTGGTGGTGGTGATGGTAGTAGTTATTAGTTCCCTTTTAGCTTCTCATGCTTTTTACCTCCATCCCTCATATTTTTGATACTTGCTTTGTTTTGATCGGGATGTTGAGATGTATTTTCTATCTAGCTTGGGGGAACTAGTAACTTGCTCGGTGACCATGTTGTTGTTGTGTACATATCTTAGTTGTTTGCATGTTTATTTTCATTCCTCTTTTTGGTTTCCTCATTTTCTTGATCCCTAGGCTACTTTCCTTGTAGCTAGCCTGTTTGCCCTATTTGCTTGGATGTTTGTTGTTTGTGGAGTTGTTTTGCTTGGCATGTTGTTGTTGATGATCCCTTATATCCAAATCCCTCAATCCAAATCCCTTAAATCCAAATCTTGTAGTTTAGAGTAGTTCTTTAATTAGTCTAGACTTTATTTCTTTAATTCTTTCTTTTCTTGGGTTCGTTTAGTTTCCTTTAGTTTAGAGTAGTTTTTCTTTCCTTTAGTTGTATATACTTCTTGCTTTGTTTATTTTCTTTTATTTGTTGTTTTCTTTTCTTTGTTTTGAAGTTACTAACCTGTTTTTTTTGTTCATAGTTTCTTTTATTTCTTTTTTCTCACTTGGTTCCTTGAAGAGCTTATGGATATGGAATGCTACGAGGTGGTTTCTTATTGCTTCGTTTATTTTTGCTATGCTTGGAATCCCGGTGAGACCTTTCTTATTTTTCTCTTTATTTTCCTTGGTTGCATAGGAAAGGATTAGTTTAGGAGAAGTTGAATGGTTCGAGGATGGATGCTTGTTAACACGTAATGTGTTTGGGATCGGTGACTTTGTTGTCTATCGATCACTTGTTTGTCGATTGGGAATTTTATGTGCTTAACATGCTTTCTAGTCCTTTGCATGCTTTTCTCCTATGTTTTCCTTTTCTATGTCTCCATTCCTTTTCTTTTCCTCTCTTTTATTTTACCTTTTTCTCTTACTTTCTTTTATTTTTCTTTTTATTTTTGATGTGATTTTGAGGCATTATTTTTCATTTCTTTTCTTTTGAGATGAACCTTGTACATTGGACTTGTCTTTTGCATGACTTTCTTCCTAGGTTGTAAAGGTATGCACGGTTTGAGATTATGTTCGGTTGACTCTAGGATAGTGTATGCTAGGGTAGTTGGTTTGAACTAGGAGGATCATGAAGCCGGATTCTACTTGTTTGTGGTATGTTGGAAGTTGCTTCCTATAGTTGATTTGACACCATTGGTGAGTTTTTGCCACAACCTTGTGAGGTTACTTGTTTTTCTAGCCTTCAACATTCCTTGTATGAGCGGCGTGGATCCTTAACTATGCAAACCTAATCTAATAAAGCTTGATGTATGATTCTCAAACACGAGACCGAACTATCTAGGAAGGACAAAGGCACATTTTTCGGGGTGGTATTTTTCATTTTTGTTACATTTTGTTATTTTCTTTTATTTTGGGTTTACATTTGCCTTCTTGCAACCATTTGAACCTTATACCTTCTTTTCAAGCCACATCTTTAGTTATTTGACCTTTTGTTTCATTTTATACCTTTCTTGATTTTTTGTGAAGCAATATGATCATTTGAAATGAAGTTTGTGGTGGTTAAGTTGGAATTTTGGTTTTTATGAATGCGAGATTGTGTTATGATTTCTTTGTGAATAATGGCAAATGAGTATGAGTAAAAGCCGTCCTTTATTATAAAAGGCATGGACAAATAAGTGCAAACGTTGTAAAAGCCGTCCGAATTTAGCAAAAGGCAAGGACTTTGCAATTACAATATAAAAACAAAAAAAAATTGAAAAGTGAAAAATTCAAAAATATTTTGATGTGTTCTTCTCTCCTACTAAGCATTGAGGACAATGCTCCATTTTAGCTTGGGGGAGAAGCGTGTACGCTTTTTGTATATATTTTTGTGAGTATAGCTTCAAGTAAGCTTGGGGGTGTTGTTTTTGTTTGGTAATTTCTTGATTGTGGTGTTAAGGATTGATCACCCTTTTGCTTCACTTTTTAGGAATATCACCAAATTTTTAAATTTTAGCCTACCTTCACCCTTTATGCCTTACGTTACAACCTTGGGGAAAGACCTTTCGACCTAGATAGTTGAGTCACTATTCGGGGGAGGGCATCATGGGTCATTGCCTAAGGAAAGGGGATGCATAGTCAAGATGTCGAGTAGCCTAAAAATATTTCTTTTCCGGTTCCTTCGAGGAATCATTGGGACACTCACTAAAGGGAGATTTGAGACTAGTGGGAAGAACGCGGTAAGATTGTTTGGGATGAAAGTGAATTGTGATAACTAGTTCCTATGCCTAGCATACCCTATGTTTCAATCAACCTTGGATATCTTGAAACGTGCATACCTTAACTACTTGAGAAAGATTGTCATTTATTTGCTTTATAGTCTTTATGTTGATTCATTTCGTAAAGGTTTGTTTTATTTCATTTTCTTTCTTTTTCTTCTATGGTTTGCCTCATTGATGTTTGGTGGAGAGTTATGGGTCAAACTCTTAGGATACCCTTACGAGACCTCACTCGTCCTCATAGGCGACTTTGGGGTTTAAAGGGCTTGTTGTAGCTAAAAACAACCGTGATTCCTACGACAATGAGTTTTAGTGTATATTCTTATCTTGAGTCTTTCTTTTTCGTTTTTAATAAAATTTTCATCCTCTCTTTTTCTTGCTTTGTTTTGCTCGAGGACGAGCAAAAGTTTAGCTTGGGGGAATTTGATGAGTGACATTTTTGGCACTCATTTGGTTCCTTTTTGAATGATTTTTATTTCATTTTATCTCTCTTTTCTTTAGTTTTCCTTAGTTTTATTCTTGTTTTCTTCATTTTATGCTTTTTGTAGTTAGTTTCTCTTTTTCATGTCTTTTTCTAGTTTACTTGTTATTTTTCTCTTTTACTTGCTTTTTATCTTTTGCTTGTAGGTGGTAATTGATTGTCCAAGAATTCCCGAGCCTCCTCTCTACGAGTTTTCATTGCTTTTATGCCTAAAGAAGGTGCAAGAAGTTCCAAGTCAAAGGTGGATCCAAGGGGCAAGCTTCAAGGCTTTGTTTATGCCTTATTCATGGCTTTTATTCTTCAAGAAATTCAAGAAAGTTTCTGCCCACTTTGTCCTCCATCATCATCATCCTGGATGCGTGCACCACTTGAGCTAGGACGAAGAGAAAAAGGGGAGGAAACCCAGGTATGTGCGGGCGCACAAAGGGAGTGTGCGGCCGCACATTGGTCGTGTGCGGCCGCACACCAGGTGCGTGCGGGCGCACATTCCTGGGTGTGTCCCGTGCGCGCCTTTCTCCCTCCTCCGAGCGCCCGCACTTATGAGGGTCTATTTTTGGGCGTCATTGCCGACCTCCTCCTTGTATATATAGTTATTTCTACCTATTTTTGGGTGAGTTTTTAGTTTTAGTTTTTGAATTGGATAGTTAGTTTTTGGGAGAATTTTAGAGAGAGAAACTCAAGAACTAGAGAGAGAAACTCATGATTTTTGGTGATTGCTCAAGGATTCCTCATAGTATTTGATCTTTGGATCAAAGTTTTGTAAGGATCTTCTTCTTGATTTCAATACAAGTTTGATTTTAGTTGATTTCATTAGTTTTTCATATTGTTGATGATTGATTTGGTTATTGATTGAATTTTGATTGATTTTGATTGATTGTTGGTTTAATCTTTGCATTCAAGCATGTTGATGATGAATTTGATGAATGTTGTAGTTTTGATCTCCATTTCTATGGCTAGTGAGTAGTTTCCTAGCTAGGGAGATGGTGAAGCATGTATGAATGATGGAATAGTGTAATTTGGGGATAATTGATGGAGTTGATGATATGATTAAATTTGGTTGATGTTTCATGTGCATGTGTGTGATTAATTGAGGTTTGGCCATCTTTGATTAATACACTAGATTGCATTGTAAGCTTGCTATGATACGGACCATTGATTAGTAGACTTGCAATTTCACGATTGAGGTGCTTTGTGACGTTCCCTAAGTAGTGTTTAGCGTAGTTGACGCTAGTTAGACCTCTAGGTGAACCACCTTAGTATGCTCTTTTGGATACATGATGATTTTCCTTCATATCGCTTGACTTAGTCGGTTTGACCTCCCAAATTACCGTTTCCATTATGATTGCATGTGGATCCATTGCCCTAGTGTCTTAGATTGATTTTATACAAGTTTCCATTACCTAGTTTAGCCTTAGTTCTACCTCAAACCCCTTCTTGATTTCGAAATAGCTTGATTTAGACATCATGCACTTGATATCCATTCCCTTGGGTTCGACCTTGACTTGCCACTACGCTAAATAGGGGTTAGTTAAGTTACAAATTTTGTTTGATTGGGTGGGGTGGTAGCCCAACGACCTACCGTTCTCCTTCCCATCAATATCTCTTGAATGACCCCATAATATGACTGTGTTGCATTAATAGGCCTAGCATCCTTAGAGCTTGAGTATTCCGTAGAAGATGCGAAAACCATAACACCACTATTTTGATGTACACTCTTATTATCTTGGCGACTTGTGCAGAAACAATACCCATTGATGTCATAGCCTTCATAAGTGTTCACAAACAATTGAGGACCCCGTGAAAGCCATCTGATCATATCAGATACATTATTATTCGGTTGCCCCAACTCACACTGCACTTGGTTTGAAACCATTCAACAAAAGAATGATTATGTTTTTGCATCAAAGCATATGTACCTATTCTTGGATTCATTCTTTTCAAATAATTGAGATGAGTTTCTATATAAGGATGGACTTCTGAAAGGTTTTGAAGAACATAACGATGAGCTTTCTGGATTCTATCTGATGGAGGCTTCACAAATTGACGACCGATCGTCCCTTGCCCTTGAAGTCTCCCCTCATGACGAGATTTCGGAACTCCAATTTCTTTACCCTTAGTTAAGAACACTGAACAAAAGTTACTAGCCTCCTCTGCCATGGTACCTCGTCTAATACTACCTTCTGGATGTGCTTTGTTGGTCGCCTTTTCTTTCAAAGTTCCCATGTGTCCCTCAAAAGGGTACATCCATCTCAAAAAAACCGGGCCACATTCCTTGATTTCTCGTACTAGATGGACAACCAAATGAACCATTATGTCAAAAAATGAAGGAGGAAAATACATCTCAAATTTGCATAATGTTTCTACAACATCAGTTTGCATTTCATCAAGTTTATCTAGATCAATCACCTTGTTACATATGGCATTAAAAAATAGGCAAAGTTTAACAATAGTGTGCCTAACATGTTTTGGCAAAAGACCTCGAAGTGCAATAGGCAACATCACTTGCATCATGACATGGCAATCATGGGATTTCATACCAATTAATCTCTTATCAGCCATTGAAACTAGACGCTTAATGTTCGACAAATACCCTGTAGGTACTTTGATGTCGTACAAACACTCACAAAATATTCTTTTCTCCTCTCTAGACAATGTGTAGCAAGCTCGAGGTAAAAATGTCTTTTTTGTTTCGTCATTTTCCACGGGCCATAACTTTGGTCGAATATTTGCAAGCTTCATGTCTTTCCGCACATCTTTAGTATCCTTTGTCTTGTTAGGTATATTCAATAATGTCCCGATGATTGAATCGCATACATTTTTTTCAATATGCATAACATCAAGACAATGTCTAACCGACAAGTGTTTCCAATAAGGAAGAGTCCAAAATGCAGACACCTTTTTCCAAAGACCCTTATTAGAGGTAGGTTTACCAACTTTCCCGAAAACTGTCTCAACAGCTTTGATTCGCTCCCACAACTCTATACCACTAAGTGGCTCACGCAACCTCTGTTTCTCCGGGAACCCATTGAATTCAGCTTTTTTCTTACGATAAGGGTGATCCCGACGAAGTAGTCGTCTAGTATGCATATAAACATCCTTTCCAAAATTCTTGAGGCGTGTCAATTCCATTTTGTCCTCACAAATGGGGCATGGTTTTTTCCCTTTGACTTTGTACCCAGACAAGTTCCCATAGGCCGGGAAATCACTAACAGTGTAAAAAATTATGGCACGCAAAGTAAAATTTGTACTTGTATGGGCATCGAACATTGGAACACCTTTATCCCATAACAGTCTCAAATCCTCCAAGAAAGGCTCCAAGTAGACATCTATGTCGTTACCGGGTTATTTGGGACCCGATATTAGAAGCGACAACATGATGTACTTACGTTTCATGCATAGCCAAGGAGGCAAGTTATAAATCGACAAAAGCATCGGCCATGTGCTGTGTTGAGAGCTAAGGGTACCGTAAGGATTCATCCCGTCGGTACTTAATGCAAGTCTCAGGTTCCTAGCCTCTTTACCAAACACAGGAAATGTATCATCAATATGTTTCCATTGCTTCAAATCAGCGGGATGCCTAATGTACCCATCTATCTTCCTCTCTTGTGCATGCCACACCAAGTTTTTTGCATCCTTCTTGATTGAAAAAAGTCGTTTAAACCTCGGTATTATAGGCAGATACCATAACACCTTAGCTGGTAGCCACTTCTTGCGATTTAGGTTTGAACACTCGCGTTTGTAGCGATCAACACCGCACTTTGGACAAGCATCAAGGTTTTCATACTCATTTCGAAAAAGTACACAATCATTAGGACATGCATCGATCTTCGTGTACTCTAGACCTAAGGGACACAATAGCTTCTTTGCATAGTAGGTAGACTTAGGAATGGCATTCCCTTCGGGAAGCATGTCTGATAAAGCTTCTAACAATGAATTGAAACTTGTATATGTCAAACCGTTCTTCGCTTTCAAGTTAAATAACGTTAAAACCCCTGAAAGCTTAGAATACTTTGCACATCCAGGATATAAAGGTGTCTCGGCGGCCTTTGACACATTTTCAAACATACGAGATTCTTCGTTCACATGATCACCCAAACTATCCATCATCTCAAGAATGCGATCCTCCTCGAAATTTTCATCTGTATCCCTTTCATTATATCATATTGTTCTCTATTCTCCATATCAGCGTCATTGATTGATGATCTGCTAGTTGTAGGAATTATTTTCTCACCGTGCCAATACCAAATGGTATAATTTGCCATGAACCCACGGCGAAATAAATGGTTTACAACCACACTAATTTCCTTCCACTTCTTCACATTGTTGCAATCACGACAAGGGAAAAAGATTGTCTCCCCTTTAGTAGTCCTCTGGTGTTCTATAGCAGTTATACAAAATTCCTCAATCCCGTTCAAGAACTCAGGTTGAGTTCGATTTTCAACATACATCTAATCACGATTCATTTCTAACTACAAATTATAGAAAAAGCAAGCATATAACTATTAGAACAAGTACATTAGAAAAAAATAAAGATAATTACAATAGAACAACAACCAGAGATTATCAATCAACTCCCATAAGATAAAATACCTCAAAAAACAGTCAAACTCACAAGTATGATCAAAATGCAAGCACACTTCATATATGCATACCGGGCTACCACTAATTCATTTTCTCTCTAGAATTATAGTTCGGTAAAATCAATACAAACAATTGAAATAACCGAATAAAATTGGTGTGTTTACTCATTTTCAGCTTTGACTTTCAACACTAATCATTTCAGTTCTGATTCTCAGTTCTGAAATCAATCTGAATTTCAGCTCCGAAATCAGTTCTGAATTTCAACTCTGAAATCAGTTCTGAATTTCAGCTCTAAAATCAGTTCTGAATTTCAGCTCTGATTATCAGTTCTAAATTTCAGCTCTCATTCCTTCTCCCCTTTATTAACCTTTTTGGGCTTTACTTAATTAAATATTATGGAATTGATGTTAAAGTGTGATAGTCTGAAACAGTGACGTCAAAAGCAATATATCTTACTTTGCTGATAAATGTCAACACTTCTAGCTCTCGAAATCAGTTTTGATAAATGTCTGAGTTATGTCTCACTAAACTCTACCATATGCTCATTATCTTATTGGATATTTTATGTCTCACTATACTATACAAAGTAGTGTTTCAAATTTTGATTGCAGGCTTGGCCTTTATATTCTGTCAAGAACAAACAACAAAGCAAAAGGATGTAATTCAGCCACTTAATACACACATTAGCATGACTATTAGATCGAGATAAAGTAACAAGCAACTACAATTACGACACAACAATAACCACATAAGCCTGATGTACTCGGCTAGTTCAACATTGAAGTAATAACAACAACATTAACTTGCCAATAATAGCGTTCAACACAACAACAACCACATCAGCGTTCAACATAGAAGCAATAATAACAACAAAAACAGTAGCATTCTTAATGTGACGGTTATTTCAATTAACTTGCACACAAAAATTTACACACGCTTTAAAGAGAAAAACAGCAGCCTAACATACTCGGCTAGTGTACCCCAATTACAACCTTTATCTATTAAACCTCAATCAAAATAAAATCACACCAGAAGACATAAATCCTTCCTTAAAACTGAAATCAGATCAAATAAAGAAATAGCAGACCTAGCGGCGAACACAGTGACAAACACACGCAGCAGCCACACAAACAATGATAGATTCTTAATTATGTCTATCATATAACAATTCTTGATAGAGTTTTGCTCAGCATTTTATGTAAAATGAAAGTCAATATTTGTTCTGAAAAATATATTGAAATATAACATTCTCTAAAGAGCCTTAGCAGCACAACATCCAACCTTAGGAACATCCTATATAACAAAACCACATTATCAAAAACACCAACTAACTTCAGAGCATGACCTCAAGTACACAACATTCATCATCAAACTAATTTCAGCTCAGTTTATCCAACCAAGAACATAAAAATAAAAACTTTTATGACTCAAAATATAAAAATATGAATTTTATAAATAACAAAAAAAAAAGATATAAAGCAATACCTTTTAAAAACCGAAGTCAACCAAATCAATAACAGATATCCCTGAAAGAACAACCCAAAAAGAAAGGATACCAAAAACACAATAAAAAAAAATATTGTCGGATAACAAAGAAATGATAGAAAATATATAAAAAATTAATTGAAATTAAATAGGTCAGAAGCAACTACAATCATTTAGAAACAATTTTAACAGTATATCCTTCATCTATAATCCTTAATTATTTTAACTACTACTTTACCACCAACCACAGTCCACAACAGATAGGTAAAATCAATAGCAGGCTTTGCACCTAATCATATATTTATACATTTATATGCTAATTCTAAACAAACATGTCAGGGTCCTTATGATCCCATTCTCACGAAAGCTTGGGAAAATTGGGATACAAAGCATGGATCAAAGAACACAGCAACACCAGCTCCAAAAATTCACCCAAATAACACATTTTTTATTATATTTGTTCGAAATTATTCATCAAAACCTAATTTTCTTGGTTTTTAATAATCGAATTTCATTAAAAATTAATCAAGTAATTGAAAACAACAACATTCAATTCGAATTTACATGTAAAACCACTAATTCGAAAGTACAAGAACCCTAATTCAAAAGGAACACATACCTCAAAACCTTGATAAAAATCCACTAAAGCTGATCCCAAATTCGAACAAACCAAAACAACAATGAATGGCGTGAGATGCAGTGAAGGAGAAGGAGGAGCAGTGAAGGAAGAGCACTGGAGCAGTGAAGGAGAAGCAGTTCGTTGGAGCAAGCGAAAGTTTGAGTCATTTTTTTTTATTTCAGCGAATATACTGGCATTCAATACAAATTAATTTTTTTTCTTTTATATTTTCAACCTTTAATCAAAATTTAAATGAAAATTAAATAAAATTAATAGAAAGTTGAAGCTTAATATTTGTTACTTAAAAAAAAACAAAAATTATTGTTTGACTTATTATTTGTAACCGGCGTTTGTAAGCTAGTTACAAACTTTTTGGTCAAATTTTCTTTGACTTATTATTTGTAACTGGCGTTTGTAAGCTAGTTACAAATGTTTTGGTCAAATTTCCTTTGACTTAATATTTGTAACTGGCGTTTATAAGCTAGTTACAAATGTTTTGGTCAAATTTTCTTTGACTTAATATTTGTAACTGGCGTTTATAATCTAGTTACAAACGCTTTGGTCAAATTTTCTTTGACTTAATATTTATAACTGGCGTTTGTAAGCTAGTTACAGGTTTTTTAGTCAAAGTTTTTTTGACTTAATATTTGTAACTGACATTTATTTAGTCAGTTACTAATAAAACTTCAAACAATGATAAACCACATATTAGTAACTGACACTTACTACGTTGGTTACTAAAGTCATGAAATTTGTAATTGGCATTATCTCACTCGGTTACTATTGATGCTTTCGTAACTAGCATAATATATGCCAGTTACCAATAGGGCGTTACAAATAGCATTTTTTCTACTAGTGTTAACTTCTTCCATATATAATGTTCTCTTGTTTAAGTATCTCTCAATAGTTTCCTACAAAACATAAATAAAAAAAAATATTATTTTATTAAAATAAAAATTCCAAAAACAAATATGTAAAGAAAGAGAAAAAACTTACAGTAACTCTAGTATGAAAAATAAATCTTTTGTACTGAAAAATTCCTCTGTTAGTTATTTTGCTTTCTTAAATATTCTATACATAAGCCCAAGCATCAAGAACAACACTATTAACCCAGACAGAAGGACGCAGCGAAGTAAACTCTTCTCTAACCAAAATAATATCAATTTGTAAGATATTTTCGCTACGATACTGACAGACAACATACCAATTATCTTCATTGTACATATGTTTGTTATGCGCCTTAACTCCCTGATCTAACTCCTCATCCTCATCATATTTCCTATAAAAGAAAAAATCAAACATATATCTTTGATGCTTACTCAAATTTTTCAGATATAAAGGTTTATTTTCCTACAAACTCCTAGAGACAAGAATTTGTCGATTCCGAATAGGAATCTTATCAATAGGGGATTTTACCCAATCAAGATCACCAGCTGCTTCCAAATCAGCCTGCAATGTCAACTGCTGCTTATCTTTTAGATGTTGCAATCTCTCAACCCTTTTTTCAGAATACATATCAGCAGGTATAAAAGTAGTCTCAAGGGAAACAAGAACATTAGCAACAGTAGGAGTTTTATCTATCTCAACTAACTCAACCTGTGTTTTTGGAGGCTGATCTCCTAATACAATAAGATCATCTTGAGAAAAATTAGTAACATTAGGAGCTGTAGGAGTTTTATCTATGTCAATTTGTCTAGGCTCATCTTCCACTTCCTACAAGAAAAAAAAATTAATATCAGACAAAAGTTATCTAATTCATGACAAAAATAATTTAATTCCTGACAAAAATAAACAAATTTCTGACAAATATAAATTAATTTTTGACAAAAATAATCTAATTCATGACAAAAATAATCTAATTCCTGACAAAAATAAATAAATTTCTAACTAAATTAATCTAATTACTGACAAAAATAAACAAATTTCTGAAAGAGTAATTTAATTCCTGACTAAAATAAACTAATTCCTGATAAAATAAAACTAATTCCTTACTAGAATAATCTAATTCCTGACTAAAAATATAAATTCCTGACTAAAATAATCAAATTCTTAATTAAATAAAACTAATTCCTGACTAAGATAATCTAATTCTTCACTCAAATATATAAATACCTGACTAAAATACTTTAATTCATGAACAAAACAACATAAAAAAATTACCAAATGAGTCTGACCAAAGCTAAATGATGTTCTTCTCTAACTTTAGACTGAATTAATTCATCAGATTTAGTAACAACCTGAAATCATACATTTAATATAAATAAGTTAATAAATAAAAATATATATTCATTTATATAATATATCAAATTTAAATACAAATATTATTTTAATAAATTATTCAAATAAAATACAAATATTAGATCTTAGATTTGCTATCATCATCCTTGTCATTTTCATTTTCTTTTTCAGTAACTACTGAAATTTCTTCTTCAGTAACTACTGCACTTTCTTCTTGGGATATTGAGGAGTAGGAGGAGTAGGAGTAATTAATTGAAACTTAGGCATTGAATGATCTCCCTTCAAGAAACTCTTCCCTTCTTGCACAACCCTAGCCTGATTCTCATTCAAACCAGCAGAATAAAAATCATTGAGTCCCTTGGTATTCTTTGAGGTGATTTTGAAGTTTCTAATGGTTCTGTGACAGGTTCAGAACCACGAACAGTTTCAGAACCAAGAGCTGGTTCATAATCAAGCACAGCTTCTCCACCAACTGAACCACCAACTGAATTTGGTTCTCTATTCAAACCTTGATCAATATCAGTTCCTTGCTCCATAGTGAATACATTGGCTTCATCATTCTCCTCTCCTATCCCTTCAGGCATATCAGTATCATCCTCTAAATGATATTATTGCCTTGATCTTCATTCGGTAAATACCTTCATTATCTTCAGTTTGGCAAGATCCTAGGCATGATACTAACAAGATTAATGATAAATCCTAGCATGTCACTATACAATAAAAATCAAAGCTTTATCCCTAACATGATACTAGGAAGCAATAAAAGGATCCTAACATGATACTAGGAATTAAAATAATCTAAGCATGATTTCTATATCAAAAGAATAATTAAGAAGTAATCTAATTACTTACTGTGAAGCCTCGTACCTCTTTCTATTCAAAAGAATACATGAGTTAGTAACTTCAATGAAAATATTAAATCAAACAATTAAAATAATATGAAATGAGATTTGGGACCAAACTCTCAAAACTATCAACCTTTCACGTCGAGGACTAAGGCAATTTCAAGCTTGGTTATTGCAGGGAATATTTCAAACATCCCACACTTGAGCCCCACTATGATCATACACTTAAGCATGGTGGCGTCCAAAGGGAAGGAAGCTAGAGTAAAAGAGTCACCAACAAGTTTTAGGAACTTGTAAACCGTTCACAAGGTGAAGGTTGCACCCCTTCACGATCCATGAGATCGCTAACTCCATAGGTCTGGAACCATGACTGGATATTCGGGGATGAAGGTAGAAATCCAACCTAAAAGGGATTAAACCTGCCCTAAATAATAGGCCTCTACTTTATTCTTCTCATATTCATGAGCGCTTTCTGACTAACATACAACCAATAGATTAAACCTAAACCTGTTTAATCTATGTTGGTTGAATTTTAATGCACAAACAAAGCTATTATTGGCGATCACTTGAATTATAATCATATTAACCTAAACAAGATTATTAATCATCTTATTAAGCGTGATTACAAGTACAAATTCCCTTTAAACCTACAAGAGAGGGCGTGATCAAGCAATAACAATAATAATAAATATAATATCAAGCAACATAATAACAATCATCATCATAATAATAATATTCTCAATCTCAAAGCATAATAATATTAGCAAGATCCTAGGCATGATACTAACAAGATTAATAACAAACCCTAGTATGTCACTAAACATTAAAGATCAAAGCTTTATCCCTAACATGATACTACCATGATATTAGGAAAGAAATAGGAAGCATCATACATGATATTAGAAATATTAGTTATTACCCTAAACATGATACTAGGAAGCAACAAAACATCCTAACATGATTCTAGGAATCAAAATAATCTAAACATGATTTCTATATCAAAAGATCAATAAAACAATTAAAGTACTTACTTCGATGCCTCGTACCTCTTTCTAATAACAAAATACACACGTTATTAACTTCAAGGAAAATAACAAAACTAACAATTAATTAATTAAATTAAATAATTGAAAGAGAGATTTGGGAACAAACCCTCAGAAATTATCAACCTTTCACGTCTAGGGCGAAGGCTACTTTGAACTTGGCTAGGTGTATCTAGAACTAATGTATGAGGAATTTTGTAAGAGGGAAGGTTTAGCAAAAGAATAGAGAGAGAGAAAGCTTTTAGCTTAGAGAGAAAATAGAGAGAGATGATGGTTGTGAATTGTGATTGTTGATTGTTGATTGTTCCTGAAAAACGGGGAAATACGATCCCTATTTATAGAAAAATAGTCCGGAAACAAATCAAGTCCTATTTAGAATAAAACCGGCATCTGTCGCAAGGTGACATACATCAGCGCCAAGCGACAGGATTAGCGCCAAGCGACAGATGTTAACGCCAGGCGACAGACTCTGTCTTTTGGCGCTAATTAAAAGATAAAACGCGCTTTTGTACGGAATCCTCTTCTTAATATGATTAAGCAGCAAATTCCGTGTTTATCATATTAAAATCAGGTTTATCATAAAACACTTATTTTATTCCAAATAAAACTCTTTAAAATATAATTATCAATCCTAATTCCATTAGAGTTAAAAAGGAACCTTCTAAATATTTTAGAAGATTAAAATCAATCCGAATAACTTTAGGAATAATAATTAATAGGCCCTCCTCTAGATCATTGGCCCACATATAAAAAATTCATCCCAAATTTAATTTAATCCATAACTTCCTCATTATTCATCAGAATTGGGCTTATAATATATCGTTGGAAAGCTCTTTTCGAGCCCAACCCAACTACACTATTATTGGACCTTTAGTATGGACCAAACTGAATTGGACTGGCTATTTTCATAAATAGAGTAAGAAAAGAAATGTTTTCAAAAACAGAAAGAGAGATATAAAAAAAACATCCACATGACTAGACTTTTCACACTTTCACTTCGTTCGACAATCAAATGACGTGAAAGGTATTCATCACTGGGTTTGGTTTTGGGGAGACACATTTGGGTGTCTACAGAAGCCCCCACTTTGACTGAGTTTGGAAAAAACGCAAGTTTCGAAAACGAAAGTCAAAGTAGCGATAGGGACGGAGAATGATTCAGAACGTTCTGCGATCCTAATCATTCTTGTAACGCTGATACCTGCAAACTAGCATTAGTTAAAACAGATAAAAGAGTTAAGAAACGCGTATCTTGCACCGTCGAGTACACGTCTCTAGAGTAACCAATTTTTTGTTTGACGATCTTCCTCAAGCTAGGGGACATCGCCTGAAGACTGCTCCGCTTGTAGCTGCCTTCAATTTCTGTTGTTTTAGTCTTCCACATCTTAGGGAACACCATCTAAGATAACTCCGCTTGTAGCCATCTTCTATTATTTATGACAACTCTCCACGTCCTAGGGAACGTCGTCGAAGGTGACTGCTTGTAGCTATCTTCAGTTTTATGGTGATAACCTTCCCAGGAAAGTTATCGAAGACCACCGCTTGTTGATCCTCAATGCTTTGCTTCGCTATTTGCTTGTTGTATTTATGCCTTGGGGGTGATGACAATCCTCTCTTCTTTAGGAATAGTTGCCAACACAACTCTTGAATGATGTATGACAATCCGATTTAGGGAAAGTTGTCAATGCCACATAACAATCCATCCTAGGAAATGTTGCCTCGATGAAGCGACAATCCGTATCTCGGAAATTTTGCAAAAATCCAAATGGGAAAAGTTGCCAATGCTTCGTAACAATCTGTCATAAGAACCTTGCTACGATTGACAATCCACGTCTTGGAATATAACTCTTGAAAGCAATCCACCATGGAAATTTGCCAATATTATGCAACAATCCTTTTGGGAAAATATTGCCACAATTGACAATCCGTCTCTTGGAACAATTGCAACAAAGAGTCAATTGACAATCCGTCTCGGGAAAATTTGCCACTACCGAAATGAATGACAATCCACGTTGGGGAACCTTTTCCGAAATGTTAAGATGAATAGAGACCTATGACAATCCTTTGGGAAATTTTTCCATAGGGAACTTGATGCATGACAATCCAATCTCGGAGATATTGCGAAGGATTTGATGCATGTATGACAATCCGAACTTGGAAAACTTGCCAAATAGAGAAGAAGTACGACAATCCATGCTTGGAAACATTGCCAATTTGAGATGACAATCCAATCTTCGAAAAATTGTCGAAGATTTGATGAATGTATGACAATCCGAACTTGGAAAAACTTGCCAAATAGAGAAGGAGTACGACAATCCATGCTTAGAAACATTGCCAATTTGAGATGACAATCCAATCTTGGAAAAATTATCAAAGATTTGATGAATGTATGACAATCCGAACTTGGAAAAACTTGCCAAATAGAGAAGGAGTACGACAATCCATGCTTGGAAACATTGCCAATTTGAGATGACAACCCAATCTTGGAAAATTTGTCGTTGAAGAATGATGCTCGACAATTCACTCTTGGAAATATTGTCGTTAAAGAATGATGCTCGACAATTCACTCTTGGAAATATTGTCGTTTTGGTGATGTGCTTCTTTGTGAACCATTACTTCGGTGCTTGCGATGAGCCAATACTCGCTTTAAGCTAAGTGAGACGATCATTTGTCAGGTCGATCACTTACTGCGATTGTAATTGAGCTGACTACTAATCATGTCAATTTGTTTATAGGGGCTAACTGGCGTACCAAGGAACCCAATCAATCAATATGACCATTTGACTCTAGTTGATTTGCTATGTTGTTTGTGTCCTTTTGCTTCAAAAATTTTTGTAAAGATCACTAGTCCGTCTGGGACTTAGTGTGCCTGCATTTATTTTTTGGACTATAGGACTTTGCTCATGTCTTTAAGGTTGACTTTGTGTGACTTAATGCTATTGCTTGACTTGACGTGTAATTCGATGTACTCAAATCGACTCGTGTGCGTAGACTTAACTCAATGTGATAACACGACATGACTCAATGTGTACGTGACTCGTATGTGCATTGTGTTGTGATGTGTTTGACTCAAAATGCAGAACAGCAAAAATTTTCCGTCATTTTTGTGGAGGGTACCGACTTTCTCCCGAAAAAGAAAGACACAAAAAGAATCGAAGTGGGTGTTTGAGGTGCATGTTGAATGAGCTTAGTCAAATGTATATGTTAATGTTGTATCTCATAGTGCAAAGATTAGTTCATCCTAAGCTATCTCAATTGTTGACTCAATGATGAAAGTATTTGGGTAACTTAGACACAGAGGCTAAGTACTTCATACTTTGTGATGCAATAAGAATTATGATAATGGGTGATCTTGATATGGCAAGGCGTGCTTCGACGTTGTGTTAAAATTTCATGACAAAAGGTTCCTAAGGGTAGGATTATTTGTCTATGTATCTGTGATGTGTGTGAAAGTGACACTAAAGCTAGGCTGCAAAGGCTAACGGTATGGAAAAATATTATTTCAAGAAGAGTCAAATGATGGTGACTCTTAGGCTGAGTAAGCTAATAATGTAGGGATCAAGCCCCCAATTCTAGCTCTAAGTGGATAGGGATGAACATAGGAGATCCCTTGATATGATCATGCATGAATGTATATATGAATGAATGCATTTTTTTTACGGTTGCACCTCGATGTGAGGTTGCCTACGTATCCGCTAGGAATCAGGCCAAACGTAGCTCTAGCCGAACCTCGCACAAGTGTGTGTATACCTCAAAGAGGTCTTTTGAGGGTTGTAACGTGGTTAGGCTAGGTTAGAAGAAGAAGGGGATAAAGGCTCAAGACCCTAGATAAGCCCCCCAAGGTGTGCAACCTTGCTTTTGAAATCTTTATATTATTATGCTTGAGGTTTCTCACTTTTTAACTCTTTCTTTTGTTTATTATTATTTTTTTTGCTCTCTTTTTTTTCTTTTGCATTTTTTTTTATAAGTGTAGGCAATCCCGATCATGCGATCTATCACTCACTTGGCATTCATGTTTCTTAGGCATGGTACCTAGCACTTGATAAGAGACGCAATATGAGACGTGTTCATATCAAAGACATATTTATATCAAAGACATTGGAACACTTGCCCTTTTGTACACTTTTATTGCTATTTTCTTTTTCAATCTTTGAGTTCTATGTAAAATCACTCAAGCTTTCATATAGAATTTGCATAAGTTGCACACTATCCCATCCCAAGATTAGGTAGATGTGGGTCTAAGAAAGAAAGGTCTATCGTTAGACGAGGCTCAAAGTGGTTTATCAAGAAAGGATTGTATATTTGAAGGGTGGAAGGTAATATGATACGGCTACAAGGGGTGCCTCTAATCATAAGTATACCTTGTGCTTAGTTCGACATGGATTTTTTTTTTTTTATGCAATGCAATGCGATAATAATATGCAAGAAAATAAATGATCATTTTATTTATAAAGTGAAGGGTAAAAATTCTACAAAATAAAATATAAGGAAATAAAAGGTGCTTATGCTAGACTTAATGGGGATAGAAAAAATAAAAAGAAAAAGAGGTCATGAGATCTTGTCGTTGAAGCTCACCTCGTGTCTTTTGCTCGATCATCACCCGGTCTTCTTGCTAGCTAGAGGCAATGGGATCTTATTTGCTTCTATGAGGTCTTGAATGAGATTTTGAAATCTGTAACATTCATCCGTGATATGACCCTTTCCTTGATGGTACTTGCAATAAGAGTTGGGATTCCATCTTGAAGATCGCCTTTGTGGAGTTGGATCTCAGTAGGGCCAATAGGTTTGATTAATCTTCGATCATGGAGACGATCGAAAGCAGCATCATAAGTCATTCCAATGGGCGTGAACTCTCTTTTTGATTTCTTTTTAGATCCTTGATTATCCATGGCTAAGACATCATTTAAGTCAAAGGTATTAACATTGTTACTAGAGTGGGTTTTTTCGGAGGAAGAAGGATTGTCGTTCTTCTTTCCTTTCCAGCCACTGTTGTTATTATTGTTAGTAGCTTTTTGTTTCGCAAGGTCATCTTCGATTTCAATACCTATGTCGTAGACGGCCTTGAAAGTATTCTAATTATGTTAATATTTCAAATGCTTCGAATACTTATCTTGAAGGTTCTTAATGAACATCCTTACAGACTCCTTTTCAGTAGGAACTTCAACCATATTAGCGGAAGTTTCCTTCCACTTGTTGAAGAAAGAGGTGAACCCTTCGTTTTCTTTTTTTTTTTAACATCTCAATTTGTTTATGGTCTGTGTCGACTTAAATGTTGCACTTGTATCTATCAATGAAAGCATTTATTATTCCATCCCAAGTAGAGGTTTTTTCTTTGTCAAGGGAAAAGAACCATTGTTGACAAACGGTTTCAAGAGATAAAGAAAACAAAGAATGAAAGACTTTCCTATCAATCCCTTTAATATTCATTATGGTCTCAAAAGCCCTTAAGTGAAAATAAGGATTGTCCGTTGGCTTGAACTTAGGGATTTCATTGGCATTGAACTTCTGCGGAAGAAGCTCCTTGTCCACTGAGACCCCTTGTGAGCTAATGCCCTAGAATCTATAGCCATTGGAGAGTTTGCCCAAGCTTTCTTGCATGAGCTCCATTTGTTGTTACTTCACAGGGCCATTGATTTGAAGAGCCATGGTCTTTATCAATTCAGTTAAGTTGGCCACGTCCTTCCTAAGTTCGTTAACTTCTTCTTGAGACGCCATTATCTTCTTAGCTTTTCTTTTCCAACTAACTGGTTTGTCAAAAAGTAGTATTTGAACAAAGGTGTTGTCCTTCATTAATCTCCCTTCTCTCCTTGACCAAGTGCTGTGAAAAGGGAAGTTATGGATACTTTTTGTTAATTATTTGACTCGAACTTTAATCAACATGCAGTATATGGAAGGAGGTAGGAAGAATGAAGGTTGTGATATGGAAAAAGCATGTAGAGGATGGAAAGACGATGTAGATGGAGAGGTATGAAAGAATTAAGAATAGAATGTACCCCCAACTCAAATGATGGAAAAACCGACTCGTGCATGAACCTAAGACATGGTCATGGTGATATATTCACAAAGTGTGTGCTAGAACTAGTGAGTGTAGATGACATGTTTGACTCGTGTCATGACCATGTGACTAGACTATGTGACTAGACTTAACTAAGGACTAAACATGACTATTGTCATTAATAAACTGGTTAAACTGATTAAGTAAATTGATTAATTAAACTCGTCGTGAAGACTCGAGCAAAACAAGGACTATCGCCGAACGACAGGATTATCGCCAAACGCTAAGGATCAGCGCCAGACAACAACATTGTCGCCCGGCGCTAATCAATAGCGCGTGGCGCTATAGTCCAAACCTCTGCACCATTGCTGGAACATTGGTCTGGAACTGTTTCCAGTATTTTACTCTAAAAGGACGAACCTAAAGTCGTACTAAGTCAAGTTTGATCAATTTATTTAGTTTTTAATCATTTATTAATTAATTAATTAATTTAGCAAAGTCCTTTAGTCATTAATTAGTTTATTTAAACTCATTCACAAGTCAAAAAAACGGTTAGTGGAAACACATATAGGTTATGCACAAAAAAATAATGCACAAGTAGTCAAATAGTCACAATATGATGCAATGAGTTTGCAACCTAACCATAGCTCTAGTTCTCTAAAGTTCGAGATATGGGTTAGTCAAAGAGGATCCATGGTTATGAGTCCAGATGCACCACGTGGAAGCCTTACCTTTGGAAGGGTTGGCGCGAGTGGATGGGACCCCGCGAGTTAAACTCGCTTCCACGGTTTGGTGAATTCAACAAACTCGGATGTACCCTTCGTTGCTAGGAGCGTTCAATTGGGTAGATGGAGCGTGAATCCCCAGAGGGTTATGGCCATATGTAGAACACATATGGGTTTCAGAAAAAAGGGAAAAACTCAATCAGGAAGTAAAATCGAGCAAACAGTACTAGAAACTAGTCGAAACAAGAAGGTAGATTTCTGGCTCGGTATTGGAAGAATCCAGCGCGAGAAAAAAGCATTTGTCGCCAGACTATGCCTCTGTCACCAGACGACAAGTACTGTCTCCAGGCGATAGAGCCATCGCTCGGCGATGACGCTGTTTTCTCGGCGCTAATTCCTACATGCCTTGGCAGCTTTCTGTTCTTGAATTTTCAAGCTTTTTCGTAGCATCATTTTGATTTTAGTTGTGAAAGATATTTCCCTAATTTCCTACGTGTAAAAATCCTATGTTTTTTACGCATTTTGGATGGTCTTTCCAATGCGGACCTTTTTATGCATAAGCCAATAATGTTAATCCAATTACGCACATGAAATACTTAGAACTTTTCGAGTCTCATCCACTCATTCTAAATTATTGCCAAAATAAATTTTAGGAATTAAAATAGAAATCCTCCCCAGTGGAGTTGCCAAAAAACTGTAGGGAATATTTCAAGCATCCCACACTTGAGCCCCACTGTGATCATACACTTAAGCATGGTGGCGTCCAAAGGGAAGGAAGCTAGAGTAAAAGAGTCGCCAACAAGTTTTAGGAACTTGTGAACCGTTCACAGGGTGAAGGTTACACCCCTTCACGATCCATGAGATCGCTAACTCCATAAGTCTGGAACCATGACTAGATATTCGGGGATGAAGGTACAAATCCAACCTAAAAGAGATTGAACCTGCCCTAAATAATAGGCCTCTACTTTATTATTCTCATATTCATGTGCGCTTTCTGACTAACATACAACCAATAGATTAACCCTAAATCTGTTTAATCTATGTTGGTTGAATTTTAATGCACAAACAAAGCTATTATTGGCGATCACTTGAATTATAATCATATTCACCTAAACAAGATTATTAATCATCTTATTAAGCATGATTACAAGTACATATTCGCTTTAAACCTGCAAGAGAGGGCGTGATCAAGCAATAACAATAATAATAAATATAATATCAAGTAACATAATAACAATCATCATCATAATAATAATATTCTCAATCTCAAAGCATAATAATATTAGCAAGATCCTAGGCATGATACTAACAAGATTAATAACAAACCCTAACATGTCACTAAACATTAAAGATCAAAGCTTTATCCCTAACATGATACTAACATGATATTAGGAAAGAAATAGGAAGCATCATACATGATATTAGAAATATTAGTTATTACCCTAAACATGATACTAGGAAGCAACAAAACATCCTAACATGATTCTAGGAATCAAAATAATCTAAGCATGATTTCTATATCAAAAGATCAATAAAACAATTAAATTACTTACTTCGATGCCTCGTACCTCTTTCTAATAACAACATACACACGTTAGTAACTTCAAGGAAAATAACAAAACAAACAATTAATTAATTAAATTAAATAATTGAAAGAAAGATTTGGGACCAAACCCTCAGAAATTATCAACCTTTCACGTCTAGGGCGAAGGCTACTTCGAACTTGGCTAGGTGTATCTAGAACTAATGTATGAGGAATTTTGTAAGAGGGAAGGTTTAGAAAAGAATAGAGAGAGAGAGAGAAAGCTTTTAGCTTAGAGAGAAAATAGAGAGAGGTGATGGTTGTGAATTGTGATTGTTAATTGTTCCTAAATAACGGGGAAATACGATCCCTGTTTATAGAAAAATAGTCCAAAAACAAATCAAGTCCTACTTAGAATAAAACTGGCATCTGTCGCCAGGCGATAGACATCAGCGCCAGGCAACAGATGTTAGCGCCAAGTGACAGACTCTGTCGTTTGACGCTAATTAAAAGATAAAACGTGCTTTTGTATGGAATCCTCTTCTTAATATGATTAAGCAGCAAATTCCGTGTTGATCATATTAAAATCAGGTTTATCATAAAACACTTATTTTATTCCAAATAAAACTCTTTAAAATATAATTATCAATCCTAATTCCATTAGAATTAAAAAAAGAACCTTCTAAATATTCTAGAAGATTAAAATCAATCCTAATAACTTTAGGAATAATAATTAATAGGCCCTCCTCTAGATCATTGGCCCACATATAAAAATTCATCCCAAATTTAATTTAATCCATAACTTCCTCATTATTCATCGAAATTGGGCTTATAATATATCGTTGGAAAGCTCTGTTCGAGCCCAATCCAACTACACTATTATTGGACATTTATTATGGACCAAACTAAATTGGACTGGCTATTTTCATAAATAGAGTAAGAATAGAAATGTTTTCAAAAACAGAAAGAGAGATATAAAAAAAACATCCACATCACTAGACTTTTCACACTTTCACTTCGTTCGACAATCAAATGAAGTGAAAGGTATTCATCACTGGGTTTTGTTTTGGGGAGACACATTTGGGTGTCTACAGTTATGTGTGTCTAAGTCTCGTGATGGACGTGCGGGGTATTTTGAAAAGACTAGCATAAGAAATCAAGAGAGAAAGAAAGAATAAGTTTTAGCTTAGAGATAGAAGAGAGATGATGATTGTGGGTAAATTGAAAACGAGGAAAATCGACCCTATTTATAGAGAAAAACAACCAAAAACGACTAGAAAAGAGTCAGAATTTAACTCGGAGTAAAACTTGCTCCATCGCGGCGCGACAGGACTATCGCGACGCAATGGACCTATCGTGGCGCGATAGAAGCTGCACGATAAAATTCCGTACGGAGTCCTTCTTCTAATTGAATTGGGTTAGGTATAGTCCGTATTTATCTTTTATTAAATCGGATTTAATCCTTTTAAAACACTTGTTTTATTCCAAATAGAATTCTTTATCTTTTTAAAATCAATAATAATTATAATTATCAAGCCGAATCCCTTTAGAACTCAAAATAACCTTCTAGATAATTCTAGAAGACTAAGATAAATCCTAATGAATTTAGGAATACAATTATAATTAATGGACCCTACACATGATCATTGAGCCGCACATAAAACTCATTTTAGGCTTAGTTTAGTATTTTGACCATAACTTCCTCGTTATAACTCAAAGGTGGGCTTATAATGTATCATTGGAAAGCTCTTTTCAAGCCACATCCAACTACATAATTATTAGATCCAGATTGTGGACCAAAATAAACTAGTTTGGACGTTTCTCATAAACAGGATATGAAATGAATGATTTTTGAAATACAAAATGAATTATTTTATTAAAACATTCTAGAAAACGGGAATTCACGAGACTCTTCAACATTTCACCTCACTCAATATTCAATGACGTGAAAAGTACGCATACTGGGTTTGGTTTTTGAGGAGTTACAATCAGGTGCCTACAATAGCCTTAGTAACACTAAGGCTTTTGCCTCTTCTTGTTCAGTTATAGGGTTTACAACCATCATTTCTGAAGTGGTAACGTAGTATCGACTGCTTGATCAGAGAGACTTTTATTATCTTTAATAATATGCTCCAACTCTTGACCTTTCAAATTCATCATTGCATCTACTATTCATTCCATAAATTTCTTTTCGGATAAATCTAGGATGTTGAATTATCTTTTCATAAGGTCTCCATTTTAATTACGACAAATTACTTGATAATTAGTTTATAATAATAAATCATATGTACAACACATTTAATTTCTCCATACTGATAGTTAGGTTAATGAAGCAAGTGATAACTAAAACTATTTAACAATAATAAACCATAAATAATAATATAGTTTTTTTTCTACCCCTTGGTTTAATATTATGAGTAAATATATAATTAGGTGAAATTGAGTCATGTTAGCCAAAAAAAATAGCAAAATTCCAACAACAATAATGATAACAACAATTATAATAATAACAATAATATTATACAACGATGATTAATAACAACAAAACAACATACTAAAACAAAAACAATCTTTTGATCTACCGAAACGACAAAATAAACGAGCTTCACTTGTGTGTAATGACAAAAAGTAACATTGCTACTATCAAAACTACAAGCGCAATAATTAGAAGGAAATATTGTTTTATTTTCCTTAAATCTTCCTCAATTTTGAAGGGTGGGTGTTTTGGTTGCCGGTGACCGAAAACATACTGATCGTAGGAGAAGGGGTGAAATTTTTTTTTTGGGTGATTTTTGGATAAAAAGAGGGAAGGAATTAGGAACTTGTGGTGAAAACGGGAGAAAAATATGCGTTTTTATGATGTTGCTTTTTCGTAACTATTTTCTACAACTATAAAAATATCATATAATAGTCTAATGTACAGGCAAATTTATGGTCTAAACATAATTATTTATAATTGTAAAAGGTTATCACACTGGGAATGCAGCCATAGTAGTCCGAGAGTCCTTATATCTTTAAAAGATTATATGTTTTCAAAAACAGAAAGAAATACAAAAAGTACCTAACAGAAAGAAAAATAGTAAGTATAAAATAAAGGCTACGTCCTTTTGTCAATTATAGTCAATATGCATGCAAAGTTATGTAGGTTACTACTATGCAATCAATATAACTAATACCGAATTTTACGTACGCATGATACCAACATGAATTGAACAAGAATAAGAATAAGGAAGATAACGACAATTTCAATGAATTGAGTTTCTAGTATAGAGGATCCCAAATATGATCAACTATAGAGCATACTTCTCAAAACATTTAAAAGTAGATAGCATTATTTGTTATGGATTTTGAGAAGTAGGTATAAATATACCTAACTAGGAATTGGTACTGATAACGTCTTAAAAACTTTAACAATAGTAATGGATATATCAATGAAGAGATAAAGATAGAAAGTTAATAGTATAGTAGTGTTTTTTTTTTCTTTTACACAAAAGTTCATAATACGTGAACTTCTCTTGTATACCAAAATTATGGAATATAATAGTATATGTTGAAGAAAATAACAAATGAAGTTCACATGTATAATTCCCTAACACATCATTTATATGCACATGTACTATAAGAGAACAATCATGTATATATTTAAAGAAAATTTTGCAAAAAACTACCTTTTAAATCTTGTTTTTTTGCATATAACCACCTTTTAAAAAAAATGTTGTAAAATACCACCAATTTTAAAAATTTTGTTGCAAATAACCACTTTTTTAGCCAAATTTATCAACTGTTTTACATTGAATTGGTGGTAAGTTGCAACAAAAATTTTAAAATTGGTGGTCTTTTCAACATTTTTTTAAAAGATGGTTATATACAAAAAAAAAAAAAAGATTTAAATGGTGGTTTTTTTGCAATATTTCCTATATTTTATTATAATTGTTTGGCTATATAATGAGAGTTTACGTAGTAGCATACTACTCCCTCCGTTTTTTTTTTTTAAATTCATCACTTGAGAATTTGCACTATTTATATGTTACATTTGACTTAATTATTTCACTACTATATAATTTATAAACATAGTCATGTAATATATTGTTGGATACAATGTCTACTATCATAACATAATTTTGTTATAATTTTTACTAATATCTAGTTAAAGATATTAATGGTCAAAGTTATGTCTCGACAAGTGTGAAAACTGAAGTGATGCATTTAAAAAAAAAAAAAAAAAGGGAGTACTACAATTTCACCCATCTTCTTTTACTTCTTCTTTACTTCTCCTTTCACTGATAAAAACTTTTTATCGGTAGAAAAAATCTTTAACACGTTATCACCACTTCAGCACCAATTCCTAGTTAGGTATATTTATACCTACTTCTTAAAATTTATAACAAATAAATACTATCTACTACTAGATGTTTTGAGGAGTATACTTTATACTTGCCCATATTTGGGATCCTCTATACCAGAAACTCAAACATGAACCGTAACATATATCTCAAAAACAACGGTGGAAAAATTCCTTTACTTATAAAATCGTTACTATCCTCCTTTGTTCTTTTTATTCACCTCATGTTGGTACTTTGGTTTTTTGTTTGATTCATGCATGTTGATATTATATACTCACCTTTTACGTAAAATTTGATTTTAGTTATTAGAATTGCTTAGTAGTAACTTTGCATGCATATTAACTAAATTGACAAAAAGATGCAGCCTTTTATACACTTATTGTTTTTTTTTCTTTCTTTTATGTGCTTTTTGTGTTTCTTTTTGTTTTCGAACTAACCCATGATCTTCTATAGATATTAGGGCTCTCGGACCAATATGGCTTGCATTCTCAGTGTGATAACCTTTCACAATTATAAATATTTATATTTGGACCCTAATTTTGCGAGTTCATTAGACTATTAAATGAAATTTTTTTACAGTTGTACAAAATAGTTACGGATAAACCTACCTCTATAAAAGACAGATTTTTCTCCCAATTTCACCACAAATCCCTTATTCCTTCCCACTTTTTATCCAAAAATCAACCAAAACTTTTTGGAAAAATTGCCAAAAATAAACAACCTTTGGCCAATTCTTTTTTAATTCCTGACTGATATAATTTATTTCCTGAAAAAAATTACTTAATTTCTGACAAAACTAATCTTATTCCTGACAAAAATATTCTATTATTAAGATAAAGAAAATCCATAATCTAATTCCTTATTGCAATATTCTTACTCCTGATAAAAGTAATCTAATATCTGACAGAAACAATTTAATTGTCGACTGATATAATTTATTTCTTGGCAAAAGTTACTTAATTTCTAACAAAACTAATCTAATTCCTGACAAACATATTCTATTATCAAGTTAAAGAAAATCCATAATCTAATTCGTGACTGTAATATTCTTATTCTTGATAAAAGTAATCTAATATCTGACTGAAACAATCTAATTCCTGACTGTGATAATTTGTTTCCTGACAAAAATAACTTAATTCCTGACTAAACAAATATGTTTCCTGACTAAATTAAACTGTTATCAAACAAAAATTTAATAGCTGAATAATAAACTTAAATTAATCAAAAGATGAGAATTTAAACTTACATCAATATCCTTCTTGTCAATTTCATCATAAGTTGGAAAATCTTGAGGAATCTTGTACATTACATATCTAGCTTTCTCAAATTCACCTTTGAAATTAAAGCTAGCAGGATGTACACTAGGACCTTCTTCTTTACATCCAAATCTTCTTCATCACTATCTTCAAGCTTAAACTTAATGCTCTCAAGCTTAAACGATTTTAAAAGAGCTTCATCACTTTTTCCAGCAAACTGTTTTGGAATGGTCTAAGGATATAACTTCAAAGTACCATAGTCCATATTTTCTCCAACAGCCTTAATCCTTTCATTCAGACTTTCACAAGTCCAATTCATTATAAATGGCTTCCTATCTAAGATGACACCAAAATCAAACTTTTGCAAAAAGGCAATAACAAACGCAATAAGACAACCTTTTATTTGTTTTGATTTAGTTTTCCCTCCCCCATATGCCCGCCTCTTCTGAACAAAAGCTTGAAATTCTAATATTGATTCACAAATACAATCCATCACATAACCAGCCTAGTTGTAAGTCTTTATGAAACAAACATCTTCCAAAGACTTAATAATGTTAAAGTTTGGAGACTTATCACCCATTGGAGCCAAAAAATGGGATACATTAAAAAAAAAACAAAAAGTCTCTTGAATTCAAACCCCCCATCTCTAAATTTATCAAACAACTTTTCATAAGTGTCAAAATTGACATATGTCTTTTTCTTAGTATCTCCAGTTTTCCTTTTCTTACTTTCACCAACTTTTTCAGATTCAACAACATCATCTAAACCCAAAAATTGCCTCCACTCTGACTTCAAAGAATCATTAGGATTATATCCTTTCTTCATTTTAGATATTTCTTTCACAGCTCTATCAGTGTAAGGAATACCCAATACATCAGCAATATCACAACTATCTATATGAATGCCTAGTTCCTTTTTACCAACAATCAGATTTCTAGCCTTAGGATTATAATGAGTAACTACATAGTTGTAAAGCTGATGGCTAATGTTTTCTTTCAAATTAAGATGAAGCAAACCACCAAAACCAATCTCTGTAACATCCTTCTTTTGCTGCTCACTAAGATCTTCCAAAATTAGACAAAGTTGATTAGTAGTGGATTTAGTACCAACTTGTATGTCTGAAATATCATCTTTAGTAATAGAACTGAAAAATAGAAAAGTAAAAATAACTTTAAAATTATAAACTGACTAAAACATTCTTATTCCTGACAATAATTATCTTATCCCTGACGATAAAATAATCAAATTCCAGACAAGGAAAATCAAATTTCTGATAGAAATAATATAGTAGCTGACAAAATTAAGGTAAACCTTGACAAATATAATCTATTATCAAACAAAAACAATGTAATATCACATAATAATAAGTTAATTCATGACAAAAATATTGTATTGTCAAACAAAAACTATCTTATTCCTGATAAAAGTAATCTAATTACATGCAAATAAAACAAGGTAATCTAATTTCTGACTAATGAAATCACACATATATCTTATTCTTGATAAAGTAATCTAATTTCTAACTGAAACAATCTTATTCCTGACTGAAATAATTTAACTCTCGACAACAATAACTTAATTTCTGACCAAAGTGATCTAATTCCTGACAAACATATTCTATTATCAAAATAAAATAATCTAATTCAAGACAGAAAATCTTATTTGCAAGTATAATTTATCAAAGAATAATAGGCTAATTTCTTATACAAATAATGTAATTCCTAACAAAGTAATTGTAATACCTGACAAAAATAATCTATTATCAAATTACAACAATATAATTTCAGATAACAATAAGCTAAATCCAGACAAGAATATTCAGCATCAAACCAAAAATGTTCTGTTTCCTAACAAAAATATTATACTATCAAACAACAAATACACTATCCAAACAAGACTTTTTGCAAAATAAATAGAATAGAATTTCAAACCTAATAGCTCGACTTCATTTAGAACCAGGCCTAGGACCACGCTTCTTCAATGCAACTTCAGGATGATCCTTGCAAATCGAAAAAATAAGTTATGAAAAAAGGATTTAAAAAAAAATAAATGTATAACCTAAAAATAATTGAAATATAATAAACCTTTCAGTGGTTGCAACTGTCTTATCCTGTTTTCGTGGTTGTTTATTTCATTTATGATAAACTTTTAGAGGCGAAGAATCTTTAATCGACGAAAGGTCGGACATTAATGTACTCAAGAATGACGGAAGTTAGGGTTTATATAAGTACGAACGAACTGAAAATTAATTACATGCAAATAAATTTAAAGTTAAAAAATGAAGTAGTGATGCGAATTATTCGGGAAAATGGAGTTAATTCGATAGTAATGGAGTGTAACTGACGAAAATGGAGTGTAACTGATGAAAATGCAGAAAACGTGGGTAAGAAGAAGAAGGAGAAAGACGAACGTTGGTTTTGATTTTGATTTTTTTTAAAAAAAAATTCATGGATATTTAAAAGACGGGTCACACGTGGGCCGAACTTTAAGTAAACGGCCGCTCGCAGGCTGGATAATAGAACGAACTCACGCGAGTCCGTTCTACACAATATTTTTCGTTTTACAATTATCATATATTTATAACTCATCATTTTATATCTATCATATCTTTCGTACACCTTATTTTGATCAAAATTTGACAACAATATTTTTATCGATATTTTTATTTATATAATTTTTTTTTTTTTTTTTTGGGAATAGGAAAAATATTTCATTATAAAAAGTCATACGACATCTACAATAGAGATTCAACGTTAACAAATACATAAGATATTGAATCAAATAAAATTTTCCTTTATAAAAACTACAATCGTCGAGTAAATCTTGCACTATGAAACATCTCCTGCTTATATCGCTGGAAAATACAGCTTTGTTGGAGAGACAATCTAACGATCCTTTGTATCCGTGAGGATGTTTTCCTTCTGATTCATTTGTCTGTATTCATGACAATCTATTAAATTTGATATCATAGATTCAAAACTAAAATTTTTTTCTATATATATAGAAAAATTATATTAGCATACTTACAAGAGTCTCACCATTCGAAAATTATATATCACATGAGTTAGTAAATTGAGAAGTGGGTCATAATACCATTGAGTGTGAAAAATAACTCATTTTGCATTTCAATACTCCATAACAATTTTGTACTCCCTACGTTTTTAAATACTTGCTTCTTTTTTTGAGCAAGTATGTCGATGCTAATATTTGATTAATAATATTGTAAATATCAATAAATATAAATTCTAACAATCGAAACTTAATAATCTATTTTTGAGACGATTCCAAGAAGCACCCAAAATATTATATGTTTTTTTTTTTTTTGTATAAATCACAAATATTAAACATTAATCAAATTAGAATAAATGAATAGTACAAAATGTAAAATTGGAGCAAATATATAAAAACGGAAAGAATAACAATTCAACCCTGTCTAGTTTTAAGACTTCACTAGCTATGTAATAATTTTGTTACGTCGCACCATTTTTTTTTTTTTTTTTTGGTTATGTCATATAATTCCGATTACTTCGTAGTCAATGAAATTTAACTCTTCAGCACATAGCTTAAGTTATTGAATATAGAGCTATAGAAAATTGATTGGTTATTTCGTGCATTAGTTTTTTGAATTTGATGAAGTCTTTTACTTCGTCAAATAATCATATGTTGAACAGGGAGTTTGTGAAGATATTGGGCAATAAAAACGTATTCACCTTAATTATTTAATAAATCTCAAAATTGTTAGTAGTCAAGAAATTTTATTATCTTATTCAAACTTAGCTTCAAAGTAAACCTGATCAAACCTCCAGCTGGGCTGGGTTTGGGTCGGGCCTAGACAGAATTTCTGCCCATGCATGCGGGATGGGTTTGGGCTGGGGTACATCAGGCCCAGCAATAATTTTTCTGTGCATCCCCTAGTCCATTTATTCTAGATGGATCACCTATTAAACACATCCCTGTACTAATAAAACGCAGCTCTACTCCTTCTTCATGGTTCCTGCCGTCTTTACTTCTTTTTTTTTTCTGTTATTTTTTTGTTTCTTTGTTTACAAATTTTCTCCTTATATTTTTTTTTTATCTTACCTCTTTTTATTTCTTTCTAGATTTTAATTCATTTTTTTTTTCACAAGCTTATTTTCTCTCTCCTCTATTTTCTGTTTTTTTTTTTCTTTCATTAACTTTCTGCATGTAACGTGATGAAAATTGTCGATATTTCCGAAGAGATCAATCCAGGTTAATTGTTATAAATTCATTGTGATCAATATTAATTTATTTTTTGATTTTGAGATGAATTTGTGGATGAAATCAGTGTTTTAATATCAATTGAATTTGTTGAAACTAATCCGATCGATTTCAATTCGTAATCCATTATGATCGATTAATTGATATTTTTTATTGTTCTCATTAATTTGATCGATTAATTTATTAAGAAAATTTGAACATCGCAAATTTTGAACATTTAGTAAAAATATCTGAACAATCGCAATGTACCACGCCTGTATTTTTGAACATTTAGTAAAAAAATCTGAACAATTGCAATTTTTGAACATTTGGTAAAAAAATCCGAACTGTACATCGAAAATTTTGAACATTTAGTAAAAACATCTGAACAATTGCAATGTGCCACGCCTACATTTTTGAACATTTAGTAAACATATCTGAACGATTGCAAATTTTGAACATTTAGTAACAAAAAACCGAACATCGAAAATTTTGAATATTTAATAAAAATTTATGAACAATCGCATAATGTAGCATGCCTATACTTTTGAACATTTAGTAAAAAATTTGAACGATTGCACATTTTGAATATTTAGTAAAAAATCCGAACATCGTAAATTTTGAACATTTAATAAAAATATCTGAACAATCACAATGTACCACGCTTATACTTTTGTATATTTAGTAAAAAAATCTGAACAATTGTAAAATTTGAACATTTAGTAAAAAAAATCCGAATAGCGCAAATTTTTAACATTTAGTAAAAATATTTGAACAATCGCAGTGTACTACACCTTGAAATCGATCGGATTAGCTTCAACAATTCATCTTCATCACTACTTGTAGAATAATTTGTCAGGTCTCTAAAAAAATGTGAAAAATGTTAAGAAATTATACACAAATTACAAAAAATTTACTAATTTTAACAAATTATAACAACTACGAAGGAAATCAAATAACGATTAATAGCAAATTCAAAAAAATCTAAAGAAATTTCGGGTTGTTGAGAAATTTAATTTACCTTTCTGCACCTTTTTCTTGTTATTCTTCTATGTCGATTCGTCAATTTGTAGAGGAGAGAGATAAGTAGTTCAACAATTGAAAGAGGAAATGAAAGCAATAAAATTTTCTGTCAGTCTCTTTTTTTTAAAAAAAAAATGTCTTTTAAAGCGAAATTACGAAAGAAACTGGAGAAATAGTGTTTGGGCCGCGTGAAATAAGGTTTGTAGTATATATGGGCCTGTGATCCAACTATTCTAGATGGATCAGGGTATACAATGCAATTAGTCTTAGGTGCACTCTAGTGCAGCTAGAATTGCTGCACCACTGCCTATAAAATGAACATGTAGTAAAAAATTATGAACACGTAAAAATAAATGAACATTCAGTAATAAAAAAATGAACACATTAAAAAAATTGAACATTCAGTATTTAAAAAGTGAACATGTTAAAAAACTGATAATTTTCAATATTAAAAAAAAAAAAAAAAAAAAAAAAAAAAAACATGATAATCATAAAATTGATGGGCCACTACCTTAAAAATGACCATTTAGTGTAAAAATAATTATGAACACGTAAAAAAAATAATTAAAAAAAAGGAACATTTGTTAATAAAAAATGAACATGTCAAAAATAATTATGAACATTAGCATATTAAAGAAGAACATTTATCATACAATAATAGAATAGCTAGACCACACCAAATAAAATGAACATTTCATAAAAATATATGAATATTTAAAAAAAAATGAACATTTAGTATAAAAAAAAATGAACACATGAAAAAAAAATTATGAACATTTAGCATATTAAAAATGAACATGATTTTCTTACATTCATATAAATTCAAATTCATTGTATATAATTATTAACGGAAAATAAACATAAAATTCATCATTAAAATATGTTCAGTTTTCATGTACTAAATGTTCATTTTTAATGTACTAAATGTTCATTTTGTACTAAATGTTCAATTTTAAAGTAAACCGTGTTCATTTTCTTTTTCTTCCAAAAATTATGCACAAATATTAGCAACTCAATCAAAACACCGAAATTCATTATAACAAACAAATTAAAGATGCAGCAATTCAATAATTCATCACAAAAACTCATTAATTAAATTAATATTCAAAAATTCAGTACTAGATTCATTAAAAAGTCAATTAAAATTCATCAAATTGTGAAAATCACTAACTATAAAATCAGAAAAATCAATTACAATTTTAGCCCAAATCTAACCTAATTAAAAATCAACAATACAAAAACTAACCTGCATTGATGATCTCTTTTCAATAACAACCAAATCCATAATATGGTAGAAAAGTGAGAAAAAAGAAAATGGTGACTGTTTAGGGTATTTTTACCCTAGACAAGTGGACTAATGAGGAGGTGCCACGTGTTAGAGGCTGGCAGGTCACCCTTGACCAATCTCCAGTTGACACGTGGCCTCTCCAGATACTTTCGTAGAATCGCGGCCTTCAAGGGCCCAATTCCCCAAAATCCGCCATTTTGGCGGCGCAGCCCATCAGTCCTAGGTCATTCTGACCTAGGGAGGGGAACTTTTCCCAATGACCCTATAAATAGGGAGATATTCCCCCAATTTGGGGGACATTCATAAATTTGCTATCATTTATTACATCATACTTTCTCTCTCATCAGAGAAATCCTGAGCTTGGAATCTAAGCAGATCCCCACCTAAATTTCCGCACTTTTTACTCTCCTTCAAGTTACTAACTTGAGCGTTGGAGGCGGAGCACCACCCAACCGGTGTCTTCGTTGATTTTGCAGGTACAGAGCCAGCAGGACCAGTCTTCGAGTTGTAACTCTCCCAAGGGACAAAAACACCCAAAACATTTGGCGACGTCTGTGGGGAGAGTACCTCAAGATGGTTCAAAATTCTGTACCAATTCTTAACTCTACTTCTCTGCGTCCGGTTACTCAGGCGGGTAACCAAGAGGACTTACAACCGGTTATTCCATCGGAAGGCTTTGAAATCCCTTAATCTCCGCCTCAGCCTCAGCCAGAGGTATTCACTGAGGAGGAGGAAGAAGAAGACAATGATGTGGAGACCTACATAACCAAAGATGGCTCCCTCATCTCTAAATCCATTCGTTCCAGAGATCAACTGGAGCGAAATCTAGACCAGGCGGGTCCAAGCAGGCGGCCCACTGGGAGGTCAGACGGGGAAACCCGGAAGACCAGAGGAGAGGCTCCAGTCACCCGGAATGAGCTCATGAAATTCATGAACTCCTTAAAGGGTGAAATTAAGGAGATGATCAACAACAAGGCGGCTCTAGTAAGACTCCCCCGGCTAAAAAGACTCCCAATGATGGGAAGAAGAAGAAGTCGGTCAAGGACAGGCAGCCAACTCCTCACCCAAAGGAGAAGGCAGCCGCAAAACTTGACTGGTCCAAGATTCTGATGCCCCAGGGGCAGCCCCGGCAACCCCCAGCCGGAGGCCAAAAAGGCGTCTACCTTCGATGCTAGACATGTCATCAATCGAAGGAGACAACAACAGTCTGAGTCAGCTTCTACCTCAAGCTTTCCAGACAGCTTTAAGGAAGCTTCTGCAAGGAACTCTATGTCCTTGCATGAGAGTCGGACAGGCGGTAAATCCGTCAACACCGAACCTCAACTCATGATAGGGTCTATGCCATACGCACCCCAGGCGCAGTATGGGCAATATGGCCTCCATTTTATGCAGCCACCCCCATTCGGAGGTCAGGCGGCATATACCATTGTCCAGCCACTGGACTGGCAGCTGCGGCTGATGAGGCTAGGCGAACAGCCGTCTGCCTTTGCAGCCAATATAACCGAGGCGGCATAGCCGGCCAAGGTTAAGAATGTTTTTGTTGGTGCTTATGATGGCACCACCAACCCAGAAGATCACCTGATGGCATATACCAACCTAATGTGTTTACAAGGTTGGGAAGACGCCACCTGGTGTCGTTGTTTCCCGGCTACATTGAAGGGCATTGCCCAACAATGGTTTGGCAATTTGCCAGCCGGGTCTATTGATTGCTTCAAGAAGCTAGCCTTCTTTTTTGCCACCAACTTCTCAATGAACATCCCTGCTAAGAAAACAAGTTTAGACTTGAGTAACATTAAGCAGGGAGAGAGAGAAGGACTACGCTCATATGTCAGGCGGTTCAACCTGGTCAGGATTCAGATCCAGGGGCTGTCTGACGAGGTAGCATTTACAGACTTCTTCGAGGGTCTGAGAGACGGGTCGACCTTTAAGTTCGACCTTGTCATAAAAGGGGCATTTACGCTACAGGCGGCCCTGAGGGAGGCGGAAAGCTATATTCAAGCAACCGACCTCTGCACGCCTGGTAGCCTGTCGGACTCCAAAAAGTCTGACAAGCAAAAAGAGAGCCAGTCTGCTCAGCCGGCAAAGAAAAAAGAAGAGAGCAAGAAAAGAAAAGAAGTCTGGGCGGTCAGTGATTCTGAGCAGCGGTCCCAGAAAAAGAAAAAAGAGTTTAAACCGTACGTTCCCCGGTACGAGTTTAACAAAGATTGTAACTCCATCCTCATGGAGGTAAAGGACCGGCTGTCCATTGAGAAGCCGAATCCAATGAAGAGTTCCGTCCAGTCACGGAACAAAAATAAATTTTGCCACTTCAATGAGGAGGTTGGCCATGACACCAACAACTACTTCAGTCTACAGCGGACGTTGGACCGTCTGGCTAACAAAGGGCTTCTAAAGTCCTACATTTCTAAGTCCCCAGTCGGGGCAAAAAAGAAAAACAAGGGTCAGCCCTCCAAGGCTACCCCCCAGCCTACTAGTAGTTCGGATACCGACAGGGATCCGGTCTACACCATAGCAGTCGGATTCTCTTGTGGTGGCCTTACCATCCGGGGCACCAAAAGCCATCTTCGAAAGATGGATAAGGATGATGATGAGCAGGCATCTGCCAGCTCCACTTTTCCGGATGTCCTCATTACTGAGAAGGACAGGGGCAGCGTCCGCTGCCCGCATGACGACCCGCTTGTCATTGAATGCAAGGTCGCCAACCAGTTAGTTGGACGCATCCTTATTGACACCGGCAGCTCGTCAGACATCATCAGCCTCCGATGTTTGCAGAAGCTGAAATACAACTCCAGCAGCATGCATCCGGTCACCCACCCCTTGGTTGGTTTTGGGGGTGGGATGGTCTATCTAGCCGGAAGAATTGACTTACCCATCCGGCTGGGAGAGAAGGGTCAGGGACGAAATATTGTCGTCAGATTCTTGGTCGTTGAGGAGTTGACCGCCTACAACATTATTCTTGGGAGGCCAACCCTCAACAAAGCCAAGGCGGTAATCATCCCGTCTCTTATGCTCATCAATTATGAGAGGGATGATGGTTCTGTTGGTTCCCTGAATGGGGATCAGAAGACGGCCCGGGAGTGCTATCTCTCAGCCGTCAAAGATACTGTGGCCTCAGACGGCCAAGGGAAGGAACCAATAGACCTTGACAACGTCAAGGATGCCAATTCACCCCCACCAGCAGCCGGAAAAAAGAGAAAAGCTGCAGAGCTGGTGGAGGTGAAGAAAGAAAAGAAATAGCAATCACTGACCGGTGAACGGTCTGATGAGTTCCGTCCCCAACCGGCTGGTGAAAGTATTGATCTTGTTCTGGACGACAGCCGTCCAGGGCGAACTGTTAAGGTTGGGACGGTTGCTAATGCTGTTCTGGGTGCAGACTTGCACCTTTTGTTGAAAGAATTCAAAGATGTGTTTTTCCTTTGAAGTGGAAGAGATGCCAGGCATCAGCCCGGATCTCGCTGTCCACAAACTTGCCGTGGATCCAGAAATGAAGCCCATCCGGCAAAAGAAGAGAAACCACGGTGAAAGAAGTCAGGCGGCAGCTGCCGAAGTAAAAAAGCTGCTGGATGCCAGGTTCATTCGGCCTTGTAATTTCCCCGACTGGGTGGCAAACGTTGTGCTTGTAAAGAAGCCGAATGGTACCTGGCGGATGTGTGTAGACTACACAGACCTCAACAAGGCATGCCCAAAGGATAGTTATCCACTTCCAAAAATTGACAGTTTGGTTGATTCAACAGCCGGTCATGCCTTGATGAGTTTCATGGATGCCTATTCCGGCTTCCACCAGATACCCCTGTGGAAAAAAGATCAAGAGAAGACGGCCTTCGTCACTGATCAGGGGCTATTCTGTTATACTGTGATGCCGTTTGGCTTGAAGAATGCGCCGGCTACGTTCCAACGGATGATTAATACAGTCTTCATTAGTCAAATTGGGAGGAACGTAGAATCTTATATTGATGACATGATAGTCAAATCCAAGCAGCAGGCGGATCACCTTGCTGATCTCCGAGAAACCTTCACCACGCTCAGGCGGCATAAGGTTATGTTAAATCCTAAGAAATGCGTCTTTGGTGTTGAGTCTGGGAAGTTTCTCGGATTCCTGATTGATCAAAGGGGGATAGAGGCTAACCCTGAGAAGATACAGGCGGTAATTGACATGAAGTTACCCCGCACTGTTAAGGAAGTACAGAGACTCACCGGTTGCCTGGCCGCCTTGGGACGATTCCTCAGCCGGTCAGGTGATAAATGCCTTTACTTCTTCCAAGCAATCAGGAAGAAGACTAGATTTGAATGGGGGGATGATGCTGAGGCGGCCTTCCAGAAATTGAAAGAACACTTGCACTCTTTGCTAAGGCTTGTCAGTCCTTTGCCTAGAGAAAAGTTGTACATGTACTTAGCCGTCTCAGACCATGCACTCAATGCCGTTCTCCTTGCTGAACGAGACGGTACTCAGCTCTCGGTATATTTCATTAGCCATGTGTTGAAAAATGCTGAACTCTGGTACCCCATGGTGGAAAAATTTGGTCTTACTTTATATATGGCCTTCAAAAAGTTGAAGCCATACTTTCTGGCCCATCCGGTTGTAATTTACACCGACCAGCCCCTCAAGCGACCAATGTCTACTATGGAGTCATCCGGAAGAATGTTAAACTGGGCTATTGAAATGCAAAGTCTTGAAATCACCTACGAACCAAGGAAAGCAGTGAAAGGTTAGGCGTTTGCCGACTTCATTGTTGAAATGACTCGTCCGGTTCTTCCGGATAATATTGATCAGGTTTGGAAGGTGTATGTAGATGGGAGCTCTACAAAGAACGGCTGTGGTGCAGGCATTGTTTGTGAATCTCCAGAAGGAGATAAATATGAGTATGCACTACGGTTCAAGTTTCAGGCCTCAAATAACGAGGCGGAGTCTGAAGCCCTGCTAGCCGGAATCCGCATGTGTAAGGCGGCAGGGGCAACAAAAATTGTCGCCCATTCTGATTCTCAGTTGGTTGTTAGCCAGTATGAGGGCACTTATGAAGCAACTCATCCGGCTATGATCAAATATCTTCAGGCTGTCAAAGATGAGGCTGGGACACTCGAGGAATTCAGATTGAATCAAGTGCCCCGGTCAGATAACCACCCGGCGGATGCGCTGTCAAAGTTGGCATCATCCGCCTGCCATGATACGCCTCGGTCAGTCTTTTGGGAAGTTCTTGAAAAAGTATTTATGAAGAGCCCATTGGAATTCTGGATCGAATTTCTACTTGGATGGATGGCATCCGGGCGTATCTTGCAGACGGCACGCTCCCTGACTCACCTCAGGAGGCAGCCGTCATGAAAAAGAGAGCAGCTAACTTCGAGTTGAGAAACGGAGAACTCTTCAAGGCTGGATTTCTCAAGCCCTTGTTGAAGTGTATTATCCCAGAGAAGGGGAAAGAGGTTCTCGAAGAGCTGCATGCGGGATTCTACACCTCCCATATAGGTGGCAAGTCCCTAGCCGTCAGAGCCAGGCGGCATTATTTTTTGCCTACCCTTGAGGCAGACGCCAAAGAATTTGTGAAGAAATGTGATAAATGCCAAAGGTTTGGCAAACTTATTCACCGTCCGGCTACTGATCTGACGGCCATCCACAGCTCAGTCCCGTTTGCAAAATGGGGCATGGACATCTTAGGTCCTTACACGCCTGCCCCAGGCAGAAAGCGCTATATCTTGGTGGCTGTGGACTATTTCACCAAATGGGAAGAGGCGGAGGCAGTTAAGAATATCAAGACAAAGGATGTCATCTCTTTCATCTGGAAGAATATCATCACCCGGTTTGGGGTACCTATGTCTATGGTATTTGACAACGGCCCTCGGTTTGAAACGCCTCAGCTCAAGACTTGGTTAAGAGATCAGGGTATCTCAAGTTACTTCGCCTCAGTTGGTCGTCCTCAAGCAAACGGTCAGGTTGAGGCATTCAACAAACTCATCTCAGACGACATCAAAAAGAAAATTGAAAGAGCCGGTGATTTATGGGCTGAAGAGTTAATTCATGTCCTATGGGCCATCCGGACAACTGCCAAGGGGTCAACCGGAGAAACCCCATTTCTCATGGTTTACGGAGCTGAAGCCGTTTTGCCCATTGAACACTATGAGCCTACGCTCGGAGTGATGCTCTATGATGAAGAGGCAAATTGGGAGGCCATGCGGCTGGCATTGGACTCCCTCCCGGAACGCAGGGGCAATGCTGCCCTGCGACATGAGATATACCGTTTGAGAATGACGAGAGCCTACAAAAATGGACGATTTTGTGTTACAGAAAATGGAGGCAACCGGTAGGGCCAATGAGCTTGGAAAGCTAACTCCTAATTGGGAAGGCCCCTACCGGATTTATGAAGAAGTTAGGGATGGCACATACCGCCTGGAAACCCCAGACGGTAGACGCCTGCTTAGAACTTGGAATGTAGATAACTTAAAAAAGTACTACTTCTGAGTATTGTAAAGTTTTTTGTAACAAGAAGTGTAAATGAGAAATGCTTTTGTTTCATTTATTGTCTTTTAATTTCCGTCTGGGTTTACCCATACTAGTACTGTAAAGTTTAGTAACAAATTTACTATGTGAATAACTTGAGGCCAATGGCCAGATAAAAAACTAAGTTTGACACTTAGTATTTAAAATCAAAAGTCCATAGTGACAAGAGGCCAATGGCCGGATTCTTAAGCTAGGCACAAAACCACCTAGTGGCTATGCAGCCGGTCTCCAACTAGGCCAGAGGCCAATGGCCAGATGGTTGTCTTTTTTAAAAATTCGTCTATCCTCTTATGGATATAGGCGTCCGGCGACACCCCTCCGGGTGCAATCATCGCAGAGAACAGCCACCTTGCTCGTTCTATGTACCCATGCAGGCGGCAAAGATTGAACGGCTAAATTAGCCAACTCATAGCTGTCTGACTTAACTTTTTCTTCTAAGTAATTTTTGGTCGTGAAAACTCCGGATGTTCTCAAACATCAGCTGGAGTACCATCATAAGCTCTTACTTAGGATTATTTTATCTTCAAGTTGCGCACTCCTCCTGTTGGGGCAAAACCTTTTTGCGTAATGGCTATAAAAGAATACCCAGGCGGTTTGATACCGACTGGGGCAGAGGTTGTATGCCTGTCATTTGACCGGCTGTGTACTTGGTTTGGGGAAATCACTATTGTGATTTATTGTCTTACAAACATCCCATACTCTTTTAAGTATGAGAAGTTTCCAAGACAATCAATCCTTTTTCAGATTAAACCAACCACACAGCCGTCCAGGGGCAAGGACAGCCGGATTGGTACATGTCGCATACTTTTCATAAGACAGGCAAAATCACAAGTATATATATTGAGTATATATGTAAAATTAAAAAACTGAAAAAATTGAAAAATTGTGCAAGTGTAAGAAAAACCGACTGAGTCGGTACACTTCATAAAATAAACTGGCTCAAGGCCTGGCATGATTGTTAGCCGGATCAACATCCGGTATACAAAGAAACAAAAAAATTACATAAGTACTCGGCACACAGGCCGAAAAAGTAATGGTTGGCATACTGCCGCAGAAATAGAAGAGAGCTACTCTTGGGGCTGGTCCGGCTAGGCCTGGGATGTAGAAGGAACTTCCTCCGGAACCACAGCCTCTTCAGGCTGGCTGTCCTTGGTGCCCAATTCCTTCATTATCTCATCAAGGTCCGGCTCCTCATTGTCCGAGACCTCAGCGCCATTCTCCGCTGCCCAGGGCTTGAACCGAGGTGGAGCAGGATCCCCAAGAACCTTGGCATCATACGCCGCAGTGGCGTAGTCATACCTCAGCTTGTAGACATCAAATTCTACCTCAGGGTACAGAAGCCCCCAGGCCATCCGGAGGCGGATCTCATTATCCCGCTCATTCTCTTTGATGAGCCTCTCCTGCTCAGCCTTGAGCTCTTCTTGGTGCTGATTACTCAAGCTGATAATCTCGGCAACCAGCCGGGAATTATCCTTCCTGAGATCAGCATTCTCTTTGTCTGCTCCCTCCAAGGCCTTGAGGTCTGAGCCGGCATTCTGCAGCTGGAGCTCCAGGTCGTTGATCCGGTTGTTAGCCGCATCATTAGCAGCCGTTAAACTCTTGACCAGCTCCTCCTGTTTCAACTCCAGTGCTTTAATCTCAAGATTAAACATATTATATGCATATTCAGCAGAGTTGAGATTTTGTTGAGCCCTTCTTGCTTCCTCCGGAATGGCACCCGGAGCCCATCTACCCGGACCATAACCTATGCAAGGTCATCCGGGAAATTAAACACTTAGCAACAAAAAAGAAAAATGAAATGATCTGAAATGAAGAGATAAGGGGCAAGTTCTACTTACCTCCGCCAGCTGCCCCAGAATTTGGTCGAAGTCGACCTCGTGGTGGTTGGGCACGGAGTTCTTCTCCGTCTGGGTGAGAGTCCTCATCATTCTTTTGCCAAACCCCGCCAAGTCCGGGGGCCCAGAAGTAGCATCTGCACCATAAGAAGGACTCGGTGAGAGACTAGCAGCGTATTTGGCATTCATTCTTTGCCGGCTACTCACGGAACCCCCGGAAGGGTCAGTCATAGTCTTGACGCGCATAAAATCAAGCGGCCAAGGAATCTCTATCTTACCTTTAGAGTCGGCCCTCGCCGGCTCCTCTCCTCCGACTGCAGCACCACCTACAGCCATGGGTGGCTCGCCACCCTTCGATGCTTCAGAAGCATCCGGCTTTTTCTTACTTGACTTCTCTGAGCTTTCACTCAGAGTTGCCATAGCCTTGGGGCCTTTTCCCCCGGTTGTTGGGCGGTCTTTGGCATCAGAGCCGGAGACCGTTGAGCTTGCCTTCTTCCCGGCTTTGGCAGCCGGTTTTTGGAGTTGCTCATCCCCTGGCCTTTTTAAGACCTTTGTCATTGAGCGGGGGAGGATGCCAGTTGGAGCCTGCAAAAACGCAAGTAAAACATTAGTCATCCGGTATTGAAAAGACTTGAAAAAATTCAAGAGAAGTTGAAGTTTATCTTACCCCGCCTTTCTTGGCCTCCTTGGCCTCAATAGAAGCCTTCTTGGCCATAATTTGCTCCTTGCGGAGCTAAGCTGCTGAATTAGTCGGCATCTTGGCTAGGTCAACCATTTTCTTTGCTTCCGCTGCACAAAAACATGAAAACTGTTATAACGAGAAAAAGTTCAAGGCATGAAAGTATTAAAATTGCAGGCGGAAAACCGCCGGGTGGGTGAGTGTATCTACCCTGTGGAAACATAGGACTCAACCCGCAGGCGGACAAGAATCTCTCGTCCGCAAAGAAATCCGGAACAACTATATGAGACCCATCCCCCAAGGGCTCAGTTGTTGTCTTGAAGAACTCCGGCTCCATTATCTGCACCCGGGCTTTGGTAGAGAGAGCCGGGCGTACACACTTTTGGCCCACCAAAGCCGGCTCCTCATTGTAGCGCCGGAGAATCTTGTTCATTTTCAGAGAAGGGGAGGAGACTAAATACCACTTGTCTTTCCAACCTCCCCACTTGGACACTTTGTCCAAAGTCATTAAGTATTCCGGGAGCGTGGAAATAGTGTACCACGCCCCGTATCCTCCTGGGGCACTCTTGAGGTAGTGCATATGGGCGAATGCAGTGAAACTGGGCTCAATGTCCTGGAGCTCGCAGGCGGCAATGTAGCTCAGGATATTGACCCAGGAGTCGTACCCCTTAAGAATCTTCCAGATGCCACGGTGAAGGGGAAAGCGGAGGCCGGCTTCTATCACCGCCTCATAGCAGACAAAGTAATTGTCCGCATTGTCAATGTCATCCCCCCAAGCTAGTACAGCATCAGGCGGAGGGACGATAATATCCCAATCTTCCCCGAATGGGTGTTGTTGTTTGAAGGCTTCAAAGCCACTTTCCAGAAGAGAGATATCTCCTGGCTTCATCCGGGTTTTCAGAGGATCCGGATTTATTTCTTTCTTTGCTGTTTGGCGATAAGCCTCAGCAAGGTCCTCTTTATAAGAGCCGGATTCCTCTGACTCTTCAGCAGCCTTCTCGGCTGAGTTATTTGGCTGTTCTGGAGAGGAGGCGGTTTCCTCACCGCCTCCCCTTGATTCATTACTGCTGGAGGAAGACGAGGCGTCCTCATTTGAGTTACTTTGCTCAGCCGCCTCATAATCCTCCTCCCTCTCAACTTCATCTGCGGGCACTACCCTAGTGCCTCGCCTCCTAGGCTTGATAGCCGTCTGTTTGACTCTTGCCATTGTGTCCTACACAGACACAGAGAGGGAAAAAGTCGGAGATCAGCAAAGCACTCTAGAAACTCCAGACAAGGCACCCCCGGTTCTAGACTCAGCCGTCCCTGGTGACCGGCTGAGCGTCCTAGGCAGTGCCGTGTGTGCAAAAGGAGAGCCCATTTTATTTTTGAAAATCAATGTATACAGCCGGAAACGAGTGTATACAAGCTAAAGAAAAAGAAAAAGAAGAAAACTTAAAGAAGGAAACGGATAGTTACCTTACTTTGAGTTCTGAAAATCTGAAAACGGCAAAGTAACCGGTGACCGGGTGACTTCAAAAGAGCACATGGAAATCTTGGACTTGCTTAAACGCAACCGGGATCAGAGCACCTCTCTCTAGAAAACTCTCTTTCTCTCTCTAAAAAGTCAAGGAATATAAAAGTGAAAGGGAGAGATGGGGGCTAAATCCCTATTTATAAGGGGTGAAACGGTGGAAATCCCCGTCACCTCCGTAAAAAACTAGTCGTTTTTACTGTTCATCTCTCACTGGCTGACACGTGTCACAGGCGCCACGTGGCCTGCCACGTGCCACCTGTGAGGGGCAAATGTTTAGGGTATTTTTACCCTAGACAAGTGGACTAATGAGGAGGTGCCACGTGTCAGAGGCTGGCAGGTCACCCTTGACCAATCTCCAGTTGATACGTGGCCTCTCCAGATACTTTCGTAGAATCGCGGCCTTCAAGGGCCCAATTCCCCAAAATCCGCCATTTGGCGGCGCAGCCCATCAGTCCTAGGTCAGAATGACCTAGGGAGGGGCACTTTTCCCAATGAGCCTATAAATAGGGAGATATTCCCCCAGTTTGGGGGACATTCAGAAATTTACTATCATTTGTTACATCCTACTTTCTCTCTCATCAGAGAACTCATGAGCTTGGAATCCAAGCAGATCCCCACCTAAATTTCCGCACTTTTTACTCTCTTTCAAGTTACTAACTTGAGCGTTGGAGGCGGAGCACCACCCAACCGGTGTCTTCGTTGATTTTGCAGGTACAGAGCCAGCAGGACCAGTGTTCGAGTTGTAACTCTCCCAAGGGACAAAAACACCCAAAATAGTGACGATCGCGACGAAGATGATGGAGAATGCTACAATGGTGAGGAATTGGAAAATATTCAAAATAGGAGGATAAAGAAGTTTACAAATTGAAGGAAAGTGAGATAAGAAAAAACATTTACTTATAAGGAAAGAAAAAAGAAAGAGGAGAGAGAAAATTTAGAATGAAGAAGAAAATAAAGAGAGAAAATTAATGGAGGTAAGGAAGAAGAAAGAGAAAGAGGTAAATATAAAGAGTGGAGAAGAAAACAGAGATAGAAAATTAATGCAGGTAAGGAAGAAGAAGAAAGAGGGGCAAATATAAAGAAAGGAGAAAAAAAACGTATGTTCGTTTTTTAAGTAATATATGTTCATATATAGGGTTGTTGCAGCTAGCTTAGCTATATAAGTGTGTAGCTAAGAATTTGTGTATACAATGGACTTATAGAAAGCTGCTGTCTAAACCCATCCCAATCGGGCCTATTGGGCCTGATCCATATTTTTAAAATTACAAGCAAATTTAGGCCCGAATAGAATCAAAGTTTTTTAATATTTAGGAGACGGACACCGACAAACCTAAAATCATACCCCCAATTTTCCACCACCACCACCTGATCACCATCATCATCACATAGTAATTATCAATTAAATGGTTATTCTAACGCTTTGTCTTCTGTGAGTTCTGTCACATTGTTTTGTATTGCATTTGTTGAGCTTGACATTCACATGTTAATGCTGATGATGACGGTGATGATGATCATCATATTCTTCATGATAAGCTACCTCATAGTCTCATACAAGTATACAATTTGTACTATTTATCTTAGCGTTCTGATTTATTGAACTAAAATAAACTGAACTGAATAGAACTGAACTAATTAGAGCTAAACTGAATAGAATTAAGCTAATTAGAGCTAAACTGAATAGAACTGAATTGAATATAGCTTAAATAAATTGTTTATGAGAGAAGGAAATTAGGAATTGAATCAAAGTGAACTGATTAGAGCTGAACTGAACTGAAATTAAGCCGAAAAAAACAGTCCCTTAGTACAAAGATACGTGTTTATTGTGGGTAACAATATACTACACTTCTGACTTTCTGTTTTAAGGACATTACACTTCTGACTTTAATTTGCTGATAATATTGGATTTTGTTTTAGTGTGTATTAGCCTATCCTAAGATCTGATTTTAAGAACCGATTGATATTGTTGGATTATTTTATAGTTGGACACGTGTTCTATTTTGGGCCAGGCCATGCCAGACTTGCTGCACATATCCATCCAGAAAGTATTTGGGCCTGCATTTTCTTGCCCAAACCTGGATTCCGGGCCTAAAGTTGCTGTCCAAGCTCGGGTAAAATCCAGGCCGGGTTAGACTTGATCAGGACTACTTCAAAGCAAGGTGGTAGAGAGTAAAATGTGTTTCGGGGTTTTTTGAGTCCCTTGGGAGAGTGACAACACTAAGACTGGATGCTCGCTTAGATGCCTGTACCTGCAAAACAACGGAGCACCGTAGGGTCGGTGGTCCGCCTCCGAAGCTTAAGTTAGTCTAAGTCCGAAGAATAAGGTGCGGAATGAAAAGGTTATCCGCTCGGATTCCGAGCTCGGGTGTACTGTTCTCTTGAGAGTGACAGTTCTGACAATGATTAGTAATCACTGAATATTCCTCGTAAGGAGTGTAAAAGGTTTTGTTGTACGTAAAGACGTAGCCATAAATGAGGAGGTCATCTCCTATTTATAGGCTTCTCGAAAAGCGTGCACTCCCTAGGGTTTTGTGCCCTAGGTAATATTCACGCAGCTTTTGCAGACCTCGGGATTTGGTCCTTTTATCCATCTGCCACGTGTCGTTCCCTGGGAGGTCCAAGGTGGCGCCCCTTCCAGTACCACGTGGCGGACTCTGATTGGGCCAACTGGCCTAGGGTATTTTTACCCAAATCATTTGCCCCTCACAGGTGACACGCGCTTGCCACGTGTTGCCTGTGACAGGTGTAAACATCCGATTGGTCGGATTTCAAAAAATTACTGTGGAGGGAAAGTTTAGGGTTTTTAACCCTTCTATAAATAGAAGGTTTTCACCCCCTGATTTTTTTACACCTTTGCGAACCTTTGGAGAATCTTGGACTTTTTTACCTTAAGAATCTCAAAATTCCCTAAGTGTTTCTCTTCTTTCAAGCATCCGACACTCGGCCCGCTGTCCGACCGTTCTTCAGCCAACCAAGCGTCTCTCACCCTTCTTCTAAAGGTAACGCCTGTTTCTTCTTTTACTTTTCATTTTTTCTTTGTTTTCGAAAAAATGGTATCCCAATCGCATGCGACACAGCATAGGATAGTGATCAGCTGGTCAACGGGGACGGCTGAATCTAGAACTTGCAGTGCCGACTGCTTGGCCAGCGACTGTGCTTTGCGAACTTCTCCGAATCCGACTGGTTTCGTGTCTGCGCAGGATACTATGGCCAGAACCAAAAGAAAAGCAAGAAAACCTAACTCCGATGGATCTTTCTTCCCGTCGGATGGTTCAACTCTTTATTCAGACGACTCAATGAGGGTGCCTCGAAGTGAGGTGTCGGAACACCCTGATAGCCCTTCTTATCTTCCTCCTACCCCCACCTACTACCATTTGCCCACTTCAAGTGGTACTCCTAGTGATAGGATACTAGAGGAGGCGGATGAAACCTATGCACCCGGGCCTTCTAGACAGGCGCCGGAAGAGAGTCTAGGGGAGGACCCTGCTGGCACCAGTCGGCAGTCCCCTAGCTCTGATGAGAGCTCTGATGACGAGTCGGCCTCGTCATCTTCTTCAGATAATGCCTCCGTTTCTTCTGGGAGGCAAGGGCTAGAATAGATACTGCCAGGGAGTCCTTGGCAGTTGAGAGGGGGGAATCTTGGGCCGAGCCGAGTGCTTCCAGGCGCTTGGAGAAAGCCCCCTACTATCATCATGTTCCGCAAAGCAGGCGGAACACCATGGCAACCAGCCTTGCAAGTTTTAGGCGCAAGGTTGTTTTGGGCCATGGCTTTACTCTGTGCGTCCCCAATAAGGACGACACCATTACTTGGCCGAGTATGGCCAGCTACGAAGACCGAGCATTCGGTTTCTATGACGCGGCCTTCCAGGCTGGCTTGCGCTTCCCTCTCCATCCGGTCGTGGAGAGGATTTTGGATGGATACCAACTTGGTATCTGGCAACTTGTACCCAACTCCTGGATCAACATTCTGGGGTACGTTGCCGCCTGTGAGATGCTGCAGGTGGAGGCGAGTTTTGAAGCATTCTCCCACATGCATTATCTTAGCAGGGCGCCTGCTAGGGGTGGCGAGGGCTGGTACACCTTGACTACTTGCAAGGGGTACATGATGGCTGTTGGCAAAGAGAACAAGTGGAAAGACTGGAGAACTAAGTTCTACATAGTCAAAACCGCCGACAGCCGCCTGAACCAAAAGTATAACAGGTGGAATAAGGATCCACCTCTCCTAGTAGGCAGGAGTGCGTTGCCAGCTCTTCCTAGACGAGCAAAGGAGGAGATCATGGACGCGGGTTTGTTCACCGTGTCCGTGAGGACGAATGATGAGGGGGACAAGGAAGTCACCCCTCAATGCTATCTCCCTTTGTACAAATGGTTTGAGGAAGGGACGTTCTTGGCCGCTTGTGGGCTAAGTACTGACATGCCGAGAGGTAGTCGGCCGTCTGTTTTATATGCACTTTTATTTTGCTTGTCTTCACTTGTTAAATGATTCTAACACTTGTTCTTTTTCGCAGACAAAGCAATGGAGAAGCTCTCGGCCTCCAGGAAGCCGGCTGTATCTGCTGCTAGATACAGATCAAACGTCCTTAACAGGGCGAAGGCCACCACTACAAGGGTGGAAGAGCAGCGACCAGTCGGTACCCCAGGGGTGAGGCTTTTGTACTTAGCATTTTTCTAATTAATGCTGAGTTCGTCCGAATGTTTTCTAACTTTGTGTTTTGTCTTTATTGATGCAGGGTACCTCCTCCAAGTCCCCATCAAAACCATCCGACCCTAAGCTCCAAAAAAACTAGGGCGGGTGATGTGAGCGCATCCGACAAGGGCGGCCGGAAGCACATTGCTCACAAGCCCAATAGAGCCTCAGACGCCTCTACCGGTGAGAAGAGGTTTTTGGGGGAAAAGGAGGAAGAAGAGGTCGACGGTAAAGACCATTCGTCCCCCCTTTCTTTTTCTCCAAGTTATCCATACTTGAACCTTTTTCTAACCTTTTTTTTTTTTTTTTTTTTTTGCAGTTCCTGTATAGAGGCCGATTGTAGTTCAAATAGCCAAGTCCATGCTGAGGGCGATAGATCCGGATGATAAAGCATCCGTTAGAGGAGTCGGCACCCTAGACTTAAATGGCATTCTAGGGAACCTTTGTGAGGTATAGACTTAACCTTGAACAACTTTACATTCGTCTTTTTTTTGTTCAAGTCTTTATCCGCCTGGTTTTTAACCATCCGGCTTCTTTTTGCAGGCCATGCTGCACGTCCAAGGGCTCGGGAAACCCCTTAAGGACAAGTCCAAAGAGGTAAAGGCCGCTAAGGCTCAGGCCGAGTCCGCCTTGGATAGGGCTCAATTTGATATTGCTCAGAATGAATTCCTGACGCTTGATATGATGTATTCACAGTCGGAGGCCAATCTGCGGGTGAAGAAGGACCTGGACTCGGCCCGCCTACAGGTCTCCAACCTTAAGAAGGAGATCAAATCTCTTAAGGCGGAGCTCGAGCCCCTTCAGGATGCCAATGATGAGGCCGAGAGAGCCAAGAAGAGGGTGAGCCGCCTGGAGTTGCGCCTCACAAACCAGGAGCACCAGCTGAAGGCCAAGTTTGAGTCCCGTGCTGAGCAGGATAGAGCTGATCTGGTCAAACAAATGATCAATGACAATGAAGCCATCATGCGGGACACTTGGGCGGCTGTGCAGCCAGGCTCGGACTATCAAATTTGGAAATCCAAGTTTGATGAGCTCAGCAAAGCTCTCGACGATCGCCTCCTTGAGGAGATGGAAGAAGCTACCAAGGCTGATGCAGAGGCCGAGGCTAACGAAGGCTCTGGGTCCGACTCTTCTGGGGAGTCGTCCTCTGGGGAGGAGGAGGATCAGGAGGAGGAGCGAGAGAAAAAAGATGAAGAGCAGCCGAAGGACAACAAGCCGGCTGCCAATGAAGATGCTCTCCCCTGATAACTTAAGCTTTTTATTTTTTGTTTCTGCGGCCGAATGGCCAAGTACTTGCTTTTCCGGCCTGTGTGCCGAGTATTTCTGTATTTTTACCGACCGAGGGGTCGGGTGATTTGACAATTCTTCTGGCTTTGCCAGATAACAATTTAAACCAGTCGCCTGGGGGCGATTGGTCTTTTTAATTTGAATCCTTCAGCCATTTGGCTGAAGTTATGCATATTATTGTCCTTTGAATTTTTTTAAATTTTTGCATGTTTTTTGGCTAAGTATTATAACCTGTATACCATGCGAATGTTCTTGCCCCTGGACGGATGTCGAGTGGTTTTGGTTTATGGGATTGATTGACTTAGAAATTATTGATACTTAGAAGAGTATACATGGTTTCTGAGTCAATCAATCACTATGGTGATTGCCCCAAACCACTCGGCAGACGTCCATCCAGAATTGGCAAATATAAGTGTTCATTCGGCCATTGGCGAACTAAACTCAAATTTCCAACTTAGCTGAAATGCCAAGGAAAAATCCTCGCCTGTTCTGACTCACAGGCAAAAACAGGCGCATCCGGCCATTGGCCTACTTGAGATAAAAATGCTAAGTTTGTAACTTAGCCAATTTTCTTTAAATTAATTGTCCGCCTGTCTTGCCCCATAGGTAAGGATCAGGCGTCATCCGGCTGATAACCTCAAATAAGTGCTAAGTAGTTAACTTAACTCGTGTATGTAAAAATATTCCGCCTGTTTTTCCCCTGAGCTAAAACAGGCGCATCCGGCTTTATGCCTCGGTTAGCCTCTACTTATGAACTGTGCTAGAACAGATAGAAAATTTTGGCCTTTTAGATTTCACTTTCGATTAGAACAAACGACTGCGAATGCTGCCTTAGCATTCGGTAGGGCCGCTTGTTATATTCATAAAGCAATGTGCCACCCAAATGGGAGATGCTTCTCCTCGACGAATTCGCCCGAATAGACGTCGCCGGTTATCTGACTCATGTTGGAGCAGACGGTCATACTCATGTTGGAGCAGACTGTGACCATTCGGTCTCTTTTTGTTTTTATCTGGCCTTTGGCCTCTTAATTGATTAAGTAAATGTTGGTATAAACTTAATGAAATTTCGTAGGAACGACTGTTTTAGAACAATCGGCTCCTTCACAGGGTTTGGGGCGTCTACTGTTGGGACAGACGCTTTCCAAGCATATTGGCCGTCTGTATCTGGTACAGGCGGTGCTAAAAAACTTTAAAAAAGACAAGTTGGAAAATGGAGGCATATTCTCATTAACAAAACTTGAGATAACAAAATTTGAAGTATTTACATTCGTACTTAGAAGTAGTACTTTTTCAAGTTGTCTACATTCCAAGTTCTGGGCAGCTGCCTGCCGTCTGGTTCTTCCAGGCGGTAGGTGCCGTCTCTTACTTCCTCATAGATTCGGTAGGGGCCTTCCCAATTTGGGGTTAGCTTTCCCTGCTCATTCGCCCTACCGAATGCTTCCATTTTCCGTAGCACAAAGTCCCCTACTTTGAGAGGACGCTTGTGTACTCTTTTGTTGTAAGCCCGAGTTATTCTCAGACGGTATATCTCATGGCGCAAGGCAGCATTGCCCCTGCGCTCTGGTAGTGAGTCCAATGCTAGGCGCATGGCCTCCCAGTTCGCCTCATCATCATACAACATGATTCGAAGAGTCGGCTCATAGTGTTCAATGGGCAGGACAGCTTCTGCACTATACACCATAAGGAATGGGGTTTCTCCAATTGCCCCTTTAGCAGTCGTTCTGATGGACCAGAGGACGTGTGGTAATTCATCCGCCCAAAAGCCACCAGCCCGTTCAATTTTATTTTTAATCCCGTCTGAGATTAACTTGTTGAAGGCCTCGACCTGGTCGTTTGCTTGAGGCCGGCCAACTGATGCAAAGAAGCTAGAGACCCCCTGGTCTCCCAGCCAAGTCTTGAGTTGAGGTGTTTCAAATTGAGGACCATTGTCAAAAACCATAGACATGGGCACCCCGAAACGAGTGATTATGTTCCTCCAGATGAAGGAAATGACATCTTTTGTCTTAATGTTTTTGACCGCCTCCGCCTCTACCCACTTGGTAAAGTAATCCACAGCCACCAATATGTAGCGCCTGCCGCCTGGTGCAGCTGTATATGGCCCCAAAATGTCCATGCCCCATTTGACAAAGGGTATTGGGCTGTGGATGGCCGTCAGGTCTGTAGCCGGACGATGAATGAGCTTGCCAAATTTTTGACACTTGTCACATTTTTTCACCAATTCCATTGCATCCGACTCCAGGGTTGGCCAGAAGTAAAGCCGCCTGGCCTTGGCAGCGAGGGATCTGCCGCCTATATAGGAGGCGCAGAATCCCGAATGCAACTCTTCGAGGACTTCCTTACCCTTTTCGGGGGTAACACACTTCAACAGGAGTTTCAGAAAACCAGCCCTGAAGAGTTCCCCTTGTCGCAACTCGAAGTTAGCCGCTCGCTTTTTCAAAACAGCCGCCTCCTGTGGTGAGTCAGGGAGCGTGCCGTCTGTAAGATAGGCCCGGATGCTGTCCATCCAGGTTGAGCTTCGGTCAAGAACTCCAATGGGGTCTTCCCTAGATATACTTCTTTTTTCCATGACCTCCCAGAAGACTGACCGAGGCGTCTCACAGGAGGCGGATGATGCCAATTTGGACAAGGCATCCGCCTGATTGTTGGAAGACCTGGGCACTTGACTTAGAGTTAATTCTTCAAGTGTCCCAACTTCAGCTTTGACCGCCTGCAAATATTTTATCATGGCCGGATGAGTGGCCTCGTACGTCCCGTTGACTTGGAGTACGACCAATTGTGAGTCCGAGCAGGCGTCAATTTTCTTTGCCCCTGCTGCCTTACAGTACCGAATGCCAGCAAGCAGGGCTTCATATTCGGCCTTATTATTAGAGACCTGGAACTTGAACCGTAGTGCATATTCATATTTGTCCCCTTCAGGAGACTGACAGATAATCCCTGCACCACAGCCGTTCGCAGTGGAGCTCCCGTCCACATACACTTTCCAAACCTGACTAGTATCATCCGGAACAACCGGGCTTGTCATTTCCACAATAAAGTCGGCGAATGCTTGCCCCTTTATTGCTTTCCTGGGTTCGTAAGTGATTTCCTATCCTTGCATTTCAATCGCCCATTTGAGCATTCGTCTAGAAGACTCCAAGGTTGTCAGAGGCCGCTTGATCGGCTGGTCAGTATAGACCACTACCGCATGTGCCAAGAAGTAGGGTTTCAATTTCTTGATGGCCATGTAAAGAGCGAGGCCAAATTTTTCAACCATGGGGTACCGAAGCTCAGCGTTCCTGAGAATATGGCTGATGAAATAGACCGGGAGCTGAGTGTCGTCTCTTTCAGCTAAGAGAACAGCGCTGAGGGCATGATCGGAGACGGCCAGATACATGAAGAGCGTCTCTTTGGGCAAAGGGCTAACAAGCCTCGGCAAAGAGTGCAAATGAGTTTTTAACTTTTGAAAGGCCGCCTCTGCGTCATCTCCCCATTCAAAATTAGTCTTCTTCCTAATTTCCTAGAAGAAGTAGAGACACTTATCGGCTGACCGACTGAGGAATCTCCCCAAGGCCGCCAGACAACCTGTAAGCTTTTGAACCTCTTTCATAGTACGGGGCGACTGCATGTCGATGACCGCCTGTATTTTCTCAGGGTTGGCCTCTATTCCCCTTTGATCAATCAGGAATCCGAGAAACTTCCCAGACTCAACACCAAAGATACACTTTTTTCGATTTAGCATGACCTTGTGCCGCCTGAGTGTGGCGAATGTTTCTCGGAGATCAGCAAGATCATCCGCTTGTTGTTTGGATTTGACTATCATGTCATCAATGTATGCTTCTACATTCCTCCAAATCTGATTAATGAAGACCGTATTAATCATTCGTTGGAAAGTAGCAGGCGCATTCTTCAAACCAAACGGCATCACAGTATAACATAACAACCCCTGATCAGTGACGAATGCTGTCTTTTCTTGATCTTTTTTCCACAGGGGGATCTGGTGGAAGCCTGAGTAGGCGTCCATAAAACTCATCAGGGCATGTCCGGCTGTTGAATCGACCAGACTGTCGATCTTTGGCAATGGATAACTATCCTTCGGACATGCCTTGTTCAGGTCGGTGTAGTGAACACACATCCGCCAAGTTCCATTCGGCTTTTTTACTAACACAACGTTAGCTACCCAGTCAGGGAAGTTACACGGCCAAATGAACTTAGCGTCCAGCAGCTTTTTAACTTCAGCTGCTGCCGCCTGACTTCTTTCTTCGCCGTGATTTCTCTTCTTTTGCCGAATGGGCTTCTTTTTGGGATCCACGGCGAGTTTGTGGACAGCGAGATCCGGGCTGATGCCAGGCATCTCTTCCACTTCAAAGGCAAAGATGTCTTTGAATTCTTTCAGAAGCTGGTGTAAGCTGTCACCTAGCTTAGCAAATGCAACCGTTCCCACCTTAACAGTCCGCTCTGGCCGAGTGTCGTCCAGAGGGATATCAATGTGTTCACCAGTCGGCTGGGGACGGAGATCGTCTGACCGTTCCCCGGTCAGTGATTGCTATTGCTTCTCTTTTTTGACCACCACCAGTTGATCAACTTTTCTCTTTTTCTCGGCTGGTGGGGCCGCCTGGTCTTCCCTGTTGTCATCAAGGTCGACTGTTTGTTTGCCCCGGAAGGTTGCTGCAACCGCGGGCTTGACATCCGAGAGGTAGCACTCCCGAGCTGTCTTTTGGTCCCGTTAAGGGAACCGACTGTGCCATCATCCTTCTCATACTTAACAAGCATGAGAGCAGGAATGATAACGGCCTTGCACTCGTTCAGAGTGGGTCGACCAAAGATGAGGTTGTAGGCCGTAAGCTCTTCAACCACGAGGAAACGGATGGTCATATGCCGACCGTTTCCCTTTTGCCCCAGACGAATGGGTAGATCTATCCGTCCGACTGGGTGCACAAGTCCTCCCCCAAACCCTACAAGGTTGTGGGAGACCTCTATCATGCTGTCTGGCTTGTACTTGAGATTGGACAAGCATTTGAGGCTGATGAGATCAGAGGAGCTTCCTGTGTCGATCAAGATTCGACCAACCAGTTGGTTGGCCACTTTGCATTCAATGACCACAGGGTCATCATGCGGCCGACGGACTTTGCCTCTGTCCTTTTCGGTGATGATGACTTCAGGGAAGGCGGATGTGCCTGCCGCCTCTCCCTCTTCAACAGAATGAATCATCTTTTTCAGATGATCCTTGGTGCCCCGAATAGTCGGGCCACCCCCGGCGAATCCACCTGCTATGGTATATACCGGCTCTTCATCGGTGTCGGTACTAACAGTCGGCTGGGGAGCCTTCTTTTTGGGCTGCCCCTGATTCGCCTTTGAAGTCACTTTGGACTTCACATAGGACTTCAGCTGTCCTTTGTCGGCCAGATGGTCAAGCTCTCGTTTGAGGCTGAAACAGTCGTTGGTGTCATGGCCGATGTCTTCATGGAAATGGCAATGTTTATTTTTGTTCCGATTTTCAACGGAACCTCTCATTGGAGTCGGCTTCTCAAGGGTCAGCCGATCCTTTATTTCCATCAAGATGGAGCAGCAGTCCTTGTGGAACTCGTACCTTGGGACGTACGGTTTCCACTCTTTCTTCTTTTTCTGGGCCGGCTGATCAGAGTTATCAACGGCCCAGACTTGCTTTTTCTTTTTGCTCTCTTCTGGCTTAGGAGCCGGCTGAGCAGGCCGACTCTCCTTCTGTCGGTCGGACCTCTTAGAGTCCGACTGCCTGTTGGAGGATCAGAGCTCGGTCGCCCGTATATAGGCTTCCGCCTCTCGCAGCGCTCCCTGCAGGGTGAAAATTTGTTTTCGGATAAAGTTCATACTTGAAAGTAGAACCGTCCTTCAGACCCTTGAGAAAGTCTGTGAAGGCGACCTCATCAGACAGCCCATGGATCTGGATTCGCACCAGATTGAACCGCCTGACATAGGAACGCAAGCCTTCTCTATCTCCCTGCTACACATTGCCAAGATCAAGGCTTGTCTTCTTGGCAGGGATGTTCATAGAGAAGTTGGAAGCAAACAAGAACGCAAGCGTCTTGAAGCTATTGATGCAACCAGCCGGCAAATTGTCGAACCACTGCTGGGCTATGCCCTTCAGGGTGGCTGGAAAGCAGCGGCACCATGCGGCATCATCTAACCCTTGTAAATACATGAGGTGGGTGTATGCTAGCAGGTGGTTTTCGGGGTTGGTGGTCCCATCATAGGTTCCAACCAACACATTTTTAACCTTAGCCGGCTGTTCGGCGACGGTTATTTCCTTAGAGAAGGCAGAGGGTTGATCTCCAAGGTGCTGCAGCCTAAGCTGCCAATCCATGGGCTGATAGCCGCATGCCGCCTGTCCTCCAAGGAAGGCAGGCTGGATGTAAGGTTGAGCAGGCGTTTGGTACAATGGCTGAGCCATGTACGGAGCCGGCTGAATTACATGAGGTCCAACTTGAACCCGGGGGCTGCTTATTGGAGTCTCATGCACAGATTGTGAATACCTCAAGGAGGTATTCTGGAAGCTGTCGCGATAAGTCGACGTTGAGGCCGAATCTGAAAGCTTATTCCTCTTCTCCTCGATGTAATGTCGAGCATCAGAGAATGATTTCTTGTTACCATCCGGCTGAACATGCCGAATGGCTTTTCTTGCAACCGTTTCTGGGAAACGAAGTCTTGAAAGGTCAAACTGAGGCCGAGCCGTTTCCTTAGGATGAGGAGTCGGCTGACGGTCCCTGACCGATTTGTGCTTGCCCGTCTGGGCTGACTTCTTGGCCGACTGCTCCTTGGCAGGAAAAGCCGACTTCTTGTTGGTGAGTTGTTTTATCTCCCCACGGAGAGTGCTCACAAGCTTCATGAGCTCGTCTCTAGTTACCGGGTCTGACCCTTCCGCCTGGGTAGGATCAGCCGGTTTCTTTGGATGTCCGGCTGGTTTGCTCGGAACATTCTGAGAATGAGGACGCTCCCGCTTTTCCTTGCTGCGGATGCGCCTGGAGATGAGGGACCCATCTCTGGCATTATAGGTTTCAACGTCACCGTCGTCACCTGAGTCATGGTCGGATTGGACCAATACTTCTTCCAGGGACCGATTGGTCTCTGGTGGCTGTCTGGTCTCCGGTGGCCGATTGTTTTCCGGAGGCCGATTGGTTACAGAAATTGGTACAGTTTCCAAAGAGGCCATCTTAGAGGTACTCTCCCCACAGACGGCGCCAAATGTTTCGGGGTTTTTTGAGTCCCTTGGGAGAGTTACAACACTAAGACTGGATGCTCGCTTAGATGCATGTACCTGCAAAACAACGGAGCACCATAGGGTCGGTGGTCCGCCTCCGAAGCTTAAGTTAATCTAAGTCCGAAGAATAAGGTGCGGAATGAAAAGGTTATCTGCTCGGATTCCGAGCTCGGGTGTACTGTTCTCTTGAGAGTGACAGTTCTGACAATGATTAGTAATCACTGAATATTCCTCGTAAGGAGTGTAAAAGGTTTTGTTGTACGTAAAGACGTAGCCATAAATGAGGAGATCATCTCCTATTTATAGGCTTCTCGAAAAGCGTGCACTCCCTAGGGTTTCGTGCCCTAGGGAATATTCACGCAGCTTTTGCAGACCTCGGGATTTGGGCCTGAAAGCCGCCAATCCCAGGTCCTTTTATCCATCTGCCACGTGTCGTTCCCAGGGAGGTCCAAGTTGGCGCCCCTTCCAGTGATACGTGGCGGACTCTGATTGGGCCACCTGGCCTAGGGTATTTTTACCCAAATCAAAATGGACTACTAGATTAGTCCCGTGCGATGCACGGATTTCTTTGAAATATAGAGTATATATTTTATGTATTCCTACGTATTAGAAAAATTATTGAGACATAGCCATTAGTTGTAAATGCTAATTTTATAAAATTAATTTTGAAGAAGAACAAACTGAATATGAAAATTTAAGCATATACAAAAAAGTTACTCGTAGAGTTTTATTATACGATTTTAAATAAGCAAATAAAAAATGATTTTAAACTTGAAATATATAAAGGAAAATAGAAAAAATATATACATCAAAGTATTTTGTTCGATTAAGCATAAGGGGAAAATGTATTAGATACCAATAGTTGGTGATAGAAGATAATGACGTCAGATTTGAAACCAAGAGTATAGATAAATTGAGAGGAGGAGAAATTAAATTTGAAACCAAAGAAAATATAATAACGTCGGATTTTATTTAGGCGGGAAAATTTTTCTTATAAAGCTGCCACGTGGATAATATGATGTCAGCGGTTTCTACTTTAGTAATATTTATAGATAGATAGATTAGATAGTCAAGTACCAATTGGAGCTAGTGATCAGATACTCTCTCAATATCTTTAGTTCTAAAAAAAATTAAATTATACTGTAGTATATATAAAACGTTGATATCGGAAAAATATACATTAAGACAATTCCAATTAATACCCACATAATTATTCCTTATATATATATTTTTCTAACAAATCACAAATATTAGTTAAAGTGGATCTTGTGGATATATAGTGCAAAAAGTCAAATTGGAACACTAATTTGAAACAGATAAAGTAATACAAATCTTATTGTTCATTGTTTAAGGTTTGATTTGGTGACTTTAAGAGGACAATTAATAACTTTGCCAATAAATAGAGCAAAACTATGTCAAACTTTATTCATCTTACTTTCATTCTGAGAGTTGCATATTAATTCCGATAATTTATTTAATTTGGTATGCATTCAATCACTTTTTATAGGTACAAAACATCATCTTTATTGCATGAAAAAACTCACTATTCTTTAGCAAAACTTAATTTATTAATTTCTACTACGTATATCACTTATTTCATGGCATTCTCTTGAATGCAACTATGCAAGTAACTCTTGCATGGATTTGACATTTTTCCCTGGATTTTGAAGCATCTTCTCTAATTCCTCTTTCGGAAGTATTTTTTCCTTAGCTAATTTCTTGGCCTTGCCTCGCTCGAGGTGTTTAACAAAATGTCTCTTGTACATCTCAGTAAATGGAATGGCCTCTTCTAAAATTGGCTTATCTCCCTCTTCGATCTTCAAAGGATACACAATTGCTTCTTGATCTGGATTGATGAATGTCGCGATCGACAATCGATTATGGTCATAATTCACAACTGCTTGATGATCTGCCTTCTTGAATCTTCCGTTGCTAAGATACTTCAAAACAAAAAAGAAGCACGAAAAAAATATTTTAAAGGTAAAATTGTGCTAGCAATTTGCCCCGTTTTATTTCAAGACTTTTCACTAAATATTTAATAGGAGTAATCTTTATCTGTTAAGATTTCATCAAAGTCAATGAAATTTGACTCTTCTCAAAACATATATAACTACACAAAATCCAACATCAATCTCTATGTTGATATTAAGGCAAAAACCTATGAAGTCCTATCTTAAGACAAATGGGAGCCACTTTATGATGATGTCACGACAAATTTAAGGCTAAATTATATATTTAATTACGCGATAAATTTGTGGTCAAAATTGTCAAAAAGAAAATATATACAAAGTATTAAAAATTCTTTGTATGTAGCAAAATTTTAGATGCCGAATTTTATTTATGATATTTTGTGCATCCAATAAATAAGTTTGTGTTGCTATAACTATTAATCAAAATTCATATCAATATACCTTGTTTAAAGTCATGCTATTTAGGCCAAATTTTGCATATAAACAAAAAAAGAGGTAGTATGTATGAAGTATATCTAATATATTGTGTGATATATAAAGAGTCAAAAAAAAAAAAAAGGTTGTAGTTTGTATTTTTTTTTTTCCTAATGGTTGTCTTTCAAGTAATTTATTGGTATTTCGTGCGTGTGTGTTTTGACTTTAAATTCTTTTGCTTTGTCTAATACTAACAGGGAGTTTGTGAAGATATTGTGCAATTATGGCGTATTCATTTCATTTATTCAATGAATCTCAAAATTGTTACTAGTCTCAATGAATCTCAAAATTGATACTAGTCAAAAAGAAACTTATTTTCTTGTCCAAAGTAACAAGGCGGTAGAGACTAGAGAGTAAAATGGACTACTAATCGATAGTTATAAGTGCATTATTTTGATTTTATGGGAGCATACAAATTATTTTCGTAGTTGGTGGTCGAATAATCCGTCTAATTTGTTTATTTTTTTATTTTATTTTTTTTTTTTGTTTTTTGACAAGACAAGGTTGTTTGATTGGGCACATGTCAATATAAAATTTAGATTAATAATGTTGAAACCATGATAAATTCACTTGTGTGTCCTAAATTTAAGAAATGGAAGAGAAAATGAGTCACTCCTGCTATCACCAATTAGTTTTAGTTGCTACCAAATCCAGCCGTGTTTTAATAAGTGTTATACTTCTTTTTTGACAAAAAACTACATTAAAATATTATATTCCTCTCCTCTCATGGTCTCCATCCAAACCCAATACTACTTTTTTTTATTATATCTCTCCTCTCACATTCATTACTTTTCAATAAACTATTAACCCCACTATATTTATTTTACAATTTTTTAATACTTCAACTACCCCACTTACCTCTTATTTTATTTAAGTCAATTAAATTGCCTAAAACTACGTGTCAGTCAAACTGTAACACTTAAAAAAATACGGAGGGGGTAAATTGAAATGATTCTAACAAATATCTACTTACTCCCTCCATTTTTAAATACTTGCTCCATTTCTCCATGCGCGGAGTTTTAGGAGAAATTAGATAAAGTAATAAAATATAGAGGTAGTGGGGTAGGTGGAAGAATAAAAAAATTGTGAAAAACAAAAGTAGTGGAGAGAATTGAAGGAGAGAGAATATAAAATTAATAAAATGTGATTTATGTTGGGTCCACCAGGTGAGAGAAATGAATTAAATATTGTAAAAGCTTTCCAAATAAGGAAATTGAGCAAATATTTAAAAACGGCCGAAAAAGAAAAGTGGAGCAAGTATTTAATAACGGGGGTAGTAATGAGAAGGTTTTGTGTGAGTCCGTTTCACGTAAGTCCAGTTTATAACGCACCTCCCTAATCACAAACCGTAACTCCTGCGGCCACGCACAACCCAGATTCAGCCACCCCCTCCTCCACGCCGGCGATGATGCTGCCATTTCCGACCTACCCACTTCCATCACCCTTCCTCTTCCCCCTAAACCACCACCTCAATGTTCCTCCGGTGGAGCTAAAATATTTGACGACGGCCTGTATACCTAGTTGTGATCAATGTTGTTGCAGGGTCTGTGGTGACCTATTCTAAGAAACATAACTGACGAGTTGTTCACTACTCTCGGGCTCTTAAGGTGTAGACCTAATCGACTTACAGTGGCAGCGATTGGTCATTCTCAATGTCAACTCTTTTAATATTGTTTATTATCTGATATATAACCTTATATATATATATATATATATATATATATATATATATATATATATATATATATATAATTTCTGATATTTATAATCCAAAATCTGATTATTATAATCTAATATCTGACACTTATAACCTAATATATGATATTTATAATCTAATATCTGACCATTATAATCTAATTTCTTACACTTATAACCTAATATATGATATTTATAATCCAATATCTGACTATTATTATCTAATTTTTGACAATTTTTTTTTTTGTTTGTATGACTGGACTCACTTATCGATTTATCCTACATAATTACTATTTTTTTCAAATAAACCACAAACATTGCAAAAATTCTTGGGTGGACCTGGTCCACAATAAATTTATTGTGAACCTTAGAGACTCACGTGCCACATACCACTGCAGCCCATCTCCTACTAACTTATTTCACAGCCCAGTCCACTAACTTATTTCACAAGCCATTTCTTCTGCCACAACCTACTAATTTCCTTCCAGTTGCAGTTTGACGCCATTAACAACTAAAATAGAGCTCGAATTTTCATCTCTCTCCTTCTAATTCTACACAATTCTAGGTTTTATTTTCTACTTAATCAATCAATTTTTTCAAATTTCATGGAGAATTCTTCTATACAATCAATTGAAATGGATCTAAATCGAAGTATACAGGACACTATAGAAAACTTCGATATTAATGTCATAAATTTCGATCTGAATGAAGCTGTTGAAGATGAAGAACAAGCTATTATTGAAGCTGAGGATTATAATGAAGTTCATGACGAAAATCAATCTCTAATGAAACCTCAAGGTATTATACGATATATTTATATGCAATTCATATTAGAATTTGATAATGTGAATTAAACGATAATGCAATTGTTTGATTTGAAGATTAAATTAGACATTTAGGTTTTAATTTGATAATTTGAATTAGGCGATTATATTATGCAATTGTGAATTAAGCGATTATGCATATTTAATTTATGTTGATTGAAAATTAAGTAATTATGCGTAATGTATGTTTATTGAATTATGCGTAATTGTGAATTAAGCAGTTATGCGTAATTGTGAAAGTTAAGCGATTAAGTGTAATTGATGTTGATTGAAATTAAGCGATTATGCATAATTAAGCAACTTTTAAGTAATATAGTTGCCTTTAGTAATAGTATAGTAATCTATTTTTAAAAATAAATACATTGTACTTATATGATGCTTGTTAAAGCTTTTCTGACATGCAAAGCCACTTTTAAGTAACATAGTTGCCTTTAATGATAGTATAGTGATCTCATTTTTAAAAAAAATAGGTGCAAGTAATAATGATGAGATTAGTGGTTGGTTAGTAGGAGAAACTCGAGCAACACTTGCGGAAATACATGAATTGTATTGTCAACATGCTGCTGCAGTTGGTTTTAGTGTTAGAAAAGCAAAACAAACAAGCAAAATTGGAACTAAAGATATCATCACCAAAAAGTTGTTTGTATGCTCTGCAGCAGGATTAAGAAATTCTGGTAAAAAAAAGGAAAAAATTGCAGAAGAACTCTTGACAGAGGAAAGTTCTTCAGTTAAAAAAAAAAAGACAAAGTAGGAGAGTTCCAATAACAAGGACAAACTGTAATGCTTTGATAATAGCAAAATTGAATGAGGAAGGGAAATTTGAGATAGTTCAGCATGTGTTGGTGCACAATCATCCACTCACTAGACCACAATGGAACCATTTCCACCGTTCAGAGCGTGCAATGACTGAATTAAAGGGCAAGTAATTGAGGCCATGCAAGAATCTGGACTAAGACCTTTGGAATCCTTTAATTACATGTCAAATGAAGCTGGTGGAGAAGATGCTATTGGTCATACAGTGAAAGACCACGTGAATTATTGTTATAAACTGAAAATAAAGGCCATTGAAGGAGGAGATTCTCAAGTAGTTTGTGACAAACTACAGGAAGCTTATTCTGAGGACCCTAACTTCTTTTTCAGAGTAAGGTTGGATTCAGATGGAAGGGTTTGTAACTTGTTTTGGAGAGATTCCATGATGCTTGAAGATTATAAAATATATGGGGATGTCACTGTATTTGACACCACATATAGGACTAATCGTTACAACCTCATCTGTGCACCTTTTGTAGGAATAAACAACCACTAGAAGAACACTATGTTTGCTTGTTCTTTTATGGGAGACGAGACCACAGATTCATTTGTGTGGTTATTTGAGACCTTCAAAAAGGCAATGGGTGGTAAATGTCCTGTATCACTGTTTACAGACCAAGATGCAGCCATGGCAGCAGCAATACCAAAGGTAATTTCTAATTTTGAAGGAACTTTTTGAATACCACTACATCTAAATATGTTTGTACTAAAATTATATAGTTACCTATATTTTAAATGCAATAACCAATTTTGAAACTATAGTAACCGTATAAAAATGTGCAGGTATTTCCAAATACTAGACATAGATTATGTCTATGGAACTTTATTCAAAATGCTGTAACAAGATTTGGAGTTTTGAAGAGTGATGATACATTCAAAGCTGCTTTCATGAAATGCTTGAGTGATTGTATTAATGAAGCTCAGTTTGAAGTATGTTGGGATTCAATGATGACAAAGTACAAACTGAAAAACAATAGTTGGTTCAAAAGGTTATACTCACTGAAGCACAAGTGGTCAACAGCTCTAAGTAAGGACTTTTTTTCCGCGGGAATCTTGTCATCACAGAGAAGTGAGAGCACAAATCATGCAGTGGGATTCAAAGCAAACAAGAAAACAAGTTTGACAGAATTCTACAACATATTTCAGAAGACAGTGAAGACTTGGAGAAGGAATGAGGATTTTTATGAGTTCAATAGCATAAAATCAATTCCTACTTCAAGCTATCCAATGTCTGCCTTACTAAAACATGCTGCTGAGGTTTATACACATACATTATTCAGGGACTTTGAAGAAGAATTCAACCTAGCCATTGGATCACAAACTAAACTGCTATTCATTAATGGAGACAAAATGGTTTACCAAGTGTACCTTGAAGGCAGAAATGGCACAACTCAAGCAGTAACTTATGATCCTGTTAACCAAACAATTCAATTTCCATGCAAGAATTTTGAAGAGTCAGGTTGGTTATGCTTCCATAGCCTTAGAATCTTACACATGCATTCTGTTGAAAAAATCCCAGAGCAATACATATCTATCAGGTGGACTAAAGTGGCTAAGGATAAATTTTGGGAGAGTATTGAGGCAGAGCAAAGGAAGAAGGGGACATTAAACAACTTCACACCCTGGCGGCTACACATGGTGAGGAAGTATTATAGTTTAATCCTTCAGAGCCACAAGTTTGAAAAAGCAAGGAAAGTGTTAGAAGAAAGCTATGCAAAAGATTCAAGTGCAATTGATGAGATTATTTCTGCTATGAAGTCAACTGACGACCATTCTGAGAACACTACAGGTGTAGAAGAAAATTCAGAAGCAACTTCGTCTAATGTGGTTCAAGTACTAGACCCAGCTCGTGCAAAAACTAAAGGAGGCCAATCAAATAAAAGGATTCCAGGAAGCTATGACTACATGAAAAAGGGGAAGAGGAGGAAACATAGAGAATTTGGTGCCAAAACACCAAATTTTAATAATAAGTATATGCTTTGATAGTTTTAAGACACCAAATATTAATATTTTTTATCATAGTAACCTGAATTGTTACATGGTTACCTTTTATTTGTAATTTCATTCTTGGAAACTTTATATCTTTTAAATACTTATATAGTTTCTTTTTTTTAAGATATAGTGTCTTTTTTTATGATATAGTGTCTTTTATGATTGACATAGTGTCCTTTGTTATAGTATTATGTCTTTTGATTTGATCTTAATTGTACTTATTGCTTTTCAAAGAAACAAGGAATAAAGCACATGAGTACTGTAATACCTTATACACAAACCTTTTTTCTCTAAACTTGTTGTTAATTGGTAGTTTGCGGTCCTACACAGAAGGCTCCTTTTAGTTGTTAAAGCTGTTTCAATGTTTCCTGTGATCAACAGATAACAAATCAAGAAATTGAAATGCTTAAATCTTAAATACTCATTATTATGATATAGTATCTTTTATGATTAACATAGTAACCTTTAATTTTGAGGTATATACTTCTTGGAATAGTAATCTTTTTTTACAATATAGTGATCTTTATTTTAATATAGTAATCTTTATATAATACCCTTATATATATTGTTAGTTTATTACCATTAGTTAACATAGTCCATAATTTTGACTTAGTTACCTTTATATTTAGAATAGTAACCTTATTAATAAAATAGTGACTTTATTTTAACATATAGTGACCTATGATAATTACCATTAATTTAAAACATAGTCCTTATACCTTTGACACTATAAAATATTGAAAAGGAAGTAGCCTTTTATTACCAAACAAAGACCTTGTAAATAATATAGTGGTTTTATTTTAACATATAGTGACCTGTGGTAATGAAGTGACATATTAAACCAACTAAAGACCTTATAAATGATATAGTGACTTTATTTTAACATATAGTGATCTATGGTAAATGTGACCTTTTTGAACCAAACAATGACCTTATAAATAATATAGTGACTTTATTTTAACATATAGTGACATAAGATAACAGAGATCTTTAATAATTGAATTAAACAAACAATATACCATTTTCATAATATATTGGCAAAAGCTTGTTTACACAAAATGAATATTTTTCCATTCTTCATTCAATAACCTACACAAAAGTTGAATGAATACTAATTAGCTATACATTCTTCAAATTACTTTGCTTAGTTTAGAAAATTATGATAACAACTAAGTTTAAAAATCAGTTTCACAATGTTAAGCCTTTCCTTGCTTAGTTTCAGAAAATTATGATATCTTAAGCCTTTCCTTTCTTCTTCTTGTCTACAGTCTGCTTCTTCTTATTCTTCCTCTGCTCAATCTCTTTCTTCCTTCTTTCTTCAACCTCTTTTGAAAGATGCTGCCTATCAGGTTTGAATTCAGCCACCTTACCAATTACATTTGATCTAGCTTCATTCATATCAGATAACAGCAAAGATGCAACAATTTGAACCCGGAGAATCTTCCTATTTGAAGCCTAAAAAAAATATATAATCAATATAAGATATTGTGATATTCATTAAAAGAAATAAAAGAAATAAGTTAAAAGGAATAGAATCATAACTGTTTTTAAAATTTCACATTTAAACTCATCAGCTCCATTGAATAAAAGCATACTCATCATAGTATAAACACCAGAATCTGAATTATCTTTGCTAGATCTCCAATTCAAAGTAGGAAACTCCAAAGCATAGTCAACCATAGCTCCAGATTGAGTAAGTCTTTGATCAAAGAAGGTACTGATCATATCACACTACCAAAAAATCATATAATCATATCACAGTCACATTTGTCCAAATCCTAATTACTAAAACTCACTGTAAAAACCATAGACAAGAATATAGTGAAAATATGGAAGAGTGAGAAAGTAATACCAAGAGACTAGATAACTTTTTGAAGAAGTTACGACCATTCTCATCATAATTCAGATTATCAATAAACTGAATTTTTCCTTGAGTCAAATTCACCACAAATAAGCAATAATGATTGCCACTTAGACAAGGTAAAAATATCTGCAACAAAGATATCATAATTAGCAATAAAAAAAAAAAACAAAGTAGCCTCTACACTATTGCTTTGGCTAATGCTTCCCAGCAAATTAAAGGCAAAATGACCTATCACTTTATTTTCTGACATAAGCTCAATTATTAATAGTTCATCCTAGGCAGAGACCAGGGAATAAATTTTGCCAGAAACAGTTGTTGGCTTTAAGTAGCCTCTACATTATTTAACAATCTGTCAATTAAGCAAGAATCGGAAGACACAGAGAAAAGATACAAAGCAAAGGTAACTACAACATAAAATTACTCGAAGTGTATGCAAGTATTACTCGAATATGTTCCTCGATAATCATGAGGATCACTTGCACCCTAGCACCTTGTAACAATTTTCTATTGTCCATTACAATTACAGTACATTGAACTGTGCCAGAGATGTTTAGATTTTACCTCATGCCTCACATGAACAAAAGGAACTATATTATCATAGCATCAAAAAAAGAAAGTATTACCAGCTCCACTTCTGACAAATCAAAATCATTGCAAGCTATTTTCATCCACTCCTCCAATTCTTGATATACATTGTCCACTAGTTGTGAATTGTCATCACTGCAGGAAGCTTCTACTATTGTAACCTTCATAACATTTAAACAAATAAAAAAATAAGTGAAAAGTAAACACATGTATAAACATTGAAATAATAAAAAAACTCACACTAATTGAAGAACCAAAGTACAATTTTCGAGGTCCATCCTTAACAAATTTCTGATTTTCATTGAGAAGCAACGCCCAGCAATCCAAAATACTACTGCTCATGATTTCAGAAGGCTCTCCTAATGTGTAAAACTCTTGCCTTTGAATCAAATGATTTTCATGAAAGCATACCAATAGTTCACTGTGTCAAAGAATATAAAATAAGAATTAAAAAAGTGTTTCATAAATAAATAAAAAAATAAAAGAAAAACAATGTAATCAAGTAAAATCTTACTTACTTAGGAGGCAAACAAGAATCATTGATAATGCAATAGTCAACAATCTCTAAGACTAATGGATCCAATAGCTTCATTTCCTTGTTATTTGACTTCAAAAAGTGTGAAATAACAATAAGCCTTTCATCAGATTTCCAATTAAAAGAAATCGAACACCTGGACCCTCCATTTGTAATAATATTTTCAAAGCCAATCACAGGTAAAGTTCCCCTATTTTCCTCCCTAATTTCCTCCCTCCCTTCATTTGTCTTGTTTTGCTCAAATGCAGAAACTTGATCCAACACCTCGGGCATTTTTGTCACCCAAATAGCAAGTTCAGAGATCTCATCAATCACAGATTGAACTTGAGGATCCAAAAAAAAATGATCATCCTGAGAATCATTAACACCAACAGCATTGTGGATCTCATTGCGGCGTGAAAGAAGAATCTCCTTTATCTTGTCATTGTAAAAACAATATATCACATTCATATCTCTTTTCATGAACAAAAATTGTTCATGAACAGGCTGCAAAGAGATTAAAAAAATAATGTATAAATATTGAAATCAAATCCAATAATTCAAAAAAAAAAAAAAGGAATAAAAGTCAAAAATTCCTTACATCAATAGCAGATGAATGAATCTCCTGATCTGACATAGAACCTGGTGGGAGATTAAACTGTATTGTACCAGATGTACCAGGTACATCATTACCCTCCCTAAAATGTTCAACATTTCCCACACTTCCTGTTGTAGTACCCACGGGAGCATCCTGTAAATTCAGCTTACGACTAACAGGATACACATCACAGAGCAAAATCCCTGAACCAAAACTTTTCGACAACTTTTCCTTCTTAATTCTGACCCTAATCAACTCATCATTCCAATGTTGAATTAAGGGTAAAGAAGTACTTAATTCAACATTCCTAAATCTCAACCTATGAAAGTAAATAATCTCCAACATCAAAATACAACCACAACAGTTTTGAATTTCTCCTTTTTGGTAACTTTTAACACCTTCACACAGTTTTTCAAGAACATATTTACACCAATTCAAGTTTTTAATTTGTCCAACATCATCAATTGCCTTAGCAATCCTAAGATCAGCAGTTCGGTTAGAAGTAGGAGCCAAAAAAGAGGATACTACATGCATAACAAAGAGTTGCTTAAACTCATCACCACCTTGATCTAAAGTAGGTATCCTATCCTCTAACAAATTAAGTGGAATTTGGTCATTTTCATCTGCCAACCCAAAATTCAACCTCCAATTATGTTTGAAAACAAAGTCAGGATTACTTTTATTAGCAGATCGAGGTATCTCCTCAACATTATTAGGGTTCAAAGGAAGGCAAAATACGTCATAAACATCATATTCAGTGACCACAAACTCCTTACTATTGTCTATTGAAAACATGCAGCTACCATAGTCAAAACAATCAATTAGCCACCTATACATATTAGTAGGATTCCTTTTCAATTTCAATGATAACAACCCTCCAAAGCCGATTTCATTCACAGAAAGTTTTTGAGCATCAGTAAAGTTAGACATCAAGTCAACCAATTGCAAAGGCCTACATTTAGTTTTAAATGGTCGCAATCTGCAAAATAGAAATAATAACGCAAAGTCACACAAACATGCACGTTGAATCTAATTTTTTCAGAACACTACAAAGTAAACAAAGTTACTTACATAGGTACATCACCACCAGCTTCAACTGTATTTGTTCTTGTCCTTTGCCTCTTAACACGAACAAGAACAGTAGCGCGAACACTAGGTTCAGGTTCATCTTCTCGAGTTCTCTTTTGCCGAGACGAAGGTGAACCAGTTGCCTGATGCTCATGAAGCTCTCTGGAAACATCTTGTTCAGGAGCATTCTTTTTCTTTTTAGCTCTAGTTTTCTTCTTCAATCCTTGGACAACATTTGTATACAAAAGAAATCAAAATGTATATTATAGTAACCTTTAACAATTTTTATAATTATTATATAAAGCACAATTAACAAATCATACATGAAACATATTGCTATCAAAATTACATTCAAACCTCACAAAACACTAGATCGAGAACAACACATTAACATTAGTTCAATTAAACAAAAACAATAATTAATCAACTCAAATTTACACAAATCTTAATCGAGAACAACACATTAACAATAAAATTGAATGAAAAACAGGAAACAATCAAAATTGAAAGAAAATAAAAATTGAAAATAGCAAAACCCTAGATCTTCACCACAAAACAAAATTAAAACAAAAATTCATACAAATAGTTGAAATTAAAGAAAAACAACAAATAACCAGTTCAAATTTACACAAATAATCATCGACAACAACACATTATCAATAAAATTGAATCACAAAACAAAAAACAATCAAAATTGAACGAAATTACAATCAAGCTTCGCAAAACCCTAGATCTTCACTGCGAATCAAAATTCAAACAAAAATTCATACAAAATTCATCCAAATAATTTCAGTTAAAGAAAACAACAATTAATCAACTAAATATTGCAGTAAAAAAGAAATAAACGAAGATTGCCTGAAGGTTGTGGTTCGTCGACTTTTGTAGCAGAAGAACGGAGGCCGCGTTTTCGTTGAAATGTACCACCTCCTCTGGTTCTCGCCATTGATGAGCTCGAGCTGAGGAGAGAGAAAATGGAAGAAGGGAAGAGAGAGAAAGTGTCAAAGTAATTGGCAAAATAAAGGAAAGAATTAATTTGGTAATTTGGAGCAATTAATATGTAAGAAAATAGGAAAGGAGAGGAGAGGAGAGTAAACTCAGCAGCTGAGTAAAGTCACGTGACAAGTTTTGGTCCACAATAATGTTATTGTGGACCAGGTTCATTTAAGAAAAATTACAAACATTGGTCAAAGTCATGTGATTATACAATGCAAACATTATCTGTAAAAAAAAAAAGTTAATAATAATAATAATAAAAAAATGCAAAAGTTCAAATTGGGGGCACTTGTTTAAAATGGAGGGAGTACCCAGAATCTCATCAATCATGGGTTAGGTTTTAATTTTGAGACTTTATGAGGATAAATGACAACTTTGCCATCAGACAAAGCAACATTATATCAAGCTTTGTTCATCTTATTTTATTTACTCGTATGTTATTAGAGAAATAAGTCTAGATTAGGGATAATAATTTCATATTTCCTGGTTTTAAATTTTTTTTTTAATTGTGTTTTTGCTGCTTTTTTTTTTCTCTCTCTCTCTCTCGAAAGTTGCATATATATATATATATTAATTCCACCATTTTCATATTGGTATGCTTTCATTCACTTTTTTGGCATGCATGTGTTTACACCAAATACCAATTCTACCCTTTTAAACATTTGATAATATACATGGCTATACAATATTTTTCTCTTTCCTTTGTTTGTATCACATGGACAATTTTGACATTCCCCATCTATTATTCATTTTCCTAAAATCTTGTATTACTTATGGTCGAATGAAGAAATAAAGATAAATTATAGTAAGATTTAGTGTATATATATTATTCAAGCTCCATTTTTAGGTATAACTAGCTTAGGCCCCATGCCATGCATGGTAAGTGTAATTTGTTTTGTAAAAAATAATTATAAACTAACAAATAAAAGTAATGCTTTAAAGTAATTTCTTTAATATCAATATTATGAATCAATTTTATTACAGACTATTATATTTTTTAGCAAAATCTAATATTACTTCATTTATCAGATAATTAAAAAGGAGTTGAAATAATATTTTAGGTAAATGTGTATGGAAGAATAATGAAAATTAGATAAAAAGTAATATTTTTGTCATAAAGATAATATAAAAGATTTGAAATGATATTATTATAATTGTATTAAATATTTACAAAAAAAAATTGGTTAAAAAGGGAAGTGGGGTTTTGGAGGGAAAAAACAACAATACGATGTGACACGTGTCACTTGCGGTGTCTGTTTTAGTATTAAGGCTCCGTTCACTTCACCTTATTTTTGCTAAACTGAAATTATTTTTACTGAAACAAAATTATATCTGCTGAATTTACATTATTTTTACTGAATTTAAATTAATTTTACTGAACTGAAATTATTTTTGCTGAACTGAAATTATTTTTGCTGAACTGAAATTATTTTTACTGCTTTTTATTATAATTCTTCTTTAAGAAAACTGAATTTTACTGAACTGAACTTATTTTTACTGAACTGAATTACTTTTACTGAACTGAAATTGATTTTACCGAACTGCACTTATTTTTATTAAACTGAAATTACTTTTACTCAATAGTATTTTTTTAAAGTGAAGTGAAGAAGGCCTAAGTTATTGATAGATTATTGATGACTTTATATAATTAAAATTAGAACACTCCTTATTTGCATTTGATTAAGCAAAAATAGTTTAAGAATCAGCAAACTTACATGTGCATGGTCACCAAGGTTGACAACAAAAGCACCCTCAGTGGGCTGGACTGTGATCCAATTCTGGCCACCATCATTAGTAGCTTGAAGCCCACCAACCTGATCTTGTAGCAACAAAGTAAGTGTACCTGGATCAGTATGTCTTTTAAGCCCAATTGCAAGACTGGGCTCAGGGCATTTTGGGTAGAAGTTCACTGCCATCCTCTGGGCCATCTCTTTACAGGCCTTTGTCATGGCCTGCCTTTCAAGACCCATTGCCTCGGACAAAACCTCTAAAAGTTGGATTGCAAGGCCCATCATCTTCTCAGTATAGAGTTCCGTTATGGCCCGCCATTATTTGGGCTTATCGGGCCACCTTGAGTAGTCCCTCTCTTTTATTGTGTATGGAACGAAAGCTACCATTTCCCGCCAATTTGCTACTATTTCATTCTAGTAAAAGTAAAATCATAAAAGTTAATATTGAATCAAAGTGATCCCCCAACAATAATTGGAAAGGGGACTGAATTTAACCAACTAGAACTGATCTTCAAATCTGAATTAGTTTAAAAGGTGAAGCGGGTAGAACACCAAATATATATATATATATATACATATATATATATATACATATATATATTGAATCAAATTGATTAAAGATTTATTTTATTAACTTGATTTTTATTTATCTGAAATTAGTAGAATTTAATAGACATAATTAAAACTTATTTTAAGAAATGGGTATGTAATATGCTAATTTAAAAATGGTAATTAAATACGAAATACTATATAATACGTCGTATGAAGTATATTCTCAATATAAGATTTACTCAATAATATTTGCTAAATTTTACGGATTACTTTATACATCCTGATAAGAAGAACTATTCATTATTATTTTTTAAAATAGATAAATTGAAAACAAATTTGTTAAAAAAATATAATACATATATATTAAAGTACTCAATACCATAAGGGCACGATTGCATGTGATATGTTCAGTTCAGGTAAAATGATAAATTAAAATGCCCATACATGATAGATTAAATAAAACACTGTATAAGTCATATAGTAATACATAAAAGCAATTACTATCAAATGAAATACTCCCTAGTACGTTTAGTTTTATTAGGGCGCCTCAGCGTGTGATGCACGCTATGGCTTGCTATGTTTGAGTAGATATTTCGAATTGACCATATATCACAAATTTAGTTGTTGACAACATTGGTGATGACAAATATGAAAACCAAATATTTATAGGGGTATAAATGTATATACACTATTCATAAGAGTTTAAAAACAAGACAATGAACATTAATAAGGGCAAATAAGTATATAAACATTTTAATGGATATAATTGTCTAAGCATTATTTAGAAGGTTATTTCATATATTATAAAAGGTCGGGATAAATATCAAATAAATACTGCATAATATACAACCTTCTTCATATTTGAGTATTTGACTGAAGTAATTTTTCTAGTCAAAGTACGTTTTTGTTAATGATAAACTACGATGAGGGCTCCCAACTCTATCACAGTAATGGGGGACTGTAAGAAATCGAACCTCCATCACATGTGTGTGTGTGGGTGGGGGGGGGGGGGGGGGGGGACCATTCGTCCATCTTCTCACTCTAACTTGAAAGTACTTATTCAAACATGTACTGTAGAAAATTGGAAATCGCATAATATCTATTTTGGGTGTTGTTTGGAACAGACTTGACCTCCCATTAATAAGAAACTATTATATAACGGGGTGAAATGTGAAATAATCTGACCACTCTTGAAAATGCTACAATAGTCTTAAAATGACTACCTATATACTTAATTTTCATTAACCGATTTTTGATTTATTTTTTGCTGGTCAAACTTATTAAAAATGATATTTTTCTTTTGAATTTTTTCTTTTTGAACATTTAATTTTAAATAATATTTATTAAATTTTCATAATTAATTTCCGAATAATGAATATGCTTTAAAAGTCATTTTTAATAAGTTTGACCAACAAAAAAATAAGTCAAATTGGCAAATAGAAATTAGGTGTAGTCATCCTTTGGTAGTCATTTTAAGTATGACTACCATGAGAACATCCACTCTACTCTAGTCATATTCTTAATCCTATAAAGCCATGTTATTACATTAAAATAATATATAACTAGTGTGTACTCTGGGCGATGCACCGGATTTTATTTGAATATTAACAATATTATTTTACCTATAATATATAAACTATATAATTAAATTAAAAGTGAACAATAATAGCTATGTAACTAAATTAGTGCTCTCAAATTGGTGTTTAATATAAAGTATTTAGTATATTTTAATTGAATATGAAACATAATTAAAATATAGCAAAGATGGTTAGAACATTAGATTATTTCTTATTGGTCTTGTGTTCATACCTTGTAATAAACATTTTTATTGCATTAAAACATGTTTATAGTACGATGGATGATGTGGCATATAATACTTGTGAAAGGTGATATGGCATATATCTAATACATGTGAAGGGTGTCACGTGACACATATTTCGTTTTAGGAACGCTTTTTAATATATAAGATTTGAGATTTGAGTTTTGGGGATTTGAAGGGTTGTGGTGAATTGACTCTGCAATTATATATAAGATAACTAGTGTGTGGCCCGAGCGATGCCCCGGGTTGCTAGTTTGTACTTGTTTAATTTGCTAATCAAATTCGACTATTTAGATAGTAAGACTTGTTGGTTTCGAGTTTAAGTCTTGCAATAAACATTTTTTATTGTCAAACTCAATCATTACATAATGGAAACAAATAGTATAATAAGACACAAATTAACTTATGTAAGTTAACTATAATTTTGTTAGATGAAAAAATACATTTAATAAATGGCTAAGATGGTTAACTTAAGACTTATTGGTCTTGAGTTCAAGTCTTGTTATAAGCATTTTTTAGATGTAAACCTAATACATGTGAAAGTGACATGTCATGTTTATAATGACATGTGGCGCATATTACTGACATGTCGAATTTGAAAAAGGTGACACGTGAAACATATTCTGTTTTAGAAACGCTTTTTAATATATAAGTATAGATAGATATTCCATACTAATATAAATAAGTTCTATCCAATAAATTCTTTAGAAAAATAAAAAAATAAAAAATTAATCAATGAATGGAATACGTTTTAGTCAACAATATATAATAATATTACTAGTACTATCATTTAATGAAAATACACTTTGATCTATAATATGTATATCACTAATTTGAAGAAAATCAATAGCCCCAATGTTCGGATTATTCCATAATAATTCAAAGTTGAGATTATTGAAACAAAATACAGCAAAATTAGGATTATTTAATTCCAAAATAATATTATTGTGTTAAGTTGTGTATAATACAACTTTTGATAATTTTATATTTTGGTCAACGCACTGACACTAACCTACTTTATTTCAACAAATTAAAGTAAGTTCAAACAAGGATTTTTTTGACACAAAGTTCAAATAAGGATTAATATAACTTAACAAAGTTATTCATATAATATAAATATATCTGAATTTATCTAAATTAACTCACATGAACGTTCAATTGAACTTGTTTTAGTTGTACATTGAAATTAAGTGGCTCTTATCTATTTTTATTAGAACTTATTTTTTCTCAACTTATCTGATCTAAACATATTTTTTTGAAATAAGTGCAAATATGTTTTTCAAAACATGCTCAATTTAAAGCTAATTTACGTTCAAATAAGTTCAAGTAAATTTTAATACCCCTAATAGAAAAAAAATCTCATTCTTTTAAGATAAGAGGTACCTGTATATGACTAGATACAATAAAACCACCTTTTTTGCCTCCACTCATATCAAACCTAAGTTTCTCTTCATCAGGCAAAGCAAAGAATGCCCTAGACAAGCTAGCCATATCATGCACAAGTTTAAGATCAACACTGTGATCCACCACTTGAAACAACCCCCATTCCTCACAAGCTTTAGCAATTTGGTTGCGTATAACCTCCCTTTGTCCTCCCGGTGTGTCATCCTCGATTCCATCGAGAGAGATCACCGGGATTATGTTGCTAAATTGGTTATATGCAACCTTAGGACGTTTATCTTTGTCCATGATGAAATCATTTTGAAATTTACCATCCTTAACAGGGATGTTAGCGTAGGTTTTGAACTCATGATCTCTCACTCGATCTTACGCTACGTACTCTCACAGTCTCACTATGATACGTGACTTAGGTAGTTGAGTATGGACAATAGTAACAATATAATTGAGCTCTTAAATAGATGAGGAAGTCGTGTTATTAGCCCAAGATAATTGAAAATTTGATGTATTATTATTTATTATGTGGAAAATATTTCGTACTTTACTTTTTAGAAGCTGACTAATTCCAATACGTACTAGTGACTAATTACAGTAGACTTCTAGACGGACCTTATTTTTTCAAATTCGACGGTAAACTTGTCAAGATTGTCAGTTGACTTTCCTTACTTACAATAATAGTTTAGTAGTGCTACTTCCTCAATTTCAATTGACCACTCCACGCGAATGGTATGTTATCTATTGACTATTGTAGTTGGTTAATGTTTGGGTACAAATACAAGTTTATTATCGCCTGGTAAACAAATTTTATTTTATTAAAAACAAAATTGTACATTAATCAACATTTTTTTTTAATTAAACATATACGAACTCTACAATTTTTTATATAATTACGAAAATGTTATTCTGATTGGAGATTTTTGTTGATCTATTTACGGCTATGCCCCTTGATTTTTCTTGATAAACAAATTTTGTTTAACATGGTGATTAACTTCTAATAGGTAAAATTAGTTCATCTCCATAGGTCAACGTTTGAGACTAGAAGGGGAGAGAGATGAAGATAAGGAAATCTCTCTACTCCTAAGCAAATGTAGTCGATATGGTTCGAACTTGTGACCTCAAAGGCTTCCCCACCAAGGTACTATTTTATTTATTTCTTGGGTTTGAAATGAATGTCATATTTCAAATTGTAATACGATATAAGTTTAAAACTTATACGGATTTTCTTACATGTGCCCATGAGCATACACAAATACACAATGAGCCCTAAAATATTCTTTTATAATAAAACTGTTCTAACGAATAAAATGATAATCTTTTATTTAAATTAGTTGAAATTGATAAATGAAATCTAAAAATTTGCCTTTAATGTTCACCGTTTGCTAATTTACATATTTGATTGATAGAGTTTTCTTTTAATTTGGTTGTGAAGTTGCCAAATAATGTTAGACAAATCCTAAATATAGTAATGTAATTGTTATGTAAAATGTTGTTTAGGTACTTTATATTTCATAATATCAACTTCTTAACCTTTTCAAATATATGGTTCTTGTGTAGTTATTGTATTTTTAATTTTTTAGAATTTGAGTATTCCGTACCGTACACCCAACTAATCCAAGATTAGTATTTGCTCTTTATTCGATGATAAAATAAAAAACATTCATCAAAATGAGAACAAAATACTTATTGGTGTATGAAACACCCGGATGTATATAACAAGCTCTCCTGTATTTTTGATGATATCAACATCTTATAACTTTTCTAAAAATGTCTCGTGGTTGATTGTTAAAGATGTACATTGATATGTAGAGATTGTAGACTAGTCAAAGTAATACAATTATTCTAGAAAAACTGGTGTATAATATTATTTGTTATTATTATAAAAACAAAAGGCCAAAAAGAACACAAGTAACAACCAACAGGTGTAAAATAAGCATTAAGTACCACAAACTCAACTATAAGTTCATCTCAGAGGCCACAGGTTTGGCGCCACAGATGGTCATCCCGCCATGTTATAGTGTTTAGGCTAGCAGCAAAGGCATTTCAATGGCCTATGCTGTGGCTTGCCAATTAGATGTTAGCTTGTGAAGTTTTTATTTTTTCCTTTTTTATTTTTTTTTTTCGGTCCACCCAACAGGCTTTTAAAAGAAAGAAAACTAAAGGGACATATATTCATAAGTGTTCAAAAAAAAAAAAAAAAAAAAAAAAAAAAACATGATTCCTCAATATGATAATTGCATTTACAGAGTAATTCTTGTCTACACAAAAGAATCAGCTTACAGCTTACATATGCTGTTCTAGTTGCCTAAATTGGTACAACAGAAGGGATCTGTACAAATCTACAGCCCTAATCTATATTTTTCTTGGGGCAGATGGGAAGTATAAACATTACATTACTCGTAGTGGAAAAGAACTCATAATTACGGCTAAATAAAAATCCACTACCAAAAATATGAACCTGATAGAAATCTGTAAAATTTTTCCCTTCCGGAGAAACAAATGAGGCAGCAAGGAATGTCATCTTCCATGAGGAGATTGGCTCCTCAATTTCGGGATCTTAAACTGGGATGTGAATAACCTTGGTGTTTCCTCAATAATTATGATATCTCGCTTTCGCTTAGACCGTGAACCACTCTGGTTATTGAAAAAAAAAAAAAAAAAAGGGTTATGCATAGAGAGAGCACACATCATGGAACTTAATTTCAAAACTAGTTTAGTTCAGGAAACAAAATTGTTTTTAGCAATACTATATAACCATCAGACAGCCTGCTATAACTGCAGAACCAAACATACATGAGTGCAAGGCATGAACGTATAAACTCCCTCCTGCTCATCCTCCCCTCAGAGAGTACCATAATTGATTCAAAACTAGTTTACCTGTTACATACCGGAGAAGGAAACATACATGTAAGGGATGAGCATTATTCACCTCCCTCGGGTCTACTACCCTCTAGACGATATAATTCCATAGAAAACCCAAAGTTGATTTTACCAAAATGGTATAAGTTTTCACTAAGTGTCCAAGTTATAGAGAAAAAGTTCTTATATACGTGTATAATGAGCAAACTCTCCAGCACCTGAATCCAAATTTCTACTAGGATCATTGAAGTGAAACCAAGTTAGAATATCTGACTCCAATGATCCCAAATTTTACTGAGATCATGATATATGAACTTCAGTATGTTTGGGAGGGAAAAACCAGGAGTTAGAGTGAGCTTGCATCTTTTTTTTAACACTATGTTTGGATAGGAAAATTTGGAGGAAAAGGGAAGGAAATAATTTCTCTTATTTTGATAAGACATTTCAATAAACCAAATCCTACCAATGTTGGAGAGAGTTGGGAGGAAAATGAAACGTCAGTCTCTCCCTCCCCTCACCCCTCCCTCTTCTCCTCCCTTGTCCTTCACTATAATCATACATACATAGTGTAAATCTTTCTAGCATTTGAAGGATTGATCTATAATTAGAAAGGGAAGAAAAATAGTTCTCCCATTCCCTTCCATTCCCCTCCCCCCCAATCATATCCAATCAAAATCATCTACAGCTATTAGCCTATTAGTATGCGAGACTGCTGGGCATTATATTGAAACTAGCTCAACATAAATTAAAAAATAATTTGCATATACAGATACTACGGAAAGTCTTCCATTCTGGAGCAATATAAAAAACAATAAGATATCAAAACAGCAACGTAAAACCTCAAACTTCAGTGGTAGAATTTGCATCAACATAGTGAGACATGTCTTATGGTGAGATTTGATAGATGGGCTAATGGGCATATTCTATCTTCTTAGGTTTTACTTTTATTTCATAGATGTATAACAGGCTTCATGCCGATGATTTTTAAATTGTCACAATACCTTGTTCCTGGAAACCTACGTTTTTCTATCAGAATAAAGACAGCTGCAGTCCCCGTTATGTGAAGTAATTTCCTAATTTGGGCTCATGTGCTTCACTATTGGCTTTCACACAAAGCACATAACAAAAATGATCTGAAATTTCAGGTTTTACAAGAAGTTGCATCCAATCAAGGCCTCATTTGACATAGAACCCTAACCCACAAGATTTCACAGATAGATTACCTAGAGCACACTGCTCGGAATCAAAGAGGGATCATGCAGTAAGATGACAAATGCTAGAACCTAGATGACACTGCCCAACTGTATAACACCCAAGATTGGCCACCTCTCTCTGAACTCTGTCAACTGTGTATACCAATTCACGTGCCCTTTACCATAGTTCGTTTGGACTTCACTGCAAAAATCTATGTTGAACATGTTAGATATATGCAATGCTCATATAGGCCTTGGCTGACTAATTTCTTACAGATCCAGGATTGACTCTGTAGCATAGGCAATAATCCCAAACCACTCAGTAGCATAGGCAATAATGCTAAACCATGGCACTTATTATTCTTCTTTCAAAAATATGCTACGTATAGTTATGAATCAAATGCCAAAGATATACTCCAAAAGTGTATTTCCAATAATCGGTCGTCTTTTTAAGTGCATCAATTCCTATAATTGGCCTTTTATTTAAGTGCATCATTTCCTCTTTTGTAAATCTACTATTGTTTTTCTTTTACAAATATCTCTCTGCACCCCCCCCCCCCCCTCTCTTTTTTTTTACATCCCTTAATTTTGAATATACTATTTACCTATTGTTTCTCTTTCTTATAACTTTTGATTCCCAGACAAATCTCACTTACAACATTTTACTTCATTCAAATCACCCTCCTATAATTTGTGCGGTTAAACTGATGTATTCAAATACCAAGGGAATAATTAAAGCTTAAATGATGTTCATGAATGTCTCCAAATTCCAAAAGCTCTTGTATAGTACTACCTTTGTTTTATATTGATGTACCACATTCCATTTTAATATATTTTTATTTGATGTACGATGTACCTACTTCTGCTTTAGTCTTTATTTGACAAATAAAGTTAACCATCTTTATCCCCTTATCGTACAATAGTTACACTTCTTTACAGCCTCTTACTTGATCAATCTTTTGCTTAAAACAAGAGTTCTGTAATTGAGTACTTCAAAGAAAACGGAGGGTATATATGAAAAGCCAAGATTAAAAAAGACTGAGCTTTAGTTCACAATTGTTGTCTGCAACTTTGCAATTAGTCACCCTAAATTGCATCTATTTAAATTCCAGCAGTCCAGCCCACTAGCAAAATAGTACGAAAATAAAAATGAGACCTACATTAATTTCTACATGGAAAAGCCATTACACTTTATGAAAAATGTATCAGCCAAATTCCACAAGACAACACTAGTAGAAAAATGCAAATGCCACCGGTTCAAAACCGGCTTTGTACACCGGTTTGATGCAGCATAATTACAGACTGACTAGATGGTAAAATGGTCAAATCCTGCATTCCAATACATGGAATGGGTACAAGAATGTAACATTGTACCATGTAGCATGTACCTCTTCTGATACATGGAATGGGTGCAGAGATGTAATTAGATACACTGTATCATGTAGCATGTACCTATTTGCACATTCTAGATTGTTAACAGAGGAAATAGTGAATTAGGCAACACCAGTTCATTTCTAGCAATGAAATACAAGTACTCTGTATATTTTAATGAGTTCGATGCCCAATGGAACAGAAAATGGTAAGTAGAAAGCAAAACAAAGAAGGGGTTATAGGCTAAATATTCTACTTGAACTACCCTCTGACAAGAATAATTTTCAATTCTACGATACCACTTGACTAATTCATGGCTATAAAAGTACAGATACAACTCTTGGGCAGCATTTCAGGATTAAGAAAAAAAAAAATATATATATATATATATATATAGTGGATACTTTCTCTTGTTCTATACATACAAAAACCAGTCTGGGCTTATATAATATTGATAAGCCTGAAGATAACAAAGGCTAAAAATAATTCCTAAAATTACAAGTTAACTTCAGTAATTCTAATTTTCAGTTTTAATCTTTTGGCAACAGATGTCTTATGTACCTGAAAGTCCACTTATATGTTGGTATGAGGAACTACAGGGAGATTAAGATACATCAAGAAAATTAAGGACAGCTAGAAAGTTTAAAGACACCCTATGGACGTGCATTTTGTACCACTACACAAAACTTCTGATTAATAAGCCATGAGAGCTGTTTTTAGATTGTGATGAGCATTGACAACCGTTAATCATTCAGTGTTGCTGTCGTCAACTAAAGTGTGGAGGAAAAAAAAAAAAGAAAAAAAGAACAAATTGCTCATTTGAGCGTATATTTAAATTGGGCACGCGTCTTTAGTCTCTTTACTTACTATGAATCTGATAATTGTAATTTGTTTAACTATATTCAAACACATCTCTCTGCTCTTATAAACTTTTCTACTACCTAATTCACTAAGTCCCTTGTGAGCTCAAAGCCTCAAACAACTATAACTCAGTTTTTCCATAGACAAATCAACAGCGACAAGGCTGGTAGCAGGGAACAATATCACTAAAAATTCCCTATTTCTCCAATTTTAAGACAGATCCCAACTCCTATCACACTCCTTCCCCTTTTCACCGTGTTATACTACCCAATTCTCTAATTTCCTTTACAGTTCAAAGCCTAAAACTTTAGACAAAGTAACAATAATCAAGAAGGCCATTATTGCTATTAATAGTATTGCTTCTTCATCCTTTGCCTAATTAATTCCCCTTTTTTCCCCTTTAGACAGATTCCAATTTCTCTCTTCGTTTTTTTTTTTTTTAACTTTTCTACCACCCAAATTCTCCAATCCCTTGAGAGCTTAAAGCCTCAATCAAATAAACTTCATTTTCACCCATAGACAAATCAACAATGCCAAGACAATCAAGCAAGGTACTTATTGCCGGTATTGCTATTGCTACTTCCTTTCACGCTCCCTTCCCCTTTTCATCGTTCTACTAGCCAATTCTCTAATTCCCTTCAAAGCTCAAAGCCTCAAACACTAGAACAAATTTTCACCATAGACAAATCAACAATGCCAAGACAATCAAGCAAGATACTTATTGCCAGTATCACTATTGCTACTTCTTTCACGCTCCCTTCCCCTTTTCACCGTTCTACTAGCCAATTCTCTAATTCCCTCTAAAGCCCAGAGCCTCAAACAACTAGAACACATTTTCATCGTAGACAAAGTAACAATCCCCTTTTTTCCCCTATATTTAGACACATTCCAATTTCTCTCTTCTTTTTTACTTTTCTACTACCCAAATTCTCTAAATCCCTTGTGATCTTATAAAGCCTAAACCAATTAAACTTCATTTTCACCATAAATGCCAAGACAATCAATCAAGGTACTCATTGCCTGTATCACTATTGCTACCTCCTCATTAGCCTAATTTTCTCTCTCACTCTTAATCGTTCTACTAGCTCATGCTCTGATTCCCCTCAAAGTCTCAAACAACCAAAACACATTTTCACCACATAAATCAATGACGCCTAGGCAATCAAGCCGTGCCATTATCACTAGTATCATTGTTACTTCTTCCTTTCCCTAATTAATTGAGTTCCCCTTTTGCCTATATTAAAACAAATCCCATTTCTTCTCTCTTTCTCTCCTTTCAACTATTTACTAGCCAATCCTTCAATTTCCTTGGAGATCAAAGCCTCAAACAACTAAATCTCATTTTCACTACAAGCAAGGCACTTATTTCTAGCATCACCTTTTTCACCTAAATTAAAACAAATCCCATTTTCTCTCTTTCTCTCCTTTTAACTGTTTTAATAGCCAATGCTTCAATTTCCTTGTGAGATCAAAGCCTCAAACAACTAAATCTCATTTTCACTACAGCCAAGGAAGTTATTTCTAGCATCACCATAGTTTTTTCCTCCTTCACCTAGTTAATTAACCTATCCCCTTAATTAAGAAAAATACCTATTTCTCTCTCTCCTTTTATCCTTTATTCCTTCCAATGCTCTAATTTCATCATAAGCAAATCAACACTGCCAAGCCCTCCTAAATTAATGGAGTTGCTACTAGCTAGTAATTGTTGCTTCTTCCTTCTTAGCCTTCCTAAATTGATGGCATTGCTACTAGCCTATAATGCTAATTATTTTCACTATCCCCTTTTTTATCTTATTTATAAATCTGAAGATAAATGGAAAACATAATTGTATAGCTAAAGAAAAAAATTCGAAAAGATATCACTATATCAAGTAATCAATTCACAATTTCTCCATTTCAACAAATATATATGCTCAAATGACCCGGATAGATTAATGTGGTCAGAGCTTCTTTATACCAATCTGGTAAATTGAATTATTATCTACATACAACTTTCAAAGTTTACTACTTTTTTTTTTTTTTTTTTTTTTTTAGTGAGCAAAGTTTACTACTTTTTTCTTTATTTTTGCACATTTGTAAATTTGTTAGCACTTTTGATGTGGTGGAGGTGAATCTTACATATATTTTATCAGAAATTTTCATATATTTAAATTTTATTGTCATTCCTTGTCATATCATTGATCTCATATCTTAAATTTGTGAAATTTTTGATTTCCTGTCCCTTTTACATATGTTCCTATCTCCGTGCAGAGTAGATTCATGGTAGGTATGGTGAATTTCATAATGTAATTCCCACTTAAGTAATGACAAAACAAGTACCCTCTAGCTCATTACTTGGAACCTACGAAGAAGAGAATAAACAAAGTATGCCCCTCCAACAAGTTTTGGAAGAATAAATAACCAATAAACTTCCTGTCTAACCTAGATTCGTGGTAAGTATTTTGATTTTCAACAATAAATTTCCCATCTAACCTACTGTTCCAAGCCAAAAACAATAGCGTAGGTGTCTGAAAACAGTTCAGGATAGAAGCCATATACAGGAGACATTTCCCACAAATTATTAAACAATTGCTACAAAGGAATGTTTAAATATTAAATGCACAAACTCATGAGATTTTGTGAGACAGTACAAACAACAGACAACCGATTGAACACAATTTTTTTTTTTTTTTTAAAAAAAAAAAGAAAAGAAAAAATTGTGCAAGTAAAATGAAAAAGTTAATGAGCTTATGCAAGATGAAAAGTACTTTTGCACATATTTTTGGAGGGGAGGGGAGGCAGAGGGGATAAATGACAGTCTAGGTCTACTTACTCGCTTGGTGACCAGCTGCGAAGATGATGCTTGTTCCTTCAAAGATGCACTCTCACAATTCTTGCTGTTTGCTCTGCCTCTCGGCCTGGAAGATGATGGCCGACTATGGTTTAAAACAGGTGGTGTATCAGCAGCGCTTTTAGATTTAATTAACTTTAATTCCTTAGAAAGTGCAGATATTTCTTCATTTTTTTGGTTTGACCGAGCCTCCAACTCACTGATTTTGTCTTTTAGTGTTGCAATTGTAGCTTCAAGTTGCATAGAAGATGATTCTTCCTCCACAGCAGCAGTTCCACCTTTCCTGCCCCTACCTCTGGAAGAGGATGGTTCATTCATGCAGCGTTTTAACACAGGCATTTTAGTAGGGGTTTTCGAACTTAGCAACTTTGATTCCTTTGACAGTATGAAATTTTCTTCACTTTTTGGGTTTCCCTCTGCTTCCAACTCAATAACTTTGGCTCTCAAACTTGAAATGGTAGCCCGTAGCTGAACAGCAGTTGCTTCTTCTTCTAGAAAAGCTATCTCTTTTTTTCTGCTGCTTCTTCTAACTTTCAATCCAGAAGATGAAAACTCAGTAGAGCACTGATTTAGCAAAGGTACACCATCAGTGTTTTTAGATGTTAACAACTCTAATTCTTTTGAGAGTCTGGAAATATCTCCATCTTTTTTGTTCACTTCAGCCTCTAACTTAGTGTCCTTGGCCCTTAGAGTTGCAACAGTCTCATCCTTCTCTACATTTGCCGACTGCAGTTGTTCCATATTATTGAGGAGGTTTGTGATCTTCTCATTTGCTTGAGCAACTTCATCATTCTTAGTCTTCAGTTGATCAGAGTATTTACCCTCCATCGTCTTGTATTGATTCCAAACAAATTTGTTTTCATCCTTGAGGGCAGATATATCAGACATGTGTTTCACAGAAAGCTTCTCATATTCTTGTTTTAGAGTCGCCACTTCCTTTTCAAGCTTAGATTGATGCTTCGATGCCCCATTAGAGTTGATATGTCCAGATTGTCCACCACCATTTGTTTTCAGACTTTCATAGATTCTATCGGGAGTGATATCCTACAAGGCAAGATAAGGTATTGTTAGATACAAGGTGATATCAGTCAATTTACCAGCAGCAATCACAGATTCACAGATAGCAGATTGCAATATAACTTACCTCTTTATCAGGGCATCTATGAGACAGGATGTCAAACCAGGCTTTAAAATCATCCAACTCACTCCGAGCATGTTCTGCATTATATCAACATTAAACATTAAACAACAAACAATACTTCATATTTTCCAGTACAATGTGAAAAAAGAAGATGCAAGTCATTAAAAAAAAATTATGAATTGAATTTCATTTGCAAATGATTCGATCAAATTTGACAACTTTGAAGCAACATAGACATAGAACTATATAAGGATGGACAATCATTCAAATATTCAATTACAATGACAAAGCTCAACAAATGATGAGTACAGGATTCGTGGGAACAAAATTAAGTAAAAATTCTCATTTAAATGTATAAAGTGAGTGTTTCCCAACGTTTATTTTTTTTTTCTTTTTTTAACCCCTAAAAATTTTCAAAAAAAAAAAAAAAAAAAAACACAGAAATTAAGTATTACAAATTGCATTATTGCAGAGATGGAATTTGACTGCTTCCCAACTTTAAAATAACCCCAACAAAGAAATTGAAATTCCAGAATAAAATTCCACAATTTCTGAATTCCAAATTCTTTAAAAAGTAAGATGAAGGGAAAAATCATACCCAAAAATTAAAATTCAGCCCCTTTGAAAAATAAAAAATTATACCGTTACAACTAACAATCATACCGTTTAACTGTTAACATTTTTTTACAAAAATAAATAAATACAGACGGAGTAAATAAAAACCCTAATGAGAATTATCGAAAAGAAAGATACCTAATTTACGATTATTAACCAATGCTTCCCTTTTCTTAGAACCCAGCAGGAAATCGGCCTTAGAGATTTCAACCCTTTTCTCAAATTTAGACAACGACAATTGTCTCTCCTTCTGCAAAATCACAAAAATTAATGAATTTAAAAACCCTAATCAACAAAATTGGGGGAAATTGAAGGGTGAAAGAAACCTGAGCAATAATATCTTCTAACATGCGAACATCAGAATTCCAATGCTGATACTGAAGTTGAATGCGTTCTTGTAGACTTTGGCGTTGTTCGAGGAGAATATCGATTTGGGAAGATTGTTTTCGAAGCATTTGTTGAAGGGCATTGAAGATAATTTCCCATTTTTGGTGATCTGAAGAAGGGTGAGATTGCTTCTTCTGATTTCTTGTTGAAACCATAATTACTACTAGTATTACTTTAGGATTAATTTTTAAGAGAGAGAATTTGAAGATGAACAAAGAAACCCAGAAAGGAAGAGAAAGAGAGTGGAAGATGAAATGAAACATAAAAAAGGCGGATTTACAGAATTTTAAAGTGATGTGAATATCCAACGGTTAGATTGCTATTTATAGGGCTAACTTGCGTATACTCTATTGCTGTATGAAGTAGGGGTGACCAATAATTCCGGTTACCCGGTTTTGGAACCGGAACTGGTTTGGACCCGACGGGTCCAGATTTGGAATTGGTCTCACCGGGTCCGGTTCCGGTTTCAAATTTTTGGACCCAGTTCCAATTTCGGGTCCTGGAATTTTGGACCCGGTATCCAGTGGGTACCCGGTTTAGAATGGGTAACCCTCCTGATTTATAACTCACATACTATATACAAGTCAGCCCAATAACTACATAAGACTTATAGGCCCATCTAATTTTCTTCCTTCATTTCTCAAATAAAAAAAGTCCAGATTAATTCCAAGAAAAGTTTCAAACATTACAATTAGCAATTCAGCCGCACCTTTCTAGAGTAAGAGAGAAAAGGGTTTTTTTTTTTTTTTTTTTTTTTTTCCCTTTCATCTTCACCATTTCAATCAACCAAGAATGGTTCTGCTTTATTTAACCTTCACCATGCGGCTTCTCTTGTCTTCATCTCCTTCTCTTTTATTTTATATATAGAATCTTTATTCAATTTCATCAACCATCAAACATCAAAAGATGGAAATTTATGTCTGCCACAATGAAGAAGGGGTTGACTCTAATTCTTTATGAACATAATTGATCTTTTGCAGAAGCTCCTTCAAATACTCATTAGCATCTTCCAGTAATTAAAGTCTTATTCTTCGCTAAATGAAGTAGAAAAATTGATCTTTGGCAAAAAAAAAAAAAAAAAAAAAAAAAAACGAAACTTTGTAAAAATTATATACACCGGGTACCCGGTTTTGGAACCGGTTACCACTAGTTCCGGGTCCAGGTCTGAAAATTTTGGACCCGGATTAACCAATTCCGGGATCAGTTCCAAAATCATGGACCCGGTTTCAACCGGTTCCGGGAACGGGTCCTTGATTTTTGACCGGGTACTCGGTGTTGCTCACCTCTATTACGAAGTACAAACCTTTTTTTTATTATTTTTTATTTTATTTTTAGTAAAGGTTAGGCAAAATATATTAAAGATCAAGTTCCGTCAAAGTAATTATACTTTGGGGAAACGGACTCATACAAACAAGTTTTGAAACAGTACTAGTATCCCATTGAGATACTAAGGCTCTGTTCTTTAGAGCTGCTATGCTCTGCTTTGCTATTCTGAAATCTACTTCAATCTGCTCTGCTCTGCTCTGCTGTACTTAATAATAATACTTTATGTTGAATTATTATAATAATTAATTTTTAATAAAAAATAATTAATATTTAATATTTAATAATATAATAATAATAATAAATAATTAACATTTAATAATAATTAATATTTAATAATTATAATAATAATTAATATTGAATTATAATAATAATAATAATTAATATTGAATTATAATAATAATAATAAATATTTAATAATAATAATAAATAAATAAATAATATTTAATAATAATAATAGTAATAATAATGATAATAATAGTTAATAATAATAATTGATTTTTTATAATAAAAATTAATATTTAAAGATAATAATTATTTATTTTTAATAAAAATAATAATAAATAATATATAATAGTAATAATAATTATAATAATAATAATAATAATTAATGATAATATTTAATGATTATAATAATAATGCGATAATAATAATAGTGATAATAATAATAGGAAGAGTATTCAATGGCTACATAAAATTTGTAGCCATTGTAATTATTTTTAATCTAAGCCCTTTAAATATTTTGGATTAATCTTATTCGTTCATTAAATTTGACTTTTAAATTATTTATATATAAAAATAAAATTCAAAAACTGTTTTTCAATTTCTTCTATTTATCTGCTGAAAATAACAACCAATGGCCATACATACAATTCATACAACGTAGTTTTTTGCTCGAAGTTGTCTTCGCCCTAGACGTGAAAGGTTGATGGTTCTGAGGGTTTGGTTCCAAATCCCTATTTCAATTATTTAAATTAATTGTTTGATTTAATATTTCATTGAAGTTACTAACGTGTGTATTGTTTTGATAGAAAGAGATACGAGGCAACAAATTAAGTAGTTTTATTGTTATATATCTTTAGGAAGCATGCTTAGACTATTTTAATTCCTAGTATCATGTTTATGGTATTAACTAATATTTCTAATATCATGTATGTCTCTAGTATCATGTTAGGGCTAAAGCTTTAATCTTTATTGTTTAGTGACATGCTAGGATTTGTAATTAATCTTGTTAGTATCATGCCTAGGATCTTTCTAATATTACGCTTTGATGAGATTGAGATTGTTATGATGATGATGATTTGTTGTTTTAATATTGTTATGTTGCTAGATATTATTGTTATTGCTTGATCATGCTCTCTCTTACAGGTTTAAAAGGAATTCGTACTTGAAATCATGCTTAATAAGATAACTAATAATTTTTTTAGGCTAATATGATTTTAATTCAAGTGATCGCCAATAATAGATTTGTTTGTTCATTAATATCAACCAACATAGATTAAACAGGTTTAGGGTTAATATATATTATTGTATGTTAGTTAGAAAGCACACATGAATATGAGAAGAACAAAAGTAGAGGCCTATTTAGGGCAGGTTCAATCTCTTTTAGGTTGGATTTGTACCTTCATCCCCGAATATCCAGTCATGGTTCTGGACCACTATGGAGTTAGCGATCTCATGGATCATGAATGGGTGTAACCTTCACCCCGTGAACGGTTTACAAGTTCGTAAAACTTGATTGCGACTCTTTTGCTCTAGCTTCCTTCCCTTTGAATGCCACCATACCTAAGTGTATGATCACAGTGGGGCTCAAGTGTGGATGCTTGAAATATTCCCTACAGTTTTTTGGCGACTCCACTGGGGAGGATTTCTATTTGAATTCCTAAAATTTATTTTGGCAATAATTTAGAATGAGTGGATGAGACTTGAAACGTTCTAAGTATTCATGTGCGTGATTTTGATTGACATTATTGGCATAAGCATAAAAAGGTCAGCATTGAAAAGACCATCCGTAATGTGTCAAAAACATAGGCTTTTTATACATAGGAAATTTGGGAAATATTTTTCACAACTAAAATCTAAAAAACGCCGTGAAAATCGGAAAATTTTAAGAAATAGAAAACTTTTGAGGCATGTAGGAACTGTCTCTGAGAGAACAGAGCCCATCGTAGTGTGATGCTCTGTCGGGACGTTATAGCAATATCGCGGCGTGACAGGGCCATCTCCTCGCGATGGTCCCTGTTTTCTCGCGCCACGTTCTTCTAATACCGAGCCAGACGTCTGCCTTCTGGCTTTGACCGGTTCTAGTACTGTTTGGCCGATTTTACTTATTGATTGAGTTTTTTCCCTTTTTTTTTTGGAACCCATATGTGTTCTACATATGGCTATAACTCTTTGGGAATTCACACTCCATCTACCCAATCGAACACTCATTGCAATGAAGGGTACATCCGAGTTTGTGAATTCACCAAACCATGGAAGTAATTTTAACTTACGGGGTCCCATCCATATGCGCCAACCCTTCTAAAGGTAAGGCTTCCGCGCGATGCATCCGGACTCATAACCATGGACCCTCTTTTGACTACCCTTATCCTTGAACTTTATAAAGCTAGAGCCATGGTTGGGTTGTAAACTCATTGCATCATATTGTGACTACTTGTGCATCTCTTGCTTGTGTACAGCTTGTATGTGTTTATAGTAATTGTTTTTTTGACTTATGTTTGAGTCTAAATAAACTGATTAATGACTATATAAGACTTTGCTTAATTAATTAATTAACTAATGAGTAATTAAAGCTTAATAAAATTGACTAAACATGACTTAGCACGACCATAGGCTTGTCCCTTTTAAAGTAGAACACTGGAAATAGGTTTAGACTGACGTTTCAGTAACGATGCGGAAGTCTAGCCTATGGTGCGACACGCAAGTGTCCACCGCGAAGCGATAGCAATATCGCACCGCGATGGCTCTAGCGCGACGCGATAGTGCCATTGTTTGCGCGATGGTCTAGTTTTCTGCTTGAGTCTTTGCGCCAAGTTCGATTAATCAATTTATTAATAATCGAAGTTGTATTTAGTCCTTAATTGAGTCGAGTCACATAGTCCCATGGTCTTACACAAGTGTCAAGCATGCCACTTTCACTCAGTATTTAAAAGCACACACTTCGTGTATATGTTTCACAATGACCATGTATAGAGAGTCTTGTGTGTGTGTGTTTTTCATCATTTTTTTAGGGGGGTAAGTCGGATATTAATCCTCCCAACATAACCATGTTGTTTGAACTATAAACTTGATTCCCAAAAATGCACCCCATTTTTTGCTTTTAAAACCAATAAAAGTCAAAGTTAATTTGAGTCGAGCCATTAAAAATCAATGGTTTAATATTACAGCGCTTGGTCAAGAAGAGAAGGACTATTAATCAAGGATGACACCTTCATTAAACTACTACTCTTCGACAAACCCATCAAACACCGGAAAAAGTTTGTACTAATGGCTACCTAACAGGAAGTTGATGAGCTAAGGCAAAACATGAATAACTTAACTGAGATGTTGAAGACTATTGCTCTTCAACTCAACGATCCTGTCAAGCAACAACAACTTTAGCGTTTGGAGGAAAGCCTCAGCAAAATCTCCAACGACTACAAGTTTCAGGGAATTAGCTCCCAAGGGGTCTTAGTGGACAAGGAACTTCTTCCGCAGAAGTTCAATGCCAATGACATCCCTAAGTTTAAGCCTACCGACAACCCTTATTTTCATTTAAGAGCTTTTGAGACTATAATGAGTATTAAGGAAATTGATAGGAAAGTCTTCCCTTCACTATTATCACTTGAAACCGTTTATCAACAATGGTTTTTCCCCCTAGAAAAGGAGAAGACCTCCTCTTGGGAATCTATCACAAACGCTTTCATTGATAGATAGAAGTGCAACATCTAAGTTGAAACTGACCATAGGGAGCTTGAGATGTTGAAGCAAAAAGAAAACAAAGGATTTACTTCCTTCTTCAATAAATGGAGGTAAACTTCTACTAAGATGGTAGAAGTTCCTACTGAAAAGGAATTTGTGAGGATGTTCATCAAGATCCTCCAAGTAAAGTATTCAAAACATTTAAAGTACCAAAGCAATTTGAATACTTTCAAGGCCGTCTATGCCATAGGTATTGACATTGAAGACGACCTTGCAAAACAAAAAGTTGCTAACAACAACAACAGTGGCTAGAAAGGCAAGAAGAACGACAATCCTTCTTCTTCCAAAACCACCCATTCAAATAACATTAGCACCTTTAACTTGAATGAGGTCCTTGCTATGAACAATCAAGGACAAAAGAAGCCATGTAGATAGAATTTCACACCTATTAGCATGAGTTATGATACGACGTTCGATCGACTTCACGTTAAAGGACTCATAACTGATAACTCCTATTGGACTGTTCGGAGATCCACCAGTCAAAAGGAGGACGGCTAGTTGGAACCCCAACTCACATTGCAAGTACCACAAAGGCAGGGGCCATCTCACTGAGAATTGCTGGAAGTTGAAAGAAGCCATTCAAGACCTAATTGATAGCAATAAACTTCCATTGCCTCTTGCTAGTAAGAAGCCAAATATCAATAACGCTCCACGTTCACTCCTCATCAAAACGATTGAAGAAACTCATGCCAGCGAAGAAGAGGAGGAAACCTTTTTTGATGCCATGAGTGATTTTCCTCTAACTGAAGAACCTGCCTCCAAAGAAGATGTATGGGTTCTCTTAAACACAATGAGGGCAGCAATGACCCAACTTCATTATTCTATCCAGGAAGCAAAGAAGATGGAGGAAAGACACATTGCTAAAAATATGACGCCCACTAAGACTACTGAAAGAAAAACCTTTTTCTCTAAAAGTAGTCGAACCATCCAAGAAGAAAAATAAGGCATATACACCTATTGGGACTTCTTATGCAAACATGTTCAAAATGCTTTTCGAGAATGGGAAGATCAAACCTCTCGAGCGAAGACCATTTGAATCGCTGAAAAGGACAGATAGGTTCTATTGTCCATACCATCAATCTGGAGGACATACCATAAAACACTGTTTCAAATTCAAGGATATAGTCCAAGGATTGATTGACAGTGTTGGTTCAAATTCGGCCATAGATGGATGTTAGCATCAATGGAGTTTGCGAAAGCGACGATGAGGATTTCTACCTCAAAGACGTAGAACAAACTCCACTCTCCACGAGTTATCCGGTCGATGATATTTGGGATGAAGAAGATTCCTTTATCGACGTCATCACAAGATCAGAGTGAATGCAACCTTCCATCATGAATCAACCCATTCCTACCAATCAGCAAGTCCCTATTCCAATTATAGAAGACAACGATGTTGTCAAACAATTGAAAAAGACTAATGTAAAGATGAACATATGGAAACTCCTAGCCACATCCCACGAGCATAAGCTCGTAGTAATGGATGCCTTGGCTAAAGTAGGGATAGATTCAGAAACCTCACCTGAAGGTTTGGCTAATTTCCTTACCAGTGATCTTCCCAGTCCCATAAACTTGATCACCTTTTCTGATAAGGATTTACCTCCTGAAGGTGATAAGCACAACAAAGCCTTGAACCTCGCAGTTGTTTGCAAAAGGATGAACGTCCTAGTGACCCTCGTAGACAATGGGTCAGCAATTAATGTTTGCCCATTCCAAACCGCGAGGATGTTAGGGATAAGAGATGGGGATTTTCCCCCATCAACACAAGGCATAAGAGCATACGATAACACTCGTCGTCAAGCTCTTGGGACCGTCAATTTGAATGTCATGGCGGGAGTCATTGAGCATGCTAATATTAAAGCTTCTTTCAACCTATTATTGGGACGCCCTTGGCTTCACGACCTTAAGGCCGTCCCTTCATCCCTCCACCAACAAATCAAGGCTATAGTTGGAGGGGTTCCTATCACCATCGACGCTTCCCCTATGAGAATCAAAGCAATTGATAAGCCAATCATAAATGTGGAGCACGATGAAAACGATGAAGACTTATGGGGCTTTAATGTCGAAGAGGTCTCTTTTATCGAGGAAGATGAAAAGACCCATCTTCGCTACGACCTTCATCCAAACATGATAGTAAACGCTATTATTAGAAACAAGGACACTTTCCCTGAATGACTCTAGGAAAGAAGAAAAGAATAGCGAAGCAAATGGGATTGCCTGGCCTCCCTAAATTAGATACTTTTGGACTTGGTTTTGAATCGACTCTGGAAGACTATAAGCGAGTTTGGGAAAAGTTCAACGCACGGAGAAATGCTCGTACCCAGAAAAAAGCTATTCCAATAGATCACTATCCCCCACTCTAAATGGACAGTTCATAATAGAGGGTGAAGATTATCCATGCCACGAATTCCCCGAACCGTTTGTCAAAGATGGGATAAGACAACCAGGGTTCGAGATATTCTTGGATTGTAATTTCTTAGATGAGATCCCAACTCCCATCTACAAGGAGCAAGCACCTCCATGCTTCGAATTTAATGTTATGGGTCTCCTCTTTGGGTACGAGAAAAGATGAGCCTAAGCGTGTTGACGACAATTCTGCGCTTATCCAAACGGTATTACAAAGTGAAGACTTTGATCCTATAAAGCTCATTACTCCGGTAGAAGGATTAGTTCAGGGCTAGCAAAAGACTGTGAAGGTGACTACGCCAAGAGGACGAAGAATCTCCATCACCACAGGACAAGGACCAATGTTTGATGAGTTAGAGTCTGAATTCAAGTCTTCTGTAGCCGAGTCTTCTAAATCTTCTATAGTTGTGTCTCCTTCTATCCTTTCTAGTTTAGAACCTACTCCTAGGATAGTCAGTAGTCAAGTCCCAACGGACGTATCTCTTTTCGATGTAATGGTTTCAGAATTTAATAACATGTTTTCTTCCGCTTACTTCTCGTGTCATTCTTTCACCCAAGATGATGAGCATTGCTTTGCAAACAATGAAAACGATAAAGAAATAATTAAAGCAGTGGAAACACTTGAAAATAAAACGCCAATAATTGAAGACACCTAAACAGTTAATATTTCGAAGGATCCAACTATTAAAAGAGAAGTTAAAATTGGGTTAACCTTTAATCAAGAGGAAATAACCGATTTAATAAATCTACTGAAAGAATTCATTGATGTTTTCGCTTGGTCATACGAAGATATGCCAGGAATTAATAGAGAAATTGCGTAACACACTATACCCTTAATTCCAGGAATGAAACTTGCAAAACAAAAGTTACGTCGAATGAAACTTGACGTAGCTCTTAAAATAAAAGAAGAAGTGCAAAAATAAATAACTACAGGTTTTATCAAGGTATCCAAATACCCCGAATGGGTCGCAAATGTGGTACCAGTTCCTAAGAAGGATGGTACGGTAAGAATGTGTGTTGATTATAGAGATCTGAACAAGGCAAGTCCAAAGGACGACTTCCCTTTACCACACATCGACATTCTATTAGATAATACAATAAATCACGCGTTTCTCTCGTTTATGGATGGATACGCAGGATATATCCAGATTCTCATGGCTGAAGAAGACATAGAAAAGACTAACTTTATAACAACTTGGGGCACTTATTGTTACAAAGTGATGCCATTCGGGTTGAAAAACGTAGGTGCTACTTACTAAAGAGCAGTAACTGCTTTACTCCATGACAAGATGCATAAAGAGGTTGAAGTGTATGTGGACGATATGATTGTAAAATCGAAAGACTGTCCAGGACACCAAATAGCCTTAAGAAAATTCTTTGAGAGATTAAGAAAATATAACATGAGGCTAAACCCAGCTAATAAGTGTGTATTTGGAGTCACCTCAGGGAAACTCTTAGGCTACGTCATTAGCTCTAGAGGAATAGAGATAGATCCAACCAAGATAAAAGCAATCATGTCAATGCCGCTGCCCAAAACCGAGAAACAGATTCGAGGATTTATTGGCCGGTTGCAATACATAAGTAGGTTCATCCAAACTCACTACGATGTGTGAACTAATATTCAAAAAGCTCAAAAAGAATGTACCCATAATATGGGACGAAGATTGTCAAAAACCCTTTGATAAGATCAAAGCCTATCTCGCTAATCCTCCTATATTAGCACCTTCACTACTAGGAATCCCTCTTCGGTTATACCTAACGGTTACCAAAGTACCAATGGGAGCTATGCTAGCACAAGAAGTAGAAAATAAAGAAAGCGCCATCTACTACTTAAGCAAAAAGATGCTCGAGTATGAAGTTCTCTACACACCGCTTGAAAAATTGTGCCTCACATTAGTGCCGGCCACAACTAAATTAAGACACTACATGCTTGTCCATACAGTGTATGTAGTATCTCGAATGGCTCCTCTTAAGTGCCTCTTTGAGAAATCTACATTCAATGGGCAAATCTAGATGGATAGTACACTTAGCCCAATTTGATGTAATATTTATGCCTCAAAAAGCAATAAAAGGATAAGTGGTTTCGGACTTCTTAGCAGATTTCCTAAGAAGATTCAACACCAATGCATGAAAACGATTTTCCGGACGAAGACTTAATGGTCACAAAAGACGATACTTGGATATTATAATTTGATGGATCCTCAAACTAGAAAGGATGTGGTGTAGGAGTACTGTTAGTATCACCAAAAGAAGAGCACATCCCAATCTCATAAAGCTAGATTTTGACGTTACCAACAATGCTGCGGAATACGAAGCATGTGTGGTAGGCCTTGAAACTACTTTGACATTGGCAGTAAAGAAGCTACGAATATTCGGAAACTTTTCCCTCATCATCAACCAGATCTCCAAAACATGGAAAGTAAGGAGTGAAAGTTTGGCCCCTTACCAAACATACTTAGAAACCCTTACTGACCAACTCGAGAAGGTAGAATATATATATCTACTAAGAGAAGAAAATCAATTTGCTGATGCCTTGGCAAGACTAGACTCGATGGTTAGGATTCCTAAGGAAATTGAGCAAATGCCTTTAAAAATAGAAAAAAGGCATAAGCCAGCTTACATCCAAGTCGTAGAAGATAATGAAATAGTTCAAGAAGAAGAAAAATAGGAGGAGGAACCTTGGTACACTAACATCCTTAATTATGTCACAAAAGGGGAATATCCACTTCATGTTGACAAAAGAGCAAAACGCGCTCTAAGACTTTTGGTTTCCCAATTTGTGCTCATAAACGATGAGCTACATAAAAGAGTACCCAAAGGGAGAGCCTTCTTATACATAGGCAAAAAAGGAAGCTCAAAGGGTGATGAAAATAATCCACGAAGGAGCATGTGGAACTCATATGAACGGCAAAATGCTGGTATAAAAGAGAATGGCTTATATCATGTGGATGCGCCAAGGGTATTATTTGACTACCATGAATAGGGATTTCCATCAATATGTAAAGAGATGCCCTAAATGCCAAATATAAGCTAACTTGCAACATATTCCACCATCTCTAGTTTACGCCTATACATCTCCATGACCATTCTCAATATGGGGAATAGATACCATTGGGAAAATCAGCCCTCCTGGAACAAGAGGCCATGAATACATCCTTGTTGCAATTGATTCCTTCACAAAATGGGTTAAAGCAGCATTATATGCGAAACTCACCACAAAGCATGTAGCACTCTTTATCGAAAGAAACATCATATATCGATATGGAGTTCCACATGAAATGATAAGTGACAATGGAACTCACTTTCAAGCAGAATGTGAAGAATTGTTGCAAAAATATGGCACTCAACATCATCACTCTTCTCCACACAGGCCTCAAGCAAACGGCGTAGTAGAAGCAGCCAATAAAAATTAAAAACAATCATTGAAAAGATGACGGAAAACTACAAGGATTGGCCTGACAAACTCCATTTCGCTCTTTGGGGTTATCGCACATCAATTCGCTCATCCACATGATATAAGCCATTCTCCTTAGCCTATGGAATGGATGACATACAATTTGTAGAATTAGAAATACCTTCCTTACGCATTGCGTTAGAAAGTAAACTCGATGAGGTTGAGTGGACCAGAGCGAGATATGAGGAGCTAATTCTACTCGATGAAAAACGACTAGAAGCTCTACATCATACTCAATGCTATTAAACCAACATTGTTAGACACTTTAACAAAAAGCTCAAGACAAGAAACATCAAAGTAGGAGACTTGGTGTTAAAAGCATTAAGGAAAAATGTTCTAGACTCAAGAGGCAAATTTAGGCCTAATTGGTCCGGACCATACATCGTCAAAACCATTCTATCAGGAGGTGCCACAAAACTAACTGATATGGACGGTAACGAGTTCTCAAATATGACGAATCTTGACCAACTTAAGAAATTCTACCCATAATAACTTGAGAATTATATTAAAAAAGAGCTATGTTTGACATGATTCCTAAGGAAAGGATACGTAGGCAACCCTTTACGGGGCGCGACCACTTCAAATTTTACAAATATTGCATTTTTACATTAGCACACCGAATCAGAATCAGCGTTGCATGAAAATTCAAGTCAACGCGCCGCGACAGGATTATTGCGCCTTGATAGGAGCGTCGCACTGTGATGGATCTGGATTTCAGGCGTTGAAATTTTTTTGTCAATCTGGGCAAGTTTTGGTAAATTTCGGGAAATTTCGACTTCCGTGCTTGAATTATTTTTTCGAAATTATTTCAAGTTGTTTTCCATTGTTTGAATAAAATAAAAGAATTTAATATAAAAAAGTTGATTTAATTTTTAAAAGCTAAAAATTGAACTAATATATAAAGTAAAAAATTACATTATTGATGGAATTAAAGAAAGCTTAAAAAAAAATTGACTTGAAATTAAATCATCTAATAAATTGGAAGTAAAACAATGCTCTAATCGATCTTCTCTTTTCTAGCTCTCTTCCAATTCTTGTCCGTTTCCTCTTCTTCATCCATTTCTTTCACCAATAAGGATCCCTTAGATGACCTACACACAACTTTGGTAGATATAGTTTCTCCCTTGGCTATTACACCAATCTTTTTCTCAACCCAGACTTTTTTTTTTCTATAGAGTCGGCTTTTCTTTTTTCTTTGCCTTTCGCAACACTTTTATTTTTAAGCATCATAGAAGTCTTGAATTCAACTCTTGAACCTAGAAGATCCTTAGGAGGAAGTTTCTTATCTCCTTGGCGGTCTTTAATATTTGTTTTGTCCTTGTTCGAGTTTCGGATTTTGTTCTTGTCCTTTTGAGATCTACCAAGTAACCTCTGCTTCACATCTCTAGACAAAGGAGGAGGAACTTTGTGGGACACAACATCCCATAAAGGCCTAGCGCACCAATAGTCATCAAATCTTTCCATATCCTGTGAAATCGGAAATTCATAAGGGCGACGAAGATCTCCTAAGGGAATGGTTTGAGCAAGACCATACTGTCTTTTTACCCTAGAAGGGCAATAAAAGGTCAACTTTGATAAGCTTAGAATACGGCAAAAGGGTTGAGCATTAACACCAACCATCTTCTCAGTTCTCCACCAAGGAACGGTCCACTTAATGGAAAAATCGCGAGTTTCAAAGATTCTACTCCACTCCCGACGCCCCATTTTTATAGAGAAGCACTTCTTCCTTCTTACAAGACAATTAGGAGTGTATTTTTCATTATTTTCAGGAGGGCTAATTAGCTTGAGCCTTTCCATTAGCCAAATCTGCAAAAATTCAATGTAATAAATTATTATTACTATACAAAGTTATATATTTTTTATTTCTGTAATTAAAAATATTGATTTTCTACCTGTAATAAAATTAGAGAGCCTCGAAGAGGTGCTTTTGGATCTCTTTTTAGCTCATCTAAGCTAAGCATTATTTCTCAAACGATTAGTGACATGGGATTCGTCCCGGCATCCACTTGTTCCATGACGCAAGCTAAAATAGCTTGACCCTTATGCATACTACAATTGGTGAGCAAATATTGGCTAAACATACAAAAAAGGAAGGCTCTTCTCTTTTAAACATGAAAAGACTCCGACTTCCGCCTATTAAAATAAAAAGATGCAAACTTCTTAAGATCAACTTCAGTGCCATCAACTATGACTTTCAAATCATTACCCTTGAGGTTAAGAAACCGCTCAAAATCTTTATAGTAATATTCATTTAACCTAAGAATTACTAGAAGATCTAGAGAAGGGAAGCTAAGAATGGCACAAAATTCTTCCGGCATAGGGAAAATCTCATCATTGTCTAGTCTAAAGCAATGGGTATCGAGATCCCAATATTCTGAGGCGGTATGAAGAAAATCTATGTCAAGATCTACCCCCTTAATACCATATAAACCTCCCAAATATTAAAAGTCAAGTTCTTTTCTCTCTTTAGCGGTCAGAGAATGACACCACTCACGGTATCACAAAAATTCCTAGCCATAACTACTTGATTGGGAATTAAAAAAGCTAATATTTCTATTGGTTTGATTATGCTAGAATCGGCAGATTTTTGGGCTATTTATAAACAGAAATTGACGCAAATCGAATTCCAGTTGAATTCGGAAAATTCAGGATTATTGCGGCACGACAAGATTGCCGTGTCGCAATAGAATTGTCGTGTCGCGACTGCCCATGTCCTCAGCAACAAAGAAACGCGCTATGTTGACCACATTTTTTCGACTTTGACTCAGGTTTGTACTTTGGATTTACGGTTTCTTAACCCCTTTAGCCTTATTCAATCTTATTTTTGGCATTTTTTTCAAACACTTTTCTCATATTGATTATTTTAAGTTAAGCTTATTTTAGTCAAACTTAATTTTATTTTTTTATTTTTTCTTTTAGGGGGAGAAAGTCGGATACCCTCCAAGATAATAAAAATAATGACGGAAATTTTTGCGTAAAAATTTGTCACAATTTATTCACACACTTATATGCACATAAAATGAAAAATAAAATGCACATAGTAATACTAGTATGTATATTGTAGACACCCATTTGTGTCTCCCCAAAACCAAATGCAGTGATGAATACCTCTGGCATCGAATGATTATCGAACGAAGTGAAAGTGTGAAAAGTCAAGTGTCGCGGTTGGTTTTTACTAAAAATTCTTTCTTTCTGTTTTCGAAAACAACTCTATTTTATGAAAACAGCCAATCCGGTTTAGTTTGGTCCACTACAAGGGTCCAATAATAGTGTAGTTGGATGGGGCTTGCAAAGAGCTTTCCAACGATATATTATAAACCCAATTCCGATGAATAATGAGGAAGTTATGGCCAAAATACAAAACCGGGTCCGGTTTGATCTTTACATGCGGCCCAATGATCTAGGGGAAGGCCCAATGTTAATTATTATTCCTAAAGTTATTAGAATTAATTATAATCTTCTAGAATTCTCTAGAAGGTTCTCTTAAATCCTAATAAAATTAGAATTAATAATCATATTTTGATAAGTTTTACTTGGAATAAAATATTGGAAATTTTGACTTTTACCACCAAAAAAAATCAAAAAATTGTTTTTTACCACCAAAACTTCTAAAACTTTTATTTTACCACCAAAAAAATTTCTAAAAATTGTTTTTTACCACCAAACGGCAAGAAAACCGTTAAATCTAACGGCTTAAAAAAATTTCCTTCGAATTTCGTGCGCAAAATATGTTTTTCATGGGTTTAGGGGGGCACTTTGGCCCTATAGATCCAATTTGAGGTCAAAATTGACAAAAAATGATCGGAAATGCCTCGTTTTGCGTGTTCACGCAAATCGAGGTTTTTTTAAACACGCAAAATGAGGAATTTCCGATCATTTTTTGTCAATTCTAACCTCAAATTGGACCCAAAGGACTAAAGTGCCCCCAAAACCCCTAAAGAGCATGTGTTTGACACGAAAATCGAAGAATTTAAAAAATTCCGTTAGGTTTTTGACGACAGGTGGTAAAAAACAATTTTTAATTTTTTATTTGGTGGTAAAATAAAAGTTTTAGAAGTTTTGGTGGTAAAAAACATTTTTTTGATTTTTTTTGGTGATAAAGTCAAAAAATCCTAAAATATTATTTTATGAAAAATACGATTTCAGTTTTCATACGGACTTTACAAGTCAATTTTGATTGATAAGTGGTCTCCGTGTTTGAAAGCGTGTAGGAATCCAGGCTGTCGCCAAACGGCAGGCCTGTCGCCACGCGACAAGTTTGGTTTTGCGGCGACAGAGTGGAGTTTTATTCCTTATCAAATTCTACTTATTTCCGGACTGTTTTCTTATAAATAGGGTCCTGAACCTCCGTTTTTATTCATCTACAATCAATTATCATCAACATTCAATCTATCATCAATTCTCTCTAAGCTCTCATCTCTCTAGTTTTTCACAAACACAATTCCGCATACACGAGATCTAGAAAAACCTAGCCAATTTCGAAGTTGCCTTCGCCCTAGACGTGAAAGGTTATAATTTCTGAGGGTTTGGTCCCAAATCTCTATTTCAATTATTTGATTTAATTGTTTGATTTTATATTTTCCTTGAAGTTACTAACGCGTGTATTTTGTTATTAGAAAGAGACACGAGGCATCAAAGTATGTAATCTTATTGCTCTATTCTTATAGAAAGCATGTTTAAATTTGTTTAATTCCTAGCATCATGTTAGGATGTTATTATTGCTTTCTAGTATAATGTTTAGGGTGTCTTTTGCTCTTTTCTATTATCATATCAATATCATGTTAGTATCATGCTAGGGCTAAAGCCTTGATCTTTATTGCTTAGTGAAATGCTAGGGTTTGTTATTAATCTTGTTAGTATCATGCCTAGGATCTTGCTATTATATTTATGCTTTATTATTAACATGATTATTTTTATAATTATTAGGATGATTATTATGTTGCTTGATATATATGGTTATTGTTATTGCTTGATCACGCCTTTTATGCATGTTTAAAGGGAATTTGTACTTGTAATCACGCTTAATAAGATAATTAATAATCTTGTTTAGGGCTAATATGATTATAATTCAAGTGATCACCAATAATAGTTTTGCTTGTGCATTATATTCAACAAACATAGATAATAAGGTTTAGGGTTAATCTAATGGTTATATGCTAGTCAGAGAGCGCACATGAATACGAGAAGAATGAAGTAGAGGCCTTTTTAGGGCAGGTTCAATCTCTTTTAGGTTGGATTTGTACCTTCATCCCCGGACCCTATTTGGTTCAAGACCTTTTGGAGTTGACGATCTCCTGGATCGTTAAGGGGTGTAATCTTCACTTGTTGGCGACTCTTTTTCTCTTTTTTCTTTCCCTGTGGACACCACCATACTTAAGTGTATGATTACAGTGGGGTTCAAGTTTGGGTTAATGCTTGAAATATTCCCTACAGTTTTGTGGCGACTCTATTGGGGAGGATTTCTATTTTAATTCCTGAAATTTATTTCAACAATGATTTAGAATGAGCGGATGAGACTCGAAAGGTTCTAAGTATTTCATGTGTGTAATTTTGATTAGCATTATTGTCATATGCATAAAAAAGGTCCTCATTGGATAGACCATCTTAAATGAGTCAAAAACATATGATTTTTTACACGTAGGAAATTTGAGAAATATCTTTCATAACTAGAATTGAAATAATGCTGCGAAATCTGGAAAATTCTAAGAACGTAGATACCTGCTGAGGCATGTAGGAAATAGCGTCTAGAAAACAGGGCTTGTTTCCTGTAAAGTGCTTCTGTCGCCTGGCGACAGGGGTACTTTTTCGGCGACAGTCCCTGTAGTCTGGTGCCAAGTTCTTCCAATACCGAGCCAGAACTCTGCCTTCTTGTTTTGACCATTTCTAGCACTGTTGGCTCGATTCTACTTCCTGATTGAGTTTTTCTCACTTTGCTGAAACCCATATGTGTTCTACATATGGACATAACCCTCTGGGGGTTCACGCTCCATCTACCCAATCGAGCGCTCTTGGCAACGACGGGTACATCCGAGTTTGTGAATCCACCAAACCACGGAAGCGAGTTTAACTCGCGGGGTCCCATCCACTCGCGCCAACCCTTCCAAAGGTAAGGATTCCGCGCAACGCATCCGGACTCATAAGCATGGACCCTCTTTGACTAACCCATATCCTCGAACTTTAGAGAACTAGAGCCATGGTTAGGTTGCAAACTCATTGCATCATATTGTGACTATTTGAACTATTTGTGCATTCTTTGCTTGTGCATACCCTATATGTGCTAAACGTTTGTTTGACTTGTGTTTAAGTCTAAATAAACTAATTAATGACTAAAAAAGACTTTTTCTAACTAATTAATTAATTAATTTGACTAATTAAAGACTAATAAAGTAATTAATCTGACTTAGTACAACTATAGGCATGTCCCTTTAGAGTAAACTTACTAGAAACAGTCCCAGATTAATGTTCCAGCAATGGCACAGAAGTTTGGGCTTTGGCCTGGCGACAAATTTGTCGTTTGGCGACAAGCTTCAAACTGTGGCGACAGTTCTGTTGTTCCAGCGACAGTCCAGATTCTTACTCGAGTCATCACGACGAGTCTAATTAAACAGTCTGCTAAACAGCTTAATCAATTTGTTAATGGCTTTAGCCATATTTAGATCCTTAATTGAATCTAGGCACTTAATCCCATGGTCATACACAAGAGTCTTAACATGTCACATACACTCACTAGTCTTTGCACACACTTTGTATATGTCACCATGACCATGTCTTAGGTTCATGCATGAGTCGTCCTTTCCGTCATTTGAGTTGGAGGTCCGTCCTATTCCAGAAATTTCTATAGCTTTTCACATTCTTTCACATCACTTCTCCATACATTATATATCTTACACTTTTATTCTTTCACACTTTCTACATTCATGCACCACTTTCATCTCACATGCTTCCTTCATACATCATTCACCTCATTACACTCTTTTCCCATCCATACATGTTGAGTCGAGTTTGAGTCATGTGATTGACAAACAAAAAAGGGTAATGATGAAACAAATGCACAAGGCAAGCTTTTTACCAAGATTTCATGCTTTCTTCTTCTTTTTTCAAACCCTTCCCCAATAAGTCTAGCATAGGCACCTTTCACTTTCCTTAGATTTATTTTGTAGGATTTTTTCCTTTTAATAAAATGAGCATTTATTTTCTTGCATATGATCATTGCAACGCATAAAAAAATCCATGTCAAACTAAGCACAAGATATACCAATGATTTGAGGCACCCCTTGTAGCCACATCATATCATCTTTCACCCTTCAAATATGCAATCCTTTTTTGATAAACCACTTTGAGCCTCGTCTAACGATAGACCTGTCATTTTTCAACCCATATCTACCTAACCTTGGGATGGGAGGGTGTGCAACTTATGCAATTTTCAAAAAACGAAAGCTTGAGTGATTTTACATAAAACTCAAAAATTCAAAAAGCAAAAATGATAAAAGTGTACAAAAGGGCAAGTGTTCCAATGTCATTGACATGAACATGTCTTTGATATGAACACGTCTCAGATTGCATCTCTTATTGAGTGCTCGGTACCGTGCCTGAGAAACATGAATGCCAAGTGAGTGATAGACCGCATGATCGGGATTGCCCATGCTTATAAAAAAGAGATTTGAATTTAAAAAAAATGATAAAGCAAAAAGAGAGAGCAAAATGTAAAGAGTTAAAACACTCAAGCATAAAAATACAAAGATTCAAAAGCAAGGTTGCACACCTTGGGGGCTTACCTAGGGTGTTGAGCCTTTATCCCTTTCTTCTTCAAGCCTTTAGCCTAACCACGTTACAACCCTTAAAAGACCTTTTTGAGGTATACACACTTGTGCGAGGTTCGGCTAGAGCTACGTTTGGCCTGATTCCTAACGGATACGTAGGCAACCTCACATCGAGGTGCGGCCGTAAAAAACATGCATTCATATTCACATTCACACACTCACACCATGATTATATCAAAGGATCTCCAATGCTCATCCTTTTCCATTTAGAGCTAGACTTGGGGGCTTGATCCTTACATTATTAGCTTACCCAGCCTAAGAGTCACCACCATTTGACTCTTTTCAATATATTTTTCCACACACTTAGCCCTTGCAACCTAACTTTAGTGTTACTTTCACATACTACACAGATACATGACCAAATAGTCTTTCCCTTAGAAACCCTTTGTCATGAAATCTTAACACAACGCTGAAGCATGCCTTGTCATGTCAAAATCAAGATCAATCATCATTACATCACAATGTATGAAGTACTTAGCCTCCATACCTAAGCTACCTAAATACATTCATTATCAAGTCAACTAGGATAGTCTAAGATGTTACAATCCTTGTACTGTGAGAGACAACATTAACGGATTAAGCTCATTCAACATGCACCTACAAAAACTTCACTTCGATTCTTTTTCGTGTCTTTCTTTTTCGGGAGAAAGTCGGTACCCTCCACAAAAATGACGGAAAATTTTTGCTTTTCACAATACAATGCACACACGCGTCATGAGTCACACGTGTCATTTCACTTCGAGTCGAGTTAACCTTGAGTCAATCACAGCGAGTCAAGTTTATACCTTGGGTCGTGTCAAGTCAATGAGTCAAGCGACATTAAACCTTAGGTCAACCCTAAAATAATTAAAGAAATTAGCAAAGTCCTACAGTCAAAGATAAATACAGGTGCATCCCAGCGGCAGCAAGAGTAGAATAGGGAAGACCCTACTCCAGCGCCATACGACAACATCTAGCGTCCGGCAACAGATTTCAGCGCCTGGTGTTAGATCCCAGCGTCTGGCAATAGAGCCAAATAACGGCGCCAGAGGCATTGCAGCGGCGACAGAATGCTCAACCACTTAGAGCAATTATTTCAACCTCTATCAGCAATTTCGGGTTCCTTGGTACGCTAGTTAGCCCCTATAAGCAATTTGACATGATTAAGTAGTCGGCTTGATTATAATCGCATAAGTGATCGACCTGACGAAAGATCGTCTCACTTAGCTCAAAGCGCCTAAACATTGGCTCATCGCAAGACACCGACATACTGGTTCATAAACAACAGAGGCACCGTGGGCATCCTATTCAAAGCTCTTTTACTCAAAGACGCATGGACATTTCTTTCAAGCTCTTTTTTTTAGAGATGCGTGAACATTTCTATCAAAGCTTTTTTGTTCAGAGACGCGTGGACATTTCTATCAAAGCTCTTTTGCTCAGAGACGCGTGGACATTTCTTTCAAGCTCTTTTGTTCAGAGACGCGTGGACATTTCTATCAAAGCTCTTTTGTTCAGAGATGCGTAGACATTTCTATCAAAGCTCTTTTGTTCAGAGATGCATGGACATTTCTTTCAAGCTCTTTTGTTCAGAGACGCGTGGACATTTCTATCAAAGCTCTTTTGTTTAGAGACGCGTGGACATACTAAAAAGCTCTTTGTTCAGAGGCGCGTGAACATATAAAAAAAAAAGCTCTTTGTTCAGAGGCGCGTGAACATATAAAAAAAAAAGCTCTTTGTTCAGAGGCGCGTGAACATATAAAAAAAAAGCTCTATTGTTCAGAGACGAGTGAACTTCAAAACAGCGAGATGGCATTCCATAGATTGTGGAAGGTTGTCACAACAGCAAACAAAACACAACAAATCGGTTACCTTCAGAGACGTGTGCTCGACTGTGCAAGATACGCGTTTCTTAACTCTCTTATCTGTTTAACTAACGCTATTTTGCAGGTATCGGCGTTACAAGAATTATTTGGGATCGCAGAACGTTCTAAATCATTCTCCGTCCCTATCGCTACTTTAACTTTCGTTTTCGAAACTTGCGTTTCTCCAAACTCAGTCAAAGTGGGGGCTTCTGTAGACACCCATTTGTGTCTCCCCAAAACCAAACCCAGTGATGAATACCTTTTGCGTCGAATGATTATCGAACGAAGTGAAAGTGTGAAAAGTCAAGTGTTGCGGTTGGTTTTTATTAAAAATTCTTTCTTTCTGTTTTCGAAAACAACTCTATTTTATGAAAACAGCCAATCCGGTTTAGTTTAGTCCACGACAAGGGTCCAATAATAGTGTAGTTTGATGGGGCTTGCAAAGAGCTTTCCAACGATATATTATAAACCCAATTCTGATGAATAATGAGGAAGTTATGGCCAAAATAATAAACTGGGCCCGGTTTGATCTTTACATACGGCCCAATGATCTAGGGGAGGGCCCAATGTTAATTATTATTCCTAAAGTTATTAGAATTAATTATAGTCTTCTAGAATTCTCTAGAAGGTTCTCTTAAATCCTAATAAAATTAGAATTAATAATTATATTTTGATAAGTTTTACTTGGAATAAAATATAATTTTATGAAAAATACGATTTCAGTTTTCATACAGACTTTACAAGTCAATTTTGATTGATAAATGGACTCCGTGTTTGAAAGCGCGTAGGAATCCAGGCTGTTGTCAAACGACAGGCCTGTCGCTACGCGACAAGCCTTGTCGCCACGCGACAGATGTTGTCGCCACGCGACAGAGCTTGTCGCCAAGCGAAAAGTTTGGTTTTGCGGCGACAGAGTGGAGTTTTATTCCTTATCAAATTCTACCTATTTCTGGACTGTTTTCTTATAAATAGGGTCCTGAACCTCCGTTTTTATTCATCTACAATCAATTATCATCAACAATCAATCTATCATCAATTCTCTCTAAGCTCTCATCTCTCTAGTTTTTCACAAACACAATTCCGCATACACGAGATCTAGAAAAACCTAGCCAAGTTCGAATTTGCCTTCGCCCTAGACGTGAAATGTTATAATTTCTGAGGGTTTGGTCCCAAATCTCTATTTCAATTATTTGATTTAATTGTTTGATTTTATATTTTCCTTGAAGTTACTAACGCGTGTATTTTGTTATTAGAAAGAGTCACAAGGCATCAAAGTATGTAATCTTATTGTTCTATTCTTATAGAAAGCATGTTTAAATTTGTTTAATTCCTTGCATCATGTTAGGATGTTATTATTGCTTTCTAGTATCATGTTTAGGGTGTCTTTTGCTCTTTTCTATTATCATATCAATATCATGTTAGTATCATGCTAGGGCTAAAGCCTTGATCTATATTGCTTAGTGACATGCTAGGGTTTGTTATTAATCTTGTTAATATCATGCCTAGGATCTTGCTATTATATTTAAGCTTTATTATTAACATGATTATTTTTATAATTATTATGATGATTATTATGTTGCTTGATATATATGGTTATTGTTATTGCTTGATCACGCCTTTTATGCATGTTTAAAGGGAATTTGTACTTGTAATCACGTTTAATAAGATAATTAATAATCTTGTTTAGGGCTAATATGATTATAATTCAAGTGATCACCAATCATAGTTTTGCTTGTGCATTATATTCAACCAACATAGATAAAGAGGTTTAGGGTTAATCTAATGGTTGTATGCTAGTCAGAAAGCGCATATGAATACGAGAAGAATGAAGTAGAGGCCTTTTTAGGGCAGGTTCAATCTCTTTTAGGTTGGATTTGTACCTTCATCCCCGAACCCTATTTGGTTCTAGACCTTTTGGAGTAAACAATCTCCAGGATCGTTAAGGGGTGTAATCTTCACCCTGTGAACAGTTTACAAGTTCCTAAAACTTGTTGGCGACTCTTTTGCTCTCTTTTCTTTCCCTTTGGACGCCACCATACTTAAGTGTATGATAACAGTGGAATTCAAGTTTGGGTTAATGCTTGAAATATTCCCTACATATATACATCGTATAAGAGTCAATAATATACATAAAAAGCAAATTCCTACAATAAATAAATAAGCACATGTACAACTATGGCGCCGAAGGATGAATACCAAAGGTATCATAAAACTACAAAGTCCGCGGAGTCACTTCCTATCCAGCGTTAGCCTCTCTAGTTGTGGAAATCGAAAGAGTAGGGCCAGCCCATCCTGGCTCACCCTGATGAGGCTCCTATTGCTGCGGCTGCTGCGACAAAATGCCCACCTCGTACTTCCCACTGGCCGTGAAAGGAGCAAGTATTGGCGTACCCTGACCAGGTGGTCTCGTCGCCATACCCTCGGAAGAAGAGCCCGATTCGTCTAAAACAACGGTGTGATCTGACCCCTCTCGCCCGTCATGGGTCTCAACCGAGGTATGACGGCGCCTCAATCCGAATCTCTCCCTCCTACTCTCTGGCCTCGAGCTAGTATGAGTCGGAGGAACAAGCTGAAATGAAATAGTAAGCCAAGTCAAATAAAAGAAACGAGAAAATACAAACACAATACAAGACAAGAGACATACCTCCGTCACATCACCTTCCCGACGGCACGATGCCTGATGGCTCAATCTCACTAGCTGATAACAAGAGGCGTCCATAGCTCTAGCCATCCTCGTCATCACCTCGCGAGTAAACTACAAGATAAAAGGGTTAGAAAGAATCAAATATACATACAGACGGAAACAGGAGATAAACCCACCCAGGTCTGACGTCGAGGGATCGATCTCTCCACTAGACGCCACTCCTCAGGAGCCGGGGGTATTATCTCCTCAACCAGCCCATAAGACCCTTGATAGGTGATGGACATGGTCCGAGGTACAAACTTCGCAGCTTCCGCTGCAGCCTGCAAAAATAAGCTCTAACAATTAAAAATTGTTGGGGGCTACCAAGAGACAAATCAAAAGATGCAAAAAGACACCTCCACCTCCTCCAATATACAAGGTAGTGGAGCCAACCGTGGCAAGAGTCTCTCAGCATAGTACCAGTTCGGATGGCTAAACCTCTGTCATTCCATGCGAGCTGATGACGAATCAATATGAGTCCTAAGAGTCGCCTGGTCCATCATATGCGATGGAGGACGAGTCAGAACGATAAAAACACGGAGGAGTGCTGAATCACAATTCTCTTGCCCAAATACACCACAACGTCGTACATCCCTTGGAAATAGCGCTGTTGAGCTGTATACTGAACAGCCCGCACATGAACGTCCAATTCGACCCATGGACGAAAAAGAGGCTTAGGATCCTGTAAAAAGAGGTATCCATAAGACAGAGTCCTATAAAGAAGAGTAAACAAAAATAATGATAATGATTTGTACCGCCAGAAGCGACTCTTGCACGAGTCCGATAGCAACCATGCCAGGATAACAACCTCCCTAACTAGCAGCAAAGGGGAGCCTTTGAGGAAAAGACCTGGCCGGAGAAAAGGTCGAAAAGTACTCGTAGAACCAAACCTGTAATAATAGGGAGAAATAAGCAAAAGCTAGCACGGAACATCCAACTCTATTTGAGCAAAATATGAGTATACCTCTACAATTCTCCAGAAATTGGAAAGGGTGACCTCCTCATCATAGCTCCGATGATTACAAGCGAGTCGCAATCCAATCAGGAAGTCAGTATAGGCCAAGCTAGCCCAATCAAAAGTCCTGACCCGCCTAAGGTCGTTAAAAGCACGAAGGTAGTAGAGCAACGCTCGGCTACCCTTGTCAGCAGAGAAACTCCCTGACAAAAGAATCAGGACAAAGATGTGCACCCGCTGCTTCAGGGTGGTCGCATCATCTCGGAAGGCCTCCAATAGCAGAGATCGGCGATGGATCGGCCGCTTATCTATACCGACTTAGACACAGCACGTGCTCGGATAACGATAGGACCCAGTAGCTCGTACACCTCTGGTGAGAAAAGATTAAGGTCCCTACCAAGAGGAATAACAGTCGACTGGAACTCCAATCAGGTGATAACAGAGAAGTCGAGGGGAGTGATAGTCATCTTACCCCAAGGAAAGTGGAACGTGTTGGTGGTGTCCTAAAAGAATTCCACCAAATCCCGAACTAAGAAACGACTCGACCGCAAGGAGAAAAGCGCCTGCGTAATCTGGAACAGAGGAGTCAAGCCGCATGACTCCTAAAGCGTGAACAGCTCCACGTTGTTGCGAAATTAGGTATCGTACAGGTGCTTAATGTCACTGTTGCCTGAGCCATGGCAACGAACTAGATCGTTGAAGATGCCACGCCGTACACACTCCGAAATATGAAAAGTGGGCTCGAAGTACAGAGTAAGCCTGTCCTACTTAGGGAACTCACCAAGACTGGTAGACGTACCTTCGCCTGCGTTGACGGGCTCGTCCTCTCGGTGAGCTCCACGAGAACGTGAGCAGGAACCACGACGTCGAGCCATAGTAAGGCCCCGTTCTTTAGAGCTGCTCTACTCTGCTTTGCTTTGCTGTAAGCTGCTCTGCTCTGATCTGCTCCGCTTCAATCTGCTCTACTCTGCTCTACCCTGCTCTGCTTAAAAATAATATTAATATTGAATTATTATAATAATAATAATAATTAAAATTTAATAATAATAATAATAAATATCTAATAATTAACAATAATAAAATAATAAATAATTAATATTTAATAATAATAATAATTAATATTTAATAATAATAATAAATAATTAATATTTAATAATAATAATATTAAAAATTAATATTTAATAACAATAATAATAATAAATAATTAATATTTAATAATAATAATATTATTATTAAAATTAATATTTAATAATAATAATAAATAATTAATATATAATAGTTATAATAATAATTAATATTGAATTATAATAATAATAATAATAATAATAATAATAAATATTTAATAATAATAATAATGATAAATAATTAATATTAAATAATTATAAAATTAATAATAATAATTAATAATAATAGTAATAGTAGTAGTAGTAGTAGTAGTAGTAGTAGTAGTAGTAGTAGTAGTAGTAGTAGTAGTAGTAGTAGTAGTAGTAGTAATAGTAGTAGTAATTATTATTATTATTATTATTATTATTATTATTATTATTATTATTATTATTATTATTATTATTATTATTATTATTATTATTATTATTATTATTATTACTACTTTTATTATTATTATTATTATTATTTGTGACTGACACAGTCAGGGCTATCTGACTTTTTCCTGGACGGGTTGTGGCTAATGCAGCTCATCGGAAGTGGGTTAAGTATGAGGCTCGTTGTCACGCGATTGGATATGGCTTCATTCCCTTCTCCTTTTCTTCGCTTGGGGAATTAGAGAAGGAGGTTGTTGCATTGGTTAAGCGAGTTCAGAGGTTCTTGACGACGCAAGACATTCGAGCACGTGATGAAGCTCATATATTTACTAGGGTAGGCTTTGCTATAGCTAGAGGAGTGAGGGCCCAGATTGTATCTCGGCTTCCTACTAATTTATTGTAGGTCGTATGACTTTTGTTTTTGAGATATAATAATAATAATAATAATAATAATAATAATAATAATAATAATAATAATAATAATAATAATAATAATAATAATGAAATCTGCTCTGCTCGGCTCTGCTCTGCTCTGCTTCAATCTGCTCTGCTCTGCTGAAATCTTCTCTACTCTGCTCTATTCTGCTGAAATCTGCTCTGCTCTGCTTCAATCTGCTCTGCTCTGCTGAAATCTTCTCTACTCTGCTCTATTCTGCTGAAATCTGCTCTGCTCTGCCCAGAAGCTCAAAAGAACAGGGCCTAATTATGTTCCAAACATAAAAATAGTAAATTAAAGGATTCTATAGTATCTAAGGTTCGCCTAGCCGCATGATACTCTGTTCGTCAAAAACAGAGTACGTAGTACTAAAACAGAGCATGGTTTTGGTTCAAGCAACAACAACAATTCTGAACAATCAAACAATTTCTTACAATATTATAGCAAGTATTATGACAAATTAAGCACAAAGAGTAAACAAAAACATGAAGAACAAGCCACATTTTGTTCCTGAACTGAAGGTGCTCAATAATGGCAAATTGTTCGTTTCTTCACCAAATTGAGTAAAAAAAGTCTCAAAATACTCCCAAGGTGATATACAAGCATATAATAACAATTTCATGGCAAGAAATTCAACAAATAAAGCAAATTAAGCAAAACAAGTTTCGAATTTTTCAAAAATTCATGAATAAAAACGCGTGGAATTCGCCAAAAATAAGGTGAGTTTGAACAAAACTACATAGATCGGCAAACTAGAGATCGAGAGCGTCGATTTGCTACAAACTTGAGCGAATTACATCTGAAGTTTTATTCTGAAGTTTCGAGCGAATCGAATGCGAAATGAGGCAAACAGCGAAAAGGGAAGAAGAAGGGGTTTTATTCTGGAAAACGCGACTCTATCGCGCCGCGATAAAATTATCACACTGCGATAGAGGTGTCACTCCGTGACAGGACTAACGCGTCGCGATGGCACGTGGCAACACGCGTTAGCTCTCATTTCTTCAGCGATGCAATTCCCAGGTCCCATAAGTAGCTTATGTGGACTTTAATCTGCATTTTGGGTTCCTTGGTACTCCAGTTAGCTCCTGTAAGCAAATTGACATGATTAGTAGTCGGCTCGATTACAATCGCAATAAGTGATCGGGCCTGACGACGATGATCTCACTTGACTTAAGCGCCTAAGCATTGGCTCATCACAAGCACCGAGGTATTGGTTCACAAGTAAGTACAAGCACCGAAGTACCGGTTCATTACATCTGCAAATGCGCCGAGGTACTGGCACAGCAAAAAATCACTGCAAGCATTCAAGCAAAGCATCAGCAAATTGAGGATCACAAGGTAACGAGGTCTTCGACGACTTTCACTAAGGTGTAAAAGTTGTCAATCAAAATGATCGAGTCAAGGTATAGACGAGAATTTGGAGACAACTACAAGCAGCAGTCTTCGACAATGTCCTGAGGCAAAGAGGACATTGTCTACAGCGGCAAGGTATTGCCACAACAATTGAAGATAACTATAAGCAGCGATCTTCGATGATGTTCCCTAGCTTGTGAAAGATTGTCAACACAAAACGGGAGGTAGCTACAAGCAGCGATCTTCGATGATGTTCCCTAGCTTGTGGAAGATTGTCACCGTAAAACTGAAGATGGCTACAAGTAGTGGTCTTCGGCGATATTCCCTAACTTGTGGAAAGTCATCACAACAAAATGCAGCAAACAAAGGCAGTTACTCTAGAGACGTATGCTCGATAGTGCAAGATACGCGTCTCTAATTCTCTTATCTATTTAACTAACGCTAGCTACAGGTATCAGTGTTACAAAATGATTTAGGATCGTAGAACATTCTAAATCATTCTCCGTCCCTATTGCTACTTTAACTTTTGTTTTTCGAAACTTACGTTTCTCCAAACTTAGTCAAAGTGGGGGCTTCTGTAGACACCTAATTATGTCTCCCCAAACACCAAATCCAGTGATGAGTACTTTTCACGTTATTGATTATCGAACGAAGTGAAATGTGAAAGAGTCTCGTGATTCCCCTGTTTTAATAAAAATACTTCTTTCTGTTTTCAAAAATCTTTCTTTTCGTACTTTATTTATAAAAACGTCTAATCCAATTTAGTTTGGTCCATGACATGGGTCTAATAATACTGTAGTTGGATGGGGTTCGAAAAGAACTTTCCAACGATATATTATAAGCCCAATTCTGATGAATAATGAGGAAGTTATGGCCTAAATACTAAATTGGATCTTAAATAAGTTTTATAGGCGGCCCAATGATCAAGTGGAGGGTCCATTAATTATCATTCTTAAAGTCATTAGGAATTATTTTAATAATAGTCTAGAAGGTTATTTTAAATTCTAAAGACATTAGGATTAATAATTATATTTTTATATTTTAGAAAAGATAAAGAATTTTAGTTGAAATAAAACAAGTGTTTTAAAAAGATTTAATCTGATTCTAATGATAAAGTACGGACTCTAATTACCCAATTTTATTAAAAAAAAAGGACTTCGTACGCCGAATTTTATCATGCAGCACCATCGCGCTACGACAGGTCCATCGCGTCGCGATAGGCCTATCGCATCGCGACAGCGCTATCGCGTCGCGATAGCCTTATCGGCCGCAATGGAAGAAGTTTTATTTCGATTGGAATTCGATCTTTTCTGATCGTTTTCGGATATTTTTCTCTATTAATAGGGTCGTATTTCCCTGTTATTAATCATCAACAATCATCTTTCTATTCTCTCTCTCCCAAAGCTAGAATCTTATTCTTTCTCCTTCTTTCTAAGCCTTGCCTTTTCACATAAAATATTCCTCCATCACGAGACTTAGACACACCTAGCCAAGCTCGAAATTGCCTTCGTCCTAGACATGAAAGGTTGATAGTTCCAAGGGTTTGGTCCCAAATCCCTATTTTAATTATTTAAATTAATTGTTTGATTTAATATTTCATTGAAATTACTAACGTGTGTATTGTTTTGATAGAAACAGATACGAGGCAACAAAGTAAGTAGTTTTATTGTTATATATCTTTAGGAAGCATGCTTAGATTATTTTCATTCATTATCATTGTAGACACCTAAAAATGTCTCCCCGAACCCAAACCCGGTGATGAACAACTTTTCATCGCCATTATTAGTCGGGTTTAGTATTTAATCCCGGGAGTGCTTAAAATTCATATTCAATCAAACTCAGTTCATAAAATCAGTCCTAATGTTTAGTCAAAGCATAGTCCAAATTTTTATTTTGGCCCAAACCTTTTTATTCATTTCATATTATTTATTATTTTAGCCTAATAAACTGAAATAGCCCGAAATTATAAAACGACACTAAAAAATGCTGACCGTAATTAGGGTAAAAGTGAATCTGGACACAAAAATGGAAATAAATTCCACCGTATCACGGAAAAAGGTGCCGCGTCACGGGAAATTCCACCGCGTCACGGCATAATTTCCCGCGTCACGGTGCCCATCCCGTGACACGGGGCTTTTCCGTGTTTTCTCCGAATAAATCCTTCACGCGCTTTTATCTTTTGTAGGTCAATTCTTTCCCGCGTCACACTAGATTTTCCCGCGTCACACTAAGGTGTACCATGTCACGGCATATTTTGCCGTGTCGCGGCACTCTGCTGACGTGTCGCGGCATTATTTTTTAGGGTTTTTATCTTTTTAGGGTTCCGTGCGTTCCCTCTGCTCATTTTCCCTATAAATACCCCCGCATTTCTGTTGTTCGGGGCACCAATTAGTTCTCTCTTCTCTCTTCTATGCTCTAGCCTAAACACTAGCCTACCTTATTCTCTCAAAATACCTCCCTCAAGCACTCCAAGGAGTCCGTACTTTACCCGAGGTTTTGTCCTTAAACCAAGGTGTGAAAGGTAGAACTGTTTGAGGTTTTGGCCCCAAATCAACTGATAACACTCGATAAGAGCATACGAGCCATATCTTAAAATCATTTGTAGATTTTAAGATATGGCTCGTATGCTCTTATCAAGTCTAATTTCTAATGTAACATTTACTGATAGCTCCCTGTTTCTTTAAGACTTTCAGCTGCACATCGAACTGTGTATCGACATTCTGAAGAATAACATCGGTAGTCTCAGGGAAATCAATGAAATGCCGTTTAGCAAAATCAAATGGAACATTCTGTCATTGGAAAAAAAAACACATAATCAAATAATTATGCCAAAAAAAAACTAATGAATTAAATGAACAAAAATCAAACTTGAAGATAGTTAACAAAAATCATACTATGATTCCTTGATCAACATAAGCTTTGGTAAAAGTGAATAGGAAATGATGTTCATGACAAGCAGCTGCAAGCTGGGAAAGGCAAGCATTAGTTTCAATCATTTTAGATGAGAGCCTTTCAATAGCAGGTTTCCTCCCACGCCTTTTACCCGAATTACCAAAACCTCTATCATGTCTACTTCCTTCCACTCTCTTACTTCCATTGGGACTGTGGATTTCAACATCGAATGAACTATCCCCTAAATAAGTAAATATTAAAGCATCGCCAGCATCTACACCATTATCCTCTAAAAAATCACACCACCCTGGATCAAGATATGTTCCCCATCCACTACCACACTCTTCAAGCACTAAAGTAACAAACCATGATTTTTCATCACCACTTAATGACAACTCTATGTTTAAAAATCCATCATCCAAGACATCCCTGAAGCCATCAGGAATACGCTATTCACACACACAAAAAAAAAAAAACACACATCACAACGCAAACACAAAATCAAAAATCAAAACCCAAAAAACTAATCATCAACAAAAATGTAATCAACAACACAAATTAGCAATAACAATACAACTATAGAAACAAAAACAAAAACAAGAATGCATACTAACTTTTCATGTTGCTCTATATCATTTTCATACCGAACAATAAACGAAACAGGAATTCCGGCCATAGAAATTACTAATGACAGAAAACTTCTAACTTGAAAAAAATATTAAAATGTAAGTCTATGCAATAGCTTATCCCAAAACACTTGATATCCTTCACAAAATTATTCAATATATAGGCTAAGACAAAACTTTGAAACTATAACACCATTGACTAAATTCAAGTCTGACCTAAAACTAACACTTCTACAAAAAACCTTCACAATACATATGTAACTTTAGATTCCATTTCATCAGTTAAAAAAAAAAAAAAAAAAAAAAAAAAAAAAAAAAAAAAAAAAAAAAAAGTCAGATAAATGCCATAACAGTCAACTAAAATTTTATTTAACTTATAATAACACAAAATAAATGTCATAATCTGTATTCACAGACAAATTATGATGTCCTATTGAATCAAACAACAATTACAACATTCATACAAAAGAAAGAAAAAAGACTCCTTGTCAACACATTCACACACAGATCACACAAAACAATCTAAATCAATATTATTTTCTAAATTGAAGGGTTCTGCACTAAATTCAGAACTCAAAGGCCACCAAAATAAACTCTTTTTAACTACTAAGATGAAGATATTGACAACTTTGACAAATTATTTTGGAGACAACCAAAGAGTAATGTTGAAAATGTCACTAAAAACAATCTGAATATGTGAAATGCTTTTAAAAGGAGAAAAAATTTAGGTAAAAGTTCTGAAGACACCAACATAGAAAAGAACAATACAAATCATAATTCTTAAGAAAAATCAAATTTTACAAAATACAAACAATGGAAGTAGTGGTGAAGGGCTGGTAGGTTTGGAAGTTGAAATTTCCAGAAAAATGTATGTAGTGATCTTTGCATCCGCTTTAGATTGCTATCAAATACATGTATGTTATTATTTGTTCACTACATCCCTCCTTTTCACTACCTCAGAACCTCTTTTTCCTCTTTCATATATCTCTTTCTCTATCTCAGAACCTCTTTTTCCTTCTTCATACATCCCTTTCTCTATCTTAGAACCTCTTTTTCCTCCTTCATACATCCTTCCCTTTCTCTATCTCAAGACCTCTTTTTCCTCCTAAATCATCACTACATCCCTCCCTTTCTCTATCTCAGAACCTCTTTTTCCTCCTTCATACATCTCTTTCTTCTAGATCTCAAAATTTCTGTGTAATTTGAGACTGAATTTGAAATAACTCCTTATTATGAACAGAAAGACAAATAAAGCAATATAGACAGTAGAAATTAGATGAAGATATTGACAACTTTGACAAAGAAGCCAAATAAGCATCACAAATCAATCTAACCAAGGCATCCATGACTTCGACCAAATTCATTCCAACTTTTAAATCGAAATCATTACAACTTGAGACAAAATACAAAAGCAAGAATCTATTGCCAACATTGAACTCATGTTAATACAAAAAATCTTAATCAAAACTACAAATAACAAGCATCAAGTCATGTAAAACTTCAGCTATACACAACTAAATAAGTTAAAGTTCCAAAATCATCAAAAATCCAAAATTTATTAAATCATAGAAAGTAACAAGTTCAACACTTCTGCCTACAAAATAAATACATCAGGAATCAGTACTCAGTTGTAAATTTACATAAAAAAAACAATAGGATTCCGCTGCCAAAGCTCTAATACATTACCTTCATCAACTTGAAATTCGTAATCATCGATCAATGCATCTACTCCATCCTTAATAGAACATTGCACAATTTTACCATCATAAGTCTTTATCTTCAATTTCGCTTTGAACTCGGTATCATAAAGTCGCAGCACAACATCAGTCGTCTTCCCAAGTCTACGAAAATGCTCTCTAGCAAAATCTAAGGGAACATTTTGCATCACGAAAACAATTTGTTAATGCAAAATCAAAATATGATTGACTAGAAAATAAGCAATCTACATTTGGATACAATTATACAAACAACTCATACAATAATTCCTTTTGAATGGTAGCACTCGGAAAATACAAAATGGAAATCTGCCCCTTCACAGCTAGCTGACACTCTATTTGCCCAAGCATTCGCCTCAATCATCGAAGATGACGAACCTTGAATCAAAGGTTTACGCCCACGCTTTTCAACCATCCTTAGAAAAATAATGGTTAAAACACCAGAGAAAAGGATACACAAATGTTCAATTTATATTCAGAAATTCAACTCATAATAAAAGACTTTAAACATAAGTCAAACATGCAATTAATAAGAATAACACCTTCAACATATATATTTGACTTAAAAGTTCATGCAACCTAATGACACTAATCTAAAGGCATAAATGTAGGAATTTTGTTTCATACTTGTAGATTAACATGAAACTTAATCAAAAGACCTAAAATTTAGCAAATTTTTTCAAAGGTTGACATTCTATGTCGAACATCAAGTTCCATAGCTCCAGCATCGTGCTAGCAAGATCTTGAAGCTGGCCTACCACTTCATGTTGATAAATAGTGTCCTTAAACATAAAAGGTCAAACAGAAATTTGCTTCAAATATTAACCTTTCAAAGCCTTTGTAATTTAGTTTCTCTAAAGCTATGTATGGCATTAGACAACCTTTGAATTGTGTCACCACTAATATTTCTGATCCAAGACTTAAGAGTGCTCATATTGTCTAAGATTATTAAAGTTTTTGCCACTCTGCCACAAGAGCAAGTGTTTTGTCACTCTGCCACAAGAGCAAGTCTAACACAGACTAAGTTAGACCTCACCTTCGATTCCCTCAACACTCTCATTACTGTTTCCAAGATAGCTCTTCACAACATGAATTTGCTTGAAGTACAAAATGATCCCAATGAGCCATACAAGTTCAAGATAACAAATCTTTTGGAAGAAAATAACAGCATTCCATGAAAAAACCAATAACTTATCCCAATACACTATCACAGCATACAATGTTGCAAAAGACACAAAAAATTTTTTTTTAAAAAAAGAACAGAACAAAACAGAACTCTAAAAACAATAAACTGAATATTAACCATATTTCATTAACTCCAATTACAACCTACTACTTAATATAACTATATACACTTACAACTAATAAATTTAAAAGTTGCTAACAACTACAAACTAACACAAAAGACTTTAGTTTAAACTTCAAAAGCATCCAAAAAAACCCTTACACAAAAACAAACAAAACTACTATCCGAACTACTAAGGCGAGAGAAACTTAAAGGCTTCCGAATCTACATTAGAATCCCCAGGAGAGTAATGATATATGTTATCCCCAAAATCATCCGCAGAGCTAACATCCCTCTCCCTGTGATCCACTTCTTGTCCTTCATCATCATAATCCCCAGCCTCTTCTTCAAACACTTCCTCCTGCACCTGCTGGTCTTTTGGTTCACCCTCCTCATTCTCCTCATCTTCTTCTTCCTCATCTTGTGCCTCGTCCTCATCTCCTTCCTCATCTTCTTCCTCATCTTCCTCCTGTTGCTCTTCTGCTTCAGGCTGCACTTCCTCATGAACAACCTGTGGTTCTTGATGAACCACCACAGCAGCCTGATCAGCAACTCCCCCTTGCACCTCTTCAACAACTCGACAAGGCACCACTGTAATAAATTGAACATCTTCATCATCTGATGAAATCTCCATATCAACAACCCCACCCTCAACATTAGCCACCACACCAGACGTCTCTCCTACACCACCCACAAACACATACGCCCTTAACTTATAACAAACTTCCACCCCATCATCATTATCACTATCAATTTCAATAACACCAACATAGTCACTATTAACCCTAACCCTCTTATTCCTTGATCTTTCTTTTTCAACATTCTTACATTGAGATAATTCAACCTCAAACTCAGCCAACTTACGCCGTAAAACATGTCATTTCCGATCAGCCTCTATACGGACATGCAAATTAACGGCTAAGGAATCTTTAAGTTCAGATTTCCTACTAGCCAACGACTAGAAATACGTATTCTGATGTTCGCTTGGAACAACAGGAAACTTTGACGAAGAACCACCATTGAAATCAGCCATTATAAGCAACAGATGAAAATTCAGAGGAACTCAAAGTTGTTTTCCTTTAATTGCTTTTAGGAAATATAATTTGATAAAGAAAACCGCGTAATGAGAAGAAATAAATAGCAAATTGAAACTATTATGTCAATTTCGTGTCTTTTCATCTGCAATTTGCTATAGTGAATTAGTGCCATTGAAAATCGTAATGCATGTTTCTTCAAATTGTCTTTGTAATAACACTTCAAACGTACTACACAAGAATAAGAACAAGAACATTATAAAAATAGTTATCAATCAATCAATCAATCAAAGCCTTAATCCCAAAAGTGGGGTCGGCTAACATGAACCAAATTTGATTATTCCGTGTAGTCATCAACATAAATCTTTCTCCTCCATCCCTTACGATCCAAAACTTCATCCTCACGTAAATCCATGCACTTCATATCCTTCCTCACTCCTTCCAACCAAGTCATCTTTGGTCTCCCTCTTCCTCGTTTAATCCCTCCATGGTCCCACTCTTCCACTCTTCGCACCGGTGCACCCTCGGGTCTCCGTCTTACATGTCCAAACCAACGCAGACGATTTTCCCTTAATTTATCTACAATGCCCGCCACACCTACTTTCTTGCGAATAACCTCATTTCTGATTCTATCTCTTAAAGTGTTTCCACACATCCACCTTAACATGCGCATTTCCGTAACCTCCATCTTTTTAATATGCTCTTTCTTAGAAGCCCAACATTCTGTACCATAGAGCAACACTGGTCTTATGGCAGTCCTGTAGAATTTTCCCTTCAACTTTAAGGGAATGCTGCGGTCGCATAACACTCCCGTGGCCGCTCTCCATTTAAGCCACCCTGACTTAATCCTGTGGGTCACGTCTTGATCAATGTCACCATTCTTCTGGATGATCGACCCTAGGTACTTAAAACATTCACTCATGGTCAAATCCTTTCCATCCAAACTCACCACTTCATTGCTTGTCCCCCTCTGAGTGCCAAAACGACATACCAAATATTCAGTCTTACTCCGACTTAGCTTAAACCCTCTAGATTCCAACCTTTGCCTCCATTGCTCCAACTTGGCATTAACCCCATCCTTAGTCTCATCCACCAAAACGATATCATCTGCGAACAGCATACACCATGGAACCTCATCTTGAATTGGTCTAGTTAATTCATCTAGAACCGTTGCAAAAAGAAAAGGGCTTAATGCAGACCCTTGATGCAATCCGATTGTAATAGGGAAATCTTTTGTCAACCCTCCGCATGTCCTCACATTTGTTGACACATCCCGATACATATCCTTAACTAGGTCTACATACCTTCGTGGGATACCTTTCTTCAACATTGCCCACCAAAGTATCTCTCTTGGCACCTTGTCATATGCCTTCTCTAAATCAATAAAGACCATATGAAGATCTTTCTTCTTTACCCTATAAAACTCCATCATTTGTCTTATCAAATGGATTGCCTCCATAGTAGATCTCCCAGGCATAAAACCAAATTGGTTATCTGAAATGCTTGTGCATGCCCTCAACCTTTGTTCAATCACCCTTTCCCACAACTTCATAGTATGGCTCATAAGCTTAATTCCTCGATAGTTAGAACAATCTTGAGCGTCTCCTTTGTTTTTATAAACCGGGACCAAGGTGCTCTTCCTCCAATCTTGTGGGATCCTTGTAGCCGTCCATATCTTGTTGAAAAGGTTTGTTAACCAATCAATACCAATCTTACCCAAACACCTCCACACCTCTATCGGTACCCCATCAGGGCCAACCGCCTTCTTAGGTTTCATCTTCCTCAGTGCAATCTCCACCTCTACTCTCCTAATCCTTCGCACATACTCCATGTTGATTTCTTCATCACTCATAGAGGTATCTCCTATCACAACTCCATTACTTCCATTAAATAATTCATCGAAGTACCCCTTCCACCTGTCCTTGATGCCCTCCTCTTGCACTAGGACCATTTGGTTCTTATCTTTGACACACTTCACCATGCCAATATCCTTCCTTGCCTCTTGTCTTCTCTTTGCCATCTTATAAATGATCCTTTCTCCCTCCTTGGAATCGAGCTTTTCATAAACCTCCTGATATGCCTTTTCTTTTGCTTGGCGAACAGCTGCCTTTGCCTTACTCTTAGCCTCCTTATACGCTGCAAAGGTTTCATCACTCCTACATTTTCCTAAGGCTTGATAGCATTCCCTTTTTTGCTTAATTACTGCTTTCACCTCTTCATTCCACCACGAAGTATCTCTCTGTACCGAAGTTCTTCCCCTTACTTCCCCTAAGACCTCTTTGGCCACTCTTAGGAAACAGTTCTTCATTCGTACCCAAGTCATGTCCGGATCCACCTCTCCATCCCAATCCGCTTCTTCAATTACCTTTTCTGTATGACATGAGCCAAACAGATTATAAAAATAGTTAAAAAGCTAAAAATATACTACGTACATCTAATTAGTACAAAATCAACGTATTAAAGAAATATCGCGCCAAAAAATCACTCGGGTATTTAAAACTTTTATTGTCTTTATAAAAAAAAGTACTCGTAACTTTCCACTTTTAAACAAATTACAACTAGCGAATAGTTTACAATTACCCACGACTTAGTTAACCATTATTAAACCGACACATGAAAAAAGATCACTCGGGTATTTAAAACGTTTATTGTCTTTAAAAAAAAGTACTCGTAACTTTCCACTTTTAAACAAATTATAACGAGCGAATGGTTTACAATTACCCACAACTTACTTACACATAATGAAACCGACACATCAAAATATCATTATTGTCAGTTTTATACGTCACTTCTTTTTTGAAACTTTATTTTATATGGAATACATATTATTCCTACTTTTAAAGGAAAAAAAAATACTCAACCAAAACAATCCACTCCAACTTCGCAAAATATCATTACAACAAATAAGCCATTATTTTCCACAACAACAATACAATCGACAATATCAACCTCCGGTATTTTCCATTTTGGACTATCGCGCGCCTCGCGTGCGATGGGACAACTAGTAGGTAATTAAAAATATTAGCGATTAAAATAACGCATCAAAAAATGTGAGCAAAGAAGTGTCGTAAGTAAAAAATACAGTAGAAGTATATAACATGTGAGTTTCTAAATTTAGAAGTGGGTAAGGCGCTACCACCATTGAGTGTGAAAATAACTTATTTTGTATTTTAATACTCATCAAAGTGTAGTCTCACCATACAAAATTCAAACTACGACAATGCAAATTACATTAAATACCAAGTACATCTAGCTAAATGTATCTATATACTTGTATATGATCTGAATCTACATGTATATGTGCACAAGTAAACTAAATATATTTTATAATACATGTTTTCAAATTCAAATTAACCAAGTATAGCTTTGTGAAGTTCGTGGAGAACTCACCTTGTGACTTTGAGGTGATAGGTTCGAGCTCGACCAACTACATTTTCATGGAGTAGGAGGATTCCTTTATCTTCCTCCTCCACACTCAAGTGTTAACTTGCAGACATAACTTGTTAGAGGTGCCCTTCAAAAGGGTCCTTCATCTTACCTTAAAGAAAAATATAGTTGTTGCAATAATAAGAAACAAATGAAAAGGTTATTCTTTTTTAAAAAAAAAAAGATTAATTTATTTGAATGACACTTGCTATAATATGAATGACGATTGCTATATATTCTTCTTCAATCAGTTTATTATGAAAATGTGATCTAAGTAAAATATAGTCATGTGAAATCTTGTTAAATATGTACCGATTGATACTTTGTTAGGAGGTGGTTAATACTAACATTTTGTGTTTTGTGGGTAGTTAAATAAAATAAATTGATTTGTGATTTTAAGCTTGCCGATACATCATTTTGACGATTAATATCTATAATTATATCTTAGTAAAGTTATAAGAAATTGATATTTGAAAAATAGATATCGAGATGAATTTGACTAGATCTTACATATCTATATTTTTACTTATTAAGGCCCTGTTCACTTCACCTTATTTTTGCTGAACAAAAATTATTTTTATTGAATTGAAATTATTTTTGCTGAACAAAAATTATTTTTATTGAATTGAAATTATTTTTGCTGAACTTAAATTATTTTTACTGAATTGAAATTATTTTTTATGAACAAAAATTAATTTTTATTGATTTTCTAATATTTCTTCTATAGGTTTACTAATATTTATTGAAATGAAATTATTTTTACTAAATTCAAATTATTTTTGCTGAATTGAACTTATTTTTACTAAACTAAAATTAATTTTATTGAATAGAAATTATTTTTAATAAATGTTATTTTTTTAAGGTAAAATGAACAGGGCCCAATAAATCACAAAATATACTCCCTCCGTGTTTTAATAAGAGTTGCATTTTCTTTTTTTTTTGGTAAAAAGGTACATTTTAATATTATATCTTTCTCCTTTCATGGTTTCCACCCAAACCCACTACTATATATTTTTATTATTTTTTTCCTCTTGTATATATTCATTACTTTTTAATAAACTAGTAACCCCATGATCTTTCTTTTACAATTTTTTAATATTCTAACTAATGCACTTACCTGTTACTTTATTTTAGTCAATTAAATTGCCTAAAACAATGTGAAATTTAGGTCAAAGTATAACACTTATGAAAACACGGAGGAAGTAGTCAAAGACTATTATGTACTTAGTGCAAAAGTTTAACTAATACATTTTTGAAAAATGGTAAAAATATATTACAACTATATTTTTCCAAACAGGACCTACACGGCTACACTACATCATGAATCCACATCTAACTAGAGTGACATGGCAATCTTGACTTGACGCAAATGACCCGAACCGAACTTGAACCGAAAACTAATCCTAAAAATTGACTTGACCCGAACTGAGTCGGCTCGAACTTGACCCGGTCCAAACTCAACTCGAACTATCAAAACCTGAAATGGCCTCACTTAACTCGAACCCAACCTAAATATCTGTTGACCCGAAAGCGACCCGACCTAAGATGACATGACTCAAATCCCAATAAGTCTATTGTGCACCCTGGTCCATCTAGAATAGCTGGACCACAGGTGATTGTTTAGATATTTTTACTAAATGTTCAAAATTTGTGATGTTCGGATTTTTTTACTAAATGTTCAAAATTTGCAATTATTCAGATCTTTTTACTGAATATTCAAAAATATAGGCGTGGTGCATTGCGATTGTTCAGATATTTTCATTAAATGTTCAAAATTTTCGATGTTCATATTCTTTTTTTTTTGAGAAAAGTTCAAAATTTGCAATTGTTTAGATTTTGTTTACTAAATGTTCAAATGTATTAGGTAATCGATCATAATAGATACGAATTGAAATCGATCGAATTAACTTCAACAAATTCAATTGATATTAGAACAATGATTTCATCCACAAATTCATCTCAAAATCAAAAAATACATACAAATTAATGAGAACAATAAAAACAATCAGGTAATCGATCATAATCGATTACGAATTGAAATCGATTAAATTAGTTTCTACAAATTCAATTGATATTAACACAATGATTTCGCATCCACAAATTCATCTCAAAATTAAAAAATAAATTAATATTAATTACAATGAATTCATAATAACTAACTGGATTGATATCTTTGAGAAATTAAACTAGTTCCATCATGTTAAATGCAGAAAATTAATGGAAAAAATGAATGGGAAAAAACATCAAAGAATAGAGGAAAGAAAAATAAGAATTTGAAAAAGTAAAATCAAGAAAGAAATGAAAAAGAGATTAGATTAAAAAAAAGAAAGAGAGATTCTGCAAAAAAAGGAAACAAGAAATTAACAATAAAAAAAAAAAAAAAAAAAAAAAAAAAAGTAAAGATGATGGGAAAAAGAAGATAATGGAGCTGCGTTCATTTATATAAAACTGTGTTTTAGTAGGGATCTAACTATTTTAGATGCATTAGACTCCATATAAGAATTTGTACTCAAATCCGACCTAATGACCCTTTTGCCAAGTCTATTTACTAGACTAAGTTATACCTTAAAATAAATAAGCTACACTATGTATATACAGCTAATGGATAGCTAATTAGCTATTGACTTGGGCTGCCGCCTATTTAAGTATTTATATATATAAGTACGCTATTTATGTACAGCTAATGGATGGTTATTGACTTGGGCTGCCGCCTATATATATATGGATATTGACTCGGGTTACCGTCATTCTTGGGCATTAGACCTGATTATTGGACAAGGTATTTCAATGGTAATAGAGTCAGAGTTAAATTTATAAGATTCTTAATTGGCATGAACTTTAATGGTCAGGGTTCTTATTGGGTAGGGTCAAATATTTGTCCAATTTATACATAAAGAAAATATATAATGTAAAAAAATTTGCATATATATTTTCGTCTTCATATGTATTTAATTATGACTTTGTCTAATATTTGTTTAAATTGATCATTTGATAGTTTACCCATTATCGACCACCTATTAACCTGCAACCCACATTAACTCAACCTGCTATTGGCCCTAGAAATGTGACCCTCTTTGACCTTGACCTGCAATCTCCCTAACTCGAGCTGCCCAACTAGTAGGTCTACTAGGCATGCAATCATTTTCAAAAGGGGAAAATAATTAGGCTTCTAAAAAAATGTGTTCGAATCGTTCCTCTTTAGCTTGTTTGCACTACTAGAGTATTTGTGTTTTAGTTAGAGCTTACAAAAGCTAACACGATATTAGCTATAGACAAATCGGGACAATGTCAAGGACTCAAAAGGCTCGGACCTCAAACTGTTACAATATTTTTGTTTCAATATTTACAGATCAAATAATTGAAAGTGAGGGGGAAAGGTAAGTAAATCCTCAGCCCCAAATACCATTGTTGGGAATAGTAAAATTAATTTCAGTTCCAAAAAAATAAATAAATCGAAAACAACACGAGCAAATAATTATTGTTCATTATCGGCTTGCCGGTTAATACTAGTTCAACATGGAGTACAAAGTAATAACATAATAGTAACATTTGCTAGTACTACTTTTGTAAAACACGAGTATAAGGCGGCAACTTAAAAGGCAAATAGCTTAGGCCTATAAATAGAAGGCGATAGAGAAGCGAAAAACAATGAACAATCCAAATAATCCCATACTACCTTCTCTGCCAAACGAAAAAAAAAAAAAAAAAAAAAAAGCAATATGAGGAGTTCAAATGTTACCGTAATAATGGTCATGATGATGGTCATTGTTGCTATCCAATTCGAAACCATTTACTCTCAAAAGGATGTACTGAACGATCCCAGATTCGTCCTCGAGTGTATAGAAAAGGTTTCGATATGTCGATCAACTGCCACTTACTTTGGAGTAGAGGTGGGCTGCTGTCTCCAGCTGAAACTCCTAAGTGAGCGTGAGAGTGATCATAGATGCTTTTGTACACTACTCTCAACCAACCAAACATTTGTAGCAACTTTAAGCCGGGTCACTACCGTCAAAAAGGCAATCGTAGCTGCTCAGAAATGCAAATTTACAATAGATAATAAAAAAATCGAGTCGTGCAAACCATAACCCGTTAACCAGAAAACTCCATTTTTAATTTTCGTTTTCATTCATTGTTAATGTTGGAAGTTTAATTTGAAGACTGTACTCTTCAAGTTATTGCATAGTTTGATTTATTAGTTTGTTGTGATTTTCATAAATACGTGTGTGCAGTGATTGCGCGTCTTTTTTTCCCCTTGGTTGTAATAAGGAATGACCTACTGTTGAGCTCTCCAACCAAACTATATATTGTACGGGTTTAGTGCCTGTTATATGTATTTAATACGCCTTCATGATATTTATTATGTATGTTATACGTTGTATTCCTTTTGTTCTTAACTTTTGACAACTTTTTGTCTCATGTCAAAGGGATTAAAGAATTAATCAAAAAGAATGATTTACATTTAAGATTGGTGAGCTATTTCATCTATTACCAATTGACTATTTTAAGATGTACTTCTTCCGTTTCATAATTATCTCAATACTTTAACCATTATACATGTCAATGCACAACTTTAATCCTTATTAATACTATGGTAGCTAACTCGCGCGATGCGCCCAATTAGCTAGCCATATTTTTGGAATCTCTTGCAATTTGATTTATGTCAAAACTTTAGTTTTAAAGGGTATAATTGTCCAAAACACTATTTAGATTAAAAAAAGTTATCTTAAACTTTTTAAAAGCTAAGTAAGAAAAGGCAAAAAAAAACTTTTTAAAAAAATAAAAATAAAAATCCAAAAAGCTACAATGGTAAAAACAAAAGGGAGAAACAAAAATGTCATATATGTGATTTACATGCATATATAAGATTGTAAGGGTATATAAATAAATAGACATTTTGAAGGACATAATTGGTATAACACTATTTATAAGTGTTTGATTAAACTTTTAATAAGGTAGGGATTTGTTATTAATATTACTAAGAAGTATTATAAGGTTGATATAATAAAAATTTACATGTAGACTAATCCGAAAATATTTTACATGCAACATATGTTTTTTACATTGGTGAAAAAAAAAAAACACAATCAGAATAATCATACGAATAGTGCAAAACTTAAAGTTTTGCGATTATTACAAAATAGTGGGAGTATATCTAATTCTTCCTTTTTTTTTTGCGCAACACTTTTCTTTTTATGTTTGTCGATATATGTATTGTATCAAACATTAATATCTTTAATTACCAAAATGTAAATATTATATACATTGGATATCAATATAGTATAATTAAATCAAGATTACTCTAATAACATATCATATGACTATATTTTTTAATTCAAATATAAATCATCAAAGGTAGTCAAAGTGAAGTAAATGAATTGTGAAAAAGTCAAACTGTTGCAAGAATATAAAAAAAAAAAAAAAAATAGAGGAAATATAAGTTTGAATGGTGTCATCACATTTACTCTACTATTTATCGAAAATAACAATATATGAACCAATTAATCATATAATCATTACTTTCATGCTTCTTTAAAAAAAACCCCCTAGATAATCTAGAAATTTTTATAGTTATCATAAACCTATATAAAATATTTTATTTTATAAATAAAAACAAACCGTACGTGTATCACTAAAGCTTTATTTTAATCAGTGCGTCTTGTGTGTGGCTGGCCACACCGTGTGGCCACTTAAGAAAGAACTAAGTAACCTCTATAATACTAACCAAGTAACCCTTGTAACACTGACTGAGTAACCCCTATAACACTGACCAAGTAACCCCTTTAACACTGACCAAGTAACCCTTATAATGATTGGCCACACCGTGTGACTAGCTGAATATAAGAGTTTGTGTATTAGTAGTGGAAGAAATATTATTATATTCAGTCCAAATAACGAACCTAGAAAATACTTGTAATTTTTATCATACAATCAGGTGTACTTGAGAGAAACTTAGCCCGATACCATAAACCCACAAGTGAAATCTTCAATTGTTCAAGCTCCACATGAAAACCCTTAAATTATCAATCGACTTATCCCACCAAAACTCAAACTCATTATTCCACCACGTGGACTACTCCACTTGGACGACACTCAAAGAAATAACATTATTGATCCTTTTCTCAACCTCAATATTACTTAAGAGAAAATACAATTTTATAACCTTGATAAATAATTGTTTATTAAGGGGTGTACATGTAAATTATATCTAAATTTGGTTAACTGTTATTTTCTCTCTTCTCTTTCAACCTTTGGTATTTTCAAAATTTCCCTCTCCTCCTTCAACCTTTGGTATTTTTAGATTTTCCCTCTCCTCCTTCAACCTTTTGTTGTTTTCTCTTTCCTCCTTCAACCTTCAATTTCAATGGTGGAAAGTACATCTTTTTACTATATGACGTCAAATTATAAGTCGAAATCAATGGAGGGAGAAAAGCTTATCTACCTTTTAGGGTTAACCATGCCCGTTATTCTCACTTTGTTGTTTGGGTTTTCGATTAAATTCCAATGGCGAAGCCGCCGGAAGTGGTGGTGCGAAATCGAATTAAGGGAGGATGGAAAGTTCAGCTACTCTTTATGGTTAACCATGCCATTAATTCCTCCTTTTGTTATTAGGGTTTTCGTAAAATTTTGCCGGTGGAAATGGAGTCAAAAGAACTTGAAATAGAAGGTGAAGGTGAAAGTGGGCAGAGGTGGAGGGAGAAGATTAAGGTGGGCGGGAAAAAAATATGAACAAGTGGAAGAAGATGAACATGAAGAAGAAGGTGGGAGGAAGCTAGAAGATGATGAATACTAGCAAACGGAGAGTTAACGGTGTTAATTTTGAAAATATTTCCAACTTGTCATAGTCGCCCACAAACAGTAAAAATATAACTTTTTTTAATTAAAAAAATATTAATGTAACTAATTTATGAAAATGTCATTTAATAAACATAATTTGTTTATCTAGGTTATAAATTGGGGTTTGCGTATTACTTAAAACCTTCTTATATGCTAAGAAAGTACACAAATTATCTCATTCCTGACCTATTATTGCATATTTGCATGCCATTGTTTTTGACAAAGTTACAAGTAGCAAATATGGGCTGGGAAATTCGGACCAATGATAACGGAGTAGTAGTGAAGATCAAGGACGCAAATTCTTAGCTACACACTTGTGTAGCTAAGCTAGCTGCACTTTTGCTTCTATATATGAACATATATTAAATTATTAATCTTAAAATGAACATATGTTTTTTTCTCCTCTTTATATCTTAACTCTCTCTCTTCTACTTTCTTACCTCTATTAATTTTCTCTCTCCTCTGTTTTCTACTCAATCTGAAATTTTCTCTCTCCTCTTTTTTTACCTGTTTTTTTTTACAAAAAAAATAGTTAATTTTTTTTTACCTCACTTTAATTTCTTTCAATTTTTATACTTCTATGTCCTTCTAATTTGGATATTCTCCGATTCATCACCATTGTAGCATTCTCCATCATTATCATCATCATCATCATCATCTTCTTCTTCATCACGATCGTGAAATTTGAGGTAATTTTGAGATTTTTTTTTAATTTTTTAATTATAAATATATGAATGTTGTAAAATTGTTGTTTTTATTAATTTTGCATGTGTGATTCTTAATCTATTAGATTATAGATCGATAATTATTGTCTTTATGATAAACTAAGATTAGATTTAAGGTGGATATTCAAAATTTCAGAATTAAAATAATTACAATCGAATTTGTGTTTTGTAAATAAAAATATATGAATATACAGTACTTAAAAGTTGAACATTTTGTACAAAATGAACATTTAGTACAATAAAAATGAACATTAGTATATAAAAAATGAGCATAATTTAATGATATATTTTATCTTTATTTTTTGTTAATTATTATATATAATGATTTTAAACCCATATGAATATACGAAAATCATGTTCATTTTTAATATACTAAATATTCATAATTTTTTTAAACGTGTTCATTAGTTTATGTGTTTATTTTTTTGTATTAAATGTTCATTTTATATAATCTATGCATATATTTTTATGAAATAATCATTTTATTAGGTATAATTTAGCTATTCTATGATTGTATGATAAATGTTCATATTTTTTTTTGACATGTTCATTTTTTATTACTAAATATTCATTTTTTTACGTGTTTATTTTTTTATTACTAAGTGATCATTTATTTTTACATGTTCAATTTTTATTTTATTTTTTTTTTTATTTTATTTTTCTTTTTATGTTCATCTTTAAGGCCATGGCCCATCAATTTTATGATTATATGATAATCATGTTCACTTTTAATATACTAAATAATCTAACATGTTCACTTTTTAATGCTAAATGTTCGTTTTTATTTTACTTGTTCATTATTTTATTACTAAATGTTCATTTTTTTACGTGTTCATATTTTTTTACTAAATGTTCATATTACATGACCTGTTGCAGCTATCCTAGCTGTACTAGAGTGCAACCAAGATTTATTGGATCAAGGAATCAGTAGTATTCCAGACATCTAGTTTTACACCTAATACTCGTATTAAATGATTAATCGCAATGTTATTCCAATAGCATACAATTATTTCAAATACTCCATACGACTATATATAGTTCATGAAAATTTCTACGTGGATGCGTAATGGTACATACATTACATTTTTTTTTAAGAAAAGGAAAAAAAAATGGAATAAATATATAGTTGTCTTGTAAATAACATATGCGTAAATTTTTTTAGGAAAATTTAACAACAACAAACCAACCTTTGCCCTATTCCCTAAAAATAGACCAATTTTTAAATCTTCCCAAGATAAACACAAGTTTGCATTTTTTCTCCCAAAAATAAACCCAACAGGCCACCTTACCTGTAATATTAGGTAAAAATCCACTTGTCATAAAATCATTGGTCAAGTTTTTTTTTTTTTTTTTTTTTTTTTTTTTTTTTTTTTTTTTTTTTTTTTTTTAAATTTTGATAATTTTTACCTTTTCCCTATTCTCCCAAAATGAACCAACCTTTAAATCTTCCCAAAATAAACACAAGTTTGCATTTTTTTCTCCCAAAATGAACCCAATAGGTCCTTACCTATAATATTAGGTAAAAATCACTTGTCATAAAATAATAGGTCAGGGGGGGGGGGTTTTAATTTTGATAATTTTTACAAAAAAAAAAAAAAAAAAAAAACCAAAACCACCCTTTCCCACCACTGCCAGGCCCCCTCCCCTCCAGCCACCCCCCTACCGACGGCCAACGCCTAACCAATTCTCCTGGCGCCAACGACCTTCAACACTGCCGTAACTATTACACCACCACCTCAATCTTCACCACCATCACTTCCACCCACTGCACCACCACAAAAACCAACATACCAACCACCAAAATCACCATACCAACCACCAAAACCACCACACCAACCTACCGAAAACACAATACCAACCCACCAAAACACCGAAACCACCATACCAACCCACCGAAAACACCATACCAACCACCATACCACCAAGATGTAAAAACTCACTTCTTTCCTACCCGAAATCTACCATAACCATTGTAAGCGTCATTCGAAGTGCGCCTACGTTAAGCATGTTGTGAATATGCTTGGCACTCATAGGAAGTGGGAATTGACATAATATGATTAGGGAAAAATAAAGTAGGGAGCCGCGAACAAGTTTTTAAGGAACTTGTAAACCGTTCACGGATCATAAAGGCAACCACGATAAAGGGACAACGATAGGCAATAACGATTAACCCGTGAAGGTTACACCCTACTCATAATTTATGAGATTACTAACTCCATATGGTTCGGAACCACAAAAGGAGGATCCGGGATGATAGTACGAAGTGAGTCATGGAGTCACATTCGCCCGTATTGGCCTCTACTCGATTCTTATAGTGAAAAGTATTACCTGCGATCTCAAAGGCATGCAAGCAAAGATTCAATTCACTCCAAACTATTATTATGCTAAATTGGTTGAATATTAATGCAACATATAATTCTAAAATATCGTGATCACTTGATTAAACAACAAGATTAAAAAGGAACCTAAACTGGTTGTCCAAATTATCTTATTAGTCGTGATTTTCATACATATTCCCTTTAACATGCAATATGGTGATCATAAAAAAATATAATCAGGGAAGCAATTCAACAATAAATTGTTAGTCAAATCAAATAAAAATAATAAACCTAATCATGATACTAGCAATATTAAAATAAAATAAGTAATTAAATTAATTAAACTCAAATTTGCGCGCTCCTTTAAATTGCTACATCATGAATAAATTGTTAGTAACTTCAATAAAAATATAAATTAAATCGAAACAATTAAATTAAAAAGTAGAGTTGATTTGGTCCAAACCCTCAGTTAATTATACCTTTCACGCCTTGATTTAAGGACGGAACCTTGGGTGTTGTATAGAGTCCTTGGAGTGCTTAGGAGAAGTATTATGGAAGAATAAAGTGGCTAGGGTTTAGGTTAAAGCAAGAGAGAAAGAGAGAAGAGAATGATTGTTGGTGTAGAGGGAGAGAGAATGATTTTTGGTGCCCCGAACTGTAGAAACGAGGGGGTATTTATAGAGAAAATGAGTAGAGGGAACACACGGAACCCTAAAAAGATAAAACCCTAGTTTTGGGGTGCCCTGACACGACAGAATTTGCCGCGACACGGAAAAACGTGTCGTGACACGGTACATAAAACTGCGTCGCAGTGCAATAGCTGCCCTAAAATAATAAAACGCGTGCAGGGTTTATGCGGAGAAAACAAGGGAAAATCCTGTGACACGGCACATGTACCGTGACACGGCAGAAAATGCCGTGATGTGGCAAAGTCCACCGTGGCGCGGCACGTGGCGCCATGTCACAGTGTACTGTTTTTTCCAAAATGCGTCCAGGTTCATAAACGCGTGAGGGAACGCGGAAAATACACGAAAAAAGCACTGTGACACGGTGTAGAATACCGTGTCACGGCAATATGCACCATGCCTCGTCATCTTTTTCTACGTCGCGGCATTTTAGCTGTTGTGCGGTAATTCCAGTTTTTTCGCATTTTTAAAACTACGATAACTTTTGATCCGTAACTCGGAATAAGGAATATAATATAGCATTGGAAAGCTTATCAAGTCTAATTTCCATCCCAATTAGAATCAGCTCAAAATCATTAATAGATTTTAAGATATGGCATAAGAGCATACGATAACACTCGTCGTCACCGTGTAGATTTTAAAATCATTTATAGATTTTAAGATATGACGTGAAAGGTAGAACTGTTTGAGGGTTTGGCCTCAAATCAACACAAGGCATAAGAGCATACGATAACACTCGTCGTCAAGATCTTAGGACCATCACTATGAATGTCATGACGGGAGTCATTGAGCATGCTAATATTAAAACTTCTTTCAACCTATTATTGGGACGCCCTTGGCTTCACGACCTTAAGGCCGTCCCTTCATCCCTCCACCAACAAGTCAAGGCTATAGTTGGAGGGGTTCCTATCACCATCGACGCTTCCCCTATGAGAATCAAAGCAATTGATAAGCCAATCATAAATGTGGAGCACGATGAAAACGATGAAGACTTATGGGGCTTTAATGCCGAAGAGGTCTCTTTTATCGAGGAAGATGAAAAGACCCCTCTTCGCTACGACCTCTATCCAAACATGATAGTAAACGCTATTAGTAGAAAACAAGGACACTTTCCCGGAATGACTCTAGGAAAGAAGAAAAGAATAGCGAAGCAAATGGGATTGCCTGGCCTCCCTAAATTAGATACTTTTTGACTTGGTTTTGAATCGACTCTGGAAGACTATAAGCGAGTTTGGGAAAAGATCAACGCACGGAGAAATGATCGTACCCAGAAAAAAGCTATTCTAATGGATCACTATCCTCCCACTCTTAATGGACAATTCATAATAAAGGGTGAAGATTATCCATGCCACGAATTCCCTGAACCGTTTGTCAAAGATGGGATCAGACAACTAGGGTTCGTCATTTTCTTGGATTGTAATTTCTTAGATGAGATCCCAACTCCCATCTACAAGGAGCAAGCACCTCCATGCTTCGAATTTAATGTTATGGGTCTCCTCTTTGGGTACGAGAAAAGATGAGCCTAAGCGTGTCGACGACAATTCTGCGCTTATCTAAACGGTATTACAAAGAGAAGACTTTGATCCTAAAGCTCATTACTCCGGTAGAAGGATTAGTTCAGGGCTGGCGAAAGACTGTGAAGATGACTACGCCAATTGGATGAAGAATCTCCATCACCACAGGACAAGGACCAATGTTCGATGAGTCTGAGTCCGAATTCAAGTCTTTTGTAGTCGAGTCTTCTAAATCTTCTATAGTTGTGTCTCCTTCTATCCCTTCTAGTTTAGAACCTACTCCTAGGATAGTCAGTAGTCAAGTCCCAACGGACGTATCTATTTTCGATGTAATGGTTTCATAATTTAATAACATGTCTTCTTCCGCTTACTTCTCGTGTCATTCTTTCACCCAAGATGATGAGCATTGCCTTGCAAACAATGAAAACGATGAAGAAATAATTAAAGCAGTGGAAACACTTGAAAATAAAATGCCAATAATTGAAGACACCTAAACAGTTAATATTTCGAAGGATCCAACTATTAAAAGAGAAGTTAAAATTGGGTTAACCTTTAATCAAGAGGAAAGAACCGATTAAATAAATCTACTGAAAGAATTCATCGATGTTTTCGCTTGGTCATATGAAGATATGCCAGGAATAAATAGAGAAATTGCGTAACACACTATACCCTTAATTCCAGGAATGAAACTTGCAAAACAAAAGTTACGTCGAATGAAACCTGACGTAGCTCTTAAAATAAAAGAAGTGCAAAAATAAATTACTGCAGGTTTTATTAAGGTATCCAAATACCCCGAATGGGTTGCAAATGTGGTACCAGTTCCTAAGAAGGATGGTACAGTAAAAATGTGTGTTGACTACAGAGATATGAACAAGGAAAGTCCAAAGGACGACTTCCCTTTACCACACATCGACATTCTATTAGATAATACAACAAATCACGCGTTTCTCTCGTTTATGGATGGATACGCATGATATAACCAGATTCTCATGGCTGAAGAAGACATGGAAAAGACTACCTTTATAACACCTTGGGGCACTTATTGTTCTATAGTGATGCCATTCGGGTTGAAAAACGCGGGTGCTACTTACCAAAGAGCAGCAACTACTTTACTCCATGACAAGATGCATAAAGAGGTTGAAGTATACGTGGACGATATGATTGTAAAATCGAAAGACTGTCTAGGACACCAAATAGCCTTAAGAAAATTCGTTGAGAGATTAAGAAAATATAGCATGAGGCTAAACCCAGCTAATAAGTGTGTATTTGGAGTCACTCAGGGAAACTCTTAGGCTACGTCATTAGCTCTAGAGGAATAGAGATAGATCCAACCAAGATAAAAGCAATCATGTCAATGCCGCCGCCCAAAATTGAGAAACAGATTCGAGGATTTATTGGCCGGTTGCAATACATAAGTAGGTTCATTTCCAAACTCACTATGATGTCTGAACTAATATTCAAAAAGCTCAAAAAGAATGTGCCAATAATATGGGACGACGATTGTCAAAAATCCTTTGATAAGATCAAAGCCTATCTCGCTAATCCTCCTATATTAGCACCTGCACTACTAGGAATCCCTCTTCGGTTATACCTAACGGTTACCAAAGAAACAATGGGAGCTATGCTAGCATAAGAACTAGAAAATAAAGAAAGCGCCATCTACTACTTAAGCAAAAAGATGATCGAGTATGAAGTTCTCTACACACTGCTTGAAAAATTATGCCTCACATTAGTGCGGCCATAACTAAACTAAGACACTACATGCTTGTCCATACAGTGTATGTAGTATCTCGAATGGCTCCTCTTAAGTGCCTCTTTGAGAAATCTACATTCAATGGGCAAATCTAGATGGATAGTACACTTAGCCCAATTTGATGTAATATTTATGCCTCAAAAAGCAATAAAAGGATAAGTGGTTTCGGACTTCTTAGCAGATTTCCTAAGAAGATTCAACACCAATGCATGAAAACGATTTTCCGGACGAAGACTTAATGGTCACAAAAGACGATACTTGGATATTATAATTTGATGGATCCTCAAACTAGAAAGGATGTGGTGTAGGAGTACTGTTAGTATCACCAAAAGAAGAGCACATCCCAATCTCATAAAGCTAGATTTTGACGTTACCAACAATGCTGCGGAATACGAAGCATGTGTGGTAGGCCTTGAAACTGCTTTGACATTGGCAGTAAAGAAGCTACGCATATTCGGAAACTTTTCCCTCATCATCAACCAGATCTCCAAAAGATGGAAAGTAAGGAGTGAAAGTTTGGCCCATTACCAAACATACTTAGAAACCCTTACTGACCAACTCGAGAAGGTAGAATATATATATCTACCAAGAGAATAAAATCAATTTGCTGATGTCTTGGAAAGACTAGCCTCGATGGTTAGAATTCCTAAGAAAATTGAGCAAATGCCTTTAAAAATAGAAAAAAGGCATAAGCCGGCTTACATCCAAGCCGTAGAAGATAATGAAATAGTTTAAGAAGAAGAAAAATAGGAGGAGGAACCTGTGTACACTGACATCCTTAATTATGTCACAAAAGGGGAATATCCACTTAATGTCGACAAAAGAGCAAAACGCGCTCTAAGACTTTTGGCGTCCCAATTTGTGCTCATAAACAATGAGCTACATAAAAGAGTACCCAAAGGGAGAGCCTTCTTATACATAGGCAAAAAAGGAAGCTCAAAGGGTGATGAAAATAATCCACGAAGGAGCATGTGGAACTCATATGATGAACGGCAAAATGCTGGTATAAAAGATAATGCGCCAAGGGTATTATTGGACTACCATGAATAGGGATTTCCATCAATATGTAAAGAGATGCCCTAAATGCCAAATATAAGCTAACTTGCAACATGTTCCACCATCTCTAGTTTACGCCTATACATCTCCATGGCCATTCTCAACATGGGGAATAGATATCATTGCGAAAATCAACCCTCCTGGGACAAGAGGCCATGAATACATCCTTGTTGCAATTGATTACTTCACAAAATTGGTTGAAGCAGCATCATATGCGAAATTCACCGCAAAGCATGTAGCAGTCTTTATCGAAAGAAACATCATATATCGATATGGAGTCCCACATGAAATGAGAAGTGACAATGGAACTCACTTTCAAGCGGAATATGAAGAATTGTTGCAAAAATATGGCACTCAACATCATCACTCTTCTCCACACAGGCCTCAAGCAAACGGCGTAGTAGAAGCAGCCAATAAAAATTTAAAAATAATCATTGAAAAGATGACGGAAAACTATAAGGATTGGCCTGACAAACTCCATTTCGCTCTTTTGGGTTATTGCACATCAATCCGCTCATCCACATGAAATACGCCATTCTCCTTAATATATGGAATGGATGACTTACAATCTGTAGAATTAGAAATACCTTCCTTACGCATTGCGTTAGAAAGTAAACTCGATGAGGTTGTGTGGACCAGAGCGAGATATGAGGAGCTAATTCTACTCGATGAAAAGCGACTAGAAGCTCTACATCATACTCAATGCTATCAAACCCGTATGGTTAGACACTTTAACAAGAAGCTCAAGACAAGAAACATCAAAGTAGGAGACTTGGTGTTAAAAGCATTAAGGAAAAATGTTCTAGACTCAGGAGGCAAATTTAGGCCTAATTGGTGACGTGGGGAAAACTAGGTCGTTGAACTAATCCTCCCTACGGTCAAACAAATTTATAATCACTCAACTACCTAAATACAAGTATAGAGGTAAGTCAAGGGTCGAACCACTAGGAACGGTTATGTTCAAGTATTTCTAATTAACGCCTAAGCTAGGTCGAAGTCTAAAGTGAAAGGTAACATTATTCTACTTCCTAAATCAAGAACCAAACAAATGAAACACTAGGGAGTGGGGATCAACATGCATTCATGATAATCAAGCTAATTAGGGAGTCAAGCAATCCAAGCAATGCAAAGACAAATAGTAGGAGCAATTAGGGGCATTCAACTAATCATCCTCACACTCTCTAACATAGATTTCTCTAGTGCTAAACAATATGAAGAAACATAATCAAATACTCAACTAATTATGATCAAACCGATATCAAGTGGTCATGTCAATCAATTAAATCATGCAATCAATGCTAGCAATCATGGTTAGCTACTCCAATCAAACTTATGCAACTTGCAAACCTCTATGAATCAATTTAATCACAACACAAGAACTACTCAAATTCCCAAATCAACCTCAATCCATCAACCACACATGTTTACCCACACCCTAGCAAGTAAACTACTCAAGAAATATCATCATCAAATCTACTATCAACTATAGAGAACAAGAATCAACAAAATATCAAGAACAATTACTCTAATCAAATATCAAATTCAAACCAAACAAACATCAAATTAAACAAAGCAATTGAATGAGATAGAGTTTAGAAATGCTCATTGATAATTAGGAAGATCTCCAACACAATTGTCACACTTGCATCTTCAATCTCTCAATCACCATTGAAATTCTTCACTTTCTCTCTCTAAAACTACTCCTAAGCTAGCCTAATCTAGAGAGAGAAGCTCTCAACCTAAGAGAGAGAAAACTATCCTAAAACTAAAGAATTACATGAATGAAGAATAAAGGAAACCAAAAACTATATAAACAAAAGGAGAAAAGAAGCTTAAAATCGTAAAAGACCCGGAAACCCGCGCTCGCGGAGGGGAACGGACACCCCGATAGCCGCGCCCGCGGCCCAAGCCCGCGCCCTCGGGGAGCCCTCGGGACAACCGCGGGTGCTTGCTGCCCAAATACGGCAGTTTTGGAGCAGCAGCAACCCCACGCCCGCGGCAGTTTTCCTGGGCCAACTTCAGAAGGCTGTAACTTCCGATCTAAGAATCGTATGAAGGCGTGCGACCTATCATTGGAAATCTCTTCAAGTCTAGTTTCCAACCCAACTTGAATCACCCTAATCCGATCTGTAGAACTAGAGATATGACTAAAAAAATGCACAAAGGTCCTATTTGATACTTTGCAATCCTTCGTTTCAAAAACTCAAATTCAATTCCGAAAAGTGCATATTGATCCTAGTGGGTGCTATTTTCAATTCCCATGCATATAGCCCGCGACGTACCTACAAAACAAGACAAAGAAACGAAGAAGCAAGAGAAATAGCCGAGAAATGAATAAAATGATAAGAAAACCATTAAAAGCATGCATTTCTCTAAACTAACACAAAAACACGCGAATCGAACATTATTCTCTAAAAACACGACATAAACGACTACAAAGGAGCATAGAAATATAAAGAAAACATAGCCTAAAGGTGACATAAATGGCACGGATCAATTGGTCCGGACCATACATCGTTAAAACCATTCTATCAGGAGGTGCCACAAAACTAACTGATATGGACGGTAACGAGTTCTCAAATATGACGAATCTTGACCAACTTAAGAAATTCTACCCATAATAACTTGAAAATTATATTAAAAAAGATCTATGTTTGACATAATTCCTAAGGAAAGGATACGTAGGCAACCCTTTACGAGGCGCGACCACTTCAAATTTTACAAATACTGTATTTTTACATTAGCACGCCGAATCAGAATCAACATCGCATGAAAATTCAAGTCAACGCGCCGCGACAGGATTATTGCGCCTTGATAGGAGCGTCGCACTGTGATGGATCTGGATTTCAGGCGTCGAAAAATTTTCGTCAATCTGGGCAAGTTTCGGTAAATTTCGGGAAATTTCGACTTCCGTGCTCGAATTATTTTTTCGAAATTATTTCAAGTTGTTTTCCATTGTTTGAATAAAATAACAGAATTTAATATAAAAAAGTTGATTTAATTTTTAAAAGCTAAAAATTGAACTAATATATAAAGTAAAAAATTACATTATTGATGGAATTAAAAAAAGCTTAAAAAAATAAAATTGACTTGAAATTAAATTATCTAATAAATTGGAAGTAAAACAATGTTCTAATCGGTCTTCTCTTTTCTAACTCTCTTCCAATTCTTGTCTGTTTCCTCTTCTTCATCCATTTCTTTCACCAATAAGGATCCCTTAGATGACCTACACACAACTTTGGTAGATATAGTTTCTCCCTTGGCTATTACACCATTCTTTTTCTCAACCCAGACTTTTTTTTTCTGTAGAGTCGGCTTTTCTTTTTTCTTTGCCTTTCGCAACACTTTTCTTTTTAAGCATCATAGAAGTCTTGAATTCAACTCTTGAACCTAGGAGATCCTTAGGAGGAAGTTTCTTATCCCCTTGGCGGTCTTTAATATTTATTTTGTCCTTGTTCGTGTTCCAAACTTTGTTCTTGTCTTTTTGAGATCTACCAAGTAACCTATGCTTCACATCTCTAGACAAAGGAGGAGGAACTTTGTGGGACACAACTTCCCATAAAGGCCTAGCGCACCAATAGTCATCAAATCTTTCCATATCCTGTGAAACCGGAAATTCATAAGGGCGACGAAGATCTCCTAAAGGAATGGTTTGAGCAAGACCATACTGTCTTTTTACCCTACAAGGGCAATAAAAGGTCAACTTTGATAAGCTTGGAATACGGCAAAAGGGTTGAGCATTAACACCAACCATCTTCTCAATTCTCCACCAAGGAACGATCCACTTAATGGAAAAGTCGCGAGTTTCAAAAATTCTACTCCACTCTCGACGCCCCATTTTTATAGAGAAGCACTTCTTCCTTCTTACAAGACAATTAGGAGTGTATTTTTCAATATTTTCAGGAGGGATAATTAGCTTCAGCCTTTCCATTAGCCAAATCTGCAAAAATTCAATGTAATAAATTATTATTACTATACAAAGTTATATATTTTTTATTTCTGTAACTAAAAATATTGATTTTCTACCTGTAATAAAATTAGAGAGCCTCGAAGAGGTGCTTTTGGATCTCTTTTTAGCTCATCTAAGCTAAGCATTATTTCTCCAACGATTAGTGGCATGGGATTCCTCTCGGCATCCACTTGTTCAATGACACAAGCTAAAATAGCTTGACCCTTATGCATACTACCATTGGTGAGCAAATATTGGATAAACATACAAAAAAGGAAGGCTCTTCTCTTTTAAACATGAAAAGACTCCGACTTCGGCCTATTAAAATAAGTAAATGCAAACTTCTTAAGATCAACTTCAGTTCCATCAACTATGACTTTCAAATCATTACCCTTGAGGTTAAGAAACCGCTCAAAATCTTCATAGTAATATTCATTAAACCTAAGAATTACTAGAAGATCTAGAGAAGGGAAGCTAAGAATGGCACCAAATTCTTCCGACATAGGGAAAATCTCATCATCGTCTAGTCTAATGCAATGGGTATCGGGATCCCAATATTCTAAGGCGGTATGAATAAAATCTATGTCAAGATCTACCCCCTTAATACCATATAAACCTCCCAAATGTTAAAAGTCAAGTTCTTTTCTCTCTTTAGCGGTCAGAGAACGACACCACTCACGGGTTGTATCACAAAATTCCTAGCCATAACTACTTGATTGGGAATTAAAAAAGCTAATATTTCTATTGGTTTGATTATGCTAGAATCGGCAGATTTGCGGGCTATTTATAAACAAAAATTGACGCAAATCAAATTCCAGTCGAATTCGAAAAATTCAGGATTATTGCGCCATGACAAGGTTGTCGTGTCGCGATAGAATTGTCGTGTCGCGACAGCCATATCCTCAGCAACAAAGAAGCGCGCTATCTTGACCACATTTTTTTCGACTTTGACTCAAATTTGTACTTTGGCTTTACGGTTTCTTAACCCTGTACCCTTATTCAATCTTATTTTTGGAATTTTTTCAAACACTTTTCCCATATTGATTATTTTAAGTTAAGCTTATTTTAAGGTGAATAATAGGAACTAGAAACTAATTTCAGCCATTGATCGTACTCCATCTAATGGCTCACATTGCACCCACTCTCATTAACGACATTCTCATAATTTTGCTGTTTTCAAACTTTTTTCCAGGTTTTTTAACTTTTAAGGCAATTTCATTTACTTTAAGACTAATTTCATTTAGTTTTACTAAATTTTCATTTACTTTTGAGAAATGAAACTGGAAACTACTTTATAAAGTTAAAATATTACAAATATGCCATTAATGACATGGGAAGCATGTGAGCCGTCCGATTAACATGATCTAAGGGCTTAGATTAGTTCCTAGTTCTTATTTTAGCCTTGGTTCTCATTATAACATGGTTATATATATATATATGTATATATATATGTATATATATGTATATATATGTATATATGTATATATTTATATATTTATGTATATATATGTATATATGTATATATATATGTATATATATATGTATATATATGTATATGTATATATATGTATATGTATATATGTATATGTATATATATATATGTATATATATATATATATATATGTATATATATATATGTATATATATATGTATATATGTATATATATATGTATATATGTATATATATATGTATATATATATATATATGTATATATATATATATATATATGTATATATATATATGTGTGTGTGTATATATATATATATATGTATATGTATATATGTATATATATGTATGTATATATGTATATATATATATATATATGTATATGTATATATGTATATATATGTATGTATATATGTATATATATATATATATATGTATATATATAACGCGGCTAAAACTGCTTACCTTTGGTATGGCATTGCTCATTGCAAGATCTTGATCAATTAAGATTTATTTTGGTTCAATTCCACACATTGATTTTTTGAAAATTGAAAGCAGCCAAACAAATGTTTCTGTCTTTTCAACAGTTATGAAGGCACATCCAAACATTGTTGTTCTCTAATGGTTGTTCATACCAACAAATGGTGTACATATCAACCCATATTTGTTTGTTCAGTATGTTGTATTAAAGATTAAAACATCACCATAAGCTTTGAAATCTTCAAGAATTTGAGAGTCACGCAAAAAATAGCTCACCATATTATTTTCTTCTCCAAATTTCAGTCTACAAAAGAATGAAGGATCTTTATCTGCTCATTCTTGAAGGGTATCTAATACATTCTGCATGTCTCCACCTTCAACTGTACTCATTTTCACCCTTGATACATAATTAAGGTGGTCTCTCTTAGTATGACCTATGCATTCTTATCCTCCAGCTTCATTGCTTATATAGTTGTAAGCTTCCATTGGTTTAATACCACTCTCAACCATGCTCTCAATTAGCTCACCCATTGGAGTTGATATTTGTCTTTCTGATCTTAGATGATGTCGTTGAACTGTTTTTACCAATTCATGATTATGTTCCAACTCATGTGTAAGAACAGCAAATGTACCTTCTGCATTTTTCTCGAAACGAATATGAGCTTTGCATCCAGTTCTTGTGTCATTTACTTCCTTTTCTTTTCATTTTTTTTCATTAGTTTTACCCAATATTGGTATTTCAACTAAATTTTGTTCACCTGCAATCTTCATTTTACCCTTTGTTTGTCCTTCCTTAGAGCATCTAAAATAAAACTCATACATAATTTCATTATTATCTCTTCTCTTTGTTGATTTTCTGACACTAAAACCAATAGATCTTGAGTGAGCTTTGTATGAAAAATATCCATCATTGTGGTATGATACTGTATAAACTACTAGACATCTACTTATGTTTTCATCTTTGTCATATTTGTAATAATCTGCAACTAAAATATCATTCTGTTAAAAATTATTTCAGTCAGGAATTAGATTATTTGAGTCAGTAATTAGATTATTTTAGTTAGGAATTAGATTATTTCAATAAGGAATTATATTATTTCAAATAGGAACTAGGTATTTTGTCCGGAATTAGGTATTTTGTCAAGACCTACATTATTTTTGACAGGAACTAGATTTTTTTTGTCAGAAATTACGTCATTTTTGTCAGGAAGTAGATAATTACATTCACGAATTAAATTATTTTAGTCAAGGATTAGATTATTTTTTATCAGGAATTAAATTATTTTTGTCAGGAATTACATTATTTGTGTCAGGAACTAGATTATCTATTATCACATTCAGGAATTAAATTATTTTAGTTAGGAATTAGATTATTTTAGTTAGGAATTAGATTATTTTAGTCAGGAATTAGACTATTTCAATCAGGAATTAGATATCACATTCAGGAATTAAATTATTTTAGTTAGGATTTAGATTATTTTAGTTAGGAATTAGATTATTTTAGTCAGGAATTGAAGTCGAAATTAATTTTCAACCATTACATCATTATAATTACATAGCATTTAATTACTAGTGTATTATACTTCTAATTTTCATAATTTCAAACAAACATACCTAGTATATTTGCAGCATCTTCATCTCTGTCTTCATCATCTTTTTCCTAATTTGTGTTCTCTTCTATAATTATATCATCATCTGCATTCATCATTAATATTAGTATATTGGTATGTCATAATCAAATGAATTCCTTGCAATATATTATTAATATGATCTGAAATTAATGACGTTGCAAATTATTATTTTTGTCAAGAATTGAACTCTAAATTGATTGCATGCAAATTTAAATTAATTCTCTGTGAAAACTTATAAATATGATCTGAAAATAAAATTGAACTCGAAATTGATTGTACAAATTAAATACGATCTGAAATTAAATATGATCAACTATAAAATATGATCTGAAATTAAATACGATCTGAAATATAATATGAAATTAAAGCAAATTGTACCTTTTTCTGCAGTAATTGAACTCGAAATTGATTTTATAGGTGAATTAGATTCTTCTTGAATTGTTATCATGTTGTTTGATTTCTCTAGTTTTGTGAAGTTTTCGAGATTGAAGATTTTAATTCTATGAAATTTGAAGATTTGAATGCTCTGAAATTTGAGGAAATGACGGCGCTCTAAATTTGAGGAAAATGACGAAAATGAGAAAAATAAAATGTTGGCGCGCGGGATTTGGTCGGGTTCGCGCCTTTTTGTTTGTGAGCCCGGTCTCAAGTGAGTCTAGTCTCACACAAAACCTTTTGATTGTAAAATACGGAGTAATATTTTTAAAGATTGAAATGAGAAATAAATTATAGGGTTTATGTAAGAAAAAACATTGGACGTTAAATAATAAATATGATATCAATATATTTGAAGGAATGCAATAACTTTTATATTAACCAGGTTAGGTCCCATGCCATGCACGGTAATTTTCAATAACTATTTTTAAAATTAATATTTTATTATATTTTTTACTTTTATATGTTATATTCATATCAATTGAATGTTGAAAACCAACAAAAATGAAAGGGAAAATTACACTAAGAATAATCAACATGTGTTGTTCTTGGCAAGTATTATTGAAGTATCCATAAAGTACTAATTGATTGAAATTCTAATCATAAATTATTCAACGAAATTAAAAAAAAACATATCATTTGATGATTTAATATTCGCATTTCATTATTTAAGCTTGTATGTAGCTTCTATTTCATAATTAAAAAAAAATTATATAATCTTGTTGTAATAAACATATGTAGTACATAATATGTCTTTAATACAGAAATAGTCCATAACAAATTATGTTAAGAATATTATTTTAATTTTTTGGCTTAAGTTTATATTTGTCAATATGTTTTATTTCGGAAAGATTCATCAAAATCTTCTATTATACTTTGTAGGAAACTAAACTTTATATATATAAATTATTTTTTTCTTAAATAGTTTTTTTTCAAAAAAAAAAAAACCTTAGGACACACAGGGAGATGACACATGTCATTACTGGTGTGTCTTTTAGTATATAGTTATTGATTATTGATTAAGGAAGTGATAAAAAAAAATATTTAATCAAACTATTTTCATAAGTGAAGAGAAAATAGTCGGAGACTTTTATTGAGATAGTAACATATTTTCCATAAAAAAAAAAAAAAAAAAAAAAAAAAAAAAAAAGGATAGTGACATGTGTTAATTTAGTTTAAATTTAGGTACCTCTATTTTAGTACAAGTGTAGATATATTACTGATAACTGAAGCATTATTATAATTAGAAAAATGATAAACATAACCCTAAGAGTTATGTATATTAAGCTAAAAAAGGAAATATTAAAGATAAATTAACATTTATTACACCGATTTGCGCGTGATTTTGTTATAGTGTTATTATTATTGTTATAAATTAGCAAAAGGATAATAAATTTTGTGTCATTAATTTTCTATAAATACTAATTTGTTATATGAATACCTTCTTGTAGTAGAATTAGGGATTCAGTTTTATCAATAACTATATAAACACATATTTTAAATCAAAAAAATCTATAACTATTAATACTTTAATATATTGTAAATTAATAGGTTAATAACAGTTTTATTTATTTTGGATCTATAAATATTTGTGGCAAAGATATGTCAAAATTTTTTATTATAAGTAATAATATTGTACTTGATTAGGGAATTATTTTTGTATAAGATTTTTTAATAGTATTTATTAAGCGCAAAAAATAAAAATAAATTTAGGACACATCAAGAGATGACACGTATCTTTGCTGGTGTGTCCTTTTGTATTTGGTTATAATATATTGGATATCATCCCGTTTTTTTTACAACAATGATATGAAATACTTGTTATAAAAAGTGAATATAGAGATCAAGTTTTCATAAATAAAACCCACACTCGCGTCCTTTACATTTTCGGCATGTTACCGTGTGACTGAGGTTACTCATTCAGGGGTTACATTAAGGGATAACTCGGTTGGTCACGAGTTATTTATTCTGAGGTTACTCAGTCGGTTAGAGCGTTTTCAGTGTGACTGGCTCACACACACCAAAACACTTAACGGGTAACCCTTGATCAAATAACCTCTGATCGATCGAGTAACCCTTGAATAAGTAACCCAGGCCGGCGGCCATACATGAAAATTTGTATTGCACTTTGTAATGTATTTTTCATTTTTTTTGAGGAAATTATACTGTATTATTTTATCAAAGTAAATGAATCTAATTTTCAAAACGCCTTCTTTCTTTACATTTCTTCGTTTTTAAACAGCTAAACCTCCTTTTTTAAAAACCTATGCAATTTAATAATATATATTTACTCATTAATGGTCCTCAATCACTCTTACTTTATCATTTCTCATTTCCCGATCCAATAGTCCTTGCTTCCTCTCACACCACTGTTTTGGGCTGATAACACGACTTCCTCATCAATCATATAAGTTGAGAGAAAAAAAAAGGCTCTGATAAGAATAAATAAGAGCCACTTAGGGCATGTTCAATTCACATTTACTCAACTAGCTAAATTGAACTGAATTAATCTGATTGGAGCTGAACTGAATTGAATAGAGTTAAAATGAATATTTTATAAGACAATGAAATTAGGAGCTGAACTAAACTGATGGGAGCTGAACTGAACTGAAATTAAGCTAAAGTAAATATGCCCTTAATTCAATATATAACTAAAACAAGTTTTTGTACGTTCATGAGGATTTAGATAACTTTAGATAAATTAATACATGCAACCGTTGATTTAAGTTGACAAATAATAAAAAGAAAAAACCTAAAAAAATTTGTTTAATTATTTTTTGCTTATTCCTCTAAAACTAAATTACTACAACAGCTTCAAATCTTCCATTAATGATAATCTGCAAAGTATGAATAACCAACACAATCTAGTTGAAAGATTAAGCACCATTGTCAACCAAACATAAGATATTGCAATAGAAGAATTTTCTATCGTTGAACCACACTGTCGAAAATGAACATCAGATACCTAATTCATGACTTCATGCGATTTATAGGGAGAATTTGATAGAAGAGTGGGGTGCTGAGAGGAGAGAGAATAACTTAAAAAAGAAAAGAGATTTGCCGGAAATAACACGACCTTAGAGCGGTTTTCCAAAAGTAGCACCACCTTTTGATTATTTTAAAATAAAACGACCTTTCACATATTTCCGCTAAAATTGATACAAAAAGCATGTAACCTGTTTTACATATTACCCGCGACACACGCCACAATATCTTTGGTTAAATTATTTTCTTTTTTTTACAATTTTGATTTGAAAAAAAAAACCTAAAAAATAAAAAAATAAAACTAAAAAACTTAAAATTAAAAGAAAAATAATTAAAACCCCCTTTTGCCTAGATCCATCTATCCCTCTTTCACCGGGAACCACCACCTCAATTTTGGGCTCCCTACCTCCCTTCCCCGTTCCCTATTTTAGCCCCCACCTCTCCTCCCCGTAGCAAATTCGATCCCCCCTCCCTTCGTTGTCCTCAAGTTCGAGCCCTTCCCCTTTACACAACCAACATTTCCAACTGGTTAGGGATTCGGGTAGGTGGTTTCAAGGAAAGAGATAGGTGGTAGGGGGCCGAAAATGGGGAGGGGAGGGGAAGGGGAGGGGCATCAGAACTGGGAAAGGGAAAGGGACACCGAAAATGGAGGGAAGGGAAAGGCGGCCGAAAATGATAACAAAAAAGAGAAGGGGGCCAAAAACCTAGTATTTAATTTGATATCATTAAGAATTTTTTCAAGTAAAATTTTTTTTGTTGTAAAACGTTACAAATAGTAGTATTTTTATGAAAACAATAGAAAAAAATTATATTATGGGAGCAAGTGAGCGATAGTTGAATAAAATAAAATACGAAGTATGTTTTTAAAAAATTATCAATTATGGGATTTTAATTAATTACGTACCAAACTGTAGTTGGTCTAGTAAGAAAGAGTTGTATCTCACAACCATGGTTGTATTAAAGATAACTTAGGGTTGGAAGGAGTTAGGAAGGATATCAAGTTTTTAGATTTACATGAGGATGAGGCATTGGATTGTAAGGGATGGAGTAGGAGGATCTTTGACGATGATTACACGAAATAATCAAATTTGGATCATGTAACCGACCCCGCTTATGGAATTAAGGCTTTGATTAATTAATTGAATTCATAAAATTTCCAATTCATATATAGCCAATAATATAAGTAGCTAACCTAATGATTGCAAACAAAACCTAACACTCCATTAATGGAATCTATCCATCTTTTTTTTTTTTTTTTTTGAGATAAAGTATCTAGCTAGATATTAAAATTGGAGCTGATAATAGCTTTCAAATTTGCCTAATTACAGTATAAATTACACTTTCAATGGCGTATCCAAGATTCACATATAGGGTGTTCAACAATAATATAATTAAAAGACAATATTCCAATCCTTTTTGCATAAACGATCTAAACATTTTGTAGCTAGCCAAAAAAAAAATGGTAGGGAAAAATGTGTAATTCTGGATTTGAACTCTAGACTAGAGTGACAATTCAAGAAAGCTTGAGAGACACTTAATTAATCAGTAAGCTACACTTTATTGTCGCTATAGGGGCGCTTCAAATTTTATTTTGATGAAGTTGTAGGGTATGCAAAAGCATACCCATTGTGTTAGCTATATCAGCCCCAACTCTTGATTATTTTCAGCATAAACAGAATATAATTTTGAGTTTGAGAATGAGGATAAAATCAATAACTATATACTAAAAGACACATCAGTAATGGCACATGTCATCTCCTGGTGTGTCCTTAGTTATTTTCCTATTTTTTTTAAAAAAAAAAATTCTATTAATTAAGAAATAAATTATTTACAAAATAATATTATCTTATATACAGTACACATTCTATATTAATATGTAGTAATTATTATATCTAAAATGAAAAGATTTCACAAATCTTTCTAAGAAATTTGGACAAGTATAAATATCAAAAATCATATTCTTAAAGTAATTTTGTTACTTGTTTTACAAAAAAAAAAAAAAAAAAAAAAAAAAAAAAAAAAAAAAAAAAAAAAAAACTCAATAGTTTGCCTAATTTTGTTTTATTTGTGTATTAGAAGGTACAACTAAAAAATCAACATATTACATACTTTTATTATTCTTCAACTAATTTATGCTTATAATACTTATCAATCAATAATATATAACTGTAAATCACCGTGCATGGCATGGGACCTAACCTAGTTGCAATAAAAAGAAAGGCAAAAGTAAATTAATGATCACAAGTTTACTATTTTGTGTTCAAATCAAACTAATATATTTACCAAAAAAATATTAAATTCCTTTATTTTGTTTCATTTCACATTTGTTTAGAGATATAAGAGATGGAATACTAATGCGGATTAAGTAAATTAAATATTAAAAAAAAAAAAACAAACAAAAAACCCCAACCTCTTTATAGTTCCCAACTTTCCTTGATAAGAAACCAAATTTAATCCCCTATATGTTTAGTTAAATATTGCCTTAAATATTATTTTGTTCACTTTATTTTCATCTACTATAAATTCAGAAAAAGGATTAAGTAATACTTAAGTTCACTAGTTGTTGGCCCACGTGCTACGTGCGCAGTCCCCCAATTTGGTGATTTAAATTCGGTTATTATTGTATAATTAGTCATTGGTATGTGATTGCATTATTATTTCTAATGTTTTATTGGTAACGGAGTTAGGTATACTTGTTAGCGTTGAACAAAGTAGGAATTTTGATGGAATAGATTGTTTTGTTAATGAATTAATGTAATATATGACCATTTGTGTGTGTTGATTATTAAAGTAATTTCACAATTTAGTGAAATTGAGGTGGATTAGATTTATTAGTTGTTTATCATGATAGTTGTAGGGGAAATTTGTAATCTATTTGCTTGTATTACATGTTGCAATTCTTTTATGAAACGGTGCATATTTAGCCCAAAATAAAAAGGTGGTCCAACGCAAATGATAGTGTTGTTAAAGAGAAAAAGGATTTTGGGCGTATGTGAAGCGTTTTAGTGTTCTGTGAAGTAGGGTAAATGTTACAATTAGTTGTGTGGATGATTGGCAAAGTGGGTGGTACAATCAGGGCGATTGGAGGATTCACTACTACAAAATTGACCAAAGAGACAGTATCAAGATTATACAAAAGAAACAATCAGGGTGATCATGGTGGTTGAAGGATTGGAAAACTAAGTGGTACGATCAAGGAAATTGGAAAATTAGCAAACTGAGTGGTGCGATTAGGGCGATTGGAGGATATCAATCTGAGTGTTTCGATTAGGGAAATCGATTGGACGATTGTCAACATCCAATTTGCCAAATTAAAATTGAAATTCAATGATTGAAAACTAAACTTCAATGGATGACAGAAAGCTCGACTCTTTAATGGAAATCTTAGATCTTACAAGAGGAGAAAAAAATTCGTTCAAAACCAAAACACACTTATCAAACCTACTTCACTCATACATAAGGAATTACATAAAAACAAACATTTAATAATCAATCCAATATCATAATTAATTAAAAAACAATAAATAAATTGAATAAGACCCAAGTATCAAAATTAAAATCAATGAAAAGTAGAAAATTATACTGACGTGAGGGGGCGATTATAGGATTGATAAATTGAGTGTTGTGATCAGGGCCCTTGTAAGATTGCAAACTAGGTGTTGCGATCAAGGCGATTGGAGGATTGACAAACTGGGTGTTTCGATCAGAGCGATTGGAGGATTGACAAACTGGGTGGTACGATCAAGGTGATTGGAGGATTGGAAAACTGAGTGGTGCAATCAAGGCGATTGGAGGATTAGCAAATTGTGTGGTGCGATTAGAGCGATTGGAGGATTACAAAATGAGTGTTGCAATTAGGGAGATTGGAATATTGGCTGCCAAATTAAAACTGAAATTCAATGATTTACAGAAAGCTCGGTTCTTTGACGGAAGTCTCATATCTTATAAGAGAAAAAAAATTCGTTGAAAAACAAAACTCACTTATTAGACCTACTTCACTCGTACATGAGGAGACCGCATAAAATGAACGTTTAATAAATAATCCAATATCATAATTAATTACAACAATAAATGAATTGAGTAAGAGCCAAGTATCAAAATTATAAATTGACATCAATGAAAAGCAGGAAGTTATACCGGTGTGAGGGGCCGATTAGAGGATTGATAAACTGAGTGTTGCGATGAAGGTGATTAGAAGATTGTAAACTGGGTGTTGCAATCAGCATGATTAGAGGACTGCGAACAAGGTGTTGCGATTAGGGCGATTGGATGATTGATCACTGGGTGTTGCGATCAGGATGATTGGAGGGTTGACAAACTAGGTGTTACGATCAGAGCATTTAGAGGATTGGAAAACTGGGTGGTGCGATAAAGGGGATGCGAGGATTGGCAAACTGCGTGGTACGCTTATGGCGATTGGAGGATTAGTAAACTGGTTGTTGAGATCATTGGCAAAATGGATGGTGCAATCAGGGTGATTGAAGGATTGACAAAATGGGTGGTGCAAACAAAGCGATTGAAGGATTGTCAAACTGGGTGGTGCAATCAGGGCGATTTAAGGATTGGCAAACTGGGTGTTACAGTCATGGTGGTGGAGAATTGACAAACTAAGTGGTGCAATCAAGATGATTAGAGGATTGACAACTGGTGTGATCAAGGCAATTAGAGGATTCGCAAACTAAGTGGTTCAATCAAGGCAATTAGAGGACTAACAATTAATGCGATCAAGGCAATTAGAGGATTGACAAACTAAGTGGTGCGATCAAGGCGATTAGAGGATTATCAAACTGAGTAGTGCGACTAGGCTGTTGCAAACTGGGTGTTGCGATTAGGGAGACTGAAAGATTTGCAATATTTAATTTGTCAAATTAAAATTAAAATTTAATGATTAAAAAATGAACTTCAATGGAGGATAACTCGACACTTTAATTGAAGTTTTAGATCTTATAAGAGGAGAAAAAAATATGTTCAAAACCAAAACTCACTTATCAAACCTGTTTCAATAGTACGTGAGGGAACTACTAATATCATAATTAATATTAGTATGAAAATTAATAAACAATCTAATATCATAATTAATTACAATAATAAATAAGTTGAATAAGACTTAAGCATCAAAATTATAAATTAAAATCAATGAAAAGTGGGAAATTATACTAATGTGAGAAGGGCAATTGGAGGTTTGGTAAACTAAGTGATGTGATTAGGGCGATTGAAGGATTGAAAAGTTGGTGTTACGATCAGGCCGAACGGAGGGCTCACAAACTAGGTGGTATGATCAAGGTGATTGGAGGATTGAATTGACAAACACTGCTTTAATGGAAATCTCGGATCTTATAAGAAGAGGAAAAAATCCTTCAAAACCAAAACTTATTTCTCAATCCTATTTCACTCGTACATGGGGAAAAGTGTACGAGTATTAAACAAACATTTAATAAATAATTCTTTATCATAATTAATTACAACAATAAATAAATTGAATAAGGTCTAAGTATCAAAATTAATAAATTAAAATCAGTGAAAAGAAAAAAATTCATACCGGTTTAAGGGGGCGATTGCGTGATTGACAAACTGGTTGGTGCGATGATGGCGGTTGGAGGATTGGCAAACTGGGTGGTGTGATCAGGGTGATTGGAAGATTGGCAAATTAGGTAGGGCGAACAAGACAATTGGTAAAATGAAAGTTGCTTAGACCAGTTTAACGTAAATACCCACCCTCAAATCATAATGAATATAGTATGAGGTGGTCTAAGTTGTAGGTAATTTTTTTTTAATGTAATTCTTGGTAATTTGCGTATGAAAGAGAGTCTATGGTATTGGACTATCAATATTGTCTTAAAGTGTTGCCATGTTGTAATATAATTTTGAGAAGTAACTTGTAGGGTAGGTAGTTAGAATTACGTATCTTTGCATAATGAATTGCATATATAATAAAAGTATTAATTCTACAATCCTTTCATAATAATAAATGCTACTTCAATTTCAATTACTAAGTATGTTAATGAATTTCCTATAACAATAGAGAAGGGAAAAGGGGGGAAATCATGAAAAATTGCACATGTCAAGTCAAATGTAATTGCTACTTAAGCTATAAATTACAAGATTTAACACAAATCATAAATGAGGTTGATGTTCAGCAGCACAACCCACAAAAAAGAGTGAAGATCCCGAACTCTTTCGACAGAATTACTTGAGCTTAAACTCGGTAAAGAGCCTCCTTCTCGATCTCCTCCTCATTTTCCCTGAAATTAATCAAAACAGACCAACAATAAGAAGTATGATCATTCTCATACTCAGCTATAAACCTATCAAAATCAGTTGTCCTTACCCCGGGATCAAATCTCATGCCTGAATTATTTACTTTATTTTGCTTCAAAATGCCAGCTAACATAAAGCCAAACCCATATTCAGAATAGATTATTTATTTGTAATGCCCCATGAACATTAACTATCCTTAATCAAATTACAAAGTACCAAAAATCCTACAAAATCAGAAAAGCATAAACACATGAAGTAGCAGCTCAAAATCCTCGGATATTGTTTGAAGCCACATGTACCCACATTGGAATTAACAAAATTAGTGCTGAGAGTAATAAATCATTCTTAAAATACTTCTGAATACTACCATTTCCCTTAAAGAAACTCAAGACTATTCACACAAAGTATTGATTTAGTGACATCTTTCACAATGATAAGCTTGTGGGTGATCACTTACTATTGCCAAAGGAAGACAAAGCTAAGAAAGTTTTCCTAATTAACATAATTTTAGCCTCTAAATAGACCTCCAATTGCTTTAAGATGAACATCAAAACACAGCAAATAAAAATGAATTTAGCAGCACAAATCCGAATTATAAGGATTATAGATGCAAGCATAATCTCATAATTCCATCATTTTCCTGCAGATACAGATAATCAAACTCTAATTCACTACACTTATGACGTGTTTGGTAACTTTGGTCTTTGGTTTCTTGGTTAGAATAGTAATTGACAGCAATTAATGATATACTAATAGCACTACCATGAGAAGAAACAAATAAAACACAGAAAACATTTCAAGTGCCACAACACAAAATTAACAAGCAATATGTTTTCACATTCTTTTCCATACTTGGAAATTTACAAGTATCTACATGTTAATCAGATAAATAAGAATGCTATCGGCTACATTGATATGGGCTTGCTTACATTCACTAAGTTCTCTTAATATACCTTCTCCAACAAGATCCAATGTTTGAATCAATTCCCACAAATTCCTCGTATAAAGCAAGGTCTTTAGGATCACACACATATAGCTACCACCCAACCAAATCAATCAAAATTCCAAACTCCACAGCAATCAAAACTAACAATACCATTAATAGTGAGCTAAAACAACGCATGCGATGGACAACCAATCAACCAACACCCTCTAACTAAGACAGTAATTTTGTTAAAACAAAACTACTCCAATAAAACCCTCCATTGCTAAATAAAAAACACTTTCAATAATACACTACAAACAAAGATTTATTAGTCATTGCACTAAAACCCAATGGCAAACAAGATTACATCGATGTCGTAAGTCGTATGAAACCCAATTGTTCCACATGCTAAATAAACCCCTGGTATTATGCTGCAAATACAGATATAATTTACTACCTTATAACCTAAATTATTTCATCACATCAAAATCATAATTAAACATTGCTAAATCTTACTTTCAGAATTTAAAAATAACATCTTTCAGCATTAAATCACATATCTTAAAACCTTAATTCAACATCAATCCATCAATAACAATAGCTAAATATTATAAAATTTTATACATTACAGTAAATTACCACTAGCCTCTTCTCTTACTTGTACCCTCGATCTTTCTATATCGTCTTAGCCTTCACCAAGTCATCTTTCAATTCTCTGTGTTCCTCATTCTCCTTTCATTCCTTTAGTCTCTCCATTTTCCCTTTCTCTTCCTCCTTATCCTTCTCTCACTCGCTCCCCTCTCTTTTATGATTTTATATTTCCCCTACCTCCTATGATTTTAATATTTTTATTAAACCTAGCCCTAGTTGCCCCAACCTACCTCTCTATCTATCTTTCTCTCATTTATCTTCACTTTTAAATTCTCCCTCCCTCTCTCTCCCCACTTCTTCATTCCCTTCCTCTCTTTTAGAACTTCTAGCTCCTTACTCGTCTCTCCTAACTTTCTTTTATGGTTTTGGAAATATTAATAAGCCAATTCCTACTCACTCCACCCTCCCTATCTCTCTCAATTTCCCTCTTCTATTTACATTGTAAAATATTATTCCAACATAGACGTCTTCACTTTTCGAATGTATAATTGTCACATGAAAGTATGAAAACTTTACAACCTAACACATGAAAGGATTTAGGCCTATCATATCTGCTCAAGTTGGTTATAATTCTATCTCAAATTGGCAATAAATTAAAAACATACATTACCGATTGGTTAGCCGATACTCTGTCAACAAAATTAACCATAAATATTTTCTTTAGAGACAATAGAAAATCAGTAGCTAGCTTCAAGTTCAGATTTCTACTATGTGAAGTTGCGAATTTAGTTATATCAAATCATACTAATGCACTTTAGTTATATTAAAGAAGTATAAATCAACAAGTTTAGTTATATAATCAAATGAGAAAGGAAATGAAATAAAAGACACAAACATAGGAAAAAAAACAGAAGGGGAAAAAGCAAAGGAAAGAACAAACTTTAAAAAATTATCAAGTAGAGTACACATTCTCAAATGTCATCCCACCAACCCGATGCTCAAATTAAAAGACAAATTTTTTATTAGTATTTATAACAGAGCAATAATACTACATAAAGGCAATTACAGAGAACCTAAAAAAAGTCTTGCCATAGACTACACAAAGGCAATTTGAAATCTCAAAACTCACATCTACAAAAACCCAAATAAATGCTGCAAATCTCAATAAAAATTAATCAAATCTTAACATTCCACTTGAAATCTATCCGGCTTATTTTGCCGAATCTTCCATGTACACATTCTACAACAAAATCCCACCAATTTCTAACTCACATAACGAGCAAACTCTTAATTACTCATACTAAGTTCAAGTTTAGCAAATACCCACAATTGATTTTACATCAAAATTTCATCATACACGCTAATTACAAGAATAAGATACTCAATTTCTTTCAATTTAATTATTTGTCCTACATAATCACTCCATAATACAACCTAAATAAACTGTGAAAATTTAAATTAACAAAAATCTAATTCTAAAAATGAGAAAAAGCTACAATAAAAAAATTCAATAACAATCAATAAAGAAGCAATTCAACAAAATCAGCATCATAAATCATAAAATCAATAACAATTTTAAAAAGTCAGGAGCCATACAGGCATACACTGTGTAACAATACCAAAACAGTAAGGCATTCTTCTTCCAGGGACCTAGAAGTTCATTATAATTATATAAAGATAATCAGTATTACATAAAGAAAAATTTTAAAAATAAAATTTAAAACAATTATAACACATGAATTCAACTAAAACAAATCCATGTTGATTAGAAGTAATCACATTAATTAAAATTACAATTCATACTAAATTAGAAGTAATTACATTCCGCAAACAGCTTGATCGACAACTTTCACGAAATCCATGGTTGATTAAATCTGAAAAAATATAGAATAGTTGCAAATTCAATAATGTCAGAAATTCAAGTCAAAAATAAAAACATAACTTCAACACACACCAATTTAGTTCTTATACCTCTCTAAGGCGAGCCAAAACCGCTTCCCTCTTCGCCGCCTCATCATCGCTTTCATACAAACCAAAATCAACCAAAAACTGAAATTCCAAAACGAGCGATCAACAACAATCAATTACCATAAACAAGAATCCCTAATTAAAAATAAAAATTCAAGAATCAAATCAACAAACCTTCTCCAATTCCCGAGTCTTCCGCAAATCAACAGTAGAAGGTCCTGCCATAGAATTCAGCTTCGTCACTCCAAGTTGCTTCACCAATCCTTCTGTACACCCCATCCTTCTTCACTCAAAAAAATTCTCTTAAAAAATTTTCACCCAAATTCCCAAGAAAAAACCCTAAATTCACAGTGATCTATCCTCACAACCAAGAAATAAACCCGAATTTCACAATTAATTGAAACCCTAATGATTAAAACTCAATCACGATTAAACAAATAAGGATTCAATTGAGGAGAGAGAAAGTGAACGAAGAGAGAGCAGACAAATGTACACCAAGCAACGAAGGAAATTAAAAGATAATCCTATCCCTGGAAAGTTGGTGATTCCGTAAAGGAGGCAAAGGGCAGGGGCGGTATTTCCCTGTTCCTAAGGAACAGTAAATTTGGAGCAAAACTTGTGCTACAGTAAGGTGCTTGGGGACTTTTTAAAGAGTTGAAGATTCATAGTTTATTTTAGTTGTAATAATGTCTATTAAATTGTAATAATTTCAAATATATAAAAATTAGGTTAATTACACAAAACTTTAACTCTTATGATTTCACTTTTGGAGTTTTGGTAGAATGAAGTAGTAGAAAATTGGCGGGAATTGGTAACTTTCTTTCTACACCCAGAAAAAGAGAGGAACTACTCGAGGTGGCCCGATAAGCCCAAAGAATGGCGGGCCGTAACTGAACTCTACAGTGAAAAGATAACGGGCCTAGCTACCCAACTTTTAGGGGTTTTGTCCAAGGCAATGGGCCTGGAAAGGCAGGCTATAACAAAGGCCTATAAAGAGTTGGCCCAAAGAATGGCTGTGAACTTCTACTCAAAATGCCCAGAGCCTAGTCTTGCAATTGGGCTCAAAAGACATATTGATCCAGGTACAATTACTTTGTTGCTACAAGACCAGGTACAAGACCAGGTTGGTGGGCTACAAACTACTAAAGATAGTGAGGAGAATTGGATCACAATTCAGCCCATTGAGGGTGCTTTTGTTGTCAACCTTGGTGACCATGCAGCAGTAAGTTTGATAATTCTTAAACTATTTTTTGCTTAATAATATGCAAATAAGGTGTGTTTTACTTATCTGATTTCATAAACCATAACTCAATAAAATCATAATATCAAGATCAATTTATTAAAACACAAATTAAAATCATATTTTATTTCATAAATCATAATTCAAATCAATTTAATTCAGTCGCCAATAAAAATCATATAAAACATGCTATTCAAACCAATCACTTTCAAAGGTATCTAGCCACCTAGACGTACCTCGATCCTTGCTTAGCAAAACCACACAAAAGAACTCAAGAACCTTTTGTACATGAACTTTTTAAATTAATATAAGGTTAACAAATAATCACAACAATTAAATTAAAAACCCCCAACTATTTGTACACGAACTTTTTAAATTATATCTTCATAAACATCATTAAAAATCTGATTTTATTTAATTAAAACTAGTTATAATAATTTTCATGTATCTCCCATAATAATTCTAATTAATTAAATAAGAGAAGAGAAGAAGAAAAGATAGAAAACTAAATAAGAAAGAGGAGGAGAGGTGGCGGCAAGGGTGGCCGGCGGTGGTGATTGCCGGCACCGGATGTGGCTGGCGGCGGATGCTGGTGGCAGCCGTGGGTGGTCGAGGAGGCCGGTGGTGGTGGCGCACAAAAGGAGGATAAAAAAGAAAAGAAAAGAAAAGAAAATAAGAGAAGAGAATGAGAGAGAATTAAGAGAATTTGTGTGAGTGTTTGGTCATGAAATAAAGGGGTATTTATAGGCTAGTATGGACATGAATTATGGTAGGAAAATGTAGGAATAATTATGGCAAGAAGAGTTAAGAAAATACTTGGAGAGGTGAATTAATAAATATGGAAAGTTTTGATATTAAGGTGATTGTGCATAATAAAAATATGGAAGGTGTGTTGTCATGAAAAATAATATGGCAAGGGAGATTACTTGGGGAATAATCAAAGGAAATTAAAGGTAGGAAAATATGATGATCAAATATTAAGAAGATGGAAAAATGAAATTAAGGAAAATAAAAAAATTTTTAGGAGATAAATAAAAATATAATTTACCGAAATAAATTCCCCCAAAATAAACCATGAGGGCCGAAAATCTTGAGCTTACCATAGCTCAGATTTTTGGACCTCATTAGTGAAATTAAGGAAGATTTTGGCTAGATTTTGAGGAATAAAAATAATTGTGTAAATAATATTTATTGTATAAAATAATTAATTAAATAAATACCCCTTATTCACCAATAAAGTAACTAAGAAAATCATATTTTCTATACATAGAAAATCTTCGCTACTGTTTGGGAATTTTCAGACCTGTTTTATGAATTATAAAATATAGTTTTTGCTTTAATTAAAATATCCGAAATATATAAATAATCCAATTTTTAGAATAAAATAAATGGATAATAAATCTTATCCAAAATCTAAAAATAATAATTAGGTTTCAAAATATTTTTGGCGCCAAAATTCAAATATCATTTTGGCTCCAAAATTCAAATAGTAAGTTAATTTACTAAAATACTCTTTTTATAAAATAATAATTAATTAATTAATTAATTAATTAGGAAAATACGTATGAAAATACAGGGTATTACATTTCACGTCATTGAATATCGAATGGGGTGAAATGTTGAAGAGTCTCGTGAATTCTTCTGTTTTCTAAATTGTTTTGATAAAAATAATTCATTTTTGTTTTCGAAAACCATTGATTTCGTATCCTATTTATGAAAAACGTTCAATCTTGTTTGGTTTAGTTCATATTATGGGTCCAATAATTTTGTAGTTGCATAGGGTTTGAAAAGACCTTTCCAACAATATATTATAAGCCCAATTTCGAGTTATAACGAGGAAGTTATGGTCAAAATACTAAACTGGGTTAAATGAGTTTTATGGGCGACCCAATGATCATATGGAGGGTCCATCAACTTTAATTGTATTTCTAAAGTTATTAGGATTTATTATAGTCTTCTAGAATCTTCTAGAAGGTTATTTTAAGTTCTAATGGGATTAGGATTATTAATTATAATTATATTTTATTTTGAAAAGATAAAGAGCTCTATTTGGAATAAAACAAGTGTTTTAAAAGATTAAATCAGGTTTGATTAAAGATAAGTACGGACTCCAAGTAACCTAATTTGATTAGGAGAAGGACTCCGTACGGGAATCTTATCATGCAGAAACCATCGCACCGCGATGGGACATCGCCATGCGATGGAGCTATCGCATCACGATAGTCCTGTCGTGTCTCGATGGAGCTAGTTTTACTACGAGTCTGATTTTGATTCTCTTCTATCGTTTACAGTCGATTTTTCTTTATAAATAGGGTCTTTTTCCTCCGTTTTCAAATCATCAACAAAAGTCTATTCTTTCTTTCTCTCTCTAAGCTAAAAGTCTATTCTTTCTTTCTTTCTCTAAGCTAAAAGCTTATTCTTTCTTTCTCTTTCTTAGCTAAAAGTTTATTCTTTCTTTCTCTCTCTCTTTCTAAGCCTTTCCTTTACAAAATACACCATTCCACATTCACGAGATTTGAATACACCAAGCCAAACTCGAAGTTGCCTTAGACCTTTGACGTGAAAGGTTGATAGTTCTGAGGGTTTGGTCCCAAATCTATTTTCAATTATTATTGTTTGATTTAATATTTCATTGAAGTTACTAACATGTGTATTGTTTTGATGGAAAGAGATACGAGGCATCAAAGTGAGTAATTCAATTGCTCTATTTCTTTAGAAATCATGTTAAGATTGTTTTATTAATTCCTCGTATCATGTTAGGATGCTTTTATTGCTTTCTAGTATCATATTTGGATTAAAGCTTTGATTTTTATTGTTTAGTGTCATGCTAGGATTTGTTATTAATCTTGTTAGTATCATGCCTAGGATCTTGCTAATATTATATTATGCTTTAATGAGATTATGATGATGATGATGATTGTTGTTATTATTATGTTGCTTGATATATTATTGTTATTGCTTGATCACGCCTCCTCTTGCAGGTTTAAAGGGAATTTGTACTTGAAATCATGCTTAATAAGATAATTAATAATTTTATTTAGGCTTATATGATTTTAATTCAAGTTATCGCCAATAATAGATTTGTTTGTGCATTAATATTCAACCAACATAGATTAAACAGGTTTTGGATTAATATATTGATTTTATGTTGATCGAAAAGCGCACATGAATATGAGAAGCACAAAGTAGAGGCCTATTTAGGGCAGGTTCAATCTCTTTTAGGTTGGATTTGTACCTTCATCTCCGAATATCCAGTCATGGTTCAGGACCACTATGGAGTTAGCGATCTCTATGATCGTGAATGGTTTACAAGTTCCTAAAACTTATTGGCGACTCTTTTGCTCTAGTTTCCTTCCCTTTGGATGCCACCATACTAAAGTGTATGATCATAGTGGGGATCAAGTGTGGGATTCTTGAAATATTCCCTACAGTAACGTTTTTCAATTTGTGTGAATGTGTGATTGATTTATGTTGAGTTAAGTATAAATATGGGGACTAACCTTTTCAATTTTTCACCTTTTGGGAACTTTCACCTTTTTTTCACCTTTTGGGACCTCATGGGTAGAATCTAGCCAAAAAGTGAGTCCCTTGGGTTAAATAAGTTAGTTCCTCGGGTTAAATAACTTAGTCCCCTAAAAACGTTCAAAAAGAAATCAAATCAGCTCAAAAATGTTAGTCCCCTCATTATTACTTTTGCAGGTTGATTGGATGGCGGTGTATGAAACAAGGACACGTGTGCACGGGGAAGGCAAACCTTCTGCTGCAAGCTTTAATTTGTAAACGAGTGGTCGAGATTAAAAACGGATTCATTTTCTGTTATTAAAAAAAACGATAAAAAAAAGCTTTTATTGATAATATTTGCAGCCCATTCATACATCACATACATCTCAAACACAATCCAACCTGGGTTCAACTACTACAACAATTCGGATGCACTAACGAGATATTTTTCTACCAAACACTAATTCACTTGTACATATATATTACAACAATCACCATAACTAGACTTAGATTACAATCCTATAAAATGAAACATGATTCTCACTGATTTCTTCCCTTTCATGCAACCTATCATTGCTTTGTATGATTATTTCATTTTTCATCTCCCATTCATAATCATCATCAATACACTCCTAAAAATCACATCCATTAGGTTTCATATAATTTTGGCATGTATGAAATCTCCTACAAGGATTTCTAGTTGTTCTTGAAATTCTCAAAGCAACCCTTCTGGAACATCTGTAGAAAATTGTAACACTAACTATTCCTATTTTCTAGCTGAGATTGGAGAAGAAATATGAAGGACTGAAGGCTTGCTGCTACTGTTCTTCTTGGATTTAATATTTTTGAAGATTAACGGCTAGTTGGAATATTGCTGCAACTTTATTTTTTTGGGTTTTATTTTCTGTTGAATATTTGGATAATATACTCTTTTTTTTTGGATATGCATGCTAATTAATGAAAAGTCTGACTTATTTTGTACAAAAGTTAATGAGGGGACTAAATTTTTTTTTGTTTTTTTTTTTTTGCCAAAAACTGAAATAAAGGACTTACTTTTTCTCCGGTGAGTTAAAGGTGGGTTAAATGACCGAAAACTTAATTAAAGGTCCCAAAAGGTGGAAAAAAAAAAGTGGGAGGTTCTAAACAGTGGAAAAAATGAAAAGATTAGACCCTATTATTATACTTAACTTATTTATGTTTAATGTGAAACGGATATTCATAATGATTTCGGTGTTAGATAAAAAGAAAAAAAAAAGGTTTTTAATTAATTATTCATATTTTCTTATGTTTGTGGTACAACCGTATAAGCATTGCTCGAGCAGGTGGTTGGAAGTTGGTCTATAAATTCCATGTTTTATTTGTCCACAAAATGAATTTGGACGAAATCATGGTAGGGATGATACGGAGAGCAAGTGATTGTTAGAGAGGATTGTTGACTAAAAATTTAAGAAATGGAGCTTTAACATAGGACCATTACCTTTTATAGAGTAGGTCAAGGTGTAGAATGTATGCAAACATCATGATTTGACCAAAACAAATTTACAATTAATAGTCCCAATTTATTTATTTTTATGTTTTTGGGCTTTTTTTTTTTTTTTTTTTTTTTTTTGGGAAAAGGAACTACTCGTAAAGTTGTATGTTACAAATGACAATGACGAGACATTAATATAAGAATTTTACTAATGTCTCGTGATTAGTAAAATAAATACAATGACAATGACTTCCTTCCTATTCAAGGGTATATTTTACTATTTTATTTAATTCACGTGATTTTCACTTATCAGAATTTATTTTAGTTGTAATTTGAACTTGAGTAACCCTTATCAAAACTTATTTTTTTTAAACTGAATTTATCTATTCAAAACTGAACTTATTTGAATATAACTAAACTAATCTTTAATAATTATGTAAAAATATGTATTGTACTACGGAGTAATTTAAAAGTACACTTGGTTTGGTTTGGCATTTTGGCATGACATTTAATTTACATTATTCAATTTATATCGATACAAAGTTGATATGAATACAACTTTTGATATTACAAATGTTATCACGATCGGGATTCTACTTTAGATAGGAAGATGGGGGTAGGATCGAGTCATAAAATTGGATTGTAGGATCGACTGATCCTACAAAACTTGCAAAAAAATATGAAATTTTACTAAACTGTATCAAATATTTATTCATATTTAAACTAAATTAAGTATATAATAATAATAATAATAATAATAATAATAATAATAATAATAATAATAATAATAATAATAATAATAATAATAATAATATTTCAATTTTTTAAAAAGTTATTTCCTTAAGTATATTATATGACGATAGTGTATACATACACAATCTAAATTTATAATAGTACTTGTTAATTTTATATTCTAATTCTAATAAAAAGTTAACCTCTGTAAAAAAAAAATAAAAAATAATATATATATATATATATATATATATATATATATATATATATATATATATATATATATATATATATATATATATATATATTTTGCTGGTTGTGGTAGACCTAGTAACATAATTCATACTTGGCTATAATTTTAACCTTTTGTGCTAAAGCTTTATATGTCTACAAAATCCAAAGAAATTAGCTTCCACTCACTAAAAATTATTAAAAATTTTATATACATTTTACATACTTGCACTGAAATTAGATAATTAAATTCATTGTAATATAATCAGCTACATCAAGCAAGTGAAATTCAAGCGAAATCAGGCAGGGTTGGAGCCACGGTATCTACCAACCAAGAATTGTAGTAGGCCCGCAAATTTAGCTTATTTTAAACAAAAATAAATAAATAAATGGTGAAAAATAAAGAAAAAAATAAATTGGAAAGAAACCAGATGAGCAAGCCCATACTTAGGTCCACTAAGATAAAAATGTTCCTTTTACGCTCATTTTGTAGAATCGGTAGAATCGACCATAGGATCGTAGAATCGTGATCGATCCTACTGATCCTATACAATTCTACCGTTCCTATGGCCGATTCTACCGCAGACCGATTCTATGGAAGATTCAGATTGACTAGGTGTATTAGGATCGTAGAATCGCAAAATTTTACTTTTCGGATCGCGATTTTAATAACTAAGTTAAATGTGTTGTAAAAAAAAAAAAAAAAAAAATTAAAAAAATTTTAAAAAAAAATCCAATTAATTTACATTATGTAAATTTAATAAACGCAAATTTCAAAATTCAAAGTGTTCCAATTATAAAAATAATACCTTCTGTCCTTTTCCATCATAGAATGCCATCATCTTTTTTTTTTTTTTTTTTTTTTTTTTTTTTTTTTTTTTTTTTGTGATGGATGGTCAATGGTACGGATTATTGGTATAAAAATAATACACCTCAAGATACTCAACCAACTCGGAGCCATTACCAAACAATTAATTATTGGAAATGGATGGCGTTCAATATTGATGACACATCGGACTTTGACAAATGAATTGAATGAAGAATAAATAATTAATGCTCCTTTGTGAATTATTACTAACTTTAGATCCAGCCAGCATTATTTGACAAAAACTTATTATATTTGAGGGGAAAAAAAAATTATTTAGACTCCGTTTGTTGATATAAAACATTTTTCATCTATCATTTTCAATGAAAAATAAATATTTTTATAATTATTACAAAAAGCTGTATAATAGAGAAAAAAAAAAGGATTTAAAAGGAAGAGGAAGATTTTTTTTTTTTTTTTTTTTTTTTTTTGGTTGGTAAGGTAAGAAAAAAGGCCCTATCGGGCCGGAACCTCTCACAGGTCCTCCCGGCCCGGGTTAGCGGGCTAGATAATTTGGAAGAGTTGTGGGAAGATAAGGGAATCCCATTCCCCCAAATTGTCACTAGTGGGGGTTAAACCCCCAATCTCATAGTTAAAAGGTAGCTTTCCACTAGACCAAGTTTGGCTTGGTATAGGAAGAGGAAGGATAGCAAAGAGAAAATAGTATATACGTTGAAATATCATACTGTAATCTGTACGTATCATTTATACATAGTATTTTTTTTTTTTTTTTAAATTTTGTCTAAAATTTTGACATTACTTATCTTAAAAATAACTTTTTGTGGGAAATTACCTATTATAAAATATTGTAAAAAACTACCTGTTTAAATGCAACATGTTGTAAAAGACTACCATAGGTCGGAAACTTGCTTTTAACTTTTTTACTCCAGCGTTGATCACACCACGTGACCTTTACTAACCCCCCATGCCGCCCCATTTTTCCCCATAAGCTTTTTCGGCCACTCTTCTCCTGGCCCCCACTTCCATTTCTAGTAGCCCTTTCCCTACCTACCTCTCTTCACTGCTCATCCCTTCCTCGAACTCCTCGAAACCTCTCCCTTTTCCCTCGCCTCTTGAATTTCAGGCCAAATTCATCCCACCCACGCATATCTCACTCTCGAAATCTCACCCTCCCTCCCTCGACACCCAAGAAACCTCGACCCCCTCGATAACCAAATTCCTTTTCCATATATGGGTTTCGGGGACAATGAAGTGGCTTTCAAGGCGATTGCGGGGAAGAAAGGTGGTAGATGACTAGGGAAAAGGAGGGCTGCAGGGGGTGGTGGGGATAGTCAGAAATTGGAAAGGGGAGGCGGAGGGGCAACAAGCTAAGCGCGGCAGCCGACAAGGGGTGGGGTAGTCGATCGGAAACTGGACAAGGGAAGGGGAGGCAACGACAAGGGGGTGGGGGTGGTCGAAATCCGAAAAAGGAAGGAGGAGGAGGAGCGGGGGGGGGGGGGTTAGTAAAAGTCGCCACGTGGTCTGGTCAACGCCAAAGTAAAAAGGTCAACGGTGAGTTTCCGACATATGATAGTCTTTTACAACATTTTGCACTTAAATAGATAGTTTCTTACAACATATTTTATAAAAGGCTGTTTTTCACAAAAAAATTATTTTTTAATGGTAGTTTTTCACAGAATCTTTAAAGATATGAATAATCTGATTCAGAGTATATAAATTATTGACAAGTATGCACAGCTAAAACAAGAACAAAAGAAAACAACTGACGTATTTATACGTGTGCTTTGAATCTCAACTCAAACTTATTTGATTTGTATGGGGCATGTTTATTTTAAGTTTTACTATTTTTTTTCCCCTTTCATTATTTTTTTCGATTATTTGTTAATTTTTATTACATATTTCATATTTTGGAACTCAAATCAATATTATATACTAAGTAAAATAACCACCATAATTTTCCCAGAAGTAGACATATTGCGTCCACATTCCCGCCAAATTTTTTTTTAAATTTTTTTTTCCTTAAAATAATATAATAAGCCTAAACAATAGAAGAATAACAACTCTAAATAAATAATACCTCGGTTAAATGTTAAATGTTATGTGCAACTTTGAAATATTTTATATTCATAAATAATAACTTAAAGTTGCACATAACATTTAACGGAGGTAGTAAATACTTTTTTTCCGAGGGAAAATAAAATATTAAATGTATACATAATCTATAAAAAAATACAAATACAAACTTATAGTTTTATATAAATATAATTTTTTTTCTTGTGAATTTTCGAGCATTGTTTGGGTAAAGAACTAGTAATACAATATGACAAGTCATTTTGTTTTTTAAAACCATATGTTTTTTTTTTTTTTTTTTTTTTTTTTTTTTTTTTTTTTTTTTTAAATGATATGTAGTACATTTGTATTTCAATAAGTACGGCTTAAATATACGTAAGAACTGTGATAATACCAGACATACAGTGAGTAATCGCTGACTTTGACTTAACGTTCAATTAATTACGATTACTTCTTCAGTACGTAGTATAAGGGTTGTATCGCTGCCTTATATTGACTGAATAATTTTTTATTTTGGTGGTACATTAAATCAATATTATACCTGGTGATAACCGTTACTATATATGTAGCTGCCCTTTTAAAGTTGGTAATTCATCATTACTCAATCAAGTAAAGTACAAGAGAGTTAGTTACATTTATAAAGAAAAAAAAAAGAAAGAAAATCAATAAATGGCCCCCACATCAGCATTTGTAACACCTTCAACATTAGCCAAAGAAACCACATTAAAAGATGGTTACATTATAGATGAGAGGGATAAGGCTAAGGTTGCTCATAATGAGTTTAGTGATGACATTCCGGTGATCTCGCTAGCCGGAATCGACGAGGACCGTCCGGGAGGAAGAAGAGAGGCAATCATGAAGAAAGTTGTCGAGGCGTGCGAGGAATGGGGGATCTTCCAATTGGTGGATCATGGCATTGATGTTGAGCTCATCAATGAAATGACCAAGTATACTAAGGAGTTTTTTGCTCTTCCTGATGAAGAGAAGCTCAAGTATGAGATGTCTCCTGGAAAGCATAAGGGTGGTTTCCTTATCTCTAGTCATCTCAAGGTAAATTTACTTGTAATTTCATGCACATAATAACCATACATAGTAACTTATTACGCCAAATCTACTTACTCATCATCATCAAGTGGCCTAGCTAGAAAACCAAATATAAATATATAATACAAGTATATGGTTAATAACTAGCTAGGTCACATTAAAATTAGTATATTAATTCTAATAATGAAACATCTTGAAATTAACACGATTAAAAAGTCTCTTGAATTATTTTCTAACACGGTAAAAAGTCTAATGAAACGTGTTGTAACAGGGGGAGGCAGTGGCAAATTGGCGTGAGCTAGTGCTCTTCTTCACATATCCGGCACAAGGGCGAGACTACTCAAGATGGCCTAGCAAACCTGAGCAATGGAAGGCCATGGTTGAAGCCTACGGCAAAAATATGATGAACTTGTCCTGCAAGATGTTCGAGCTTTTATCCGAGGGTTTGGGGTTAGACAAAGATGCCTATACAAAGTCAATGGGTGATATTAGCCAGCATTTGGTGGTTAACCATTACCCTAAGTGCCCACAACCCGAGCTAGCTGTCGGTCTTAAACGACACACTGATCCAAGCTCCATTACTTTGCTCCTCCAAGACCATGTTGGTGGGTTACAAGCTACAAAGGATGGTGGCAAAACTTGGATCACCGTTCGACCTATCAAAAATGCTTTGGTCCTTAACCTTGGTGATCATGCCTATGTAAGTCAAATATCTAACATTTACTTTTTGAAACGATTAAATTTTGATTTAGTATAGTACTTTGTACTTGTTTCTGTCGTACATGGTTGGGTCTACATGGCAAGGACATGCCAGTACATTGCATTGACAATTATAAATTTATAACTGTTACTAAATGACGTAAAAGACAACGCTACCCTCTAAATTGACAATTTTTATAAGATCAACATGTATTAAATCTTTGTTTTGTTAAGATTACTAGCATATTTTATTAATGCCTAGACCATAATGTTATGAGCAGTTCATGAGCAATGGAAGATTCAAGAGTGCCGATCATCAAGCAATCGTGAACTCGAACGAGACACGAACGTCAATAGCAGTATTCATGAATCCAGCACAAGATGCAAAGGTGTATCCGCTCAACATAAAAGAGGGAGAGAAGTCATTGTTAGAAGAGCCTATCACGTATGCTGAGATGAATAACAGGCACAAGAATAAGTATCTCGAAATCGTGCGACTAAAGAAATTGGCTAAGGAAGAAAATTGGTCACAAGAAGATCTTGATCTCAAGCTTAGCCAGCTTAATTGAATCGATTTAGCCAGCATCTAATCGTGCAATACATTATTGTACAACGTGAATAATTGTGACAATATGTCCAAGAAATTGACAATTATTAAGGGAAATTACCACCAAGTTTGAAAATAAAATAAAATTGGAGATCCGTGTTATTATTATTATTATTTTTTTTTTTCACTATGTTTTTTTTTAAAGGTTTGCTCATTGAATCATTATTCATTATGTAGTAAACTAGTAATATTGCTTGTAAAAAGTGCATATTATTATTCTTATCAAAAATAAAAATAAAAATAAAAATAAAAAAAGTGCATATTATTGTAATTTTTATAAATATGAGATATTTTGTGTAATGTGGTAGTACTTGTATGTTTGTTCATGCACTCTTGAACTTAACACACCTTAAGTATTCATGGTTACAAATTATATTGGCATTCTATTGTACGATAAACATTCATCCAATTGCCAATTACCTTATTAATTTTCAATAATAATACTTTTTTATACATCCCGGTCCTCAATGTTGTTCTTATTCCTAGTCTTATCTTATTGAAAGAACAATTAGTTAGAAAGAACAGGCTATTAGAGAGTTAGATAATTTTGTTATTGTAAAAGTCAATAAACTTGATGTAATAGAAGCCCACAAGCTGGCTGTAGCAGTTAGGAAGGGTATGTAGGTGGCTTTGCTTTCTTGATTGTCAAAAAAAAAAAAAAACAATTAGTATTAGGTACTCCTGGAGTACCCAGTATTGTACTCCAGGGCCCAGGCCCAATCTAATAAAAGAGATTAAAATCCAGTTCATGAAATTAAATCATGCAAAGCTAAATTGACAAAAATAATAACTTAGAAAAATACTAACTCCATATATAATAAAAAGCTGGATGATAAAAAATCAAATCATTTCATTTCTACTTCACTACTTTCACTTTATCCCTCTCCATTTAAACTAAACCTGCAAATTTCTTCAATGTTGTCCTTTGAAGGCCAAAGTCAACTTCAAGATCATGTCCAAAAACAACATAAATTACCGAAATGCACATCAACAGAAGTAAGTATTTGTTTAATTTTGTTTATAAATTATTTCCCAATCGTACATTTATAACATGAAATTTGCAATTAAAACAAGCAAGTATGGTAAAACCAATTAAATGATAATAATGAAATACTAGATGAAAGAGTTGCATATTTAAAAACAATAATTATAAATAAGTTCTTGTTATTTTGATCAATTTTGTTTCTAGGCTTGTGTTATTCAGCATTGAATATTATATTATGTTATTTTGATTGTTAAGTCAGATCTATATTTCTAAAATTTGTTTTGTTATTATTTTCTTTAAATTATGTTATTTTGCTTAACATCTAATGTTATTTTACTTAAAGTCTAATGTTATTGTGGGTTGATCATCATGTGTTATTTTATTCTTTGGAAGTAGATTTGTTTTGGCAGAATTATTTCACGTTTTCTAAAACACTATATTTTAATTTGTTTCATAAATGATGATATTTTGTTTTAAGCCTAATGTTATTTTATTTTTATCATGTGTTATTTTAATGAAATCCTAACTTTGTGTTGTTTTGTTATTTTAATGTATCCTTTTATTATTCTAATTAACCTTTGAGTTAAGTTATTGTTATTTTGTTTAATATCTTATGTTATTTTTAGTAAAAGTTTAAGTTAATCGGTTATCAAGTTATGTGTTATTTTAGGTAAAACTTTGTGTTACTTCATATACAAATAATTGATGTTATTTTATTTAAATTATATTGTTATTTTGTTTTAAACATGTGATATTCAAATAAACCATATCTTATGTTCTTCTATTTTAAATTAGTGTTGTTTTTAATTTACAAAAGTTGCAATTGGAAGAAAGAATTGATTGAATTCACATAAATTGAAAGAAAATAGAGGAAACAAAATATAGCAGGAAGAAAAAGGAGGAAACAGGGAAGAAGAAAGTGATAACAAAACAACGTCATTTGACCCTGAACATGATGCTTCGATGCTTCAGGAGTAGGGTAGAAATTGTGTGTAGCACTGTAAAACTATTTACCATAATGGTCAAAGAATTTTGATCTATTCACGTCACCTACAAACTACAGTACAGTATTTAACTACTCCGTAGTTATGACTAGCTTAAAGTCCAAATTGCTGGCTCGGATTACCTCAAACTCATTTAATTTGTGCTGTATGCTTGTCTAAAATTTTTGTTTATTCATTGACATTGAGTTAGTCAATGAATAAACAAAATACAAAACAGTACTCTGATTATACTATGTAGTCAATGAATTTGATTTGGTCAATAATTAATGGTAATTGTTGCAAATCAAATACACGTAGAAAACCAAATTTGATTTTGTTTATACTTTGTAGTCAATGAATTTGATTTGGTCAATAATTGTACTGTTTATATTATGTAGAATTGTCTATAATACAAGATAATTGACTTGATTTTTGCTAAATAATTGCTGCAAAATCAAATCCACGTACAAAAAAGATTAATTAGTTTTAGTGCGTTTCTGGTACGGCCAGCCGTATGGTGCAGCAAGGTGTCACATCAGTAACCCTTTAAATAACCCCTCTAGTAACCTCACTTAAGTAACCCCACAAGTAACCCTTCAGGTAACTCCTCTAGTAATCCCTCTTAAGTAACCCCTAAGGTAACCCCCCACGTAACCCCTCTAGTAACCCTACTTAGGTAGCCCCTCTAGTAACTCATCTAGTAACTCCTTAAGTAACCTTTTAAATAACCTCCGACCGAGTAACCCTTGACCGGATCTAGTAGCCCTTGACCTACCACCAACGAAAAACTACCACCCACCCAGAACCACCACCAACGAACCACTACCAACCTAAACCACCAACGAAACCAGATCTAGAACCCAGAACCACCAAACCACCACTACCCACCCACGAAACCACCACGAAACCACTTCTACCCATAATGTTTGGCCTCATACACTCTGCTGATATCAGGGGCATGAAGTGTACATTGAGAATTTGCTCTTAAAAGTTTACTTTCAGAGAAGAATAAAAGACAATATTCTATTTTTGTGCCCCAGCAAAATTTTATACTTTCATTAATTGTGATGGTACAATAATTACTCGCAATTGGAATGTTTGAAGGTCCACTCTAGGCTCATCTACTGTTGCAAATCATTGCAGGTCGGCCATTGATTGTTAGAAAGAGAAAGTTAGCAAGAGAAAATGGAGGAAAGGGAGGAGAGAGAGAAAATTCAAAAGAAAAAAAAAAATTGTGACTAGCCTTACGGTGCGTCCAGCCGCATATAAATCTTTGTGAATTAGTTTGTATTAATTATCTTTTGTGATCGATTTAATTTACTTTATTAGTGAGTATGAAGTTTATATAAAACTAAGAGAAATTTGGAGATAGATAAAAGCGTGTTTTTAATTTGTTAAATAATTTCATTAGATGTATTCATTTACACTTGAAAAGGGAAAGGACAGTTGTCAAAAATTTATTTATGAAACAACATTGAAAGATTAAATGAGAAAGAGGAATACGAGGAGTGCCGTAAATCTTCTCTTGTAAAAAACAATGAAGAACACATGGTATTATGACATGCAAATTTTATGAATTAAACTGATAAGCATGAGTCCATACATAGGATGACAAAAGTCCAAATAACACTAACTGACACATGAACTTATACCTGGCACCAAATTGTTGAAAAATAGTAAATTTGACATAAAGGCACTAAACACTCAAGTTGAGTCCACTTTAATGATGTAATTGCGAGGGTTTTTCTGGTTTCTTTTAGGGTTCTCTTTGGGAGAGTTTTTCTGATTTTTCTTACGGTTTCTTCCATGGAAAGTTAAGGTTAATCTAGCCTCCATTGATATATATATATATATATATATATATATATATATATATATATATATATATATATATATATATATATATATATATATATATATATATATATATATTGTGCTTTTAGGTTTTGTTTTACTCTTTTTCCTTTTCTCGATCCCCTTCTTTTTCATCTCTTTTTTTTTATTTTTTTATTTCAATTGTGAATCTTTGTAGGGGTTTCCACCGGTGTCTGTAAGTCTAAAAAAACTTTTTAATTACTTTCAATAAATGAATCTCATCTTTAAGATGGTGGTTATTTTATTAGGTTTAATTTTTTTTATTTGTTCATCTGTCGATAATTGAAGATTTAGGGTTTCATAATATTTGAAAGTTTTTAGAAGATCATAAAGAATATTTTCACTCAAATAACTATTTATCAAGACCTAAACCATGGATTCACAGAGCAACACCTAGCGTAACACAAAGCTCGTGAAAATGCAAAAACAACATCAAAGAGACCAGTTACCTGTTATCTATAATAACAGGTCTCTTTGATATTTCTTTTTTCAAAAAAAATAAAAATAAAACTGAACATCAATTTTTATTTTTATTTTTTTTACTGGTTAGTCACATGCACCACCGTGCGCATGAATAGGTCCGCCCCTAATGGATTACTTCGTCAGTGTTATAGGGGTTACTCGGTCAATATACTAGTTACTCCCTCCGTTTTTAAATACTAGCTCCACTTTCCTTTTTTGATTTGGCCGTTTTTAAATACTTGCTCCATTTCCTTATTTACTGGTTAGTCACATGCACCACTGTGCGCATGAATAGGTCCGCCCCTTTGGATTACTTCGTCAGTGTTATAGGGGTTACTCGGTCAATATTACTAGTTACTCCCCCCGTTTTTAAATACTTGCTCCACTTTCCTTTTCTGATCTGGCCGTTTTTAAATACTTGCTCCATTTCCTTATTTGGAAAGCTTTTGCAATATTTAATTAATTTCTCTCACATAGTGGACCCATCATTAATCATATTTTATTAATTTCATGTTCTCTCTCCTCCAATTCTCTCCACTACTTTTGCTTTTTACAAGTTTTTTATTCTTCCACCAACCCCACTACCTTTATATTTTATTACTTTCTCCAATGTCTCCTAAAACTCCGCGCATGAAGAAATGGAGCAAGTATTTAAAAACAGAGGGAGTACTTTGTTTTTTTACAACCGGTCATATGGTGTGGCCTACCACATACTAGATGAGTTGATGTAGACACCTGATTGTGTCTTCCCAAAAGCCAAACACAGTGATGAGTATTTTTCACGTCATTGATTATCCAATAAGGTGAGTTGAAGAGTCTCGTGAATTTCTCTTTTTCTAAATGTTATAATTCAAAAATAATTCATTTCGTGTTTCGAAAATCGTTCATTTCGTGTCCTAATAATGAAAAACGTCCAATCCAGTTTAGTTAGTTCATAATATGGGTCCAATAATTGTGTAGTTGGATGGGGCTCGAAAAGAGTTTTCCAACGATAAATTATAAGCCCAATTCCGAGTTATAACGAAGAATTTATAGCCAAAATACTAAACTGAGCTTAAATCGAGTTTCATATGCAGTCCCAATGATCATGTGGAGGGTCCATTAATTTTAATTATATTCCGAAAGCCATTAGGATTTATCTTAATTTTCTAGAATTATCGAGAATGTTATTTTAAGTTATAAAGGCATTAGGATTAATTATTAATATTTATTTTGAAAGCATAATGATCAAGAATTCTACATCTGATAAAATAAGTGTTTTTAAAAGGATTTAAATCTGGTTTAATAAAGATAAGTACGGACTCCGGCTAACCCAATTTTATTGAAAGTCGGATCCCGTACACAATCTCATCATACGGAATCTATCGCGCTGCGATAAATCCATCGCGTCGCGATAAACCTATCGCGCCGCGATAGAATCTGTTTTACTCCGAGTCGGATTCTGACTCGTTTTCTGATCGTTTTCTGTCATTTTCTCTATAATAAATAGGGGCAATTTTCCCCGTTTTCAATCATCCACAAATATCATCTATCTTCTCTTTCTCTCTCTAAGCTAAAACTTATTCTTTCTCTCTCTCTCTTGATTTTCTAAGCCTTTTTCTAAACCTTTTCAAAACTTTTCATACACTCATACACCATACGTCCTTCATGAGACGCCAATACACTTAGCCAAGCTCGAAGTTGCCTTAGACCTCGACGTGAAAGGTTGATAGTTTTAAAGGTTTGGTCCCAAATCTATATTTCAATTAATATTATTCGTGCAGCGATAGTGCTGACGCAACGCGATAGTCCCATCAGTTGGGCAATGGTTCGGTTTTCTGCTCAGGTCTTTGCGTCGAGTCTAATTTGTTTAGTTAGTTAATAACCGAGGTCAAATTCAGTCGTTAATCGAGTCTAGTCACATAATCCTATGGTCTTTACACGAGTCTCAAGCATATCACTTTCACTCACTAGTCAAAGGCATACACTTTGTATATATATCACTATGACCATGTCTAAGAGTCTTGTGTGCATTTTTTCCTTCACTTTTTAGGGGGGTAAGTCGGATATTATCCTCCCAACATAAACCATGTTCCCCATACTTGATTCCCAAAATATGCACCCATTTTTTGTTTTTTCTTAAACCTATAAAAGTCAAAGTCAATTCGAGTTGAGTCATTAAAACTTAAAAGAGTCAATGGTTTAATATTACAGCACTTGGTCAAGGAGAGAAGGGCGTCTAATCAAGGACAACACCTTCGTTCAAGTACTACTTTTTAATAAACCGATCCGACACAAAAAAAAAAGTTTGTAATAATGGCTAGTCAAGAAGAAGTTGATAAACTCAAGCAGACTGTCAATGGACTAGCTGAAATGCTCAAGGAGCTCATTATGCAAGTCAACGACCCTAGCCGATAAGTGCCAGTCGATACCATCAAGCGCATCGAAGATAGCCTCATCCAAATATTTAATGACTACAAGTTCCACGGGATTAGCTCTCAAGGGGTCTCAATGGACAAAGAACTTCGTCCGCAAAAGTTCAACGCCAATGACATCCCTAATTTCAAGCCAATTGACAATCTTAATTTTCATTTAAGGGCTTTCAAGACAATTATGAATATTAAGGCAATTGATAAGAGTAGGGGTGTCAATTTGGATTATCGAATCGAGTCTGATATGGTCGGGTTAGGTCGGGTTAATTTTTAAAGTTAAGTCATACTAAATTGTTATGTTCACGCGAGTCCAAATCTGAATCGGATATTTTTCGGATCGGGTCGGGTCGGGTGTGCTTTTGACACCTTTAGATAAGAGGGTATTTCCTTCACTTTTCCCACTTTCTCTTGAACCTGTATGTCAACAATGGTTCTTCTCTTTAGATAAAGAAAAGATCGTTGTTTAGGAGTCTATTACAAATGCCTTCATTGATAGGTATAAGTGTAACATTCAAGTTGAAACTGATCATAGGGAACTTAAAATGCTTAAACGAAAAGAGAATGAAGGTTTCACCTCATTTTACAATAGATGGAAAGAAACTTCCGCTAGGATGATTGAAATTCCAAAAGAGAAATAATCTGTAAGGATGTTCATTAAGGACCTCTAAGATAAATATCAAAAACACTTGAAATATCAATGCAACCTAAATACATTCAAAGATGCTACAACATAGGCATTGATATCGAAGATGATCTTGCAAAACAGAAAGCTGCTAACAATAGTAACAACAGTGGCTGGAAAGGAAAGAAGAACGACAATCCTTCTTTTGCCGAAAACACCTACTCTAGTAACAATGTTAGTACCTTTAACCTTAATGATGTTTTAGCCATGGATAATCAAAGGCCAAGAAAGCAACTAAGAAAAGAGTTCACCCCTATTGGGATGAGCTATGACATCGCCTTCGATCGACTCCATGCCAAGGGACTCATCACTCCCATTTGACCTCGTCAAGATCCAGCACTCGTAAATTAAATAGATCACCCAACTGGGCTTCAAGGTAGGGGACATACTACCGAGAGTTGTTGGAAATTAAAAGAGGCCATCCAACGTTTGATCGATAATAACAAGCTTCCCATTCCTCCATCCTGCAACAAGGCTGAGTGATGATAAGCACAAAGCAATAGGCGAGCTTCAACGACACGATTCGTGATTTCTTTTCATATTTTTGATTTCCTTACCCCTTAATAAGTCTAGCATAGACACCCTTCATTTTCATTAGATTTAGTAGAGTTTGATTTTATACTTTTCCATTTCAATAAAATTAACATTTATTTCTTTGCATATGATCATTGCATTAGAAAAAAAAAAACAAAAAAAAAAAATCATTGTCGGACTAAGCACAAGGTATACCAATGATTTGAGGAACCCCTTGTGGCCGCATCATGTCACCATTACCCTTTTCATTCATTACACAATCCTTTCTTGATAAACCACATTGAGCTTCGTTTAACGATTGACCTTTCTTTTTTCAACCCATATCTACTCAACCTTGGGATGGGATGGTGTGCAACTTATGCAATTTCCAAATACAAAAGCTTAAGTGATTTTTATCAAAGTTTCAAAAGTTCAAAAAAGCAAATAGCAATAAAAGTGCGTAAAAGGGCAAGTGTTCCAATGTCTTTGATATGAACATGTCTTAGATTGCGTCTCTTATTGAGTGCTTGGTACCGTGCCTAAGAAACATGAATACCAAGTGAGTGGTAGACCACATGATCGAAATTGCCAACACTTATAAAACAGGATTTGAAGAAAATGCAAAGAAAAAAAGAGAGAAAAAATAAACAAAAAAAACTTCAAAATCAAGAAATCTCAAGCATACAAATACATAGATTTAAATGCAAGATTGCACACCTTTGGGGCTTATTTTGGGTCTTAATTCTTTATCCCTTCTTCTTCAACCTTTAGCCTAACCCCGTTACAACCCTTTAAAAGACCTCCTTGAGGTATATACAAACTTGTGCGAGGTTCGGCTAGAGCTACGTTCGGCCTGATCCCTAACGGATACGTAGGGAACCTCATATGGGGGTGCGGCCGTAATAATTATGCATTCACATTCACATTTACATTTATAAATGATCATATTAAGGGATCTCCAATTCTCATCCCTATTCATTTAGAGCTAGACTTGGGGGCTTGATCCTTACTTCATTAGCCACCCAGCCTAAGAGTCACCATCATTTGACTCTTCTCAAAATGGTTTTCCACACCCTTAGCCTTTGCGGCCTAACCTTAGTGCCACTTGCACACACGTCACAGATACATAGCTAAATAATTCTTCCCTTAGGAACCCTTTTTTCATGAAATCTTCATACATCTGTTGCAGTATGCCTTGTCCTCTTAGATCATTCATCACTCATATATAATCATCATTGCATCACAAAGTATGAAGTGCTTAGCCTCTGCGCCTAAGTTACCCAAATATTTTCATCATTCAATCATCAACTGAGATAGTCTAGGATGCTACATTCCTTGCACCATGAGATACAACATCAACACATACACTTAGTTAAGCTCATCGCTTGATTCACTCTTTTCCTTGTGAGGGAGTTCAAAATTGTCACTTTTCATCAACACTTCACACTTCATCTTTTTCACGTCTTTATTTTTCGGGAAAATGTCAGTACCCTCTATAAAATGACGGAAATTTTTTTGCTTGACTGCATTTTCGACTACACAACACAATGCACACAAAAGTCATGCACATCGAGTCATGTTGTGTCATCACATCAAGTTAAGTCTGCACACATATGTCAAAACACATTAAGTCGAGTTGATCCAAACACATTAAGTCACACAATGAGTCAAGTAACACCAAGCCTTGGGTCAACCTCAAGATAACTATAAACATGAGAAAAGTCCTATAATCCAAAATATAGATGCAGGTACACTAAATCCTTTAAGGACGAGTAGCCTTTACAAAAGATATAAGGCAAATTGATGAGCGAAAAGACGTAAGTTTTCCAAGGCGTGAAGACGAGAAGATTTAAGAAGACGGCTCAAAGCGTAGTGGTCTTCAACGACATTCCCTAAGATGTGGAAGATGTCACCTTGATTTGAGAAGACAGCTCGAGGCATAGTGGTCTTTGACAACGTTTCCTAGGATGTAAAGGTTGTCACCCAATTTGAGAAGATAGCTCGAGGCGTAGCAATCTTGGACAGCGTTCCCTAAGATGTGGAGGTTGTCAAGCAAAACAACTTTGATTCGAAAAAATTGATTGTATCCTGAGAATTGGATGATTCACATTGCAAGTTTCTCGAGGCGTAGAGACCTATTATTATCAGAAAAGTTTTCCCAAGATGTAGAAAATTATCAATCGATGCACACTTCCCAAGGCGTAGAGTTGACGACTGTGTCCCAAGTCATGGGTACTTAGTGGAATTTCACTTGCGAGCTACTCGAGGTATAGAAGCTCACGATAGGACTCCCAAGGCGTGGAAACTATTAAACTTCCCAAGGCGTGGAAAATCATCATTCAAAAGACTGCTCAAAGCATAGGAGCCTATGACATATTGCCTGAGGCGTGGAAATTTGTCACCTTTCACTTGTGGGTTGCTTAAGGCGTAGAAGCTCACTATAGAATTCCCGAGGCATGGAAGATCGTCATCTAGTGCATTGCTCGAGGTGTAGTGGTTCACGTAAGAACTCCCGAGGCGTGGAAGATCATCATCTAGTTGGTCGCTCGAGGCGTAGTGGTTCACGATAGAACTCTTGAGGCGTGGAAGATCATCATCTAGTGGGTCGCTCGAGGCGTAGTGGTTCACAACAGAATTCCCAAGACGTGGAAAATTATCATCCGGCGGATTTCTCGAGGCTTAGGAAACTACCAAACGTGTTTGTTGCCATGTACGGGTGCCAAATACGCATTTCTTTCCCCTTAACTCCTTTATTTGTGGAACTAATGCTAATTTGTAGGTATCGGTGTTAAAAAGAGTGATTTAAGATCACATAACATTCTGAATCATTCTTTGTCCCTATCGATTTACGTTGACTTTTGTTTTCCAAACTTATGTTTCTCCAAATTCAGTCAAAGTGGGAGCTTCTATAGACACTTGATTGTGTCTCCCCAAAAACCAAACCCAGTGATAAGTATTTTTCATGTCATTGATTATCGAGTAAGGTGAAAAATTGAAGAGTCTCATGAATTTCTCTTGTTCTAAATGTTTTAACTAAAAATAATTTATTTTGTATTTCAAAAGTCGTTCATTTCGTGTCCTATTAACGAAAACGTCCAATCCAATTTAGTTTGGTCCACCATCTCGGTCCAATAAATGTGTAGTGGGATGGGGATCGAAAAGAGCTTTACAATGATATATTATAAGCCCTTTCCAACGATATATTATAAGCCCAATTTCGAGTTATAACGAAGAAGTTATGGCCAAAATACTAAACTGGGCTTAAATCGAGTTTCATATGCAGGCCCAGTGATCATGTGGAAAGTCCATTAATTTTAATTATATTTCTAAAGCCATTAGGATTTATCTTAATTTTCTAGAATCTAGAAGGTTATTTTAAGTTCTAAAGGCATTAGGACTAATTATTAATATTTATTTTGAAAGGATAATGATCAAGAATTCTACATGAGATAAAACAAGTGTTTTTAAAAGGATTTAAATCCGGTTTAATATAGATAAGTACGGACTACGATTGTAACACCCCCAAATCCTTCTCTACGGAAATACTAGAAAAATACGTATAATTATACCATAGAGATAAACTTAGTTGTATTACCGCCGCGTGATTACGCAAGGCTACAAAACTTACTAAATAAAATCAATACTTTGCAGCGGAAACTTCAACACTCTTTTATTAAATAAAAACCATAATAATCATTGTCATGAGTACTCATGAAGACATTCCTGGGACTCCAAATGCTCACATATTGACTTCACCTTAAATTAGTCCACACTGCTTACCATTACGGTAAATAGGGCGAACCAAAATAAATAGGAAATATGAATTAGCAAAATATGCTAAGTATGATAAGTGCAAGATAATTAAATTCAATAAAGTAGCAAACATGATTTTAAAACCAATTCCAATAGTTAAACTAATAATTGCAATTCATGATTTAAAACCATTTCCAATATTTCAATTCAACCATTCCAATGATTCAATAATAATTAATCAAACTAATTCCTTTAAATATCCAAATTCCTCACCCAAGTGTGCACACCCCCCAAGCTAGTCTCCTTATGTTGCAAGGCTATTTTTGAGGAAAGACTCGGTCATACAAAGTCCAAAGTCCTATCAAATAAACCAAATCCGCATAGTGGGATTACTAACATGCTTATAAAGTTTTAATAATAATTATCAATAATTCCATAAATCCTTTTTAATAATTCCAACATAATTCACAATCCTTTTTATTAAATTCCAGATGCTTTCAAAACCAAACCTTTAAAACATGATTAATAATTTAATTAATCAAGACATGATATAAAATCAACCCTTAATTTATTTATTAAAAACAATCCTTTAATCATACTTTTTATTTCATAAACCATAACTCAATAAAATCATAATAACAAGATCAATTTATTAAAACACACATTAAAATCAGATTTTATTTCATAAATCATAATTCAAATCAATTTAATTCAATCACCAATAAAAATCATATAAAACATGTTATTCAAACCAATCACTTTCAATGGTATCTAGCCACCTAAACGTACCTCGATCCTTGTTTAGCAAAATCATACAAAAGAACTCAAGAACCTTGATTGAACACACCCCACATATAAATATAACCTTAATTCATATAAGGTTAACAAATAATCACAACAATTAAAATAAAAACCCCAACTATATATACATGAACCTTTTAAATTATTTTCTGATAAACATCATAAAAAATATGATTTTATTTAATTAAAACTAGTCATAATAATTTTTATAAATCTCCCATAATAATTATAATTAATTAAATAAGAGAAGAGAAGAAGAAAAGATAGAAAACCAAGGAGAAGGGGAGGAGGAGGTGGCGACAACTAGTAGCTGCTGTGGTTGGTGGTGGTCAGCGACTTGTGGCGGCAGGTGGCACCGAAGGTAGTGGTGGCGGTGTACGGTGGAGGTGGTGGTGCGCACAAGTAGGAGAAAAGAAAAGAAAGAAGAAGAGAATTTGAGAGAGAATTAAGTAAAATTATGAGAATTGGTGTAAGTGTTTGGTCATGAAATAAAGGGGTATTTATAGGCTAGTATGGGCATGAATTATGGCAGGAAAATGTAGGAAGAATTATGGCAAGAAGAGTTATGGAAATACTTGGAGAAGTGAATAAATAAATATGAAAAGTTTTGATATTAAGGTGATTGTGCATAATAAAACTATGGAAGGTGTGTTGCCATGAAAAATAATATGGTAAGGGAGATTACTTGGGAATAATCAAGGGAAATAAAAGGTAGGAAAATATGATGATCAAATATTAAGAAGATGGAACAATAGAATTAAGGAAAATACTATATTTTAAGGAGATAATTAAAAATACAAATTTCCAAAATAAATCACCCAAAAATCCAATGTAATGGCCGAAAATTTTGAGCTCCAAATATTCAGACCATCTAGTTGCATTTAAGGAAAGTTTTTTCTAGATTTTAAGGAATAAAAATAATTGTGTAAATAATATTTATTGTATAAAATAAATAATTAATTAATTAAATACCAATTATTCACCAATAAAATAACTATGAAAATTAGATCCAAAATTCCTAGCTACTATTTGGGAATTTTCAAACCTCTTTAACAAATTAATAAAATATTGTTTTTGCTTTAGTTAGAATATCCGAAATAATCCGGTTTTTAAGATAAAATAAATGGATAATAAATCTTATCCAAAATATAAAAATAATAATTAGGTTTCAAAATATTTTGGCACCAAAATTCAAATATCATTTTATCTCTAAAATTCAAATAGTAAGTTCATTTACTAAAATACCCTTTTTATGAAATAATAATTAATTCATTAATTAGGAAAATAGATATGAAAATACGAGGTATTACAGTCTACCCCCCTTAAAAGAAGTTTCGACCCGAAACTTAGCCAAAAAGAAACAAAAATCCTTTTATGGTTTTGGTTCATGCACATCCTAACTTAAGACTCCAAACAAAATCAAGAAAAACTCGAAATCACTCAAAAATGACTCGAAAAACAAACGCGCGAAACTCTATCACCCTCTACCCCACTTAAAAGGAGTTACGCCCCCGTAATTCGACCACTAACCTTAGGCAAACAGCTTTGGGTAACGTTTCCTCATATCAGCCTCAGCTTCCCATGTAGCCTCCTTTATTTTCTGATTCGACCACAATACTTTCACAATACTCACATCCTTGTTCCTTGTGCTCTTCACTTTGGAATCTATAATTTTTACTGGTCTTTCCTCATAAGTCAAATTCTCATCCATCTCAATGGTTTCTGGTTGCAACACATGTGTCACATCAGGGATATACTTTCGAATTTGGCTCACATGGAACACATTGTGATCCTTTTCTAGCTCACTTGGCAAATCCAACTTATAAGCCACTTTTCCCACTTTCTTAATGATCTCATAAGGCCCTATGTACTTTAGGCTCAGTTTCCCCTTCTTCCCAAACCTCATCACACCTTTCATGGGTGAAATCTTAAACAGATGCTTTTCTCCTTCTTCATATTCTTCCTTTCTCCTTTTAAAATCAGCATAGCTTTTCTGTTGATCTTGGGCTGCTTTAATCTTTTCTTGGATCAACTTGACCTGCTTCACCATATCCTCAATCATCTTTGGCCCAAGTACCATAGTCTCATTTATATCATTCCAACAAACTGGGCTTCTACACTTACGACCATACAAAGCTTTAAACGGTGCCATTGCAATGCTTGCATGGTAACTGTTGTTGTAAGAGAACTCTATCAAATCCAAGTGGTCTTCCCAAGACCCTTGATACTCCATCACACAAGCTCTCAACATATCCTCCAATGTCTGAAACATTCTTTTCGTCTGACCATCTGTCGCAGGATGAAACACTGTGCTCATTAACAACGTTGTTCCCATCGCCTTTTGCAAACTTTTCCAAAAGTTATACAAAAATTTTGAATCTCTATCCGAAATGATATCCGTGGGTACCCCATGGTACTTCACCACAAACTTCACATAAGCTCTCCCCAACCGATCCATAGTCCAAGTACTCCTCATGGGTATGAACGCTGCTGACTTCGTCAACCTGTCCACTATTACCCAAATAGTGTCATTCCCTGCCTTGGTCTTTGGTAAGGCTCCCACAAAATCCATAGAAATTGAATCCTACTTCCATTTGGGCACCTCAAAGGATTGGACCTTTCCTTGAAGCCTGTGATGCTCAATCTTCCCTTTCTGACTTGTCAAACACTTAGCCACAAACTCAGCCACTTCTCTTTTCATATTGGGCGACCAAAAAGTCTTCTTCATGTCCTTATACAACTTATCCCCTCCAGAATGCATTGAATAAGGAGAATTATGGGCCTCTTCCATCAATCTCTGCTTTAGATCTCCACGATTCTGCGGTACACACGTTCTTCCCTTAAAACGAATACTACCCTCATCACCAATGGTGAAATCCAACACTTGACCTTCATCAATCTTCTTTTTGATTGCCTTTAACTTCTAATCCTCCAATTGACTTTCCCTTATCTCATCATAAATGGATGGTTGAATCACCAAGGCATTCAACATCCTAGTAACTTCACCATGCTCCATCACTTCCAAGTTCAACTTTTGAAACTCAACACTTAGCTAATTTGGCACTACCATCACATTCATTGAATGTTCTAACTTCCTGCTCAAAGCATTTGTCACCACATTAGCCTTTCCTTCATGGTACTGAATATCCAATGTGTAGTCACTCATGTACTCCAACCATTTTCTCTGCCTCCCATTCAAATGCTTTTGGGTGAAAATGTACTTTAAACTCTTATGATCCGTGAAAATCCTACAAGTCACCCCATATAAGTAATGTCTCCAAATCTTCAAAGCAAACACTATTGCAACTAACTCCAAATCATGGGTTGGATAATTCCCTTCGTGAGCCTTCAATTGCCTCGAGGCATACGCAACCCTTCGACTTTGCATCAGAACACATCCTAGTCCAAACCTCTATGCATCACTATACAGCTCATACAAATCACTTCCATCTGGCAGAGCCAGCATAGGTGTTGTAGTTAAACTTTCTTTCAAGATCTTAAACGCCTCTTCACACTTTGGAGACCATGAGAACTTATGCTCCTTTTTCATTAAATTTGTCATGGGCTTTGCAATCTTTGAAAAATATTTCACAAACCTTCTTTAATAGCCTGCCAAACCCAAGAAGCTCCTCACATCCGACACATTCTTTGGGGTTGGCCAATCACTCACAGCTCGAATCTTGCTTGGGTCCACCGCAACTTCGTCCTTGGAAATCACATGGCCCAAAAATGCTACCGTTTTCAACCAAAATTCATATTTTGACAGCTTGGCATACAACTGGTGTTCCCTTAAACTCGACAATACTTGCCTCTAATGCTCCTTATGCTCATCTTCATTCTTTGAATACACCAAGATATCATCGATAAACACCAACACAAACTTGTCTAAGTATGGCATGAAAATCCTAGGCATCAAATTCATGAACACTGCTAGTGCATTGGTCAAACCAAATGGCATGAATGTAAACTCATAATGACCGTAACGGGTCCTGAAAGCACTCTTTGAAATATCTTGCTCCGCAATTCTCAAATGGTGATACCCTGATCTCAAATCTATCTTTGAAAATACTCCTGCTCCTTTCAGCTGATCAAATAAATCATCGATCCTTGGCAATGGATACTTATTCTTTATTGTCACCTTATTCAATTCTCGATAATTGATACACAACCTCATACTTTTATCCTTTTTCTTTACAAACAACACTGGAGCTGCCCAAGGCGAGGAACTAGGTCAAATGTAACCTTTCTCCAACAAATCATCCAACTGAATCTTCAACTCCCTCATCTCAGCTAGAGCCATCCTATATAGAGCCTTAGAAATAGGTCTAGTGCCAGGCACTAGGTCGATAGTGAACTCAACATCCCTTAATGGTGGCATACCAAGAATGTCATATGGAAACACATCTGGAAACTCTTCCACAACAAGAATACTCTCATCACCTTTCATTTCCTCACTTTCAATCTTTTGAGCACTATGTAAAAACAGCAGACAACCCCTCTTAACTAGCTTCTGCAGTTGCATTGCAGAAATAATTCTGAACCCTGAACTTTTCCCTTCCCTTTTATACACCACTCGAGCCTTACTTGGGCTAGTCAAAGTAACCTTTTCGGCCGCACAATCGATCTTTTGCTTCATAATTTCCCAACCAATCCATACCCAAAATTACATCGAAATCCTTTAAATCGAACTCGATCAAATCTAACAGATTCTTTTCCCTAGAAATGGATATAGGCACATTGAAAAACAACTTGGAACAACTCCTCACTTCCCCAGATGGAATAGACACATCTAGAGAAATCGACTCAGGACTTTCTAACCCAAGACTTCCAACTACTCTCTTAAAAACAAAAGGATAGGACGCCCCAAAATCAAACAAGACCGTCACAGCGAAAGAACTTATAGAGAAAACGCCAATTACCACATCATTAGCAGACTCAGCCTCACGGCTATTTATCACTAACACACAACCCTTTGGGGCATTTCCCGCACTGCCACTGGTTCTAACCTTGGGTGTAGGTTCACTAGACTGGGGTGGTTTATTGGGAGCACTAGACTCTTTCACCTTCCCTGACTTGACGTCACCCTCTTTCTTGAAACACTCATACTCACGGTGTCCCAACTTCTGGCAGTAACGATAGGTTACCGAATTCCCCTCACAGTCCTTCCCTGGGTGGTCTTTCTCACACCTCTTATAGATGTAATTCCTCTTGGGTCTATCACCCCTTTGGTTTCCATTCCCCTTAGCATTGGATGATTGGCCTCCATTCCCTTTCCCATAGCTTCCCTTGTTGTCTCTTCTCTCAAAATTCCCTTAGTAGTTATCATTGGGCTTATGCCTCTTTTCACCCCTGTAAAAAGAGTCCGGGTTCTTCCTTTTCTCTCCAACATGCTCCATTTTTTTCCCCTTGATTCCGTATAGATGGGCTGCACGGCCATACACTTCATCTAGGGTCTCAAAGGTCACTCCCCCTAGCTTCCCTTGAAGGGTTAAGGTTAAGCCTTGCTCAAATCTCCGAGCTTTGATGGTTTCGGTAAGAACTACTTCCGGGGCAAACCTCATCAACTCAATGAACTTATTGTAGTATTAACTGATTGACATGTTCCTTATCCTTAGCTTGGTAAACTCCATGCACTTCTGCTTTCTCAGGTAGGAAGGGTAAAACTTTTCTCTCAAGACTTCCTTGAACTCATCCCACCCAAAGTTTGATTTCTTCAACAGCTCATCTATTCTTTGGGCCCACCATAAATCAGCTTCATCTCTTAGATAATAAACCCCATTATTCACCCTCAGCTCACTTGGGCAATTGATTGCATCAAAGAACTTATCAAACTCCCTAATCCAGTTTTCAAGGCTAGTAGGGTCCTCTTTTCCCAAGTAAACAGGTGGTTTGGTTGTAGCAACTCTCTTGAAAACCTCACTGTAAGAGTTAAGGTCAAAGCTTCGGTTTCCTTTGTTTACCACTTTCGTGATTGACATTGGGAAAATGTAGGTCGTTATCTAATCTTTCCTAGAGCCAAACAAATTTATAAACACTTAACAAACCTAAATACGAGTATAAAGGCAAGTTAAGGGTCGAACCCAAAGGAACGGTAATGTTCAAGCGCTCTCAATTATGCGTTTAAGCTAGGTCGAAGCCAAAGATAAGAGAGAACACTAACAACTAACAAACAAACAACCAAAGAAATAAAACACTAGGGAATAGGGATCAACAAGTAATCATGACAATTGTAGTAACTCGGGAACAACATGCAAATCAAAGGTTGCGAAAACTAATAGTAAGAGAAATCAAAAGAGCTCAACAAGCTATCATCTAGAGGTCTAACTAGCGCCAACTACGATAGACTCTAACTAGGAACGTCACTAACCGAACTCAATCGACAATTGTGAGCTACAAATCAATGGTCCGTATCAATGTAGACTTACAATGCAATCTAGCATAATTCTCAAGGCCTAATCGAATTACACACATGCACAATTTCCATTAATCACTTTAATCTCAACAATTAATCAACACAATTCCCAAATTAAGCACAATCAATCAATCATACAAGTTTCACCCATTCCCTAGCCAAAAAACTACTCTAACATCATCATTTAATCAATTAACAACTAAGGAAATAAATAATCAACAATATATGAAGAACAACTACACTAATCAAGCATCAAACATCAAAATCAATCCAAACAAACTTGAATATTAAACAAAGCAATAAAATGAGATAGAGTTAGAAATGCTCATTGATAATAGAGAAGATCTTCAACACAACTGTCACCATTGAATCTTCAATCTCTCAATCACCATTGAAATTCCTCACTTTCTCTCTCTAAATCTACTCCTAAACTAACCCTAAAACTACATAGAGAAGCTCTCAACTAAGCTAAAATTATGATCAATGATTATCTCTAATCTTTCTCTAATTCGGATTACAAGTAGATATTTATAGGAGGCGCAAAACGAAACCGAGCAAAAACAGGGACCCGGAGCAGGGCGCCCGCGCAAGGGGGCTGCGCGCCCATGCCCGTGGATTGCGCGCCTGCGCTCCTCTGGGTTTCTTCGGTTCTTCTCGAGGCTTCGTGCGTTTGCTAATGGCTTCGAATGAGCACACCGAATGATGATGATGGACACCAAGGAGGCAGATCCTAAAGCACTTGACAGTGGGTTCAACACCACTCCTTCATGAGAGTGCGACTTGAGAGCGCAAGAGCTAGAACTTGGAGAATCTGCTTCCTTGCATCACCATCAAGGGAGGTAGGAGGGGGAATTGACTCTCCGATTGGTTTTTCAACACTCAAAAACTCTTGGTCCTCATCACCCTCAAACATCCAACTTCCCATGGAAACTACTTCATCCTCCTCATCATCTCTCTCTTTCCTCACAACTTCTCCACGCTTCAAAAATTGCAATGTCCCATCCTTCATAACTTGAACTACCATTTCCTCAACATTAAGAGAAACCAAAATTTTAGTTTCTCTTCAACTCCATCTAAAGGCTCAATGGAACAAAATTCAAATTGGGAAGGAGGTTCAAAATGCAAACTCTTTCTTGGAACATCCATCTCTACACCCTTTTCCTCACTCATAGGTTCTCTAACATCCTCCTTACACATTTTGGAGCTATCAAAACAATTATCATCATCTTCCATATCTACCAATGTGGTAGAAACTTCATTTACATTCAACATTGATGACAATTCATTTCTCATCTCCTCATTCCTCCTAAGAACATCCTCATTACTCTCTTCCAACTTTTTCAACATTTCCATTTGGCTTCTCATAATCTCCAAATATCTCATCTCATGAGGAGACTCAAAGCTAGATTCTAAAGATTAGAAAGGTGAAGAGCATTGAGGAGCATCGTGGGGAAAGGAATAATGTACAAGCATGCGGGGATCAATATTAAAGATATGAGTGGCACCATCAAAATGGGGGATGGGGGCACAAGTAGGCATGCAATATTCATCATACATGGAACATGGAACATCACAACTATCAATAGAAACATTTGAATAACCATGACCATGATCATAAGTATCTCTAGCAAACCGTACATAAAAGTCCCAAGCATCATCGATTGACAATGCTCAAAATCTACCATTAAAAATGCTTTCAATAATGTCTCTAGTTTGCTCATTCAAATCATGATAACAAATCTCGCAAGCCTCCCAAAGATCACAACCATGGTAACTAATGAAGTTCTCTAGTCTATTAAAGTACACCCAAAATGGCTCATTCTCAAATTGAGAAAACACGATACTTTCCATTTTTTTTCTTTCAAAACAAGAAAAAATCAAATAAAATAAAAGTATATACAAAGACCTAGACTCAAGCAATCAAAAACACTCAAACATAGACACCGTTCCCCGGCAACGGCGCTATTTTGACGTACGGAAAATGTAGGTCGTTATCTAATCTTCCCTAGAGCCAAACAAATTTATAAACACTTAACAAACCTAAATACGAGTATAGAGGCAAGTCAAGGGTCGAACCCAAAGGAACGGTAATGTTCAAGCGCTCTCAATCATGCGCCTAAGCTAGGTCGAAGCCAAAGATAAGAGAGAACACTAACAACTAACAAACAAACAACCAAACAAATAAAAACACTAGGGAATGGGGATCAACAAGTAATTATGACAATTGTAGCAACTCGGGAACAACATGCAAATCAAAGGTTGCGAAGACTAGTGGTAACAACAATCAAAAGATCTCAACAAGCTATCTCCTAGAGGTCTAAGTAGCGCCAACTATGATAGACTCTAATTAGGAACGTCACTAACCGAACTCAATCGACAATTGTGAGCTACAAATCAATGGTCTGTATCAATGTAGACTCACATTGCAATCTAGCATAATTCTCAAGGCCTAATCGAATTACACACATGCACAATTTCCATTAATCACTTTAATCTCAACAATTAATCAACACAATTCCCAAATTAAGCACAATCAATCAATCATACAAGTTTCACCCATTCCCTAGCCAAAAAACTACTCTAACATCATCATCTAATCAATTAACAACTAAGGAAATCAAGAATCAACAATATATGAAGAACAACTACACTAATCAAGCATCAAACATCAAAATCAATCCAAACAAACTTGAATATTAAACAAAGCAATAAAATGAGATAGAGTTAGAAATGCTCATTGATAATAGAAAAGATCTTCAACACAATTGTCACCATTGAATCTTCAATCTCTCAATCACCATTGAAATTCCTCACTTTTTCTCTCTAAATCTACTTCTAAACTAACCCTAAAACTAGAGAGAGAAGCTCTCAACTAAGCTAAAATTATGATCAATGATTACCTCTAATTTTTCTCTAATTCGGGTTACAAGTAGATATTTATAGGAGGCGCGAAATGAAACTGAGCAAAAACAGGGACCCGGAGCGGTGCGCACGCGCAAGGGGGCTGCGTGCCCGCCCCCGTGGATTGCGCGCCTGCGCTCCTTTGAGTTCCTTCGGTTCTTCTCGAGGCTTCGTGCGTTCGCTAATGGCTTCGAATGAGCGCAGCAAATGATGATGATGGACACCAAGGAGGCAGATCCAAAAGCACTTGAGAGTGGGTTCAGCACCACTCATTCATGAGAGCGCAAGAGCTAGAACTTGGAGAATCCACTTTCTTGCATCTTGAGCTTTCCTATTGCCATGAGCTTGCTCTAAAAGAATCTTCCACCTTAGTAAACCACCAATATTAAGACCCAGACCTCGTACAATACCTACATCCATGAAAAGAGAGCAAATAAAGGAGAAAAGAAAAACCATAAAAATCCACAATACCACAAAATAAGAGAGAAAAGTTAAAACAAAGAGCAAATGCATAAAACTAAGCGTTTATTAAGAAGGAAAACTATGAAGAGAAGGTAAAAACGACCTAAATACTCATCAAACGGGTGCCATTTATGACACCCATCAGTGATGTTCTCAGTAATATGGGTTAGCTTTCTAAGGACCTTCCCCACTTTGGAACTAGTGCGCTTACGTCTCACTTGTTCTCTCATTCTTGCAGACATAGTTCCTAGGTTAAATTATCATACTTAAAAATTAAAACAAATTCTATCACATAAACATTTAATTCACTTAATATCATAGAGAAATTTCAAATAAATCATTTTATTTCACTAATAATTAATGAAAATACAACCTTGTCATTTAAGACAATTATTAAAACATTAAACAAATCATAGTTCAATCATTCAATTAAGCAACACTACGAGCATAACCATCTTCAATAGGATCATAATCAAGATCATCTTGCTTATCACTTGGCTTGGCCATGAGAGTTAGGTTATAGCCACTATAGCTTGGAATATAGTCTGAAGAGCTTGACTCAGAATCACTTAGATTGTTGTCTGGGCCAGAAGTGTAACATGGGCTTTTTACTGGGCTCACATCACCACGAGGTTGGCTTGAAGAAGCATTGGGATTTTGGGCTTTTTCTTTGGTAGTTTGGGCACGAGTTCTAGGCCTTTTTGCAACATGGAAATGGACTTTTGGGCTAGGACGTTTTGGAGGTTCATAGCTTGGAGTACGGCTAGGAGAACGGTTATTCTTACTTCTACCAAGAGGTGGTATGGACTCATCACTGGATTCCACAAATTCATGACGCTCCCTTCAATAAGAAAAAGGTAATTGGGCATTTAGGTAGTACATTTGGTCATCTTCTCCAAAGATGCAATCCTTTGAAGGCTTGGGAATGTTCACAACTTTTCTCCTAGGTTTAAACTTACGCTCCACATAGTGTAAGTCCCTCTTAAGGATAGACATGCTTACTAACCACTTCCCTTCATGATGATGCTTTTCGTTCCACATCCCATTTTTCTTGATCACATTCCCATACTTGTCAAAGAGAGGTTGATATTTCTCAACCCTAGGTAAATGAGCCAAGGCTAAAAGAATCATCCAAGGTGGTTTGGTCAAGGCTTCCAAGTCATACTTCTCATAAAGGGTTAAGGCCAAGGTAACAATTCTAGTTATGAACTCACTAACTGTGACTCCATTATCTTTCAAGTAGTGCAAGTTAAAGTAATTCTTTCTCATATCATCAATATTCTCCATCTGTTTCACATACACATGCAAAATAATAAATTCAATGCTAAATCACATAAACAATTCAATTCAAAATCCATTTGCAATAAGCAATTCATAACTCAACCAACCAAGTATAACTCAAGATCACCCAACCATGGGTAATAACCAAATTTTGAACCTCCTATACATACTCTAAGTTGTTGTAACACCAACTTTAATGCGCACATAGTCACATACTCAAGTTTCAAATAATTTCAATTCTTTTTATTTTCGAAAGATAATAATAATGTACTTGAGTCATGATTATAGGACAGTCGAGCCCGCGTCTCCCTGGAAAGTTACCTACGACGTTGAGGCGAGCCTTACGTAGACAGAGAGTCGTACCCATTATAGGCCTCCGTAGAGAACTCGAAAATCCTTTTCTCATTCATCTTTCCACAAATAGGAAAATAGTTTTTATATAAAAATAAAGCTTTTGACTCTCACATAATGCGGAACACTATCTTTCCTACATGCCCTTTTAATTCTACATACAATTTTTATTATTACTCCAATTTTAATCTTTTTAGGACCGGAAAACTGATACCACTTTGCAACACCCCCAAATCTCCCTCTACAAAAATACTAGAAAAATACGTATAATTATACCGTAGAGATAGACTTAGGCGTATTACCGCCACGTGATTACGCAAGGCTACCAAACTTACTAAATAAAACCAATACTTTACAACGAAAATTTCAATACTCGTTTTTTTAAATAAAAACCATAATAATAATCAATGTCATGGGTACTCATAATTAAAAGAACAAGAACCGACATTCTTAATCTAGATGAAGACATTCTCGGACTCCAAATGCTCACATATTGACTTCACCTTAAATTAGTCAACACTGCTTACCATTACGGTAAACAGGGCGAACCAAAACAAATAGGAAATATGAATTAGCAAAATATGCTAAGTATGATAAGTGCAAGATAATTAAATTCAACTAAGTAGCAAACATGCTTTTAAAACCAATTCCAATAGTTAAACTAATAATTGCAATTCATGATTTAAAACCATTTCCAATATTTCAATTCAACCATTCCAATGATTCAATAATAATTAATAAAACTAATTCCTTTAAATATCCAAATTCCTCACCCAAGTGTGCACACCCCCCAAGCTAGTCTCCTTATGTTGCAAGGCTATTTTTGAGGAAAGACTCGGTCATACAAAGTCCAAAGTCCTATCAAATAAACCAATTCCGCATAGTGGGATTACTAACATGCTTATAAAGTTTTAATAATAATTATTCAATAATTCCATAAATCCTTTTTAATAATTCCAACATAATTCAAAATCCTTTTTATTAAATTCCAGATGCTTTCAAAACCAAACCTTTAAAACATGATTAATAATTTAATTAATCAAGACATGATATAAAATCTACCCTTAATTTATTTATTAAAAACAATCCTATAATCATACTTTTTATTTCATAAACCATAACTCAATAAAATCATAATATCAAGATCAATTTATTAAAACACACATTAAAATCAGATTTTATGTCATAAATCACAATTCAAATCAATTTAATTCCATCACCAATAAAAATCATATAAAACATGTTATTCAAACCAATCACTTTCAATGGTATCTAGCCACCTAAACGTACCTCGATCCTTGTTTAGCAAAATCATACAAAAGAACTCAAGAACCTTGATTGAACACACCCTACATATAAATATAACCTTAATTCATATAAGGTTAACAAATAATCACAACAATTAAATTAAAAACCCCAACTATATATACATGAACCTTTTAAATTATTTTCTGATAAACATCATAAAAAATATGATTTTATTTAATTAAAACTAGTCATAATAATTTTTATAAATCTCCCATAATCATTATAATTAATTAAATAAGAGAAGAGAAGAAGAAAAGATAGAAAACCAAGGAGAAGAGGAGGAGGAGGTGGCGACAACTAGTAGCTGCTGTGGTTGGTGGTGGTCAGCGACTGGCGGTGGCAGGTGGCACCGGAGGTAGTGGTGGCGGTGTACAGTGGAGGTGGTGGTGCGCACAAGTAGAAGAAAAGAAAAGAAAGAAGAAGAGAATTTGAGAGAGAATTAAGAGAAAATTATGAGAATTAGTGTAAGTGTTTGGTCATGAAATAAAGGGGTATTTATAGGCTAGTATGGGCATGAATTATGGTAGGAAAATGTAGGAAGAATTATGGCAAGCAGAGTTATGGAAATACTTGGAGATGTGAATAAATAAATATGAAAAGTTTTGATATTAAGGTGATTGTGCATTAATAAAAATATGGTAGGTGTATTGCCATGAAAAATAATATGGTAAGGGAGATTACTTGGGGAATAATCAAGGGAAATAAAAGGTAGGAAAATATGATGATCAAATATTAAGAAGATGGAACAATAGAATTAAGGAAAATACTAGATTTTAAGGAGATAATTAAAAATGCAAATTTGAAAAATAAATCACCCAAAATTCCAATCTAATGGCCGAAAATTTTGAGCTTGCATCTAATTACATTTAATGAAAGTTTTTGCTAGATTTTAAGGAATAAAAATAATTGTGTAAATAATATTTATTGTATAAAATAATTAATTAAATAAATACCAATTATTCACCAATAAAATAACTAAGAAAATCAGATTATCTATACATAGAAAATCCAAAATTCCTAGCTACTGTTTGGGAATTTTCGCACTTCTTTAATTAATTAATAAAATATTATTTTTGCTTTAATTAAAATATCCAAAATAATCCGGTTTTTAAGATAAAATAAATGGATAATAAATCTTATCCAAAATCTAAAAATAATAATTAGGTTTCAAAATATTTTTGGTGGCAAAATTCAAATATCGTTTTAGCTCCAAAAATCAAATAGCAAGTTAATTTGCTAAAATACCCTTTTTATGAAATAATACATTAATTTATTAATTAGGAAAATATGTATGAAAATACGGGGTATTACAACTAGGGATGACAATGGATCGGATTTGGATTGGGTCTGAAGGGACCTGGATCCAAATCCGTTTTTCAGCCTTGGATCCTGATCCTCCTTGAATTCGTCGAGTCTGGAAAATGAAGGCCCATATCCAGATCCGTCAGATCCAACGTATTCGGATCCAAATTCGAGTCCAAAACGGGTCCTACAATTACAAAGGAAAAAATCAGTAATATAACTGATTTGATGAAATAATTAAGGTTTAATCATGTGACTCATGAAATTAATTGTTAATAAACTTATGTATTGCTACCTCACAGTACTACAATACAAATAAATAAATAAACGCAAGTTACATAAAAAATACAAATTCACATGATAAATACATCTAAAAAGCACACAAAATCACAACTACAAATTGAGAAAGAATGAAGGTAAAAACATGTACAGACAAAGGAAAGGCAAAAAAAAAAAAAAAAAAAAGAAGAAGCCTTGTACTAGTACAAATCAACCCACAAATTACAGCTAGCATAAATCGCCATAAAAACACAATTAAACATTATTAAAGAAAAAAAAAACTAAATGGCAGCTTAAACATATAAATATGCTACAAATTCTTCAAATGAAACAAGAATTTGTATAGAAAAATAAAAAACATAAATGAATTACTATCTTGACAAGCTCGTAAAATATAGAGAAAGATGCGCGATCCTCGGTGCTGATTTGAACAGACGTTGGAGATGTCCTTGGCGCTGTTCTGAACGGAGGTTTCAGAAGGTCCTCGCCTCCTTGGTGTCGTTCCGCCGCCGACTTATTTCAAGTGATCGCCAATAATAGATTTATTTGTGCATTAATAATCAACCAACATAGATTAAACAGGTTTAGGATTAATTTATTAATTGTATATTAATTGGAAAACCCACATGAATATGAGAAGAACAAAGCAGAGGCCTATTTAGGACAGGTTCAACATCTTTTAGGTTGGATTCGTACCATCATCCCCGAATATCCAATCATGATTCAGGACCACTATGGAGTTAGCGATCTCTGTGAACGTGAATGGGGTGAACCTTCACCTCGTGGACGGTTTATAAGTTCCTAAAGCTTGTTGGCGACTCTTTTGTTCTAGCTTCCTTCCCTTTGGATGCCACCATTGATCCGTGCCATTTATGGCACCTTTAGGCTATGTTTTCTTTATATTTCTATGCTCCTTTGTAGTCTTTTATGTCGTGTTTTTAGAGAATAATGCTCGATTCGCGTGTTTTTGTGTTAGTTTAGAGAAATGCATGCTTTTAATGGTTTTCTTATCATTTTATTCATTTCTCGGCTATTTCGCTTGCTTCTCCGTTTCTTTGTCTTGTTTTGTAGGTACGTCACGGGCTATATGCATGGGAATTGAAAATAGCACCCACTAGGATCAATATGCACTTTTTGGAATTGAATTTGAGTTTGAAACAAAGGAAAACGAAGGATTGCAAAGTATCAAATAGGACCTTTGTGCATTGTTTTAGTCATATCTCAAGTTTTACAGATCGGATTAGGGTGATTCAAGTTGGGTTGGAAACTAGACTTGAAGAGCTTCTAATGATAGGTCGCACGCCTTCGTACGATTCTTATATCGGAAGTTACAGCCTTCTGAAGTTGGCCCAGGAAAACTGCCGCGGGCGCAGGCTACAGTACCCGCGGGCGCGGGGTTGCTGCTGCTCCAAAACCGCCGTATTTGGGCAGTAAGCACCCGCGATTGTCCCGAGGGCTCCCCGAGGGCACGGGCCTTGGCCCGCGGGCGCGGGCTTGGGTCGCGGGTGCGGCTATCGGGGTGTTCGTTCCCCTCCGCGGGCGCGGCAGATTTCTCCGCGGGCGCGGGTTTTCGGGTCTTTTACGATTTTTAAGCTTCTTTTCTCTTTTTTTTATATAGTTTTTGGTTTCCTTTATTCTTCATTCATGTAATTATTTAGTTTTAGGATAGTTTTCTCTCTCTTAGGTTGAGTGCTTCTCTCTCTAGATTAGGCTAGCTTAGGAGTAGTTTTAGAGAGAGAAAGTGAAGAATTTCAATGGTGATTGAGAGATTGAAGATGCAAGTGTGACAATTGTGTTGGAGATCTTGCTAATTATCAATGAGCATTTCTAAACTCTATCTCATTCAATTGCTTTGTTTAATTTGATGTTTGTTTGGTTTGATTTTGATATTTGATGTTTGATTAGAGTAATTGTTCTTGATATTTTGTTGATTCTTGTTCTCTATAGTTGATAGTAGATTTGATGATGATATTTCTTGAGTAGTTTACTTGCTAGGGTGTGGGTAAACATGTGTGGTTGATGGATTGAGGTTGATTTGGGAATTTGAGTAGTTCTTGTGTTGTGATTAAATTGATTCATAGAGGTTTACAAGTTGCATAAGTTTGATTGGAGTAGCTAACCATGATTGCTATCTTTGATTGCATGATTGAATTGATTGACATGACCACTTGATATCGGTTTGATCATAATTAGTTGAGTATTTGATTATGTTTCTTCATATTGTTTTGCACTAGAGAAATCTATGTTAGAGAGTGTGAGGATGATTAGTTGAATGCCCCTAATTGCTCCTACTATTTGTCTTTGCATTGCTTGGATTGCTTGACTCCCTAATTAGCTTGATTATCATGAATGCATGTTGATCCCCACTCCCTAGTGTTTCATTTGTTTGGTTCTTGATTTAGGAAGTAGAATAATGTTACCTTTCACTTTAGACTTCGACCTAGCTTAGGCGTTAATTAGAAATACTTGAACATAACCGTTCCTAGTGGTTCGACCCTTGACTTACCTCTATACTTGTATTTAGGTAGTTGAGTGATTATAAATTTGTTTGACCGTAGGGAGGATTAGTTCAACGACCTAGTTTTCCCCACGTCAAAATGGCGCCGTTGCCGGGGAACGGTGTCTATGTTTGAGTGTTTTTAATTGCTTGAGTCTAGGTCTTTGTGTATACTTTTCTTTTATTTGATTTTTGCTTGTTTTGTATAAAATGGAAAATTTCTCGTTTCCTCAATTAGAGGATGAGACATTTTGGGTGTACTTTAATAGATTAGAGAACTTCATTAGTTACCATGGTTGGGATATTTGGGAGGCTTGCGAGATTTGTTATCATAATTTGAATGAGCAAACTAGAGACATTGTTGAAAGCATGTTTAATGGTAGATTTCGGGCATTGTCAATCGATGATGCTTGGGACTTTTATGTATGGTTTGCTAGAGATAGTTATGATCGTGGTCATAGTTATTCAAATGTTTCCATTGATGATTGTTATGGTCCATGTTCCATGAATGATGAATCTTGCATGCCTACTTGTGCCCCCATTCCCCAATTTGATGATGCCACTCATATCTCTAATGTTGATCCTTGCATGCTTGAACATAATTCTTTCCCCCATGATGCTCCTCAATGCTCTTCATCTTTCCAATCTTTAGATCCTACCTTTGAGTCTTCTTATAATCAAATTGGTGGTTCTTTGAGAAAATTGGAGATGAATTCTAATTTGGAACCAAACGAGATGAAATATTTGGAGATTGTAAGAAGCCAAATGGAAATGTTGAAAAAGTTGGAAGAGAGTAATGAGGTTGTTTTTAGAAAGAATGAGGAGATGGAGAGTCAATTGTCATCAATATTGAATGTAAATGAAGTTTCTACCACATTGGTAGATATGGAAGATGATGACGATGATTGTTTTGAGAGCTCCAAAGTATGCAAGGAGGATGTTAGAGAACCTATGAGTGAGGAATAGGGTGTAGAGATGGACGTTCCTAAAAAGAGTTTGCATTTTGAACCTCCTTCTAAATTTGAATATTGTTCCATTGAGCCTTTAGAGGGAGTTGAAGAGAAACTAAAATTTTTGGCTTCTCTTAATATTGAGGAAATGGTAATTCAAGTTATGAAGGATGGGACATTGCAATTTTTGAAGCGTGAAGAAGTTGTTAGGAAAGAGAGTAAGGATGAGGAGGATGAAGTAGTCTCTATGGGAGATTGGATGTTTGAGGGTGATGAGGACCAAGAGGTTTTAAGTGTTGACAAACCAATTAGTGAGTCAATTCTCCCACCCACCTCCCTTGATTGTGATTTCATTCTTCCATACCTTAATCTTGGAAACCAACCTTCTTCCACCCCATCTCCTTTGCATGATGACCATGGTTGCTTTGAGGGTGATGAGGCCTTGAGCTTAGATGATTTTGATGAAGAAGAGGTTCCATATGATAAGTTTGAGGAGGTAGAGCCTACTTTTGATGATTATGAAGATGGGAGTGAAGTGTTTGGTGAAGTTGAGTCTCCAACTCCTATCTCTAATGTTAAACAATTGCCTTCCTCTTTCAACTTTGATGAACCTTTCTCTTCTACATTTTCCACCATTGAGAATGGTAAGGCCTTTTTAAAGGGAGATTGTACTTCTCATGTTTATTTTGAGCTACCTCCCAAGTTTGACCCTCAACTCTTTGATGAGCTTCCTTTGAACCTTGATGATGATTTGCGGCTTTTGATAGCTCATTTAGGGTGTGAAGTTAATGAGGAGGATGTGATTGAGAATGAGCTTAATTTAAATGATGATGAGTTGGAGGAGAGCCCTCTGGATGTGAGTTCATTGGATGAGAGAGCTTGTATTTCTATGGTTAGTGGTGTAAGTGAGCAACTAATTCCTATTCCTTCACCTTACACCTCATTTTCAAGAAAGCTTGATCTTGCTACCTCCTATCCCATGTCATTACCTTCTTTTCTCATATCCCCTCCTCTTGAAAAGCCTTTAGTCCCCCAAGTGCCTCATTTGATGACTTTTGAGGATGATGGTGGGATTTCCAACCAAAAATATTTTGTTGGGAGGAGTATGCCTTCTTCTTTTTCTTTAATTTCTCTTCCTTTTTCTTATATTCTTGTTTTTCCCTTCTCTCCTTCTTCTTGGCATACTTCTTCTCAATTCCATAGGTGTGCACTAAGCTTGTTGCATGCCTTTATTTTGTCATGTGCATACTTACTATCATATGAAATGTGTAGTAATGCATTTGACAAGCTCTTGCGTGCGTTGAATTATTATTTTCTAGAGCGGTCAAGCTTGGACCCTAAGCAAGCCTTTCTCGGGAAGTAACCTGTGTTTTATTGCTTTCATTTTCTTTTATTTTTAGAATAGAATTTATCTCATGGAAATGTTTGTGTGCCTTTTGCTAGGTACATGACTTGATATACTTTGGTGCTTCAATACGTATCAAGAATCAAGGAAGGTTGACTCCTATTTTTGCTAGCATAAGGAAGGCAAATTCAACACTAGAGGTTGTTAGCCTTGAAAGGGTAAAATTGGGTCATTTACGGGTATTTACACCCACCTAATATCCGGTAATATCCTTCCTTGCTCTTTCTCTAGTGGATGATGACTTGTTGGACATATGATGGTTTGTTGGATTGATCTCCTTGTGTTCCCCTCCCATGGATTATATGATTTATGTTTGAGTGTAATGTCTCATTCAAGCTTGGGGGAGGGTATTCTATCATGTTTGGTGGGATGTTGATTCATATATGCTATGCACCTTTGTATATGCTTTTCCATGTTCTTATATTTTGAAAAACTCCAAAAAGATTTTTGTTTCTATCAAGGCAAATTTGCATTGTGTTTTGTTTTGTTCTTGCTTTGGACATAATAACATTTGGACTTGCATAATTGAATGCTTTTCTTCCTAAATGGTAGTGGTGTGCACGGTTTGAGATTACGTTTGGTTGATTTTAGGATAAAGCATGCTAAGGTAGTTGTCTAGAACTAGGGGGATCATGAAGCCGGATTCTACTTGTTTGTGGCATGTTTGGTAGTTGCTCTCTATCTTCGATTTGACAACCTTAGTGAGTTTTTGCTACAACCATGTGAGATTTATATTTGTTCAAGCTTTCATCATATTCTTGCATGAGCGGCTTGGATCCTTGACTTTGCAAGCCTAATCTATAAAGCTTGATGTATGATTCTCAAACCCGAGACCGAGCTATCTAGGGAGGACAAAGGCACCTTTTTCGGGGTGGTATTTTTCATTTTTAGGTTAGTTTGATTCATATTTGTTTTTGGGTTTCCATTTGCCTTCTTGCAACCAATTGAGCCTATTTCCTTCTTTTCAAGCCACATCTTTAGTTCTTTGGCCTTTTGTTTCATTTTCTTTCTATTCTTGGTTTTTTGTGAAGCAAATTGATCATGTATGATGGAGTTTGTGATGGATAAGTTGGATGTTTGGTTTTTATGAGTGCAAGATTGTGTTAAGTTTCTTTGTGAATAATGGCAAGTGTTTGAGTAAAAGCCGTCCTTAATCATAAAAGGCATGGACTAATAAATTGCATTATAGAAAAAGCCGTCCCAATTTAGCAAAAGGCGAGGACATTGCAAGTTTAAGTAAAAAAAAAAGAAAAAAAATTGATTGAAGAAGTGAAAATTCAAAAATATTTTGATGTATTCTTTTCTCCTTCTAAGCATTGATGACAATGCTTCATTTAAGCTTGGGGGAGAAGCGTTTACGCTTTTTGTATATATTTCTTGTGAGTATAGCTTCAAATAAGCTTGGGGGTGTTGCTTTTGTTTGGTGATTTCTTGATCGTGTTGTTAAGGATTGATCACCCTTTTGCTTCACTTTTTAGGAAAACCGCCAAATTTTAAAAATTTTAGCCTACCTTCACCCTTTATGCCTTACGTTACAACCTTGGGGAAAGACCTTTCGACCTAGAAAGTTGAGTCACTATTTGGGGGAGGGAATCATGGGTCATTGCCTAAGGAAAGGGGATGCGAAGTCAAGATGTCCAGTAGCCTAAAAATTTGATCTTTTTCCGGTTCCTTCGCGGAATCTATGAGATGCTCACTAAGGGGAGATATGAGATTAGTAGGGGGAACGCGGTAAGACTGTTTGGGATGAAAGTGGAGTGTGATAACTAGTTCCTATGCTTAGCATATTTATGTTTCAATCAACCTTAGGTATCTTATAGCGTGCACTCCCTTAATTGTTTAGAAAGATTTGCATCCACTTGTGCTTGTACATTTGCAAAAGTCCTTTCATGAACATTTGTTTTCTTTTCTTGTATTTTGTTTTCTTTTTCATGCTTTGCCTTGTTTGTATTATTATGAGAGTTATGGGTAAACTCTTAGGATACCCTTACGAGAGCATCACTCGTCCTCTAGGGGGATCTAGGGGTTTAAATGGCTTGTCTTTACTTGCTAAAATTGACCGTGATCCTACGAAAGTGAGTTAGTGTATATTCCCATCTTCTCTAGTTTTCTCGTTTCTTTCTTTGCTTGAATAATGTCATCATTTTTCCCTTGGGTTGGATTTTGTTTTGCTCGAGGACGAGCAAAATTTTAGCTTGGGGGAATTTGATCCGTGCTATTTATGGCACCTTTAGGCTATGTTTTCTTTATATTTCTATGCTCCTTTGTACTCTTTTATGTCGTGTTTTTAGAGAATAATGCTCGATTCGCGTGTTTTTGTGTTAGTTTAGAGAAATGCATGCTTTTAATGGTTTTCTTATCATTTTATTCATTTCTCGGCTATTTCGCTTGCTTCTCCGTTTCTTTGTCTTGTTTTGTAGGTACGTCGCGGGCTATATGCATGGGAATTGAAAATAGCACCCACTAGGATCAATATGCACTTTTCGGAATTGAATTTGAGTTTGAAACAAAGGAAAACGAAGGATTGCAAAATATCAAATAGGACCTTTGTGCATTATTTTAGTCATATCTCAAGTTCTACAGATCGGATTAGGGTGATTCAAGTTGGGTTGAAAACTAGACTTGAAGATCTTTCCAATGATAGGTCGCACGCCTTCATACGATTCTTAGATCGGAAGTTACAACCTTCTGAAGTTGGCCCAGGAAAACTGCCGCGGGCGCGGGGTTGCTGCTGCTCCAAAACTGCCGTATTTGGGCAGTAAGCACCCGCGGTTGTCCCGAGGGCGCGGGCTTGGGCCGCGGGCGCGGCTATCGGGGTGTCCGTCCCCCTCCGCGGGCGCGGGTTTCCGGGTCTTTTACGATTTTTAAGCTTCTTTTCTCCTTTTGTTTATATAGTTTTTGGTTTCCTTTATTCTTCATTCATGTAATTCTTTAGTTTTAGGATAGTTTTCTCTCTCTTAGGTTGAGAGCTTCTCTCTCTAGATTAGGCTAGCTTAGGAGTAGTTTTAGAGAGAGAAAGTGAAGAATTTCAATGGTGATTGAGAGATTGAAGATGCAAGTGTGACAATTGTGTTGGAGATCTTCCTAATTATCAGTGAGCATTTCTAAACTCTATCTCATTCAATTGCTTTGTTTAATTTGATGTTTGTTTGGTTTGATTTTGATATTTGATGTTTGATTAGAGTAATTGTTCTTGATATTTTGTTGATTCTTGTTCTCTATAGTTGATAGTAGATTTGATGATGATATTTCTTGAGTAGTTTACTTGCTAGGGTGTGGGTAAACATGTGTAGTTGATGGATTGAGGTTGATTTGGGAATTTGAGTAGTTCTTGTGTTGTGATTAAATTGATTCATAGAGGTTTGCAAGTTGTATAAGTTTGATTGGAGTAGCTAACCATGATTGCTAGCATTGATTGCATGATTGAATTGATTGACATGACCACTTGATATCGGTTTGATCATAATTAGTTGAGTATTTGATTATGTTTCTTCATATTGTTTAGCACTAGAGAAATCTATGTTAGAGAGTGTGAGGATGATTAGTTGAATGCCCCTAATTGCTCCTACTATTTGTCTTTGCATTGCTTGGATTGCTTGACTCCCTAATTAGCTTGATTATCATGAATGCATGTTGATCCCCACTCCCTAGTGTTTCATTTGTTTGGTTCTTGATTTAGGAAGTAGAATAATGTTACCTTTCACTTTAGACTTCGACCTAGCTTAGGCGTTAATTAGAAATACTTGAACATAACCGTTCCTAGTGGTTCGACCCTTGACTTACCTCTATACTTGTATTTAGGTAGTTGAGTGATTATAAATTTGTTTGACCGTAGGGAGGATTAGTTCAACGACCTAGTTTTCCCCACGTCAACCATGCTTAAATGCATGATCGCATTGGGGCTTAAAGTTTGGTGTTTGAAATATTCCCTACATTTGATTACTACCCTCGATTTTTTTAGTTGCAACTTTGGAATATTTTATATCTCTCAAATAATACCCCAAAGATGCAACTAAAAAAAAATTCGAGGTAGTATAAAATATTGTTCTTTGATAATTTAGCATCTAACCAAGAGATGAAGAGCATCATCCCCTTACAAGAGCCCAAATTATGGGACTGATAGGAAGTTGAGTAAAGGGGAAGGAAGTATTTGACTATTTTCCACCCCTTATAGAGGGCCGAATTTATGGCACCAATACATACAAAAAGTCGGGAAAAAAAATTGCATATGCAAATATAAGGTTACTCAAATCAATGATTTTTTTCATATGCAAGGAATTAGTATACACCATACGGTAATCCTGGAGTACCTAATATTGTACTTCAGGCCCAATTTAAATTAGGAAAAATTAATAAGAACAATCCTAACTTTGCTCGATTTGCTCAAAATAATCACAACTTTCGATTATTTTTAAATAATCCGAACTTTAATGTGAATTTGCTTCTAGGGCTGTACACGATTTGGTTTGGTGCAGTTTAGGGGTAAAACCGCACCAAACCGCATTATGCGGTTTCGATTTTTCCCAAACCGCAAACCGCATTCTTAACGAAACCGCAATTTACGTGTGGTTTGTGGTTTAACCGCAATTTTTCAAAGAAAAAAGAATACCTCCTCAAATTTATTTAACTGATAGCAACTTATCAGGTACAATAACAAACAACAATCAACAATGAATATAGCTTTCAACTTATACTTTTACAACCAAACACTCAAAATTTGAGAATATACTACCACGGGTACACAACTAATTTCAAAAGCGTTTGAAAGTAAAACAAACGGTTATGGTTATACAAAATCTAATCGAAAAAGGGTATAATTATACTATTAATTGAACTAATTAATTGATAATCTGACATACAATTAAACTAATAAGTTGAGAATCTAACATATACTCCCTCCATTTTTAAATACTTGCTCCATTTTTCCATGGGCGGAGTTTTAGGAGAAATTGGAGAAAGTAATAAAATATGGAGGTAGTGAGGTTGATGGAAGAATAAAAAATTGTAAAAATCCAAAAGTAGTGGAGAGAATTGAAGGAGAGAAAATATGGAATTAATATTGTTGGGTCCACTTGGTGAGAGAAATTAATTAAATATTGTAAAAGCTTTCTAAATAAGGAAATGAAGCAAGTATTTAACAATGACAGGAAAAAGGAAAGTAGAGCAAGTATTTAAAAATGGAGGAAGTAATTGAAATTCGTACAACAAATTAAACTACAAACCATCGAACATACAATTAAGCATACCACAAAATTATTCCCTAAAAAACCCCAAATTCTATACTTCGTTGGAAAATTTTAATTTTCCCTAAAATAAAACAAGAGAAATTTGTAACTTGCAATTCTTACAACAAATTAACCCCAAATAATTAAGCATACCCACTAAAAAGTAGCAAAGAAATAAAAAAAAACATATCAATGAGAAGAAAGAGAAAGTGGATCTTGTGGATTTGTAACTTCAAACTTCTAGTAATGGAGGGCTGGAGGCTATAGACGCATGGAGGGTTGGAGGTTTAGAGGAATGGAGGTAACAAATTAGAAGAGAGAGAAAGTGGAGTAAGGTGATCAGTTGAGTGATAAACCCTAGTTTATTATTTTAACATTTATAAAAATAAAAGAGAAATATTTTTTTTTACAAGAGAAAATCTTACGTTTCTACCATATGATATATCATTGTATTATACTTTGTATAAAAATGCGGTTCATATTTGCGGTTTGTAGTTTTGTGGTTTAAACCACAATCCGTAAAATTGCGGTTTGCGGCTTGGTTTGGTTATATTTTTTTTGGAAACCCAAACCAAACCGCAATAATACGGTTTGGAAAAAATAAAAACCAAACCGCAAATTTTAAACCGCAAACCAGACCAAACCGTTTGGTTTGCGGTTTGGTGCGGTCTAAACCGTACTCTGTACATCCCTATTTGCTTCTAGCGGTCCCAGGTGACCTTTAACCTGCTGAATAGGTAATTTTTTTTTTTTTTTGATAAATTTAATTATATGCATGTGTCACTAACTAATTGGTCAAAAATAAATCTAAATTTTAATATTTTGTAAGAAAAGATTATTAATTACTAATTAACATTTTAACTAGCAATTTTAAAACTAAACTTTTTAAAAAATAATTAAAAAAAAAACTAAGTAATTTAAAAATAGGAAAATTTCTTAGAAAAAAACCTTTTAAATGTCTCATTTTGTAAGAAAAAACCTTTTAAAGGGATTTTTGTTTAAAGAAACCTTCACGATCACTTTTTTTGTTCGATGAAACCTCCCCTCCTTTTTCTGGTATTGATTGAGGGTTTTAGGCGTTGACCCCTTATTTTATCTACTTACACCCAAATAAGTTTATATTTCCACTCCCTCCTTCTATCTCCCCTCTTATTTCCCTCTAAAGTAAATGCCCTATCTTTTCTCTCTCCTTCGCTTCCATGAAGGCTTTGCACTTCAATCATATTTGGGCACTCTCTTGTAGTACACTAGCAATAATAATCTAAAGTAAGTGTAAATTCATTAGATTATTGTTGTAAATAGTATCAAAGTTGGGGTTTTTTTTTAATACATTTCTTAACTCACCTTTTTACTTTTGTCAATGGCTAAAGGAAGAAGAAGAGGGTCGATTTCATGGTTGTAGAATTTGCAAGCCACTTTCTTTTTGGATTTTCATGAGTCCATGAAGTTATCCTTACACATGGAATCCCAGACCCACAATTCACCATTGATTATGCAAAATTAGACAAAAATTAAGGAATTAGAGAGATGAAGAAAGAGATTTTACCACTACAATGGTGGAAGAAAGAGAACTGCCCACTAGAATGGTGGAAGAAAGTGAATTGAAACCCTAATTTTTTTTTCAATTGAATGAGTTGGGTAGTTTTATCCTAATTCACCTTTCAATGTAGCATATATACCCTAAAAAGATAGAGAGGAAATTAAAGAGCCAAAAAAGGAGAGAAAATTACCCTAAATTTGGCTGCAAGTAGAGAAAATAAGGGGTCAGTGCTTGAAATCCTCGATCAATGCCGGAAAAGGGAGAGGAGGTTTCATCTAACAAAAAAAATGAATGTGGAGGTTTTTTTAAACAAAAATCCATATAAAAAGTTTTTTCTTGCAAAATGACGCATTTAAAAGGTTTTTTCAAACAAATTTTCCTTAAAAAAAATAAACCACCTCCACCACCAGCTCCGGCCATCCCCCTCTCTGGCGACCGAACACGCCTCCACCCAACTTCATCATTTCCACCGTCGTCGGCCCACCCCTTACTTTTCCCCTTACCCTAAGCCCACGGCCATTGTCATTGCTCGATCTCCCTTTCCAACGTACCAATTAGTTTCTAAATCACCATCGCAGTAACCATGCACAAACACCACATATCATCTTAGCAGCCCTACCACCAACATCCACGCACAACGTCGCAGCTCAAGGTAGGGGAGCTATTCGTGGTGGGGAAGGAAGGGGGTGGGTATTAAGGGTTAAGGGTTTGTTAAGTGGTCGCGCAGCGAGGAAAGGAGAGGTTGGGTAAGGAGAAAAGGAATGAAATGAGTCTTTACCGGCGTTGGAGGTTGGGGAGGCTGGTCGCCAGCAGGGGGGCGGCGAGAAGTGAGGTATGGTTGGTCGGTGGAGGGGTGGTGCAGTGGTTTTATTTTGTTAATAATTAATTTTAAATTTTTTTAAAAAAATTATCCTTAAATTTTGTTTTAAATTTTATTTTATTTATTTATTTTTTTTGAACCAGTCACATGCTGACACATGTCAGGTGACTTGTGCTAACAAGTTATTTACCCGGTTGGAACTGTTAGAAGCAAATTCATATTAAAGTTCGGATTATTAAAAACTAATTGAAAGTTGGGATTGTTTTAGGCGAATCAAGCAAAGTTAGGATTATTCTTGTCAATTTTTCCTTTAAATTAATAGGCTAAAAACCCAACTAAAAGAAGCGCATGTAAAATTTCATTTTACGAAATAACAATTAAAGAAAATGAAATAACTTAAGTTATATATAAGAAAGATGGACCAAAAATCAAACCATTTTATTTCTCTCTCCTCTCACATTTCTCTTTTCACTCTCCATTTGAAATTACAATTTCTCCATTTGAATGGAGTGAAAAATCTTTAACTGCATCCATTGAAGATAAAATTTCTACTCAAGCAAGCCCAAAAATAACATAAATTAATACATGAAGTAAGTTTTTGATTAATTGTAAATTATTTTTCTAATTAGTGTTGAATTTGCGATAATTTTATATTTTTTAAAATTTAATATGCTATTTATTAATACATGGAGATATGATGTAGTAGATGAAGATGAAAAAGAACATAAACGAATTTCGCTTTTATAATTTGATTTTAGGCTATTGAGCCTACTGTTATCTCAAGATGATGATGTGAATGTTATTTTGTAAATTAAATGAAATTGTTTTACTTAAAACCTAATATTATTTTGCTTCTTAGGCTTCAGTTTTTGAATTGCGTTTTTGTGTTATTTTGTTAAAACCATGAGTTATTTTACCGACACCATATGTTATTTTGATAGATATAATTATGTTACTAAATTGTGTTATTTATATTGTTACATAATTGTGTTACTTTGTATATAACCTTATGTTATTCTTCAATAATTTAATGTTAATCTGTACATTTAGTTTATTTTGTCGCGTTTGTTTGCATGATTGTCTTCTTCGAATTTATCTCCTTCTTCAATCCGCCATTATTAATGGCATTTAAATATGTTTTTTAAGTTTCTCTCTCCTTTTTTTCCCTTCCCCTATCTCAATTTACTAATTTAGGGTTTTATGATCCCTAATTTTTATTGCACTTTCTCTCTCCTATTTCCCGTTTATGCATATCTGTCTTTTTTTTTAATAACGTTGTTGTTTTAATCCCGAAGTACCGTGAGCATGTTACTACGGGAGTATAATAGAAACTGCGAAATGCAAGAGTCCAAGATTATATTTTTGCTGCTCAGTGCTCACAAAGTATAAACACGTACAATTAGATGAATTTGATAATTACAATATACGATGACACCATAGGTTGTACATTAAAAAATTTAATATTGCTTCTTGAAGCCAAAATCATCTCTACTTTGCCAATTGTTATGAAACAGAACAAATTGAGAAGAAGTTTGGAAAAAACTAGCTGAATTCCATTAATGTGTAAGCTCAGAACACAGTACAACAATGGTGATTGAAAACGAAAGAGAGAAGAAAAAGAAGAGAGGAAAATGTAGGTTGTTGAATTAATTGAAAAATAAAAGTAACTAATATGAGCTTATATAATGCTCAGTATTTATTACAAAGCTACCTAACTAACTTGAGCATTAATAATAGAAATTATAACACTCGGCTGATGTGGCAACTAATTTGTTATGATGCTTGCTGAGTCATCATTTCAATGATAAGTGTTTCACATCCCCCCTCAAGCTTGGGGTGGTTTGAACATACCAAGCTTGGACTTCAGAGCTTCAAACCGAGGAGAAGGTAAGATCTTTGTCATGATCTCAGCCAACTGAGATGTTGTGGGAAGATATGTCAACTGCAGCAAACCCTCTAACACCTTATCCCTTGTAAAATGACAGTCAATGTCAATATGTTTTGTCCTCTCATGGAAGACAGGATTTCTGGCAATATGAAATGCTAATATGTTATCACAATGCAGCTGTATAGGCTTCAAATTAGTAATTCCGAGCTCTTCTAGGATTCTGACCAACCAAGTGACTTTAGAAGTTGCTGAGGCCATGGCACGATACTCTGCTTCTGAGGATGACTTGGAGACAGTAGGTTGCTTTTTAAACTTCCAACTTATTAGAGAACCTCCTAGCATCATCACATAACCAATTATTGATCTCCTTGAATCAATACAAGCTGCCTAATCTAAGTATGAGTATGCCTGTAACCTTAAATGAAGAACACCTTTGAATAATATTCCCTAGCCATCTGTAGCAGCAACATACTGAATAATATGCTTCAAATCCTGCAGATGAGAAGTTCTAGGAGTCTACATGAATTGGCTGAGAGAATGAACTATGAAAGCTAAACCTAGCCTTGTGTGAGTTAGAAAATTTAGCTTTCCAACCATAGATCTGTAATAAGAAGCATCTTCCAGAAAATCACCTTCATCAAAAAATAGTTTTAAAGACAAAGGTAGTGGAGTCACAACAGGTTTGAACACTGTAATACCACTTTCTTCAAGAAACTCCTTGGTAAACTTTTCCTGAGACATACTCATACCATTGCTGTTAGAACCTATCTCCATACCCAAAAAATAACTCAAAACACCCAAATCCTTGATGCTAAAAGTGGTGTGCAGATGTGATTTTACAGAACTAATCTCTTGCAAATCATCACCGGTGATGATTATGTCATCAACATAGACTACTAGAAGTGTAACTTTAGACATAGTCTTCTCGATGAATAATGAGTAATCATCTTTGGACTGTTTATAACCCAAAAATAGCAACTTAGCCACCAACTTCTCAAACCACTCTATGTTGGCCTGCTTTAAGCTATATAAGACTTCCTTAACCTACAGACTTTATTATTAAGATTATGAACTCCTTATGGCATTCTCATGTATACTTCTTCATGGAGATCCCCGTGAAGAAAAGCATTGTTCACATCCAACTGAAAAATTTTCCAATTGTAATGAATAGCTAAAGCAATGATGCACCTCACAATCGCCATTTTGACCACTGGAGAAAATGTCTCTTCATAATCAACACTAGGGGTGAGCAAACCGGGTACCTGGTCAAAATTTTAGGATCCGGACCTGGAATTGGTTGTGACTGGGTCCTAAAATTTTGAACCGGTACAACCGGGTCCTAAAATTTAGGAATGGGAATTGGTTCCACCAGGTACCGGTTCCGGGTACCCACTTATATACATAAGTGTTAAATATAATAAAAATCATAATATTTTTTTTGGTCTATTTTCACTTTTAGAGTTTAATACTTATATTTTTATATGCATTAAGCTATTTTATTTATGTTAAATATTATTAATTTTTTTATTTTACTAATCAGTTACATTCAATATATTTTTGTTTTTTTAAAATATATTTAGTTACATATATGTTGGGTAACCGGGTACACAACTGATTTCGATTCCAAAAAATTGAAAATTTGAATTGGAACCTGTAGACACCTAAAAATGTCTCCCCAAAACTAAACCCGATGATGAACAACCTTTCACTGCCATTATTGGTCGGGTTGATTATTTAACCTTTGGAGTGCTTAAATCCATATTCATTCCCAATACATTTCATAAACCAATCCAATTCCTAGCTCAGTTCCCTAAACCATAACTTACTTTTCACTTTTTGTGTCCACATCACAAAATCGAGAGAAACTAATTTTGTGGACCTATAATTTTGATCCAATTATTATTTTTTGGATAGGCCTTGAAATAAGCTTTTCAACGGTATATCATAAGCCCGATTTTGATTTAAAACGAAGAAGATATGAGCAAAATACTAAACTCGGCCCAAAACCGACTCTCTTTCACTAGAACGTCCATATCTTAAAATCTACAAATGATTTAGACCTGATTCTAATGGGGTTCGAAAGTAGACTTGATAAGCTTTTCAATGATATATTATATGCCCGATTCCAAGTTACGGATCAAAAGTTATCATCGTTTTAAAAACGCGTAATAAACTGGAATTACCGCGCAACAACTAAATTGCCGCCTCCCGGCAATTGCTGACGTGTCACGGTGCCTGGTACCGTGACACGATATTCTACACCGTGTCGCGGTACACATGCCGTGACATGGTGCTTTCCCGTGTCTATTCCGCAATTTTTCTCACGCACTTATGAACTTAGACACATTTTTAGGCAAACTGTACACCGCGACATAGTGTGCTATACCGTGCAATGGTGGACTAGTGCCGTGTCACGGTACACATATCGTGACACGGTGCTTTCATGTGTCTTCTCCGTGTTTCCTTTACGCTCTTTATGAATTTGGACATTTTTTGGGCCGGATTGTGCACCGCGATACGACGCTATGTGTCGCGCCACGGTGGACAATGCCGTGACACGGTGCCCAACACTGTGTCACGGTGCCCAATTAGGGTTTTTTTTGCAACTCTTATCTCTTCTAGGGTTCCGTGCATCCCTCTGCTCGTCTCCTCTATAAATACAAACCCGATTTCTGCAGTTTCGGGGCACCAAAAATCATTCTCTCTCCTTACACCAAAAACCTCTTTTTTCTCTCTCTTGATTAAACCTAATTTCTAGCCTCCCTATTCTTCCACCGTACATCTCTTAAGCATTCTAAGGGGTCCATACTTGACCCGAGGTTCTTTCCTTAAATCAAGGCGTAAAAGATAGAATTAACTGAGGGTTTAGACCAAATCAACTCTACTTTTTATTTAATTTAATTGTTTCAATTTGATTTATATTTTTATTGAAGTTACTAACAGTTTATTCATGATGTAGCAATTCAAGGAAACGCGGAAAGTGAGTAACTAATCATTTAATTACTTATTTTATTTTAATATTACTTGTATCATGATTAGGTTTATTATTATTTGATTTGACTAACAATTTATTGTTGAATTGCTTCCAATATTAATGTTGGTTATATTATATTTTATGATCACTATATTGCATGTTTAAAAGGAATATGTAATTGAAAATCACGCCTAATAAGACAATTTGGACAACCGATTTAGGTTCCTTTTTAATCTTTTTGTTTAATTAAGTGATCACAAATATTTTAGAATTATATGTTGCATTAATATTCAACCAATTTAGCATAATAATAGTTTGGAGCGAATTGAATCTTTGTTTATATGCCTTCGAGATCGCAGGAATCACTTTTCACAATAAGAATCGAGTAGAGGCCAATACGGGCGAATATGACTCCACGACTCACTTCGTACCATCATCCCCGATCCTCCTTTCATGGTTCCGAACCATATGGAGTTAGTAATCTCATGGATTATGAATGGGGTGTAACCATCATGGGTCAATCGTTGTTGCCTATCGTTGTCCCTTATCGTGGTTACCTTTTATGATCCGTGAATGGTTTACAAGTTCCTTAAAAACTTATTGGCGGCTCCCTACAGTCCTTGTCCCTAATCGTATATATCAATTCCCACTTCCTAAGAATGGGAAGCATATTCACCACATGCTTAACGTAGGCGCATTTTGAACGACACCTACAAAATCGGTTGCAACCGGGTCCTTAAATTATTACCCGGAATTGGAACCACCGGGTCCAATTTCAATTTCGGACCCGCAGGTTCCTAACCGGTTCCGGTTCCAATTCCGGGTACCCGGAATTTTTGCTCACCTTGATTGAACCCTTTTGCTACCAATCTTTCCTTGAACCTCTTAACGGTGCCATCTTTCTTGAGTTTTATTTTGAAAACCCATTTCCTGCCTATTGATTTCTTCCCAAGTGGAAGATCAACCAGAATCCATGTATTATTCTTCTCAAGAGCTTCTAACTCTTTTGACATAGCCAATTCCTAGTTATGATCTCTTAGAGCTTCCTTGTAAGATGAAGCTTCCTTCAAAGATCCAACTTCAGCAATGAAGGCTTGATGAGATGAATAATAGGAAGTGAAAGACACTAGATTACATCAGGGTCATGCTCCAAGTATAGCATTCCCATAGGTGTACTTGTCTAAGTAACTTGGAGGCTTTCTTGGCCTTGTAGACTGTCTGATAGGTATATCAGAATGAATACCTTGAGAAATATCAACAATAGTAAACCCACTATTAGTATCAGGATCTATCTGCATTTCTGAATCTGTCTGCATACCAGAATCTTCAGTATTCTCCACAAAAACATCTGGCACCTCAAAACCAACCACTGAAGGAAAAGGTGAGTATGTAGGCAAGAAAAATGGTGCTGGAGCTGTACCAAGATTATCTGACAAGTGAAACGGGAAATGTTTCTCATGAAATACAATATCCCTGGAAACAATAATTTTCTTTGTTGCCAAATTTAGCACTTTATAACCCTTCTGAGTAGGTGAATATCCCACAAAAACACATGTATGTATTTGCCCTAGTTTCCAATTTGGTTCTATGCTGTTTCGGGGTTGAAACTAGGGATTTATCCCACAAAAACACATGTAACAGAAACTGTACCACTTAGCTGACGTGGCAACTAATTTGTTATGATGCGTGATGAATCATCATTTCAAGCATAAGTGTTTCACACCAATCATTGTTATAAGTAGTGAACTAGTGACTGAATAATATGACTTCTTAAATTGGCAAAACCCAATTAAAGTGATACTCAATACCAGGGGTGGACCTATTAAGCCCGTATGTTGAGCAACTGCATCCCCATTTTGGAAAAAAAAAAAAATCAGGTCCATAAGCCCAAGTTAGTTAAAAAAATAAAAAGCCCAAATAAATGGACCCCCATTCTAAATGTGTCTGTTACATTAACTACAAATATGTAGTGACTCCTTATTTCTCCTAAATGTTTCACGTGAATTTGGGGAATATAAAAAGCAATATTAATTTTTTATTTATTTATTTATTTTATTTTTTAAAAGTTCTTGTAGAGTCACCCTTTTCACAAAACCCTTACCTAATTTTCTCTCTCTAACTCAAATGCCTCAACGCTTGCTCAAATGCCCAATTGCCCAGATCTACTGAGTACTGACTAGTACTACTACTGCCCAAGTGCCCAACCCAACCCCACCGCAACTGATTTTGCCGACCTGATTTTGCTACCAGAAAAGTTTGTCACCACTTCCGAGTTCCGACTTCGTTCAAATTTCTCCAAGTCTACTGTCTACACTTGAATTAATTTAGATATTTCTTGCCTTTACTTTGAAAAATTTCACTAATTGTGTAGCTGACTAGTTGTGTGAATTTTACAACATCATAATTTAATTTATTGTGTGTGTAATCAAGATTCAAGAATTAATTTGTACTTTGTAGAATTAATTTGTGTGTTTGATTGATTCAGATTGTAGATTTTAACTTTAGAGTACTAATTAGACTACTAAAGTGACTATGTGAGTGATTAACTTAGGTAATTGATTGATTTTGGATTAAATTTACATCAAATTGAATGATTGTCTTATTCTAAATTCTAATACTGTGCAATTGCCAATTGTGCAAATGTGACTGATTTTTTGATTAGTTTGTTTCTAACTATTTACTTATTTAGAGTATTCTATTTTTCTATCAGTGAAAGATGGTTGATGATAGGAGTAGTCCTCCCCGTAAGAAAAAGAAAGGAACTTTGGATTGGTTTATTCAAAAATTCAAAAGAAGTGAGGCAAGTTGAAAGTTTATTTTGTTGTTGATGATAGGATTTCTTTACTTTGTTGTTTGTACATTGGTATGATTAAGTTGAAAGTTTATTTGGACCCCATTTATTAATTCCTGGATCCACCACTGCTCCATACTAGTATTTAGGGTTTTTTTGGTTAGAAACTACCTAATAAAACCTAAATTTTGTGATAAAATACCTAATAAAAAAAATATTGTAAGACATTAACTAATAAAAGATAAAATGTTGTACTCCATCCGTTTTTAAATACTTGCTCCACTTTTCATTTCCAGCCGTTTTTAAATACTTACTCCATTTTCTTATTGGGAAAACTTATACAATATTAATTCATTTCTCTCAACTAGCGAACCCAACATAAATCATATTTTATTAATCCTATATTCTCTCTCCTCCAATTCTCTCAACTACTTTTGCTATTTACCATTTATTATTCTTTCACCTACCCAATTACCTCCATATTTTACTACTTTCTCCAATTTTTCTCCTAAAACTCTGCACATGGAGAAATGGAGCAAGTATTTAAAAACGGAGGGAGTAATATACTACCTTTGGCCAAATTTCTACCTTGGCCTAACTTTATGGCGTTGACCCACATTAAAACACCCTCGAAACCACCACGGGGGGTAGTTTTTAAGGTGGAAAGGTTACTTTCGGGATAGTGGGAGGATATTCCGAGTTAGTGAGGGAAGTATAATTTCGTGATTCGGGATATTGGTGTTTGGACTAGAAATGGGGGTTCAGGGGTTGGAGGGTGGGTTAGGTATAGTGAAGGCAATTTCAAGCAAGTTGTGTTGGTTTTGGGAGTGTATCAAGGTGGGTCAACAGTGGAAATCCAGTAAAGGTAGTATTTTACAACATTTTACCATTAAATGGGTAGTTTCTGATAACATTTTACCTTTTATTAAGTAATTTCCTACAACTTTTTTTTAATAGGTAATTTATTTTTTTTTTTTACAAAATTTAGGTTTTATTAGGTAGTTTCTGACAAAATTAATGGAGTATAAAACATTTTCTTGGGACCTATGGGTTATGGGCCCGCCACACTTTTGTTGCATTATGTGTAGGACGGTTTCCTCAAATGTGTGACCTCGCGTGGTGGGTTATGGGCCCACCACGCTTTTGTTGCGTTATATGTAGGACGGTTTCCTCAAATGTGTGACCTCGCGATTGTGGTGCCTTGCGTCGAACGTCCTCCTGATATTGTGGCTCAAGTGGCGAGTCATGTGGTGATAGCGGTAGTGCAAGATAGTTTCGCTGGAGGGGAGGACATGAATTATATGGTTCTTGGTCTGAGGGAGGTTTGTTGGAGTAGTTCATCCCAAGTCCCACATGGAAGGATAAGGAAAATATTTTATACTCTATAAAAAATGTCCTAGTATTTATTTTGAGTATTAAGAAGTTTATCCTATGACTAGAAGAGGAAAAAAATCATACAACTTCGTTAACTAGAATCAAATTAAAGGAGTAAACAATTAAGAAACGTACTCTAAAATAATTTCCTTACAAAAAATCACAAAAATAATTTGCTGCAAATTACAACATGAAAGCTCAACCGTACAAGATTTTTACAAGAACAACTAAGAATTAACAAAACAAAGAGGATCAACTGAAAATTTCTATATAGCTATTACGTTACAACAAAATTTTTAAATATCAACACGACATACAACCACGTCACCAATATTATTGTTGTCGCGTACTATATACAAGACCGGAAATTATTAGTATACCTACCTAATAGTAGTGATGATACCAAAGAGGCCGAAACCAGTGAGAACCAACAGAAGAATGATAGGAGATCATGACCAAAAGCAAAACCACGACCAAAGCAACACCCCAAGGGGAACCTCCAACACGGTGGAACGAGTCGTGCTCGGGTTTAGGAATTCGAACCCAATACCAACCCTTGGAAGACCCCGAGTCGCTAGAATTGTAGTTGGTACGCATCATGAAGATGAGCAAGGCAGGGAGAACAAGAAGAATAAGCTTCAAACTAAAGAAAGCGCGATGCAGTGACTCTTTGTAAGGGAAGTAAGTAGACAAGTAAAGGTAAAATACAACAACACCAAATAAAGCAAGTAAAGGCAAAGGAGGAGAGTTTAAGGAAGACATGGTTCGATTTCTCCAACTTTGTTTTAATTCTACACTACTACTACTACTACTACTACTTTTATCATTCTCTAATTTTAACTCTCCTTCCATTTTTGTACCTTTTCTTTTCTTTTTTTTCTTTTTTTGGTTCTTTTTTTGTGGTTTGGAAAAAAGTGTAGGGAAAAAAGTATATGCACTGGCAAATTAAAGTTCATATTCTTGTATTGTATTATATATTCGAAGGATAGCTTTTATTTGGTATAAATGCTGAAAAAAAGAAGGGTTGATTCTATCCTTCAACCGCTTGGGAATTTTTGGACTCATGTATGGCTCACAGCTTGTAGAAGAATTGATGCCTTACGCAACTTTTTTTTTTTTTTTAGTTGAGTTCTACGTTTTGGCCTTTTGGGTCCTTATCTTCGTTATACTTTTAATTCAACATACATGTAAATTGGCCTGGTAAATAACCCAACTCATATTCATGCAGTGTATTTTTGTCTATTTGGGTCTTAAGGGTGCAATAAGCATGTAACAACACAAGCAGTGTTTTAATTTAAACGATGTTTGGGACTTGTAACTGGTAGAGATGAAATCTAAGAAGTGACAGTAACATCTATAAAAATCTATACTAAACGCTATTATTTAAAAGAAAATTTGTGAATAGCAGCCATTTAAAATTAGTATTTTGCAAATTACAACCATTTAAAAAAAATTTACAAATTGCAGCCCAAAAGTTGTTATAAATGTAAGTTGCAACCTTATTCAATTTTTTCATCGGTTTGCGTGTCAAAAAATATTTGGTTAAGGTTTTAGGGGCCATACTATTTCTTAAGGATCCAAATTGAGCTCGGAATTGGCAAAAAATTGACGTAAGTGTCTCATTTTTACAGCAAAAAATTGTTGCCATAAATTGATACATTTTTAAATTTGTTACGCAAAACGAGGCACTTACATTATTTTTTTGCTAATTCCGAACTCAATTCGGATTCTTAAGCGCTAATATGGCTCCTAAAACCTAAATTGAATTTTTTTCAACACGCAAACTGTTAAAAAAGTTGAATTGAGTTGCAATTTACAATTTATAAGAACTTTTAGGCTGCGATTTGCAATTTTTTAAAATGATTACAATTTACAAAATACAAACTTTAAATGGCTGCAATTGGCAAATTTTCCTATTTAAAGCACAAGTATTAACTATAAAAACTCGTGTATATATAATACCCGGAAATTATTGGTTTGTGTTGTTATATATAATACTTCTTAAAATTTGTAGTAACCCTTGAACAAGTAACTTGAGTAACCCCGTCCACACGGTATTAAAAATTTGTGTTATTAAAGTGGGTTCTTCACTTCTTCATTTTGTTTTGGTAAATAATGTTGAAAGCCTACTTTAGATGTTTTTTTTTAATTATTCATAACATGAGTATTATTTTTATATGGATCTTGCTAATAAGCGTCCCGAGTCATTAAATAAGGAATTAATATATTACTTAAAATAATATCAAGTTCGGAATGCATGACCTAGTGCTGTCAAAATTTAAACCGAAACCGTTTAACTGCCCAAAATAAACCGACCCAAATGAGAACCAAACCGATTAAAAACCGTTTTCGTGAAACCAAAAGCCGACCCGAACCGTATGTGAATGAACCCGAAACCAAACCGATCCGAATAACGTTACACCGTATTAAAATCAAACCCGTTAATCAACCGAACCAGTGCTAAACCGAACTGAAAGCAAACCGAACCGAAAAAGAACCGAACTGTTTCTAACCTGAAACCGTTTGTACCGAGATAAAAACCGTTTACACCGAATCGTTAACAACCTGTGACCCGTTGCACCGAACTCTATATAAACCGAACTGTTTACAAGCCGAATCGTTTATGAACCGGACCGTTTATAAACGAATCGGATACAAACTGCTTACTATAAAGAGAATATCAAAATCAAGTTAAAAGGTGTTTTAAATGAAATTTGATTATGCACACATGTTTACAACCGATCGAGCATTATTATAAAATGAACCGAAAAAGAACCGAACTAGTTATAAACTGAATCGAAAAAAAAAACAAACAAGTTATAATTGAACCAAAAAAGAACCGAACCAGTTATCAACTGAACCGATAAAGAACCGAACTAGCTATAAACTAAACCGAAAAAGAACCTAACTGTTTCTAACCTGAAACCGTTTCCAACCCAAAACTGTTTACACCGAACTGTTAACAAACCGCAACCCGTCTGCACCGAACCGTTTACTACCCGGACTGTTTACAACCCGAACCGAATTAAAATCGCTTAAGAATAAACCAAAACCGAATCGAACCGATAACTATTTAAACCAAATTGAAACCGACCCGCGAGACACTTAAACCGATTTCAAACCGATCGGATTTAATACCGAACCGATTTCAAACCGAACCGAACCCGAACTGTCAAACCGTTTGACAGTGTTAGCATGACCAAATCACACGTCAATTAGTGTAATTAATTTTAGTTTTATTATGATATTTTCATATTTAGTTCTCTTTATCTAACGTTCTGGAAGCGTTCATTAACATGGAATATTGCTAAAGCATGCATGATGATGGAAGGTGTTCGATCAGGTAGAGTTACAAATAGAATAAATTAGCAAAGACATATTTTTCTGATAAATAACAACTCACTTAATTATAACTTTTAATCCAATATACTTTTATAGGATAAAAATAGAAAGGCACCGCCTACAGGAAGCTGGTGGAAGCATAAAAATTTGGCAGTGTCACCGCGCTGACTACTGCATTACTTTCATTTTTGGTAAGGACTAGACAACAAACAAGCCTGCTACCCTACTATCCCTCTAACTCTTATCATTTTTTCAGTATAGGAAGAGGTTTACTTCATGGACAACTAGTTTATTGTAACATAATCAACAAGAGTTGGCTTTAGTTGTAAGCAGCTTGATGTCGCTTAAGGAATATCTCAAATTCGAGCCTCAACAAATATAAAAACTCTTGTTAGGGGACTCACCTATATAAACCAGGTGTGTGATCCGAGTCGAATTTAGATTTAGACGAGCTAAGCTCTGGTGAACTGGGTGGGATATCTATACTTACTAGATACTAAAGTAATCACCAAATGGGACACTTGGCTTAATTTATTAATTTTCTTAAAAAAATTGATTAAAAAATTTATATTTATTTGATACATTAAAAAAGAAAAATAAAATAAAATAAAATTTGTTACATAAGTCATTTAATTCCAATTAAGTCTATTTAATTTCAATCGACTATAATTATTAATAAATCTTACTTTATAAATCCGGGCATTGCAAAGGGACAATAACTAGTACTAAAAAAAAAAAAAAGAATTTATAGCAACATATATCTCGTTAGTATACTCTCTCTAGCATTAACTTGCGACCTTGCTCATTTTGTCACATTATATAATTTTGAAAATTTTGAATTTTAACACCACAAAAAAAGAGATAACAAAAAAAACGAAAAAAATGGTTTTTAACACTACAAAAAAAAAATATATATATACCTATTTATTTTAACACCACTGTTATGAAATATTTGTGGATGTCTATATACTCCTGTACTCTCCGGAACATTCTAGATCTAGGGTTTATTGTTTTCAAAACAAACCCTAACATTGTATTTGTATATATATCTCCTACTCTATGGAATAAATACATACAGATTAATTCTCTCTCAATCTCTCATCTTTCCCCTTATGTCACAACACGTTATCAACACCAAAGCTCTAATCCATTAATTAAGATTAGATAACATTTTAATTGTATTGGGATCAAAAATTTGCACGGAACCTCTAAGCTATTTTGGATATACTAGACGAAGCTCGGAACCCTATTATCCGCTTTGGATCAGATTAGTTGTACACCGATCTAAAAAGCGTAAATCGATTCATATAATCAAGCGAGCAAGTTTATGCATCAATTAATACTGTAAGTGACGTTTTCATGTGCTTTAGAATTACTTAAGGTATTATAATATTTTTAAAGGTTCGTGATAATTTGGTATTATGATTTGCTTAAAGTTATGACTTCTTACTTATTGTCTCTTTAGCTCTTGAAAATTTATTTTATTTTTGTGTATGTTTTTGCTTAATTGCTTTTGGCATATTGCTACCATTTTAGTATTTAACTCATGTCATGATCAAATTGATGGGCATGATTGTGTAAATATAATAGTGGGTGTCATTGTATACTCGTAGATTGAGTACTACTCTTTGACATTTGATGATGGATTAATTGAGGTTATTTGGTTCCATGAGTTCGGATCTGAGACTCGGATGTTGTTACTTTAATCTTTTGATGGTTTAATTGGAATTCTGTTTGTAGTATGTTGTTGTTTTGTCTCCTACTCTCGTTTAATCATGGACCTAATTTTCCGTTTCTTTCGGATTGATTGGTATAATATCTATGAAGTTATAATCATTTGGTTGATGATAATCAATTAGGGTTAGATTTATTTTTAATTATGATTATCAATTTACAATATTATATTAGATCAACTAATAATTATAATTCTAGTTATAGTTTTGATATAAATATTACTGGTCTATCGGATGATGGGTGTTTTAATTTATAGATTACATATAAGTTGTATATACTTGTTAATTAGTTTTTAAGTTATATATCTCTATTATACTTCTACTATTTTTATGTTCAGTCGCACTTTGTAAAATTGATACTGCTAAAATCTTGTATTCATTAGGCAGCAAAGGCACTTACATACATATAAAAACAATCCCTCGATGCCTATCTCTAGTCAAACAATATCTTATGGAAATACTAGAGATTGAAGATCAGTGGGAAATCTACCAAATCCTATTTTACATAATACGAAGAATATCGTAACACACACACATACACACACACACACACACACACACACACACACACACACACACACACACACACACACACACACACACACACACACACACACACACACACACACACACACACACACACACACACATATATATATATATATATATATATATATATATATATGTTGAGGAAAATTACAAGTGAAATTCACATGAGTATGTAAGCTAGTACAATAATTTGTAACATAGTGTAATCATGTTAAATATTTTAATATGAAAATTTGCTTATAAAAAGGCAAGTTCACCATTGTGAACAATACATTTACCGGATATCGTCTTTTACTTGTTCTTCATTTCCTTGATCAAAACTTTCTTTCGGTATAACTTTAACACGTTATCAACACCATTTTCTAGTCGGGTATATTTATACCTACTTCTAAAAATTTATAACAAATCTTACTATCTATTTCCAAATGTTTTGAGGAGTATGCTCTTTAATTTCTCATATTTGGGATCCTCTATACCAGAAACTCAAACATTTACTGTATTATATATCTCAAAAACAACGATGGAAAAATTCTCTTACTTGTGAATTCATTACTATACTCTCTTGTTTTATTCATGTTGGTGTAGAAACCTGATTGTGTCTCCCCAAAAACCAAACCCAGTGATGAATATCTTTCACGTCGTTTGATTATTGAACAAGGTGAAAATGTAAAAAGTCTTGTGATTCGGTTGTTTTAATAAAAATACTTCTTTCTGTTTTCGAAAATATTTCTTTTCGTACTCTATTTATGGAAAATGTCCAGTCCAGTTAGTTTGGTCCCTGATGAGGGTCCAATAATGGTGTAGTTGGATTAGGCTCAAAAACAGCTTTCCAACGATATATTATAAGCCCAATTCCGATGAATAGTGAGCAAGTTATGGCCAAAATACTAAATTGGGCCCGAAATGATTTTATACGACCCAATGATCAAGTGGAAGACCCATTAATTAATATTCCTAAAATCATTAGGATTGATTTTAATTTTCTAGAATAATCTAGAAAGTTATTAGGATTAGTAATTAAACCTTTTAGGAAAAATAAAAAGTTTGATTTGGAATAAAACAAGTGTTTTGAAAGATTAAATCTGATTTTAAAAGATAAGTACGGGCGTTAATTAATCTAATTTAATTAGATTAAGGACTTCGTACGGCTTTGAGTTAACGCGTGGATCATCAACCATCGCGTCGAGATGGACCCTGTCACGTCACGATGGGAGTAGTTTTACTCCGAATCGAATTCGATCTTTTTTTATATCGTTTCGAGACTTTTTTCTTGTAAATAGGGTCGTATTTCCCCGTTTTTACTCATTCACAATCACCAACAATCATCTAATTCTATTCTCTTCTCTCTAAAAGCAAAGCTTATTCTTTCTTTCTCCCTCTTTCTAAGCCTTCTTTTTTCAAACACAATACCGCATTCACGAGTTCTAGACACACCTAGCCAAGTTCAAAGTTACCTTCGCCCTATACGTGAAAGGTTGACAATTTCTGAGGGTTTGGTCTCAAATCCTTATTTCAATTATTTAAATTAATTTTTTGATTTAATATTTTCCTTGAAGTTACTAACGTGCGTATTGTTTTGATAGAAAGAGATACGAGGCAACAAAGTAAGTTGTTTTATTGTTCTATATCTTTAGAAATCATGTTTAAATGTTGATTCCTAGTATCATGTTAGGATGTTATTTATTTCTTTCTAGTATCATGCTTAGGTTTGCTTCCTATTTTCTTGTATCATGTTAGTATCATGTTAGGGATAAAGCTTTGATCTTTATTGTTTAGTGACATGCTAGAATTTGTTATTAATCTTGTTAGTATCATGCCTAAGATCTTGCTAATATTTTTGTGCTTTATTAAGATTATTATGATGATTTGTTGTATCAATAATATTATGTTGCTTGATATATTATTGTTATTGCTTGATCAAAGCCCTCTCCTGCAGGACTAAAGGGAATTTGTACTTGAAATCACACTTAATAAGATAATTAATAATTTTGTTTAGGCTAATGTGATTTTAATTCAAGTGATCGCCAATAATAAATTTGTTTGTGCATTAATATTCAACCAACATAGGTTAAACAGGTTTAAGATTAATATATTGATTGTATGTTAGTCAGAAAGCGCACATGAATATGAGAAGAATAAAGTAGAGGCCTATTTTCAGGGCAGGTTCAATCTCTTTTATTTGAATTTGTACCTTCATCCCCGAATATCCAGTCATGGTTCAGGACCACTATAAAGTTAGCGATCTCATGGATAGTGAAGAGGGGTAACCTTCACCTTGTGAACGGTTTACAAGTTCCTAAAACTTGTTGGCGACTCTTTTGCTCTAGCATCCTTCCCTTTGGACGTCACCATGCTTAAGTGTATGATCACAGTGGGGCTCAAGTGTGGGATGTTTGAAATATTCCCTACAGATTTTGGCGACTCCACTGGGGAGGATTTCTATTCTAATTCCTAAAATTTATTTTGGTAATAATTTAGAATGAGTGGATAAGATTCGAAATGTTCTAAGTATTCATGTGCGTAATTTTGATTGACATTATTGGCATAAGCATAAAAAAGGTCCACATTGGATAGACCATCCGTAATGCGTGAAAAACATAGGATTTTTACACGTAAGAAATTTGGGAAATATCTTTCACAACTAGCATCGAAAAAACGCTGTGAAAACTGGAAAATTCTAAGGGCAAAGATAGCTGCTGAGGCATGTAGGAACTGGTGCTGAGAAAACAGTGTCCATCGCAGTGCGATGGCTCTGTCGCGGCGCAGCAGGGCTATCGTCTCGCGATGGTCCCTGTTGTCTTGCGCCAAGTTCTTCCAATACCGGGCTAGAAATCCGCGTTCTTGTTTCGATTGGTTCTAGTACTGTTTGCTCAGTTTTACTTCCTGATTGAGTTTTTCTCGCTTTTCTGAACCCATATGTGTTCTACATATGGCCATAACCCTCTGGGAATTCACGCTCCATCTACCTAATCGAACGCTCATTGCAACGAAGGGTACATCCGAGTTTGTGAATTCACCAAACCATGGAAGCAGGTTTAACTTGCAAGGTCCCATCCATAGGTAAGGCTTCCGCGCGATGCATCTGGAGTCATAACCATGGACCCTCTTTTGACCACCCTTATCCTTGAACTTTAGAGAACTAGAGCCATGGTTAGGTTGCAAACTCATTCCATCATATTTTGCGTACTTGACTACTTGTGCATCTTTGCTTATGTATATTTACACTAACCGTTGTTTGACTTGTTTAAAAGTTTAAATAAACTAATTAATGACTATGTAATACTTTGCTTAATTAATTAATTAATTAATATGAATGATTAAAGTCTAATAAATTGATTAAACTGACTTAGTACGACTTTAGGCTTGTCCTTTTAAAGCAGAACACTGGAAACAGGCCTAGATTGACGCATCAGTAATGACGCGAATGTTCGACCTGTGGCGGGACACGAATTTGTCTATCGCGACGCGATAACCTTATCGCGCTGCGATGGCCCTGGCGTTTCGCGACAGTACCGTTGCTTCGGCGACAGTCCATTTTTCTGCTAGAGTCTTAGCGCTTAGTCTAATTAACCTTTTTATTAACGGCGAAAGCTGTATTTACTCCTTGTTCAAGTCTAGGCACATAGTCTCATGGTCTTACACAAGTGTCAAAGCATGTCACTTTCACTCACTTTCTTAAACACACGCTTTGTAAATATATTCACCATGACCATGTCTAGAGAGTCTTGTATGCGCGTGTTTTCCGTCATTTCTTTTAAGGGGGGTAAGTCGGATATTAATCATCCAAATTAAAACCATGTTGCTTAAACCCTATACTTGATTCCCAAAAATATACACCCTATTTTTGCTTTTTGCCTTTAAAACCAATAAAGTAAAAGTCAATTTAAGTCAAGTCATTAAGTCAAATATGGTTTAATTTACAATTCTTGGTCAAGAAAGGAGGGGCGACTAATCAAGGATAACGCTTTCGTCCAAGTTTTACTCTTTGATAGACCGATTCGACAAAAGACAAAAGCTAAGAATAAAATGGCAACTCAGGAAGAAGTCACTGAACTTAGGCAGAATCTTGCTAGTTTAACTAAGATGATGAAGACCATTGCTCTTCAAGTCAATGACCCTGCGAAACAACAACAGATGGAACGAATGGAAGAAAACTTGAGAAAGTTCTCTAATGACTATAAGTTTCAGGAGATTAGCTCACAAGGGGTCTCGGTGGACAAGGAATTTCTTTCACAGAAATTCAATGCCAATGACATCCCAAGATTCAAGCCAACTGACGATCCATACTTCCACTTAAGAGCTTCTAAAACGATAATGAATATTAAAGGGATTGATAAGAAGGTTTTTCATTCATTGTTTTCACTATCTTTAGAAACCGTTTGTCAACAATGGTTCTTTTCCCTTAATAAAGAGAAGATCTCTTCTTGGGATTCAATAACAAACGCTTTCATAGATATATATAAATGCAACATTCAAGTTGAGACTGACCATAGGGAACTTGAGATGTTGAAGCAAAAGGAGAATGAAGGATTCACTTCCTTCTTTAATAAGTGGAGGGAAACTTCTGCCAAAATGGTTGAGGTTCCTACTGAAAAAGAATCTGTAAGGATGTTCATCAAGAACCTCCAAGAAAAGTACTCTAAGCATCTCAAATACCAAAGCAATTTGAGTACTTTCAAGGCCGTCTATGACATAGGAATCAACATTGAGGACGACCTTGCAAAACAAAAAGCTGCTAACACTTCTAACAGTGGCTGGAAAGGAAAAAAGAACGACAATCCTTCTTCTTCCAAAACTACCCACTCAAACAATGTTAGCACCTTTAATCTGAATGAGGTCCTAGCTATGAATAATCAAGGACAAAAGAAGCCATTTAGGAAAAATTACACACCTATTGGCATGAGTTATGACACAACATTTGATCGTCTTCATGCAAAAGGTCTCATAACTCCTATGGGACCATTTGGAGATCCACCAGTCGAAAGGAGGACGCTAATTGGGATCCCAATGCACATTGTAAATATCATCAAGGCAGGGGTCACCCTACTGAAAACTGCTGGAAGTTAAAGGAGGCAATTCAGAATCTAATAGATAGCAATAAACTTCCATTACCTCCTGCAAGCAAGAAGCCAAGCATTAATAATGATCCACTTTCGGATTCCTTGGCTATTTCTGATGAGGAAGGTCACGCTGACCTATAACTTCTCATCAAGCCACTTAAAGAAACTCATGCCAGTGAAGAAGAAGGTGACACTTTCTTCGATGCCATGAGTGATTTGCCTCCAAATAAAGAACTAGCTTCTAAGGAAGATACATGGGTGCTTATAAACAAAATAAGGGAAGCGATGACCCAACAGAGGGCAGAGATGGCCCAACTTCGCCATGCCCTCCAAGGTCGAGATGAACGTATGGAAACTACTAGCCACATCCCGTGAGCATAGAGTCGCGGTAATGGATGCTTTGGCTAAAGTAGGAATAGAATCAGAAACCACTCCTGAGGGCTTGGCCAATTTCCTCACGAGCGATCTCCCTAGTCCCATTAATCTAATCACCTTTTCTGACAAGGACTTACCTCCTGAAGGTGATAAACACAATAAAGCCTTAAATCTCACAGTAATCTGCAAGAGAATAAATGTCCCAATGAATCTTGTAGATAATAGGTCAGCGATTAATGTTTTCCCACTTCAAACTGCGAGGATGCTAGGAATAAGAGATGAATACTTGTCTCCATCTACGCAAGGCATAAGATCTTATGACAACACTCGTCGCCAAGCTCTTGGAACCATAACAATGAATGTCACGGCAGGAGTTATTGAGCATGCTACTACTTTTCAAGTGGTAGACATTAAAGCCTCGTTCAACTTGTTATTGGGACGCCCTTGGCTTCATGACCTTAAGGTCGTCCCTTCATCAACAAGTAAAGGATATAGTTGGAGGAATTCCCGTCACAATCGATGCTTCCCTAATGAGGATCAAAGAAATTGACAAACCCTTCATAAATGTGGAGCATGACGAGAATGATGAAGATTTATGGGGCTTCAATGCTGAAGAGGTCTCTTTCATCGACGAAGATGAGAAGACCCCACTTATCTACAACCTCCATTCAAACATGATAGTCAATCGCATACTCCGAAAGCAAGGACACTTTCCTTGAATGACTCTAGGAAAGAAGAAAGGAGTAGCAATACAAATGAAATCGCCTGGCCTTTCTAAATGAGATACTTTTGGACTTGGTTTCGAACCGACTCCGAAAGACTATAAGCAAGCCCGGGAAAAGATTAATGCACGAAGGAATGCTCATACTCAAATGAAAGAAATCCCAATGGACCAATATCCACTCACTCTAAATGGTCAATTCCTAAGAGAGGGTGAGGACTATCCATGTTACGAATTTCCTGAGCCCTTCGTCATAGATGGGATAAGACAACCAGTATTCGAAATCTTCTTGGATTGCAGTTTCTTAGATGAGATTGCAACCCCTATTCACAAAGAGAAAGCACCCCCATGTTTTGACTTTAATGTCATGGGGATTACTCTTTGGCTACGAGAAAAATGAGCCTAAGTGCGTCGACGATAATTTTGCGCTTATCCAAACAGCCTTGCAAAGTGAAGATTTTTATCCCACAAAGCTCATTATTTTGGCAGAAGGATTAGTTCAAGGATGGCGAAAGACTGTGAAGGTCACTACACCAAGTGGAAGAAAGATCTCCATAACAAAAGGACAAGGACCAATGTTCGACAAGTCTGAATCGTCTGAGTCTGAGTTTGAGTCCGAGTCTGAATTCAAGTCTTCTGTAGTCGAGTCCTCTAAACCCTCTATAGTAGCATCTCCTTCTCTCCCTTCTACTTCAAAATCTACTCCTAGGATAGTTAATAGTCAAGTCTTAATGGACATTTCTTTGTTTGATGTAATGATTTCTGAATTCAATAACATGTCTTCTTTCTCTTACTCCTCGTGTCATTCCCTTACTCAAGAAAACGAGCATTGCTTAACTAACAATGAAAGTGATGAAGAAATAATTAAGGCAATGGAAACACTGGAAAACAAAACACCGGTAATTGAAGACACTGAAACGGTTGATATCTCAAAAGATCCAACCATTAAAATAGAAGTTAAAATTGGTCTAACTTTTAGTAAAGAAGAAAGAACCGATATAATTAATCTACTAAAAGACTTTATCGATGTGTTTAGTTGGTCATATGAAGATATGCCAGGAATAAATAGAGAGGTAGCTCAACACACAATACCACTAATTCCAAGATTGAAACCTGTAAAACAAAAGTTACTTCGAATGAAACCCGACGTAGCTCTTAAATAAAAGAAGTTCAAAAACAGATAACTGTAGGTTTTATTAGGGTATCCAAATACCCCGAATGGGTCGCAAATGTGGTACCAGTTCCTAAGAAAGATGAAAGGGTAAAAATGTGTGTCGACTACAGAGATCTAAATAAGGCAAGTCTAAAGGACAACTTCCCTTTACCACACATCGACATTTTAGTAGATAACACAGCAAATCACGCACTTCTCTCGTTTATGGATGGGTACACAGGGTACAACCAGATTCTCATGGATGAAGAAGACATTAAAAAACTACATTCATAACACCTTGGGGCACTTACTGTTACACGGTAATGCCATTCGGGTTGAAAAATGCGGGTGCCACTTACTAAAGAGCAGCGACTACCTTACTCCATGATATGATGCATAAAGAAGTCGAGGTCTATGTGGATGATATGATTGTGAAATCAAAAGATCGTCCACAACACCAAATAGCCCTAAGATAATTCTTCGAAAGGCTAAGAAAATACAACATGAGGCTAAACCCAGCCAAGTGTGCTTTTTGAGTCACCTTAGGGAAACTCTTGGGTTATGTCATTAGCTCTAGAGGGATAGAGATAGACCCAACCAGATCAAAGAAATCATGTCAATGCTGTTGCCCAAGACCGAAAAGCAAATTCGAGGATTTATTGGCCGGTTGCAATACATCAGTAGGTTCATATCCAAGCTAACCACAATATGTGAACTAATATTCAAGAAGCTTAAAAAGAACGTGCCAGTTATATGGGACGATGAGTGTCAAAAAACCTTTGAAAAGATCAAATCTTATCTTGCTAATCCTCCTGTATTAGCACCAGCGCTTGTAGGATCCCTCTTCGATTGTACTTAATAGTCACTAAAGAGACAATGGGAGCTATGCTTGCATAAGAAGTAGAAGGTAAAGAGAACGACATCTACTACTTAAGTAAAAAGATGCTCGAGTATGAAGTACGCTACACACCACTTGAGAAATTGTGCCTCGCACTAGTGTGGGCCACAACCAAGTTAAGACATTACATGCTCGTCTATACAGTCTATGTGGTATCTCGAATGGACCCACTTAAGTATTTATTCAAGAAATCTACACTTAACGGGCGAATATCAAGATGGATAGTAAACTTAGCACAATTCAATGTAAGATTCATGCCTCAAAAGGCTATTAAAGGATCAATGGTCTCGGTTTCTTAACAGATTTCCCAATAGATGATTCGACACCAATACATGAGAATGATTTTCCAAACGAAGACTTAATGGTTACGGAAGATGATACTTGGACATTATACTTCGACGGAGCCTCAAACCAAAAAGGATGTGGCGTAGGAGTATTATTAGTAACACCTAAAGAAGAACACGTCCCAATCTCCATAAAGTTGGATTTCGACGTTACCAATAATGCTGCGGAATATGAAGCATGTGTGGTAGGCCTCGAAACAGCTTTGGCATTAGGAGTGAACAAACTTCGAATATTCGGAGACTCTTCCTTAATCATCAATCAGATTTCCAAAAGATGGAAAGTAAGGAGTGAAAGCTTAGCTCCTTATCAAACATATTTGGAAACTCTTACTGATCAACTCAAAAATGTAGAATACACATATCTACCTAGGGAAGAAAATCAGTTTGCTGATGCCTTGGCAACGCTAGCCTTAATGGTTATAATTCCTAAGGAAATTGAGCAAATGCCTTTAACAATAGAGAAAAACTGGCTTACATCCAAGCCATAGAAGATGATGAAATAGTTCAAGGAGAAGAAGAGGAGGAAGAACCTTGGTATACTGACATCCTCAACTATGTCACCAAAGGAGAATATCCACTTCACGTTGACAAAAGAGCGGAACGAGCACTAAGACTTTTGGCTTCCCAATATGTACTCATAAATGACAAGCTACATAAAAGGGTACCTAAAGGTAGAGATCTTCTATATGTAGGCAAAAAAGGAAGCTCAAAGAGCAATGAGAATAATCCACGAAGGAGTATGTGGAACTCACATGAATGGCAAAGTGCTAGCCCAAAAAGTAATGCGACAAGTATATTATTGGACTACCATGAATAGGGATTGCCATCAATATGTAAAAAGATGCACTAAATGCCAAATATACGCTAACTTGTAACATGTTCCTCCATCACTTATTTACACCTATACATCACCGTGGCCATTCTCAACATGGGGTATAGACATTATTAGAAAAATCACTCCTCTTGGGACAGGAGGCCATGAATATATCCTAGTAGAAATTGATTACTTCACAAAATGGGTTGAAGCAGCATCATATGCAAAACTCACTACAAAACATGTAGCACTCTTTATCGAAAGGAACATCATATGTCGATATGGAGTCCCACATGAAATGATAAGTGACAATGGAACTCACTTTCAAGTGGAATGTGAAGAATTGCTTCAAAAATGTGGTATTCAACATCATTACTCTTCCCTATGCAGGCCTCAAGCAAATGGCGCAATAGAGGCAGCCAATAAGAACTTAAAGACTATCATCAAAAAAATGACAAAAAATTAAAAGGATTCGCCTGACAAACTCCATTTCGCTCTTTGGGGTTATCGCACGTCAATTCGTTCATCCACTGGAAATATGCCATTTTCCTTAGTCTATGGAATGGATGCCGTACAACCTGTGGAATTTGAAATACTTTCCCTACGGATCACATTGGAGAGTAAACTCGATGAGGTCAAATGGACTAGAGCAAGATATGAAGAGCTAATTTTACTCGATGAAAAACGACTAGAAGCTCTATATCATACTCAATGCTACCAAACTCGCATTGCTAGACACTTTAACAAAAAGGTCAAGACAAGAAACATCAAAGTAGGGGACTTGGTGCTAAAAGCATTAAGGAAAAATGTTCTAGACCCAAGAGGCAAATTTAGGCCTAATTGGTTCGAACCATACATCGTCAAAACTATCCTATCAGGAGGTGCCGCAAAACTAACTGATATGGATGGCAATGAATTCTCAAATATGACGAACCTTGACCAACTTAAGAAATTCTACCCATGATAACTTCAGTAACATACTCAAGAGAGCTACGTTTAGCCTGATTCCAAAGGAAAGGATACGTAGGCAACCCTTTACAGGGTGCGCCCACTTTAAATTTTACAAACCCTTGCACTCCGTCGAACAGCTTACATAATTCAATTCCAGCGCGCCGCGACAAGGTCTGTCGCGCAATGACAAAGCCATCGCGTCGCGGCAGGTTTGTCGCGCCGCAATGAATCCAAAATTCCGGCGTCAGTTCGTTTTAGTCAATCTGGGAAAATTTCGGGAATTTTTCGACTTCCGTACTCGAACAATTTTTGAAATTAATTCAAGTTGTTTTCATTGCTTTAACAAAATATTCAATGTAAAAAAAAAAAGTCAATTTCAAGCTGAAAATTGCATTAATAAAAATAAAATTACATTATTGATGGAATTAAAATAAAGGCTTAAAAATAAAAATTGACTAATAAATTGATAGTAAAAGTAATGCTCTAATATGTCTTCTCTTTTCTGGCCCTTTTCCAATTTCTGTCCGCCTCTTCTTCATCATCCATCTCTTTCACCAATAGGGATCCCTTAGAAGATCTGCATACAATCTTAGTGTCAATAGTTTCTCCTATAGCCATTACACCATGTTTCTTTTCAACCCATACTTTATTTTCTGTGGAGTCAGTTTTTCTGTTCTCCTTACCCTTAGTAGTATTTTTCTTCTTAGGCATAATAGGAGTCTTGAATTCAACTCTTGCACCGAGACGGTCTTTAGGAGGAATTGTCTTATCTCCTAGACGATCTTTAACACTAGTCTTGTACATGTTTCAGACTTTGTTCTTGTCCTTTTGAGATCTATCAAGTAACCACTGCTTCACATCTCTACACAAAGAAGGAGGAACTTTTTAGGTAACAACTTCCCACAAAGGTCTGGCACACAATAGTCATCAAATCTTTCTATATCTTGTCAAACGAGAAATTCATAAGGGCGACGAAGATCCCCGGAAGGAACAGTTTGAGCAAGGCCATATTGTCTTTTTACTCTAGAAGGGTAGTAAAAGGTTAATTTGGACAAACTTGTAAGACGGCAAAAAGGTTGTTTATTCACACCAACCATCTTCTCAATTTTCCGCCACGGAACAACCTATTTAATGGCAAAGTCGCGAGTTTCAAAGATTCTACTCCACCCCCGGCGGCCCATCTTTATGGAGAAGCGCTTCTTCCTTCTTACAAGGCAATCGAGTGTATACTTTCAATATTGTCAGGAGGGCTAATTAATTCAAGCCTTTCCATTAGCCAAATCTGCAAAAATTCAATGTAGAAAAATTAGTATTGTTATACAAAATTATATATTTTTGATTTATGTAATTAAAAGTATTGATTTTCTACCTGTAATTAAATTGGAGAACCTCTAAGAGGTGCTTTCGGATCCCTTTTTAGTCCATCTAAACTAAGCACAGCTTCTCTAACGATTAATGACATTGGATTTCTCCCTGATTCAATTTGCTCCATGACAGATGCTACAATTGCTTGACCCTCATGGATATATCCACTAGTAAGAAGATATTGGCTAAACATGCAAAAGAGGAAATCCCTCCTCCTATAAACATGAAAAGATTCAAAACGTGGTATATCAAAATAAAAGCGTGTAAATTCTTTTAAATTTACTACATTCCCTTGTACTATGTCTTTTAAGTCCCTATCTCTAAGGTTAAGAAAACGCTCAAAATCCTTATAATAATATTTTCTCACCTTAGGAATTACCGCAAGATCTAAAGACGGGAAGCCAAGAATGGCACCAAATTCTTCTGGTAAAGGGCACATTTCTTCATAACCAAATTTAAAGCAATGGGTATTTGAATCCCAATATTCTAAGGTGGTATGAATAAAATCTATGTCAAGATCTACCCCCTTAATACCATATAAACCCCCCAAGTGGAAAAATTCAAGCTCTTTCCTCTCGTTGGCAGTTAAAGACCGGCACCACTCACGAGTAAATCACTTAAAGTCTTAGACATGGCTATTTTGAGTGAAAATTAATAAGCTAAATATTTTAATCTGCTCGACTTATGCTGTAATCGACGGATTTGGGGGCTTTTTATAAACAGAACCTGACGAAAACCGAATCCCAAAAGAATTCGGAGAAATAAAACCATCGCGCTGCGACAGAAGTGTCGCGCCGTGATGTTCTATTTTAGCCGTGTTAGAATAACGCGCTAAGCTGACCATGTGTTATCCGACTTTCACTCGGATTCATACTTTGACTTTACGGTTTTAATTCTTTTCAAAGCCTAATCCAAACTTATTTTTGGCAATTTTCTTTCAAACACTTATCCCCTTTTGATTATTTTTAGTCAAACTCAATTTTATTTATCTTTTTTTCTTTTTGGGGGAGGAAGTCGGATACCCTCCATTAGTAATAAAAATGACGGAATTTTTTGTGCAAAAAAAAAAAAAAAAAAAAAAAAATAATCACAATTCTTGCACACAGTTACATGCACATAAAATGAAAAATAAAAATGTAAAAGATAAATAACATAGTGCAGGGAATATTTCAAGCATTACCCCAAACTTGAACCCCACTGTGATCATACACTTAAGCATGGTGGCGTCCAAAGGGAAGGAAGCTAGAGAAAAAGAGTCGCTAACAAGTTTTAGGAACTTGTAAACCGTTCACAGGGTGAAGGTTACACCCCTTAATGATCCATGAGATCGTCAACTCCAATAGGTCTGGACCATGACTGGTGTTCGGGGATGAGGGTACGAATCCAATCTAAAAGAGAAAGAACTGGCCCTATAAAATAGGCCTCTTCTTTATTCTACTCGTATTCATGTGCGCTTTCTGACTAACATACGATCAATAGGTTAACCCTAAACCTGTTTAGTCTATGTTGGTTGAATTTAATGCACAAACAAATCTATTATTGGTGATCACTTGAATTATAATCATATTAGCCCTAAACAAGATTATTAATTATCTTATCGTGATTACAAGTACAAATTCCCTTTAAACCTGCAGGAGAGGGTGTGATCAAGCAATAACAATAAAAATAAATATCAAGCAACATAATAATCATCATCATCAATCATAATAATCTCAATCTCAAAGCATAATAATATTAGCAAGATCCTAGGCATGATACTAACAACATTAATAACAAACCCTAGCATGTCACTAAACATTAAATATCAAATCTTTATCCCTAACATGACACTAACATGATATTAGGAAAGAAATAGGAAGCATCATGATAATATCAGAAATATTAGTTAATCCTAAACATGATACTAGGAATTAATATGATTAAAGCATAATTTCTATAGAAAAAGAAAGTAATTAAATCACTTACTTAGATGTCTCGTATCTCTTTCCAATAACAAAATACACGCGTCAGTAACTTCAAGGAAAATAATAAATCAAACAATTAAACTAAATAACTGAAATAGGGATTTGGGACCAAACCCTCAGAAATTATAACCTTTCACGTCTATGGCAAAGGCAACTTCGAACTTGGCTAGGTGTGTCTAGAGCTAATGTATGAGGAATTTTGTGAGAGGGAAGGTTTAGAAAAAGAATAGAGAGAGAAGGCTTCTAGCTTTAGAGAGAGAAAAGAGAGAGATGATTGTTGATTGTAGATTATTGAAAAAAGGGGAGATATGACCTCTATTTATAGGAAAAAAGAGAGTCGAAGAATAAGAAAAGAATCCGAATTCGAATCGAAATAAAACTCGTCGGTCAGCAGTTTTTGCGAATTTTGTTTTTATCATATCTTTTGTTTAGGAAGTCCAAATAAGTCATATAATATGTCGTTGGAAATATCTTGAAGTATACTTTCTAACCCAATTAGAATCAGATTAAAATCTTGTGTATATAAAAATATATGGCCGAAATAGTGGGACGGTGTTAGTTTTGTATAGAGTTTCGTATTTTTTTAATATCTTTTTCGTTATAGCTCGGAATTAATATTATAATATATCATTGGAAAGATAATTTCAAGATCTATCCAACCATATAATATTTGGATAAAGATTATGAGGCACGAAAACAATATCTGACTGTCTTTGAACATCTTTAAATTCGAATAGAATTAGGACTTAAAAAAGGAAAGTTTTAAAAAAGGAAAGTTTTTATTCAATTTCAAATTCTATGATCTTATCTTTTCAAAAAGGATAATTAAGATCTTTTAGAAACTTATAAAGCTTCTAATAAATCCTAATTAGTTTAGGAATGGTATTAAACCTTTGGACCCTCCACACGATCATTGGGTCGTAGGTAAAATCTGGTTTGGGCCCAGTTTAGTATTTTGGCCATAACTTCCTCATTATTCATCGGAATTGGGCTTATAATATATCGTTGGAAAGGTCTTTTCAAGCCCCGTCCAACTACACTATTATGGGACCCATATCATGGACCAAACTAAACTAGGATGCACGTTTTCATAAAACAGGGTGAGAAAAGAAATATTTTCAAAAACAGAAAGAAGAGATATTTTAATAAAAACACATCCTCATCACTAGACTTTTCACACTTTCGCTTTGTTCGATAATCAAATGACATGAAAGGTATTCATCACTGGGTTTGGTTTTGGGGAGACACATTTGGGTGTCTACACATAGTAATCATGGGATGTATATACAATATATCTAAAATAAGTGTTAAAGCAAAGTCCTACAAAGTCAAATAAAAAGTACAGGTACAACTACGGCGCCGGAGGACGCAAATTCCGAGGAACCCCAAATGTATCCAAGCACTGCATAGTCCGAGGAGTCAATCCCTCACCAGCCTCAGGATCACTAATAGTCGGAAGCAAAAGAGTAGGGCCAGCCCATCCTGGCTCACCCTATTGAGGGCCCGGCTACTGAGGCTGCTGTGGCTGCTGCGACGACGAGCCAACCTCGTACGTCCCATCACCCATAAAAGGAGATGATGTCGCGTCTCTCTGAATAGTCGGCCTCCTCGATGCACCCTCGGAAGAAGACCTGGAACCCTCCAATACCACAGTCTGATGCGACTCCGCTCGACCACCCTGGTTATCAGCCGAAGTGCGACGACGCCTCGAGCCAGACCCGGATCTCTCTCTCCGATCCTCGGGTCTCGCACGAGGACGTGATGGAGGAACATGCTGAAATAGAAAAACAAGCCGAGTCAAATACAAGAAAAATAATTGAAGCAAAAATAAAGTAAAAGTCGAAAAGAAATACCTCTGTGCTGTCGCTCGCACGACGACAGCTAGCTTGGTGACTCAATCTCACGAGGTGATAATGAAAGGCGTCCATACCTCTCGCCATCCTCGTCATCACCTCGCGAGAAAACTGTCAAGCAATAAAGTTAGGAACAATCAAAGAACATGCATGCAAACAAAATGATGATAGATGACTCACCTAGGTCTGGTGGCTAGGTATCGACCTCTCCACAAAGTGCCACTCCTCAGGGGCCAGAGGAATCATCTCCTTAACCGGGCCGAAAGACCCCTAATAAGTAATGGACATCGGTGGAGGTACAAACTCCGCAGCCGTCACCGCAGCATGCAAAAATAAAATCTAAGAGGTTAGAATTTCCTGGGGCTACCAAAAACAAGAAGAGAAAAAAAAAATTATACAATGAAAAACATACCTCCGCCTCCTCTAACGGACAAGGTGGTGGAGCTAACCGTGGCAAAAGCCTCTCACCATAGCTCCGATTCGGTTAGCTATGACGCTGCCACTCCGTACCAGCTAGCGACTTACCTATATAAACTCTTAGGTCCGTCTAATCCATCATATGCCATGGAGGATGGGTGAGAACAACAAAAGAATCCGAAGAGTACTGAATCGCGACTCTCTCGCCCAAGTATACCACAGCATCATATGTCCCCTGAAAGTAGCGCTGTTGAGCTGGATAGCTAGCGCGGGGACGTTAAAATCAACCCATGGGCGAAAGATAACCTGAGGTCCCTGCAAGACAAACACTCATGAGTAGAAATCCTATTCAAAAGAGTGAATGAAAATGACAAGCAACGCATACTGAGAGAAGCAACTCTCGAACACAGTAGCAGTCTGGTCCGTATAACAGCCTCCCAAACTAGCAGCAATGGGGAGCTCTCGAGGCGAAGGCCTAGCTGGCGCCAAAGATGGCATATACTCGTAAAACCACACTTGTAACAACATGGTAACGTCGGCAAACTAAACGACAAAAATAAACCTTTCGTCAAGAGGAATAGAGTATACCTCTACGATCCTCCAAAAGCTCGAAAGTGTGACCTCTTCGTCAAAAGTGCGCTGACGACAAGCGAGTCACAATCCTAGTAGGAAGTCAGTATAGGCCAAGCTGGCCCAGTCAAAAGTCCCGACTTTTTCTCGAAGGTCGCGAAGAGCAGGCAAATAGTAGAGCAGCACTCGGCTACCCTTGTTAGGAGAGAAGGACCCTGACAGAAGAATCAAAACAAAAATGCGCACCCGTTACTCCGAGGTGGTCACATTATCCTAAAAAGCCTCTATTAGCACAGACCGAAGAATGGATCGGCTACTCATTTGTAGCGGTCGAGACTCACCGTGGGCCCGAATAACAATAGGGCCCAGTAGCTCCTCTACCTCAGGAGAGAAAAGGGTAGTATCACTACCAAAAGGAACTGCAGCTGATCGGAATTCCAATGCGGTGATGACAGAGAAGTCCAGGGGAGTGACAGTCATCTCGCCCCAAGGAAAGTGGAACGTGTTGGTAGTGTCCCAAAAGAACTCCACCAAAGCACGAACCAAGAAACGGCTTGACTTCAAAGAATAGAGAGCCCGAGTAGTCTGCAACAATGGAGTCAGACCACAAGACTCCCATAGCGCAAGCAACTCTCCGTTGTTGCGAAAGTAAGAATCTAACAGCTGACCTATGGTGTCGTTGCCTGAACCGTGGCAACAAACCCGCTCGTCGGTCATCATGAGCCGAACGCGCTCTGAGATATGGAATTAGGGCGCGAAGTACAAGGTACGCCCATCCCACCCAGGGAATTCCCCAAGGCTAGTGGAAGTCCCCTCGCCGGCGTCGACGGGCTCGTCCTCTCGGTGAGCCCCACGAGAACGTGAGCCAGAACCGCGTTGTCGAGACATGTTAATTATGCAAGAAAACGGTAAATGAAAGGCTCCATGGTATCTAAGGTTCGCCTAGCCTCATGATACTATGTTTGAAAAAAAAAAAACAAAGTATGTAATACTAAAATAGAGCATGTTTTTTATTCAAGCAAAAATAGCATTCTCAAGTAATCAGACAAATACTTGCAATACCATGACAAATATTGTGACAAATTGAGCATGAATAGCTAACAAAAGCACGAAAAACAAGTCACATTGTTCTCACGAACTCAAAGTGCCCAACAATGGCAAATCGTTCTTTTACCAAATTGAGTCAAACAAGTCTCAAAACACTCCTAAGGTAATATACAAGCATAAACAAGCAATTTCATGGCAAGAAATTTGACAAACAAAGCAAAATAAGTAAAGGCATTTTCGAATTTTTTAAAAATTCGCAAATAAAACACACGAAATTCTTCCAAACAAGGAGGAGTTGGAGCAAAACTTACATAGATCGGCAAACTAGAGATCGAGATCTTCGATTTGCAAGAAATTTGAGCAAATTTGGTTGAGAAATGAGCAAGAATGACCAAGGTGAAGGTTTAAGCGAAAACCGAACAATACGAGCAGCAAACGGCGAAATGAGGAAGAAGAGGTTTTATTTCGGAAAACCCAACTCCATCGCGCCGCGACAGAGTTGTTGCGCCGTGTTAATACTGTTGTGCCACGACAGGTCTGGCGCGCCACGATGACACCTGGCAGCGTGCGCTGGTCCTCCTTTCCTCAGCGATGCAATTCCTAGGCCCCAAACTGGTTATGTGGACCTTATTCAGCAAATTGGGTTCCTTGGTACGCCAGTGAGCCCTATAAGCAAATTGACATGCTTAGTAATCGGCTCGATTACAATCGCAATAAGTGATCGGCCTGACGACGATCTTCTCACTTAGCTTAAAGCGCCTAAGCACTGGCTCATCACAAGCACCAAGGTATTGGTTCACAAGCAAGAGCAAGCGTCAAAGTACCGGCTCATTACAAAATGTGCCGAGGTACTGGCACAGCAAGCAATCATAGCAAAATATATCAGCAAAGCACTAGCAAACTGAGGATCAACAAGCGATGGTCTTGGATGATCTCCCTAGGAAGATTGTCACAATGAAACTGAAGATGGCTACAAGCAGCGGTCTTCGACGATGTCCCAAAGTAGAGAGGAGATTGTCTATAACGGCGAGGTACTGCCACAACTCTGGAGATGAGGAGGCACAGTCACCTTCAACGATGTTCCCGAGGTACTGTGGAGGATTGTCACAGACAAATGAAGATAGCGAGGCACTATTACCTTCAGATTGCGTTCACGAGGCACTTCAGAAGTCGTCACAACAAATACAATAACAAAGTTCGGTTACCCTAGAGACGTGTACTCGAAGATGCAAGATACGCGTTTCTAACTCTTTTATCTGTTTAACTAACGCTAGTTTGCAGGTATCGGCGTTACAAGAATGATTTAGGATCATAGAACGTTCTGAATCATTCTTTGTCCATATCGCTTCTTTGACTTTTGTTTTCGAAACTTACGTCTCTCCAAACTCAGTCAAAGTGGGGGCTTCTGTAGACACCTGATTGTGTCTCCCCAAAAACCAAACCCAGTGATGAATATCTTTCACGTCGTTTGATTATCGAACAAGGTGAAAATGTGAAAAGTCTTGTGATGTGGTTGTTTTAATAAAAATACTTCTTTCTATTTTCGAAAATATTTATTTTCGTACTCTATTTATGGAAAATGTCCAGTCCAGTTTAGTTTGGTCCATGATGAGGGTCCAATAATGGTGTATTTGGATTGGGCTCGAAAAAAGCTTTCCAACGCTATATTATAAGCCCAATTCCGATGAATAGTGAGGAAGTTGTGGCCAAAATACTAAATTGGGCCCGAAATGATTTTATACGGCCTAATGATCAAGTGGAGGGCCCATTAATAATATTCCTAAGATCATTAGGATTGATTTTCATTTTCTAGAATAATCTAGAAGGTTATTAGGATTAGTAATTATCTTTTAGGAAAAATAAAGAGTTTTATTTGGAATAAAACAAGTGTTTTGAAAGATTAAATCTGATTTTAAAATATAAGTACGTACGGACGTTAATTAATCTAATTTAATTAGATTAAGGACTCTGTACGGCTTTGAGTTAACGCGTGGACCATCGCGAAACGACAGCTCCATCGCGCCACGATGAAGCTGTCGCGCAGCGATAGAACCATCGCGTTGCGATGGACCCTGTCGTGTCGCGATGGGAGTAGTTTTACTCCGAATCGAATTCGATCTTTTTCTGATCGTTTCAGGACTTTTTCCTTGTAAATGGGGTTGTATTTCCCCGTTTTTACTTATTCAACATCATCAACAATCATCTAATTCTATTCTCTTCTCTCTAAAAGCAAAGCTTATTCTTTCTTTCTCCCTCTTTCTAAGCCTTCTTTTTTCAAACACAATACCGCATTCACGAGTTCTAGACACACCTAGCCAAGCTCAAAGTTGCCTTCGCCCTAAACGTGAAAGGTTGACAATTTTAGAGGGTTTAGTCCCAAATCCTTATTTCAATTATTTAAATTAATTGTTTGATTTAATATTTTCCTTGAAATTACTAACGTGTGTATTGTTTTGATAGAAAGAGATACGAGGCAACAAAGTAAGTTGTTTTATTGTTCTATATCTTTAGAAAGCATGCTTAAATTATATTGATTCCCAGTATCAAATTAGGATGTTATTTATTGTTTTTTAGTATCAAGCTTAGGTTGCTTCCTATTTTCTTCTACCATGTTAATATCAGTTAGGGATAAAGTTTTGATCTTTATTGTTTAGTGACATGCTAGTATTTGAAATTAATCTTGTTAGTATCATGCCTAGGATCTTGCTAATATTTTTGTGCTTTATTGAGATTATTATGATGATTTGTCGTATCAATAATATTATGTTGCTTGATATATTATTGTTATTGCTTGATCACGCCCTCTCTTGCAGGACTAAAGGGAATTTGTACTTGAAATCACGCTTAATAAGATAATTAATAATTTTGTTTAGGCTAATGTGATTTTAATTCAAGTGATCGCCAATAATAGATTTGTTTGTGCATTAATATTCAACCAACATAGATTAAACAGGTTTAAGATTAATATATTGATTGTATGTTAGTCAGAAAGCGTACATGAATATGAGAAGAATAAAGTAGAGGCCAATTTTTAGGGCAGGTTCAATCTATTTTAGGTTGGATTTGTATCTTTATCCCCGAATATCCAGTCATGGTTCAAGACCACTATGGAGTTAGCGATCTTATGGATCGTAAAGGGGTGTAACCTTCACCCTGTGAACGGTTTACAAGTTCCTAAAACTTGTTGGCGACTCTTTTTCTCTAGCTTCCTTCCCTTTGGACGCCACCATGCTTAAGTGTACGATCACAGTGGGGCTCAAGTGTGGGATGCTTGAAATATTCCCTACAGTTGATATATTGGTTTTATTCATGCATGTTGCATGCTCATCTTTACGTTAAGTTTAATTTTAGTTATTATAATTGCTTAGTAGTAACTTTGCATGCATATTATTAACTAAATTAACAAAAAGATGCAGTCTTTTTATACTTATTATTTTTTTCTTGCTTTTACATACTTTTTGTGTTTCTTTCTGTTTTCGAACCCATGATCTTTTATAGATATTAGGGCTCTCGGACCACTATGGCTTGCATTCCCAGTGTGATAACCTTTTACAATTATAAATATATATATTTGGACCATAATTTTTGCCAGTACATTAGACTATTATATGATATTTTTATAGTTATACAAAGTAGTAACGGATAAACCTACCTCTATAAAAGGCAGATTTTCCCCCAATTACACCACAAATCCTTTATCCCTTCCCACTTTTTATCCAAAAATCACCCAAAAATTTTCACCCCCTTCTTCTCCGATATGTTCCCCGACGACGGCAACCAAAACACCCAAAATACCCACACCTTCACTTTTGAGGAAGATTAAGGAAGATAAAACAATATTTCCTTCTAATTACGGTGCTTGTAGTTTTATTTGTAGCAATATTAATTTTTGTCATTATGTAAAAGTAAAACTCACTTATTTTGTCATTTTAGTAGATTAAAAGCTAAATTTTGTTTTATTATGATTTGTTGTTATTAATCATCATTGTACAATATTACAATTATCATTATAATTATTGTTACGACTGTTATTGTTGTCATTTTGCTGTTTTTTTTTTTTTTTTTTTTGCAACTAACATGATTAATTTTTTGCCTAATCATATAATTACTCACAATAATAAACCAAGGGGGAGAAGAGAACTATATTATTTATGGTTTATTATTGTTAAATTTATGGTTTATTATTGTTAAATTTAATTATCACGTGTTTTATTAACCTAACTATAAATATGGAAGAACTAAACATATGGGTTGCACATATGATTTATTATTAGAAACTAATTATCACATAATTTGTTGTAGCTAAAATGGGAGACCTTATGAAAAGATAATTCAGCATCTTAGACTTATCTGGAAAGAAATTTCTGGAATGGAAAGTGGATGCAATGATGAATTTGAAAGCTCAAGGCTTGGAGCACACTGTTAAAGAAAATAAAAGTCCCTCTAGTCAAACAACTGATACTACCACTTCTGCAATGACGGTTGTAAAACTTGTAACTGAACAAGATAAGGCAAAATCCTTAGTGTTGTTAAGTCATCATTTACATGAAGACCTCAAAACTGAGTATATGATGGTTGAAGATCCCAAAGAATTATGGGACTACCTTAATGAAAGATTTGGACACCGCAAAAGGGTGCTCCTTACTAAGGCATTAATTGACCGGACAAATTTACGATTTCAGGATTTCAAATCTGTAATTAATTACAATTAAACTATACATGAGATAGTATCTATATTGAGATAATGTGATCATCCAGTCACCGATGAACAAATGATTGAAAAAACACTCACTACCTTTCATGCAAGAAACATACTGTTGCAAGAACAATATCGTGAAAGAGGTTTCAAAAGGTTTAATGAATTAATGAGTGTATTGCTTGTTGCGGAACAAAATAGTGAACTTTTGTTGAAAAATCATAATCTTAGACCAACTGGGTCTTTGGCCACTCATCATGAGGCAAATGCAACAAATTCTTATCCACTCGAGTCAAATGCTACACAAAGAGGTGGATATGGAAATTACAATGGCTGTGGAAGGGACCGTGGAAATTATCGCGGACGTGGCCATGGTCGTGGTAAAAACAATTTTCAAAGAAACAGTAATTTCAAAAATTTTGAAAAACAGAAGGGACAGTCATCTGGAAGCCACAAACAAACTCCTTCAAAAGGAAAAGACATATGTTATAGATGTGGCATGACAGGGCATTGGGGACGTACTTGTCGTACGGCCAAACATTTGGTAGACCTTTATCACTCTTCCATAAAAGGCAAGGAGAAAAATGCAGAAGCAAATTATGTTAACGAAGAAAATGCTCCTTGTCACAACCTTGATGTGTCTGATTATTTCATGGATAATGCTGAAATCGGAAATGATTTCATCCTTGGAGAAAATAGCAATGCTTAGGTTTCCCATCTACTAATGTAACATATATTATGTTTTAATGTATTTTCTTTATGTCATGTATTTTAAAGTTCTAGTTATGTACTTTTAATTTCTATCATCAATAAAAGTTTGTATGATATTATTCTAAACTAATCTCAAATTTATTTTATGAAGATATGGATCTGCCTAAAGTCAGTTCCGAATATCAATGCCTTTTGGACAACAGAACAACACATACTATCTTGAAGGATAGAAAATATTTTTCACAACTAAACTTGTTTCAAGCAATGAAAATACTATTTCTGGGTCAGCAAAATGAATTGAACGATTTGGAAAGGCTTGTATAATGCTTCCAAATGGGACAAAATTGATAATCAATAATGCTTTATATTCGAGTAAATCTCGAAGAAATCTCATAAGATTTAAAGATGTACGCCAAAATGGCTTTCATCTAGAAACAATGACAACAAATCAAAAAGAGTATATATGCCTTACGGTAGAAAAACATGGCAAGAAACATATATATGAGAAATTGCCAGCATTTTCTTCGGGGTTATATCGTATAAACATACAACCCGTGAAAGTCAATATGATATCTAACCAGAAGTTAGATGACAAACATTTGATTATTTTATGGCATGATCGTTTGGGACATCCAGCAACTAGGATGATGCGAAGAATAATAGCACATTCAGTTGGACATTCAATAAGAAATGTCAAAATTCCTCGATCAGATGAATTAACATGCTCTACATGTTCACTTGGCAAATTAATAATAAGGCCATCTATGAACAAAATTGCTACTGAATCTCCAAAATTCTTGGAAAGAATTTAGTGAGATATTTGTGGACCAGTTAATCCAGCATGTGGACCATTTCGGTATTTCATGGTCTTAATTGATGCTTCTACATGATGGTCACATGTTAGTCTACTCTCAAGTAGAAATGTTGCTTTTGCGAAATTACTTGCCCAAATTATCAAATTAAGAGCACAATTCCTAGATCATACAATATAGAAAATAAGGCTCGAAAATGCTGGGGAATTTACATCCCAAACATAAAATGATTATTGTATGTCAATTGGAATTGATGTTGAACACCCAGTAGCTCATGTTCATACATAAAATGGTCTAGCTAAATCACTAATTAAGAGATTACAATTTATTGCAAAACCGTTATTAATGAGGTCAAAATTGTCATCATCTGCTTGGGGACATGCTATAATACATGCAGCAGCACTAATTAGATTGGGACCTACAGCTTATCATAAATTCTCACCACTACAACTTGTTTGTGGTCGAGAACCAAGTATCTCACATCTAAAAATCTTTGGTTGTGTTGTATATATTCCCATTGCTCCACCCCGATGAACAAAAATGGGTCTATAAAGAAGACTGGGAATTTATGTCGGATTTGAATCCCCCTCTATAATTAAATATCTTGAACCATTGACTGGTGACTTATTTATGGCTAGATTTGCCGACTGTCATTTTAATGAAACAGTATTCCCAGCCTTAGTGGGAGAGAAAGTGGACCCACGCAAGAAAGAAATAGAAATTACTTGGAATGCAACACAACTATTGATGCTAGACCCACGAACAAATATGTGTGAACAAGAAGTCAAGAAAATTGTTCATTTACAAAGTGTTGCAAATCAATTGCCTGATGCATTTGTAGACACAAAGAAGGTGACAAAATCACATATACCAGAAGAAAATGCTCCTGCACGTATTGAAATCCCAACGGGTAATAAGGCAATTGAAAATGAATCTCAAGCACGTAGAAAGCGTGGGAGACCACTTGGTTCAAAAGACTTTAAACCAAGGAAATTGAAAAGATTGGACAGAATAGAAAATGAGACTAATGATGTTCCCCCGTCAGAAGGTCAAGAAAGACCAAATGTGGAAAATGATGATAATCCAAAAGGGGACGAACAAGAAGACAATCCTACAAGGAATAAACAAGACGTTCAAAACATCGATAACAATGAAATTTTAATGAATTACGTCTCTACCAAGACTTGGTGGAATAGGAAAGATGTTATCGTGGATGAAATATTTGCAAATTCCATCGCAATCGACATTGTGTCTGATAAAAATGATGTTGAACCAAGAATAGTAGAAGAATGTCGACACAGGAGTGATTGGCAATGCTGGCTGAGTTAAAGTCACTTGAAAAACGAGAAGTTTTCGAAAAAATAACCCTTACACCAGCAGGTGTAAAACCCGTTGGATACAAATGGGTATTTGTGAGAAAATTTATTGGAAAAATGAGATAGTAAGATACAAGGCAAGACTTGTAGCCTAAGGATTTTCTCAAATTCCAGGGATTGATTATGAAGAAACATATTCTCTATTAGTTGATGCAACTACATTAAGATTTCTGGTAAGTTTGACAGTCACAAAAGGACTGCAAATGCGATTAACGGATGTAGTGACTGCGTGTTTGTATGGGTCACTCGATACATACATTTACATGGAAGTCCCCAAAGGACTAAAATTACCAAAAAACCACAAGCCTAGACAATTGCTTTCCATAAAACTAAAAAGGTCACTTTATGGATTGAAACAATCTGGAAGGATGTGGTATAACCGTCTGAGTGAATACCTTATGAAAGAAGGATTCAAGAAAACCCAAGTTAGTCCTTGTGTTTTCATAAAGCGATCACAATAGGATTCGCTATCATTGCAGTTTATGTTGATGATTTGAATATCATTGGAACCCCAAATGAACTCGAGAAAACTGCAAAATACTTGATGAAAGAATTTGAGATGAAAGACCTTGGGAAAACTAAATTTTGCCTTGGATTTCAAATTGAGCACTTTAGTCATGGTATTTTTGTCCATCAATCAAACTATATAGAAAGAGTTTTGAAAAGATTTTTCATGGACAAAGCAACTCCAACCAACTTCCCAATGGTTGTTCGTTCTTTGAATATGAAAAATGATCCATTCAGACCCCGAGAAGAAAATGAAAAAAATTCTAGGTCCAAAAATACCATACTTAAGTGCAATTGGAGCCTTAATGTACTTAGCTAACAACACTAGACCCGACATAGCTTGCTCTGTGAACTTGTTAGCCAGGCACATCAATGCACCAACATATAGCCATTGGAAGGGAGTTCAACACTTACTCCGGTACCTACGAGGGACACAAGACCTTGGTTTATATTATCAACCAAAACAGGATGCTGCTCTCATTGGGTACGCAGACACTGGATACTTATCGAATCCTCAAAATGCCAAGTCACAAAATGGATATGTTTTCACTTATGGTGGCACTACAATATCATGAAAATCAACAAAGCAGACATTAACCGTGACATCATCGAATCATGCAGAGTTGATAGCTCTCTATGAAGCAGGACGAGAATGTGTATGGCTAAGGTCGATGATCGGTAATAAATGAACGCAATAACAAGAAATCCAACCATCATCTTTGAAGACAACACAACATGCATCTCTCAAGCAACGAAAGGATATATTAAGGGAGATAAAACAAACCCCAAAACTATTCTTCACGTATGATCTGCAAAAGGATAAGGAAATAGATATCCAGCAAATTCAATCTTGTGACAAACTTGCCGACCTGTTCACCAAATCACTTCCTTCGAAGAAATTTGAGCAGTTAGTTCACAAAATCGGAATGCGACATCTTCGTGAACTATGTTGAAATCAGGGGGAGTATTATATGTACTGCACTCTTTTTCCCTTCGATCAGGTTTTTATCCCACTGGGTTTTTCCTGACAAGGTTTTTAATGAGGCGGTATACTAGAGCATATAATACAATATCGTTGAACTCTTTTTCTTTAGCTACGGTTTTTATCCCACTGGGTTTTACCTAGAAAGGTTTTAATGAGGCAACTTACTCCCCGTGATCATGTGAACATTCAAGGGGGAGTGTTGAGGAAAATTACAAGTGAAGTTCACATGAGTATGTAAACTAGTACAATAATTTGTAACATAGTGCAATCATGTTAAATATTTTAATATGAAAATTTGCCTATAAAAAGGCAAGTTCACCATTGTGAACAATACAAGCAAAAATTTACCGAATATCATCTTTTGCTCCTTCTTCACTTCCTTGATCAAATCTTTCTTTCGGTAACTTTAACAATATATATATATATATATATATATATATATATATATATATATATATATATATATATATATATATATATATATATATATATATATATATATATATATATATATATATATATATATATTCCCATTATCTTGATATATCTCAATACAAATTGATGTGTTCAACTACTTGTTAAATCAAATTTTTAAATCTATCATGACTTTCTATGATCCTATACACGTGGGCTAATTATATGTTTAGTTTGTCTTTTATTGGTTTATTATGTTTATATTGTTATATATTGTACTTTGTACTTGCGTTGCATTTTGACACTCAAGGCATAATCATTATCTTGTTAATGTGTGTTTATTCCTTATCCTTGAGAGTTAGTTAATGTTGACCTTGAAGTGTTATATAGTTGATCTTTCCCTCCAATCTACTAGTAAGCATGCAATGTACAGATCAAGTATTTTTGAAAGAAATCTAATTGACACTAGTTCCGTCTTGGAAAATCACAATGTTTTATTATTAGGAACTACAGTTTGCATATTACGAAGTATTTGTTAATAATTTGAGCATCTTGACATTGTCAATATCAACCCCAAAATATTTCATACGGAGTATGAGATTACAAACATTACTACGATGAGTATATGTTTTAAGGAAACTAAAGTTTGTGGACTAATCTTAACAAGGTAAGAATGATTTAATTTGTTGAAAATTGTTATATTGCTTATATAATATGTGAGATTACTCGTACTTAGATGATGTCATAACCATATCGGCCACATGAATTATTATTCTTGACGATTTCAAATCATGCTAGTATTTGTTTAAATATGAATTTGAGAAAATAAATCATTTGTTTTATTAATTAGCTAGACATGAAAAGAATTTATGAATTGTAGTTAGTAATTACAATGCTTATTACAATTTGTTAGTTTTATTCGCATGACATGAACTTGGTACCATGGTCATAATATTAGTTGAGTTAATAATATTATAAAACATATATACTTTATTGATTTCTATATTAAATATAGATTGTGTGATTTCGTTCATTCAATTATATGTGATATTATATGCCTACATGAAGATGGAATATGTTTGAATGATGTGTAAGTTGAACATGGAACTCTTGTATACATAGACCTGAAGTTCCTAAAAATTATGAGCCAGAATATCTCAACTTTAGAAAAGTTGACATAATGTCTTTTAATTTGGTGGTTATTATAGATACCATACATTGGGTGAGTATTAATTATTCATAGATTACAAGATTCTTACTACTCCCAAAAATGAATGAGAAATAATTGTAGGATTGAGATGATACGTGCAAAAGTTATTAAACATGATTGCATAATATTTATTTAAACAAGAAATAGGTGACATTGTGGGAAACTTACTTGAAAAATGTATTACTTATGCCATAGTTTTAAGAATTGGTGATATAAAAATTAATTAATTGGGTTAGAGGAATAATAAGTGTTTTATAAAAGAATAATTTTACTTTGCTTGATACATGTCATTACCAAAAGAATTTATGGTTTAAAAGTGCAAGGGATTTCAAGGTTGTTGGATAACTTGGATTAATTTCATATCCCCGTATGTAAGGATTAGGGGGAGATATTATTTATTTCGTTATTATATGTAATCCTTGCACATGAATTGTATGATATATTGATGGTCAGTAGTGCATACATTAGCTTTAATATCAATGTCAATAATTTATTTAATAAAAGTGACCACATAATATTACATATTTACAATGACACCATCCTAAAGATGGATGTAAATAAATGAATATCATTGATCATATACTAGTTATAAATGCTCCAATTAAAATTATTGTCCCAGAAGGACAACATCGGTTACTGATGAACCTAAAGCATGTTTGAACCGTTGTAGTCCAGTAGATTTAAAATATAAGAACCTTCGAAAAAGGAATGGAGCAACTATTGACAATGACACATTTGAGGAAATGATAAATCCCATTACATTTCTAGAATAAAATCACTTTTCGTAAAATTCATATGTCTCATGATTATATAAAAGACTCCAAAAGAGTATGAAATATCCAACAAGATTAACATGTATCAAGATTATAGTCAAAACTCCAGCAGCGTATATATAAGTAATTATTGGATAAAATATTAGTTGATTGTCTTGCCAATTATATAAAGAAACACATGTTGGTGTTCTAATATCACATCACATTCATGACCATGTATAAAGTAAGTTTAATAAAGTGATCACTACTAGTGTTGGAAAACTGACCTGAGTTCAAATTTAGAGAAGTGATTGGATGTGATAATTAAATTAGGCCATCCGGGTTTAATAATTACCCGTTATGAAAACCTGAAGTTTCATTTGATAATGTGCTAATGCTCTCTCAATGTTAAATATAAAAGAAATGAATTGAATGGCAAGACATAACATTGAGATTAAGCTATATTGGGATTGTGATTCATAATAATTTTTATTGATGAAAATTTCAAGAGTTATAAGGTTTTGGTTTCTTATATAAAAGAGTAATGGATAACCAGAAGTTCACAAAAAACAGAGGAAGTATATTATTGTCAACTATTAGGTGACCAAAAGCTTACCATACACTATTTAAGTCTTTAAAGATCTAGAAAATCACTACCTAGTAGAATTACAAGCAAGTGATTTATGCTTGTATAACAATTCTTTTGATTGGGACTATTATGTGTCAGCACATAAGAAATTAGAATAGAAGAAAAAAAAATGTACAACTGCACAACACATGTCTCTCCATTGTCATTGTTTTTCCAAAGGATATTATGAAAAAGGTAATAATAAATACACATGCAATGTAAAGTTAATTAATGAAGAAATGATTCTTCATTGAAATTGTTCTCCAAAAGAGATAGAACTTGTTTAATACAAATCTTCTGAGAAATAAATTTTGATTATGATCCTCCTAATGAAGTGAATTTTATTAATGAAAATATATCTACTAATTTGGTATAGAATTAGCTAGATGCCCTTACGAATGAGATATTTTACCAACTGAGGGGGAGAAGAACGAATTAGCAAAAGTTGGAAAAATTAATAAATAAATAATAATTATGATCCCTATAAAGGTAGTTTGAGAAGTTATATACCAACTTTTGTCTATATATTATCAAGATATGTTGCACACTTATGATTTGATTTGTATTCAGTTATGACTCATGTTGCATAGTGTTGAAGATACATTTTGGTCATATTAATTATGTGTATACATTGAGATAAAATCTTGTCAATTATACTTGAATCACTACACCTAAAGTGTAGGTTGTATAATCGGTTCTAAAATAAAGATATGTCTAATATATATGATATATGGCAAGATAGTGCAGTTAACACTAATAGTGTAATAGTATATATATACCATAGTGTATGAAATACCCTAAAAGTGGTATACATATCTGAATTGTTACAATAGATGGCATATGATGTAAGAAAGTTATAATGGTACCAATAAGAAATGTATTCAGATATAATAGCAAAATAGCATGCGAAATGTACGTTAAAGGAACTTTATGATACCGGTACACAATGGAACCGATGAATAATATGCATATGCATAATAGAGTGGACTAGTGAATAAGGGATCTGAAATATATGTTCATTTTTATGTCGACATAATGATAATGATCATAAGTTTATCAGGGACCAGAAGTCCAATGAAATATGGATTTTTAAATCCACACTGTACAGTGTCTTGCATTATTTAGAGTCGTATGTATGTTCATATACATGTGTGAGTCATTAGTTAATGGATTATTCATTGCATACGTCGGAAGTTGTTAGATGCATTACTCATTGTAATTTTATTTAATATGTTACCATGTTTACTATATCTCAAATTGGATGCATTATTTTCTATATAATAATATATGTGTTATGTAAATGTTCATTATATATATAGTAAGGCATATTTACAACTTTGATGGAAAATTAGAAATACATATTTATATTCCAATGGGCTTATAATTATGATGAAGTTATATATGACGTTGGTCTAATATTATTTATGAATAATGTAAGAAAAGTTCCCGAAGAACTTATATGCAACGTATTTATAGCCCTATAAAATTTATATTTTGAATATTGTAATTATTATCAAACTTTTATTTAGTCCATGTAACTACATCATTGGCATTTCAACCTAAAGATTGAGCAGATGAAATTTAGTGAGAATTACTGTTTGTATTTTCAAGAGAACTATCATGTCAATTATGAATATTCTAAAGAATATCAACGGGATACTTATGCATGAGACTGTTTTATTATGGTCTAGAAGAACCATGATCAATGTATATAATTACATGTGTTATATTAATTCATACGAGATTGAAGAGCAACATTAATAATATCATGTGTTGCCATTAAGGAATGTTTGATCAAATAATGATCATCAATTTCTATTATTCACGACCTCCACAAGAAGGCGTAACCGCATAAGTTTAACTTTTAAATTAAAGTAACTTTATTCAAATAGAGGTTTGGAATTATATGGAGATAAATCCATACGTGGTGAAATGAAGACACTTTATATGTTCACATGAAGACTTGAAGATGCAAATTCAAATTAGGAGGGTTGAAGAGCAATGAATGATATTCCACTACATATGAGAAGACACCTAGCCATATTGGATTCATTGCAGCACTAGATAATATCAAGTTATGTATTCATCAGGGGGAGAAAATACGCGCTGCACTCTTTTTCCCTTAACCATGGTTTTGTCCCACATTTGGTTTTTTTGGTAAGGTTTTTTAATGAGGCAGCATCCTGAGCGTGTTACGAAGAATGTTATACTCTTTTTCCTTCATTAGGTTTTTATCCCACAGGGTTTTTCCTAGTAAGGTTTTAATGAGGCACAGTCTTCGATAATAGACATCCAAGGGGGAGTGTTATGAAATATTTGTGGATGACTATATACTCCTGTACTCTCCGGAACATTCTAGATCTAGGGTTTACTATTCTCAAAACAAACCCTAGCATTGTATTTGTATATATATCTCCTACTCTATGGAATAAATACACACAGATTAATTCTCTCTCATCTTTCCTCTTATTTCACAAAAACCACAAATTATTTTATAAAATTTGATTTTACCACCACTTAACAGTTGCCGTCCAAAAATCCATTAAGTGGGGTCTATTGTGCCATATGTTATCATATTAGGATTTTTTTTACTTTTACCACCAAAAAAATTTAAAAAATTATTTTTTCCCACCAAAACTTCCAAAACTTATATTTTACCACCAAATAAAAAATTAAAAGTTGTTTTTTTACCACCTGTCCTCAAAAACCTAAAAGAATTTTTTAAATTCTTTGATTTTCGTGTCAAACACATGATCTTTAGGGGTTTTGGGGTGCATTTTGGACCTAAGGAACCAATTTAAGGTCGGAATTGACAAAAAATGATCAATAATGCCTCGTTTTGCGTGTTTAAAAATACCTCGATTTGCGTAAAACATGCAAAATGCGGCATTTTCGATCATTTTTTTTCAATGCTGACCTCAAATTGGTCCCAAAGGAACAAAATGCTCTCCTAAATCTATGAAAAACATGTTTTGCGCACGAAATTCGAAGAAATTTTTTTTAAACCGTTAGATTTAACAGTTTTCTTGACGTTAGGTGGTGAAAAAACAATTTTTAGAATTTTTTTATGGTAAAATAAAATTTTTAGAATTTTTGGTGGTAAAAAACAATTTTTTGATTTTTTTTTTTGTTAAAAGTCAAAATTTCTTTTTTTTTTTTTTTTTTAGGGATGATTTGGTCATCACTCTGCCATTAATGTTCCCCAATATGAATTTTTTCTAACACGATCTTCGTCCTTAAAACCAAAAAGCGGGATAAAGAACAATTCAAACAAACAGGTGAAACTAATAAATGAATCAACGACATGCCTGCCGAGAAAGATGACCGATCTTCGTCATAAAATCCAAAAAGCGGGATAAAGAGCAATTCAAATAAACAAGTGAAACTAGTTAATGAATTAACGGCGTGCCTATCCGAGAAAGATGACCAAACTTTATTTGAATTAGTAATCATATTTCCAATATTTAAGTTATTTTATAATCACTTAAATGTAGTATACAAGTCACTAAATTTACTGATAGAGAATATCCATAGAATATTCTCATCTTAGGTTTAGGATATATTTTGTATAAGATTATCTTTATATCTGTACATATCTTATAGTTACCTAATATGATTAGGTTTCTCATTGTAACCCTATAAATATTGATCAATGGAAATCACTCTGTTCAAGGAGTTTATATTATCTGACATGGTATCACAGCTTAGGTGAGATCTTGGGATCATATATAAAAATTCTCACCCTGCCGGTGGGTTGGAAAATTAAACCCACCGGCGGGATATACACAAACTTTTTATGCTTCCGCAAACACACACATATAGATTTTTTTTTTCCTTTTCTCGAAGTTTTTTTTAGAATCTTTATGTAACCTTGCACCTCCCACCGACAGTAGAAACCGCGAAAGCCGCCTCCATCATTAGTGGCAATCGCATACACTACCGCCTCCCACTACTAGCAGTAACCACATCTACCAACCTTCTCCATGTGCCGCACTCTATTTCCACCTCCTCATGACCAACAATGATTCTTACACTGTCCCATTGGTTTTTCTACACATAATCACATAGATTTTGTTTTGGTGGTCATATATCAGAATAAGGTTAACTACTTTTGCACATCTCTTTTGCTATCAAGTTGGCTCCTCTTATTGTTGCAGCACTTGGAATCTTTGTGGAGTATTGATTCTTGCTACCTGGGTTTCTCTTTTGAGATTAATTTCAAGCGGTGGAATTTAATCTTTTCTTGCGCTATTTTATTTGTTTTTATTCAACTGTGATTTCACGTAGTAGTGTAGTGTCTTCTCCCCGATGATGGTTTGATCCCTTAGCTTCTTCTTCTCTGGATCTGCAACTTAGCCCAAGTCTGTGTGCGGCTCTTCTCCTTCTCCTCCGGCCTAGCAGTGCTTATCTCTACTCTATGTAGGTCGTGGTTGTTGCTTCTCATCGTCATCACCGGCACATGTCTACTACTTCTCTTTTGATCATGGGTTACCATACTATCCTTACCGCTCGATGCGTGATTCAGATCCAGTCTGAGCATCCGATTTTCTCCCGCTTTGACTGCGGGGGTGTGATAGAGAATATCCATAAAATATTCTCATCTTAGGTTTAGGATATATTTTGTATAAGATTATCTTTATATCTGTACATATCTTATAGTTACCTAATATGATTAGGTTTCTCATTGTAACCCTATAAATATTGATCAATGGAAATCACTCTGTTCAAGGAGTTTATATTATCTGACATTTACCAATATACGCAAGCACATTCATCAAAATCAAAGAGGAGGAAGAAATGCATCTTGAATGCAAACACCGAAGAGGTGACATTCTCCATAGTTGACTGTATGTTTTCGGTATAGGCATGAGTTTTTTTGGTTATTGACTATTGGAAAACGGTGACTATGTTTGTAATTATGCTCTTTATGTTATTTATCTGTAAGCACTTCGGATATTAACTGTTGCAGGATCTTCAACCCCAATCAAACATGACTCAAGTAGAGAGTTTTTTTGAAAACAAGAAACCTGAATGGTGGCTTTCCAAGCATGCGCCACGTACAATATTCCTTGAATACGTGTCACAGCTATCAACTGTTCAGAAACAGATATGCATAAAAGTTCACAAGGAAAGAAACAATGATGAATTCTATTGGCCAAAAGAAATATCAATTCACTGGTTGACCGTGGGTGAATCTTGGTGTCTGTATCCCAATAGGTGGATAACTGATCATGTATGCAATTACTATAAAATGCTTATCAAAATTGTTTACTATTCACAATCATAAATATTGCCCATATAATTCATATTATATGATTAAATTGAAGGTTATGAATGTGTACTTACATGATACACATTTGCGTTTAAAAGACCCAACTAAGACGATACTGCCAGCATCATTACAGGTACTTACTTTGGTTTTATGTTATTCCATTTGTTTGTATTTTTATTATTAATAACATTGCGGACCACACATGCTGCAGATTGTAGTGCTGAAATCAGATAATCGGTGCCCGCTTCTATTTGTGACTCCAAGTATAATTAGTTTTTGCAAAAAATTGTTCAAACCTTTATTCCTGGTGGCGATATGGACAAGATTGAGCAGATTTGAATTATGTAAATCTTTTAATTTATTTTCGCGTGTTTGATTTTTGTTGTGTAACCAAAAGTTATTTTTTCAACAGATATTCATCCCCATTTTAGACACACATAATAGACATTGGTTCCTATTTGTAATTCATGTATCTTCGAAGAAGGTGTACATCGTATATTCGCTACAAAGATACATTTTCTCTATGGATATGGTAATGACTTGATTCTAAATCTTTCGTTTGCTTTATTCGTACTGGATGAATTCACCAATTATTTTTGAATATTTGATTAGATGAGTTTTGCTAGCACGGTTATGCAGAGACATCCATTGGGTCGTTTTTTCCAGAGGATTCCAAGAGTTTACCTATGAAATTCTAGACGCTCCTAGACAACCAAATGGGTATGTTAAAAATCAATTCAATCCCACCATATGTCATTGATTGATCGCTAATATTAATTATTTCGTATCATTGTTCAGACATGATTGTGGAATGTATGTCTTGAAGTACATCGAATGTGGTGATATCATGGCCATGAAGGATATTACGTACTCTGTAAGTTGACATTATTACTTGTACTTGCAAATTTCTCTATCGTCACATCATTTTCAATCACACAATATCTAACTCTGTGTTTACTTTTGACGGTCAAACGAAATGCGTGTCCAACGATTAAAGTATTTGCCAAAGCTCTTTCTTAGCGAGCATAATGATGAAGGCAATATCAGGTGGGTGATTGGTGCTAATTCCTTAGCATGTACTCAATATTCTCGTGCTCAGGTGCCAGCTTTGATGGCCTAGGCTGCGAAGTCTGGGAGTTTTTTAGTTTTAATTTGTTGTTTTGTTTCTTCTTTTTCTAGTTTCTTTCTCTGTCTGTTTTATTTTCCTTTATTGCTTTTTCGCTCTTGTTTTAAACACTTTGTCCTTCTCTGTTCACCAAAAAAATAAATAAAATATATATTCTCAATATTAGCATGTACTTCCTCTATCCCTTATTTACATTCGTACTTTCCATTTTGGGTGTTTCAAAATTACATTCTTACTTTCCCTTTTTAGTAAGTAAATTTTTGCCAAATATCCCCAAATTATCCCTAAATAGTTGTGATGTGGCATTACTTTTATTATTTTACTGTTTTGCAATTAATGGCACAGAAACCATAATTTTGGCACTCACCCTTTTAAGTATTCTGAATCCATGCACAACACTATATTGAAATATGATTGGTCCTTTATTTTTCACCAAAAAAATATAATTGGTCCTTTTTTTTTAAAGAGGATTGATGACATGTGCTTCATTTAATATAATTTTATCTTTGTTTCATTCAAAGACAACAATAAATGTTTTGTAATTCCCACATTACTTTTCAATCATGGGTTTTAAGGTTAAGGTGGAATTTAATATAAAAATATAACATTAACAGGTAATAATCTATGTAATTTACGGAGAATACTTGTATATATAAGTTTATGGACTTGCACAATTTCTTACAATTATTTTTTCTAATCTCTTGGTTAAGACTAAAACTTTATTACTAATTCTAGCGGAGTTTTCTTTTGTTCTTTTAAAAAAAAAATTAAGATGGGATAAAATAACTTCCTTTATTTATTTAAAAAACTCCCTCGAAAGAAAGGGTTTGCTACCTCGAAAGAAAGACGTTTTCTACCATTTTTGTGGTTGATCTGCGGCTACTATGGCCGACGATCTTGTCAATCAGTGCTCTAATTTATCGCTGGAGGATGAAGAGAAGGATGTTGTGGATGTAGGAGGAGTTACATCTAGCGAATTGGAAGATAGGGTTTCATTAATGTTGGTCGGGAGATTGTTATCTGATCGAGGCGTTAACCTTAAAGCGTTCAAGAATACAATGATGAGATCGTGGGGATTGATTGGACGTGTTGTTATTCGTTCGATTGGGACTAACAAATTCGCTTTCCAATTCTTTCATTGGAAAGACAAAGAGAAGATTATGGCGGGGCGACCATGGTGTTTTGAACATAACCTATTGATTTTGAATGAAATATGCGGGGATGAACAGCCGAATGATGTTGTCCTTATAAAATCTCCGTTCTGGGTTTGACTAGAGGATTTACCTTTCAACTGTCGTTCGGATGAGCATGTTAGGGCATTGGCTAGCAATCTTGGTGAAGTTATAGAGATTGAAGAAGATACCCTTAGCATTGATAAAGCAAGAAGGGTGAAAGTGAGTTTGGATGTCCGCAAACCTCTCCGCCGTTTCCAGAACATTATGAACAAAGAAGGTAATATTGCAAAAATCAAACTGAAATATGAACGTTTACCTTTCTTTTGCTTCATGTGTGGAGTTATGGGACATAGTGAAAAGGACTGCTTGAATGTACCTGAAGAAGTGCAAAACCGTGGTATGGGGTGGGGAACTTGGTTAAAAGCTTCACCTCGAAAAGGGTGGATGAATAAGGTGGAGGAAATGAATAAGATAGCTTGTTCTAGAAAGCTAACTTTTGTTACTAAATCTGCTGCTGAGCTAGCTACTAATAAAAATATACTCTCTACAAATGTGACTAGTGAGCTTGATGTTGTTGTGGGGGGCCCGAAAATTAGTAGTGTGCTGGAGGAGGGAGTTGATGTGCAGGGATTTAGGGGAGGGTTGGATGAGTCTAATGTTGTCGTCAGAAAAGAATTAATGCAAAAAGAGGTGGGGAGTGAGAAGGAGAAACTGTTTGGGGAGCCAACACAAAATCCACCTTTACTTTTTACCTCTTATAATAACATGGGGACAGGGGACACGTATGTAGGGAAGGAAGGGAGCCATAAAAAATCATATAAAAAAATTCCAAGACCTCCAACTTATGATGATCATATGGTGAGTGTTGATGGGGGTGGGGTGTGTCTGTCTGGAGCAAAAAGGAGTAGAAGGGAGCCTGGGAACGTCGTGGAGGATGGGATGCTGGTGGAGAAAAAGGTGAAGGCATCTGATGCGAATATTGGTGTTGATAACTCTTTTAAAGTAACGGAGGTTGGCATGCACCAACCCCGTGAACATCAATGAAAACCTTGAGCTGGAATTGCAATGGGCTTGGCAACCCATTGCGAGTAAAGGCCCTCCAAGATTGGTGTTGGAGGGATAGGCCGGAGATTGTCTTTGTTATGGAGACAAAAATTGATGCTCAAAGGTTGGAATTGATTCGTAATAGATGTGGTTTTTCGAATGGTATTTGTCTAAGTAGTAATGGTCGTTCGGGGGGTCTTGGTTTTTGGTGGAGGGACTTGAATGTGAGTGTGGGATCATATTCAGCACATCATGTTGAAGCTGAGGTTTGTGGTGTGAATGGTGTTCCGAGTTGGAAAGTTGTGGGGGTGTATGGGTGGCCGGAAGCGGCCAACAAACATCTTACGTGGAGTCTTATGAGAAGGATACGCTCGAACTCTTCTTTACCCCTGTTGATGTGTGGAGATTTTAATGAAATCTTGGGCATGAGTGAAAAAGATGGTGGTGCTACTAGAGATGAGCGTCAAATTGATGCTTTTCGGAAAGCGTTGGAGGATTGCTCATGCAAAGATTTGGGCTTTAAAGGAAACATATTTACATGGCAAAGAGGTAACTCGGTGGAGACTCTTGTGAGGGAACGACTCGATAGATTCATTGCGGATGCTCCATGGAGTGCTCTATTTCCTTTTTCGGAGGTTATTCATCTTCCAAGTTGTCACTCCGATCACTCCCCTGTTTTATTAAAATTTAGTGACAAAGTGGAAGAGGAGAGACATGATCGACTCTTCAAGTTCGAGGCTTTATGGTTGTCGAATGAGGCATGTGGTAAGGTGGTTAAAAATGCATGGGAGGAAGGGGGCACTGATCCTATCCATACACGAATTGATCATGTTGCGGGGAAGCTATCAAAATGGGCTGCAGAGGAATTTGGAGTGCTGAAAAAACGTATAAAAAAAGCAGAAGGTCGATTAAGTGCGTTCCAAAGTGGCAACCTTGATGCTGGCAGATTGTCCCAATGCAAGAATGTGGTCAGCGAAATTGCAGAGCTCAGGCGACTTGAAGAATCCTACTGGCATGCCCGTTCTAGAGCTAATAATATTCGGGATGGTGATAAAAACACAAGCTACTTTCACCACAAGGCTAGTCAGAGAAGGGCTCGAAATAGGATTGCTGGTCTTATGGATAATTCGGGTTGCTGGCAGACTTCACAGGAGGGTATTAATCAGGTTATTGCATCTTATTTTGACAAGCTTTTTAGCACGAGTGAGCCATCAGACTTCGAGGACGCTTTGGCTGGTATTAGTCATCTTGTGACTGATGAAATGAATGAGGCTCTTGAGTGTGAACCTACTGCTGAAGAAATTAAGGAGGCTTTATTCCAGATGCATCCAAACAAGGCCCCGGGACCGGACGGTATACATGCTCTCTTTTTTCAGAAATTTTGGGATATTATTGGTGGGGATGTAATTCGGTTTGTGAAGGGTTGGTGGAGGGGTAATGTGGTGTTGAATGATGTGAACTCAACTTGTATTGTGCTTATCCCAAAATGCAATGATCCGAAGAGCATAACGGAATATCGTCCTATTAGTTTATGCAATGTGTTGTATAAGATTATTTCGAAGACCCTTGCAAATAAACTAAAACCTTTACTTGAGTCGATAATTTCTATTCAGCAGAGTGCTTTTGTGCCAAAGAGGTTAATTACTGATAATGCTCTGGTAGCCTTTGAGGTTTTTCATGCGATGAAGAGAGGTGGTGAAGGACGAGATGGGACGGCGGCCCTTAAGCTTGATATGAGTAAGGCCTATGATAGGGTCGAATGGTGCTTCTTGGAAAGGGTGATGCTAAAGTTTGGTTTTAAGATAGCATGGGTCAAACGTATAATGCAATGCCTCCCCAGTGTTTCTTTCTCTTTCAAATATAATGGCAAGATTAAGGGTTCCCTTATTCCGTCACGTGGTCTAAGACAAGGAGATCCAATCTCCCCGTATCTTTTCCTTTTGTGTGCGGAAGCATTTTCAACCCTTATTTCTAAGGCGGTGAATGACAAGCTTCTAAGTGGGATTCGAATTTGTAGAGGGGCTCCGAGGGTTTCTCACCTCTTTTTTGCCGATGATAGTATTGTGTTTGCTAAAGCAAATTTGCAAGAATGCTCTAAAATTGCTGATATAATCAGTACGTATGAAAGGGCATCGGGTCAGAAAGTCAACTTAAGCAAAACTGAAGTTGCTTTTAGCAAATGTGTGTCTTTGGACCAACGAAACTTGATTGTGGCAGCTCTTGGGGTTCGAGAAGTGGTTCGACATGAAAAATATTTGGGATTGCCGACTATAATTGGGAGATCAAAAAAAGCTGTGTTTGCTTGCTTAAAGGAGAGAATTTGGAAAAAACTACACGGATGGAAGGAGAAATTGCTATCTCGCCCGGGGAAGGAAGTGATGATAAAAGCCGTAGCCCAAGCTATCCCCACGTACATGATGAGCATATAAATTCCGGATGGACTTATTGATGAAATCCACTCCATTTTAACTCGATTTTGGTGGGGTTCGGATGGTGTAGAGAGGAAAATGCATTGGCATAGTTGGGAGAAATTGTGTCTTCCAAAGTCTATGGGGGGATTGGGCTTTCGGGATTTGAAGTGCTTCAATCAAGCTTTGCTTGCAAAACAATGTTGGAGGCTTTCTCAAGAAGGTAACCCTTTGCTTCATTCTATTTTGAAGGCTCGATATTACAAAAATTCTGATTTTTTGGAGGCTTCAAGAGGTTTTGATCCGAGTTATAGTTGGAGAAGCATGTGGGGGGGCAAAGTCTCTTCTTATTGATGGCTTGAAATGGAGGGTTGGGAATGGGCTGTCTATACGGGCATGGGAGGATTCTTGGGTTGGTGGTGATGGTCAGATTTACGTGCCAACCCCCCTCCCAAACCATAACCCTGATCTTCGAGTAAGTGCTCTAATTGATTTTAATGGTGGCTGTTGGGATGTTGGGGAATTGGACAACCATTTCAATGAGGTTGATAAGAAGGCTATTCTTGACATTCCTTTGTCTAGAAGGTGGCCGAATGATAAGAGATATTGGTGGCCAACTAAGGATGGGCTATACTCGGTTAAATCGGGGTATTGGCTTGGTAGACTTGGGGTTTTGCGGACTTGGGAGCTTTTCCATGGAAGTGATAGCAATGAACTTTGGAAGCATGTTTGGAATCTAAAAGGACCTCCTAAATTATGCCATTTCGTCTGGAGAGCATGTATGGGGAGCTTGGGTGTGCTGGATGTTCTTTACAAGCGACACATTAGAGCTAATAATCTTTGCACTATCTGTAATGGAGGAGAAGAAACTGCTATTCATGCGTTATTTTTCTGCAAGGCTGCTACACAAATATGGGAGAAGAGCAATTTCCTTGATTTATTGAATGATGCTCCTACGAATTCATTCTCTGAGCTGTTCCTATGGATGTGTGACAAACTGGATGGAGAAATGCTAAGTTGCTTTTGTGCTCTGGTTTGGGCTGTCTGGTTCTGTCGAAACAAGACTGTTTTCAATGGGAATGAAGTGGCAGACCCTGTTAGTGTTGCCATTGGTTTTGTGAAATTATGTGCAGATTATGTGAGCTACAATTCGAAGGTATGCAAACGTGTTTCTGCTCCTTGTGTTGCTACCTCTAATGCAAGATGGATTCCCCCTGCTGCCCCTGCTGTAAAAGTGAATGTTGATGCACATATTCAAGATGGTGTGAGTGCAAGTCTTGGAGTGGTGGTTCGTGATGCTGGTGGAGGGCTTTTGTTGGCTGCTGTTAAGAAGGTAATGGCGAGGTGGAGTCCTGAGCTGGCAAAGGCAGGTGCTGCTGCTTATGGTATTCAATTGGCAAGGAGATTGGGCTTTGACAATGTTGTCCTAGAGTGTGATGCTCAAAGGGTGGTCTCAGCAATTCGTGGCAGGCATCATGGAGTTTCCCCTATTTTCCTGTTTTATGAAGATGTGGTTCTCTCTAGCTCTATGTTTAATTATTTTAATTGTTCTCATGTTAAGCGTAGCGGGAATGTTCTTGCTCATAGTGTGGCCCGTTGGGATACTTATAACTCATCGGAACGTATTTGTATGTCTTCCTTTCCCCAAAGTTTAATAACTTTGGCGGAAATTGATTTATTATAATAAATTCCCGCTTGCTTGTTTCAAAAAAAAAAAAAAAAAAAATAACTTCCTTTATTTGAGAATACTGTATATATAAGTCTGCAGACTTGCACAACTTTTTACAATTATTTCTTCTAAGCTCTTGGTTAAGTTTAAAACTGCATTACTATTTCTACCGAAATTTGCTTTTTTGCTTTTTTTTTAAAAAAAAAAAAAAAAAAAGTTAAGGTAGGATAAAATAACTTCCTTTAAAATGTTTAAGACATTATTTTATTCCATTAAGGTTGAGGTGGGATTTAATAGAAAAAATTTATTTTGTCAGGTAATAACCTATGTAATTTGTGGGTAAAACCTATATAAAGTTAGTGTACTTACACAATTTTATACAATTATTTCTTCTAAGATCCTGGTTAAGTCTAAAACTATTAATAATTTTTAAATTACTGATAATGTATGCTCTAACACTTCTCCTTGAGGCCTTCAACGTTGCTCAAATTGTCGTCGTTGTCTTCGAAATTGAGAGGAGCAATTAAGAAGTTATTCTTATGAAATTATTAATGGCAATAATAGCGGTTGAGTCACTGTGTGCGCATTAACTATTATTATTATGTAATTTCTTTTTATTTTTAAATTATTATGTAATTTCTTTTTATTTTTAAATTATTATGTAATTTCTTTTTAAAAGAATTTTTATTATTATTATTATTTCAATTACATAAAAAAAATAAATTCTGACTTATTATTAGCTAGGTTTGGCAATGGTTGTTTAAAATTTAAAACAAAGTACTAAATATTTACAATGATTTTTTCCTATATCATTTTTCCTTATTTAGTGTACAGTTATACGAAGTAGAAGATAAATATAAAAATTATCTCACCGTGATTTATGGTAACCGTTATTTAAATGTATTTAATTATTTTTGTTTGACAATACATGTTTTATATGATGTCCACATTAACAAAACATATTAATTTTCGATCATTGTTCAAAATATAAACTTGAAGTGTTTTCAAAACTCAAATTTGTGCAACATTATGGAATTTTCCAATAGATGGAACCCCTAGAATGCAGTTTCATAGCACTCATCAAATTAACAACTATGAAACAATGGTAGGTTACATTAAAAATGAAGTTATACCTTTTTTCTTAATTTTTTTTTTACCCTTTTTTGAAGTAGATTAATTAAATTACTGTTGATTCAAGGCTTTATTTATTTATTTATTTATTTTTTTTGCCATTTGAATATGGCTAATAAAAGAAGGTGAATGATTCAGAGGCTATGCAAACAAATATCCCTTCGGAAGAAGCTGCAGAGGTATGTTCCTGTTATATTATTGTTCTTGTTATATTATTATATGCTGTAAAACCTTATCATTATTTAGCTTTTAACCTAAAAATAGCATGAACAATTAATATATATCAATTTATTGAAATTAACTTTTGTTATTATTTGCGCAGGAGAGTGACAATGGCGATGAAAGTGACAGGGACTCAGATAACGATATTGAGGAGATTCCGGGTACGTTTCTTGATCTTGAAGTTTGGGAAAAAATTGACAAGAGGCTACAACATTTTACATTGGAAGACATGGAAAGTTTGTTCTTCAAAAATCACAAGACTTGCATTCAATTTTAGTAAATATATGCCAAGCTGAAAGGTTTTGGCATACGCAAGAAGCATACAATAACCAGCAAACTAGATGGACATTATACTTCCCAATTTATTTGGTGTAACAGGGAGGGTTTTTGATCAGCAAAGCACATGAATAGACAGGATAGGAAGCGCAGGGAGAAGGCAATAATGAGAGTGGATGTAAGGAATTAATCAATTTCAAGTGGGATCACCGAACCGACACATGGTACGTGACAAGATTTATAGAGGAGCACAATCATGAACTTGAACCAATGAGCCAAGTTCCTTTTATAAGGTGAGTCTGGATTTGCTATTACTATATTTTTGTAAAATTAATGTATATATGTTGGATATAACACGTACTTGGTATACATCACTTGCTTTATCCTGAAGCCTTCTATGTAATTTTTTTTTTTTTTAAACACGCCTAGTATGTAATTGCCTCAAAGTTGAAAATATTTGCTTCTATTTTATATTTTTAAATGGGAATATCATAATTACAGGAGCCATAGAGACATGACAGATGCCAATCGGATTGGAATAAAGTCCTTAATTAATTCTGGAGTGAAGCCATGTGTCAGTATGAGGAATATAGCTCAAAGCGTCGAGGGACTTCGTGGTGTAGGATTCTTAGCGTCAGACTTATACAATGCTTGCGAAAGGTTTAAAAAAGAAGAAATACATGATAGAAACACAGAAACTGTGTTAGCTTATTTGCTTGGAAAATCAGCTTCGGACCCCTCATTTTTTTTTAGATACACGAGAGATGAAAATAATGGAATTGATAAAATGTTTTGGTGTGATGGGATATCCTAAGCCGATTACAAGGCTTTCGGGACAGTAATTACATTTGACACGACTTACAAAGTTAATGCATACCAAAAGCCATTCGTTATTATTGTTGGTGTAAACCACCATAGAAAGACAGTTCCAATAGGTGTTGCACTGGTTGCAAATGAGAAAACAGAGACGTACATATGGGTGCCACAACAATTACTAGAATCTGGTGGGGGTGTAGCTCCTTATACTATTGTGACGTTGGTGACAAGTCCATAGCAAACGCTAGGTCGTACTCCCAAATTCACATCATAGGATATGTTTGTGGCATCTAATGCGGAACATCAAGGGCCACACCAACAAAAATTTTTGCAATGGATTCATGCATTGTGTAGACGGCTGTCGGACACTAGCTGAGTTTGAGGAGGCATGGGAAGAGTTGTAGAAGGCTTATCCTGCAGTCAAAGGTCGTAAGTGGGTAACTGATTTGTATAACGACAAAGAAAAATGGGTTGAGGCTTTGAGGCATGATCATTTTTATGCTGGTAAGTAACCATTAGTTATCTGAGGTAATAATAAAATCGTATTAAGGTCATTACCTAGAAACTTGTATGACAATATTCCAATGAATTAATTTACATTGCACTCTATGGTATTGATATTTACATTGGTTGTTAAAACCACTTCTTGAAAAAAAAAATATTAGGTGACATTTAAAATTTGTGAATTGGTAATTTTGCGCTTTATTGTTTTGACATATACTGTTTTTGGTCATTACCCATTATTGTTAGGTATGCAAAGTACTCAACGATGCGAGTCCATGAAAGCACATTTAAAACAGTACTGACTTCAAAATTAATGTTGTACAAGTTTTAGGAGGTGAATGATCAAGTGCTTGAGCATCTTCGATTTGAACAAGATAAAGATGACTACAACTCAACACACACTTTTCTTGTTATTAATGGTGTGCTTTCTGAAATTAAGACCCAAGCAGCAAGAACCTACACAAGAAACATTTATGATTTGTTTTGCAAAGAGTTGAATTTTGAATCAAGGCATATTGTGATTAGGAAAGAGAAAGAAGATAGGCATCGTGATGGGGTTACCATATCATACTGGTTAAACGACAGTGTCAGGAAAAATTGTAAGTACCTTGTGTGTTACAACTTGAAACTACAATAGATCGTTTGTTGTTGTATGAATTGAGGTGGCAAATGATGAAGGTGTTAAATCGAAAATCGAAACGGCATTTGTCAGTAAGGGTAGGGGTGGTTTTGTTGACCTCTTAAAACAGTTCATGCCAAGGACTCACACTTTAAGTGATGCAATGAAGGCGACTGACAGTTATGAAATCAGCATCTTCCAAAAATTTCCTACTATCTTCGATTGGGACAACATTTACGGAACTTACTATTACATTAAAAGGTTAATTAGGACAACATTTACGGAACTTACTATTACATTGTACATAACAACATCTTATTAATCTACAACAAGTTTAGGTATTTGTTGCTCAAATGGTTAAGCTAGTTGTAAATTAACATTATCTAATAAATTTTTACTAAGCTAATTGGCTCCACAAAGCTAATTTGTTTGCCAAAGGTAATCAATAAGGTGTGCAACAATGGTATAGTTACTAGCTTAAGATAATTAGCATTTGCAAGCTAGTTCCTTTTCCCAACCATTGGAGTTGCTTTAATGCAAGACTTATTCTTGCCAATTTTATAAATAAATAGTCAATTTTAATATTTGAGTGCCAAAAGCATTTACAAAGATATTATTTTAAGTAATGAACATATTTGTTTTAGTTAATTACCTGTTGTCTACATTAAAAGGATAAATAGGATAATATTACAAAGAAATTTTTAAATAAAATGCCGCCAAGTGTCCCTCTTTGTTTCGCCTTTAGTAGTATTTATACTATATTGGAGCAATTAAGAGTACAAACCATACAAGTCACATTATAGCAAGATTAGCTTTAGGTCTTAAAACTCTATATGATATTAACAGATTACTATTAAATTGTTTTAAATTAAGACAATGCAATTTATTTATATAAATACTAACTTATATTTACGAATTATATTTTATTATTGCAAACACTACATTTGCCAAACACTCAAACTACCAACAGTAATAATAATAATAGTAATAATAATAATAATAATAGTAAAAATAATAATAATAATAATAATAATAATAATAATAATAATAATAATAATAATAATAGTAATAATAATATTAGTAATTATAATAATATTAGTAATAATAATAATATTAATATTAATGAAATCTGCTCTGCTCTGCTCGGCTCTGCTTTGCTCTGCTCTGCTCTGCTTCAATCTGCTCTGCTCTGCTGAAATCTGCTCTACTCTGCTCTGCTTTGCTCTGCTCTGCTCTGCCCAGAAGCTCAAAAGAACAGGGCCTTAGTCTGTTACCTTGTCAGCTAACTTCTACCCACTACTAATTGACAGCTACTCACTACCTTAACTGCTACCTCCTACTCAACCTCTTAAGGGTGTATTCAACAAAATGTAGTTGTAGAGGTAGCTATTAGGTGTGATAATAAATACTTAGCTGTATGTGTAGCTGTTAGCTGTGAAAATGCATAATTAAGTATGAGTGTTTGGTAAATTAGCTATTGACTATTTATTAGCTGTAAAATTCTAAACATTAATTAAAGAAGAAAATTTCAACAACTACATAGCTTTTCACAAATGCTACTCTAACTTCTAAACTCTATTTTAACTACTACAGGTGTGTTCTATTCACCTAATCTTCACTTATTTGAACTTAACTTAATTTATTTGAACTTATTAAAATTTATTTTAGTTGTAGTTTGAAGTTGGACAACCCTTATAAGAATTTATTTTTCCTGAACTAAACTTATTAGAACTTATTTCTCATGAACTTAACTAATTATCTTAATTTATCTGAACTTATTAAACATGAAATAAGTGAAAATAAAGTGAACATAACAGACCCTACATTGCCAAACACTAATTTCTTTTAATAAGTAACTATTTAAATAAGCCAAACCACTAAAAGCTCTACTCAAAATCTAGTGCCGCACACGCCCTAAAGCTACCCGCTACCACTACTTATGCCAAACAGGACCCAACTCCAATGGTTAGCAATTTAGATAGATTGTTATGCCACATACGATTATTATAAATCTATTTTGTATTTAGCTTGTATCTCAATGGTTAGCTACTAGCTTGTGAAATAAATGAGCTTCATTTTTTATTAGAAACTCCATCCGTTTTGTATTAATCACAACAGTAGGGTCTTCTCATAGTTTAAGAAAATTTATAAGGTGGGGCCCAGAGGAGGATATCAGTAAGGTTGATAGGAAAGAGAAATAATAGAATATTTGTGAAAATAGAGTTAGTGGGAGAGAAAAATAATAAAATAATGGTGAGTCCTTTCTAAACATAAAAGTGTTGCAATTAACATAAAACAAATGTAAAAGAAAAGTGTTGCGATTAATACGAAATGGAGGGAGTACTAGTTAGGACTAGGGGTGCTTATGATGTGAGTCGAGCTCGAGTTTGGGGTATCTCGTTTTGACTCGTTAACATATCGAGTCAAGTTTAATCGAGTTGAATTTTCACCGAGCTTTAACCGAGTAGAGGTTTGACCGAGTCAATCTCGAGTAGCTTGATAATTGCTTCGGTCTTAGTAGAATCACCTATTTAGTGTAACATTTGATACTTCTCTTTATTTTTGTATTATTAAAAAAAAAAACATGTGATGATATGAATACATAAATGTTATATATTTATAAATTATAATTGTAAAATAAAGTTTTTCAATCAAAATATTTTTTTATTGTTATAATAATATATAAAGGAATTCGAGTTTCTCACGAGTTTTCGAGTCGAGTATTGAGCTACTCGACTCAACTCAATAATTTTTCGAGTCAATCTCGAGCTCAAGTCGGTTCAATTGAGTCGAGTTTTAACCGAGTCGAGCTCGACTAGCTTGCGAGTTGCCTCGTCTCATAAGCACCCCTAGCTAGGACCGTTAATATTTAGACACACAAATCGAAACAATAAAAGAAATTCCAATTGTTCTAGCTATTAATAAAACTGTTCAAGCTATTAGGTAGGACAATTATTATAGTTTGTACTGTAGTATTTATTGTTCAAGCTATCATGTAGTAAAACTAATTTCGATTATAAAATTAAAAAAATATAAAACTAACACATGTCACTCCAATTATTTTTAAAACACGTTGTTTTAAAAAAAAATTAATTAAAAAATAAAAGGAAAAAAAATGTCAAATGTTCACGCGAATCGAGGAGTTACCCTATCCACACACTCAACCTCCCTCAAACTCACTCCTCCCACTTAATTGTCAGCATTAATGTGTAAAAAAAACTAGAAAAAACCACTGTTTCTCTCTCTCCGTAAACCGCCATTAGACCTAAGTTGATTTTTAAACAATAATAAGCAACTTTTTCTCCAAAAATCCACCCTCCACCTTAAGCAACCCGGTGAAGCGGCTATAAGGACAAACGATCCATCAATAAATTACTACACAATCATATAAATTGCATTATTTTTTACAATTTTGCTTTTTTAAAATCGCTCCTTCAACAATTGTACAATTTGTTAATTATGAAAAATATTTAGGTTGATTGTTGCTTTTTGGTTGATTGTTGATTTTTATTTACGTAGTATAAAAACGTTACGTACTTGGGATTCACCTACATGATTTTGTTTGCATGCCTTTGATTTTCAATTATACAGAAATATTATACTTATTTAGTAGATTATTATTTTGTTGTTCATCCGTGTTTAGTTGTTTGTATAGTTTTGATTTAAATTATTCGAAAGTGGGAAGGTTAATATGTATGGATGTAATCACACATCGGATAAACGGGAAAAATACTCTTTAAAATTATCTTTGAAATTAAACACCCGTTTACTCAAAAATAATTATTTTCAAAAACCCCAAATTTTTGTTACAAATTTACTCTAATAAACACCCAATTTTCAAACCATGTTCGAATTAGGTTCAATTGATGTACGTAATTTTCAACATTTTTTTGTTATGATTGACGTCCCCTGTTCAATGCTGATTTTTGCTTGTTTAATTAAATATAACAACACTGGTACTCTGTTTTTTTTTTTTTTTTTTTTTTTTTTTGGTGAAAAGAGAGAGAGAGAGCACCAAAAATTAAGAAGGAAAATTTTGGTGAATTTTTTTTTTTTTTTTTTTTGGGGTAATGACCTTCTATTGTATTGGGTATTACCTGTTCATATTGTAATCATATAATACTCTACTATTTTATTTTGGTAATGACCTTCCATTGTGTTATTTATTACCTATGCAGTACTGTCATCATATAATATATAATACTCCTTTGTTTTTAATTGGTTATGATTTCCAATTGTTGAAAGATTAATTATATCAAACAATGTGTTTAATATGAATTCTTACTATACCTTAATTTTTTGTTAACTGTACAGTAACATGCTGAGAGTGAAGACTACTGCGAATAGATTCCTTGGATCCAAAAGTAACCCCCCGTAACTGGCACATGCAGTAAGAGAACCACAAGAAGCATGGATGCCGCTCCTTCTAAGACAACTAGCCCAAAGGGTCGCCCAAAAAAAGCATCCAAGGCCGCAGTTGACCCATCAGATTCATCAGATGAGGAGGACCCAAGGTTCCAAAACTTCTCGTACAAAGAGAGTTTCTTCAAAACCTTCGCAACAAGGAGAGCTGTCGAAGGCCGAAATGTGGGTTTTGACTCACTTGACGAAGCCCAAGCTAGTTTTCTAAGGGATTGGTGTAGCAAGCAAGGATATGTTAGACTGCTCGAAGAAGTGCATCGCGTGTACCCGGACCTTGTTCGCCAATTCTACTCTCATTTCGATTATGCAAACACCAAACCCGGAGTAATATATACATGGGTCAAGGGGAAGAAGATAAAGTTAGATGACAATGTTTTAGCTACAATTTGGACATTCCAAAATTTGGAGTGTATGATTTTCCAAGTAGAAAGTGGAGTACTCATAGGGATTTTAATATAATCAAGTGCAATCGGCTCGTTTTAATGGATGAAAAAGCTGATATGGATAAAAAGCCAGAGATGGAGGAACTACCATTTCCCACGCGACTCCTGCAGCTGGTTCTTCAAAAGTCGTTTGTTGCCCGTCAGGGGAGGTTGTTATACTTAACATATATCGCTATTATGTATTTGTCGTTGGCGGGATGAAGATGAACATACCGAGGCTTATGATTGAATACATGATACAAGCTCAAAAGATGACTTCAACGAAGGCACACCTTTCGTACGGAATGTGGCTGACTAAGGTGTTCGAAAAGTGATATTAAATTGTCAAATGATATCATGATTACATCACCAGTCACTCCATTCAACTACAACACTATCAACAAGGCGTTAGGGTACGAGTTTAACCCGGATACAAAACAGTGGGTGTGGCTTGGTATCAAGCGTGCCCCTAAACGACAACAGGAATCAAAAGACCATAACGCTGATACATATGTCAATGGAGTTGGCCGTGATGAGGAAGGCAACGCATTAGAGGCTGTCATGTTTGAGAGCCTTGTTGTGTAAGAGATGTTGAGGTGACAAAACCCAACACTTTTCACTGACAGTACCATGACTGAGATCCGAGAGACAGTGAAATCTCGGATTGCAAGTGCTGATGATTTTCCGTCCAAAGAAACAGGTATTCTTTGAATTTTGATCTTGAATTACTAAACTGATTTGATTAAGTAAAGACCAATAATTACATGTGTTTTACCTGTATACTGTAAAATCCATACAACAGTTGTTTTTTCTTGAAATTATCCTTATATAATTAAAGGTCATTACCTGCTTAACGTTTTTTACTTTGTTATTGACTTTTTCTTGTGTTAAGGACATTACCTTTTATGGAATATACCTTGTGCCTTATGGAATATTACCAAATGCATTTTTGATGTATGTTTTATAAACTATATTTTTGCATGTAATACAAATATTCCTATAAAACTGATTGTCTTCTACATTTTGGTTGTTTAAAGTTGGTGAAAGTATTGGAAAGAGTAATGCTAAAACAAGCGGTCGTAGCCATGCTGGTTTTGATGATGAAGACGTAAATAATGACAAAGATGGAGATGAATCAGATGGTTACAAGGCTAGAGATGAAGACTTTAATGATGAAGATTAGGAATTTATATATTGTGTACTGACATTATGACTTTTGAATGTGTTAATTATGTTTTATGTGACTCTAGTTGGTATGTTTAACTGACTTTAGATACTATGTTTAAATGACTTTTTTTTTTTTAGGGAAACGTTTAAATGACTTTTTTTTTTCTTTTGAAAAAAGTTTAAAATTTTTATTAATCACCAAAGAGCATTTATACAACAAAGGGCAGAACAGGACTTAACATGACTTAATTTGTAACTGCCTCTTGGATATAAACTTGGTTACATATTTGGCAGGAGAATTTACAATGTGAATCCTTACTATTCAAATATCCCATGGTTTCTTATTTTTCCCTATGATGTATTATTTAATCTAATTTATTTCACTAAACAGACTATTGTATTAAATTTAAAAAGTTAATATTAATGTTAGCTTGTTCTTTGTATAATCTTTTATATAATTAAATAGGGATTTATACAAATACTTGGCCTATTATTCCACTATATTAGGAGAGTGTAAGTAGTTTAATTATAATTTTGATATTGATAGTAGTATATGCTAAAAGAAAAACAATTTAACCATTTTTTTTAGACAAAAAAACGATTTTAACTTATTTTACAGATTATAACGCATGATTATTTTGTAATTCTATAACATAAAAATATAAAATTGTCAATGTTTAAGCATAAAAGGCATTTTATAAATTTACCATATTTAATTTTACTATCCCATGGCATTATATAATATTGGTACAAATTTTTCCTTTATAAATATGTGAATTTGCATTATTTAATTTGTAATTTTTAACAATGTATATGTCAATTGATTAATGGTGTTTTTTTTTTTTTTTTTTTTTTTTTTTTTGGAAACCAAATTTTACAGGGTATTATTCTTAAATTAGTCAAACTTCACCCACAAATCTCTCCTACACTTAACAAACTACTGAAATAATTTATATAAAAAAAAAAAATTCAAAAAAATTAAGGGTACATTAATATTTTATATAATAAAATTCATAGGCCGTTATTCCTTAATATCCTAAATTCTATACAAATGATTTGTACTTTTAAAACTGATAAAAAATTCAATATATTTTTTATTTTTATAAACAAGAATCTCATAACATGAACTCAGCAAACTATAATAAGAATAATAAATAGTGAGACTATTTTCGTATACAATAATACAACATATATTGTATTTGCATTGAATTTAAATTGAATATGATGATAAACATAGAATATAATGATTAAACTTCGCATGAATCTTCAATCGTCAAAGATCATTACATCAATCTAATTAATCTAATTACTTTTAGCCTAAACTACAACATTCAATTGTATCTGACTGCTAAAATAATCCAGGATATAATCAACACAACCCAAAGTGATACTTGTATACGCAATGTGTTTGTTCTTCTCCATCTTTGATTGATATAATTTAGTTTCCAAGTCTCCAATTTTGGTCTGGAATTGTGACTTTTTACCCTTCCATATTTTGAGCTTCATGGTTACAGCTTCCACATCTTTTTCAATTGCATCCAACCTCTTTGATATCATCTCACACTCGACATATCCACCGGCATCATCATTCAATCAATTGGAAAATCCACATTCAGCTTTCTGCAAATTAGGAAATAAAAAAACCTTAGGAAAATTTGTCAAAAACAACCTTTTAAAGTGTCTATTTTATTAAAAACAACCTTTTAAATTTTTTTTTGCAACTTCAGACCACATTATAAAATTTTTTTACCAAAGACAACCTAATGCTAGTTTTCGGCGTTGACTCTATTTTTCCGATGTTGACCACGAGTGTGTGAGGCACGTGACTTCATATATTGCTAATTATACCCCTTTCCCCTCCAATTAACTCCTATTAAAACCCTTCAAAGTGACAAATTACTTTGAGAGAGGAGGGGATTTAGTACGAGTGAATTGGAGGGAAAGGGGTGTAATTAGGAATATATGAGGTCACATGTCTCATACACTCGTTGTCAACATCGGAAAAATAGAGTCAACGCCGAAAATTAGCATTAGGTTGTCTTTGATAAAAAAAAATTATAATGTGGTCTGAATTTGTAAAAAAATATTTAAAAGGTTGTTTTAAATAAAGTGAACACTTTAAAAGGTTGTTTCCAACAAATTTTCCAAAACCTTATAAAGATAATAACAAACCCTTTACTTCCTTCTCAATTTTTCTGATTTTCTATTCATAAAAAGAATACACAAAATCATTTTTTATTTCCATCTATTGAAATATAAATCCTAAGCTATGGCATAAACATTAGTTTGGCGAAAATTAAATACACTAAACCGTGGATGATACATAAACATTAATTGATCGAAATTATGTACACTTACAAGAATATTAATCAATTAATGTCCACATATAAAATATCAAAAATATAAACCAATTAAAGTTCATAAACACAGTTCAAAAGATATACGAAATTATATGGATTTGTAGCAAAAATAACGAATAAACTTACATCAACGTTTTTAACCATGATGGAAGTTCAAGAGTACTCGGTTGTTGAATTTGAATTAAATTAGGGAAAGAAAAGAATGAAGTACTTTTAAAATAAATTAAAAAAAAAAAAAAAAAAAAAAAAAAAACCTGCACAAGAGCTAGTGGAGGAAAATGTATATGTCGTGAGATAGAGAAAAAAACTGAATTTGACAATAACCGAAAAAGAGCATAATAATCTTTTACAAAATAAAAAGATTTCAAATAATATAAATCAGTGTTTTCTAAAGGTAATGACCCAACGATGTTAAGGTCATTATCTGAGCCACAAACAAGTTTGCGACAAAATATTTACAGTTTTACGAATCAAACAGGGACGAAAACAAAAAAACGAATTGTTGTCTTTTCCAATCATACATTCTGAAAAAACATCAATCATTCAACCTAAACAACCATGCCGCCAACCACCGCGATATAACCAAACACCCATGCGGGTAATTCAATACGTTAAATAGCGGTTTTGGTTGAGATTTTGTAAGAACAAAAGTCTAAACATTATAAACTGAAAAATTCGAATTGCTACAAAATGAATTGATGAACAAATTAAAGATCGAACTTCAGAATGAAACATTGAACAAATTAGTGAATAATAGTGACAAATTTGCATGAAATTTTTTATTTTGGATAAAGAAATGAAGAACAATTTTTATTTATAATTTTTTTAATTTTGATTTTTAATTTACTTTTAATTTTCTGAAATTAATTATTAAATACAAAAAAAAGAATTTCTAAAATTATAAAAAATGATTTTTGAAAATTAAAAAAAGAATTTCAGAATTTATAGGAATGAATTTTAATTAAAAAAAAAAGCTTTGAAAAGTCAAAGATGACATAACTTTATGATATCCAATCATGTTACGTCACATCATTAGGCTTATGGTAGTCACTTCTCAAAAGACTAATGTAAAAGTTTCACTCTTTTTCACCAAAAAAATTAACAAAAAAAAAAGAAAAGAAAGTACCAATGTTGTTATATTTTATTAAACAAGCAATAATTAGTACTGAACAGTACATCAATTGAACCTAATTCGAACATGGTTTGTAAATTGGGGGTTAATTAGAGCAAATTTGTAACAAAAATTTAGGATTTTTGGAAATACTTATTTTTTAGTGAACGGGTGTTTAATTTCAAAGGTAATTTCAAAGGTAATTTCAAACAGTATTTTTCCCATTTACTCGATGTGTAAGTACTTCCAAACATATTAACCTTCCCGCTTTCAAATAATTTAAAATCAAAACTATACAAACCATTAAAACACGTATGAAAAACAAAATAATAATCTACTAAACAAGTAAAATATTTCTATGTAATTGAAAATCAAAGGCATACAAACAAAATCATGTAGTTGAATCAACAATCAACCAAAAAGCAACAATCAACATAAATATTATTCATAATTAACAAATTGTAGAATTGTTTAAGGAGCGGTTTTGAAAAAACGAAATTGTAAAAAATAACGCAACTTACATGATTGTGTAGGAATTTATTGAAGGATCGTGTGTACCTCTTATGGCCACAAGAGCTTTGAAAAACAATTTTTAATTTAATTTAATTTTGATACTTAATTTAATTTAATTTTTCTGAAATTAATTATTAAATCAAAAAAAGAATTTCTGAAATTATAAAAAATAATTTTGGAAAATTAAAAAATAAATTCAAATTTAAAGAAATGAATTTTAATTAAAAAAAAGCTTTGAAAAGTCAAAGATGACATAGCTTTATGACATTCAATCATGTTATGCCACATCATTAGGCTTATGGTAGTCACTTCTCGAAAGACTGTTGTAAAATTTTCATGGTGGTTGGGGTGTTTGATAAGAGGGAAAAAAAATAAAGGAGAACAAATTGGTTAGGGTTTAGTAAAGGCAATAATAACACGTTGCTTAAAATAATGATAATTTTGATAAATTTGGATTGTGGTATTTAACAGCCCTGTCATGCAAGAAGAGTTCAAGAGTCCCAACTTTAAGTTCTTCTTAATGTCATAATTACATTTTATTTGGGTATCACAATGGATTTTTGAATTTGACTTTAGAAGGCCTGACCCTTATTAGGCCTTCTTTTAAAGGACTTAGGTCTTGTTTAATTCACCTTATTTTTACTTATTTTAGAAAAAATAGAGTTAAGTATAAAACTAGGGTCTAACCTTTTCATTTTTTCACCTTTTGACCTCCTACTTTTTTTTCACCTTTTGAGACCTGTAGTTAACTTTTCAGTCATTTAACCCACCTTTAACTCACCAGAGAAAAAGTGAGTCCTTTAATTAAATATTTAACCAAAAAAGTTAGTCCCCTCATTAACTTTCTTACAAAATAAAGTCAGTCCCTTCATTAATAATCACTATGCATATCCAAAAAAAGAGTATATTCCAAATATGCAACTAGAAAAAAAGCAAAAAAAAAAAAAAAAAAAAAAAAAAAAAAAAAAAAAAAAAAAAAAAAAGTTGTTGTAGTTATCCAACTAGCCATTAAAGGAATAAAAGATGCTTTTGATAGTTTACATGAACCCATTTTCCAAAAATTAATTATCCAACTAGCCGTTAAAATTATTTAGGAAAAATGCTTTTGATAGTTTACATTTTAATTATAAATCAAAGACCATTTTCTTAATCTTTCGAGACACATTATAATGAAATGAGTGTTTAACTCTACAGTTCTATGAAATGTTTTAATCAGAAAATATGTCAAATATTTGAAGTGAATCCTAAAAAAATTATCATGCCTTATTATTTATCTTATTTTGATCAAACATCCCATATTCCCATGGTACTAGTTCACTACCACAATTTCTTTCCATGATTTCATTTTCATGTTTCTTTTTATTTATTTATTTTTATAACAATTTTGTATAATTTTTATTTTTAATTTAAACCCTACTCCACCCATATTAACCATATAAATAAAGGAGAAAAAAATTCCCAAAAAAAAAAATAAAAAAATAAAAAAAAATAGTTTCCCCCCTTAAAATGTAAGAAAGGAGGAAAAATGTTTTGTTCTCTTGAATAAGCAACAATAGTTTAGTTTCGAGCAAAAATAAAAATTTGTCACTTGTTCCTTTGTTCTTTCTCAAACCTAGGCTGTTCTCTGTTATATATTGCGCACTTTTTTCATCTTCTCTAATCCTAGTAATTTCTCTATCTATGTCTCATTTTTTTTTTCAATCTCAGTTTCAATTACTATATTTTTCTATACCACTTAGTTGTATTTTACTTCATTTTCTAATTTTCTCTCTATTTAGTCATAGTTTAAATACTGATTGTTTTGTTTGATTCTAGGGTGACGATTTTTATTTTTTTGGGTTTTTTTTTTTTTTTTTTTTTGGAATTTTCTAGTTATTAGTTTAATGGGTTCTTGTGGTTATCAATCTGCACAAGCATTTATGAGGGGACTAACATTTTAGAGGGGATTTTCTTTTTTCTAACCGTTTTTAGGGGACTAACTTATTTAACCCAAGTGACTATTTTATTTAACCCAAGGGACTAACTTTTTGGCCGAAATTTACCTATAAGGTCCCAAATGGTGAAAAAAAAGTGGGAGGTTCCAAAAGGTGAAAAAAGGAAAAGGTTGGACCTTAACTTTATACTTAACTTGAAAAAATAAGTTCAAATTAGATCAGATTAGAAAAAAAAAATAAGTTCAGATCAGATCATCGTTTTACGTGCAGTTTTTTATCGCTAAATATCTTTAATTTCGTAATGTAAAAAATTATGAAAATCACATATTAATAAAATACACATTATTTCGAGTCTAACAAAACTCCACTTGATATATTTTTATGTATATATTATCGTATATTTAAGGTCAAAGTTTGGTCAAATATGACATTCAGATCATATCAGATAAAACCAGATCAGATCAATTCATATAAGCAGAAATAAGGTGAACAAAACAAGCCCTTACTTTTAATAAAGAAGACATTGCCTTAACAATTTACATATGCCCAAAATACCAGAGAAAGCCCACCTCTATATAATTCTTAACACCTACCCCCTAGTGTAGGTTCCACTAACTACACCCCCCATGAAACGCAGCGTATGAAGTCCCACTAACCACAGTAACCCACTAACTGCAGTAACCCACTAACCGTAGTAACCGCAGTAACTAGTTAAAAACCGCCCCTACCCAACGTATATATACAATAAAAAAAACCTAGCATTTTCTCTCTCTAAAACCTTCCTCTCCAAGTTTCTTCCATTTTCTCTCTCATAAAATTCAAAAAATCGAAGCAATTACAAGAAAAAATTGTACAAAATTACTCCAAAATTAGTACAACTGTCTGACATTCAAGATGAAACTGCAAAATCGGAACAAGATTTAACAAAAGAGTAAGTAATTTTGTTCATTTTCTTGCGATTGTAGTGCGGTTTTATGTATGAAACCTAATTTTTGTACAATTTCTTGCGATTGTAGTGTGATTTTGTAGAAGAACACTTCAGAGAAGAACAACTTGGAGAAGAACACTTCAGAGATGAGTACTTCGGTGAAAAATTCTAACGAAATGTATGAACCCTAATTTTTTCAATTTCTTGCGATTGTAGTGCGATTTTACTGAAAACTAACAATTTAAACAATAGATATTTCTTTTGAAGTTGTTTTAGTAAAAACATTAACAATTTATTAAACAAAACAGAGACGATGATGATGAACCTTTTCAGTCAAGAGTAGATAAATTGAAAAAAAATCGCAAAAAGAATGCAATTGTAGATCCTGAACTTTTAAAAGATATTCACAAATCAAGTGGTACGGATTTAAAAATATCTCCATTTCCAAGGTATATAATCATTTACAGAATATATTATGTTCATTTGTTTAATATGTTATATATAATGTTATCATGATTTTGGTTATATCATTGAATATGCTATTTGTATTTGATCATATTTTGGTTATATTATTGTTAATATGCTATTTGTATTTGATCATATATAATGTTATCATGATTTTGGTTATATCATTGTATATGATCATATTTGATACTCATAATGTTCATTTATAGATATAGTTATGATCATATATTTATATTTGTTCATTTGAGTATTCATTGAGGCTTAAATAACAAATTACATTTCATTGAAACATCTTGCAGATATATAAATATGATAATAATCATTTCAGTTGTATGCATTCAAACTAATACCCTGTAATTAATTTATATTGGAGTGATGTACCATTTAGAGTGAAACACTTGCTTCAATTTAGAGATGGAAAATCTGAACCATTAACTCTAAAGAAGTTTATAGAACAAAATGAATTTGGTAGTAGTTATCAAAGATACACTTTAAACAAGTTTATATGTATAAAATAATTGTTTTTATATGCAATCACTGTGCATTGTGTATATATATCAAACTTATTAGGTAATTCTTAAAATTTTAGTGAAAAAAAAAGTTCGAGTGAAATTTTTAATGTCAAATTAAGACCACCAGAGACAAATCAACCATAAGGTATAAAAATTTAATACCAAAATAACTAGTTCTCTTCATTATATAAATTAATTCATACTTGAATGTCATATTATATAAAATAATTCTAATTTTTTTAGTGAACAAAGTGAGAATGTCTCTGCTACTCATACCACAACTGAGATAGGAAATCAATCTGCAAAAGATTATAAAGAGAGCAGGGATCAAAGGTATGATAATGCTCACTTTTGTATTCACAAATGTTCATTAACCATACAAAATTTGTTCATTTTTTTATAATCTAAATTCTAATTAATAAATATATACAATATTCAGTGAAAAGGATGTGGAGCAAAAATAGGATACAAATATATCTGAAAAGGACAAACATGATGTTGATCAAAGGTATTAATAAACAATGTTCATTTTATTATACATAATTGTCTATTTTGTGTACCATTTATGTGCATTTTTGTTAAAAGTATTACTTAATATTGATTTTAGCAAGCTAGAGAAGTTCAATTAGAGGGGCAAAATAATCCAGAAAAGAATACTCCTGGCCAAAAGTAAGGTAAATTAAATGTTCATTTTCTATAGGCTTTATGTTCATTTTATATTTATTTAGTCAAAGATATAAATTCAAACATATTTTTTGTTTAGGGTAAAAATACCCCATATACGTGGTCCAATCCCGTAGCAACACGTGGCCAAGTTAAAGGTCGACACGTGTCCCTATGGGAAGATGACGCGTGTCCAAGGCTCAAAAGAGCACCTGAAATCAACATAAAAAGGCCTTATTGCATCATAGCCCAAATCCCGAGAAATATTCTTGAAAGTCGTAAAACGGCGCTCCCGTATTATGCATGTCACCTCTTGATTGCGCAGCCAATCATGTCACGGAATTTTAGGTTACAAACCCTAAAGGGGCACAAACTCCCACCCCTATAAATACCCCAATAATTTATGAAGGGAGGGGTGGATTACGACATTACATAAAAAGAGCATAAAATAACTCCAACTTCTCTTTACTTTCTCTCTCTAGCTTTTCCGTTTCAGATCTCTAACTTGATCGTCGGAGGCGAATATTCCAGTAAAGGAATATTCGTTCATTTTGCAGGTGTCCGAGTCTCATTGCCTGAAGAGCGCGACCAGTATCCGAGGAGATCCAAAAAACACCCGAAACATTTGGCGCCGTTTGTGGGGATACTCGTCCGTTATGGCAATAGATGGTCAGACACCTAATACCGGCCCTCGTTCAGGCGAGGACGGTCATGTAGAGGATGTAGTCCCTACAATTCATTCCAGTGATCCTTTGACCGCCTCATTTCAAGAGGCCGATGATCCTCAAGTTACTGCTACTTCCTTGCAGACCGCACTCAACAAACTTCGGAAGGAGTTTGAGAGCATCTGAGCTTCTACCTCTAGGCAGCCGCCCAGAAAAGAGGGAGAAAGAGCTCCAAAGAAAACTCAGAACACAACAACCAAAGCAACAGATGCTGGGAACACCCCATTTCGCCGGCCAAATGGAAGGTCTCCTAGGGTACCAAGGACGAATTTGCTAGTCTGTTGGCGAAAACCCAGTCGGCTGGGGGGAGGGGCAGACAACCTCGAAGAGAGGAGACAGAACCGTCTCGACGCTGGAAGGACGCGAGAGACTACCTTCGGCATAAAAAACGGGAATGTGCCGCTTACTCAGACACGGCCTCCACTTCCACAATGCCGGATGAATTTTCTAACCACTCTCTTTCCCAACATAGCAACTCGGCCATCTCTAGCAGGAGTCAGGCTGTTCGTACTCTAACCCCCATTCCAATACAACCGCTTCAGCATCAGTCCCCCCAGGGTTTCAACGGCACTCTACAGCCGAGTCCTCGGGTCTTCGGACAATATGGGCCATTTGGCCAGACGTTCGGCCAGACTCCCTATTTGACCGGACAGTCCATGCAACCCCAGCCAATTGATTGGCAGATGCGTTTGCTGACTCTTGGAAATAAGCCGCCTCCGTTTTCGCAAGAAATTTTAAGCGCTCCTCAGCCGCCGAAGGTAAAGAGTGTACTTGTGGGCGCCTATGATGGTATGGGTAACCCCGAGGAACACATCACTTCGTACAGAAACCTGATGTACTTACAAAGCGTAGATGACGCTACTTGGTGCAAATGCTTCCCGGCCACTTTGAAGGGTGTGGCGCAGGATTGGTTCAAGCTTCCGGCCGGGTGTATCAATTGCTTTACCACACTCAGTTTGTTGTTCGTGGGGAATTTCTCTTACAATATACCACCTCGAAAGATAAGTCTCAATTTGGCAACAATTTTGCAAGGAAAAATGAGGGCCTACATTCGTACGTCTAAAGATTTAACCAAGAAAAAGCCCAGATTCATAATCTGCCGGATGAAATGGCTTACTCTGAATTTCTCCGGGGGTTAAGGCATAATGGTTTTAAGTTTGATTTGGTAAGGAAAAAAGGTTCGGACATACGCAGGCGTTCCGCGGGAAGCCGAGGCCTACATTGAAGCAGCCGACTTTTGTTCGCTTATAAAAGCAGAGGCGCCGGCCAAGGGGGCTGAGAAGAAACAATCTACTCAGCAAGACTCGGCCGGTAAAAAGAAGGAAGGAAGCAAAAGGAAAGAAGTTTGGGTGGCTGACGGCCAACAACCAAAATCAAAGAAAGTCAAGACGTACGAGCCCCAGTACGAGTTCAACAAGGATTGTTACTCTATCTTGATGGAAATCAAGGATAAGTTCGAGTTTAAAAAGCCCCAGTCGTTAAGAGGCTCGGCCTAGTACAGGAACAAAAACAAGTACTGCCACTACCACAAAGATGTGGGGCATGATACAAACGATTGTATCAATCTGAAGAGACTGTTGGACAAGCTAGCCGAAAAAGGCATGCTGAACTCTTATGTGATGAAGTCCAAATTCACTTATACACGGACAGACAATACGTCCGAAAGGAAAAAGAAAAATGACAAGGAAGATGATGGGAATAGTACCGATTCAGGCTTTGTGGCTGTAATATCGGGGGGATTCGCCTTAGGCGGCCCCACCATGAAGGAAATCAAGCAGAACACTTGGAACTTGAGAAAGGTGATGCAGGCGGACGCGGTGAAGGTAGAACCCTTCCCCGAAGTAACCGTTAGTGAGGCCGATCAGGGGGAGGTCAAAGCCCTGCACAACGATCCTATGGTGTTCATCATGAAGATAGCCAACTTGAAAGTGGACCGAATACTGATAAATACGGGCAGCTCGTCCGATATTATCAGCCTGGCCGCCCTGAAGAATTTAAAGTTCCCAGAAGATGCTTTGAAAGACATTACTCATCCCTTGGCGGGGTTTGGAGGAAGCATCTTTCACCCAGTCGGACAGATAGATTTGCCAGTCCGATTTGGGCAGAAAAGGGAAGGAAGGGATATGGTCGTCCGATTCTTAGTGGTGAAAGAATTGACTGGCTATAATGTCATACTCGACCATCCCACCCTAAATGCTTCAAAGGCTTTGATCGTCCCCCATTTGATGCTGTTAAAGTTTGAGCGATCGGACGGGAAAATTGGTTCGATTCAAAGAAGTTAGAAGATGGCAAAAGAATGTAATCAGCTAGTTGTTAAGCCAACGATTCGTGGACATGGAACACCGTCCGAGTCAAAAGGGGAAGAACCCCCACTCCAAGCATACCAGGTCGGCCAAAAGCGAAAGCAGGCCGTGGCTGACCAGGCATAGCAGTTAATGACCTTCGGCCGGCCTGAAGAGCTGAGACCCCAACCGGCCGGCGATCACAAAGATGTAGTGCTCGACCCCAATAAACCAGGTCGGACGGTCAGTGTAGGCACTATAGCTATGGGTCTGCTTGGAGATGAGGTAGTTCAGCTGTTGAGAGAGTTTAAAGATGTGTTTGCATTCGAAGTTAGTGAAATGCCAGGCATAAGCCCTAACCTGGCCGTGCACAAGTTGGCTGTGAACCCAGTCATTAAACCTATCCGCCAGAAGAAAAGAAATCATGGAGAAGAGAGGAATCAGGCGGCCGCAGCTGAAGTGAAAAAGTTGTTGGACGCTGGTTTCATTCGGCAATGCTACTACCCAGATTGGGTAGCTAACGTAGTTCTTGTGAAAAAGCCAAATGGGACTTGGAGGATGTGCGTGGACTATACAGATTTAACAAGGCATGCCCTAAGGATAGCTTTCCCTTGCCTGAAATCGACCGCCTAGTTGATTCCACGGCCGGGCATGCCCTAATGAGCTTCATGGACGCATACTTCGGATTCCATCAAATTCCCCTATGGGAAGAAGATCAAGAGAAGACTGCATTTGTGACCGAGCAGGGGTTGTACTGTTACAGAGTTATGCCATTCGGCCTCAAGAATGCCCCTGCTACATTTCAGCGGCTGGTCAATACAGTCTTTAGAGATCAACTCGGCCGGAATATGGAGGCGTACATTGATGACATGATTGTCAAGTCAAAGGAGCCGACTGACCATTTAAATGATCTTCGAGAAACATTTACCGAACTCAGGCGGTATAAGATGATGTTAAACCCGAAGAAATGTGTCTTTGGCGTTGAGTCTGGTAAATTTCTCGGATTTTTTTATTGATTAACGTGGAATCGAGGCTAACCTTGAAAAAATTCAAGCCGTCTTGGACATGAAGTCCCCAAGAACAATTAAAGAGGTGCAAAGATTGATCGGCTGTTTAGCAGCACTCGGTCGATTTCTGTCAAGATCAGGGGAAAAATGCCGATACTTTTTTCAAACTATAAAAAAGAAAGCCATGTTTGAGTGGACGGAAGAAGCTGAGGAAGCATTCGTACAGTTAAAGAGTCATCTGCACACATTGCCTCGGCTCGTCAGTCCACTCAAGAATGAGAAGTTGTACATTTATCTCGCCATCTCAGAACACTCTTTAAGTGTCATCCTGCTTGCTGAAAGGGACGACCACCAGATCCCAGTCTATTTTATCAGTCATGTGCTACACAACGCCGAGCTTAGGTATCCCCCTGTTGAAAAGTTTGGTCTAGCATTGTACATGGAATCAAAGAAGCTGCGGCCGTACTTCCTGGCACATTCAATTGTGGTCTACACAGATCAACCACTCAAGAAGCCGTTTGCAACTTTAGAAGCTAGTGGCTGCATGCTTAAATGGGTTTTAGAGCTGAGAGGCTTTGACATCATGTTTGAGCCCAGGAAAGCTATAAAGGGCCAGGCTTTGCTGATTTTTTGGCTGAGATGACACGGGCAGACTTACAACCGGCTGGAGACCAGATCTAGAGAGTATATGTAGATGGTAGTGCAACGGCGGCTGGGTGCGGTGCCGGGATTATCTGTCAATCTCCAGAGGGAGATAAGTTTGAATATGCAATGAGATTTCAGTTCCAAGCCTCCAATAATGAGGCCAAGTATGAAGCATTGCTGGCCGGCCTTAGAATGTGTAAGGCGGCAGGGGCAACTAAAGTTGATGTGAGCTCGGATTCCCAGCTTATAGTCAACCAAGTTAATGGTAAATTTGAAGCCAAGGAGCCGACCATGATGAAATACTTGCAAATGGTAAAAGAAGAAGCCAAGGGTTTAGAGCACTTTACCCTGCAGCAAGTCCCCCGTTCGTCCAATCATCAAGCGGACGCCCTCTCTAAATTAGCATCCTTGGCATCATGTGATACTCCCAGATCAGTGTTTTGGGAAGTAAAGGAAAAGAGGAGTATTGATGCCGAGCCAATATAGATCATTGATAGAAGCTCAACTTGGATGGATGGAATCATTTCCTTCCTTAGGGATGGATTGCAACCAGCCGATCCGAAAGAGAGCTGGCTGATGAAAAAGAGAGCGGCATGGTTCGAGATGAAGAAGGGGGAGTTATTTAAGAAAGCTTTTGTGAAGCCTTATCTGAAGTGTATTACCCCTGAGAGGGGGCATGATGTGCTGGACGACCTCCACTAGGGGCATTGCGGTTCCCACATTGGAGGACGAGCTTTGGCTGAAAAGGTCACCCACACTACTAGCCGAGCCTGAAATCAGACGCCATGAAAATGGTAAAGAAATGTGACAAGTGCTAGAGGTTCGCAACCCTAATTCATCGCCCAACCAACAGTTTGTCGGCCATAAGTAGTCCGTTCCCCTTTGTAAAATGGGGCATGGACATCTTAGGTCCGTATACACCAGCGTCTAGTCAAAGGCGATATGTGTTGGTAGTAGTAGACTACTTCACGAAGTGGGTCGAGGCCGAGGCCTTCCGGGGCATTAAGTGGACGGATGTGTCAACTTTCATATGGAAGAACATAATTACCCGCTATTGAGTACCTCAGTCAATGGTGTTCGATAATGGGCCCCAGTTTGAAACACGCCAACTCAAAGAATGGTTGGGAGACCAGGGCATAACTCATTTCTTTGCCTTAGTCGGCCGACCACAAGCCAACGGCCAAGTAGAGGCCTACAACAAGTTGATCTCCAATGGTATCAAGCGCAAGCTTGAAAAAGCAGGCGGCCTATGGGCCGATGAGTTTGTTAATGTGTTATGGTCCATACGAACAACAGCAAAAAAGTTCAACATGGAAGACTCCATTCTTTTTGGTCTATGGTGCTGAGGCCGTTCTCCCAATAGAGATGTACGAGCCTACCCTCTAGGTGATGTTATATGATGAATCAACCAATTGGAAGGCCATGAAGACCGCCCTGGACTTTCTTCCAGAAGCCAGGGGCAATGCAGGGCTCAGACACGAAATCTATCGCTTGAGGATGACAAGGGCATATAATCGCCAAGTGTCTAAGTGTCCGCTAAAGATGGGAGACCTGGTGCTAAGAAAAATGGAAGCTGTAGGCCGAGAAAATGAGGATAGTAAGTTAACCCCAAACTGGGAAGGGCCGTATCGAATCAGCATAGAAGTTCGAGATGGTACTTTCCGTCTTGAAGCCCTAGATGGCCGTCCAATTCCACGAACATAGAACACGGACAATCTCAAAAAATATTATGTTTAAAGTCTTTTGTACTTAGCCAAAAAGCTGTATATACAGCTAGGTCTTAATGACCGAGCAATGTAATTAGAGTCGTACGGCCCCAACAATGTAATCTTGACACAATAATGAAAAAGTCAGGCATTGTTATCTTATTGAGTTATCTGATTTCTTTTGCATATGCTTTTTGAAAGGCCGAGTGAAAATCATAACTATGTTGCTTGCAACATAGCAACACGGCCTATAAAAGCTGAATAAAATTGTTTATGACATAGCAGGATGGTCACAAGGGATCACAAAAAAAAAAAAAAAATATATATATATATATATATATATATATATAAAAGTATACATATGAATAATGACTGGAAAGTCACAAGGTAAACCCCCATCAGGGCGGACGATAAAGGCATCAGGTACCCTAAATCTGTCAAGGGCTCACATGAGGCACATCAAGCGGCCGCATAAGCTGTTGATTCGGCGTTTCACCTAATCCAAGGGCAATCATTACTATGATTTGATTAACTCGCTAGTTATTATACCCTTTAAGGTATAAAAACTACCAGGTCAATCAAACCACTCAGAATATGGATTAGGCGAATGCCGAATAAAGGGCATACCCCCCCAGGTTCGTACAGGTTTGTACGAAAGCATAAAAGCGTAAAAATGCGCAAAAATTTGCTAAGTATAGAACAGACAAAATGAAAACCGCTCAGAAGGCGGCAAAATTTGCATTAATAAAAACCGCTCAAAAGGCGGCAAAATATCTTACAAAGCCGCTCAAAACAGGCGGCACCAAATAAAAAAAAATTTCGTTCAACAAAAACAGAAGTTAAAGACTGAAAGGCTTGAATTGAGGGACGGCCGGAGGAGGACCTAGGCTCTATTTAGCCTAGTCTTTGTCTTGGGCAGGCTTCTCAGAGGCAAGAATGGATGCATTATCAGCAGGATATGTCTCTTCTCCCTCTTAGCCTTCCGCCTCGTCCGCCTCACCCTCCTCATCTTCCTCCTCGTCCGAAGTGGCCGGTGTAACGACTAGTTCGGGAGAAGGCTGTCCGGCCTTCTTGGCCTCCTCTCTAAGGTAGATGAAGTTGAGACGCTTAGCGAAGCGCTCCTAATAATAGGCGACCTCCCCTTCCTCCACCATCAGCTCGAACGCCTCGAAGAAGTGGCTTTCCAACCTCTCCTCGGCGTTGTGTTCAATACGAACAATCTCGGTGGGGCTGGGCGGCCGAGGTGCCTTAAGCTGCTCAGTCAAGTCTGAGACATTATTCTTCAGCGTCTCCACCTCCGCCTTGAGGGCCTCCGCCTCTTGGAGGGCCGTCTCCAGGTTTCGTTGGGCAAGGGCCAGGTCCCCCTTCAGCTTTTGGGACGCCTCAAAGCCCTCCTTCCATTGTTAGGCGTTAAGGATAGCCTCGTCCCTCTCCTCCCGAAAGGTGTCCCTGGCTAAGGTCTCCTTTTCAAGAGCCTTCCCCAGCTTCACCAGATCCTCACCTTGCCGCGCCGCCTTGTCGAACAGCGCGTTAATCTGGGTCTCTAAGTGAACCCTTTGGATGGCGGCCGTCCCCGTCACTTTATCCTGGGCCTTTTTGACAACGACCCAGGCCTCTTTCAACCGTTCATTCTCCTTCTCCTTCCACTCTAGGAAGGCAGTGAGCCTGAGAAAGAGCTGCGCACGGACGGAGATTCGTAAGTAAGAAAAATTATTCAGGTTTAGAAGCTAAAATAGCAAGTGGACGCAGACAGTTACCTCAGCGCTGCAATTTATCATGGGGCCGAGGAATCCCTCGTTAATTCCCCGGAGCTTGTCCCTCTGCTCCTGAGGGACGGCCATGGGACGGCCCTAACCATGGCCTCCCTCATCGCTTTTCTGTCCGCACCAGTCAGTGACTGGCCGGGCAGCCTCATATTCATCTCCTCCCCAATATCTGTACACGATCACAAAAAGCTGTTTAGTTAGGAAAAAGATTGCAAAAAAAAAAAAAAAAAAAAAAAGAGGGGAAAAACACAAGTATGGAATTCCTCTCTAACCAGTTGAGAAGCTGGGAGGAGATGGGAAGTTGAAGGTGAAGGGAGGAGGAGGTTGAGGTTCGTCCTCCTCTTCACCTCTACGGCCGGTTAAATCTTCAGTCGAGTGACTGGCAGCCGCTTGCCAGTCCGACTTCTCAATCCTTTGAACAGGGCACCCGTCCTCTCCGAAGGACAGGTCGTGGACCGACCTTGTTGGCGGGTCCACGGACATTGAGTCCCCACTCGTTGCCAGCTGGGGTTGGTCTCCTTTGGATTGCTTTGAAGCAACCCACGGCGTCGTCTTGGCCGCAGAAGCTGAAAGGGTCCTAGCAGAGACCGACTTCCTTTGTTTGGACGCCTTCTCCTTGTCCTTGGAAGAGGTGGTCGGTGCCTTTCGTTTTTCCCTTGGGGTAGGGGTGGCCAGCTGCAAAGGAAGGAGGAGGTTAGCGCAGGAATGATTAAGGCAAGTAAGCGTCCGTGCTAAAAAAGGGAAGGAGACCCCTCCAAGCATAGCAGCACGGACATGAAGAAAAGTTCGCGCAAAAAAGGTGACTCCCCCCATAGTAGCAGCACGGATAGAAGAAATTATCCGCGCCAAAAAGGGAGGAAGCTTCTCCCCGATGTACCAATACGGCAAAGGACATAAAATAGGGCAGCTCGTACCTCCTTGGTCTGCTCGTACATTCGCTGCCGAGCCTTGTACCGAGCAAGATCAATCTCGGACATGTCAGCCTCCCCCTTCTGCTCCTCGTCCAACATGGCGTACGCTTCCTCTGCAAAAACAAAATTTAACCAACAGTTAGAATAATTCCCAACACGAAATGAGTTCGGACGCTAGAAAGAGCTAAAGTCCCACCTTGGGGAATGTTCGTGTACAGGCCATACGCGGACATAAAAATTGGGTCCCGGAGCCAGCCGGCCAAGGGAATCCAGTTCTGGGGCATGGCCACCAACTTTTCATCCCGTCTAACCTTCCTGACTTTAAAATATTCAAGTTGGTGAGCCTGGTCTGGGTAGACGGGTGGTTTGTATGGTCTATGATCCCCTCGGCTGAGTTGGATCGGCTTGGCATTAAATCGATTCATCCACAAATTGAACTCTGTATCCTTTGTTTTAATGCGGTAGAACCGGTTCTTCCAATCATGCCACTTCGACACACGGTCCATCACCACCATATAATCCTTTGTGGTGCTAAGTATGAACCATCCGTCCGTGTGCTTCTCGAGGCGGATCATTGCGTGCATCTCGCAGAAAACCGGGAAATCCGGCTTGAAGCCCTTACGGATGCACGTCACCAAGTACCCAAATATGTTCACCCAACTTTTTGGCACCAGCTGATAGAGGGCAATATCGTACTCGTCTAATACTGTACGAATGAAGGGTGAAGGGGGAAACGAAGTCCAACATCTAAGGCAGCTCGGTAAACGCTGAATGATCTGCAGCACGGCCTCTCATCCTCCCAGACGGCCACCGAAAGAGACCTTTTCGGGGCCTTAAGTTCAAATCCTTCTCCCAGCTCGAGAAACGCCTTGTACTCGTCAAAGCCCTCATTCAAGTAGGCTAAGGCCGTGCTACCCACCGTACAGGCGTACGGGTCCTTAAAGGTATCTACATTGGCAACGACCTCCTCGGCCGTTGCCTCACCCTCGGTCGCATTCCCGCCTTCGGCCATATCCACTACCTCCTCTTCTCCAGGGTGAGGAGCAGATCCAAACTCTGTAGACAAAACTATGTCCAAATCAGCAGCATCGGCCGAGCTCTTACTTCTGGAGCCGTGGCCGCCCCTAGAGATAGCTACCTCTTCAGGAACTAACGGACCCTTGCCCTTGTCCCTTGCAGCGGCTGCCTGATTTGTCGAAGAAGGGTTGCTGCGAGGTGGCAGGTCGGACGGCTCATTAATGATAACCCCAGTCCTAGGCCTATCCGGCCTGCTATGTTAGAGATGGGATAGTGCAGGAACTAAGACGGACGAGCCAGCAATGGCCACCCGAAAAAGGGAAGGAGGCCTCTCACGAGATAGCAACTCGGCCGCTTGCATGGCCGAGTTGGCATGTTGTGAGGACTTGAGTTCCGGGGTTGGCCCGGACACTCCCGTAGAAGAAGAGACGCCCTGTGCATGTTGGCGCTCTTCAAAAGAAGAAGTTACTTCCACGGACGAGAAATGAGTACCCGTGGAAGCGGTCGTATGGGTAGTAGACCCGGTTTCTACGTCGTGTTATTTGGGTCATAAGGATTCCTAGGATTAGCCAGACTACCGTCTGGATTTCTGGCCGCATGAAGATCATGCGTTTGCCTTGTCCTTGCCATGTCCGACTGCAGGGACAGAGAAGAATAGGTGGAGGTGAGTAGGTACGCACTAGAAATGGACCCACTCCATGAAGGAGACAACTCGTCTCCGTCCACTCTAGACTCCTCAGTCCCAAGCGAACGGCCGGCCTCATGAGGATAAACGGACGAAGCCGAGTGTTGAGCCAGATTTGAAAAAATAAATAACAAAAGGAAAAATAATAATACAAATAAAGGTGAAGGTCAAGAAAACAGGCGGCCTACCTCTGTCCGTGTAGATTACTCGAAGAGTTCTTGAGAAGTCCTGAAAGTTGACCGGAAAACTCAAAAATATGCCCGGAAAACTCAATCACACGGCGGAGCTCTTGAAGATTCAAAGGAAATCCCTTTCTCTCTCTAAAAAGCTCTGATCTCTCTCTAAAATTCGCAAAGTTCCAAAGTGCAAAAGTGAGGTCAAACCCTCTGTATATATAGGCAAAATTTATGGGGGCATATTAGTAAATTAATCTTTCCCGCCTTTAGAATTCGAACGGTTATAATTTGAAAATGTAACCTAGAATTCAAAAGGGTGAAAAGATAGTCCTGTTAATTTGGACGGAGAAAGAGACGGACGAGTAACGACACATCCAAATAGACAGTCAAGTAAACGGAATTAAGGGATTCGTCCTAAAAATCCGGGCGTCCGAGCTCACCTCCGAGAATCCAGGTGGCATAGTTCGTCCGTCTAACTACCGGACTCGAGCGTCCCCGAGAAATGTTTTTAGGCGGATGAAGACAGTCAACCAGCGCACGACGACCAACTTTATGAGGGCGGACAGATCTGCTCGCCTTCTCAGCAACATGCCCAATCTCCATGTACTCGTACGCCTCAAGATGGGTGAAATATCAGAGGAGGCGACCTGTAGCGTACGAGCCACCCCCTCTGAGGGGCAAATGTTTAGGGTAAAAATACCCCATATACGTGGTCCAATCCCGTAGCGACACGTGGCCAAGTTAAAGGTCGACACGTGTCCCTATGGGAAGATGACGCGTGTCCAAGGCTCAAAAGAGCACCTAAAATCAACATAAAAAGGCCTTATTGCATCATAGCCCAAATCCCGAGAAATATTCTTGAAAGTCGTAAAACGGCGCTCCAGTATTACGCATGGCACCTCCTGACTGCGCAGCCAATCATGTCACGGAATTTTAGATTACAAACCCTTAAGGGGCACAAACTCCCACCCCTATAAATACCCCAATCATTTATGAAGGGAGGGGTGGATTACGACATTACATAAAAAGAGCATAAAATAGCTCCAACTTCTCTTTACTTTCTCTCTTTAGCCTTTCCGTTTCAGATCTCTAAATTGATTGTCGGAGGCGAATATTCCGGTAAAGGAATATTCGTTCATTTTGCAGGTGTCCGAGTCTCATTGCCTGAAGAGCGCGACCAGTATCCGGGGAGATCCAAAAATCACCCGAAACATTTTTAATGAATTATTAGAAAACCTAAAGATGATGATCAACAGAAGCTAGCAATAACCACTTTAAAGGAGAAGATGCAACAAATACATTTAGACATAGAGGAAAACCCAAAGTATGTTCAAATTTGAATAACTAAATTAAATAAAATAAATAATGTATATATATGAAAATTTCATAATACTATCTCACATTTACAGGAAGTACAAAAAATCAACAATCAGAATTATGAAAAATCTCAAAATAATGGAAAAGGCAAGCAAGGAAATCAAAAAAGTGGAAAAAAAACAAGCAAGAAGTTAAAGAAAGGTAAATGTTCACATATATTGAATATTTATGTTTAATGTTTATAAATATCAATTATAATAATACTATTAATTTAGCAGGTGAAGAAAAACAGAAGGAAAAAGGGCCTGTAAAGGAGAAAAGTCCTGAAAAGGAAAGAAGCCATGAAAAGAAAAATGTGGAAGATGATTTTCCAAAGACAACACAGATAAAAGGTAAAAAATAAAAATGTACATATTTATCTCTATCTCTATCCCTACCTTATAAAAAGTAGAAAGTTACTCTTATGAATAGTGTAATGCCAAGTATACCCTTTAAAATGTGTATTTACATATATACCCTCATTAATGTATACAAGTTTTTTAAATGAATAGTGTTTGGACAATTATACCCTCTAAAATTTAATTATGTACTTATTTGCTCTCATGCTTTAATGTTAGTTGTCTTGGACATTTATATACTCATAAACATAGTTGTTTACATATTTTTTTTTTGTCATTAAATCTGTCAACAACTAAATTTATGATTTTAAGACCAAGCCGAAAGAGTCTCTAGATTTGACTAGCTATGTGCGCGCATCGCGCGCGTTAGCTACCCTAGTCTTATAAAAAATAGAAGATAACTCTTAGGAATAGTGTGCTACTAATTATACTTTCAAAAATACGTACACAAATATGTACAAAAATGTGTATTTACTTTTTTACCTTAAAATTAATATGTTTACTCTTATTAATATATATATATATATATATATATATATATATATATATATATATATATATATATTTGTCATTATACATATCATCAATTAATTCAAAGTTTTTTTTTCCCCTACCTTATAAAAAGTAGAAGATAACTCTTAGGAATAGTGTGATACCATCAATTATGCCCTCAAAAATATGTACACAAATGTGCATTTACTTTTTTACCCTAATTAATATGTTTACTCGCATTAATATATTTAATTTTTTTTTTGTCATTAAACATATCATCAATTAATTCAAAGTTTTTTTTAACAAAAAATTAGTAATGCTTTTTTTCCCCTACCTTATAAAAAGTAGAAGATAACTCTTAGGAATAGTGTGCTACCAACTATACCCTCAAAATTTTGTACAAAAATTGTGTATTACTTTTTTACCCTAATTCATATGTTTACTCTCATTAATATATTTAATGTTTTTTTCATTAAACATATCATCAATTAATTAAAAGTTTTTTTTTGACAAATGTAATGCTTTTTTTTAATTAAAAAAATCCTTATGATTTATACTTCTTATGTTAACATTATTATTTTAAAAAAATTGTATATATGTACGAAGAGACTGTTTATTTTAACTCCTTTGTGGTTGCTCTTTTTATTTGCAATCTTATCATCCTTTAATTGCAACTATTGTTAAGGTTTGATGGCACATAAACAACGTTATGGAAATTGAGCAGATATTATCAAGAGATATAAAGAACTTTGAGTAGATGTATCAAGAGATATAAAGAACTTTGAGTAGATGTATCAAGAGGTATAAAGAACTTTGAGCAAATGTTATCAAGAGGTATAAAAAACTTTGAACAGATGTTTCAAGAGGTATTTAGAACTTAAAAATCCTAAAATCAAGGAAAATCGATGATAGAAAAGAAATTGGTATTAATTATGGAGAGAATTTAAGAGGAAAATATAACTAAGTGGTTATTGCTTTAGTATTAGATATAAATATAGTTATTAGATGGTCATAGAACATTAAAGAACTTACATTATTAAGCTTTTAGCTGCAATGAACATTAAATATATTATTACTTCGTATGAATAAAGCTCACAAAAAATTCATTTGAAGAAAAACACACTAGGTATTATTGAAACATGCAAATCAATTAAGAGTTCTAAACTAACAATTGTCGCTTAAGTTATGAAGGGATGTAAATCAATTAAATATTATTTTAAAATAATTTTGAAATAACACTATCAAACTTTTGAGGTTTTACAAAATAATTGTCATAAAAGATTTTGGTAGCTTTCTTATACTTCTACAAAGCCACCACTAGGCACATATACCAAATAGTACGTATTAAAACTACTAGCTTTAGCACCCAAATCAAAGGTGTAAATACACGCCAATACAACTTCTCTGCAAGAGCTAGCCCTTTGCGCACATCGCGCGCATAGGCCATCCTAGTTACATAAAATGTTTATTTTGGATATGTATAATTTTTATTGTAATGTTCAAGAAGATTAATCAATTTCAATTTTCACTGATTAAATTTTCATAGAAGGACAAGAGGAAAAAGGGCTTGAAAAGGAGAAAAACCCTAAAAAGAAAACTGTGGAAAATGTCTTTCCAAAGACAATAGAGTTGAAAGGTAAAAAATGAAAAATGTACTTATTTATTACATAAAATGTTCATTTTGGTTATGTATAATATTTAATTGTAATATTTAATGTTGAAGAAGATTAATAAATTTCACTAATTAAATTTACATAGAAGGTCAAAAGGAAGATATGCCAAAGCCTACATAGATGAAAGATGCTACTGGAAATAAGAAGGGTAATATTCGTTATATAAAATGTTCATTTATATTATATATAATAAACATTTGTCATTCTATTTACATAAATGTTTATTTAATGTTTTATATTTGATCATTTAATATGCAGCAGAAATGGCATTTGAGTTTTTTCGAATTAGGGATGAGACTAATTTTACAGATGAAGATATGAATACAGCTGATGTATTGACAAAAATAAGTGAGGAGCCAGCTACCTCATTTCAAAAGAGTGAACAATCAAGCCAAAGGAAATTAAGATACAAAATGGTTGCAAGAAAAAATAAAAATAAAAATAAAAGCCCTGTAGTGCAAAGTGGAAGAGTTACAAGAAGTCAAGGTAAAGATAATACTTTTGTATTTAATGTTAAATAGGACATATTTAACTTTACTAACATAAGGTTTTAAAAACACAATAGATGTTCTGTTAGATGAATCTACTAAGGGAGGCCAGAATGAGGCAACTGCTGAGTCTGCTGAAAAATCTGCAAAAAAAGGTCTGAAAAAAAGAATTTCTTAAAGGACTTCTCCTATTAAAAAGAGAGCGGAAAATGTTGCAGCACCTACTCCAATCAAAAAAATGGCAGGTGCCCCTTCTGAATATGTTGCCGAACCTATTAAAAAAATGCTAGGTGCTTCTACTAAAAAAGTTGTAGAAGAACAAGGCAAAAAGGGTCAATGTTCAATATAATAAAAGTTTGTTAGGTATTATAAAATCTAAAATTTGTGTGTAATATACAAAAGTTTATCATTTATGTAGGTGGAAAAAAGAGATCTGCAGGAGAACTGAAGAAAACTTCTAAGGTTGTTGGCAAAAGAAAAGCAGGTACATAATGATATATTATAAATGTTCAATTTCAATATATAGAATGATCATATATAATAACATTTTTATTCATTTTATCATTTGATTAATGTTCATTTTCAATACATTAAACGATCATATGTGATGACTTTTATATTTATTTCAATTTTCAGTTGTCAGCCCTGCCAAGAAGAATGTTGGGAAGAGGAAAAAAAATACAAGAAGTACCATATGATGAACCATCTCAGGATCCTTCTGATGAAAATTCCACTGACAATGGTGATGATAGCGAAGAATATGTTTATAAAGCTGAAAAAGAGCCTGTCAGTGAGGAAGAAAGATGAATTGGAGGAGAAGGTTGAAATAAAGCCAAAGAAGAAAAAGGCAAAGAAGGAGAAGGAGCAGAAGTTAGTGAAGGCAAAGGCTGAGAAGGGGGAGCAGAAGTTGGTTGTGTATAAACAAGAAGGTGAGGGTAGGGGAAGAAGGAAACAGAAAACAGAAATAGTTAAGGTGAAGGAAGTTGAGGAAATTAAGGAAGAGGAGTTTGAGGAAGAGAAAGCATCAACCAGAGGGGGGCATGTGAAGTTGATGCACTGGATAAAAAAAATGAGTGATACACAGAATTTAGAGATAGAGGAGATTGGATTAGGGCCCCTACTTCATATCCAGTTACCTTAGTTGGACTAAAGTTTCTGTTTTTGGATTTTGAACAGTTTTGATGAAAATAGTCAAACTTTAAAAAATCAATCAATTAAAGTGGAAGTAGAGGATGTTAGAGTAGTATATGGACTACCAATGGGGGAAATTCCCATTGTTGAAGCAAAATAAAAAAAAGCAAGTGAGGAGTTTGAAAGTTTTATGAAGAAGTGGAAGGGGAAATGGAATGGAAAAATTCCTTCTGTAAGCAAATTGTGGCAAAATGCATTGACAAAAAGTTTGAGAAAAACAGACCTGACAATGAAGATTTCATTACAAACTTTTTGGTGGTAGCAGTGAATGCATTGATAAAGTGCATACAAAACAATCGGTGCCAGTACAAGTTTCTTTATTCGATGATGCACAAGGAAAGAATTAAAAACTTGAATTGGTGTCAATATGTTTTTGATTCACTGATGAAGAACCATGTTGATTGGAGAAAACACTCGAGCAAGGGATTCTACAAAGGCCCCCTACAATTTCTGATGGTATGAATAATAATGTTCATTTGTTAATAATTGTTCAAATCTATTTGATAATTGATCATATATAATAATGTTCATTTGTTGATTGATAATTGTTCAAGTTTGTTTGGTAATTGATCATATATAATCTGATAAATGTTCGTTATTATTTCTTTTGTAGCTGTTCTATTTTGATAGAGTTTAGAGATTGGATAAAAAGCCACCAAGAACAATCCCTATTATTGTTGTATGGAAACGGGACATGGTTCTTGAAAGAATAAAAAATGAATTGGAATTGGGACTTGGTAAAGGGAAAATACTTCCTAGAATTGTTGAAAAAGCTTAAATCAATCCTTAGGTATGTAAAATGAACAGTTTTAAATACATAAATGCTCATTTCTTTAATATGATATGTATTGTTTAAAATATAATTATTTCTTTATAATCTAGATTTTCATGAATGATTTCATTGATGTGGTGATTGAAATTGGTCGTCGCTTGTCAAAACTATCAAACAAGTCGTTGAAAGCAAAGGAAATATTCCCCGAAAATGACTTGGTAAAAAAAGTTGTTGAGGTTATGGGGAAAATGGCAAGAGAACCATCATCCTAAGCCAAGATGAAGAGATCTATAGCTCGGAAGATTTCTTGAATGCCATTGCAGAAGCTGAAAGGGAGTTTTTTAAAGCAGCTGAAATGGAAAAAAACAAAAAAGGAAAACAGAAATAGGAGGAGTATAATATCAACAAAGCATTCAGCTTTGGACTTACTCTTCCATCTCCACAAATTGGTAAGAGCAAATTATAAATGTTTAAATTTTTATGCTCAATATATCTTATGATGCGTTTAACTAAAAAAATTTTATGAGAAAACAAAATCAGATCCAAGTCATCCAACATCTACAACAATGGGTGTTATTGATCAAACCGAAGCCTCTGCTTCTGTAGCAGTTGAAAAGGCTAGTGAAAAATCTTCTCCTACGGGTAAATTAAAATGAAAATAGTATGTTCAATATTATTATTTATAATTTTCATATTTATATTTGATAATGTTCATATTTATATTTAATAATGTTCATTTTAAAAACTGCAGGATTGACAAATCCAAAAAGTATTGATAAGCAAGCCTCTGCTTCTGTAGAAGTTGAAAATGAGCCTATTCGAGATTTCAAAAAACAAAAACCCAATAATTAGTGATGTTATGAAGAACAAGGAGAGTAAATAGGAACAGGGGTAAAAACAAAACCCCAGCCATTAGTGATGATCTATGTATTAGTAGTAATAATGTAGTTTATTTCGTTAAATAAAAAACAATTAAGGTTTATGTAACTCTGAAGAATGTTTTGTTTAATCAAGAACAATTATGGTTTATGTAATTTATGAATTTTAATGTGTTATTGTAATATTAATTAGTTTTTATGTAATATAAACTAATTTTAAATGATTTCTATTAATTGTTTGGTTTCTAAAATATAAACATAACATTATGTTACTAACTTGATTTGATTTTTCAGAAAACAAAAGAAAATTCTAACAATGGAGATAGAGAAGAAAATTCTGACAATGAAAAACATATCTTCCTCAATAAATAAATGAACATTTGTGGGAACCAATATGTTCATATATAAATTACTTTTTGCTCAGGGAAGAAAATATGAAAAAAAAATTAAAGAGAATACAAAAGAAACACAACCGAAGAAGAGCAAACAATTTGCAAAGAACATAGATGAGAGGTATAAATTACAATTCTTTATTTTCTAATTGTATTAAATGTTCATTTGTATATACATATATGATCATATTTAATTCATTATATGTTCAGTTCATCAAAGAGGCCATAGCGTCAATCCCAAACTCTTCCTCTTGCTTTTAGATCTCCATACATGGTCAAATACAAAGATCTTTTTAAAGATGAGAAAACAATTAATCAACTTGTATGTGACTTTGCTTATAGTGGAGAAGATTAAAGGTAATTTATTCATATTCAAATGCATTAATGTTTTATAAGTTTCTTGGGTAATTACTCATTTATACATTGCTTAATGTTCATTTGCAGTGCACTTTTATATCATGATGGACTCAATCTCATAAATAGAGCAGAAATGAAAACACTTGGAGATGATGTACAAGTTATGAATTGTGTCATAGATTCATGGGCAACAATCCTAAATCATAAGAACACAAAAAACAAGATATATTTCTCAACAATGCCACATGTAAGTTTACATCAATTATATTTTATATATATTACTCAACAAAGGATTTATTAATTAATGTTTTTATGCAAATTATCAGAATCGGGATTCTACTTTGAATCGGTGAGTGGGGTAGAATCAAATCGGTAAAATCGAATCGTAGAATCGTACGATTCTACCAAAATGTATAATTGGGCTTCAAAATGTAACAAATGACTACATACATAATTTTATAGCAATGAGAATGATAATAATATATATTGTTAGTAACATAATATTGACATACAGACATAAAATAGTTTTTCAAGTAATTCGCACGCGCATAACTCAAACAATACAATATAAACTATAAAGTCGGATTATTGGTACACATTCTTAACCATGAGAGTAACACGACAGTTGTTGTTAAATTATGAAAAAAAAATAACGTTGTTGACTCGTAAAGTTGTTTTCCCTAGACCCATGCATAATTAAAAAAAAAATCCAATAATGATAGAAAACTAAGTGTCAAGTTAGTTCATTTAACGAGATAGCTAAAGAATGACAACTACAACAAACTCATGTTATAAAAGTGTTTGTTATATGCCCAAAGTTGAGTGCATGAGACTCATGAATACATTCTTATGCGCACAAAATTTAAATGGTTGGATAGAATCTTAAAAGTTATTTAAATCGATGTTTCATAAGCTTTATTATGATTTAGATTGAATAATATGCAAGTCATTGCCTAAAGTTAGGTTCAATTATGAAACCCTTAAACTCTTTAGTCTATAACATAAAATATATAAATTATATAGGTACGAAATTAATTCTATTAGAAAGTAGACTTCAAGAGCTTTCCAATGACATATTATAAGCATAATTCCGACTTCAGAATCAAAAGTTATGGGTTTCGAAAAATCAGATTTTTTGCAGGAGTAGAATCGGTATAGAATCGTAGAATCGGTACCGATTCCACCGATTCTAACCGATTCTACCGATTCTATGAGCGATTCTACAGCATAACGATTCTACCAGCGATTTACATCGTTTAGGTAGATTAGGATCGTAGAATCGTACGATTCTACGATCCGAATCGCGATTTTAATAACATTGTTTATATGTACAAAAATGCAGCAAATTATGTGTACAAATAGAGTCTTCAAGGAAGGGTCAACTATGGAAAAAAAGATTTAAAGAATTCATAGAAAGAATAGACAATAAGTTGCAGCTTTACAAAATCAAAAGCATTGTTGGATACAAACAGGTAACATCAATACCTTTATTATAATTTGTTCAATTATAATGAATTAAATGCTCACTAACAATTTATTATTTGTTCAGATTTTTTCCAGTAGCAACTGCCAATCATTTTTTCGTATTGTGCATCAATCATATGAAGGATACAATCCATATCATCGACAATAGAAAGCTACCACAACATGTGTCAGAACCTCAAAAGTATCTTGACCAACCAAAAATGATTGTAAGTTAAAATTTTATAACAATTTGATAATTGACTAATTGTTTATTATATGTAATACAAATGTTTAGTTTTTGGTTGATAAATGTTAAAATCTATTTTGACAATTGTTTAATATAAATGTTCATTTGCTGATTGATAAATAATCATTTATTGATTGATACATGTTCAAATCAGTCAAAAAGATTGGATGCATACATGAAACACATTGGGTATGAAGATGCAAGTTCTATTGAACATTATGAAATTGTATTGGAAAAAATGAAATGGCGTAGCAATGCAGACTACACAAACTGTGGAGTTTACATCATGAAGCATATGGAAACTTTCACTACTGATCCTAATAAACAACAGATTTGTGACCTGAAAGCAAACAATGTAAGTTTATCAAATGTTCAATTACCTAAGACATAATGTTCATTTATATAACATAGAATTGTTCTTAACTTATAATTCATTCTCATTTACAGCCGGACCAAATAAGGAAACTGAGGATGCAATACACAGTTGAACTGATGCTTTTTGAAGAAAACACTAAGTCTAGGATTAATATAAGAAAAGCAAGAAAGTTGGCAAAACCGTAGTATAAAATTTTCATTTATAAATAGCAATATAGTCATATTTCATGTATAGACTGGTAGTTTTTTTTTACACAAAGTTTTGTATTTGGATATTTCTTTAATCAATTTTATGTGTAAACAATATTACATATAAAATGTTCATTTATAAATAGCAATATAGTCATATTTCATATATAAACTAGTAGTTATTATTTTACAATGTTTTGTATTTGGATATTTCTTTTTAATCAATTTTATGTATACACAATATTACATACATATTTAAAAATTGCAAGTGTTGATAATATTCTTTCTAAAATGAACATTTATCATTTCAAAAATGAACATACATCAAGTACTTGTATGAGTATTTATATAAACATAAATGTTCATATTTAAACATAAATTAAAATATGATCACTTATATATGACCATAAATTGTAAAGATTCCATAAATTAAAATATGATCACTTATATATGACCATAATAATAAGCTAAATGATCAAATGTAAACACGTAATGTACATATATAAATCACAAAATAATCAAATATTTCAGCATATATATTAAAAATTGCAAGTGTTGATAATATTCTTTCTTAATCAATGAATTGTATTAACAATAATATTTTGTAGAAACATATTATAATATCATTAATGGTGAAAAAAATATATAATTTGACAATAAAATTCTTTCTACAAGTACGAAATACTAATGAGCTCTCTTATTTACCACTATTAGCTAATCTCTTAGCTACATTAGTATCAAAAAAGCTAAAAATCTATCATACTTGGTAGAAAACTGTCCAGAACCAACATGATCATTTCTTGTAACATTTGAAACACTTTCATTATTAGCCCTTGAAGCACTAGCACCGGCCTGAACATTCTTTTGAATAGAAGGAAGAACATAGAACGTATTGGAACTTTTGGAGCCTTAACAGCAACATTATCATTCACAGAACCAAAATGGATCCTTTTCGGAACATTTGTAGATATATGTGCACTAGCACTGGCTTGTTTCTTTTGAATAGAAGGAAGAACAGTAGAACTTATTGGAACTCTTGGAGCACTACCAACAACATTATCATTCACAGAACCAAAATGGACCATTTTCTGAACATTTGTAGATATATGTGAATCCTTTTCCTACACAAGAAAATTAATCATTATAAGACAATTAAATGTTCAATTTCTAAAACAAAAATAAACAAATAAGATGATATAACCTTAGCAATAGCAGAAATATCTAGATCAACAGATATATTGGATTAAAGATAGCTTTCACCAATAGCCTTTGAAATAATAAATTTAAAAAATGTTAATAATGTACATATAAAATGGAAAGTACAAAATTCAACTATTAAACAATTTGTAGATACCTGATCAACCTCATTAAGAACACTCTAATCAGATTCCTTTGAGATAAAAGGCATATCTTCTACAACTAAATTCTTACCAATCTAAAATTTATTATTATAAATTAATCATTTATAAAATAAAGATAAAATAAAGAAAATTAATAAATTAACCTAATGTAATGGGTTTTTTAGCACAATCAAGTCAGTAGGATCATTTATAGAATTGGCATAACTAACTGCATATCCATTCTCATCAAATTCCTGGTAGAAAAACAAATAATAGTATATTTCAGATAATCAGATACATAATCAAATATAGTATATAAATGTTCATTCCTGAAACATATAACTATATGTCATGAAATAATATGTACATATATGACAAGTAAATGAACATATATGATAAGATAAATAATCATAATTACATGTACAACAGCTTGACCTTTAGCTCGTATATATGGAGTATATATTGCCTTTCTCTTCCTCCAATTACCCTTTGCTTTGTTGCATGCCTTCTCTAAGGCACTCTTTGGCCTAAAATTCCTCTCACCAGCAGCCCTTGATTTTGGTGGATTCTTGAGTTCATGATCAACAATTTCAATACCTTCAGCAGGCTCACTAAAATCTATAGCACTAGAAACACTCTCAACCTTTTCCTTTAGAAGGTTAAAATAACAATCAACCTCTGCCCTTGCGTTCAATGAGTTCTGACAACTTGTTACCAACTTTACAAATTTCCTTAGTGTTTGTGACCTCCACACACTAGTAGACACAACATTAGTTCTCAAAGTTGGTTCTTCAATACCATGACTACACATAGCAGCCTTTGTCCAGCATTTCATTATTTACTCTTGCAGAATATTGCGTACACAATGCAAATGATATACTCGTAGAGAATGAGAGCAAAGAAAACTAGTTTCACTAAAGAACATGCAAGTGCAAAAGATTGCATGTGTTTCTTTATTAAAAACAACTTCATGTTAATCATGTCCTTTCCAGGATGCCAAAGATGATACAAATATTCAGGAAAATGCAAACCAGAATCTTGATGATCATATGCAGTACCTTTGATGAACTGCTCTTCAAAAAGCACATAAGCTTGAATAGTATACAAAGATCTTGTATGAACTAAGATCGCGATGTTAGCAAAAGCTAAATGTCTATTTCCCCTCAAATTATTGAAATCTCAGCCACCTTCTTTGTTTCTCCACTCAAAAAAAACATCAAGAAAAACATGGTAAAAGTCACATAGACCTTGTGTCTTATTAAGTCTTTGAGAAACTGTCTTATTAGTAGTTTCACTACGTTGAGAAGATAGAATACCACTAGACCAAAAATTCTTAGAATAAGCTGGACACCACATCTCCTTTATTTTGTACAAATCACACAACCAATCATCATTTGCACAATTATATTTCACCAACATTCTGTGAAGCAAAAATGAACATACAGCTAGTACTTGTATGAACATTTATATAAACATAAATGTTCATATTTAAACATAAATTAAAATATGATCACTTATATAACCATAAAATATACAGATTCCAAATAATAATACTATGCTAAATGATCAAATGTAAACACGTAATGTACATATATAAATCATAAAATGATCATATTTTCAGCATAATCAAATAGACAAAAAGTATAAAATATAATGATATTACCTTTTCTAGAAATGCTCAAACTCAGCAGGGGTTTCACAATATTTCAATAAATAGCTAAACAAATCTATTAAACCATCCACAGCTCTCAACGCTGCAATATGCCTGTTTCAATTTTGTTCAAGATGCCATACACATAATCGATGATGGACAGTTGAAGGGAAAATATTTCTTATACCCGCTGCAATTGCTTGTGCTTGGTCAGTCATAATAGTGATGGGACTTTTCTTTCCCATAGAATAAAGAAATGTATCGAATAACCAATCAAAAGAATCAGTGCACTCATTAAGAATAAAACCAATACCAAACATCACATTGTTACCATGATGATTCATCCCTAGAAAGGGAGACAAATCATTCCATATTTATTAGTTCTATATGTTGTATCAAACACCAATAGATCTCCAAAGTAATGATAATCTCTTAGCATTCTTCCATCACGCCAAAAAAAACTAACTAATGCACCATTCTCATCTTGCTCAAAATCATAATAAAAATTTGCCTCATCTACATGTCTCTTTGCAAAATACTTTATCAACTGATTGCTATCACATTCATCAAGTTTGGCAGCTTTATCACATGATAATGCATTATACACATCCGAAGCTGTAGAAGTAAGGTTAGGAGAACCACCAACTTCCTTTTTTAAAGCCCTCAAAGAATAAAAAACTTTGACTCCACTCATTTTCAATGTAGAAATAAATCTAAGTTGTTCTCTATTAACACTCCTTTGAGACCTTATTAAATGCCTCTTTTCAACTGGAATCATATCATGATTATAAACCATTTCATGTCTTGAACATGTCCAAACACCATCATGATCAACAAAAAACTGTATAAAAGTTGTACAACCAGTTCGAACATCAAGCTTCTCATAAGCCCTACGATTCCTACACTTGTCATCCTTATAACCCTCATTAGAACAAACAAATCGTTCTTCAATAATGAGCCAACTCGGACTCCAAAACCCTTCCTAAAAGCATACTCATTATACATTTCATAAGCTTCGTCTTCAGATTTAAATCCTTTATGCAATAATTCAGACTTACTTGCTTCTTGATAAACAATACCATCCTTTTTTCCCACTCCATAAATATATAAAGTAAAATTATGATCAATATCAATGCATAAAATGTACAATAACAGAAAAACAAATAATCAACTATAAAAAAAATTTAAAATCTAATGTAATTAAAAATGATCATTTGTACACAAATGATCATTTATCACTTTACAATGAACAATATTCAAAAATATGTCAGTAATTTAGTAACAAACAATAAAACATATGATAATATAAATGATTATTTAGCATACTACATTTGATCAAAAAAATTAAAAATGTTTAACCAAATAAACAAAACAAATTAAAACACATTACAACATATAAACAATTTAAATTAAGATCTAGCAAAACAAAATGTACTAAAATGTACTGCGATTTTTGCAATTTTCCCGAACATGCAGAACATCAAATCGATATACAAAATCAAAATAATTAGCAAAATACAAAGCATCAAAATACACTAAACATTTTCATTATACAAATCATCAAAATCACAATAAACATGCAGAACAACAAATCGATATACAAAATCAAAATTACAGAAAACATAAATCAATTAGCGAAATACAGATCATCAAAATACAAAGAAATCCAGAAATTTTAAATATAAACATATCATAACATAAACACAATAATTAGTAAAAAAAATAATTAAATTAGGATCATTATAGCTCACATTGATGAATAAATGAATCAACCAATGAAACACCAGATGGAAGAACAGCTTCGCAATCACGATCAAAATCAACAATAGAAGAATCATCCATTAGAAGAAAACGCAAATCTCAAAATCAAAGGAAGAAATTAGATGAAATCAAATCAATGATGAGAAAACAAGAAGAGAGAGAAAAAATAAAAACAAAATCAATTGAAGAGAGAGAAAATAAAAGTTTAAAAATGATATACTACCTCCGTTAAATGTTATGTGCAACTTTGAATGATACCCCAAAGTTGCACGTAATATTTAACGGAGGTAGTATATACATAGCTTGAATAAAAAGTAAGACATTAAAAATAAAAAAAAATAAAAAATTAAAAAAAAAAAAAAAACCCTAACCAAAAATGGCGGAAAAGAAAAAAAGGAAAAAAAAAAAAAAAATGGAGGAAGCTACATAGGGGGTAGTGTAAAAATTGTACTTTACATGGCCAAGAAGCCCAGATAATAAATACACAACCAGTCCAATGGGCTTATATAATCAACATTATCTTGTAAACCCAAACCCAGAACTTCTAAACTGGTAACATTTTTTGGCACCTGTATTTTCTCAAATCCTTTGAAAAATTTCACCATTTATTAGAGCCTTAAAAACTTAAACACTTGTTCACCATTCCCAAATTCTCACTCCTCAAATTGGGTTTGATTAGAACAAAAATGCCTTCAGAAGACGCAAAACCATTGAAAAAGGAGCAGATTGAAGATGAAGAAGACGATGATGAAAAGCCTATTTCTGCTGTTCGCAATAAGAACAAAAAACCCAGTAATTCTCCTGCAACTGCGACTCTTAAGCAGAAACCTAAAGTGACGAAAAAAGAACAGGTTGATGATGATTCAAGCGACGATAATGCTCCTTTAAAGAAACCCACTAAACCAACCCCTAAATCTACCAAACCCAAAAAAGAGGAAGATGATTTTGTTGTTTCTAAGAAGGTTGTTGCTAAAGATGACAAGGTTTCTCTCTCCTCTTCAATTTCTTAGCTGCATTTTCATTTTTTTTCCTGGGTTTGTGATGATTGTGAATTTTTTCTGTGTTTGTTTAAATTTTGTTTTTATTTTTTAATTTCTGGGTTTGTTGGATTTTTTTTTTTCTGGGTTTGTTATAATTTTGATTTTTTTTTTTTTTACTGGTTTGTAGAAAAAAATAAAGAAGAAAATGGAGGAGGTGAAGAAGAGAGAGAGAAAAGTGTATGAATTGCCTGGGCAAAAACGCGACCCTCCTGAAGAAGTATGTTTTATTTTTTACAATTTATTGAATTATTGTTTTTATTATTTAGAATGATTTTATAAAATATAATGGGAGCATTGTGTGATTAGTATGTGGTGATTTTGTTATTTTCAGAGAGATCCTTTGAGGATATTTTATGAGACATTGTATCAGCAAATACCTACCAGTGAATTGGCTGCAATTTGGTGAGAATTTATTCATTTATATTGAAGGGATTTGTGTTTTCATTATCCTTTTCAATTGATGGTTGGAAATTGAATTGTTATGAATTCTTATCTATTCGTATGAAATTTGAAAAGTAGGTAATTACATGAATGGAATGCACTTTTTCAATCTAGAACAAGTGTTACCTTGCTCATTAAATTATGGGTGTTCTTGTTTGGAAAAAGTTGTGGCGAAAGATGATCATTTGAGAAAATGTTTAATGTGTTGCTGTATCTTTGTCATGGGATTGTCTATAATGGAAAGGTTCAAATTTACTCGAGGATGAATTGAATGGTGAATAAGCAAGGATACTCTTTAAAATTAGACAGTGTAGTGATAGGTAAAATGTAGGCGGTTGTAATTATCCTTGCACATAATTACTCTGCTTTTGTAGATCTTGGATTTTGTAATTTTAGAATTTATGATATTTGTTAGGTTCTTGCCAGTGTCTCTAAGTTGACACCAATGTCTAGGAAAAAGTATTGTAGTGGTTTCCATGCGTTCAAACTTCAAGCTTGTTAAGTTGTTAGTGTTCAATAGAATGATGGCTCTAATTTGTTCAGAAACAGATCTATCTTGTGGTATCCTAATGTTGCTGAATTTCCCCTTCTACATTTGTATTCTGAATCTTCTCATGGTGTTCAAATTTCTAATTGAATGTTGTTAGCTAAATCCATGTTTTTTTAGTGTTCTGAACTTATGTTATTCTGCACAATATATGGAACTAGCTCTTGTCCAGTGGGTTGTGCGTATTTTGGGTGATACATCAAATCTTCTGGTCAACACAGAATTTTTGTCATGGAGGATCCTTTTTATTGAAAACTCCTGCTCATGTTGAGATGAGCTTTATATTTATTTAATCATCTCATTGTAATTCATTGGTACATACGAAGTTCAACTTCCTGGGTACCTGTTGACCATGTCTACACTTGATTCCCTCAATCTACACCCTCTGCCTTGGCACATAGCCAAAGCATTAATTTTTTACTTCATATCCCTTTAATCACTCTATGGGTATATGTGTTTGCAGCTTAATTTAAGTTATGAAAACATTGGAGTTGCTGTTGAATTGAAGCAAAAGTTTTATGATTTCCTAATTTTGTGTAAATATCTCTGATTTGTCTAAATAAATTATCTTACAAAGGATTACAATTTCATTCTTTTGTGTGATCTTTATTGCTTGTAGCTCATATTCATTATGCAAAATTTTGAGTTATTTTCAATTTATAAATCCTATGTTCCACTGTGTAATCATGTTCCTCACTCTACCTAGTGAGAACCTTCACATCTCCTCTCATGCCAAAGCTCCAATTCCCTGCATTTCCTTACTGCACTTCAGGGTTTTTAAACCATTTGTCAAAGATTTTGTTATGTGATACACAGAATTCATGAACATGAGGCTGGCTATACCTCTATATTATATGCAAAGGTTCGTAGTCTGAAAAGAGTAGTTATACACTTATAAGTAGGCTGTTTTATAACCTGTTGGTTCACTTGTCTATCATTGTTAGTAGTTGGTAACTTGGTATTTGTGCGTATTGTTCCACAAAAATGCAAAATCCATGGCTGAGCTAGCTGTTATGCATAAGTTTATGTTGAAGGACAGATATAATGATTAATTTAGTGTAAAATGTATTTAGGGATAATTTTCTTAAAACAAAACAAGAACCTAGTTTCTTTATCTTTGAAAAACACTCAACCTGTATTTATTAAACTCTCTTTCATTGCACAGTATTTTTAACATTTAGTAATGGAGTCAAATTGCTAATTGATATAAGAAAAACTCTTCTCAAACACACAGTTAAACTTTTGAAGAGATTTCTGAATGCTGTCCCTAGATGCTGTTAGAATATAAGATGCATTGTAGATTCTTACCCTAGACTTGTAGGATTTTATGATGTCATGTGAATTGCTCCTGACATCATTATTTGTACTCCATTTGTTTAATTCTCTTGAACTCCTAAAGAATCACGGAAGGGGACTGCGTTCTTTTGCAGTTCACTAAAGCTATAATTTATGTTCTCAGAGTACTTTGCCAACCATCTGTTGACTATTGAGTGTCGGCATTCAAGAACCCTTTCAATTCCTGTAAAGCATACTCTCTTTTATGGATATGATATACTTGTCAGTGTATATTGAAGCTTCTGAGGACCAAGGATGCTTTAAAGTAATTTTTATGGATAAAACATCTTAGTGATGTTAGTATTTGGAAATGGAAGGTAAGTTGGTCGCAACTTGCTAGGTTGTACAGAAGCATCTGTCAGCCTTTTATAGCACCTTTCAAAGTTTTCACTTCTGTCCTGGTCTCCTGCTCTTATAGATCTGGTTGTGTGATCTTTTGTTTTTTTTTTTTTTTTTTTTAATATTGTATATGTCTGTAGTTGTATCCTTAGTTATATTTTCTATGATTGGAAGTAGCACCCTTTGAACGTTTCACCTTGGTGTATAAAATTTACAGGATGATGGAATCTGGTTTGCTTCCATTGAAGGATGCAATGCAGGTATATGAGAAGAAAATGAAGAAGAGTAAGAGCCAAAGAGTTACTTCACCATCAAAACCTACGAAGACAGTCAAAGAAACCAAATCTGTGACTGTTAAAAAGAAAGTAGCTCCTTCCACCCCAAATTCGTCGGACAAAAAGAAGAAAATTGCTACCACAACTGTGACAAAACATTCGAAGAAGCGCAAGGCTCCAAGCTCTGAAGAAGATCCAACTTCTGAGGAAGATTCAGAAGATGATTATGTTCTGTCAAAGAAGGTAAAAAAGGCTAGAGTCAATTAAGGAATGAAATCAGTGAAATTGTAGGGAATTCAAGTTGTGTAATGAATTTTAGAAATTAAAAATTTGATAGCTACCCAGAATTGTATTGATCTGTCCTGCAGTACATTGTACTGTATGATTTGTAACCAACATTAGATCTCATCAGTGAATGTGTTTTAGAAAAGCTCTGAAATTCCATTGGCCTGATTGTTTCAATTTATACTCCATTATATCTCGTTTTTGTATAATAGTACTCACATAGTTTTGCTATAGCAAATAGCAAAAAAAACAAAAAAAAAAAAAAAAAACAAAAACAGACAAAAAAGAAAAAAAAAAAAATCCATTTTTCGCATATATAAATGGAGTACAGTTTTTTTTAAAACTGATTTAGCTCTGATAAGTACAGATTATTTCAAACATAATTGAATGATCCTAATAAAACTAGAGTTAATTATTCAAAAATGTTAATAATGCGACTTAGGGCGTATTTGGCAAAATATAGCTGTGAAGTTAGATGTTAGTTGTGTAGGTAGTTGTTAGCTGTCATACCTGTCAACAAGTTGTTAGCTGTGAAGATAGATAATTTAGGTATGGGTGTTCGGTAAATTAGCGGTTGATTAGCTGTTACCTATAAAAATTAATGTTTTATTTTAAAACTATAGATTAAATATTCAACTGATACCTCAAAATCTACCTTTAACTTCAAAGGCTAATGTTTCCAATTTTTCATAAAACCTACCTCCACCACTAAAAGCTATCCTAACCACTATTTTGCCAAACACTCACATTTTTTTTGTTAAGTAGTGCCGACAATACCCATAAAAGTGTAACCCTATTCTTTAATTTCTTTATCCCTTTAGGTCTCGGTAATGTAAATCGTGATGCATATACAATGTTGCCCTACTTTAATATGCATGATAAGTTTGATCCTCATCACAATCCCTCTCATTCACCAAACAAAAAATCTTGTTTGGACTTACTTCACAATAATATTATTGTAGATCTAAGATTTATATACACACAGCTGACGTTGTATTGAACAAAGTGACCCCTAATTTTAACATAGTTACCTTATTACCTTTTTTAAGGTGGTAACCTTTCTTAAAACTTGTGTGACTTTTCATGTTATTGTGAACTTAATTTAAAGTACGATAGTGATCTAATTTTAACATAGTGATCTTTATTATTCATATTAACCATTATATTAAAAATTTCATTTAAAAAATTAATCTATTATAGCTTTTATAATGTCACAATGACTTTTACTTCAACATAATAACCTTTATTTTAATATAGTGACTTTTTTTTTTATTAATAAAACAACCATTTCGTCTTTAATGTTGGTGATTCACAATAAATTAGTGTGAATAAGGTCTAAATAAGAATTTGTATTCACTAAAACAACATTCTACTTAAAGCTCATCATATCCATGTTTCAATGAAATACTTAGTATTATTAATTGTGCAATAAGTATTATGTAATGCAAGCTTACGTTAATTTATTATAAAATGGTTAATTTAAGTGTAACTTTAATAATTTTTATGGTAACTTTAACCCAGGTAACTTTTAACTTTTATAAGTTTGTTTGTATATTAACGTGTAATTTGTTAAATACATGCTTTGGAAGCTAATATGATTAATCTAATACATTATAAATATTTTTTTAAGGGTAAATTTTTTGTTATAAAAATGGTAACTTTTGTAGTATGAAGAGTAACTTTAAATATTTTTAAGATAGCTTTAACTTGTCTTACACGCCTTAATAAGAATTTGTGTTAATTTTGACTAGATACTAGCTTAAGGCCCGTGCCATGCACGGTAAGTCTAATTTTTTTAAGAAAATTAATTATATCCAACAAATAAAATTTGATAAAGCATACAAATCAAATATATAAAAATTATAATGTCATAATCTATATTAATAGGCAAAGCAACAAATTATCTAAAAAATGAATTTTTTTTGTCTGTCCAAACTCGAGAATTTTTCAGGTGGGGCTTGATCCGATCTAGTGGCCATGTTAGTGAATACTTATTTATAAATGTGTTTTTAATAAATATCAAAAACCAATCGAACAACAAACTAAAATCTCCACTAAAATTATTAGTAAAAGTGAAACATACACAGAATTACAAATAATATATCACCTTTATATCTAAAAAAATCATTTGTTAAACACAACATTTATTTTATAGCTATACTATACTCTATAAATCAATTTGTGATAATATGTACGTATAGTAGTAAAATTGTAATTAACTTGAATATATAGTTATATTGTATTGAAATTGAAATAAAATATTAGCTAGAGGTATTTGAAAAAAAAAAATAAAGTGATGTTTTAAAGTAATTTCTTTATTATCTATTATATGAGTCAATTTATTATAACTTTTTTTTGGCAAAATCTAATAATACTCCATTTATAAAATAGTTGAAAAAGAGTTGATTTTTTTTTTTTTTTTTTTTTTTTTTTTTTTGTAAAGAAGTTGAAATAGTTATTTAGGTAAATGTATATAGAATAATTATGAACACCGAATAAAAAGGAATATATATTTGTCATAAAGATAATATAAAATATTTGAAATGATATTATTGTAGAATCAAATATTAACAAAAAAAAACGGTTAAAAAGGAAAGGGGAGTTTTGGAGGGAAAAAACAACACCAGGATGTGACACGCGTCACTCCCGGTGTCTGTTTTAGTATTAAGTTATTATTGATTATCTCTATTTTTTTTATTATTTTTGTAAGAATGATATTCCCGCTATTTCAATTATTGTGATTTGATATTCCTTTTTTTTAAAACCAAATTTGATATTCCTCTATTTTAGAAAAAATGGCACACTTTGATAATAATAATAATAATAATAATAATAATAATAATAATAATAATAATAATAATAATAATAATAATAATAATAATAATAATAATAATAATAATAATAATAATAATAATAATAATAATAATAATAATAATAATAATAATAATAATAATAATAATAATAATAATAACTTTTTGGCTCTTACTTCTAATTTGGCTGTTTATACTGAGGCTGAAGTAACTTTTTCACGTATGGGGATTTGGTTATGTGGGGTTTGCTACAAAACGCATACGCATCGTACTAAGTGTCGTCATAGTCCGACTGAGTTTGTGTCTCCCCCAAATGAAGGAGATGATATTGTTCGTTTTGTGCTCCATGGTTCTGATGTGGGTCTTTCTATGTTGTTGGTGGATTTTCAAAATGCCTTCAATCTTGTTGATCGTACGGTCATGTTGCGTGAAGTTCGTCGTCGTTGTTCGGGCATTTCGCGATGGGTTGAATTCTGCTACTCTAATCCAGCCAAATTGTATTATGGGGATCAATCCTTATGGTCGTGTCAGGGAGTGCAGCAGGGTGATCCCCTTGGTCCTCTACTTTTTGCTTTTGTTTTATAGCCCCTGGTTTGTAAAATCAGAGATGGTTTTGACTTATGTCTTCAGGCGTGGTATTTAGATGACGGCACTATTATTGGAGACACTTTGGTGGTGGGGAAGGTTCTAGAGTTGATCATGGAGGAAGGGCCTAGTTTTGGGTTACATCTTAATTTGGAAAAAAACTGAAGTTTTCTGGCCTTTGGAGGACCCTCGAAGCAGGCTTGTGGGTGTCTTTCCGCTTAACATTGCTCGACCTTCACATGGTGTTAAGTTGCTTGGTGGACCCGCTAGTTCCGATCCTGGTTCTGGAGGTGACCTTGTGATGCAGAAGGTGACCAAGACCATTGCTCTAATGGATAGGGTTGCTAAGCTCGATAATCCCCAGTGTGAGTTGTTGTTGCTTAGGGCATGTACCGGAGTTTCTAAACTCTACTTTGCCTTGCGTACTTGTCCTCCTAGTACTTTTGAGGTGGCTCAGCGCACTTTTGACGAGGCTCTTCGATCTTCATTGGAGCGTATCGTTACTGCTTCGGGGCCTGGGTTTGGCGATTGGTAATGGTGACTTGCCACCATACCATTTGCGTTTGGCGGACTTGGAGTTTATTCCGCAGGTGATGTTCGTCATTATGCCTTTCTTGCTTCTCGGTTGCAGACGAAGCTTTTGCGTCGTACTGGTATTGTCGGTCTTGGTTACGCTTTTGAGGATGCGTTGAGTCTGTTTAATGGAATGGTGGAGTCTGATATATTAGGTAATCCTTGTGAGGTCGCTGCCCCTAAACTCATGAAGAAATTGGTAGATATATATTTCACAAAGGTTACCGCTTCTGCAGAATCCGCCTTTTCTTTGTCTCCTCGTCAGTCGGCATTGTGGAAGTCGCAGCAGGGGGACCACACCTCTGCTTGGCTTCGCGCAGTCCCTATTTCTGGGTTGAGTCAGACGATGAACGCAAAGATATACCGATGTGTGTTGTGATACCAGCTGGGTATTCCATTGTTCTCTGTCTCGATGTCGTGCTCTGCTTGCTCTCGGGTTTTTACTGGGGATATTTTCGGCGACCACGCGGTGTCGTGTGCTGGTATTGTAGGTATTAAACATCGGCATAATGTTGTTCGAGACACAGTTGTTGATATTTGCTACAGATCTGGGATTTCAGCAAGGAAGGAGGTTGACATAGGGTTGTCTGGAGGGAATGACGGGGCCCTCAGACCTGCTGATGTGTTACTTTATCCATGGGATCGTGGTCGTGATGTATGTATCGACTTCACTGGGTCTTCTCCTTTGACACAGACAGGGCTATCTGACTTTTTTCCTGGACGGGTTGTGGCTGATGCGGCTCATCGGAAGCGGGTTAAGTATGAAGCTCGTTGTCAGGCGATTGGCTATGGTTTCATTCCCTTCTCCTTTTCTTCGCTTGGGGAATTAGAGAAGGAAGCTGTTGCGTTGCTGAAGCGGATTAAGAGGTTCTCGACGACGCAAGACATTGGGGCTCGTGCTGCAGCTCATATCTTCATTAGGGTAGGCTTTGCTATAGCTAGAGGAGTGGGGGCCCATATTGCATCTCGGCTTCCCACTAATTTATTGTAGGTTGTCTGACTTTTGTTTTTGAGATATAATAATAATAATAATAATAATAATAATAATAATAATAATAATAATAATAATAATAATAATAATAATAATAATAATAATAATAATATAAGAATTTGTATGAGGCGGAAACGAGACAAGTATGGGGCGCGTTGCAGGGCTATTGGTTATGGTTTTCTTCCCTTCTCCTTTTTTTCTTTGGGGAAATTAGAAAAGGATGTTGTTTTGTTGCTGAAACAGGTTTAGGCATTCGCAAGGACTCAGGATATAAGTGCTCGTGCAGCTGCTCACATCTTTAGCAGGATCGGGTTCGCTATAGCTAGAGGAGTGGGGGCCCAGATTGTATCTCGGCTCCCCACTAATTTCTTGTAAATCTATTGACTTTGTAGGTTTTTGTTCATAATAATAATAATAATAATAATAATAATAATAGACATATTACTATAGTAGATTGAGATTGCTATTATTTAAATGAATTTACCTTACCCTTCCATGCTTCCTTTTGTAACAAATATAAAGTGAATATACAAACTTAAAAATTAACATTCTTGTTACATATTGTTATAAAAGTTAACACAAGCAATAAATTGGTATAAAAGTTAGCACCCTTGCAACCTATTGATATAAAAGTTAGCAAATGACGACATTTAAACCTTTTTTGTTCCCAGAGGAAGCGCATATCACATAAGTGCTTTTATTATTATTATTACTATTATTATTATTATTATTATTATTATTATTATTATTATTATTATCTCAAAAACAAACGAAGTCATACAACCTATAAAAAATTAGTGGGAAGTCGAGGTACAATGTGGGCCCCCACTCTTCTAGCTATTGCAAATCCTACCCTAGTAAATATATGTGCAGCAGCACGTGCCCCAATGTCTTGCATTGTTGAGAATTTCGGAACCTGCTTAAGCAATGCAAAAACCTCCTTCTCTAATTTCCTAAGTGAAGAAAAGGAGAAGAGAATGAAATCATATCCAATCGCCTAACAACTAGATTCGTACTTCACCCACTTCCGATGAGTCGCATCAGCCACAACCAGTCCAGGAACAAAGTCAGATAGCCCAGACCGTGTCAAAGGAGAAGACCCTGTCAAGTCAACACAGACATCAGCGCGACCACGATCCCAGGAATAAAGTAACACATCTGCAGGTCTGAGAGCCCCGTCATTCCCTCTAGACAACCCAATGTTAACCTATTTTCTCGTTGAAATCCTAGATCGATAGCAAACATCAACAAGGGTATCCCGAAAAACATTATGCCGATATTTAATACCCACCATACTAGCACACGACACCGTGGGATCACCAAAAATATCCTCAGAAAAAACCCTTGAACAAGCTGAGCACGACGTTGGTACAGAGAACAATGGAACACCCAACCGGTAGCACAACACACATTGGTAAGTCTTTGCGTTCATCGTTTGACCCAACCCCGAAATAGGTACTGCTCGAAGCCAAGCAGAGGAGTGATCTCCCTACTGCGATTTCCACAAAGCTGATTGTAACACCCTAAAAATTCCTTTCTTTTAAAATACTAGTTTTGCTATTTTTAAAATTCAAAATAGGAAAATCTAAGACATTACCGCCACCGTGAAAACGGCTAAGGCAACTATCAAAGACACACAGTGGAAGACTATCTTTAAAAAAAACATTCAAACAATTCAACTTAAAAAGTAAACCAAATGAAAGTAAAGTCAAACCAAAGTAAAATGAAATCAACCTACAACTTGAAACCATTGTAGGCCCTTAACAAAACCGAACCAACTCAAAACCTTTGCGTTAGTCTCACAAGCATAATATAAAAAATAATTGAAGCAACTAATAAATCATAAACTTATGGAAACTAGCATGATTCGCTCTTTGTTTTGGGTGTTTTTGTCCCTCGGGAGAGTTACAGCTCGAAGACTGGTCTGGTGACGCATGTACCTGCAAAATAACGGAGACTTTGGTGGGTTGGAGCTCCGCCTCCTACGATCAAGTTAGAACGTATTGGAGAATGTGAAAAAGGTGCGTAAAGTAAAGTGGGATCTTCTCGGATTCCGAGATCAAGTGTTTTCTCTGATGTAAGAGAATGTAGGGTATGATGTAATAAATTGTAGGTGTCCCCAAAAAAGGGGGAAATCTTCCTATTTATAGGGTCATTGGTAAATGTGCCCTTGATTAGGTCACTCTGACCTAATTTTGTTGGGCTGCACCGAATCACGGCTTTCTCGGGATTTGGGCCCTGAAGGCCGCCTTTTCGCCCTGATTCTGGGAATGACATGTGTCAAATGGAGATTTGTTCAATTTGGATGAATCTAAGTATGACATGTGTCACCACCTGGTTAGACCACGTGACATGGGTAAAATTACCCAAAACATTTGCCCCTCATAGATGTGACGTGGCACGCCACGTGGCATCTGTGACACGTGTCACTCAGCCACCATTTTTTTTACTGTGAAATTTTAACCTTTCACATTCCGGAGAAATTACAAGAATGCCCCTGTATTTACTCCTCTATAAATACAGGTTTTACCCTCCTTATTTTGGACGTTTTCAAAGCTTTTTAGAAAAAGAAAGTCAAAAAATTCTTAGAGAGAGAGTTTGACTACCGTCCGTGTTAAACAAAAATTTTATTTCTTTTCCGCCTGCCCCAGCCGCTTTAGCAACCGCTTGTGCCTTATATAAGCAAGATCACCTTCAACCAGCCTACTGCAGCCGGTCAATGCTTGTCCCCTTCCAGAGTCAGATTCTAAAGGTACCGTCTCTACCCCCTTCAGCTCATTCTTTTCGTTTGTATACTTTCATTCAATAAATGGATTCATCACCAACACACACGGCACAGCCTAGGTTAGTAATCAGCCGGTCTCCTAGTACGGCTGAGTCTAGGACTGGGAGTGCCGGCTCTGGATGCATGGAGCAATTTTGTACATCCCCCCAACCGACCGTCTCTGTGTCTGTGTAGGACACAATGGCTAGAACCAAACAAACAGCCACCAGACGACAAAGGAGAGACGGTACATTGGAAGTGTCGTCTGATGAAGTGACCCCGGTTGAGGAGGAAGAGATGCAAGATGATTCGGGAGAGTACTCTTCGTCTGGGATCCCTAAGACCCCTAGTGATACAATATTAGGTGAAACTGAGGGTAGAGACGGCGAGGAAGCTGTCTCCCAAGTTGAACTTGAGGAAGTTGGCCCCGAATACGGAGACGGGAGGGATTTGCGTCTGACTTGGGGTCAGACGGCGAAAAAGTCTCCCACGAGAGAGACGGGGGGAACACCGTCTCTAGGTCTAGCTCTAAGGATAGTAGCGATGCTCCTTGACGTGGGGAAAACTAGGTCGTTGAACTAATCCTCCCTACGGTCAAACAAATTTATAATCACTCAACTACCTAAATACAAGTATAGAGGTAAGTCAAGGGTCGAACCACTAGGAACGGTTATGTTCAAGTATTTCTAATTAACGCCTAAGCTAGGTCGAAGTCTAAGGTGAGAGGTGACACTATTCTACTTCCTAAATCAAGAAGCAAACAAATGAAACACTAGGGAGTGGGGATCAATATGCATTCATGATAACCAAGCTAATTAGGGAGTCAAGCAATCCAAGCAATGCAAAGACAAGTAGTAGGAGCAATTAGGGGTATTCAACTAATCATCCTCACACTCTCTAACATAGATTTCTCTAGTGCTAAACAATATGAAGAAACATAATCAAATACTCAACTAATTATGATCAAATCGATATCAAGTGGTCATGTCAATCAATTCAATCATGCAATCAATGCTAGCAATCATGGTTAGCTACTCCAATCAAACTTATGCAACATGCAAACCTCTATGAATCAATTTAATCACAACACAAGAACTACTCAAATTCCCAAATCAATCTCAATCCATCAATCACACATGTTTACCCAAACCCTAGCAAGTAAACTACTCAAGAAACATGATCAAAACTACTATTTACTATAGAGAACAAGAATCAACAAAATATCAAGAACAATTACTCTAATCAAACATCAAATATCAAAATCAAACCAAACAAACATCAAATTTAACAAAGCAATTGAATGAGATAGAGTTTAGAAATGCTCATTGATAATTAGGAAGATCTCCAACACAATTGTCACACTTGCATCTTCAATCTCTCAATCACCATTGAAATTCTTCACTTTCTCTCTCTAAAACTACTTCTAAGCTAGCCTAATCTAGATAGAGAAGCTCTCAACCTAAGAGAGAGAAAACTATCCTAAAACTAAAGAATTACATGAATGAAGAATAAAGGAAACCAAAAACTATATAAACAAAAGGAGAAAAGAAGCTTAAAATCGTAAAAGACCCGAAAACCCGCGCCCGCGAAGAAATCGGCCGCGCCCGCGGAGGGGAACGGACACCCCGATAGCCGCGCCCGCGGCCCAAGCCCGCGCCCTCGGGGAGCCCTCAGGACAACCGCGGGTGCTTACTGCCCAAATACGGCAGTTTTGGAGCAGCAGCAACCCCGCGCCCGCGGGTACTGTAGCCTGCGCCCGCGGCAGTTTTCCTGGGCCAACTTCAAAAGGATGTAACTTCCGATCTAAGAATCGTATGAAGGCGTGCGACCTATCATTGGAAAGATCTTCAAGTCTAGTTTCCAACCCCACTTGAATCACCCTAATCCTATCTGTAGAACTTGAGATATGACTAAAACAATGCACAAAGGTCCTATTTGATACTTTGCAATCCTTCGTTTCAAACTCAAATTCAATTCCGAAAAGTGCATATTGATCCTAGTGGGTGCTATTTTCAATTCCCATGCATATAGCCCGCGACGTACCTACAAAACAAGACAAAGAAACGGAGAAGCAAGAGAAATAGCCGAGAAATGAATAAAATGATAAGAAAACCATTAAAAGCATGCATTTCTCTAAACTAACACAAAAACACGCGAATTGAACATTATTCTCTAAAAACACGACATAAATGACTACAAAGGTGCATAGAAATATAAAGAAAACATAGCCTAAAGGTGACATAAATGGCATGGATCACTCCTCTATCCCCGCTTGAGGATAGTGAAGCTGAGGAGAGGAAAAAATGGGAAAAGAAGGCAGACCCCTCCGAAATCCACGTCTCTACCAAAGAGAGAGTGAGCATGGTGAAGGGGCTTAAAAATTTTAAACTCAAACGGCCCCTAGGGGAAGGATATACAATCTGGGTGCCGCCTGAGTTAGGCACCGTCTCTTGGAAAGACGATCAGGAGAACGCAAATGCCTACTTTGGCTGTTATGAGGCGACATTTCTGGCTACCTCCGGTTCCCCCTCCATGATGCTGTGAAAGCCATCCTGCGAGGCTATGGCCTAGGCGTCTGGCAGTTAACCCCAAACTCGTGGGCTAACATCCTTGGATACGTCGCTGCCTGCGAGATGCAGGGTCTGGATCCCGGCTGGGAGGCTTTTGCACACATGCACTACCTTAGCCGCAGCCTAGGCGGTTGGAGGGCGTGGTACACTCTGACCACTTACCCCAAATATCAAATGACCTTGGACAAGGTGTCCAAGTATGACAACTGGAGGCATCGGTTTTATCTACTGTCTGCCCCCACCAGGTGTGAAAATTTTAAACTTCGCCGGTATAATAAGAAGTCTAACCTTCTTGATCAGAAATGTGCCCTCCCCCGGATTCCAGATGACGACTATGAGAAAATCATAGAACCGGGGTTTTTTGAACTTGACACTAAGACTCTCTCAACCGGGGACATAATACAGGTTCCAAAGAATTGGATACCCATGTGTGCGTGGCTGAGAGACGAGGTGTTCTTGTCTGCCTGCGGGTTAAGCACAATGTTCACAAAGCGTATGTTTACTACACATCCGGCAAAATGACGTTTGTACTATTGCTCTGCCAATTTATTATGATATTGAATTGAGTTTGTTTGTTTGTTTTTGCAAAAGAGGCTTTGAGGATGCTTCCTGAAGAGAAGACCCCCAAACGGTCCTCCGCCCAAATTCGCAAAGATCTGGCGGAGGCTAAAGCAGCTGAAGTAAAGGCTAAGGTAAGAACTCGTCCGGCTCTTTGTTTGGACATTCACTATATAAAAGATTTTCCGGTTGTATGTTTGATAAACAATTTCATTTGTAGGGTGGGGAGGTTCCCAAATCCCTCAGCAAGCTATTCAAGCGGGGACGAGACACTACCGCCTCCACCCCTGCTAAGTCTATCAAGACTTCATCCGGTCAGACGGCTCCAGATGCTTCGTCTGGAAAAAACCGTCTGCACATCGGGGGGAAAAACATTACACTTGGAGGCTTCGGACTTGGCCTGGACTTGGCCAGGGGTGGTCTGACTCCATCCGGCCTCTCTATGCCTGTAGGTGATGCAAACCTGTAGGCTTCTGAAGGTATATATAATTCTTTCGAAACACCGCCTGAGCTTGGCTGGCCCTTGCGTGTGAAATCTCACTCTCAACATACCTCTTCGTCGGATAGCGGCAACAAGCTGGTGCCGCATATATAGCTCACTCACCCACTATTACATATGGTGCAGATCAACCCCCCGATGGCCGGACGTACATGCGCATGCCAAGGCCATGCTTGGAGCTGTCTCCAAGAAGGAAAAGGACGCCATTCCGGGCATAGAGACGTTCAACTTGGAACGCATCTTAACCCTCCTGTCTGAGGTATGACTTTCTTTCGAAAAATGGCAAGGATGCTCTCACCTGTATTTTTCACATCGTTTATGTCTACGGGCTATGCTAAGGGTTAATCGGCTCAAGCGGCCATACACTTGGAAAAGAGAGGAGGTAAAAAGAGGTAGTAAATCAGCTAGGGATTCTGAAGATGTTGCACAATATCAATGTACAATAAATGAACTTGAATCTAAAGTCGTGGAACTGAAATAGGCGAAGCAAATCAAGAGCCTGTCTGAAGCTTTGGAGACTTCCAAGAAGAAGGCCAGTAATGCGGAAACCTCCCACAAGCAGGCTCAGAATGACCTCAAGGCTTTACAGGGTGTTGCCCAGGAGAACACTGATCTCAAGGCAGACGTTGAACGTCTGAAGAAGGATACAAAGAAGGTCTAGATGAACATCAAGGCTACCATTGAGGCGGAGCAAAACCGCCTTATTGCATAGAATGAGACCGACTCAGACACCTAGATGAAGATTGCATGCGATGCGCTCTATCAGGGGAAGGAGTACGGTATTTGGGAACTGGCTTTCCAATACGTTGAGGATGTAGTGTATAAGAGAGACCAAGGACTGCCAGAGCCTGAATCATTCGAAGCTTGGGCGAATGCTGAGCTTGAGGAGCCTGCTAAGAAGCTTCCTAGACCCGGTGAGGCGGTTAAGCTCCATTCTAAAGAGGAGAACGAAGAGCAGCTGTAGGGAATATTTCAAGCATCCCACACTTGAGCCCCACTGTGATCATACACTTAAGCATGGTGGCGTCCAAAGGGAAGGAAGCTAGAGCAAAAGAGTCGCCAACAAGTTTTAGGAACTTGTAAACCGTTCACAGGGTGAAGGTTACACCCCTTCACGATCCATGAGATCGCTAACTCCATAGTGGTCTGGAAACATGACTGGATATTCGAGGATGAAGGTACAAATCCAACCTAAAAGAGATTGAACCTGCCCTAAAATAGGCCTGTACTTTATTCTTCTCATATTCATGTGCGCTTTCTGACTAACATACAATCAATATATTAATCCTAAACCTGTTTATTTATGTTGGTTGAATATTAATGCACAAACAAAACCTAGTATTGGCGATCACTTGAATTATAGTCATATTAGCCTAAACAAGATTATTAATTATCTTATTAAGCGTGATTACAAGTACAAATTCCCTTTAAACCTGTAAGAAAGGGCGTGATCAAGCAATAACAACAACAATATATCAAGCAACATAATAATATATTGATACAACAAATCATCATAATCATGATATTCAATCTCATCAAAGCACAATAATATTAGCAAGATCCTAGGCATGATACTAACAAGATTAATAACAAATCCTAGCATGTCACTAAGCAATAAAGATCAAAGCTTTAGCCCTAACATGATACTAACATGATATAAGAAATAGGAGGCATCCTAAATATGATACTAGGAATTAATATAAACATGATTTCTATATCAAAAGAATAGTAATTAATCGAATTACTTACTTTGATATCTCATATCTCTTTCTAATAACAAAATACACATGTTAGTAACTTCAAGGAAAATATTAAATCAAACAATTAATTTAAAATAATTGAAATAGGGATTTGGACCAAACCCTCAGAAATTATCAACCTTTCATGTTTAGGGCGAAGGCAACTTCGAGCTTCGCTAGGTGTGTCTAGAACTTGGGAATGCGGAATATTGTATTTGAGAAAGGTTTAGAAAAAGAAGAAGAATAAGCTATTGCTTGAGAGAATTAAGGATGATTGATGATTGTTGATGATTGTTGGTGATTCTGAATGAATAAAAAAACGGGTAAATACGACCCTATTTATAGAGAAAATAGTCTGAAAACAATAGAAAAGAGTCAGAATTTGAGTCGGAATAAAACTGACCCCTGTCGCTAGCGACAAAGCCCAACACAAAACGACAAGCATCACGGATGGCGACAGGCTCTGTCGTTTAGCGACAGACTTGTCGTTTGGCGCTAGTTAAAAGATAAAATGCGCTTTTGTACGGAATCCTATTCTTAATATAATTAAATAATTAAACTCCGTGTTTATCAATTTTATCAAAATAAAACACTTGTTTTATTTCAAACCAAATTCATTATTTTTCAAAAGATATAATTACTAATCCTAACGCTATTAGAACTCACAATAACCTTCTAGACTACTCTAGAAAATTAGAATCAATCGTAATAATTTTAAGAATATTAATTAATGGGACCTCCACTAGATCATTGGGCCATAAAACCATTTCAGACCAATTCAGTACTTTGGCCATAATTTCCTCATTATTCATCGGAATTGGGCTTATAATATATCACTGGAAAGCTCTTTGCGAGCTCGACCCAACTACACTATTATCGGACCCTTGTCATGGACCAAGCTATTGGACTAGCTATTTTCATAAATAGAGAAGATTTCAAAAACAGAAAGAAAGATTTTATTAAAACAACCACATCACAAGACTTTTCACACTTTCACCTCGTTCGATAATCAAATGACATGAAAGGTACTCATCACTGGGTTTGGTTTTGGGGAGACACATTTGGGTGTCTACAGCAGCCAACGGAGCAAAACTAGGCGGACCACCCCAGGCAGAAGTAGTTTTCAGCGATAGTTTGCCAATTCATTTCCTCTGGCCTGTGAGCCGTGTATTTGAATGTTTCAATCAACAATTTTTTCAAGTTTTTTCCCTTCCGGATGATGATCCGGTTCAAAATTTCCCCCGGCTCTTTGTGGCCTGGTTCTATCTATGAAAATACCGACTGAGTCGGTTTGAATTTAAATTTGCACTTTAATTTTGCTTATATATATGTACTTGAATTTTTTCCCAACTCAATAAGAGCATGCGACAGGTATCAACCCGGCTCTACTTGCCCCTAGGCGGCTGTGTGGTTGGTTTCAGTACCTTGCCGATTGATTGGCTTAGGAACTTGTGATACTTTAAAGAGTATGGGAAGTTCCTAGGTCAATCAATCACAGTAGTGATTGCCCCAAACCAATCGCACAGCCATCCAAATACTCAAGCGGGCAGCCGTCAGACCAGGCGATGAAGCTGCTGATTTGCACTTTATCTCCTCCGCTTGCGTATCTGCAATCCATTATACTCAATGTCCCTTTGCCCCATTGGGTGGACTTGCATAATTTTGTTGAATAATCTAAGTTAGAACTTTAGTCGGCAACCGGCTAATGTTACTAGACATACAGGTTTTGAGTTTAATCATTCTTTAGATTATTTTGGTCAGACGGCTATGAGTTGACCAATTAGGTCGTTCAATCTTTGTCGTCTGTATGAGTAGGTAGAGCACTTGGTTACCCGAATGGGAGATACTGTCTGCAATGATTCCACCTGGATGGGCGTCGCCGGACGCCTTACTCATGTTGGAGCAAACGAATTTATAAAATAAAATATCATCCGGCCATTGGTCTCATAGTTTGATCTTTAATTTAGCCACTAAGTTTTTAACTTAGTTTATTTTATTTAGTTGACCGTATGTGCATTGCACAGGCGGTACCTTAATCATTGCGCATGTATAAAAATTAAATAACAGAATTGGAAATAAAAGGCAACTCTTTCATTGATGGGCTTTTCATTTACAAAAATTTACAAATCCTAGAAGTAGTAATTTTTCAAGTTGTCTACATTCCAAGTTCTGGGCAGCCGCCTGTCGTCTGGAGTTTCCAGGCGGTAGGTGCTGTCTCTTACTTCCTCATAGATCCGGTAGGGGCCTTCCCAATTAGGAGTTAGCTTTCCATGCTCATTGACCCTACCGGTTGCCTCCATTTTTCGTAACACAAAGTACCCAACTTTCAAGGGCCGTTTGTGCACTCTTTTGTTGTAGGCACGGGTCATTCTCACACGGTAAATCTCATGACACAATGCGACATTGCCCCTTCGTTCCGGGAGTGAGTCCAATGCTAGCCGCATGGCCTCCCAGTTTGCCTCTTCATCGTATAGCATGACTCGTAGAGTCGGCTCATAATGCTCGATGGGCAAGACGGGTTCAGCACCGTATACCATGAGAAATGGGGTTTAACCAGTTGCCCTTTTTTCAGTTGTCCGAATGGCCCATAGGACATGAATTAGCTCTTCAGCCCATGAACCACCGGCTCTTTCTATTTTCTTTTTGATGCCGTCTGAGATGAGCTTGTTGAAGGCTTCAACTTGGCCGTTTTATTGGGGTCGGCCGACTGATGCAAAACAATGTGAGATCCCTTGGTCTCCCAACCAAGTCTTGAGTTGTGGCGTCTCAAACTAAGGGCCATTATCGAACACCATAGACATAGGTACCCTGTACCGGGTGATGATGTTCTTCCAAATGAAAGAGATGACATCCTTTGTCTTGATGCCTTTGATCGCCTCCACTTCTACCCACTTGGTGAAATAATCCACAGCCACCAGAATATAGCGCTTTTCGCCTAGTACAGGCGTATAAGGACCTAGAATGTCCATGCCCCATTTAGTAAACGGAACTGGGCTGTGGATTGCTGTCAGGTCAGTTGCCGGCTGATGGATGAGCTTGCCAAATTTCTGGCACTTGTCACATTTTTTGACCATTTCCATGGCGTCTGCCTCAAGAGTGGGCCAGAAGTAACCTTGCCGCCTGGTCCTGATAGCCAGGGATCTACCGCCTATATGAGAGGCGCAATATCCCCAGTGCAACTCTTCGAGTACTTCTTTCCCCTTTTCTAGGGTAACACACTTCAACAAAGGTTTTAGAAAACTCGCCTTGAAGAGCTCTCCGTTTCTCATCTCGAAGTTTACAGCACGTTTCTTTAGTACGGTAGCCTCCTGGGGTAAATCAGGAAGCGTACCGTCTATTAAATACGTCCGGATTCCATCCATCCAGGTAGAGCTTCGGTCAAGTACTCCATTGGGTTCTTCATCAAATATACTCCGTTTTTCCATAACTTCCCAGAAGACTGACCGAGGCAGGTAGAGGATGCCAATTTCGACAGAGCATTCGCCTAATTGTTTTCCGACCTGGGCACTTGACTCAGATGAAATTCTTCAAGTGTCCTAGCCTCATCTTTCACCGCCTGAAGATATTTGATCATTGCCGGATGGGTGGCTTCATAGTCACCATGGTATTGGCTAACGACCAACTGAGAGTCAGAGCAGGCGTCAATTTTTGTTGCTCCTTCCGCCTTGCACATGCGGATGCCGGCTAGTAGAGCTTCATATTTTGCCTCATTATTTAAGGCCTGAAACTTGAACCGTAGTGCATACTCATATTTGTCCCCCTCTGGAGACTGACAGATTACGCCTGCACCACAGCCATTCATAGAAGAGCTCTCGTCTACATACACTTTCCTAACCTGATCAAGATTGTCCGGAGCAACCGGCCTTGTCATTTCGACAATGAAGTCAGCAAACACCTGGCCCTTCACCACCTCTCTTGGTTCGTAAGTGATTTCAAGACTTTTCATTTCAATAGCCCATTCGAGCATCCTACCCGATGACTCCAAGGTTGTCATTAGCCGCTTGAAAGGTTGGTCTGTGGAGGTCACAACCGGATGTGCCAAGAAGTAAGGTTTTAACTTCTTGACAACCATGTAAAGGGAGAGGCCAAACTTTTCAAAAATGGGGTACCGTAGTTCAGCATTTCTGAGCACATGGCTAATAAAATAGACCGGGAGTTGAATGACGTCTCTTTCAGCAAGGAGAACGACACTGAGGGCATGATCTGAGACGGCTAAATACATGTAAAGTGTCTCCTTGGGTAGAGGGCTAACAAGCCTTGGCAAGGAGTGTAAATGTTCTTTCAATTTTTGAAAGGCCGCCTCAGCATCATCTCCCCATTCAAATCTAGTCTTCTTTCTGATTGCTTGGAAGAAGTAAAGGCATTAGTCACCTAACCGGCTAAGGAATCTCCCATACGCCGCCAGGCAACCGGTGAGCTTCTAAACTTCCTTGACAGTGCGGGGTGACTTTATGTCAATCACCACCTGTATCTTCTCAGGGTTAGCCTCTATCCCCCTTTGATCAATCAGGAAACCGAGAAACTTCCCAGACTCAACACCAAAAACACACATTTTGGGATTTAACATGACCTTATGCCGCCTGAGTGTGGTGAAGGTTTCTCGGAGATCAGCAAGGTGGTCCGTCTGTAGCTTGGATTTGACTATCATGTCATCAATGTACGCCTCTACATTCCTCCCAATCTGATTAATGAAGACTGTATTAATCATCCGTTGGAAAGTAGCCGGCGCATTCTTCAAGCCAAACGGCATCACCGTATAACAGAATAACCCCTGATCAGTGACGAAGGCCGTCTTCTCTTGATCTTTTTTCCACATGGGTATCTAGTGAAAGCCTGAGTAGGCATCCATAAAACTCATCAAGGCATGCCCGGCTGTAGAGTGGACCAGGTTGTCGATCTTTGGAAGCGGGTAACTATCCATTGGACATGCCTTATTCAAGTCAGTGTAATCTACACACATGCGCCAGGTACCATTCGGCTTCTTCACAAGCACCACATTCGCAACCCAATCAGGGAAGTTACATGGACGAATGAACCCAGCGTCTAACAGCTTTTTGACCTCGGCAGCTGCCGCCTGACTTCTTTCCTCGCCGTGATTTTGTTTCTTTTGCTGGATGGGCTCTTTTTAGGATCCACGGCGAGTTTGTGGACAGCAAGATCAGGGCTTATGCCCGGCATCTCTTCCACTTTAAAGGCAAAAATGTCTTTGAATTCTTTCAGCAGGAGGTGCAAGTCTGCACCCAACCTTTCAAAAGCAGCAGTCCCCACCTTAATAGTTCGCTCTGGACGGCTGTCATCTAGAGGAATATCAATGTGCTCACCAGCTAGCTAGGGACGGAGATCATCCGACCGTTCCTCGGTCAGTGATTTCTATTTCTTCTTTTTCTTCACCTCCACTAGTTGATCAGCTTTTCTTTTCTTTCCGGCTGCTGGTGGGGCTGAGTCAGGGTCCTTGACATCGTCAAGGTCTATTGGCTCCTTCGGCTGACCAGCTGCAGCAGCCGTTGGTTTGACGTCTGAGAGGTAACACTCCCTTGCCGTCTTCTGATCCCCATTGAGGGAGCCAACAGAGCCATCATCCTTTTCATACTTAAGAAGCATGAGAGTTGGGATGATGACGGCCTTGCACTCATTCAGAGTGGGTCGGCCAAGAATGATGTTATAGGCGGTTAGCTCTTTAACCAACAAAAACCGGACGATAATATGTCGCCCTTTTCCCTTCTGCCCCAACCGGATGGGTAGATCAATTTGTCCGACTGGGTGCACGACCCCTCCCCCAAAGCCAACTAGTGGATGGGAGACGTCGCTCAGGATGTCCAGCTTGTAGCTCAGCTTGGAAAGACACTTGTAACTGATAAGGTCAGAGGAGCTACCAGTGTCAAATAAGGATCCGACCAACCAGCTGGTTGGCGACCTTACATTCAATGACGACTGGGTCGTCATGCGGTCGGCAGACTTTTCTCCGATCCTTCTCAGTGATGAGGACGTCTGGGAATGTACCACTGGTTGACGCCTGTCCATCATCAATTGAGTGGATAATCTTCTTCAGATGATCCTTGGTAACCCGAATGGACGGGCCACCATTAGCGAAACCGCCTGCTATTGTGTAAACCGGATCCTTGTCGGTATCCGAACTACTAGTAAGCTGGGGGGTCTTTTTGGACGACTGCCCCTTGTTCGTCTTCGAGGTGGCCTTAGACCTGAGGATGTATGACTTCAACTCCCCTTGATCAGCCAGACGGTCCAACAACCGCTGGAGGCTGAAGCAATCATTGGTGTCATGGCTAATGTCCTCATGGAATTTACAGTATTTATTCTTGTTCCGGTTCTAGGTGGAACCTTTCATGGTCGCGGGCTTCTCAATAGTCACCCGGTCCCGTATCTCCATGAGGATGGAGTAGCAGTATTTATTAAACTCGTACCTTGGGGAGTACGGTTTGAATTCCTTCTTTTTCTTCTAGGACAGTTTATTAGAATTTTCAACCGCCCAGACTTCTTTTCTCTTTTTGCTCTGATCAGCTTTGGGAGCCGGCTGAGCAGTCCGGCTCTCCTTTTGTTTGTCAGACTTCTTGGAGTCTGACTGATGGCTAGACGTGCAAAGGTCGGTTGCTTGTATGAAGCTCTCTGCCTCAATCAACGCCTCTTGAAGGGTGAAAACCCTTTTTCTGACAAGGTCAAACTTCGACCCGTCCTTCAGACCCTTACAGAAGTCTGTATAAGCAACTTCGTCAGACAGTCCTTGAATCTGGATTCTCACCAGATGAACCGCCTGACGTAGGAGCGGATCCCTTCTCTCTCCCCCTGCCTAATAGTTCTTAAGTCAAGACTTGTTTTCTTGGCAGGGATGTTCATCGAGAAGTTTGAAGCAAACAAGAAGGTAAGCCTCTTAAAGCTATCTATACATCCGGCTGGCAGGTTGCCGAACCATTGTTGGGCTATGCCCTTAAAGGTAGCCCGAAAACATCTGCACCACATAGCATCCTCCAACCCCTGCATGTGCATAAGGTTGGAGTAGGCCATAAGGTGGTCCTCAGGGTTGGAGGTGCCATCATAAGCACCAACTAACACATTCTTAACCTTGGCCGGCTGTGTCGCATTAGTTTGTTCACCAAGTTTGAGCAGACGGAGCTGCTAGTCCAAGGGTTAGACGTTATATGTCGCTTGTCCTCCTAAGAGGGTCGGCTGCATGAAATGAGGGGTGTATGGCCCGTATGCCATCTGAGGCACATACAGGGAATTCCCAAATATCTGAAGGCCAGAATGGACAGACTTGCGGCCTGTATGGCTCTCATGCAAGGACTGGGTATTCCTTGCAGATGTATTCTTGAAGCTGTCTGGAAAGCTCGACGTAAAAGCTGACTCAGACAGCCGCTGATTCCGATTTTGCTCGATGACATGTCAAGCATTGGTAAAGGTTTTCTTGCTGCCATCCAGCTGAATAGCACGGATGACCTTCCTTGGGCCCGTCTGGGGTAAAAGGATCTTAGTCCCGTCGAGGGCAGGTGTAGTCTTCTCCTTTGGATGTGGAGTAGGCTGCCTGTCTCTGACTGATTTCCTCCTCGCAACTTAAGGAGATTTTTTGGCCGACTGACCCTTGCTAAAGCCAGGCGTCCTCTTTTCGATCAGGTCCTTGATCTCACCCTTGAAAGTCGTCATGAATTTCATGAGTTCGTCTCGGGTTACTTGATCCTGACCTCCTGTCGCCTGGGTATTACCAGGCGGTGGTCTGGCAGACTTGCTGGTACCAGCTTCATTGTTTACTCGCTCCAGCTTATCCTTGGAACGAATGTGCTTAGCAATGAGTGACCCGTTAGAGGCCACATACGTTTCGACGTCCACATTGTGGTCGTCTTCATGGTCTGTAAAGACCTCCCCATCAACCGTAGGATGGCTGGGTTCTGGCGGTGGTACAGACTCTTGAACCATCTTTGAGGTACTCTCCCCGCAGACGGCGCCAAATGTTTTGGGTGTTTTTGTCCCTCGGGAGAGTTACAGCTCGAAGACTGGTCTAGTGATGCCTGTACCTACAAATTAACGGAGACTCCGGTGGGTTGGAGCTCCGCCTCCGACGATCAAGTTAGAACGCGTTGGAGAATGTGAAAAAGGTGCGGAAAATAAGGTGGGATCTTCTCGGATTCCGAGATCAAGTGTTTTCTCTGATGTAAGAGAATGTAGGGTATGATGTAATAAATTGTAGGTGTCCCCAAAAAAGGGGTAAATCTCCCTATTTATAGGGTCATTGGTAAATATGCCCTAGATTAGGTCACTCTAACCTAATTCTATTGGGCTGCGCCGAATTACGGCTTTCTCGGGATTTGGGCCCTAAAGACCGCCTTTTCTCCCTGATTTTGGGAATGATACGTGTCAAATGGAGATTGGTCCAATTTGGATGAATCTAGGTATGACACATGTCACCACCTGGTTAGACCACGTGGCAGGGGTAAAATTACCCAACACATACAAACACACAATCAGCAATGCTGAGTACATAACCGTAATTAAACACACTAACATGCTTTCACCTATCAACACACAACTTACCTTGTTGCACCTGTTTAAAAGCATACAACATACAACATGACCCTCAATTAAATAACTAATTGATTCATTTAGCATTGATTACGCATCGAACGGGGTTCCCCCCTAACCTGCCCCAATAAAGGGTAGTAACACGGGAGCTAACCGTACTAATATAAAAGAACCACTCGTAAGTGGCAAAATTCCTGAGCATAATAATAAAATGGAATATACAGCGTCCTGTACTCCCAATAGAAGTTATGGTTCAATATAAAACCCCATAACTCCCCCCATATGTTCATATTCAAGGTATATACATTCCAAGAGTTTTGGTGTGTAATCTCTTTCACTTTACGTTATTTACATATTATTAAACTTGGTGATGACTCTCAAACCATAACACAATCAAACATTATAATTATTCAAACAATTAAACATACCAACTTAATTCTTGAATAATTAATAACCACATAATATTTAATGTTGAATCCCTTTTTAAATCTACCTCGGTGTCAAAGACACCTTAAACGCATAATGCGCCAAAATTCCTATCCCTCGGTGTTAAAAACACCTTAAGTGCACTAAGGCACCAATACATAATTTATTCCTCGTGTCATAGGCACTTAATTAGCTCTTTCCTCATGCTTATAGCATCAATAAAAATTATATGAACCATAATAAAATTCCCTTTTAATATTTCAAACCAAATTAAACATTTAGTTTAATTAAACATCCTGTCTATCATGCCAATAATAAAAGTGTGGTTCATATACAACATGCCAAAATAATTATTTCCCTTCAATAATCCATCATAAACAATCCATGCTCATAATTCAATCACCAACATCAACCAAATAATAAATTTCAATCAAAATCTATCATGATACTATTTGGAATCAATTATTCAAAGCCTAGCATGTTCCTACATCACCAAATAAATACCAAGTACGCGAACGTACCTTGAATACGATCTTAAAATCGCCACGACTAAAAGAAATCATTCACTTGGAAGTCTCTTACAATCCAAAATTATAACATGGCATTAAAATCTACTCCACACAAATTTCCAGCAATATATACTCTTATTAAATCACTCATAATTTAATTAAAACAAGCTGAAAATTAATTTAAAATCCCTTACTTTAATCCCAATTAATGGGTAGTCAAAATTTCCTTCAAGGAACTTAATTTTAGCTTACTAACAAAATTTCTAGCAATATTAATTCATTAAAACTTGCTATAAATATGCTTTTAAACCCTTAAATTAAAGATTTAAGTCACTGTAGGGAATATTTCAAGCATCCCACACTTAAACATGGTGGCGTCCAAAGGGAAGGAATCTAGAGTAAAAGAGTCGCCAACAAGTTTTAAGAACTTGTAAATCGTTCACAGGGTGAAGGTTACACCCCTTAACGATCCAGGAGATCGTTAACTCCAATAGGTCTGGAACCATGACTGGAAGTTCGGGGATGAAGGTACAAATCCAACCTAAAAGAGATTGAACTTTCCCTAAAATAGGCCTCTACTTTATTCTTCTCGTATTCATGTGCGCTTTCTGACTAACATACAATCAATAGATTTACCCTAAACCTGTTTAATCTATGTTGGTTGTATTTAATGCACAAACAAAACTATTATTGGCGACCACTTGAATTATAATCATATTAGCCTAAACAAGATTATTAATTATCTTATTAAGAGTGATTACAAGTACAAATTCCCTTTAAACATGCATAAAAGACGTGATCAAGCAATAACAATAAATAAATAATATCAAGCAACATAACAACAATCATCATAATCAAAGCTTAATAATAATAGAAAGATCCAAGGCATGATACTAACAAGATTAATAACAAACTCTAGCATGTCACTAAACATTAAAGATCAAATCTTTAGCCCTAACATGACACTAACATGATATAAAGAAAGAAATAGGAAACATCATAATAATAATACATGAAATTAGTTAACCCTAAACATGATACTAGGAAGCAATATAACATCCTAACATGATACTAGGAATCAACAAAATACCCTAAGCATTATTTCTATATCAAAAGAGCAATAAAGCAATTAAATTACTTACTTCGATGCCTCGTACCTCTCTGTAATAACAAAATACACGCGTTAGTAACTTCAAGGAAAATAATAAAACAAAACAATTAAATCAAATAATTGGAATAGGGATTTGGGACCAAACCCTCATAAATTGTCAACTTTTCACGTCTAGGGCGAAGGCAACTTCGAACTTGGCTAAGTGTGTTTAGAACTTGTGAATGTGGAATTTTGTGAGAGGGAAGGTTTAGAAAAAGAATAGAGAAGCTTCTAACTTTTAGAGAGAGAAAGAGATTGATGATTGTGAATTGTAGATCATTGAAAACAGGGAAATTAGTCCCCTATTTATAGGAAAAATAGCACGGGATAAAAAAAAATCATATTCGGAATAAAATACCTCCTGTCGCCAACGACAGGAGTTAGCGCCAGACGACAAGCTCGTCGCCAGGCGACGAAGGTCAACGCCAGGCGACGAAAGTCCGCGCCAGGTGACGACTCTGTCGTCTCGTGCTGGTTCAAAAGTACAACGCGCTTTTACACGCGGAATCACTTTTAAAATCGGTTACAGGTAATTCTGCGTCCAAGCAGATTTAAAATCAGATTTAATATATTTTATTCAAAATAAAACATCTTTTTTAAAAAACATAATTATCAATCCTAATCTTATTATAATTAAAGAGAACCTTCTAGATATTCCTAGAAGATCAAAATCAATCCTAATTACTTTAGGAATAATAATTAATAGGCCCTCCTCTAGATCATTGGGCCACATTTAAAATCATTGGGCCTAATTTAATTTAATCCATAACTTCCTCATAATTCATCGGAATTGGGCTTATAATATATCATTGGAAAGCTCTTTTCAAGCCCCATCCAACTACACCATTATTGGACCCTTATCATGGACTAAACCAAATTAGACTGGCTATTTTTATATTAATAGAGTAAGAAAAGAAATATTTTGGAAAACAGAAAGAAAAATATTTTAATAAAAACATCCTCATCACTAGACTTTCCACACTTTCACTTCGTTCGATAATCAAATGACGTGAAAAGTATTCATCACTAGGTTTGGTTTTGGGGAGACACATTTGGGTGTCTACAGCCTCACTAAATCATATTCCTTCAATATTCAATTATTTACAATTCTAGGGTTTCAAATTTGGGGCTTTTTAATTAAAATCAAAATCTTAAAATTTATTTACATACTTCCTTAAATCAAAAAATATGAAAATCATCACAAAACCCATAATTAAAATTAGATTTAGGATTAAAGCAAAAGAATTAATTTTTTTTTAATAAAGCCGCCAGACAGCTGCCACGGCACCATAGCCGCTGCTGCCGCCGGCGCTTGCTGGTGGCACGGTGGCCCGCCGACGGGTATGGTGGTGGCCGGCGGTGGTCCGAAAAAAAGGGGAAAGGGGAAAAGAAAGAAAAAGAAAAGAAAATAAAAGAGAAAGGAGAGAAAATTTACCTTGGGTATTCTCCACTCTTGGCAAAGTTTAATTTGCCCATGTGTTGAATATTTATACCCCTTTTTCTCTAGAAACCCTCCTACCCTTAAATTCCCTTTCTATCCTTTTCTCTAGAAACCCTCCTACCCTTAAATTTCCTTTCTATCCTTACTAATCCCTTTCCTAATAAAACTTAACTTTTATAAAATTTTCCTTTTATAAAACTTTCCTAAAATATTCCCAACTTATTAAAATAAATAATTAAATAAAACTATCCTTTTATAAAATATTTCCAAACTTATTAAAAATAAATAATTAAAATGACATAACTAATTCATTTCGAATTATTTAAATACTTATCTAAAATAAAATATGTATAAAAATATGAGGTATAGCACTGATTGTCGATGAGATAAAGATAAGGAGACAACGACACTTGGCATTTTAGTTTTTCGCCAAGTGTCGCGCCACATATGATTTAATTAGGTATTATTGTGACACTTATTATGCTAAGTAAGCAATTTTTGGATAAATTTTTAATATAAAATTGTTGCATAGAGTTTTATTATCGATAAAATTCTAATATTTCACATGTAAAAAATTAATCATAACTTTTAATAACTATCCTATAACGCAATTCTATTTCCATCATCAAATTCATTTTAAAAAGTTCTTTAAAATAAAATCCCATTACTACAAGAAAACCCTAATAAGTCGGACTTTTAGAGCCACCTGTATCTAAGGTGCGACTTATAAACCTATTGAGTCGCCTCATACTTATTAGGCGACTTGTTAAGTTGGGGTTAAAATCAACAAATTAAAGCACCTAACGAGTCGCCTAATATACATGAGGTGACTTGATAGCTTAACAAGTCGCCCCATATATGCATGAGACTCAATAACCGAACTTATTTGGTAGTTTAAATTAGATTTTCAAAGTCACCTGTACATAAGGTGCGACTCAAAAACCTATCGAGTTGCCTTATACATATTAGGTGACTCAATAGGTAAGTCTTGTTAGGTATGACTCTCACCTAATGAGTCGCCTAATATGTATAAGGCGACTCGATAGGTTAATGAGTCACACCTTATATACAGGTGACTTTGAAAATCTAATTTAAACCATCGAATAAGTCGAGTTATAGAGTCACATGCATATGTGGTGCGACTTGTAAACCTATTAAGTCACCTCATGTATATTAGGTGCTTTGTTGATTTTAACCCCAACATAACAAGTTGCCTAATAAGTATGAGGCGACCCGAAATGTTTACAAGTCGCACCTTATACACAAGCGACTCTAAAAGTCTGACTTGTTAGGTGTTGTATTATATAATAACTAGCTAATAAATCACCTAATACGTAAGACGTGACTCGATAGGTTGATTCTTACAATATATCTAAAATAGTTACAATATCATATATAAATATAAAGTAACTTTGGCATAATGGCAAGAACTTCAACCTTCCAGACAAAGAACCAGAGATCAAGCATGCTAAGTAGCATAAACATTTACATTATATGAGCAAATAAAAATAGTTGGAAAAAAGGTTGATTTTTTACGTGTCTCCTCTTTCAAGTCAAACGACACAATAGATTAACCTATGGAGTCACCTCTTTCAACACAAGCAACACAATAGCTTAACATATAGAGTCGCCCAAGAACTAATAGGCGACTTATATAAAAGCTATCGAGTCGCCTCAGAGGTGACTCCTAAAGTTGGAAAGTATCGAGGTGGCTATGGAGTTGCCTTTGAGGCGACTCATTAGGCCATCTACTGGCAACTCGATAGGGGTTTTTTGTAGTAGTGTCCATTTATAATATATTTAATGAAAAACTTTTATATGTAGTTGGCCAAATTGTGACACCGACTGTAGGGAATAATTTCAAGCATCCCACACTTGAGCCCCACTGTGATCATACACTTAAGTATGGTGGCGTCCAAAGGGAAGGAAGCTAGAGCAAAAAATTGCCAACAAGTTTTAAGAACTGGTAAACCGTTCACAGGGTGAAGGTTATACCCCTTCACGATCCATAAGATCGTTAACTCCATAGTGGTCCGGAACCATAACTGGATATTCGGGGATAAATGTACAAATCTAGCCTAAAAGAGATTGAACTTGCCCTAAATAAGCCTCTACTTTGTTCTTATCATATTCATGTGAGCTTTTCATTTGACATACAATCAATATATTAATCCTAAAAACCTGTTTAATCTATGTTGATTGAATATTAATGCACAAATAAACCTATTATTGGTGATCACTTGAATTAAAATCATATTAGCCTAAATAAAATTATTAATTATCTTATTAAGTGTGATTTCAAGTATAAATAGCCTTTAAATCTGCAAGAGAGGGCGTGACCAAGCAACAACAATAATATATAAACAACATAATATCATTGAAAAATTATATATAAACTATTCGTAAATTACCAAATAATGTAATAATAATTCGTAAATTAACAAATAACATGAAATAATTTATTAATTAACAAATTACGTTAAATTATATATATAATTTGACACAGCAATCTTCATCATCATAACATTATTCTCATCAAAGCATAATATTAGTAAGATCCTAAGCATGATACTAGCATGATTAATAACAAATCCTATCATGTCACTAAACAATAAAAATCAATGCTTTAACCCTAACATGATACTAACATGATAGAAGAAAATAAAAAGCAATCTAATCATGATACTAGAAAGCAATAAATAACAATCCTAACATAATACTAGGAATTAATATATTCTAAGCATGCTTTCTAAAGATATATCACAATAAAACTACTTACTTTGTTGCCTTATATCTATTTCTATCAAAACAATACACACGTTAGTGAGTTCAATAAAATATTAAATCAAACAATTAATCACTACTAGAATCCGGGAAAATAACGATAGTTTTTCTACGATAGCTAGCAAAACTGGCGTAATTTTTTTAATTCTACGACAGTTTTAGTAGCTGTCGTAATATTACGACAGTTTTTGTTAACTTTCGTTGATTTACGACGGTTTTTGGACAATAAAACTATCGCAACGGACATTAAAAAAAAATTAATTAAAATTTTAATATTTGCGACAGCCATAAACTGTCGCAAATTACGATGGTTTTAAAAACTGTCGCAATTTGCGACGGATTATGACTGTCGTAGAATTGTTTTTTTTTTTAATAATTACATGTATTTAAATCCCTAGCAAGCCCATACCAAAACTAACCCTACTCATTTCCGCCGTTTCATCTCCTCTTTCTTCTTCTCCTCTCCTTATCTTTCCTCTTCTTCTTCTCCTTTTCTCCTCTCTGGTCTTCGTCCTCACTCTTTCCTCTCTTTCTCGTTCTTTCTTTCTCGTCCTCTCTTTCTCGTTCTTTCTTTCTCATCCTCTCTCTTTGTTTACAAAAATGGTGGTGGCCTAGATAAATTCGTGTTTATGAAGTTCAATTTCGTGGTGTAGAGGTTTTTAATTCCAAAATACAGCTGGGGTGTAGGGTTTTTTTTTATTTTTTTTAATTTTTTGCGACAGCTTTTGGCCGTCGCAAAACTGATTTTTGCGACAGTTTCCCAGGCCATCGTAATTTATGACTGCTTTAAGCTGTTGTAAGCTTTTTTTTTACGACTAGAAAGAAAACTACTCAGACATAATCGAACATAAACTAAACAAAGCAATTAAACAAGTCATGATGGAAGAAATAAAATAAATAGCTGAGATTAAAGGAGAAGAAATCGTTACCAAAGTTGAAGGAAACAAGAGATGGAATTAAACAAAGAGTTGCAGAGAGAGAAAATCTATATTATAATTGTAGAGTCACTTTTCACCAGAAGCCTCTAAATCCCCAATCCTAAGCTCTCATTCACTCCCGCTTTTTTTTTTCCTTAATTCCTCTAAACAGCCTATTCTAAACATACAGATTTGAATTTCAAAAAAAAAAAAAAAAAAAAAAAAAAAAAAAAAAAAAAAACAACCAGAAAATCCTGGTAGGCAGTTACCTACACTCCACCACACTACTCCATAACTGCACACACTGCAACAGAGTATGGATTATATATTAGATACTTTGCAATACTCATTTCACACACACACCCACACACACATTAAAAAAAAATCACAAATCTGATAGAGTATATTATTGTTTGGGGTTTCAATCAGATAACCAACAAATTTTGCTATGAAAGATGGTTGTGCTCCTCCAATGCTCGTAGCCGCTTCATAAAATCCCGGGAAAATGCTCCAAGAGTGCAATTCCCTATAAAACTCAACCAAAACTACGAAAACACTAGAAAACACATATTAGTAATAAAAGTGGCTCTAAAGAGCCAAAAGCACTACTAATTATGACCAAGGGACGGGGGTAAAATACTATATAAAATAGACTTATCAAACTCCCCCAAGCCGAACCTTTGCTTGTCCCTAAGCAAAGCTTGTCCCTAAGCAAAGATCTCATCAATGAATAAATAAATACATGCCTCACCCCAAATAGTCAAAATCAAGACCAAACAATTCAAGGCAAATCTAATAAACATGCTTCAACATCAACCAATCTCATCGATCCAATCACTCGTCCTCCCTAACAATTTTCAAATAGAGCAAACCACAAGAGCATATAGAATTCAAGACTAGTGCTCACACACTCAACTCTCATTTATGTGGCGAGTAAAAGATGTACTCAATCGCTCTCCATCCCAACCCCTTTATGTGAACAATGCCCTCTCAAACTCACACTCTCGTGTGTTTAAAAAGACAAGCACTCAACCTAATAGTCGACTCGAAATATGTCAAATCATAACATGCATTGATAAACAACTACTTTCACATTCACACAACTCTACGCACAAAGGTCGAAAGGTCTTTAAAGCTTGAAATGTAAGGCTAGGATAAAAGGGTAGGAAACATTTGGGAAAATGCGAGAGTAAAGCCATGCTTAAGGGAGCAAATCCTAATAAAACCAAGGTCAAAAATAAATAATGACCAAATCATTCCAACATACTCAACTCCATCAAAAGTTCACCGAATATAACTCCAAACATATCACACAATCCCAACACTTACAAATTTCACTCGTAAAGATATGATGATATAGAACTAGAGTGAATAAACAAACTTTGAACTCAATTTTGATAATTTTTTTTTCTTTCCTTTCTTTTGAGTAACCCTCACATAGAACACTTGATCATTGAAACATTTTTTTATTTTGCTCTTTTTTTTTCTTTTTATCTCACATTGGAATTTAACTTTGAAACACAAATTCTTATTTTTTCAATCACAAAATCAAAAGAACAAGCACTCTTCTTTTATTCCCACATTGTGCTAATAATATACACACCACAACTCCCTCACCTCACCAACTAATAGCTCCCCCAAGCCAAGCTTGGAACTAGTAACCAATGGGGCTAAATAGGCTTGTAATGTGGCTAATAAACAACAAAGAGAACATAAAAAGAGAGTGAAAGATGTACCATACGAACACGGCAACGGCGCCAAATTTTGATAGGCTAAAGTCGTAATCACCTAATCAAAAATAATACCTAAATCCACTAACTATGTAGAAAGGGAAGAAGGGTCGAACCACAGGGAAACAAGTCAATTTATTCCTAATAAATCTATATAATCTAGATTATCAAGTAACCAATTTGTTATTATAAAGGAGAACTAAACTACTAGGAGTAAAAGTGGAAAGGAATAAAAGTAGGAGGAAAATCAAGGAATAAAAGACCTTGGGGATAGGTTCACCAATAAATAACATTCCAGGGTAAAACATAATAATCAATCATCAATGCATCAATTAATCAGATCATAAAGGGCTTTCGCTACGTATTACAATCACAGAATTAATCTACCGGTATTAAGTCTCATCTCTCGAATCTCGACTTAACCATTTATAAATTAACCTGCCTATTGAAACTAGACCTAAACATCAATTCTCATCTCTCGAATCTCGAATCAATATTGTCAAACTCATGCATAAAAGATCAGGCCTAATCTAGTCACAGAGCATTAAATCAATCAATAGGAAATTAATCAAGCTTTGACAATCAACAACAATAAATTACCCCTTCATATTATTTATGGATCCCCATAAACCCTAGAAAGAAAACTACTCAGACATAATCGAACATAAACTAAACAAAGCAATTAAACAAGTCATGATGGAAGAAATAAAATAAATAGCTGAGATTAAAGGAGAAGAAATCGTTACCAAAGTTGAAGGAAACAAGAGATGGAATTAAACAAAGAGTTGCAGAGAGAGAAAATCTATATTATAATTCTAGAGTCACTTTTCACAAGAAGCCTCCAAATCCCCAATCCTAAGCTCTCATTCACTCCCGCTTTTTTTTTTCCTTAACTAGAATGTTCCCGTGCTAATGCACGGGTTATAATTAAGGATAGGATTAAAAAAAATACAAAGTATAGAGATGTAAATGGTATTTAATAAAACCAAATATAATAACAACAAAAACCAAAAAATGAAAAAACAAAAAACAAATTGATTACAAATTAAAAAAAAAAAAAAACCAAGTGTTGAATTCATATTTAAAAAAAATTAAAGTCTTGAAATATTATGCTAAATGAATCTAAGTCTTCAATTGGATTGTCCACGCATCTCTCGTTTCAGATAATAGAATTCTTCCTCCCATTTTACTTGTAAAACACATGCAACTATGATATCATCATTTCCTATCTCAGGAACATGTAGTATGAAAGTGAATGTATTCATCAATCGTTCACTTAGATACTCCTCTAGAAAGTAGTCTCCAAATTCCTGTTCATAAATAACAAATGTAGCCATTATGTTGGTGAGTAATTACTTAATATATTTGATAAAAGGATATTCTCACATTATCTGTCATTGCTTGAATACTTGATATTGGACAACCGATAATCATCTCAGCATATTGGCCAAAGAGTGTAACAGACATTGTATTTGTAGCGTCACCAATTTTTACATTGATTCTATATCTGTTATTATTGATATGATATAATTAGGTATAGTGATAATAAAGCAGGTTATAATTATATTTTTTATATAAAAGAATAAAGTGAAAATACCTTGGCCTACTAAAAGAGGGGTCACACTCCTCACACATATCAGCTCTCCTTAAGTGTCGAGCACATGATTCATACCAAATAGGCATAGAAGAATCAATAGATAACACCTTTGCTAGTACTCGAAAGTATTTTACCTGAAAACACACATCAAATATTTAATACCTCATGTATAAGAAAATGAAATCAATAATTGTTGATATACATACATTATGAGCCGTTGAAAACTGATTTAATTTGATCCTTTTTGCATTAAACACCATTTCCATTTCAGAGATACTATTGGCTAATATCTGACTCCAGCTGATATGTTTTTGGACATATCCATCATCCGCATACCTATATGAGTTATATAAGTACATTAGTATCCAATAAAAACTTACATTGTATATTATGATGTTTTTAGGCTTACCAGCCATGTAGATCATCAGTTTCATCAATATCAGGATCAATAAAAAGTCTGGTACGTCCAACAGTCGAAAGACATGCACCTATTGGAAGGTTAGTAAAAATATTCAAAGCAATGATAATAATAAAAATATAAAAATGACACCATAGTCTTTCCATGGTTATCTAATTTTATAAAACTTATTTTACCATAATATGAGCCAACTGATACCATGGATGCACCCAACACATGGTCCTGATTAAGCTCATTGAATAAGAAACGACCTTGATCATGAGCAAACCCTTCCCATAAAGTTAGCCTCATTGTTTCCATGCTGTAAATCAAAATATGTCATTAGATTTTTTTTTTTTTCTTTTTTTCACTTAACATTGCATAAGTTGTTAGAATTACATAAACATATTGTAACTTTTGTAATATGCTCTTACTTTGTGTTGCAGAGTAACACATCTCTTTTGAATTGATGTCTCCCACCCGAGACTCTATATGATTCAGACACATATATAACCAATCCAATAACATCTGTGTACATTCATCATCAAGAAAAAAAGATCGGATATGACCTTCAAAACTAAATAATTTTAAAAATGCAAAGAAATTAGTATTATTTATTTTAATTACTAAAAGACACATACCGATGAGAGGACTATTGCGCAGGTGAAGGTACTGTGGAATGTGGCAAAATTCAATAAACTTGAAATTGTACCTTGGGATATCATCACAATCATCAAGAATTTATGTTATCATGGTCTTATTGCCAAATTTTAACCTCATTTGGTTATTGGAATATTTGTAAGATGTATCTAGAGGCATAAGATCTAGCTGAGCAATTAAATAAACCTTTCCTTGTTTGAAGATCTCTTTATATTTATCAATGTCAGCATTAAATAGTGTGATTTGAACTTCGTCCCCCTAGAAATTGAAAATTTCATACATACATAAGTGTCAAATAAATGAATATATTGAAAAAAAAAGTAAGCACTAAGTAAAAATATAGTTCAAACCTCCGAGTCAATGAATACCATACTCCACGAACGATGGACGTAATTTGTACCTCTAGCTCTACTTTGTTCATTGACCACCCATAATAAACGCACTCTCATATTCACATTCAATGTCGTAAGGGTAATACAACGACATGGTGTGTATCTTGTGTTCATTTCCTGCACTTTAACATCATTGAAGTGGGCATAAAAAATAATTTACATAATATTTCATTATTGATCCAACCTCGCACATGTATAAAGGTTACATAAATAGTATAGATAATGAAATAAATCATTAATAAAGTAAAATATAAGCATTAACATGACAAAGAAAATCTAATATATAAAAATAAAATAGTATAGCTCTAAAATTACACTAAAACAAACATTACTAAGAGTTACTAAATAAATGTTATAACAAAATTACATACATAGCTAATTTACACTGTTTAATACTTCCTTATACACAATATTTTTAGTCACACTGTGAGAAATATCCTTCTTATTTTGTACTAAGATTTTTAGCCCGGAAGGAGATGTAACTCGTGACATTGCAACATATAATTGGCCATGACTAAACACGGGCCTAGGGAGAAAAATGCCAACTTTGCTCAACGTCTGTCCTTGGCTCTTATTTATTGTCATGGCAAAGGCCAATTTTAATGGAAATTGCCTCTTTTTAAGAGGGAGATCTATCTTCATGTAGGAAGGTGTTAAAGACCTAGGGGATAGGTTCACCAATAAATAATATTCCAGGGTAAAACATAATAATCAATCATCAATGCATCAATTAATCAGATCATAAAGGGCTTTCGCTACGTATTACAATCACAGAATTAATCTACCGGTATTAAGTCTCATCTCTCGAATCACGACTTAACCATTTATAAATTAACCTGCCTATTGAAACTAGACCTAAACATCAATTCTCATCTCTCGAATCTCGAATCAATATTGTCAAACTCATGCATAAAAGATCAGGCCTAATCTAGTCACAGAGCATTAAATCAATCAATATGAAATTAATCAAGCTTTGACAATCAACAACAATAAATTACCCCTTCATATTATTTATGGATCCCCATAAACCCTAGAAAGAAAACTACTCAGACATAATCGAACATAAACTAAACAAAGCAATTAAACAAGTCATGATGGAAGAAATAAAATAAATAGCTGAGATTAAAGGAGAAGAAATCGTTACCAAAGTTGAAGGAAACAAGAGATGGAATTAAACAAAGAGTTGCAGAGAGAGAAAATCTATATTATAATTGTAGAGTCACTTTTCACCAGAAGCCTCCAAATCCCCAATCCTAAGCTCTCATTCACTCCCGCTTATTTTTTTCCTTAATTCCTCTAAACAGCCTATTCTAAACATACAGATTTGAATTTCAAAAAAAAAAAAAAAAAAAAAAAAAAAAAAAAAAAAAACAACCAGAAAATCGTGGTAGGCAGTTACCTACACTCCACCACACTACTCCATAACTGCACACACTGCAACAGAGTATGGATTATATATTAGATACTTTGCAATACTCATTTCACACACACACCCACACACACATTAAAAAAAATCACAAATCTGATAGAGTATATTATTGTTTGGGGTTTCAATCAGATAACCAACAAATTTTGCTCAAAATGTTAACTGTACATGATGATTTTTGTCTCTGCCTGATTGCGCTATTAGATGACTGAAATTCTGGGTTTGGTAATTTCTTTTTCTTCAACAGTTTGAGCTCAAAGTTGAGATTTTTCCTCTTAATACAGTAATTTGAATTGTGTAATTGATTATTGAATTTGTGGGTTTTTCTGGGATGTGATTGAATTTGAGTTTCTGCAAATTTGATTGCCAGTTTTATTTCAGTATGATTTGATATTTGAAATGGGCACTTTTCAATTTGAAAGGAGATAAATTCTTAAAAATAGAATTGGGGTTTTTTTAGCAGATTAAACGGGAGTCTTTTAAGAACAAATTGGAGCTTAATTATGGAGAAAGTTGGGAATTTGGGAGTTAAAAAAATGGAGAAACAATCAAGTATGATCTGAGACGGGTTAAGCTTTCGACATGTTGGTGAGAAACCTGAGAGTTCCGGCAAAACTATGGAGAAAAATGGGAGTTTCAACACGGTATAATAGAGAAACAGTAGTTTTCGTGGGTTGTTGGAGAAACAGAAGAGTTTTCATGGAGATGGAGAGGCAATCTACTTTTGGTGGCAATAAGAAAAGGAAAAGCAAAGATAAATACTGTAATTGGTTTTCTATTAATATGCTGCATGATAGTACTACGACAGATGGTCATAGAGATAAACTATATGATATGTGAACTGAACAACTTATTTATAAAACTTTGTTTGTATGCTAATTGATTTATATTGTGTGTATCTGTTGTATGGTCATATTATATGAATTGATCTGATATGCAATTTACTTGCTCTTCAGATTGACGAGTTGGCGACTATCTCTTATTCCCCTGCACCATTGGAGTGCTATTAGTATTTCATGTGTAAATAGCATGAAGTTTGATGCAAGAAAACTTAATCATGGGTTGATTTTTTGATGTCTGTAAGTTGATATTGTAGGTCCCTGTTGATAGTATTATGGAAAAAAAAGTATATGTATATCCTTTTTCTCTATCTTTACATGTTGGTAATGAAGATTAGATATTACTGAGGCTTTTCTTTATAAATAATACTCCTAACTGAAGTGCCATTTTGTTTGACCGGTACCTTAATCAGAATGTATGTTGGACAGTTGGAGTTCATACGAAGTATGTTATAATGTTGCATTAGCTATTCTTTAGAGTTGTAGCCTGTTAGTAGTACATGCTCACATATGTTTAAATCCGGGACGGTTTTGTAACAAGTCGGGTTATATTCGAGGTGGGTTAGTAATGGGTTGGATTACATTCGGGTTTGACGGTTTAAACGGGTTTGGGTCAATTTCGACTCAGGTCGGGTTTGGTTCACGAGTTATATTCAGGTCGTGTCAGTTGATGTTTGGTTCGGGTCTCAAATTCTCGAATTTACTAGGGGCTAGAGTTGGTTTTGGATCGGGTCATATCAGGTTCGGTCACCATTTTTTCGGGTTCAAATGGATCGCTTAATGACTGGGTTCGGGTCGGTTTTTCGGGTCGAGTCAGCTTTGATAGCTCTAGATACATCGATAATTTTATTAACATGTAGCATATTTATGGAATTTTGTTCTCTTCTCAGATTATCCATGGAAATTACTCTTTAGTAACTAATAACTTGGTAATCACTTCTATAAAAAATATTGGAGCACTACTAACCACTTTTTTTTTTTGCTTTTTCTTTTTGATTGTTGTTACTATTTTATGTTTTATTAAAGACTATCTGCATCTATATACTCAATTTTTAATCCTATCTTTAATTATAACACGTGCATTAGCACGTGCACATTCTAGTAATACTAGAGTTTAAGAGGAGAGAGAGAGAGAGAAAAAAAAGTTAGAGAGAGTAAGGGAAGGGAGAAAAAAGAATACTAAACTTGCTTAACAAAAGCGTATCTAAAACTCAGCTTGAAAATCCTAAATTAAAACAACTTAAACAACGCTTAAACTTCTCCTCAGAAACACGCGCTCGATCGGGCGAGGCACCGCCCGATCGGGCCCGCCTTTTTTTCCTTCGTAAGCTTCTCTTCTTGCGACCGATCGGGCGAGACACCGCCCGATCGAGCGCGCCATCGGGCGGAGACCCTTCGGGCTACTTGGACTCCTTGTTTAGGCTTGTAACTCGGCCCAAACCAAATATCCTCCTTGGAGCTTTAATCATTCGGTCCAATGCCTCATCTTCTCATAAGTTGAGCCCTTAATCACCAGTTCGATGACTCTAACCGATCTTGGGCTATGAAAGATGGTCGTGCTCCTCCAATGCTCGTAGCCGCTTCATAAAATCCCGGGAAAATGCTCCAAGAGTGCAAGTCCCTATAAAACTCAACCAAAACTACGAAAACACTAGAAAACACATATTAGTAATAAAAGTGGCTCTAAAGAGCCAAAAGCACTACTAATTATGACCAAGGGACGGGGGTAAAATACTATATAAAATAGACTTATTAGTGTGTATGTGTATGATTTGAGTATGTGTGCAGACACAAGGAAATGAAAATGCAAAAGCAAAAAATTTCCGTCATTTTTGTCGTGAGTGGAGGGTACTGACTTTCTCCCGAAAAAGAAAGACGTGAAAGAAAAAGTTTTGTTTTCGAACTTCCCTCGTTGAGAAAATTTTTGCAAAAGTTTTTGAACTTCACCAAAAGAAAAGACATGAAAAAGGGGAAGAAGTTTTAAACTTCTTTGTCGAGCAAATAGATAAGAGTAAGGTAAATCACATGAATATTCTATTTGTCGCATTGAATTGCTTATCTTGAAGATAATGTATGCATGATGAATGTTCGTAGGCCAAGAGGCTAAGGACAATTACATCATGTGACACAATAGATGAATGAACTTAGGTCATGGAGCTAAGAATCATATATGGTGTAAAGAAATGATCTTGAACGCCACTTAGGTCTGGAAGCTAAGCACGTATATAGATGAAGTGATTGTTGAGTATTGCATAATGAACATTCCTTAGGTCAAGGAGCTAAGCACGAGATGCTTTGTATGATTACAAATCATTGATATATAAATGTTTCTAAGCACATTATGTGATGCGTGAAATGAACATTGCTCAGGTTAGGAAGCTATGTAAGTGTACAATGTTTCCTCTGATGAATGTTGTCTTGAAAGATGATGAAGCATGCGCAGTAGGGAACAAGATTTCATGATAAAGGGTTCCTAAGGTAAGGATGATATGACTATGTATGTGTGAAAGAAGTGTGTGAAAGTGATACTAAGGTGAGGCTGCAAAGGCTATGGTGATGGAAAGAGATGTGAGAAGAGTCGAGATGGTGACTCTTTAAACTAGGTAAGCTAAGTGACGTGGGTTCAAGCCCCAAATCTAGCTCTATATGGGTAGGGATAAGCATTGGAAATGACTCGATCATGTGTGGATATGAATGTGAGTATGAATGTGGCTGCACCTCATTGTGAGGTTGCCTACGTATCCGTTAGGAATCAGGCCGAACGTAGCTCTAACCGAACTTTGCACAAGTGTTTGTACACCTTAAGAGGTCTTTAGGGTTGTAATGTGGTTAAGCTGATGGTTTAAAGAAGAAAAGGATAAAGGCTCAAGACCCGAGAGAATCCCCAAGATGTGTAATTGTGTATTTTAAATTTGAACTTTGCAAGTTTTATTTTTTCGCTTTTTTTTTTTTAATTTTTATTATTTTCAATCAATGTGGGCAATCTTGGATCATGCGGTCCATAATTCACTTAGGATTCATGTTTCTCAGGCACGGTACCAAGCACTCGATGAGAGACGCAATATGAGACGTGTTCATATCAAAGACATTGGAACACTTGCCCTTAGACATTGTTTTATTGTTGCTTTTTTTTAACTTGCTTTTTGAATGTTATACTGAATACACACCTTCCCATTCCAGGGTTAGGTGAATGTGGGTTGAAGAAATGAAGGTCAAACGTTAAACGAGGCTTAAAATGGTTTGTGAAGAAATGGAGTGTATGTTTGAATGGTTAGTGGAAAAAATGGATTGCAAAGGTGCCTCAAATCATTGGTGTACCTTGTGTTCGGTTCGGAAATTGATTTATTTATTTTTTTTTTTTTGTGAAAATGATCGAGATGTAAAGAATTCTCAATTTATTGATGAAAATGGTGAATAAGCTAACAAAATTATCAAATTACAGAAAGGGAAATCTATGCTAGACTTGAATTGGGGAAAGGGAAACACATACGGTTTTTCAGAAAAATTGAAGGAAGCCGGCTGTGATAAAGAAAATAAAGCCACTGGAAACATTTCAGGGCTGCCGCGACACAGCAGGAAGCACCGCGTCATGTTGGGTTTCGATGAGTCCGACTCACCGCGGAAGAAAACCCGAGCCAAGACCACACTCACAATAATTATAACCATAAAGCATAATTAACTTAATTAACAAGATTAGGAAAGAGATTAATACCTTTAGCGCGTGCTTCGCTCACTAAAAGAGCTCTTACTTCGAAAGCTCTAATCCCCGCTCACATGAGGACCTCCAACAAAGTCCACCCGCAACCCGAGCATCGAAAATGGTCCAATGCTTAGGAGTTAGCTAAGCCCGACCTAAAACCCGAGTAATTAATTGTGTTCAAAGGTTTTCACAATGGTGATGCCTTTTTCAACACTAACTCAAGCAATTTTCCCAATACTTGAACTTGGGTATTTATAGGGAAAATAAGAGTGAGATTTGCTCTTCCATCAATGTGGGAGAATTGATTTTTTTCATTTTATTTTTAAATCAAAATAAAATTAATTATCAAGCTACTAATAAATCAACAAGCGGCATATTCATGAGAGAGGTTAGGTGAGGACCACTTGGAAAAGGGGGGACCAAACTTGCTCCCCAATCCTCTCCCATAGCCGGCCACCTCAAGCCTCAAGCATCCAATCCACGCACGCCACGTGGCACCCACACATGGGCACCAAGGCACCCCAAGTGTGGGCTGCTTGCTGCTGCCGCACAATCGGCCTAGCAGGCCACGCACATATGTGCTGGCTACTTGGCCGTGGCCTGCTGCTAGCAAGGCGCAGCACAGCACTCCATGCTGTTGCGCGTTGGCGCGCCATGCGTACTGGCCCTTGTGGCTAGCTGCTGCGGCATGGCTACTAGCAAGCACGCCTATGCGCGCTTAGTGCTAGCGTGCTGCGCCCAGCCTAGCTATCCATGGTGCACTAGCACGCACCAGCCAGCCTAGGCTCGGCTTGGTGCGCTTGTTAGCCACCTTGCTAGGCCATATGCCCCTATCACTCGGTTTTCTCGAGGCATTCCCATGCTAGGGGTATTTTAGTAATTTTGTTGATTAATTAGTAATTTTCTCGTCTCGTCTTTTATTATTTTCGACTCGACTTTCGACGCTCGGTTTCGAAGCTCCAAGCTCGAATTTCTGACATCTAAATATTAACTACTCAGGCGACTCATTAATTCCTTCCGAATTAATTCGTCGCGTCGGTTCGTTAGTTTCTTGGGTGTGACCCAAAGGCTTCAGTCAAGATTAAGCTGTAATATTAATTATTCATTAATATTACTAATCAGAAGCGGCCTCCACCCAGGCATTTCGATCACTTGACCTTACTGAATAATTAGCTTTCTAATAATTCCGAACCCTCTATCGGAATAATATACTTGTTCGAAGGACATCATTCCTTTCATGTCACGATACAGAATGCCGCGTCACGGCATTTTGTACCGTGACACGGCAGTCATGCCGTGACGCGGCTGTCCGGAAATCTGACTGGTGCCTCTGTTTTCTTCGTTCGCAGTCAGGTTATTCAATTTTTCCTACCGGCAAACCTAAAAACGACGTTAGAACGTCTATGAAAATGCAAAAATGCCAATTTAATCACAGGAATACGATTCAAGAATCTTTCAAGTCTTATCCACTCATCTTAATTAAATATCGATCACTCAATCGTTAAATAACCAAGAATCCTCCCCAATGGAGTCGCCAAATTGTAAGCGTCGTTTGAAGCGTGCCTACGTCAGCATGTTGTGAATATGCTTGACACTCATAGGAAGTGGGAATTGACATAATACGATTAGGGACAAGGAAAGTAGGGAGCCACCAACAAGTTTTTAAGGAACTTGTAAACCGTTCACGGATCATAAAAGGCAACCACGATAAAGGGACAACGAAAGGCAACAACAATTGACCCGTGAAGGTTACACCCCATTCATAATCCATGAGATTACTAACTCCATATGGTTCGGAACCATGAAAGGAGGATCGGGAATGATGGTACGAAGTGAGTCATGGAGTCACATTCGCCCGTATTGGCCTCTACTCGATTCTTATAGTGAAAAGTATTCCTGCGATCTCAAAGGCATGAAAATAAAGATTCAATTCGCTCCAAACTATTATTATGCTAAATTCGTCGAATATTAATGTAACATATAATTCTAAAATATTGTGATCACTTGATTAAATAACAAGATTAAAAAGAAACCTAAACCGGTTGTCAAAATTATCTTATTAGTCGTGATTTTCAATTACATATTCCCTTTAAACATGCAATATGGTGATCAATAATAACAATAGAATAAACATTAATATTGCAAGCAATTTAACCATAATAACGTTAGTCAAATCAAATATAAACCTAATCATGATACTAGCAATATTAAAATAAAATAAGTAATTAAATTAATTAATTACTCGCATTTCACGTGCTCCTTTAAAGTGCTATATGATAAATAAATTGTTAGTAACTTCAATAAAAATATTAATCAAATTGAAATTAAATTAAATAAAAGTAGAGTTGATTTGATCCAAACCCTCAGTTAATTATACCTTCCACACCTTGGTTTAAGGACGGAACCTCGGATCAAGTATGGACTCCTTGGAGTGCTTAGGGGATGTATGGTTGAAGAATAGGGATCAAAAGGCTAGAAATTAGGTTTAAAGAGGGAGAAGAGATTGATTTTGGTGTAGGGAGAAAGAGAATGATTTTTGGTGTAGGGAGAAAGACAATGATTTTTTTGGTGTAGAAGAGAGGAAGAGAGAATGATAATTGCCTCCTAAACTGCAGAAATGAGGTTTGTATTTATAGAGGAGACGAGCAGGGGGGTGCACGGAACCCTAGAAGAGATAAGAGCTGCAGAAAAAACCCTAATTGGGCACCGTGTCACGGCACAGAGCGCCATGTCGCGGTGCACAATTCGGCCCAAAAAACGTCCAGATTCATAAAGCGCGTAAAGAAAACACGGATAAGACATGTGAAAGCACCGTGTAACGGTATGTGTACCATGACACGGTACTAGTCCACCGTGGCACGGTACAGCACACCATGCCGCGATGTACAGCTTGCCTAAAAATGCGTCCAGGTTCATAAGCGTGTGAGAAAAAACGCAGAATAGACACGGGAAAGCACCGTGTCACGGTATCTGTACTGCGACACAGTGCAGAATACCTTGTCATAGTACCAGGCACCGTGACACGTCAGCAATTGCCGCAACGCGGCAATTTAGTTGTTGCGCGGTAATTCCAGTTTTTTACGTGTTTTTAAAACTATGATAACTTTTGATTCGTAACTCGGAATGAGGAATATAATATATAATTGGAAATCTTATCAAGTCTACTTTCCAACCCAATTAGAATCAAGTCAAAATCGTTTTTAGATTTTAAGATATGGTCGTTTTAGTTAAAGGGTGTCGGTTTTGGGCCGAGTTTAGTTTTTTGCTCATATCTTCTTCGTTTTAAATCGGAATTGGGCTTACGATATATCGTTGGAAAGATTAATTCAAGGCCTATCCAACCAAATAATAATTGGATCAAAATTATAGGGCCAAAAAAATCAGTTTCTATCGGTTTTGTGATGTGGACATGAAAAGTGGAAAGTAAGTTATGGTTTAGGGAAATGAGCTAAGAATTGGATTGGTTTATGAAATGTATTGGGAATGAATATGGATTTAAGCACTCCAGAGGTTAAATACTCAACCCGACCAATAATGGCGGTGAAAGGTTGTTCATCATCGGTTTTGGTTTTTGGGAGACATTTTTAGGTGTCTACAACAAGGCTTAGAAAGAGGGCGAAAGAATAAGCTTCTAGCTTTGAGAGAGAGAAAAAGATGATTGTTGATGAATTGAAAATGGGGAATAATGACCCTATTCATGGATAAAAATCGTTCGTAAACGATAGAAAAGATTGAAATCTTATCGATGTAACACTAGTTCTATCACAGCGCGACAGGGCTATCGCGACGTGATTGCTCTATCACGACGCGACAGGCCTATTGTGACGCGATTGCGTTGTTGCGACGCGTCACAGCGTGATGGTGCTGTGTGATAAAATTTGTCGTACGGAGTCCTTTTTCCAATGTAATTGGGTAATTTAGAGTCCGTACTTTAATCATCAAAAACAGATTAAATCTTTTTAAACACTTGTTTTATTTCAACTAAAAATATATATATAAATATAATTATTAATCCTAATCTCTTTAGATTTTAAAATAACCTTCTAGACTATTCTAGAAAATTAAAGTAATTCCTAATGACTTTAGGAATGATAATTAATGGACCCTCCACTTGATCATTGGGTCGCCCATAAAACTCATTTAACATCCAATTTAGTATTTGGGCCATAACTTCATCATTATTCATCGAAATTGGGCTTATAATATATCGTTGGAAAACTCTTTTCGAGCCCCATCCAACTACACAATTATTGGACCTATATCATGGTCCAAAATAAACCGGATTTGGATATATTTCATAAATAGAGTACGAAAAAAAGGATTTTCGAAAACAGAAAGAAATATTTTTATTAAAACAGGGGGATCACGAGACTCTTTCACATTTCACTTCGTTTGATAATTAATGACGTGAAAAGTACTCATCACTGGGTTTGGTTTTTGGGAGGCACAATCAGGAGTCTACACCGACTATTACAAGAGTTACTTCGTTAGTGCTATATGTAGGGGTTACTTGATAAGTGTTTTAATGGTTACTCAATCCGTGTTATAGATAGGAGTTACTTATTCACTGTTAGTGTTTACTCAGTTAGTATTACATGAGTTACTCGATCAATTTTACAGGGTTTACTTTATCCGGCCAGTCGGTCAGATGGTGTGGTTAGCTGTAACACCCCCAAATCTCCCTCTACGCTAATACTAGTATAATACGTATAATTATACCATAGAGATAGACTTAGGCGTATTACCGCCGCATGATTACGCAATGCTACTCAAACTTGCTAAACAAAACCAATACTTTGCAGCGGAAAACTTCAATACTCTTCTTTTATTAATAATAGACTATAAATAGTAATCATTGTCATGAGTACTCAAAATAAAACACAAGACCAACACTTCTTAATCTAGGTGAAACCATTCCCGAGACTCCATATGCTCAATTATTGACTCCACCTGAAATTAGTCAACACTGCTTACCATTAAGGTAAACAGGGCGAACCAAAAAAAAAAATAAGAAATACGGATTAGTAAAATATGCTAAGTACGATAAGTGCAAGATAATTAAACTCAGTTTATTAGCAAACATGCTTTTGAAATCAATTCCATTCTTTCCAATGATTTAACCAATAATTCCAACTCAAAATTCCAAAACCAATTTCAATAATCAATATCAATAGTCAATTTAATAAACCAATTCCTCTTTAAAACCAATTCCTTTTAATCCAATTCCTTTAAAACCAATTCCTCACCCAAGTGTGCACACCCCCCAAGCTAGTCTCCTTATATTACAAGGCTATTCTTGAGAAAAGACCCGATCATACAAAGTCCAAGGCCTTATCAATAAATCAAATCCGCATAGTGGGATTACCAACATGCTTGTAAAGCATTAATAATAATAATTCAATAACTCCTCTTTAAATCCAATAATTCCAACTTTTAATAATAATAATTCAAACTCCCTTTTTATTTAAATCCATATGCTTTCAAAATCAAACCTTTTAAACATGAATAATAATTTTAATTATTTAAAACATGATATAAAATCAATACTCCAATTTATTTATCAAAACCAATTTATTTAAACATGCTTTTATTTCATAAATCATAATTCAATTCAATTTAACTCAATTTAATTCAATCATCATAAAATCATTCAAACATGCTTATTCAAACCAATCACTTTCAAGGTATCTAGCCACCTAACGTACCTTGATCCTTGCTTAGCAAAATCACACAAAAAGAACCTCAAGAATCTTGATCGAACAAACCCTACAAATAAATATAACCTTAATCAATATAAGGTTAACAAATAATCACAATAATTAAATTAAAAACCCCCAACTATATGTACATGAACCTTTTTAATTAATTTCATAAACATCATTAAAAATCTGATTTTATATAATTAAAACTACTCATAATAATTTTTATAAATCCCCCATAATAATAATAATAATAATAATTGAATAAGAGAAGAGAAGAAGAAAAGATAAGAAACCAAGGAAAAGAGAAGAATTGGATTTGCGTTGGAAAGAATAGGCAAAACTTACAGAGGCTGTAACTCCTTTGATATAACTCCGAATTGGGTGATTCTTGAGCCTAACCTCAAGGATTTTTTGAGAGGAATAATCTTCTGTGAAACGTCAATACCCCAAAAACTAACCAGAAGTGCTCGAAAATTGGCTTTAAAGATAAACGGGATGATTTGTGTAAAAAGAGGAGAAGAAAAGAAGAGAATTGGTGTGAAGAATGTGAGAGGTATGGACGGGTATTTATAGGCTAGCTCATGTAAAAATTATAGCAAGATAATGTGGGAAGAATTATGGTAAGTAGGGTTTAAGGGATTACTTGGAGAAGTGAGTAAAAGAATTAAGGAAATTTTGGATATTAGGGTGATTGTGTATAATTGAATATGAAATGTATGTATGTCATGAAAAATAATAAGGAAATTGGAATTACTTGAATGAATGGCAAGAAAATATGATGATTAGATATTAAAAAGATGGAGAAATAGAATTAAGGAAAATAAGAGATTTTGGGAGATAATTAAAATTACAATTTTACCAAATAAATTCCCCCAAAATAATTCAATAGGGCCGAAAATATTGAGCTTACCATAGCTCAAATTTTCGGATTCCTCTAGATATATTTAGGAAGATTTTGCTCGGTTTTTAAGGAATAAAATAATTGTATAAATAATATAGAATAAATAATTAATTAATTAAATACCAATAAATAACCAAGAAAATCAGATTTTCCATTCATGGAAAATTCGAAATTCCTTAACTCATTATTGGGAATTTTCGGCCATAATAATTAATTAATAAAATATTATTTTGCTTTAATTAAAATATCCGAAATATGTAAATAATCCGGTTTTTTAAATAAGATAAATGGATAATAAATCTTATCCAAAAATAATGATTAGTTTTCAAAATACTTTTGGCACTAAAATTCAAATATCATTTTGGCTCCAAATAATAAATTTACTAAAATACCCTTTTTATAAAATAATTCCTAATTAATTAATTAGAAAATACGTATGAAAATACGGGGTATTACATTAGCCGCATACAAAATGCATTGTTATTTCATTTATTTTAAAAAAATTAGTGAATCAGTAAAAATAAGTTTTAATCACTAAAATATACGTACTCTAAATTCAGTGAAAATAATTAAAGTTCAATAAAAATAATTTCAAGTCAACAATAACATAGATATCTATCTTACAATTAAACAAAAATATACAAAGTACACTCCATATGATATTGTATGTCTAAATATCCAACATTTTATTTTATTTTTTACTCTATTTAATTTGATTTCAATTTATTTATTTTTTATTCTTTGGTTGTTCATTGCTTTTTTAGAGTTCTAAAAATATTAAATAATATTTAACACTAAGAAAAAAAAAGTAATAAATTTAAAATTAACTAATATGATACATACACACTTATTTCAACATTTAAAAAAGAAATAAAAAAAAAAACAAAAAGAGGTAAACTGTCGTTGTTTACTAACTTTTATACCAATCTCTCACCTTATGTGAACTTTTATACCAATTTGTTACATTTAGCTAACTTTTATACAAATATGTTCCTAATTATAATTATTATATCAACTAGCATTTTGGCCCATTTGATGCACGAGTTGTTACTTGGGTTAATTTATCGTGAGTATGTTTTTCAATAGTTGAAACTTTTGATATAAAAAACAAAGTAATTGTTTCATGACCATTGAGGTGAACGAAGTTCACTGTTAAAACTTAAAACAAAGAGAGAATGAGGGTGGAATTGTGGAAGAAGATGAAGAAATTTAGTCAAGTATATATACATGAATATTGTGGGATATGAAATGACATATTGGTTTTAAGTTATATTTTAAGTTTAGGATATAAAAACACTATTTTTATTGTACTTCATATATTTATTAATATGTAATTATTAGTTTGACTTTAATTTATTATGGTGGAAATGATACACTTCATTTTCTTAGAGTATTTAAATTTGCAAGTTATGCAATGCATAAAGCTTTAGCTTTATTTTATTTTATGTTTGATATTAAAAAGTATTTATAAAAAAGAAAGATTATGAGAGGTGACATGTGACATATGAGTGATTTCTAGTAACATGTGGCATAGGAGTGATTTGTGATTTTGTGGTTTGTATTTTTAAACAGAAGTATAGATATAGATATAGATATGTCGCAAGGGTGTTAATTTTTATACCAATGTGGCTAATTAGCCAAAAAAAAAATCACTACAATATTATGACTTTTTTATTTTTAGAAAATTTTATCAAGTATTATTTGATAAATCAAAGAAGAACTAAAAAGTTAAGTGACTGTGTAAAAAGTGTAAAACCTTTAACATTACCATTAAAAATAGGCAAATTTGTCTTAATAAAACCTTTTAAATACCTCATTTTGCAAGAAAAAACCTTTTAAAAGAATCTTTGTTAAAAAAAAATAAAAAATAAAAATTCACCACAATCACTTTTTTTTGTTTAATAAAACAAACACCCTTTTTTCCGGCTTGACTCTAGTTTTTTTGCGTTGACTCCTTATTTACTCTACTTATATCCAAAACTTTTTATATTTGCACTTCCTAGGCCCCGTTCTTTAGAGCTGCTCTGTTTTGCTTTACTCTGCTTAAAAATAATACTTAAGCTAATCTGCTCTGCTCTGCTTCAATTTGCTCTGATCTCTGCTGACTCCTGTTTTGCTCTGCTCTTCTCTGCCCAGAAGCTCAAAAGAACAGGGCCCTAGTTTTATTTCCCTCTTATTTCCCCTTCAAAGTTAATGCCCCCTGCATTCTCTCTCTCCTTGCTTCCATGAATGCTCTGCTCTACTATCACATCTCTCTCTCTCTCTCTCTCCTGTCCTTTGTTACATGCCATGAATGTTGCAACACTAATCTAAGGTAAGTGTAACTTAATCAAATTATTACTGCAAAAAGTATAAAATTGGGTCTTTTTTAACAAAATTGAAAAACTCATGTAATTGGTGTTGTCAATGGCTAAAGGAGAAAGAAAATGGTCATTTGGGAGCAAATCAAGGTTTCCCAATTACGTAGTTAAGTACAAAGTAAGGTAAGATCTTCAATTTCGCACTCAATTGGATAAATTTCGTGAAATTAGTTAGGGTTCATGTAAAAAAAAATTAGACTAAAAATAAACCTAATTAACCTAAATGTTGCTTATTGTTGGTGATTTTATATAGTGTTGTTGGATTTGATGGATTGTTGGATTTGATGGATTGTTGAATTTGTTGACTTGAAGAGAAAAGAGAAGAATGAACAAGAAGAGAACTATTAAAGAAGAGAGAAGAACGCACAAGAAGAGAACATATGCAAAAAGAGAGAATAACGCTGGAGTGAGCACTACAATGGTGAAGTCATCACTACAATTGAGGAAGAAATAGTAGAATAACCTTTCAATTGATTTGATTTGGGGATGTTTGCCCTAATTTTTTTTTTCGCAGTTGATATGGGGTCTGAGGTTTGCCCTAGGTTATTTATAGAGGGAAAATTAGGGAGCCAAAAAAAGGAGGGCAAATTACCCAACAGTAGGCCGCGAGTAGGGAAAATAACGAGTCAAAACCGAAAAAGAGGATGGAGGTTTCATCAAACAAAAAAAGTGATCGTGGTGGTATTAACATATAAAAGGTTTTTTTAAACAAATTTTCTTTAAAAATAACACCAAGATACAATTTATCATTATTTCACCTCACTTATCGTCCGGTACAAGGGAAAAAAAAAAACAAAAAAAATCATACAAGCTCTCTTCAATTTTTAATTTTCATTTTTTATATATACTACGAAGTATATATTTGGAAATAAAGGTGGGCACGGGCCGTGCCGGCACGCGGGCGGTACGGGCCCGGCACGGCACGGCACGGCGGCCCACCAGTGGGCCGTGCCGTGAACACAAAATTTGGAAAACGGCACGGGCACGGCGGGCGACACGAGACTCGGCACGTGGGCCGGCATGCCGGCACGGCACGGCACGGGCACGGAGGCACCGCACGGCACGGCCCGTGCCTAGCCGTTGGAAGTAGCCGTTTTCCAACAGCTATAAAACGGCTATTTTTTCCACCCAAAATCCCTATAAATACCTCATTTCTTCCTCCAAAATTTTCTCAATTCATCAACTCATCTCTTCTCTCTTATTCTCTAATTTTCTTATTCTCTAATTCCTACAATCTTACTCTCTTTCTCTTTTGTGCAAAGAAAAAAAATTCCTACTCTCTTATAAATTTTACATTTTTACTTTTATTAGTCTACTACCAAAATTATAAAAAAAAAATAAAAAATAAAAAAATTCTTATATTTACACTCGGGAAATTATAAATTCGGGATCGGAAAATTATAAATTTGGGAAAGCAATTGAAGCGTCATTGTAAGATCTAACTCAACTTTATTTTAATTTGTTATTGTTATTATTATTATTATTATTATTATTATTATTATTATTATTATTATTATTATTATTATTATTATTATTATTATTATTATTATTATTATTATTATTATTATCTCAAAAACAAAAGCCATACAACCTACAATAAATTAGTGGGAAGCCGAGATACAATTATTATTATTATTATTATTATTATTATTGTTGTTGTTGTTGTTGTTGTTGTTGTTATTATTGTTTTCTTGGAAGTTGGAACAACTTAATTATATAAAAACTACTTTCTATTTTTATTGTGGATAATTTAGATTGTTAGTGAAATCTGTCTAAGGCGGGACTTGGGCTCTGGACAACGTCGTTCCTAACCTCTCCTACCTGGGATCTCATTGACCTAAATAATCTACTATTATTATAATTATTTTTGAAAACTTAATTTATATAAAAACTACTTACTAATTCTTAATGTTATCGTTATTATTATTGTTGTCAATTGTTATTATTATTGTTATTGTTAATTTGTTATTTGTATTATTATTGTTGTTGTTATTATTATTAAATATCATGGCATCAAACCCGAACACTTCCTCCTCCTCTAGAAAAGCCAAGTCAAAACGTAGGGAATCACCAAACTCAAACACTTCAATGCCCCCCCTAACACCTTTCCCTCCCCTAACATGCCCTTTCACTCCCCTAACATGCCTTTTCCAAACACTTCCACCCCTTTCTTTCATCCCCAAACCATGGGAGGGCAAGAACAAATGGATGATATGACTCCTTGGACTATTTCGGGATTTCAACAAACCCATTTCTCACCTCATTTATACGGATCACAACATGAATTTTCTATTCCTAGTAACCAAGGTAGCCAAACACAAGCCTCCGGGTCGAGTGTACAATCCACCCAAATGCCTAACACCCAAAATCCTAACATATTAGAGTGGTGTACCGAAGAGGAATTTGCTCAAACCAACCGAAAGAGTGAAGTTTGGGCACATTATCAATTGAGTAAAAATGGAACCAAAGCCCGGTGTCGGACTTGTAGTAAAATTTTCTCGGCCGATACCAAGGGAGGGACGGGACACCTTAGTAGACATTCAAAAAGATGTGGTGGACCATCTAATGATCCAACCCAACCCAAAATTTCTCATTTCCATCCACAAGGCTTCACTTATAGTTATGAGAGAGATAGGGATAAACTTGGGAGAATGATTGTACATGCCGAACAACCTTTTCTTTTCGCCGAAAATGATGTCTTTAACAACTACATTAACTGAGCACTACAACCCAAACACAAAAAAATCTCCCGAAAAACCGTTCGATCTGCTGCCATGAAGAATTATCAAGAGTATAAATTGAAATTAGTAAATGAATTGGCTAATCTTCCTAGTAGAGTTTCTTTAACTGCCGATGCATGGGATAGTGGATACGGACTTCACTATTTATGTGTTACTTGTCATTGGTTGGATAATGATTGGTTGTTACAAAAACGCATCATTCATTTTAAAATGCTTGAATACCCTCATATCGGTCTTAACATTTCTCATCATTTAATGGAAGCCATTGATGCATATAGTCTTAGGGATAAAATCATGTCTATGACTTTCGATAATGCAACTTCTATGACATATAGTGCGAATTTGGTTAAACCCCAATTGACCGATTTAGTATTAGATGGAGAAGCACTTCATATTAGATGCATTTGTCATGTTCTTAACTTGTGTGTGAAGGATGGAACACAAGCAATTGGTCCATTTTATCACAAAATAAGGAATGCTATTATGTCTATTAATAGCTCTAACTTGAGATATCAAGAATGGAAAGGTTTTTGCAAGAAACAAAGGAGAAAGACTATAAAAATAGCACCGGATTGTCCAACTAGGTGGAACTCCACCTATGAAATGTTGAGTCGGGCAATCGAGTACAAGGTTGATTTAACACTTTTTTATAATATGAAATTTCAACAATGTGCTTTACTAGAAGATGATTGGGCTAATTGTGAAAAATATATGAATTTTGTACAATTACTATATAGTATGACACATTGTTTTTCTTCTGTATATAATCCTTGTTCCCATTCTTTTCTTAGCAATGCATGTTTACTTGCACAACTTTTTGCCGAACATCGATTACAATATGAATATCATTGATATCTTCCATCTATGGAGGAAAAATGGCGTAAATATTACACTGATATTCCTATGATTTATATTTTTGCTTCTATTTTAGATCCTAGGCAAAAATATGATGGCACTTTTTTATTAATTGATATTTATTATAGTAACATGAATTTGGAAGATGATGTTGAAACTTTTAAAAATAAGGTGACTAATGAGTTTTTCTCTTTATATAGAGTTTATGAAAGTAAATATGGAACCGTATCTCGATTTGCCCCTTCTCAAACATCCAAAAACGTAAGTAAACGGGCCAAAGGTTTATTTGCACAAGCTGCTAACATGATGTCCAAGTTTTCAGGTACGGAATCAACATCAACTAGGAGAACACAAAGCGATGTTTCGGAGTTGCAAATGTACCTAAGTTACGACTTCATGAAAGGCATGGACGATGAAGAGAAGTTTGGCCTCGACATCCTTGATTGGTGGAAATCACAAACCATGAAACATCCAATTTTGTCGGCAATGGCTCGTGATATTTTTGCTATCCAAGTCTCCTCCGTTGCCTCCGAAAGAGCTTTTAGTGCGTCGGGACGAGTTTTAGACGATAGAAGAACAAGACTAAAACCCGAAACACTTGAAAGGTGTGTTTGCTTCAAGGATTGGTTAGATGCTGAAACTCGTTCTCAAGATCGTACTTATGCACAAAACGACGACGATGAAGGAACGTCGACTTCTTTTAGTTCTTATACTTCTCAATCAACTCAATTGGCCGATGACCTTGAACCACAAGAAGACGAAGACGAACAATAATAATTACATTATTATATATTTACATTAAACACTATCGTACAATTTTTGTATTATCGAACTTCGTATTCCGTATAATAAATGAAGTTATTCACCAAATATTGTACGATTTTTAATTATCATTAATTATTTGTATTATCGATTTATCGTACCGGCTACCGGCATATAATAAACTAAGTTATTCTTCAATTTTTTGTGTTTTCGAATTATCGCACTCGTAATTTTTTTTATTATATGCATTGTTGTTTTTTGCTAAATTAATAAAATTGTTTTTATTTGTTTATTTAAACTTAAACATAATTAGATAAATAATTTATATAACCTTAGTTTAAATAAAGTTGTTCAAAACAAAATATATTAACATTAACATAAACATAAATTAATCACATTATTTATATAGAATTAAGTTGTACTAAAATATATATATATATATCGTTTTTTATTTACATTTATTATTTAAAAAAAAATTGACACGGTTTGGCCCGCGGCCCGGCACGGCATGGCCCGCCAGGCACGTGGGCCGTGCCGTTGGAAAGAAAGAAACAAAGGCAAGGGACTGTCTCTTCGCCGGCGACCCCGAAATTAGGACCGTCATAAAAAAAAAAGTCATAAACAAAACCCTAACACGTGTCAACCATAGAAAGAGTCCCTAGATTTCCACTATAAACATCTCTCCTCTCCTTCCTCCAACCCACTTCCTACCTCCTTTCCTTCACTTTCTCTCTCCTCTCCTAAATAAACCCCTTCATCTTCTCTCTCTTCCTAATCAATAACGATTTAACTCCTCCCTTTTTATAATAATCATTAATAATTACTAAACCCCATTATTATTATTACTACCATCATTAACAAACAATGGTGATTAGTAGCAGTCACAACAACAACAATGATGTAATATTGAGTGATGATGAAATTGAAGTGGCCAATGTTTTACTCGACTTACCGTATCTGATTACAAACACACTTTCCAGTTACCGATTTCCATATGATTGGGGGTCAAAGAAGAGAAGATCTGCGCTTGTTTTTCCTCCGTCGTATTCGCCGCCGCGTTGTCGAAGAAAAGTGTCTGCTCAACTGCCGCCACCACCGCCGCCACCGGTTAAGGCAGAAGCTTCTAGTCCTAATACTCCTTTGTCTTTCTCTCCTAGCGAGTCTGATTCTAAGTCTGTTATTGATCTCGATTTTAAGAAGAAAAAACAACCACCCTTGAATTTGGTATGTTTCTTATTTTTTTTTTAATTTAATATTTTAATTCCTGTTTTTTATTATTAAATTAATAATGATAATGTTCATGTTTGTTATTAATTGAATTTAAATAAATTCTTTTTTTTTTTTAGAGGAGGAAGGAATTGGAAGATAGCGTTAAGGAAAAAATGGTTACACAACAGCGTCTCAAAGAGGTGAGTTTTTATTTTATTTTATTTTTTTTAATTTTTAATTTTTAATTTTTTTATTTAATAATATTATAAATGTGACAAATTGATTCTTTGTGTAAAATTAATTAATAAAATTTTATTATTGTGCAGTCCCTCGACAAGGTGAGGGAATATCGTAACTCGCTAATGGTTGAAAATTCAATCTTGAAGGCTAGAAAGCACGAGGTAATATTTTATTTTTTAATTTCAAGTCGAATTCGAGTCTCAATTAGGGTAATTTGATTCATTCATTATAATCGAATATGAGTCGATTTTATCACTGCCTTTTTCATTAAAAAATTAAAACTCCATGAACATAATGAATTACATACAGAACTAAAATTATCATAAAGATTATCTCTGTATATTTCTTTTATTTTCCCAATAAATTAATCTTTCAACTGGAAAGTGGGACCCTAATTACTTTATTTATTTAATTTTTCCAAAATTTTTACAGCTAGTAATGCCAGCATGTACAACAACAACTCGAATGGAACAGCAACAACACCAACAAATAACAACTACAGTAGTCAATGATAGAGTACATGCGATTCCATCTACATCCAGTGAATACCACCATCAACCACCGTTGATTTCATCTTACGATCAGCGATCACCGTTGATTTCTCCTCTTTTTCAATCAAACGGTGGTGGTGGTAATGATTGGGTACATGCGAGTCCACTTCATCATCAACTAAACAGTGGTAATAATTGGGGTATACAATTCCAGCAATATCATAATCAATCTCAACCGTTGATTCTCAATCATCATGGAATGGTAAATGATCCACTGTATGCGGTTGCAGTGAGTGGTGCAATGCAGATGCAGTATCCAGCACCGTTGATTCCACGTCATCAGAATCAACGGCTGATACCTGATCTTAATATGGAGTACAAGGATCAGGATCAGGTTTGCAGAGAACGGAGAGCAGCTAGGCTTCACGCTAATAAGGAGAAAAGGCCACGTGTCAATCCGGCAGTTAAGTAATTTTATTAAAAAAAAAAAAAAGAGAAGATAATTTTTTTTTTTTGTATTATTTGACAATTACTAATGATGAGGATTAGAAAGGGGTAAAGTGTAAATTAGGAGAGATTGTAAGGGGTAGAATTAGAATAAGAAAAAGATTAACTTGAGTTGAAGATTTTTTTGAAGTAATGGGAGTTAAAGAAGGGATTGTAGTTTCCTGTTGCTCAAACTGACACGTTTGTTTGTCAATATTATTTTAATCAACTACAGTTGTTTTAGTTAAAATTGTTAAGTTATTAGATCTAGTGGCTGTTAACTTGGTCCTACTTTTAAGTTGGTACTGCACTTAGAGGTGTCAAACCCGAATCGACCCGAAAAAAATTATCCGTTTCGAACTGTAACCGATCAGATTTGATCCGAGAAATTCAAGACCCAAACCCGAACTGTAACCGAACTGAACTCAACCCGAATCCGAACTTGACCCGATCTGAACTTAACCCGGCACCGATTTGATCCGACCTAAACTCAACCCGAATCCGATTTGACCCGACCTGAACTCAACCCGAACCGATTTGACCCGACCTGAGCTCAACCCGATCCGAAATTGACCCGACAAATAACCGATCAGATCCGATCTGTTTTGACCCGAACTGATATTAACCCGACCCGATTTTAACTCGATTTGATTTTTTCCCGATCCGAATTTAACCCGACCATAATTGATTATTGACCTTTTTATTCAAGTTCTTATAATATATATTTACTAATTATTAATAAGTTAACTATTTTACTACAAAAAAATAGTCTGAAGTCTTAAGTTTACTACAAACCCATCACGTGAGACAATCTGACCAAAAAGTAGGTGGGGTCCATATAAAGAGCTCTTTATTCCTATCTCTCTCCTTTTTTCTCTCTCTACCATGTGTTTTTAGAACATTTTAATCATTGTTATGTATTTACAAATACATAACATTCCTTCATTACTACTTCCTCTACAACTGTGCATTATCCTAGAATTATAGGCATTATACATCGTACGGTTATATACACACTACATACATATGCAATAATTTATGCTCAAATAAAAAGAATGTACATAGTAACAATTAACTATCAATATGTATAATGTCAAGTTTTTAATACTACCTCCGGTCCAATTTACTCGCAACAAAGGAAAATTTTATGTCTCACAAATAATACCCCTTTGTTGCGAGTAAATTGGACCGGAGGTAGTATAAAAATTGAATTAATAATAAAGTAACTCTAACAACTTTAACAAATATCTTATACAAATTGAACTAGTAATAAACTAAACTAATAGTACAGTACTCATAACCTCGTAAAATTGTACAATTGATGAAGAGTTGTTACCTTGTAATAACCTTAAAAAATTGATATTCTTTTTTGTATATATCACCATATGTAACTATTACTCGTGAATATATCACAAGCTCGGTCGCACTTATATAGGTATGATAAGTTATCGATAATTATTCAATCTCAATTTTCCTTTAAGATAAAAATTATACATAACTTGATCAAATGAGAAAACTAAAACTTCGTGCTTCGTAATTAATAATCATATTGAACCAATAATAAGGTAAAAACTCAATAATATCTCTAGATTAAAAATAACCTTATTTGGATATGAATTTGGTCAGCTCGACCAAAATCCAGCCAAACACAAAAAGGAATTGAATTGAAACTGACCATTTAATGAATCAACGGATCAACCTTATCTTAATCAAACCGAACTTGACCGAACCGAAATCATCCGAACCGTAATCAACCCGACCCAAATTCATCCGACCCGAAGTTATCCGGTTAAAACCGTTTTAAACCCGATCCAAATTTATCCAAACCGAAAGTGAACCGATCTGGAGTTGACCCGACCCATATCCGACCCGGATTCGATAGACCATGACCCGAATTTGACCCGACCCGAATTTGACCCGATCCGAGTTAAAAGGATAATTTTAATCCGAACATATCCGACCCGAACAGATCCGACCCGAACAGACCCGACCCAAACTCCATCCGGTTCCGAATCGACACCTCTAACTGCACTACTAATACTTAACCTACTATCAACTTCAACTTCTTCAAGGTCTTTAACACTACATATGCTTTACATTTCAGTATTTCACATACTTTGCTCTGTTGTTTTTTTAATTACGACATGTATTATTACTCGTCCATTTAATTTTATCATCGACACAGGATTTATTTTACATGTTAAATATTATCTTAGTCGAAGCAGCTCAACTTTTGAAATGACTCAATCCAAAATTTGATTTAATTTGATCACAAACTAGTTAACATTTAAATTAAATCTAAAATTACTCAATTGGAAATTCTAAATTATAAAAATTTATGATTAAAATTAATGAGGTAAATATTAAATTTCAAAAAACACAAATTTTGCAACTTTAAAATAAATATGGCAAGGAAGTGTTTGCTAAAAGTGAATACTGAATCTACTGATTTGCACCCTTTTTTTTTTATGATTTTTTTTTACACTATATTCTGTACTACTGATTATAATCTTGATAATCCTAAAACAAAAAAAATTGAATATGACGTTTAGTCCCTGCAGAAGAATGAAATTCAGAAATTCCAAATCCAGTCATTTATGTAAAATGATCTTAAATTGGAATCTGCAAACTTTAGGATATACTCGTAGTATTTGTGGACCCCTTTCTTTTTCTTATACGGGTGACATACTACATACGTACATACATACTCCACTGTATTATACTTCCTTTGTTTTTAAATACTTGCTCCACTTTCCTTTTTCGGCCATTTTTAAATACTTGCTTCATTTTCTTATATGAAAAACTTTTATAATATTTAATTCATTTCTCTCACCTAGTAGACCCAACATAAGTTATATTTTATTAATTTCATGTTCTCTCTCATCTAATTCTCTCCTCTATTTTTGCTTGTTACTCCCTCTGTTTTTTATTATTTGCATCAATTTGACCGGCACATTTGCCGAGACGCAACTTTGACCATTAATATCTATAATGGTTAATTAGTAAAAGTTATAACAAAATTATATTTTGAAACTAGACATTATGAAGAATCTAAAAATATATTATATATAACATTTATATATTTTATAGAGATGAAAAAATTAAGTCAACCATGGTATGTAAATAATGCAAAAATCAAAGTGATGCATTTAAAAAAAAAAAAAGGGGAGTACAATTTTTTATTCTTCAACCTACCCCATTACCTCCATATTTTATTACTTTTTTCAATTTCTCCTAAAATTCCGCACATGAAAAATAGAAAAAGTATTTAAAAACGGAGAGAGTTATTAATAAATAAATAAACATATAAAACAATTAATTAAGTAATAGGGGTCACGGTGATGAGCAAATGGGATTATCTTAACGTATATGTAAGTTACTTAAATGAAAAAAATGAGTTACTCTCTTAAATAAGTGTAATTATTCTTTCATTTTATAAGTGTAATTATTGTGATTGTGATTCTATTTTTTCTCCTGAAGTTGGTTTACTTGACTCGTTTGCGAATAAATGTGAGTAATTTTTCTCTCAATCATTCGAATTTGATTATGCTCTGTTTTTCGCGTGTAATTGCTCAATTTTGATTTTTGATTTCATAATTTTGCTAATTGTATGGACTATCACTTATATAATGCTCGATTATAATTTTTGATTTTATTGTTTTGCTAATTGTTATTGCTAATTGTATGCATTATAACCTATATTATGTTCGATTATAATTTTTGATTTCATTGTTATTTATGATATTTTTGATTTATAGTTTTGGTTGTATTGTTGTGATTTTATTATTTTTATTGTAATGTTGTTGTTTAATTGATGTTTTTTCCAGTTTTGTGCATTTTAATGAATAGCTATAGTTTTATAAAATTTTCTATTCAGTTAATTTCATTAGAGTTTTTCGTCGTATTAAACTAATGCTCATGTATTTGATCTTATATGTTCATTTACGTTTACATACGTGTAGTAACTGTAATTCATAATTATCTATGTAATCATAAATGTTCATTTACATGTTTCATTATCATTTTGATAGATGTTCATTTATGTAATGATGAATGATCATTAACAGTTTACATGTGGTTCTTGTACTGTAATTTATAAAATTCATTATTGTAATTGAACATTATTGCTATTGTATGTGTTCATTTGTTACATTTTAATATTGCAATGGAAAAAAAGGATGCTACTGTTTTTGAAAAAGCAACTAGTTCTGAATTTTATGGGAAACAATTTCCTTCTAAAGATGTGGCTTATGAAATTTTTAATGAATATGCATTTAGAAAGGGCTTTGGAATTAGAATTGGAAAAAGTAAGAGGCGAAGAGATGATTCATTCTCTATGAAAAGATTTGTTTGTACAAATGAGGGTTTTAAAGATGATAAGTGTAGGAATAATAGGCTCTATGAGAGACTTGACATAAGGACTGGTTGCTTAGCTTTTGTGCAGTTTAGTATTGACCGATCAGGTGTATATACATGTACAAGACATGAGATGGTCCATAATCATGAAATGATTCCTATTGACAAGAGACATTTTATAAGGTCTCAAAGGGATATTTCTAAGGAACATATTAATTTCATTTCTACACTTAGATTGAGTGGAGTTAAAGTTTCTGATTCTTTGAGAGCTTTGAAGAAGGAGGTTGGAGGGTCTCCTAACATTTGTTTTACAGCTCCTGATGCTTATAATGCTATTTCTGCTGAAAAGAGAGCTAAACTTGAGGGAGGTGACAACAATCAACTAATCAAATTTTTTGCTAAGAGACAAAGTGATAAAGCAGATTTCTATTATGATTTTGAACAAGATGAAAATGGTGCATTAGTTAGTTTCTTTTGGAGAGATGGAAGGATGATGAGAGATTATCATTACTTTGGTGATTTGTTAGTTTTTGATACTATTTATAGGACTAACAAATATGGTATGATTTGTGCTCCATTTGTTGGTATGAATCATCATGCAAATAATGTGATGTTTGGCATGGGATTTATACTTAATGAAAGAACAGAATCATTTGAGTGGTTATTTGATACTTTTCTAACTTCTATGGGACGGAGATGTCCTATTACAATAATGACTGATCAAGCTCAAGCAATTGCAGCTGGTATAAGAAATATTTTCCCCAAAGGTGTTCATCATAGATTATGTGTGTGGCATATTGAACAAAATTCTAAGAAACACATTGGGGCTTTGAGAGCTTTGGATGGTTTCACTGATTTATTTGGTTATTTGCTAAAGTATTGTGAAACTCCACCAGAATTTGAGCATTATTGGAAAAGGTACTTCTGTTATATACTTGTTTAAATTGTTAAATACTTGTTTACACAAAATGAACATTTAGTTATTTATACATGTTTTTTTCTAATGATCATAATTGTTATGCTTAATGATCATGTTTGATTTACAGAATGTTGATGAAATATGACTGTGCAAATGTTGATTGGTTAAATGATTTGTATAAAATTAAAGAGATGTGGTGTCCAGCTTTTTCAAAGAAACATTGGTCAGGAGTTGTGCTTTCATCTCAATGTAGTGAGACAGCTAACAAATTGGTTTCTCAAAGGCTTAACAAGACACAAGGTCTATGTGATTTCTATCAAGTGTTCCTCGATGTGGTTCAAGAGTGGAGAAGCAAAGAAAAAGGGAGAGATTATAATACAATCATAGGTAATCGTCATTTGGTCTTTGCAAATATTGGGATTCTTGTTCATGCTAGATCATTGTATACTATTCAAGCTTATGTGCTTTTTGAGGAAGAGATCATTAAGGGTACTGCTTGTGATCATAAAGATGCTGGTCTGAATTTTCCTGAATATTATTATCATTTGTGGAGACTTGGGAAAGATATAATCAAGCATGAGGTTGTTTTTAATAAAGAAACACATGCAATATGTTTTACATGCATGTTGTTTAGTGAGATGGGTTTGCTTTGTTCTCATGCTCTTCGAATTTATCACATGAATTGTGTTCATAAGATTCCAGATGAGTATATATGTAAGTGGTGGACTAAGGCTGCCATGTGTAGTCATGGCCTTGATGAACCTACAATGAAGTCCAATGTAGTATCCACAAGTGTTTGGAGGACACAAACACTAAGGAAACTTGTTAAGTTGGTAACAAGTTGTCAACACTCTTTGAATGCTAGAGCAGATCGAGGTTGAATGTTATTTCAATCTTTTAAAAGAAAAGATTGAGAGTGTTACAGGTACTATTGATTTTAATGAACCGGTTGAAGGTATTGAAATTGTTGATCATGAAGTTAAGAATCCGCCAAAATCAAGACCTACTGGTGAGAGGAATTATAGGCCTAAGAGTAATTTAGAGAAGGCTTATAATAAAGCCAGGGATCAATGGATGAAGAAAAAGTCAGTATACACTCCTTATAAAAGATCTAAAGGTCAAGCAGTTGTTCAGGTAATAATGAACATTTATGTTTTTATGGTTGATTATTTATGTCCAAGAATTGAACATTTTTGTTTTACCTTAGGAATTGGACGAGAATGGGTGTCTTATATCCTATGCTAATTCTTTTACTGATCCCAATGACTTAATTGTGATTGAAAATCCAAGTGGTCAGGTAAATATAAATTTAATTTCTTTTTTTATTTATTTTTGTTTTTATTGAATTCGGTAATATTTAAAACATTTTTACTTTTAATTTTATTTTCAAGGTTGGTAATAAAAAGTCAGCTATTGTAGAAGATATCCCTTCAGATGATAGTGTTTCAAATGACTTTGAACAGGTATTATGTAAATGATTATGTATGTATTTGTAGTTGTTCATTTTAGTAATTTAAGTTGTGTTTATAATATTTTAGTAATTTTTATAATTTTCATTTTATTATAGGAATATGGAGAAAGTTCTATGCAATCAAACATTACTGTTGATGCAGACATATCCTCTATTGTGAAGGTGAAATATTATTCATCTACCTTTTATTTTTGTATAAGTTCATTAAGGATCTTGAATTTGATCATTAAGTGTTTTGATTTTGATCATCAGGGTAAAACTATGGATGTTGGTCAAGGTGCTACAATTGCTCAAGATGTTGATAATGTTCCAACAAATTCTCAATTGCCACCAAAGAAACCAAGAAATGTACAATTTCCCACAGTTGTGCATGCTCAAACCAATGCTCAAGCTCCTTCTAAAGTTTCTAGAATTTTTCAAAATCCTCCAAAAGCTCCAAGAAATGTTCAAGTTCCTCTTAGTGTTCCAAAGAAAGTTCAAGCTGCCCCTAATGTTCCAAGAAGTACTCAAGGCGGTTCTCGAAATATTCAAGTTGATCCTAGTATTTCAAGAAATGTGCATGATGCTCCTAATGTTCCAAGAAGTACTCAAGGTGGTTCTCCACAGATTTCAACCAAATATGATAGGTTATTAGCGTTTTTTGATACAAGTGTGGCTAAGAGATTGGCTATAAATGGTAAATAAGAGAGTAAATCAATACACAATTATGTTTTGGTGTTTAACTATCAACGTTTTTAATTGTCTAAAGTTGCTCCTAGTTTTTTTTTATTTGGATTTAGTATGTAATCTGAACCTTTTTTGCTTAAAACTATTTTTATATGGTCTATAAATGATTATTAACGCTTTTGGAATTGATCACTTACTGTCGTAAATAGTAAGTAGCTTAACATTTTTATTAGGCTTCAAAAGTGATCATTTATATTTGAAAATGATCAAAATTGGCAAATATATTAGATCATATAAAACTCGCAATTTTAATGTATATATTGGAATAATTATGTAAAACTTAAATATCTGTCAATAAAATTTTGTCTTTACTTGAACAATAAAAAAAACTTATGTCTATAAAAAACATCAAACATGTATGATCATATATTTGTCTATATGTGAACATATTGTATTAAGCTTTTGCAAATCTTCTTGCTGCTCTTCTATTATTCTGTGACTGCCTGTTTCCTTCATTCAACATAAGTTGAGCAGTGTATTGTACTCTGAGCTTTCTGATTTGGTTCACCTGTTTAAGGAAAATATTTAATTATAAACATAAACATCAATTGTGATATAAATGATCATTATGTCTTATAAAGTGATCATGTAGTATATTTTTTTTTTAAATTTTACTTACATTGTTTGCTTTTAAGTCACAAACTCATTCTTCATTTGGATCAGCAGTGAAAGTCTCCATATGTTTCATAATGTATACTCCGCAGTTGGTGTAATCTTCATTGCTCCTCCACTTCATTTTTTTGCAAAACCACCTTATAATTCTCAATAAAATTTGCATCTTCATACCCCAACTTCTTCAAGTATTCTGCATATCCTTTTAACTGCAACATTTATAAAAAAAAAAAAAAAGATTCAAATGATCATTTTAATATTGATCATTTTAAGATTCAATATTGATTATCTTGTATAATGAAAATGATCATTTTAATATCTATTAAACAATATACTTACCACCAATTGGGGTTGGTTTTCGTACTTTGTTGCAATTGTTTGATGTTGTGACAATTTTCTGTTGTTTGTCTCATTGACATGATCAATGCATAGAAGATAGAAATGTACATATATGGCCACTGGAAAAAAATCTATACATAATTGACAATATTATTATATATACACATTATTGTAAATGAACATATTATAAATCCATATTGTTCATCAATACCTGTTGATATCCAACTGCGCTTTTGATTTTGTATATCCTCAATTCATTTATTATTCTTTCTCTGAAGTAGTCAAGTCTAAACTCCATTGTTGATCCTTCAGGACACACTGAATTTGCACGCATAATTTGTTGCAAATAATGGAAAGGATCATTTTAATATTCAATAATGATCATCTAGTATAAGTAAAATGATCATTTTAGTACATCAATGTACATATGTGTAATTTCACTAAAGACTTACATGTGGAAATGTTGAGAAGTATATCTTGTTCTTTGACCTTTTTTGGTTCATAATTGTAGCCCATGAATCAATCACATTGTTAACTACTGTTGTATCTCCTTCAAGAGTTTTCATCTCTCCCCTATTGATCAAATTCAATCCATCATAGAATAGTAGCTCACTGCAAAATTAGCATTTTTTAAATTATATGAGTTTACAATTGACATAATGTTATAATTTTGATGAAGTAAGTGATGTTTACCTTTGATCTTTTTCACTAAAAGCATAGTCTGTTAAAAGTTTGTTCATTGTATCTTCATCTTTGAACAAATCCTTGTACTTGACCATGTATGGAGATCGAAAAGCAAGAGGAACAGTTGGAGTGTCCCTTTGTGGCCTTTTGTATTCATGGACATAGTTTATAGTTAATGTGACCATTTATTAATACAAATATCAACTTTTATATAATGAACAAATATTTATATAATGAACAAATATTAATACCTTATCCCTTTTTCCTTTGCAATCTCAATTTTTTCTTTCTCGGCTTTTCTTGAGTTTTTTCTTTCCAAAGTCTTCTCCCTGTCACTGAATAAATTGTGAATTATGAATAATCATTTATTATACTGATAATGAACATTATTCATCTATTTAAATGAAAAGAACATTTACTTTTTCTCTGTTGTGTGTTTTGCAATTTGAATCTTCTCTGCTTCATCTTTTTTTGAATCCTCCTTTGTGTCACTGAATATAATATATAGTATAAATGACTATTCAGTTTAATTATAAAGAACACGTATATATGGAATGATCATTTACCTTTTCTTGACATTTGAAGCATGTAAATATTTCTTCTAGTCTTCTCTGAAACATTAATCATGGTTAGTAATGAAGAATAATTAAAATAAAAACAACATTATTTTCATTTTTTGAATCATGAACACTTAAAATATTACTAACACATTTAAATTAAAATACATAACTTAAAATGTTCATTCTTACCCTAAAGCAAAATAATCACTTTTGATTTTATACATAACCATAATTGTCCAAAATAATTACATAACCATAATTGTCTAAAATAATTACACTTCCGATTTTATACTACATGTCCATTCAAAATTCCATATTTTCTAGCAACACAGATCTTCAATGTTTACCCTATGCTTCCTCCTTTCTTGTTTGAGTCATCAAACACATCTTCCATACTTGGACATGTTGGGGATTTCAAGATTGTAGAAAAACCTTCAGCAGCTTCCCTGTTTTCAGTTTCCATATCAGTTGGTGTGTTGGGATCATCAACTTTTGAATCAGATGCTGCAAACAAAACACATAAAAAAATTGTTATAACTAGAAATGAACATTGTATTTAATAATATGATCATTTGTTTTTTTATAATTGAACATTGTACCACTCTTTGAAATTCCTTCAACATTTTCTTCTAATGCTGCAGATTTTGAACCTTCACCTTTGTCTAATGCTTTTTGTATTAATTAGCATTAAAACATACATATACTTAGTATCATTAAAGATGAATATTTAGAATCCAAAATGTACATTTTATACTATTTAAGTGAACATTTTACCATTTTTTGAAATTCTTCCATCTTGTGGTTCTAAAGAAGTTGAACCTCCAACTTTTTCTGTTTATTTAAAATATATGAACTTGTTAGTGTAAATGAACATTTATTATTCTGAATTTTTTTTTTTGAACATTTAAAATAAACAAACTTATTATTTTATAAATGAACATTATGCTTTTCATAAATGTACATAGATATTCAGGCTTACTTTGTTCAGGCTTAGAAGGAGCATTTGCATCAGTTGTTGTTGAAGTTGTGGCTGGTTGATCAATCTGTGCTACTGTGTTCAAATAAATTCAAATTTAATGCCTTCATTATATTATATACCTTAATTAAGCATATTCAAATTTAATTATATGTTTTAAGTAAGCATATTTACCATTTGTTGGAGTCGAGGGAGTTAAGTTGCAGCCCAAACTGAATGTCTTCCTTATATCATATTCCTTCTCATTTATTTGTTTCTTTTTTTCTGCCTCACTTGCCTCTATCAGCTCCTTCTCAATTTGTGCAATGGCATTCAAAAAATCCTCTGATCCATATATTTCTTCATCTTGGCTGAGAATTGATTGTTCTCGTGCCATCTTTCCCAACACTTCATCTACCTTCTTCACCAACTGATTTTTAGGGAAGAGTTCTTTTTCCTTAAGCAATTTTGCAGAAAGTTTTGCCAAAGACGCACCAACTTCATTAACCAACGACACAAAATCGTTCATAAAGACCTGTCATTTATAGAACATATAAAGAATCATATAAGACAATATGTTTTTTGATATAGAATGAGCATTTTATTATTTATGAATGATCATTTATGTACCTTAGCATTGTCTTCAGGCTTTTCTTCTATTCTTGGAAGGATTTTTCCATATCCATAGTTCAAATCATTTTCTGTTTTTATTCTTTCAAGTGCCATATCTCTTGTCCAACAAGAAATGATTGGAATTGTTCTTGGTTGTTTTTTGTTCAATCTTTGAACTCTATCAAAGTAGAACAGCTGCACCAAAAGCCGTTATCATAAATGAACAAATAATATATCATAAATGAACAATTGATATAAAAGACTAAAATTTTTGACAAAATAGATATTTAAAATTTTGTTGATGAACATTCTTTGTTATGCAAATGAACATGTTATAATTTACTATTGTTCTTAGTAAACTTACCATCAGAAATTGCAGTGGTCCATTGTAGAATCCTTTTCCTCCACTCTTTCTCCATGTCACATGGAAACTGATGAGAGAGTCAAACACATATTGACACCAATTCAAGTTTTTTATTTTTTCTTTGTCCATCATTGAAAACAGAAACTTGAAATAGCATTAGTTGTTTGAAATACACTTCATCAAACAATTCACAGCAACTACCAAAAAGTTGGTGAGAAAATCTTCTTCTGCTGGCCTTTGGTTTTTGAATTTATCACTCGTATATTGAGCAATAATTTGGTTTACAGAAGGTGTTTTGCCTTGCCATTTTGATCTCCAATTTTTCATGAATAAACCAAATTCTTCACTTGCTCTGTCAGATTTGCCTTCAACAATGGGAATATCTCCCATCGGCAAACCATAAACAATCCTAACATCTTCCACCTCAATCTCAATTTTCTCACCTTTAGGTAACTCAAAACTCAAACTACTCACTTCAAAGCTATCTAAAACCCAATGGCTGAATTGTTTGTCAAGATGAGGAAGTCATATGTCCAACAACGGCCCCAGTCCTATTTCATGCACTAATTGCTTTTGTGTTGTACTCATTTTCTTAACCCAATGCATGAACTTGACATGACCTCCTCTTGTAGTGATTTTTTCTTCCTCCTCATTCTTTTCTTCCTCCTCTTCTTTCTTTTTAACCACTGCAAGTTCAGTTTTCCTCTTCACAACCTTTTTTATTGGTTCCTTCTTATACAGAACCATTCTTTTTTCTTCAGCCTTTGGTTTTTTCAGTTTGGTTTTCTTTTCCTCTACCTCATCCAAATCCTCACTTTCCTCATCTTCTTCTTTTTCAGCAATAAAAGCTAGATCCTCACTGTCTGATCCACTATCAGTATCATCTTGCTCTTCTTCCTCCTCTGATTGTTCTTCAATGATTTTTGTTTTCTTCATAGGGCCTTTGGCTGATGCAGCAGGCCTCTTCTGACCACCTAAAAATTTGATCAATTATAATATGTAAAATGAACATTTACAAGACAATGTAATTGCTAGTTTGTATTTGAACATTTATCTTTATAAATATGTACATTACCTTTTTGTGCTCCTTTTTTTACAATTTTCTTTTCTGCAGGAGCAGAACTTGCAGCAGGGGCATCTTCCTTAATGTCTTCTCCAGAATCATCTTTTTGTTCTTCATCCTCTGATGGTTCATCATAAGGTACTTGATCAATGACTTTTCTTTTCTTTGCAGGGCCTTTGGCAGATGCAGCAGGCCTCTTCTGACCACCTACAGATTTGATCAATTTCAATATGTAAAATAAACATTTTCAGGTTGCTAGTTTGTATTTGAAAATTTATTGTATTAGATATGTACTTTACCTTTTTGGCCTGTTTTCCCTTTTGCAGGAGGAGAACTTGTAGCAGGTTTAACAGCAGCTGCAGCCCTTGAACGTCCTGCTTTTTTTGGTGTTCTCTCAGCAGGTTTCTCTGCAACTGCAGTTGCAGCCCTTGGAAGCCCTGGTTTTTTGGGTGTTGTTGCTGCTGGTTGCTTTTCAGCAATTGCTCCAGCAGCTGTTACTATAGCTGATATGCTAGGCAACTTAATATCTGTTAATAAACATTATTAATATAAATATTCTACATTAATATAGTAATAATATTATATTGAATATGATCATTATTATATTAAAAATTGTACATTTTATTTACCTTGTGTTTTACTACTTGTTCTTGTTGCTGGTGATTGTTCATCTTCTTTTTTCTTCTGGTTCTTTTTTCTTCTGATTTTTCCTTGCAACCATTTTCTTCCTTGGTTGCTTCGAATTTTGTGATGATTCTTCACTCTTTTGAGACAAAGTTGTGTCTTCATTAGGTTTTAAACCTCTCAATATTCTTGCCAATTCCTCATCATTTTTCAATTGTTCTTGTCTTTCTCTTTCCAATTCCAATTCTGTTTCATCCTCAATCTCAATTTCTTCAACACCTATAAATTTAGATCATTTACAGAATGGTAAATGAACATTTTTAATATAAGTGTTATTGATAAAAGGAATTAAACATTTAATTTAACAAATATGTACATTACCTATCTTGAGGCCTGTTTTGGTGCAATGGCAGAACTTACAGCAAGGGCTTTTTCTGCTTCAACAGCAGAAATTACAGGGGATTTTGCTGCATCAACAACATCAGTGGAATTTTCAGCACTTGTAGCTGGGGCCATTTCAGCAGCAGTGGCTTTTCCAGCAGCATTAGCAGTTGTAGCAGGGGCTTTTTTAGCAGCAGTTGCCTTGCCAACAACAACAGTTTTCCTGTTTTTGGTAAGTTTTTTGAGTATTCCCTGAGTTGACACCATAATTTTTTCCCTGACAACATTTGTTGATAATTAATGATCATTAATAATGTAAAAGTGCAATAGAAACAATTAATAAATTATATACGTTCATACTTTCTCATTATGTATGAATGTGTGTTTTCAATTGCAGGTTGGTTCTGTGCTGGAGGTGGATCCCCTCCTGGAGGCTCATCCTCTGCTGGAGGCTCATTATCTGCTGCAGCCTCCACTTCTGGTGCAAGCTGAACCTTTGCTGCACCCTCAACCTCTATTGGGGCTTTCTCAGTTGATTTATTTCTGAAAATTAAAAAATTGAAAATGATTAAAATGTTTATCAACTAATATGAAAATGAACATTAGTTGAATCAAATACCCTGTTTTCACTAATTCTGCTACATCCTTTTCTGGTTGTAGTTGATCATTTTTTCCTTCCTCTTTAGTTGATTTTTCTCTGAGAAGTTTTTGAATGCAAATCATTAGATTATGTATTACAACTAAGAAGTAAATGAACATTAAATACATTGGGGTAGAACATTTAATTTAAAGTAATATACCCTTGATTTGCTGATGCATCATCTGTTGTGGCTTTCTCAGCTGACTCTTTTCTGAAAATTAATCAATTTCAAATGATTAAAAATGTTTATTAACTAATATGAAAATGAACATTATTGGAATGAAATACCATGTATTCACTAATTCTGTTCCATCCTTTTCTGGTTGTAGTTTATCATTTTTTCCTTCCTCTTCAGTTGATTTTTCTTTGAGAAGTTTTTGAATTCAAATCATTATATTATGTATGACAACTAAGAAGGAAATAAACATTAAATACATTGAGGTAGAACATTTAATTTAAAGTAATATACCCTTGATTTGCTGATGCATCATCTATTTTTGAACTTTCCTTCTCTTGTTCACTGAAAATTTTTAAATGTCAATATATAAAAGTATGATTATGTAACAGTATAAAAATAAATTATTGAATTTTTATGAATTATTTATACCTCATTGATTGATTTGTCTCTGGCCTTGATCTTGACATTATAAATTTCACTTTCAACTTTTTTGGTTCACTAAAATTTTACAAATTATTTGAATTATGAGATTAAGTATTGAACTAAATGATTGTACATTAAATATTACATATATGAATATTTGTAAGTACATCAACTTACTTGGGTTGTAGGTTGTCTTCTAATAAATAGGGTTCCCACTTTTTTATAACTTCATTTCTATCCAATTTGTTGTCTATTTCAAAACATTCTTTTCTCTAATGAATTATAGGATAAAGATTGAACATTACATTGTCAAATTGCATCAAGTGTATCACTTTAAATGGTACATCACTACAATGTAAATTTATATTATAAATCATAAAAATTGACATGATGTTGCTATATTAGACAAATGTACAAAATAGTTCATAGAAATGATCAGTTTAGTTGTACCAATGAACATATGTATACACATATATGCACACATATAACATAATACAAATTTTGAACATATAGTGTTTTGTAAATTTTCATTTTACTACGCAGAAGTAGAAAGTATATGTTTTCCACTTGTCATTTTTTGTTCATTTCATAAATGTACAAAATGAAATTTAGAAATGAACAATATATTTGTAATGATAATATATCAGTAAATGTATATAAACAAACATAAATTACATACTATACACATGCTATACAAATTTGAACATATGTATATATATATATGCACACAAATCAATTTGAACATATAGAGTTTTGTATTTGTTCATTTTATAAATGTAAATGTTCATTTTACTATACAGAAGTAGAAAGTATATGTTTTCCACTTGTCATTTTTTGTTCATTTCATAAATGTACAAAATGAAATTTAGAAATGAACAATATATTTGTAATAATTAATATATCAGTAAATGTATATATCAAACATAAATTACATGCTATACAAATTTGAACATATGTATACATATATATGCACAAATATATGCACACAAATCAATTTGAACATATAGTGTTTTGTATTTGTTCATTATACTTCACAGTACTAGGCATTATATTTTTTCCACAATTCGTTGATCTGTATATTTTATATAAGTTTTGGTTGATCATTAAAATCAAAATTATGCTTACATTCAAATTTAAACAGTAACTTGTTTAAATTTTTATCATCGTCTCAGAAATAGAGCAAAATTATGCTTAAATTCAAATTTAAACAGTAACTTGTTTAAATATGATCAAATTTAAATAAAATTATGCTTATACTTCGAAAAAATCAGTAATACTTACTTTGATTGTTCTTGAACTCCAGAATTTTCAATTGTTTTCCTGAAACATCATCGCAAAAAAAAAAAAAAAAAAAAAAAAAAAAAAAAAAAAAAAAAAAACCAAAAAAAAAAAAAAAAAACCAAAAAAATTAGGGTTTCGTTGAAATTTTATAATTTTAACATGCAAATAACTTACTCTTTAGATTTTTGCTTACTACTTGTTGAACTTTGTTGCGATTGTGCAATTTCATCTCTAATGTCGGACATTTTGTACGATTATATTCACTAATTTTTGCAGTTTTGTAGCGAAAATGGAGAGAAATGATGAGAGAGAAAATGAAAGAAGATGAAGAGTGAGAAAATGGAGAGAGAAAGTGAGGGAGTAAATTATTATTTGTTTTCAAATTTTTTTTTTTTTAATATATATATATATGGGTGGGGTAGTGGAAGTTACTGGCAGTTTATTTGGGGAGTGTGGGGACGAGGCCACGTGGGGTAGGGAGTGGGGTAGGAAGTAGGGAGTGGGGTAGGGGGTAGGGAGTGAAACGATGTGTTTCATTGGGGGTGTAGGTTAAGTTGGCTACACTACAGTCTAGCCATAAATAATTAGAGTTGATTCAAGTCCCCCCTTTAGCCCACGGTTTGTTTCCCGTAGTTTATTTTGTTTTTTTATTTGGGGTCTTACCCCTTGTGAGCCCAAAAAAAAAACCTTATACATTTAAATGAAGATTAACTCTTATAAACTAATGTAGTCACACCGTGTGGCTAGCCACATACAATACTTACCCATACAGACTATATAATACTGTACGATAAAACAACAACAAAAAAAAAATAATCTTTTTATCTCGAAGAAAATTGTAATATGAACAAAATTAATTTTTTTTTAAAAGACTATCACTTACTTACGGTGTATCATTAACAATCTTTCCTAAAAAATTATCATGCCTAACTATTTCGTAAAGTATTCTTTGTAAAGGAATAAAATTTTAACATAAGTGAAAACAATCTTTGGTAACCTTCATGAAATATTTTAAATTGATTTGCTGACTTGTTAAATTAGGTAGGAATTTTAAATCTTATACATGCCAATGAACCCAAATTAACAATTTATTATGAATAAATAAATAATTAAATAAATTGATAATGAATTTTAATGGGTCAATGACTTTTAAGTTACTGATGGACTATTGCAACTTCTAAGGTGGGCAATCTCGTTATTATCATACAATGAGACGGAAACTGTCACTTACACTTCCAATATATTTCAAAAAAAAAAAAAAAAAAAAAAAAAAAAAAAAAAAAAAAAAAAAAGGAAGGAAAGGTGTGATACACATGTTGGCCACGGGCAATAGTGGGGAGCAAAATAAGCAAAATAAGTCCATACCCCTTTGTTCTAAAATAAGTCATACAAAGTTTATGCTTTCTTTAAAAAAAAAAAAAGTAATAATAAGAAAAATTTTAAATTACCATCCAAAATGTAACCATTTTTGAATTAGCCACCCATTTAATATTTTATTTTAAATTACCACCCTTTAAATTAAATTAATGCTCAGATTACCACTCATTTTAAAAATTCGGTGAATTTTCCGTCTGTGGGCCCCACCTAACTAACTTCCCTCCTTAATTTTCTTTTTTTTCTCGATTTAATCTTCTCACCGATATATTTCACTCAACCTATCATCAATTCCTTCATTGAATTCAACACACCAATTTAATTTCATTTCTAAACCCCCAAATTTTTCAACTTCAAATAAAAAACCAACATATCACCATTAGACTGTCACCCTTCTCATTCATTTTCTCTCTCCTCCCCTCACTACTAAAAACCTTCCTTCTTCTTCTGCAGCACCGAACCTCTCAACCCATTACAACAACAACTCAACATACCAACAACTCTGCAACACTGAACCCCTCACCCCAGCCAATACCGACCTCTGATTCCACTTCATCTGTAGCCGCAAACAGCCATGCAACGACTCGCATCCCCCTCTCCAACCGTATCAGCAGCCCACAAAAAGGAGCTAATTGCAGCAGCTAAGCACCGGCAAGAGTGAATCGCAGTCGCCGCAACTTTCAATTTCAGCCCCAATTCGATTTGAATTCAAAGCGGGCGCCCCCTAATTAAGAAGCGGGCGCTCCAATTTTCATCTAATTTCATCTAAGAGGCAGAATGTTTAGAGCGCTCTGAAATCCCAAGATTCCATGAACCCTAATTCCCAAATCTACCTATTTACCCCATTTATAGTGAAATTTGGTAGAATTTGGTGATGGAAATGTGAATTGAAGTTAGGAGCTAGAGCGTTTTTAAAGAGAAAAATCGGGAAAAAAATCAATTAAAAGGGTTAAATTAAGCGTTAGGTAGGGCCCACAGACGAAAAATCCACCAGATTTTTTAAATGGGTGGTAATGTGAGCATTTATTTAATTTAAGAGGTGGTAGTTTAAAATAAAAAATTAAACGGGTGGTTAGTTCGAAAATAGTTACATTTTTTGTGGTAATTTAAAAAATTTCCTAATAATAATAAGTCAAACAAATACTTTCTTACACCCAAAAAAAAAAAAAAAAAAAAAAAAAAAAAAAAAAAAAAAAAACCCTTCTATAATCAAAATAATTAATAGAACCAATTCCTTTAATAATCCAATTCCTTACCCAAGTGTGCACACCCCCCAAGCTAGTCTCCTTATATTACAAGGCTATTCTTGAGGAAAGACCCGGTCATACAAAGTCCAAGGCCTTATCAAACCAAATCCGCAGAGTGGGATTACTTACATGCTTGTAAAGCTTTAATTCAATAATTCCTCCTTAAATAAAATCAACCTTTATAATAGGTTAAATCAAACCCCTTTTTATTCAATTCTATCATGCTTTCAAAATCAACCTTTTAATAAATACTTGAGAATAAAATCTTATATTAATGGCTTTTCAAAATCAATAATTCTTCCTTTGAAAACCCTTTTATTTAATTCAACAAATTTTTCAAATCAATTCCTTTATTTATACATGATAAACAATTCAAACCATTCAAAACACGATTTAAAACTCAATCATTCAAAGTACTTTTATTAAAACAAATATTAAAATCAATACCTCCAAACATAATTTATTTCATAAATCATAATTCAAATCAATTTAATTCAATCCTCATAAAATCATTCAAAACATGTTATTCAAACCAATCACTTTCAAAGGTATCTAGCCACCTAAACGTACCTTGATTCCGAATATCAATCAACACTTCGCACTTTCAAAGTTTAATCACGAATACACCTTGCAAATAACATAACCATAAGGTTATCACAACATAAACTCAACTCTAATTGCATGGACCAAAAAATTCTTTTAAAATAATACTTTAATATAAAATTATAGCTTTGAAATAGGTATTTGTATTTTAGAAAACTAAACATGAAGAAGATAAAAGAATAGGATTAAAGAGAATTGAATTTTTGTTGGAAAGAATAGGCAGAACTTGCATAGGCCATAACTCCTTCAATATAACTCAGAATTGGGTGATTCTTGACGCTAACCTCATGGATTTTTTGAGCGGAACAATCTTTTGTGAAACATCAATACCCCAAAAACTGACCAGAAGTGCCCGAAAACTGACTTCAAAGGTATACGGGATAATATTTGTATGAAAGAGGAGAAGAAAAGTATGAAAAGGTTTAGGGAAAAGAAGAATAAGAGAGAAGAAGAGGATTGAGTTTTGGTGTGAAGAATATGAGAGGTATGAAGGGGGTATTTATAGGCTCATGAATGAAAGAATTATGGTAGGAGAATGTAGAAAGAATTATGGTAAAAACAATTAAGGAAATTACTTGGAGAAGAGAGTTAAAGAATTATGGAGAACTTAATATTAAAGTGACTAAGAATAAAAAATGTAAGGAAGGTGTGTTGTCATGAAATATAATATGACAAAAGAGATTACTTGAAGAATAATCAAGGAAGATATAAGGTAAGAAAATAAGATGATCAAATCTTTGTGAGATGGAAAATAGGAATTGTATAAATAAGGAATTTGAGGAAGATAATTAAAATACAAAACTAACAAAATAATTAACCCAAAATTAGCATATGGTAGCCCGAAAATATTGAGCACATCTATGCTCATATTTTCGGACCTCCACTTATAGTTTTAGGGAAATATTTGCTAGATTTTAAGGATGAAAAATGATTGTGTAAATAATATATTTTGTATTATTAATTAGGAAACTACCAATTATTCACTATTTAATTTCACTAAGAAAATAAGATTTTCTTTACCAAGAAAATCCGAAAATTCCTAGTTAATTATTTAGGAAATTCGGCTCTCTTAAAATATAATTTTCTTTTAAATAAAATATCCGAGATATATATAAACAATCTAGTTTTTAAATAAAATAAATGGATAATAAATCTTATCCAAAATTCAATGTAATAATTGAGTTTTAAAATACTTTTGGCGCCAAAATTCAAATATCATTTTGGCTCTAAAATTCAAATAGTAAAATAAATTACTAAAATACCCTTTTTAAGAGAATATTAATTAATTAATTAATTAAAAAATACTTTTCAAAAATATGGGGTATTACAGTCTACCCCCCTTAAAAGAAGTTTCGTCCCAAAACTTAGCCAAAATAAAAAGAAATCGATTTTAAATTCTTAGACTCATGCACATCCTAACGAGACTTAAAATCATAACTAACTCAAGAAAGACTCATAATTACTCATAAATGACTCAAAAAGCAAACGCGCGAAACTCTATCACCCTCTACCCCCCTTAAAAGGAGTTACGCCCCCGTAACTCGACCTACACATTTACTCATTAAATCAACGCTTTTTCAGCAATCATCAATCAAAGTAAGGAAAACTAGCAAGTTTCAAACATCCAAAAGAGCTTAGGTTTTAAAATGATTTGTTTATAAAATTAGTGGGAAAACTCGTAAAATACTTTTATGGGCCATTCGAAAAATTTAAAGTACTATATTTGGAGAAATTGTTGAAAACATGTAAAAGTCTCATACATATTTAATTAAAAGGTATGAATTGAAATCAAAATATTTAATAAAAGATTTTAAAAGATCTATGAAAGTTTTTAATCTAAACAATTAAAAAAAAAAACAAGGAATATAAAACTTTTTCTCTCTCTTTTTTTTTTTTTTGAAAATATATTTGAAATTCATTTTGCATACTTGTAAAATACTTGTTTAAAGTCATATTTTCTTTCATAAAGAAACTCTATAATTACAAAAATCACATATTCAACTTCATAGCAAAGACTGTCATAGGTATCAAACATAAAGGAACACATCTTTTCTTGACCTTCTCATCGCTCGTAAATTAGTAACTTGTCTCAGGGTATCTTCCAAAAGTATTTACGATTTTCCCAATAATTGATGATAAATCTGGTAATACAACCTTAAATCGTAATCATTAACTCTTGGTCACTTCGAATAAAACATTAAAAAATTCAATCATCTTTCTCATAACTTCAAATTCCTCAATCTGGTTGTTATAATCCATAACTCATCTTTAAGGCAATTCATTAATAACTCAATGCAATAATTGATTATTCCATCATCAATAGCTTCTCTATATCAATTAACTTTGTCGTCAATCGCTTAGAGTAAAATCCTTTAAGTAACCATCCAAACAATCATTTCCTAGCTAACTTCATTAAATCCCTTCACATGGTACTATTTCTTCAAAATAAACTTCAATTTCAAACAAATCTCTTTATTTCAAATACTATTTCTTATTCATCCTTTCACTTCAATGGACTCAAATTCTCTAACTTTTGTATTAACTTTCTTCAAAAATTCAATCATCAAAAATTTTGCTTTAAATTAAATAATCATCACAATACTCATCCTTGCAATATGGATACTTTAATTTCTACCTTTAAATACAAACGATCATGAATTAATGCTAATATCCAATTCATATCTCCCAAATATACATACCTTACTCCAACACTTATATAGAACTAATTCAAATCATCATTACCACAAATAATATTTCCTTGCTCAACATAAATCATATTCCAAAATTTATTAAAAACTTGATAACACAAATCCTCCAAATATTCATGAAAACAATTCAAAATAACTCCTCATTTATCCCATGGTAATCATCAAATCCTTTAATCTCGAAATAACAACTCAACCATATTGATCACATGTAAAACTCGTATGATCTAAATACTTGCCACATATCACATAGTTAATTATACAATATTAGGTCAAAGAGATTAGTCAAGAGAATGTATCCAACTTAAAAATTCACGTTCAAATGGACAAACCAATACAACATATTGAAATTTACAACAAATATCAATCATCCCATAATACGATTTTTAATGAAAGAAATGTTTCACAAGATCACACATTTATTTCCATGTAAGGAAATTGTTTACCAATTTCAACATTATGAACACTCATTAAATAATTCTCATTCCACCAATTAATAATCTTGAAATGCGTATATTCTGTCATATAAACCATGTAAATATTACTATATATACACACAATCTCATGATTTGCACATGAAAATAATTATTTCCAATTTCCACTTGATATAAGCAAATATGTATCTTCCACCTTGGAATTAAAATTCCGTAAAACTTCAACATGCACTCAAAATTCGAACAATTATGTTTCTCACGAAAACTTCGCATGAACCTTGAAAATTCAAAGCTATCATAATTCAACTTTTATTAATGAGAGTCGCATAGAAGGATTCAAAAAGCTTGAACGCATTAAAATTCTAAAAACATAGAGAACATATCAAGTTATTCAGAGCTTTCACGGTCACAATTATTCATTACGAAAACACGCCCCTTAGGAACATCCTTAGGAACACCCCCTTAGGAACATGCTCTCCATTGCTACTGGTTCCAACTTATGGTCCACTAGACTGAGATGGTTTAAATGGGTTCTTACTTTCTTGAACTTCCCCTGCCTTGACATCAGATTCCTTCTTGAAGCATCATATTCATGGTGTCCTAGCTTTTGACAATAATAACAAGTCACTAGGTTACCTTCACAATCTTTCCCAAGGTGGTTTTTCTCACACCTTCTACAAAAATACAATCTCTTGGGTTTCTCACTATTTCCCTGATCCCCATTTCCTCGAACATTGGTTTCTTGTCCATCATTTTCCTTCCTAAAGTTCCCTTTATTCCCCTTTCTTCCATTAAAACCTCCATTCCCTATAAAATTCCCATTTGGATTGTGTTTCACCTCCGTGAATAGTCTCGAAACTCTTTCTTTTCTCTCCCCTAGGCTCTTGAACTCCCTTCCCTTGATTCTGTACAGGTGGGCTGTACGGCCATATACTTCATCTAGGGTCTCAAAAGTAACTCCCCTTAGCTTCCCTTGGAGGGTCAAGGTTAGGCCTTGCTCAAATCTCTGAGTTTTGATGGCTTCAGTTGGGACAACTTCGGGTAAAAATCTCATCAACTCAATGAAATTGTTGTAGTACTCACTGATAGTCATGTTCCCCATTCTCAGGTTGGTAAACTCCATACACTTCTGCTTTCTCAGGTAGGAAGGGTAAAACTTCTCCCTCAAGACTTCCTTAACTTATCTTACCCAAAGTTAGGCCTCTTCAATAACTCATCCTTCCTTTGGGTCAACCACAAGTTAGCTTCCTCCCTTAGATAATAAGCACCATTATTCACTCTCAACACACTTGGGCAATTGATGGAGTCAAACAGCTTGTCAAACTCCCTGATCCAGTTTTCAAGACTGGCTGGGTCCTCCTTTCCCAAGTACACAGGTGGTTTAGCTACGGCTATCCTTTTAAAGGTTTCACTGTAAGAATTCGAGTTATAATGACGGTTTCCTTGGTTCACCACTTGCGTGATGTTTTCAGCTATGTTGGTTAACTTTCTAAGGACCTTGCCTACTTTGGAACCAGATTGCTTATTTCCTGTTCTTAAAGACAAAGTTCCTGGTTATTCATACCATTCTTGAAAATTAAAAGGAATACACCATGAAAACACTTAATTCATTCCAAAATATAGAAAAATCGAGCAATAATCACTTCACTTACGACATTTATTGAAAACATATAAAAGTAATTCAACCACTTAATCAGAATTCTCATAATCAAAGTCTTTATTGGAAAGATTATAATCTGGATCATCAAAGTTTTCATTACCATCCACTCGATAAACTTCAATAACTGGGCCAAGTGTAGTAGGATTTTTAGTTGGGTAAATTGGGTTGTAATCACTGTAATTTGGAGTATGGCTTGAGCTTTGAATTGGGTTATAAATTGGGCTATAGTGTGGGCTAGCAAATCCACAAATCGGGTTAGAAGAAATAACATTGGACCTTTGGATCGGAGAAGGTGGATGATTCTTTAGGCTTGGTAATCTTTTACATGAATATGAAGCATCATGAACTTTGGGCCTTATGTAATGTGAAAATTGGCTTTTAGGCTTGGACGTCTACATGAGGTAGTAGTCTCATAACTTGGAGTAGAAGAAGGAGAAGGATAATTCTTATGCCTATCAAAAGGTGGTATGGATTCATCAATGGAGGAAACAAACTCCTTGTGAAGTCTTGGATAAACAAAAGAGTAGATGAAAGTTCAAGTAATGAAGTTGGTCAAATTCTTTCAAGGTTTGGTTCTCCCCGACTTTGGTGGTTCCACAACTCTCCTCCTAGAGTCCTAAGTTCATAGTAAAATTTAAGGTAGTACAAATCACTTTTGAATCGAGTCAAGGTTGCTAGCCGCTTTCCCTCATGATGGTGCTTCTTATTCTCAAAGAAAGGTTTATACTTTATAGCTTTAGGTAAATGGGTTAGAGATAATAGAATTAGCCATGGCGGTTGAGTAAACACTTCAAGGTCAAACTTATCATAAAGAGGTAGAAAAATGGTGGTTAATTTAGTCATAAAATCATAAACATGTACTAATCCCTTCACCTTTCAAATAATAAATATTAAAGAACCTACTTCTTTACTTCATCCAACATCTATTTAAACATATAAATAAATTAATTCAGTAAACACATTAATGTTATTCCACATAAGCTATTCAAATCAAAACTCAATAAATTCCTTGTATATGAAATAATACGTATAAATCAACAAATATAACTTAAGATGACTCAACTACGAGCATCAAAAACCATAATTTTCGAACCTCCCATCACCTTTCAAATAATACAAATCAAATAATTTATTCCTCATATCATCAATCATTTAAATCATCAATTCAATGGTATTTCACATAAGCAACTCAACTCATAAATTCCCTATGCACTAAGCAATTTATAACTCAATAATAAACCAAGCATACTCAAGATCACCCAACCATGGGTAATAACTCAAAAAAAAAAAAAAAAATTCGGACCTTATGACCATACTCTAAGGTGTTTTAACACCAACTCTAATGCACACATAATCACACAACTCAAGTTTCAAATAGTTTCAATTCTTTTTGTTTTCGAAAATAATAATATTGTACTTGAGTCATGATATAGGAAAGTCGAGCCCGCGTCTCCCAGGAAAATTACCTACAGTGCGAGGCGAGCCTTTCCTAGACAGAGAGGCGTGCCCATTATATGCCTCCGTAGAGAACTCGAGAATCCCTTTTCCATTCATCTTTTCACAAACAGAAAAATAATTGTATATAAAAAATAAAGCTTTTGACTTTCAGACAAAAATGCGAAACTCTATCTATCCTATATGCCCTCTTAAGTCTACCCACAATTTTTATTTTATTCCCAATTTTAATCTTTTTAGGACCGAGAAAATCTGATACCACTTTGTAACACCCCCAAATCTCCCTCTACGAAAATACTAGTATAATACATATAATTATACCATAGAGATAGACTTAGGAGTGTTATCGCCGCGTGATTATGCAAGCTAAGGCTACTCAAGATACTTAATTCAATAACAATACTTGCAGCGGAAAATCAACTTTTTTTTTATTAATACTTATAAAAATAGTAACATTGTTATGAGTACTCAAAATAAAGACGAGACCAACATTCCTATACTAGGTGAAGCAAATCTCGTGAATCCCATTTGCACATTCATGACTTCACTAGAAAATAGTCAACACTGCTTACTATTACGGTAAACAGGGCGAACCAAAACAAATAGGAAATACGGATTAGCAAAATATGCTAAGTACGAGAACTGTAGATAATGTAAACTCAATTTATTTGCAAACATGCTTTCAAAATCAATTCCAATAATTAATCCAATAATTCCAAAATTCATGATTTGAAACCAATACCAATAATCCGATATTTCAATAGAACAAATAATAAAACCAATTCCTCTTTTAAAACCAATTCCTCACCCAAGTGTGCACACCCCCCAAGCTAGTCTCCTTATATTACAAGGCTATTCTTAAGGAAAGACCTGGTCATACAAAGTCCAAGGCCTTATCAAACCAAATCCGCATAGTGGGATTACTAACATGCTTGAAAAGCTTTAATTCAATAATAATCCAATAATTCATCCTTAAATAAAATAAACCTTTATAATAGGTTAAATCAAAACTCCTTTTTAGCCAATTAAATCATGCTCTCAAAATCAACTTTTTAATAAATACTTGAGGATAAAATCTCATATTAATAACTGTACTTTTCAAAATCAATAACTCTTCCTTTGAAAACCCTTTTATTTAATTCAACAAACTTTTCAAATCAATTCCTTTATTTAAACATGATAAGTAATTCAAACCATTCAAAACACGATTCAAAATTCATTCATTCAAAATACTTTTATTAAAACAAATATTAAAATCAATACCTCCAAACATAATTTATTTCATAAATCATAATTCAAAACAATTTAATTCAATTATCATAAAATCATTCAAAACATGTTATTCAAACCAATCACTTTCAAAGGTATTTAGCCACCTAAACGTACCTTGATTCCGAATATTAATTAACACTTTGCACTTTCAAAGTTCAATCATGAATACACCTTGCAAATAACATAACCATAAGGTTATCACAACATAAACTCAAATATAATGTGCATGGAATATAAAATTCTTTTAAAATAATAATTTAATATAAAATTATAGCTTTGAAATAGGTATTTGTATTTTAGAAACTAACCATGAAGAAGATAAAGGAATAGGATTAAAGAGGATTGAATTTTCGTTGGAAAGAATAGGCAGAACTTGCAGAGGCCATAACTCCTTCAATATAACTCCAAATCGGGTGATTCTTAAGCCTAACCTCAAGGATTTTTTGAGAGGAACAATCTTCCGTGAAACATCAATACCCTAAAAACTGATCAGAAGTGCCCGAAAACTGACTTCAAAGGTATACGGGATAATATTTGTATGAAAGAGGAGAAGAAAAGTATGAAAAGGTTTAGGGAAAAGAAGAATAAGAGAGAAGAAGAGAATTGAGTTTTGGTGTGAAGAATATGAGAGGTATGAAGGGGGTATTTATAGGCTCATGAATGAAAGAATTATGGTTGGAGAATGTAAAAAGAATTATGGTAAAAATAATTAAGGACATTACTTGGAGAAGAGAGTTAAAGAATTATGGAAAATTTAATATTAAAGTGACTAAGAATAATTAATTCAAGGAAGGTGTGTTGTCATGAAATATAATTTGGCAAAAGAGATTACTTGAAGAATAATCAAGGAAGATATAAGGTAGGAAAATAAGATGATCAAATATTTAGGAGATGGAGAAATAAAATTAAGGAAAATAAGAGATTTTAAGGAGATAATTAAAAATACAATTTACCAAAATAAATCACCCAAAAATCCATCATGGTGGCCGAAAATTTGAGCTTTTCTAAGCTCATATTTTTGGACCTCCTTTTAGATATTTAGGGAATTAATTTTCTAGTTTTAAGGAATAAAAAAATAATTGTGCAAATAATATTTATTGTATAAAATAATTTATTAATAAAATACCAATTATTCACCAAATAAATTAACCTAGAAAATCAGATTTTCCACACTAGGAAAATCCGAAAATCTTAATCAATAATTAGGAATTTTCGAACCTTATTAATTAAATAATAAAATATAGTTTTTATTTTAATTAAAATATCCAAACTATATAAATAATCCGGTTTTTAAAATAAAGTAAATGGATAATAATCTTATCCAAAATATGAAAATAGTAATTAGGTTTTCAAAATACTTTTGGCGCCAAAATTCAATTATCATTTTGACTCCAAAATTCAAATAGTAATTTAAATTACTAAAATACCCTTTTTAATAATAAATTAATTAATTAGAAAAATAAGTATCAAAATACAGGGTATTACAGTCTACCCCCCTTAAAAGAAGTTTCGACCCAAAACTTAGCCAAAAGAGAAACGAAAATCATTTTAAATTTTTGGTTCATGCACATCCTTACTTGACTCAAGACTCCAACCAAACTCAAGAAAGAATCAAAATTACTCAAAAATAACTCGAAAAGAAAATGCGCGAAACTCTATCGCCCTCTACCCCCCTTAAAAGGATTTACGTCCCCGTAACTCGACCAACACATTAATTCATTAAATCAACTATATTAACACTTTATCGACAATCATCAAGCAAAGTTAGGAAAACCGGCAAGTTTCAAACATCCAAAAGAGCTTAGGTTTTTAAATGATTTATTTAAAAAAGTAGTGAGAAAACTCGTAAAATATTTTTCTATGAGTCACTCGAAAAATTTAAAATACTTACATTAGGAGAACTCGTTGAAAACACTGTAAAAGTCTCATATATATTTAATTATAAGGTATGAACTGAAATCAAAATATTTAATAAAATATTTTAAAAGATCTATGAAAGTTTTCAAACTAACAATCTTTTTTTTTTTTTTAAAAAAAAACAAGGAATACAAAACTTTATTTTAAAATTATAATTGAAAATTCATTTTGCATACTTGTAAAATACTTGTTAAAGTCATATTTTTTCACAAGGAAACTCTATAACTACAATAATCACATATTCAACTTCATAGCAAAGGCACTCATAGATACCAAGCATGAAGGAACACATCTTATCTTAACCTTCTTATCACTCATAGATTAGTAACTTGTCTCAGGGTATCTTCCAAAAGTATGGACATATTTTCTCACAAATTCATGAATCCTGGTAATCCAACCTTAAATCGTAATCATTAATTCTTGGTCACTTCAAATAATACTTCGCCTCAAAAACTCGATCAACTTTTCTCATAACTTCAAATTCCTCTATTTGGTTGTTACAATCCATAACTTATCTTTAAGGCAATTCATTAATAACTCAATGAAATCATTGATTATTCCATTATTAATAACTTCTCTATATCAATTAACTTTGTCTTCAATTCCTTAGAGTAAAATATTTAAGAAACCATCCGAACAATCATTTTCCTAGCTAACTTTATTAAATCCCTTTACATGGTACTATTTCTTCAAAATAACTTCTCTTTAATACAAATACCTTTATCTCGAATACCTTATTTCACTTGAATTGACTCAAAATCCTCTAACTTTTGTATTAAGTTTCTTCAAAGATTCAATCATCAATAATTTTGCTTTAAATAATCATCACAATACTCATCCTCGGAATATGGATACTTTCCACCTCTAGATACAAACGATCACAAATTAACGCTAATCTCATATTAAAATTCATATATCCAAAAATACATGCCTTACTCCAACACTTATATAAAACCAATTACCACAAATAATATTTCCATGCTCAACATAAATCAGATTCCAAAAATTAGTAAAGACTTGATAACACAAATCCTCCAAATATTCATAGTTATGACCTTTAACAATCCAAAAAAAAAAACTCATTTATCACATGGTAATCATCAAATCCTTTAATCTCAAATAACAACTCAACCACGTGTAAACTTCGTATGATCCAAATACTTGCCACATATCACATAGTTAATCATATGATATTAGGTTAAAGAGATTAGTCAAGATCACATAATATTTATTTCCATGTAAGGAAATTGTTTACCAATTTTAACATTATGAACAATCATTAAATAATTCTCATTCCACCAATTAATAATCTTGAAATGCATACATTCCATCATATAAACCATGTGAATATTATATATACACAATCTCATGACTTGCACATGAAAATAATTATTTCCAATTTCCACTTGATTTAAACAAATATGTATCTTCCACCTTGGAATTAAAATTCCGTAAAACTTCAACATGTACTCAGAATTCGAACAATTATGTTTCTCATGAAAACTTCACATGAACCTTGAAAATTCAAATGCTATCATAATTCAACTTTTATTAATGAGAGTTGCATAGAAGGATTCAAAAAGCTTGAACGCATTAAAATTCTAAAAACATAGAGAACGTATCAAATTATTTAGAGCTTTCACGTTCACAATTATTCATTACGAAAATACGCCTATAGGGAATATTTCAAGCCATTAACCCCAAGCTTGAACCCCACTGTGATCATACACTTAAGCATGGTGGCGTCCAAAGGGAAAGAAGCTAGAGCAAAAGAGTCGCCAACAAGTTTTAGGAACTTGTAAACCGTTCACAAGGTGAAGATTACACCCCTTAACGATCCAGGAGATCGTCAACTCCAAAAGGTCTTGAACCAAATAGGGTTAGGGGATGAAGGTACAAATCCAACCTAAAAGAGATTGAACCTGCCCTAAATAGGCCTCTACTTCATTCTTCTCGTATTCATGTGCGCTTTCTGACTAACATGCAATTAATAGGTTAACCCTAAACCTGTTTATCTATGTTGGTTGAATTTAATTCACAAGAAAACTATTATTGGCGATCACTTGAATTATAATCATATTAGCCTTAAACAAGATTCTTAATTATCTTATTAAGCGTGATTACAAGTACAAATTCCCTTTAAATATGCATAAAAGGCGTGATCAAGCAATAATAATAATAAGCATCAAGCAACATGATAATCATAATAATCATAACAATTATAATCATGTTAATAATAACAATAATAATAACCATAATTACCATAATCATGTTAAAGCATAATATTAATAGCAAGATCCTAGGCATGATACTAACAAGATTAATAACAAATCCTAGCATGTCACTAAACAATAAAGATCAAAGCTTTAACCCTAACATGGTACTAACATGATATTGATATGATATTAGAAAGCATAGGAAGCACCCTAAACATGATACTAGAAAGCAATAAAGACATCTTAACATGATACTAGGAATCAAACAAATTTAAACATGCTTTCTACAAGAATAGAGCAACAAGATTACATACTTTGGTGCCTCGTATCTCTTTCTAATAACAAAATACACGCGTTAGTAACTTCAAGGAAAATATAAAATCAAACAATTAAATTAAATAATTGAAATAGAGATTAGGGACCAAACCCTCAGAAATTATAACCTTTCACGTCTAGGGCGAAGGCAACTTCGAACTCGGCTAGGTGTTTCTAGATCTCGTGAATGCGGAATTTTGTTTATGAAAAGCTAGAGAGAGTTTAGAGAGAGATGATTGATTGAAGATGATGATTGAGAATTGATGATTGTTGATGAATAAAAAAGGAGGTTCAGGACCCTATTTATAAGAAAACAGTCCGGAAATAGGTAGAATTTGATAAGGAATAAAACTCCACTCTGTCGCTGCAAAACCGACTTTGTGTCGCGTGGCGACTGGCCTGTCGTTTGGCGACAGCCTGGATTTCTACGCGCTTTCAACACGGAGTCCACATATGAATCAAAATTGATTTGTAAAGTCCGTATGAAAATCGAAATCGTATTTTTCATAAAATAATATTTTATTCCAAATAAAACTTATCAAAATCTAATTATTAATTCTAATTCTATTAAGACTAAAGAGAACCTTCTAGAGAATTCTAGAAGACTATAATTAATTCTAATAACTTTAGGAATAATAATTAACATTGGGCCCTCCCCTAGATCATTAGGCTGCATGTAAAGATCAAACCGGGCCTAGTTTAGTGTTTTGGCCATAACTTCCTCATTGTTCATCGAAATTGGGCTTATAATATATCGTTGGAAAGCTCTTTGCAAGCCCCATCCAACTACACTATTATTGGACCCTTGTTGTGGACCAAAATAAACTATATTGTCTGTTTTCATAAAATAGAGTTGTTTTTCGAAAATAGAAAGAAAGAATTTTTTAATAAAAACCAACCGCAACACTTGACCTTTCACACTTTCACCTTATTCGATAATCAGACGCAAAAGGTATTCATCACTGGGTTTGGTTTTGGGGAGACACATTTGGGTGTCTACAACGCCCCTTAGGGAAATCCTATCCATTGCTACTGGTTCCAACTTATGGTCCACTAGACAGAGATGGTTTGAATGGGTTCTTACTTTCTTGAACTTCCCCTGCCTTGACATCAGATTCCTTCTTGAAGCACTCATATTCACGGTGTCCTAGCTTTTGACAATAATGACAAGTTACTAGGTTACCTTCACAATCTTTCCCAGGGTGGTTCTTCCCACACCTTCTACAAAAATACAGTATCTTGGGTTTCTCACTATTTCCCTGATCCCCATTTCCTCGAACATTGGTTTCTTGTCCATCATTTCCCTTTCCAAAGTTCCATTTATTCTCCTTTCTTCCATTAAAACCTCCATTCCCTTGATAATTCCCATTTGGCTTGTGTTTCTTTTCACCTCCGTGAACAGACTCAGAACTCTTTCTTTTCTCTCCCCTAGGGCTCTCAATCTCCCTTCCCTTGATTCTGTACAGGTGGGCTGCATGGCCATAGACTTCATCTAGGGTTTCAAAAGTAACTCCCCCTAGCTTCCCTTGGAGGGTCAAGGTTAGGCCTTGCTCAAATCTCTAAGCTTTGATGGTTTCAGTTGGGACAACTTCAGGTAAAAATCTCATCAACTCAATGAACTTGTTGTAGTACTCACTGATAGTTATGTTCCCCATTATTAGGTTGGTAAACTCCATACACTTCTTCTTTCTCAGGTAGGAAGGGTAAAACTTCTCCCTCAAGGCTTCCTTAAACTCATCCCACTCAAAGTTAGGCTCTTCAACAACTTGTAGGCGTCGTTTGAAGTGCGCTTATGTTCAAAGCATATGTGAATATTCTTGGCACTCATAGGAAGTGAGAATTGACGTATACGATTAGGGACAAATAAAGTAGGGAGCGTCCAACAAGTTTTTAAGGAACTTGTAAACCGTTCATGGATCATAAAAGGCAACCACGAATAAAGGGACAACGATAGGCAACAATGATTGACCCGTGAAGGTTAGACCCCATTCATAATCTATGAGATTACTATCTCCAGATGGTTCGGAACCACGAAAGTAGGATCGGGGATGATGGTATGAAGTGAGTCATGGAGTCACATTCGCCCGTATTGGCCTCTAATCGATTCTTATAGTGAAAAGTGATTCCTGCGATCTCAAGGGCATGCATACAAACAAAATATTCAATCCGCTCCAAACTATTATTATGCTAAATTGGTTGAATATTAATGCAACACATAATTCTAAAATATTTGTGATCACTTGATTAAACAACAAGATTAAAAAGGAACCTAAACCGGTCGTCCAAATTATCTTATTAGGTGTGATTTTCGATTACTTATTCCCTTGAAACATGAAATATAGTGATCAACAAATATAGGGGGACTGGGATTGGGACGGGGGAAGGGGTTTCGAGGGTGGTTAGTGGTTTCAGGGTGAGGGGAGGGGAGGGCGGGGAGTCGGCGGTTCTGGGGGAGGGAGAGGGTGTTTAGCACGACGCTTGGGGGTCGAGCTGGTGGGGCTGGGACGAGCGCGCGTGGCCGTGGAAAGTGGTAGGGCTGGGACGGGCTGCGTGGTCGTGGAAGGTGGTTGAGCTGCTGATAGGTTGAACTGTTGAGAGGGAAGGTGCGATAACAATCAATTAGTATGACATCTAGTAGTAGACATGTAGCCAAAACCCAACACTACTAATTTCATTTTTGCTAGAACCTTACAAAATGCATTGAATTCACTTTTTTTCAGTTTTACTCAACATGATACCATTGTACGAGTATCTATTTACTATGCCATCTCGCTAAATGTAACATTAGTTTGGGGCGATTGTAGTACTTTTTTCTAATTTCGACTGCAAATTTTAATTTTTTAAGTCATAATGACTCCCAAAACTTTAACTGATACCACTTTGTAACCCCCCAAATCTCCCTCTACGGAAATACTAGTATAATATGTATAATTATACCGTAGAGATAGACTTAGGAGTGTTACCGCTGCGTGATTACGTAAGGCTACTGAAATACTTAACTCAATAACATAACTTGCAGCGAAAAACTCAACTTTCCTTTATTAATAATTATAAAAATAGTAACATTGTTATGAGTACTCAAAATAAAGACGAGACCAACATTTTTCTAAACTAGGTGAAGCAAATCCCGGGACTCCCATATGTTCATTCATGACTCCACTTGAAAATAGTTAACACTGCTTACCATTACGGTAAACAGGGCGAACCAAAACAAATAGGAAATACGGATTAGCAAAATATGCTAAGTACGATAGGTGCAAGATAATCTAAACTCAATTCATTTGCTAACATGCTTTTAAACCAATTCCAATGATTAATCCAATAATTCCAAAACTCATGATTCAAAACCAATTCTCAATAATCTCAAAACAATTTCAATAACTCAATAAGTAAATAGAAATGATTTAGAAAACCAATTTCTCTTTTTGAAAACCAATGATCTCAAGATACTCAAAAATAATACCAATAACTCAATAATTCAATAATAGTGATTATTAAAATCAATTCTTTTCAAAAACCAAATTTCCTCTCTAAGTGTGCACACCCCCCAAGCTAGTCTCCTACTATTGCAAGGTTATTCTTGGAGAAAGACTAGGTCATACAAAGTCCATAGTCTTTAATGAATCCGCATAGTGGGATTAATATAATAGTCATGCTTGTAAAGCTTTTATAATAATAATAATAATTATTCAATAATTCTCATAAAATTCCTTTTTGAATAAAATCAACCTTTATTATAGTTTAAATCAAAACTCCTTTTGTATTTAATTCAATCAAGCTTTCAAAAACCCTTTTAAAAACTCTTTAAATCAATCCAATATACTCTTAAACATCAAATTCCTTTGAACATAATAAATAATTTCAAACCACTCAAAACATGATATTTAAAATAAATCCTTTTATTTAAACATAATAACATAATTATAAGGTTATCACAACATACACTCAAATCTAATGTGCATGGACTATAAAACTCTTGTAAATAATACTTTAATATAAAATTATAGCTTGAAATAGATATTTGTATTTTAGAAAACTAACCATGAAGAAGATAAAAGAATAGGATTAAAGAGAATTGAATTTTCGTTGGAAAGAATAGGAAGCACTTGCAGAGGCTATAACTCCTTCAATATATTTCCGAATTGGATGATTTTTGAGCCTAACCTCAAGGATTTTTCGAGAGGAACAATCTTTTGTGAAACATCAATACCCCAAAAACTGACCAGAAGTGCCCGAAAAATGGCTTCAAAGGTATACGGGCTGATTTGTGTAAAAAAAGGAGTAGAAAAGTATGAAAAGGTTTAGGGAAAAGAAGAAGAAGAGAAAAGAAGAGAATTGGGTTTTAGTGCAAAGAATATGAGAGGTATGAGGGGGTATTTATAGGCTCATGAATGAAAGAATTATAGTAGGAGAATATAGAAAGAATTATGGTAAAAAGAATTAAGGAAATTACTTGGAGAAAGGAATTAAGGAAATTATGGAAAGTTTAATATAAAGGTGATTAAGAATAATTAATTCAAGGAAGGTGTGTTGTCATGAAATATAATATGGCAAAAGTGATTACTTGGAGAATAATCAAGGAAGATATAAGGTAGGAAAAATAAGATGATCAAATCTTTGTGAGATGGAAAATAGGAATTAAGGAAATAAAGAATTTGAGGAAGATAATTAAAATACAAAACTAACAAAATAATTAACCCAAAATTAGCATATGGTGGCCGAAAATATTGAGCATATCTATGCTCATATTTTCGGACCTCCACTTATAGTTTTAGGGAAATATTTGCTAGATTTTAAGGATGAAAAATGATTGTGTAAATAATATATTTTGTATAAAATAATTAATTAGGAAAATACCAATTATTCACTATTTAATATCACTAAGAAAATCAGATTTTCTTTACCAAGAAAATCCGAAAATTCCTAGTTAATTATTTAGGAAATTCGACTCTTTTAATTAAATAATAAAATATAATTTTGTTTAATTAAAATATCCAAAATATATGTATAAACAATCGGTTTTTAAATAAAATAAATGGATAATAAATCTTATCCAAAATCCAAAATAATAATTGAGTTTTAAAATAGTTTTGGCGCCAAAATTCAAATATCATTTTGGCTCCAAAATTCAAATAGTAAAATAAATTACTAAAATACCCTTTTTAAGAAAATACTAATTAATTAATTAATTAATTAAAAAATACATTTCAAAAATTACGGGGTATTACAAAATTACTCACTCATAATTAAAACAAACAAAACAAAAGAGATAAATAAACTACAATTCATAATTAAGAAAAAAAATAAACAAAAGATTGAATAAAATACCTCAATGATTGAATTAATAAAAATAAATAAACTAGGGTTCAACAACAACGAAGAAAGAAAACAAAGCGTTTAATGTAAAATAAAGCATAAGAGGCAATAATAAAATTCTCTCCAGTATTCGTGTGATGCCTAATCCTAAATTTAAAAAAAAAATAAGAAAATAAATGATTGGTTGATCCATTAAAAGAGTCATAGTCGAAGAAGGTTGCTTCGTTGATGCGCATCCCTTTGGGCAATAGGTGGGCTCTAGCCGCTAGTCGGGGTTCAAAGGCTGCAATAAATGATGATGCTGGACTATTGCCCGATGGATTTCCAGCGCTCTGAACAGAAACTCACATACAAATGCACGACATGATTGAGCGCTAGGCTAGCAGCTTTGCAAGTCAACTTTGAAGGGTCGTCTCTTGAGATCTAAAAATTGTAATGGGGCATGCAACCTATCATTGGAAAGTTTTTCTAGTCTAGTTTGCAACCCAACTTAAATCATTTCAATCCGATCTATAGAACTCAAATTATTTCTATAATAGTGCACAAGGGTCAGTTTTGATGCTTCGTGGAGTAACATTTTGCTTCGTTTCCAACTCAAATTTGTTCCAAAAAGTGCATAGCGACTCTCGTGGATGCTAATTACATTGTTCGTGCTTAAAATCTTCAAAGTAACATCCGCGAATATAAATCTTCGATCAACAAACTCAATTCATCGACTTTCCATCCAAATATCACCCGAATCAACTCTAAATACTTCGAAAGCATCTAAATGATTATGAATCCCCTGAAACATTAAAAAAATCGCAAATGGAGCGTAATGGCGCAATATATGATGACTTATGCAAACACGATTCTAAAAATATGATTTGAAAAACTAGCATAAACGTGCCTAAGACTCTTATATAACTATGCATGATTCATCAGTCAATTAAGCCCAATATATACAAGCCTTATATTAAAAATATATATGTATAAATATAAGGCCGATTTTAAAATAAATAAATTAATTAATTAATAACCCTAAACAACTAGTGTTAGTTTGTTCCGCTTGTAATTTAGAAGAGTTATACGCTTGTGACTTATGAGTATCCAAGATTTTCTTTTAATTATTTTGCTACAATTTATTAATGACATGATTTGTTCACCTTATTTTCACTCATTTCAAGTTTAATAAGTTCAGATAATTTTAGGTTTCGAATATAATACTAGTATTTAGCCCGTGCAATGCACAGGTTAAAATTGCTATTAATTTATTATTATTATTATTATATTAATTATTTTTTATTAAAATTTTCTATTTAAGGATTATTATTATTCAATTGCATATAGGGATTGATCTTGGATAGAATTTAATTTAAGAAAAAGAAAAGTGTGTAAATATAAATTGTGATTCAGTTGTAGAATAAAGTTAAGTGTATGTCCGTTCCGAAAAAAAAAAAAGTTAAGTGTATGTAACGAGGGAAACTAATCTAAACCTTATAGACATTTCACGTTAGAGGTAATGATACTTTTTCATTTCTTTGCTGATATTTCTTCTTACCCAAAACAAACCAATACATCTCAAACTCTTTTTTAGCTTTGTGATACTATTCATGAAAACTTTTGGAAAAAGCTCAGCAAATGAAACTGCAAATTGCTGATATGTGAAACCTATTTTTTTTTTTCCTTCCATTAAGTACAAGATTGCCATTGACATTCTCATAAGTAAAAGTCTTGTATTGTTCAAGCCAACACCTGTATTTCTCTCTATCCTAATGAAAAATTGAATTCTTTGAAAGTCTTTGTCTTGAAGCACTAAAAGCAGAGGAATATGTCACCTTAGTTAGCTGCTAAAAACTGCTTATTGAAATACATGGCAGTGATACCACTTCATACACATCCATTCATATCTATTCCTATATTGCCATTATCTCTCCTTCCACTTCATAAAATATTCAGACACATTTTACTCATTAGCCATGTAGTTTAATTATTTACCTTGTGATGAGACATGATTATCTGCACTTGAATGCCTTAACATAAGCATAAAAAACTTAAGAATAAGAGCATTCATGCATAATTTCCTTCATTCCTAAAATTAATCTAAAGCCCAATCAATTGTTCATGTCATTACTCCAATATAAATATACAAAAAGTGGCAACCCCCTCAAACACTTACCAAAATACAACCAACAGAAGTATATAATTACCAAAATTATACTCTAGAAAAATCAATTGTCGACAATACTAATAAGACGTGTATACTACATGTTTACATTTTCTATGTATTTCAATTACCAAAAAGCAGAAGAAAAAAATAAAAGGTAAAATTTAATATTTCCCAAATACATTTTAATTCTAAAGAGCTCTAATCCTATATATAAACAATCATAACCCATGAAGAAAAATTGGAACAAAATACTCAAAATCGAGGAAAAATAAAATCTCAAAAATCCTTTTCCCTGCCCTTAAATTGCAACCAAAGAACAACCCAAAAAAAGAAAATAGGTAATAAACCATACAAAAAGATAATTAAATTATAAAACAATAAGGTAAACAAAGTATGGATATTTTACAAAATAGAAGAAAAAGACAACCTGTTAATTTATTTAATTTGAGACAGAAGAGAAGTGTAGAAAGTTCTCCTTCAACATGAACATAGGTTGCTGTTTTCACACACCCAAAAAAAAAAAGGTCGGTTTTATTCTATAAGTCCATAGAAGTGATAGAACATATAATTGCTTTAAGGCATGTATCATGAAATGAAATATGAACTTTGAGCAAATAATACTTAGTATATCAAACCTACAAATCGAAGTGAAAAATACATGCAGCCCTGGACAAATTCCTCAACAAAATCATCAATGATTGGCATTACGAAATCTAGGTTTCACTTTTTCAAACTATAGATTAGAATGGCATAATATGTAACAATACTACAGTAGGTTGATATATCTTACATAGTTGCATGATACTTAAATTTTTAAATTGCAAAAACAGTAATTAATTGAATTATAGCCGGAATTGAGATTAACATGCTTACATAGTTACACGGTTACACCCACCCTAAGTTGCTAACTGACAAAAATGCTGATTAGTGAAATTGAAGCCGTTGTAATTCCTGTGAATTGAATTGAAAAAAAATAATGAAACAATGTACAAATACATTTAAATTTTAATTTAAATTTTTGAGTCAACAAACCTACAAAATTAAGCAGTATGTCAAAATGTAGTTAAAAAAAAAAAGAGCAGTATGTCAAAATTAATGCAATTTATAATTCCACAAAAAATAATGTATAACAATAAATATCAATTAGCATGAAAGATTAGCAAATAGAGGAGAGAAGCGTCATAAATTAAAAGGAAATAGAAAGAGAAGGGGAAAAGGTGCATCTAGATTAAAATTGGAAAAACCTTGAAAAATTGGAAAAACAAACTTGGAAATTTGTCATACGGAGATGAAACTAATTGCAGTTTGCAGCATCGATTCCAACCTCCTCCTTTGTTTTCCTTCCATAATTTTCTAACCTTTGATAATGGTGACGATGATGACAATAACAAAGTTTCTGTCATTCTTTTTATCTTCTAGATTAATTACTTTCCTAGAAACCTTAATTTGATAGTAATATCAATGATAAAACTGGTTAAATTTGATGATTTATTGTGGTAAAAATAAAGAATTTTGATTGGATTTATGTAAGTTAAGCAATGTTGAAATTGATTAGACTTTGATGAAAACTGAAAACCCGAATCATGGTCTAGGAATGAGAAAAAGGAAGGAGAAAAAATACAGTTTTGTATCAACATATTAGAAGAATTATGGTGTAAAAATTGAAGACAGATGAATTGAAACGTTGTAAGAAGAAGTTAAAGATGAATGATTGATCAAAGTGTCTTTTGGGAATCAAAACTGAACATTTTTTTTTTTTTATCAAATAACTGATATTAAATATTAGTATTGATTTCAGCTCTAAACCGTCTAATAATTAAATAAGGGTCGATTTTATCAAGCCTATATTCATATTAAATACAGTACAAACAAAACAACTCCGTTTCCAGCTTTAAAAATTCATTAGATTACGTTGGCTAGAATCATATTAGGTACTCCCTCCGTCCCTAAATTACATTCCTCTTTCTCTCTATTATGTGAGGAATAAATGCTAGAAAGAGTAATGTAATTTAGGGACGGAGGGAGTACATGATAAATGAAAGTGGGTAGTAGAGAAAGACCAACAATGATGGGCTGATAATACAATATGGGTTGTGTAGTTGTGTTTGGTCCAATTTAAATAGCCAAGAAGAAGAAGCCACTAGGGTTTTGTGATAGTATAAAAAGGAATCTAATGAAGTCATCTGTCACTGCTCACTCATAGCAGCAGCAGCAGCCGCCGCCGCCGCTAATGTTTCCATATTTGTCGATCTATTATAATCAATCATTTTTCTCTCTCCAAAATTATTCATCAATTTTCATTGAAATTGTTTATTAAAAATAGTGGCAAGTTGAGGAGTTGAAAACTGGCAAATGATGAGAAATTTTATTATAAAATGGCGAAGCTTTGTAATATGTCTCAATAATTATTGAGATTGCTAAGCCATGTTGCTTCTTACTTCCATGACTCTGATGCCTTTGCTCCCGTTTTATTTTTCTTCTGTTTTATTATTTCTTATTTAATTTGTCTGTAATTAATCCTTTTATTTTGATTTTTAATCGGTAGTCTAAGATTTACTTGTATTAGAGGTGGCCAGTGGGCCGGGTTGGACCCAGCCCACCCTGACCCGCACGGCTGGTGGGTCAAATGGGTCCAGCGCGGATCCGACTCGGCACAACCCGGCACAACCCGTTTGAAAAGGTGGGTGCGTCGTGGGTCCAAAAATTCTAGGCCAGCCCATTTCGACCCAGCCTATTTTGACCCACATGATTCGGCCCAACTCGTTCAACCCATTTCGACCCACGTGATTCGACCCACCCAACCCACGAACCCACCCAACCCGACCCATCATGCACGGCCCACCCAACCCACCATCCCGCACAACCCGCCAGCCCACCCAACCCGCCAACCCGCACAACCCACCAACCCGCCCAACCCGCCAACCCGCACAACCCGCCCAACCCGCCAACCCGCACAACTCGCCCAACCCGCCTAGCCTAATAGCCATATTCCAAATAATTTTCAAAACTAACGGCTACTTTTTTTTTGAATTTGATGAAGAATGTTAACGGCTAGTTTTTTTGTATTGTATGATCATCCCCTCAATTTTTCCTATAAATACCAATTCCATTTCATTGAAATTTCCACACAACTCAAGCTTTCTTTCTCTCTTACTCAAAAATTCTTAATTGTTCTCAAATTCTCAAGTGTTATTTAGTGTTATATAGAGTTTTATTTTTGTTAAAAAAAATCTCCTTACTATTATTATTAGTATTCTTAAGATTCTAAAAAAAAAAAAAAAAAAAAGTTCTTCTCCATATTATAATTAGTAATCATAAAAAAAAAAAATGGCTCAAGAGGAGGAATGGGAAGGAGTCAAAGTGGTGGTCGAAGTGGTGGCCAAAGGAGTGGTGGTGCAAATTTTTCGTATGAAATTAATACGGAAAATTTAAACCAATTTGTCAATGAATATGGAGATTATGGTTTAGGAGATGGGCAAAATATTCAAACGTCTCCACCACAACATTTCTCCCACCAATCATCGAGTTCAACTATGCCACCTCCATCGCAACCAACATCACAACCAACATCTCAAGGTAATTTCTAATTTAATTTTTATTTGTTATGAATATTTGAAAAAAACTATTATTAATGATTATAAAGTTCGTTTAGTTCCAATTTTCTATGATTTATAATTACCATAAAAAATGCGTTTAAATAATTATAATTAAAATATTTAAAATTTAAAAGCTTATTTTCATGAATAGCGTTTAAAAATTAATTTCAATAATTTGATTTATGAAAGGTGGTGGCGGTGAAAGTAGAGGTCGAGGACACACTTCTTGGGTGTGGAAACATTTTGACGGTGTTGACGTCACACCCCCGGGATGGCAACCCGGTCAACCAAAGAGGTTCACGTATACATGCCTAGTTTGCAAGGCGCTAGGTGCAAATGACAAGTCATATAGTTGGAAAACGGGAGATGGAACCGGAACCTTTAGTCGGCATTTGCAAAATAAACACGACTTGTTCGAAAATGGCCCCCGTCCTTCGGGGGGTAAGTTGCCCGTCCAAACACAATTGGGTGGATACATGAACCATTTACCCGGCGGAGGTACACCTTTCATTTATAATAAAGATAGAATGATTGATGAAATGAGTACTTTAGTTATTGCTAATGAATACCCTTTTAGTTACGGTGAAAATGCAAACGTTGAGCATTTTAATAAAGTTGCATTACAACCTGCATTTACTCGTGTCCCCCGAAATACCCTAAGACGTTATACACAAACTTCTTATTATAAGTATAGGAGTGGTTTGATTGAATTATTTCGTACTTTTGATGGTCGTGTTAGTTTTACAAGTGATACATGGACTTCTAGTTTTGGCGAACCTTTTCTTTGCATTACTGCTCATTGGGTGGATGATGATTGGTTTATTCAAAAACGTATACTATGTTTTCAAGCTATGGAAGAAAGGCATACCAGTTTTAACATCAAAGTTCGTATTTTGGATTGTTTAAAAGAATTTCACTTGAATAATAAAGTTTTTTCTTTGTCTCTTGATAATGCAACTGCAAACACAAAGTGTATTGACTATTTGAAAAATGACTCCGAGTTGCATTTGTTGTTGGGTGGTAGTCTATTGCATGTTAGATGTTGTGCTCATATTTGAATTTGTCTGTTCAAGAGGGTCTCGCTGAGTTGCAACCATTGCTAAACCCAATTAGAACAGTTATAAAATGGATTAGGATTACTCAGTCAGTTAGAAGAAAGTACATAGCTATGTGTAAAGAGAGAGGTCTTAAGAAAAGACAATGGTCTATTGATACCCCTACCCGTTGGAATTCTACTTTCAATTTGTTGAATGGTGCTATAAAGTATCGTGACATTTTAACCCAACTTTACAATGAGACTCGTGTTGATCCTACTGAGTTAATAACCGAAAGTCATTGGACTAATACTTCTTTTGTTCGTGATGTTTTAAATGCTTTTGATAATGCAACTCATATTTTCTCTTATATTTATGAGCCTAACATTCATTTAGTCATAATTGAGTGTGTTAAAGTTGTTCACACCATCGAAGAGCATATGAAGATTGATGGACTTCGTCCCGTTCTTGATAGCATGAAACGAAAGTGGCATACTTATTTTAGTGAATTTCCAATTATTTATGGAATTGCTGCTATGCTTGACCCCGGTGTCAAAGCTGAAGGTTTGGAAAATCTTTTAGAATTTTATTATACGAGTTTAAGTATCGATTATGATGTTAGTGAATATATTAACAAATGCAAATCTGTTTTGGGAGACCTTTATGATCAATATGCATCTATTTATGGTTTTGATTTAGCAACACCAACTACTACTAGCACTTCCGATTCCAGATTTGGTTTTCTTGATAAAGTTATGAAAAAAAAACACAAAGCATCTACATCATTCTCATCATCATCTTCTTCAACACTTGCTATTAATGATTATTTGTCATATCAACATGAGACCAACAACAACTTTCAAATTATAAAATGGTGGCAAGAACATCAAAAAAGTTTTCCTATATTGGCGAGAATTGCAAAAGATATACTTGCAGTTCCCGCTTCATCCGTTGCTTCCGAGTCTGCTTTTAGTGCAGGTAGAAGAGTGTTAGATGAAAAAAGATCTCGCTTAACTCCGGAAAGCATTCAAATTTGTGTTTGTAAGAAAGATTGGGATCAAGCTGAAAGAAGAACTCAAGGTTTAAAGGAAGACGAAGACGATGAAGATGATCCTGTGATGATATTGGAGTCGTCAACGGATAATGCAGCTTCCGGGGATGATGATGCAACAAACATGGGTGGCTAGAAAAGTCTAAATCAGGTACGCTAAGAACTACGTGGGCTTTGATTCTTTCGGGATACGTAGGCAACTTATTTTTCGAAAATTACAATTTAATTGCAAAATTAAATTTTAGTTTTCTAAAGATAGGTCCAAGCCCCCCCTCCCCCCAAATTCCAAAAGAAGTACAATATAAGAACTACGTTGGCTTTGATTCCTTATTTTATGATATAAGGATACGTAGGCATCTTAATTAAGAACAACTGAGCAAGCCATCAAATTGTTAATTTTGTAAAAATTAAAACACCACACAACCCATTTAGCTATTTGGCCCACCCGACCCTAACCCACGAACCCACCCGACCCTAACACACGAACCCAGCTCAACCCAAACCCACCTAACACACTAACCCACCCTTCGACCCACCCTAACCCACCCTTCGACCCACCCTAACCCACTAACCCACCTTGACCCACCCTAACCCACGAACCCAGCTCGACCCACCCACGACCCGTCTAACCCACGAACCCAGCTCGACCCACCCACAACCCGTCTAACCCACGAACCTAACCCTGGTGTGTCCAACTTCTCCGACCCAACCCACGACCCGGCCCACCCTACCCTACATGTGTCGTGTCGTGTGTCATGAAACCCCAACCCGCGACCCACCTAACCCTAACCCAGCTCGCACGACTCGCACGGTGGACACCTCTAACTTGTATATTGTTAAGCGTCATTTACTTAAGATTTTTTCCTTTAAAAAAAAATAAAGACTGATACCAGTTTTTTTTTTTTTTTTTTTTTTTTTTTTTTTTTTTTTGTGAAAGATGAGACTGATAGTCTAATACCAGTTGATTAACCCGTTAATCTTTTATATATAATTACAGAGTGATTTAACAACAACCCTTCAAAAAGCTAATTCTCAAATCTCATGCATTTGAGTTTTTTTTTTTTCCTACTATAACCTCCAATTAAATAACGAGTGATTTTCCTTAATAATGCTCTAAAAATTGCAATTCCATAAATACAGCCACTTTTTTTTATCAATTCCAAATATACTGTCCACATCAGCGTGTATTTTTTGGTTCGGTTTTATCACAAGACCGCTACTTCAAATAGCGAGTTAGATAGGAAAACACTATTCACACACGTCCCTTTGATCATGTTTTGTAATTTATATATGATGAAAAATACAATCAAGTGGGATTTTGTTAGATTCGTCACAATGTATATTTTTAAAATATCAACTTTTTATAATTTTTTCTTATCGGCAATTAAAAATATTTATGATTGAATTTGTGCATTGGCAAACGTGACTAAAGAAACGTGTCAACTAAAAAAGAAACGGAGAAAGTAATAAATATGCCAGTACATTTAAAAAAAAAACAAAGCGCAACGTCTCCTGGCGTTCAAACCAAAGTTCTATCATTCTCCATTGCTAATCCTTTGCTCACACTTTATTTGACTCAAACTTTATCTTTCAATTTCATTATTTATTGCTTCTTATCATCCTCAAAACCTGTAGGTCGGTGTGTTTTTGAATCAATTTGGGCATAGATAATTTAAGTTTGGGAAATTGATTATCTTGCATTTCTCTCTCTCAACTAAACATGGGCAACGGGTTGTGCCGTGCCGCCGCGGGCCGTGCCTGGTCGTGCCGCGGTGGGGGGCGTGCCGGCTCCGCAGCGAGCCGTGCCCTGCCGTGCCTAATTTTGGCACACCCCAGCCCATGGCATGGCACGATCCACGTGCCTGGCGGGCCGTGCTGTGTCGGGCCGCGGGCCAAACCGTGCCACTTTTTTTTTTTTTAAATAAATGTAAATAAAAAACGATATATATATTTTTTAGTACAACTTAATTTTATATAAATAATGTGATTAATTTATGTGTATGTTAATGTTAATATATTTTGTTTTGAACAACTTTATTTTAATTAAGGTTGTATAAATTATTTATCTAATTATGTTTAAGTTTATATAAACAAATAAAAACAATCTTATTAATTTAGCAAAAAACAACAATGCATATAATAAAAAAAATTGCGAGTGCGATAATCCGAAAACACAAGAAATTGAATAATAACTTATTTTATTATATACCGGTAGCCAGTACGATAAATCGATAATACAAATAATTAATGATAATTAAAAATCGTCCAATATTTGGTGAATAACTTCATTTATTATACGGAATACGAAGTTCGATAATACAAAAATTGTACAATAGTGTATAATGTAAATATGTAATAATGTAATTATTATTGTTCGTCTTCGTCTTCGTTTTCGTCTTCGTCTTCGTCTTGGAGGAAGAAATGGGGTATTTATAGGGATTTTAGGTGGGAAAAATGGCCAAAAACTAGCCGTTTTAGAGCTATTGGAAAACGGCTACTTCCAACGGCTAGTTGGCACGGGCCGTGCCTGGCGGGCCTCGTGCCGTGCCGTGCCCGGGCGTGCCACGTGCCGTGCCGGCGAGGCGTGCCGCCCGCCGTGCCTGTGCCAAATTTGGAATTTGTGTTCACGGCCCACGGCCCACAAGTGGGCCGCCATGCCGTGACGTGCCGGTGGCCATGCCGGCGTCGTTTCGGGCCCGTGCCGCCCGCGTGCCGGCACGGCCCGTGCCCACCTTTACTCTCAACCCTAAAATTTTAATCACTGCTATGGGCCACGTAATGTCGTCATCACCACCATCGTTGTGCCATCGCCGCCATCACCACTGTAGCTGACCGTTGCCTCATCGTCACAAGCTTTTCCGCCACTAGGTTAATATTGTATAATGTGATTTTTTATAATTACAATTTGTAAGATCTAACAAAAATAAGATTTGATATTTTTGTTTTAGTTTGATTTAATTTAGAGTATTATCAATCAAAGCTCAAATTTACTTTTTTGTTTTTTTAAGTTTTATTTTAGTTTGATTTAATTTGGAGTATTATCAATCATGTAGCTTGATTTTAGTATGCTCTTCTGAAATTGTCCCTTGAATATAATAGATTTGATAGCTTATTTCAATATATATATATATTTACGTAAAATGGAAAACCGCTACTCCAGTTAGCGGTTCTCCGAATTTGGAAACTGCTGATTGAAATGGCGATTTTGGGTTGAACCGGATGAACAAAAATCGAATAAATGCTTAGATGATGATGTGGACAATGTAATGGGAATTTGTAAAAGAATGGCTGCATTTATAAAATTACAATTTTTGAAAGCATTATTGAGGGAAAGAGCTCTTAAATAACTTCCATTTTTTTTTTCCTAATAACTTTCCCATCTTATATGCCGGATACAATCTAGTTAATTAAATTAGGTAGTATTATTTGAAAACCACATCTAGCAAGTACGGAGTAGCAACCAAATATTGTTACTATTTGTGTGTAAACGTACAAATAGTACGGAGTAATTGTCTTTAAGGCACTACTATCCCTAATTAATACGGATTAATCCCCCAATTTTGCCTTAACTCAACCCAAAACTAGGTTGTGTTCTTTTCGTTTAAAACATTTTTTTTTTTTTTTTTTTTTTTTTTAATTTGACTGTTCTATATTTCTATTGTTTGGTTGGTCTAATCTATAATCTATAATTAGTTTTTAAAAACACAAACCATCATCCCCATCAAGCGGTCAAGTCACATGTTAATTTTATTTTTCGCCAATGTCACATGTCACCTCATTTAACCTTTCTTTTTTTTAATCCCCTTTCTCATATCTAAAAAAAAAAATTACTTTAATTAATAAATGTATGAATATTGTTTGCATGGTTCAATTTCCCCCATCTTAGGGCTTATTCTGATTGATTGAGTTGAACTGAATTGAATATTTTATAAGAGAAGGAAATTAAGAACTGAATTGAATTGAAAATAATCTGAAGAGAACAGACTCTTAATAGTTAATACCTTCTACAGTTACATTCAATTTTCACTTCTTTTTCTCTTTTATAAACTATTTATCTTCTAATAAAAATATATTATAAAAGAAAAATTTATATTGTATATCTATAAGCAACCTGTGCATTGCACGAGCTAGAAGTCTAGTCTTCTAAGCAATAACTGCTCCTTCCGTCCCTTTAATTTTGCCCATTGCCATTTTTTGGGTCAAACTTTAAAAACTTTGACCATAAATTACAGTTAATCTATAGAAGTCATGAGTGGACTTGTTAGATTCGTCTCATTATATATTTTATTAATATCACATTTTTTTATAATTTTTACGTGTATAGAAATAAAAATGTAGACGTTATAAAACGCGTCTTGGAGACCGTGTATAGTCAAATGAGGCAAAAAAAAATAGGGACAGAGGGAGTATATACTAAAACATACACCAGTAATGACATGTGTCATCTCCTAATGTGTCCTTAGTGTTTTTTTTCCTTTTTTTGAAAAAAATCTATTTATAAAACAAATATATATATATAAGGTACTAATTACTTAAAAAGTATAATAGAAGATTTGATGCATCTTTCAAAAAAAAAAAAAATATTAACAACTATAAACTTAATCATATACTTCCTCTGTTTTTTTTTTTTATACTTGCAACACACCTTTTATCACGCTTTTTGAGGAGTCAATTAGATTAGGTAAACGAATGAATTAAATAATGAAATTTAAACCGTAGTAACTTATTCCTTTCTTCTTATCGGTGGTAAAATTTTGTAAATTAATTTATCCATTTACCTAGTCTAATATCTCCCTTAAAATGCGTGCTAAAGGGGTGTGTTGCAAGTAAATAAAAACAGAGGAAGTATATATATATATATATATATATGTATATATATATATATATGTATATATATATATATATGTATATATATATATATATGTATATATATATATATATGTATATATATATATATATATGTATATATATATATATATATATGTATATATATATATATATATGTATATATATATGTGTATATATATGTATATATATGTGTGTATATATATATATATATGTGCATATATATATATATATGTGCATATATATATATATATATATATATATATATATATATATATATAATTCATGACATATGAACTTTTTTTTTTTTAAAAGAAAAAAACATTAGAAAAGACTATTATGTACTACTTACCTTATTACAACATGATTATATTTTTGTTTACGTAATAGAAGCTACAAGCTTAAACAATGAAATGAAAATATCAAATCAACAAATGATTTTTTTTTTCTTTTTTCTTTTTTTTAGAACAAATGATGCTTTTGTTCTTTCCTTGAATAATTTATGATTTGAATTTCAATCAATTAATACTCTATGGATACTTCATAATACTTGCCAAAAACAACACAAGTTGATTATTCTTAATGTTATTTTTTCCAATTATTTTTGTTGTTATTCTTCAATATTCAATGGATATGAATATAGGATACGGAAATCAAAAATTTTGATATAGTGTTAATTTGAAAAATTGTTAATTAAAATTACCGTGCATGGCATGGGACCTAAATTATTTTAACTTAATTTCTATCATTTTTGTGTGCTTCAAGTAATTTAGCTTTATGATCCCAAAAAAAAATACAAAAACTTTTGTATACATCCGGTTTACACTAACATTAGTGTACATCGAGCAATATAAGGGTAACTTTGAGCCAATTTAGGGTAACTTTTTGCCTTTTTTTGAGTAATTTTGAACGTAATATGATTTTTTTTTTTAATAGATAGAACAAGAGAAAAGTTTTACAAGGGTAATAAAATTACTTTCAAAATCATTAATAATTGAATTTTAGTAATTTCAAATGTGATTCTTTACCAATAAAGCGTAGGTTATTTTTATTTGAATTGGGTAACTTTTATTCATTTCAAGGGTAACTTTTGATACCTTAAGAGATCTTTATAATGGATGTACAATAATTATTGTAATATGTTTAATATGATATGAGTAAAAATAAAATAAAAAAAAATTATAGAGCAATTGTGGCCTATTTGTAATTTTGTATACCCGAATTATACATTAGTTGGAACTTTTTATGCATTAATAAAAATAAAACCTTATTTTATAAAATTGTAAACAATATAATAAATAAATTTTTATAAAACTAATATTTGAAAATACACATTAAGATTAGAGAGCGTATTGTGTACGGATGGACGCACGAATTGTTTGATGCAGGAGACTTGGCTGATATGTTTCATGTGTTGGCTGATATGGTTTTTGGGTTGACTAATATATTACTTTTGTTGGCTGATATTTTTTTTTTCTTTTGTTGGTTGACATTATATATCATTTGGCTTATATGTTTCTTTATTTGGCTGATATATTTATTTTGTTGGGTTACATGTATATTTTAATTATTAGCTTATATGTTTCATTTTAATTTGTTGGCTGATATGTTTATTTTGTTGGCTTACTCGTTGTTTTTGTTTGCTAATTTCATCCTTTTGTTGGCTGATATGCTTCCTTTGTTGGCTGATATGTTCCTTCTGTTGGCAGATAAGTTCCTCTTATTGGTTGACATATTCCTCTTGTTAGCTGATATGTATTTTTTATTGGCTAATACGTTTTTATTAATGTTAGTTTTGTTGACTGATATAAAATATCAATTGGCTGATATATTACTTGTATTAGCTGATGTACAAAGTATAAGTACAACATTTTTATTTCATTTTCTCTCCTCTTTCCCCTTTTTCCTGTCTTCTCTCTCTCTCTTGTAATCAAGTTGGCTGATATTCTTAATAATCACGCCCCTTACTCCCTCTCTTCTCCTTCAACCACTAAACCACCATGGCACCACCATTCTCCATCCTGGTGCAGCCCCCACACACCACCACCACAACACACCACTCTCTCTCCTTCCTGCCACAACCCCGACCGACCACCACACTCTCTCTTCTCCCTGCCGCAGCCCAGCCACCACCTCCAAACTTAAACCACCGCAAGCCCGCAACTAACTGCGTCCAAATGCACACCACGCAGCTAACCACCCGCAAATTGCACAAATTCAGCCAAATACCCGCAAATTGCAGCAACAAATTTCGATCGCAAATCGGCGAATCACAAACGAGAAATTCTATCCTCCTCCGCTTTCAAACAGAGCAAATCATCTATTTTGATTAATTTATGATTGTTTTATGCAATATAATTGATATGGAAAAAGGAGGAGCAGAGGAGAGAAAAAGAGAAGGGAAGAGAAGAAGGAGAGAGAAAGAGAAAGGAGCAAAGTTGTGTCGTAGCCACACGAACGGTTGGGTACGGGTGCCCGCACCCAATAGTTTGTGTTAAGATTAATTCAAAAACATACTTCCTCTATTCTATTAATATTGAAACATGGATTTTTTGCACTATTCATCATTCTTGTTTGACCATATAATATGATTTATATGTTAAGCAAAATACAATCATGTGGGATCTTGTTGGATTTGTCTCATAAAATACTTTCACAATATCAACATTTTATAATTTTTACTCTTACACAATTATAGATATTTAGTACTACCTCTGTTACATATTAGTTGTAACTTTTAGCAAAATGGATTGCTATACATTAGTTGCAACTAAAGGTGGGCACGGGCCGTGCCGGCACGCGGGCGGCACGGGCCCGGCACGACGCTGGCACGGCACGGCGGCCCATCTGTGGGCCGTGGGCCGTGCCGTGAACACAAATTTCAGATTTGGCATGGGCACGGCGGGCGGCATGGTGCCCGGCACGGCACGTGGCACGCCCGGGCACGGCACGGCCCGTGCCAACTAGCCGTTGAAAGTAGCCGTTTTCCAACAGCTCCAAAACGGCTAGTTTTTGGCCATTTTTCCCACCCAAAATCCCTATAAATACCCCATTTCTTCCTCCAAAATTTTCACAATTCATCAACTCATCTCTTCTTTCTTATTCTCTAATTTTCTTATTCTCTAATTCCTACAATCTTACTCTCTTTCTCTTTTGTGCAAAGAAAAAAAAAATTCCTACTCTCTTATAAATTTTACATTTTTACTATTATCAGTCTACTACAAAAAAAAAAATCTTATAATTATTATTATTATTATTATTATTATTATTGTTATTGTTATTATTATTATTATTATTATTATTATTGTTATTGTTGTTGTTATTATTGTTATTATTGTTTTCTTGGAAGTTGGAACAACTTAATTATATAAAAACTACTTTCTATTTTTATTGTGGATAATTTAGATTGTTAGTGAAATCTGTCTAAGGCGGGACTTGGGCTCAGGACAACGTCGTTCCTAACCTCTCCTACCTAGGATCTCATTGACCTAAGTAATCTACTATTATTATAATTATTTTTGAAAACTTAATTTATATAAAAACTACTTACTAATTCTTATTGCTATTGTTATTATTATTGTTGTTAATTGTTATTATTATTGTTATTGTTAATTTGTTATTTGTATTATTATTGTTGTTGTTATTATTATTAAATATCATGGCATGAAACTCGAACACTTCCTCCTCCTCTAGAAAATCCTAGTCAAAACGTAGGGAATCACCAAACCCAAACACTTCAATGCCCCCCCCCCCCAACACCTTTCCCTCCCCTAACATGCCCTTTCACTCCCCTAACATACCCTTTCCAAACACTTCCACCCCTTTCTTTCATCCCCAAACCACGGAAGGGCACGAACAAATGGATGATATGGCTCCTTGGACTATGCCTAGTTCGGGATTTCAACAAACCCAATTCTCACCTCATTTATACGGATCACAACATGAATTTTCTATTCCTAGTAACCAAGGTAGCCAAACACAAGCCTCCAGGTCGAGTGAACAATCCACCCAAATGCCTAACACCCAAAATCCTAACATATTAGAGTGGTGTACCGAAGAGGAATTTGCTCAAACCAACCGAAAGAGTGAAGTTTGGGCACATTATCAATTGAGTAAAAATGGAACCAAAGCTCAGTGTCGGACTTATAGTAAAATTTTCTCGGCCGATACCAAGGGAGGGATGGGACACCTTAGTAGACATTCAAAAAGATGTGGTGGACCATCTAATGATCCAACCCAACCCAAAATTTCTCAATTCCATCCACAAGGCTTCATTTATAGTTATGAGAGAAATAGGGATGAACTTGGGAGAATGATTGTACATGCCGAACAACCTTTTCTTTTCGCCGAAAATGATGCCTTTAACAACTACATTAACCGAGCACTACAACCCAAACACAAAAAAATCTCCCGAAAAACCGTTCGATCTGCTGCCATGAAGAATTATCAAGAGTATAAATTGAAATTAGTAAATGAATTGGCTAATCTTCCTAGTAGAGTTTCTTTAACTGCCGATGCATGGGATAGTGGATACGGACTTCACTATTTATGTGTTACTTGTCATTGGTTGGATAATGATTGGTTGTTACAAAAATACATCATTCATTTTAAAATGCTTGAATACCCTTGTACCGGTCTTAACATTTCTCATCATTTAATGGAAGCCATTGATGCATATAGTCTTAGGAATAAAATCATGTCTATGACTTTCGATAAAGCAACTTCTATGACATATAGTGCGAATTTGGTTAAACCCCAATTGACCGATTTAGTATTAGATGGAGAAGCACTTCATAGTAGATGCATTTGTCATATTCTTAAATTGTGTGTGAAGGATGGAACACAAGCAATTGGTCCATTTTTATCACAAAATAAGGAATGCTATTATATCTATTAATAGCTCTAACTTGAGATATCAAGAATGGAAAGGTTTTTGCAGGGAAAAAAGGATAAAGACTATAAAAATAGCACCGGATTGTCCAACTAGGTGGAAATCCACCTATGAAATGTTGAGTCGAGAAATCGAGTACAAGGTTCATTTAACACTCTTTTATAATATAAAATTTCCACAATGTGCTTTACTAGAAGATGATTGGGCTAATTGTGAAAAATATATGCAGTTTTTACAATTACTATATAGTATGACACATTGTTTTTCTTCTGTATATAATCCTTGTTCCCATTCTTTTCTTAGCAATGCATGTTTACTTGCACAACTTTTTGCCGAACACCGATCACAACATGATTATCATGGATATCTTCCAGCTATGGAGGAAAAATGGCGTAAATATTACACTAATATTCCTATGATTTATATTTTTGCTTCTATTTTAGATCCTAGGTAAAAATATGATGGCACTTTTTTATTAATTGATATTTATTATAGTAACATGAATTTTGAAGATGATGTTGAAACTTTAAAAAATAAGGTGACTAATGAGTCTTTCTCTATATATAGAGTTTATGAAATTAAATATGGAACCGTGTCTCTATTTTCCCCTTCTCAAACATCCAAAAACGTAAGTAAACGGGCCAAAGGTTTATTTGCACAAGCTGCAAACATGATGTCCAAGTTTTTAGATACGGAATCATCATCAACTAGGAGAACACAAAGCGATGTTTCGGAGTTGCAAATGTACCTAAGTTACGACTTCATGAAAGGCATGGACGATGAAGAGAAGTTTGGCCTCGACATCCTTGATTGGTGGAAATCACAAACCATGAAACATCCAATTTTTTCGGCAATGGCTCGTGATATTTTTGCTATCCAAGTCTCCTCCGTTGCCTCCGAAAGAGCTTTTAGTGCGTTGGGACAAGTTTTAGATGATACAAGAACAAGACTAAAACCCGAAACACTTGAAATGTGTGTTTGCTTTAAGGATTGGTTGGATGCCGAAACTCGTTCTCAATATCATACTTATGCACAAAATGACAACGATGAAGGAACGTCGACTTATTTTAGTTCTCATATTTCTCAATCAACTCAATTGGCCAATGAACTTGAACCACAAGAAGAGGAAGACGAAGACGAAGACGAAATCAAAGATGAAGACGAAAAATAATAATTACATTATTACATATTTACATTATACACTATTGTACAATTTTTGTATTATCGAACTTCGTATTCCGTATAATAAATGAAGTTATTCACCAAATATTGTACGATTTTAATTATCATTAATTATTTGTATTATCGATTTATCGTACCGGGTACCGGTATATAATAAAATAAGTTATTATTCAATTACTTGTGTTTTCGGATTATCGCACTCGTAATTTTTTTTTATTATTATATGCATTGTTGTTTTTTGCTAAATTAATAAGATTGTTTTTATTTGTTTATATAAACTTAAACATAATTAGATAAATAATTTATATAACCTTAATTAAAATAGAGTTGTTCAAAACAAAACATATTAACATTAACATAAACATAAATTAATCACATTATTTATATAAAATTAAGTTGTACTAAAAAAAAATTATCGTTTTCTATTTACATTTATTATTAAAAAAATAAATAAATAAAATTAAGTGGCACGGTTTGGCCCACGGCCCGGCCCGGCACGGCCTGCCAAGCACGTGGGCCGTGCCGTGCCGTGGGCTGGGGTGTGCCAAAATTAGGCACAGCACGGCCCGCCGCAGAGCCGGCACGGCACGCCCCCCACCGCGGCATGGCACGACCCGTTGCCCATGTTTAGTTGCAACTTTTCATTTTTTTTCCTTTTTTAGTAAATTTTTTTCAATGAAAGTACAAAAATACCCTTACTAAATATTTTTTAAACACAATTAGTTACCCAAATTAGATTTCATTAAATTCCAAATCTAACTTATTTAACATAATAATCTCACCCAATTAAATCAACAATCATAAAAAGTCATTCAACTTCCATCTTCATCTCCCACAAAAATAATCAGACCACCTATAGACACCCAAATGTGTCTCCCCAATTCCAAACCCAGTGATGAATACCTTTCACGTCATTTGATTATCGAACAAAGTGAAAGTGTGAAAATTCTAGCGATGAGGATGTTTTTATTAAAATATCTCTCTTTCTGTTTTTGAAAATATTCCTTTTCGTACCTTGTTTATGAAAATAGCCAGTCCAATTTGGTTTGGTCCATGGTAAGGGTCCAATAATAGTGTAATTGGATTGAGCTCGAAAAGAGCTTTTCGATGATATATTATAAGCCCAATTCCGATGAATAATGTGGAAGTTATGGATTAAATTAAATTGGGCCCGAAATGATTTTTATATGCGGCCCAATGATCTAGAGGAGGGCCTATTAATTATTATTCCTAAAGTTACTAGGATTGATTTTAATCTTCTAGAATATTTAGAAGGTTCCTTTTAATTCTTATTAAATTAGGATTAATTATTATATTTTTAAAGAGTTTTATTTGGAATTAAATAAGTGTTTTATGATAAACCTAATTTTAATTTGATAAAAACGGAATTTGCTGCTTAATCATATCAAGAAGAGGATTCCATATAAAGCGCGTTTTAATTTTGACTTAGCGCGAGACGGCAAAGCTGTCGCCTGGCGTTGACAGCTGTCGCCTGACGCTGCTCTTGTCGTCTGGCGCTAACTCCTGTCGTTGGCGACAGGAGGTATTTTATTCAGAATGAGACTTGATTTGATTCCGGATTGTTTTCTTATAAATAGGGGTCGTATCTCCTCCGTTTTTAATCATCAACAATCATCAATCAATCATCTCTCTCTATTCTCCCTCTATTCTCTCTATTCTTTTTCTAAACTTCCCCTCTCACAAAATTCCACACTCACAAGTTCTAAACACACCTAGCCAAGTTCGAAGTTGTCTTCGCCCTAGACGTGAAAGGTTTAATATTTCTGAGGGTTTGGTCCCAAATCTCTATTTCAATTATTTAGTTTAATTGCCTGTTCTAATATTTTTCCTTGAAGTTACTAACGTGTGTATTTTGTTATTAGAAAGAGGTACGAGGCATCGAAGTAAGTAATTTTAATTGTTGATCTTTTGATATAGAAATCATGCTTAGATTATTTTGTTAATTCCTAGTATCATGTTTTGGGTTAACTAATATTTCTGATATTATGCATGTTTCTATGATGCTTCCTATTCTTTCTTTCCTAATATCATGTTAGTGTCATGTTAGGGCTAATTGATCTTTAATGTTTAGTGACATGCTACGGTTTGTTATTAATCTTGTTAGTATCATGCCTAGGATCTTGCTATTATTATTAAGCTTTGACTATGATGATGATTGTTTTATGTTGCTTGATATATATTGTTATTGTTATTGCTTGATCACGCCCTCTCTTGCAGGATTAAAGGGAATTTGTACTTGTAATCACGCTTATAATTAATAATCTTGTTTAGGTTAACATGATTAAAATTCAAGTGATCGCCAATAATAGTTTTGTTTGTGCATTAATATTCAACCAACATAGATTAAACAGGTTTAGGGTTAATTTATAGATTGCATGTTAGTCAAAAAGCCCACATGAATACGAGAAGAATAAAGTAGAGGCCTATTTTTAGGGCAGGTTCAATCTCTTTTAGGTTGGATTTGTACCTTCATCCCCGAATGTCCAGTCATGGTTCCAGACCTATTGGAGTTAACGATCTCCTGGATTGTTAAGGGGTGTAACTTTCACCCTGTGAACGGTTTACAAGTTCCTAAAACTTGTTGGCGACTCTTTTGCTCAAGCTTCCTTCCCTTTGGACGCCACCATGCTTAAGTGTATGATCACAGTGGGGCTCACGTGTCGGATGCTTGAAATATTCCCTACAGTTTTTTGGCAACTCCACTGGGGAGGATTTCTATTTTAATTCCTAAAATTTATTTTGGCAATGATTTAGAATGAGTGGATGAGACTCGAAAAGTTCTAAGTATTTCATGTGCGTAATTTTGATTAACATTGTGGCATATGCATAAAAAGGTCCGCATTGGAAAGACCATCCGAAATGCGTAAAAAACATAGGATTTTTACACGTAGGAAATTAGGGAAATATCTTTCACAACTAAAGTCGAAATAACGCTACGAAAAAACTGGAAAATTCAAGAATAGAAAGCTGCCGAGGCATGTAGGAATTAGCGTTGAGAAAAAGAGTCAGCGCCGAGCGATGGCTTTGTCGCCTGGCGACAGTACTTGTCGTCTGGCGACGGAGGCATCATCTAGCGACAGACGCTATTTTCTCGCGCTAAATTCTTCTAATACCGAGCCAGAAATCTACCTTCTTGTTTTGACTAGTTTCCAGTACTATTTGCTCGGTTTTACTTCCTGATTGAATGTTTCCCTTTTTTCTGAAACCCATATGTGTTCTACATATGGCCATAACCCTCTGGGGATTCACGCTCCATCTACCCAATCGAACGCTCCTGGCAACGAAGGGTACATCCGACTTTGTTGAATTCATCAAACCGTGGAAGTGAGTTTAACTCGAGGGGTCTTATCCACTCGCGCCAACCCTTCCAAAGGTAAGGCTTCCGCGCGGTGCATCCGGACTCATAACTATGGACCCTCTTTGACTAACCCTTATCCTGAACTTTAGAGAACTAGAGCCATGGTTAGGTTGCAAACTCATTGCATCATATTGTGACTACTTGACTACTTGTGCATTATTTGTTTGTGCATAACCTATATGTGTTTACACTAACCGTTTGTTTGACTTGTGATTGAGTTTAAATAAACTAATTAATGACTAAAGGATTGTGCTAAATTAATTAATGATTAAAAACTAAATAAATTGATCAAACTTGACTTAATACGACTTCAGGTTTGTCCTTTTAGAGTAAAATACTAGAAACAGTTCCAGACCAATGTTCCAGCAATGGCGCAGAGGTTTGGACTGTAGCGCCGCGCGCTATTGATTAGCGCCAGGCGATAATGTTGTCGTCTGGCACTGGTCCTTAGCATTTGGTGACAGTCCTGTCGTCCGACGACAGTCCATACTTTTGCTCGAGTCTTCACGACGAGTCTAACTAATCAATTTGCTTAATCGATTTAATCAGTTTATTAACGACAATAGTCATGTTTTTAATTAGGCACATAGTCACATAGTCATGACACGAGTCAAACATGTCACCTACACTCACTAGTCTTAGCACACACTTTGTGTATATGTCATCATGACCATGTCTTGGGTTCATGCATGAGTCGATTTTTTTTTCCGTCATTTGAGTTGGGGGTACATTCTATTCCTAATTCTTTCATACCTATCCATCTACGTTGTCTTTCCATTCTCTACTTGCTTTCTCCATATCACAACTTTCATTCTTCCTACCTCTTTCCATCTACTGCATGTTGAATAGAGTTTGAGTCAAACAATTAACAAAAAATATCCATAACTTCCCTTTCCACATCACTTGGTCAAGAAGAGAAGGGAGATTAATCAAGGACAACACCTTTATTCAAATACTACTTTTTGACAAACCAGTTAGTTGGAAAAGAAAAGCTAAGAAGATGATGGCGTCTCAAGAAGAAGTTAACGAACTTAGGAAGGACATGGCCAACTTAACTGAATTGATGAAGAGTATGGCTCTTCAAATCAATGACCCTGTGAAGCAACAACAAATGGAGCTCATGCAAGAAAGCTTGAGAAAAATATCCAATGATTATAGATTCCAGGGCATTAGCTCACAAGGGGTCTCAGTGGACAAGGAACTTCTTCCGCAGAAGTTCAATGCCAATGACATCCCTAAGTTCAAGCCAACATACAATCCTTATTTTCACTTAAGGGCTTTTGAAACCATAATGAACATTAAGGGGACTAATAGGAAGGTTTTTCATTCTTTGTTCTCACTATCTCTTGAAACCGTTTGTCAACATTGGTTCTTTTCTCTTGATAAAGAGAAGACGTCTACTTGGGACGGAATAGTAAACGCTTTCATTGATAGATACAAATGTAACATTCAAGTTGAAACTGACCATAGACAACTCTAGATGCTAAAGCAAAAAGAAAACGAAGGTTTCACTTCTTTCTTCAACAAATGGAGGGAAACTTCCGCTAATATGATTGAAGTTCCTACTGAAAAGGAGTCCGTAAGGATGTTCATCAAGAACCTTCAAGACAAGTATTCGAAGCATTTTGAAATATCAACATAATTTGAATACTTTCAAGGCCGTCTATGACATAGGTATTGAAATTGAAGATGACCTTGCAAAGCAAAAAGCTACTAACAATAGCAACAACAGTGGCTGGAAAGGAAAGAAGAACAACAATCCTTCTTCCTCCGAAAACACCCACTCTAGTAACAATGTTAGTACCTTTGACTTAAATGATGTCTTAGCCATGGATAATCAAGGATCTAAAAAGAAACCAAAAAGAGAGTTCACGCCCATTGGAATGACTTATGATGCTGCTTTCGATCATCTCCATGATTGAGGATTAATCAAACCTATTGGCCCCACTGAAGATCCAACGCCAGAAAGGCGATCTTCAAGATGGAATCCCAACTCTTATTGCAAGTACCGTCAAGGAAAGGGTCATACCACGGATGAATGTTACAGATTTCAAAATCTCATTCAAGACCTCATAGAAGCAAATAAGATCCCATTGCCTCTAGCTAGCAAGAAGACCGGGTAATGATGAAACAAATGCACAAGGCAAGCTTCTCACCAAGATTTCATGCTTTCTTCTTCCTTTTTTCAAAACCCTTCCCCAATAAGTCTAGCATAGGCACCCTTCATCCTCCTTGAATTATTTCTTAGAGTTTGATTTTTACCCTTCACTTTTTAAATAAAATGAGCATTTCTTTTCTTTGCATATGATCATTGCATTAAAAAATAAAAAATAAAAAATAAAAAAAAATAAAAATCTATGTCGAACTAAGCACAAGGTATACTTATGATTAGAGGCACCTCTTGTAGCCCATCACATCATCTTCACCCTTTCAAATATACATAATCCTTTCTTGATAAACCACTTAGAGCTTCATCTAACGACAAACCTTTCTTTATTCAACCCACATCTACCTAACCTTGGGATGGGATGGTGTGCAATTTATGCAATTTTCAAAGAACAAAAGCTTGAATGATTTTACATAGTTTTCAATCAAAAAATAAAATAGCAATAAAAGTGTACAAAAGGGAAAGTGTTCCAATGGCATTGACATGAACATGTCTTTAATAAGATCACGTCTCAGATTGCGTCTCTTATCGAGTGCTAGGTACCGTGCCTGAGAAACATGAATGCCAAGTGAGTGATAGACACGATGATCGGGATTGCCCACACTTATCAAAATAAAAAATGTTAAAGCAAAAAAGAAAAAATAAATATAAACAAAAGAAAGAGAGTTCAAAAATGAAAAAACTCAAGCATAAAAATATAAAGATTTCAAATGCAAGATTGTACACCTTGGGGGCTTATCTAGGGTCTTGAGCCTTTATCCCCTTCTTTTTCAACCTTTAGCCAAACCACGTTACAACCCTTAAAAGACCTCTTTGAGGTATACATACACTTGTGCGAGGTTTGGCTAGAGCTACGTGCGGCCTGATTCCTAACGGATACGTAGAAAACCTCACATCGAGGTGCGGCCGTAATAAAACGCATTCATTCATATATACATTCATGCATAATCATATCAAGGGATCTCCTATGCTCATCCCTATATACTTAGAGCTAGACTTGGGGGCTTGATCCCTACATCATTAGCTTACCTAGCCTAAGAGTCACCATCATTTGACTCTTCTTGAAATAATATTTTTCCATACCGTTAGCCTTTGCAGCCTAGCTTTAGTGTCACTTTCACACACATCACAAATACATAGACAAATAATCCACCCCATAGGAACCCTTTGTCATGAAATCTTAACACAACCATGAAGCGCACCTTGTCATATCAAGTTCACTCATTATCATAATTCTTATTGCATTACAAAGTATGAAGTACTTAGCCTCCATGCCTAAGCTACCCAAATACTTTCATCGTCGAGTCAACAATCGCGATAGCCTAGGGTGAATTAATCCTTGCACTATGAGATACAACATCAATGCATACATTTGACTAAACTCGTTCAACATGCATCATCAAACACAACACTTCGATTCTTTTTTGTGTCTTTCTTTTTCGGGAGAAATTCGGTACCCTTCACAAAAATGACGGAAATTTTTTGTTTTTTTTTTGCGTTTTCGAGTTGAATGCACACACGAGTCATGTACACATTGAGTCATGTCGTGTTATCACATTGAGTTAAGTCTACGCACATGAGTCGATTTGAGTACATCGAGTTACACGTCGAGTCAGGCAATAGCATAAAGTCAACCTTAAAGACATGAGCAAAGTCCTATAGTCCAAAATATAAATGCAAGCACACTAAGTCCCAGACGGACAGGTGATCTTTACAAAAATTTTGAAGCAAAAGGACATAAACAACTTAGCAAATCAACTAGATTCAAATGGTCATATTGATTAATTGGGTTCCTTGGTACGCCAGTTAGCCCCTATAAGCAAATTGACATGATTAGTAGTCGGCTCGATTACAATTGCAGTAAGTGATCGACCTGACAAATGATCGTCTCACTTAGCTTAAAGCGCCTAAGTATTGGCTCATCGCAAGCACCGAAGTAATGGTTCACAAAGAAGCACATCACCAAAACGACAATATTTCCAAGAGTGAATTGTCGAGCATCATTCTTCAACGATAAATTTTCTAAGATTGGATTGTCATCTCAAATTGGCAATGTTTCCAAGTATGGATTGTCGTAATCTTTCTCTATTTGGCAAGTTTTTCCAAGTTCGGATTGTCATACAAATCTTCGACAATTTTTCCAAGATTGGATTGTCATCTCAAATTGGCAATGTTTCCAAGCATGGATTGTCGTGCTCCTTCTCTACGTGGCAAGTTTTTCCAAGTTTGGATTGTCATACATTCATCAAATCCTTGGCAATATTTCCGAGATTGAATTGTCATGCATCAAGTTCCCTATGGCAAAATTCCCAAAGGATTGTCGTAAGTCGCTATTCATCTTAACATTTCGGCAAAGGTTCCCCAACATGGATTGTCATTCATTTTGGTAGTGGAAAATTTTCCCAAAAGGAATTGTCGATCGACTCTTTTTTTTTTGCAAATGTTTTAAGACGCGGATTGTCAATTGTGGCAATATTTTCCCAAAAGGATTGTCGTATAATATTGGCAAATTTCCAAGGTGGATTTCTTTCAAGAGTCATATTCCAAGACGTGGATTATCGGTCGTAGCAAGGTTCTTATGACAGATTGTTACGAAGCATTGGCAAATTTTCCCAAATTTGGATTTTGGCAAAATTTCCGAAATACGGATTGTCGCTTCATCGTGGCAACATTTCCTAGGACGGATTTTTACGTGGCATTGATAACTTTCCCTAAATCGGATTGTCGTACATCATTCAAGATTTGTGTTGGAAACTATTCCTAAAGAAGAGACGATTGTCATCACCCCCAAGGCATCAACAGCAGCAAGATGCGCCGACGTACTGGCACTGCGGTAATTTCAGCAAATATCACAGCAGCAAAGTTCAAGCGAGCTTTGAGGATCAACAAGAGTTGGTCTTCGGTAATTTTCTTCGGAATATTATCACAACAACTGAGGATGACTTCAAGCGAAGTTATCTTCGACGGCGTTCCCTATGATGTGGAAGGTTGTCAGACAACTGAGGATGGCTTCAAGCGGCCTTATCTTCGATGGCGTTCCCTAGGATGAGGAAGGTTGTCAGAAAACAGGAGGTGACTTCAACCGAAGTTATCTTCGATCGTGTTCCCTAGGATGTGGAAGATGGTCATAAAACAGCGGAAATTGAAGGTAGCTGCAAGCGTAGTAGTCTTCAGGCGATATCCCCTAGCTTGAGGAAGATCATCAAACAAAAAATAAGTTACTCTAGAGACGTGTGCTCAACGGTGCAAGATACGCGTTTCTTAACTCTTTTATCTGTTTTAACTAACGCTAGTTTGCAGGTATCGGCGTTATAAGAATGATTTGGGATCGCAGAACGTTCTGAATCATTTTCCGTCCCTATCACTACTTTGACTTTTCGTTTTCGAAACTTGTGTTTCTCCAAACTCAGTCAAAGAGGAGGCTTCTGTAGACACCCAAATGTGTCTCCCCAAAACCAAACCCAGTGATGAATACCTTTCACGTCATTTGACTATCGAACAAAGTGAAAGTGTGAAAAGTCTAGTGATGAGGATGTTTTTATTAAAATATCTCTCTTTCTGTTTTTGAAAATATTCCTTTTCGTACCCTGTTTATGAAAATAGCCAATTTGGTTTGGTACATGGTAAGGGTCCAAAAATAGTGTAGTTGGATTGAGCTCGAAAAAAGCTTTCCGACGATTATAAGCCCAATTCCGATGAATAATGAGGAAGTTATGGATTAAATTAAATTGGGCCCGAAATGATTTTTATATGCGGCCCAATGATTTAGAGGAGGGCCTATTAATTATTATTCCTAAAGTTATTAGGATTGATTTTAATCTTCTAGAATATTTAGAAGGTTCCTTTTAATTCTATTAATATTAGGATTAATAATTATATTTTTAAAGAGTTTTATTTGGAATTAAATAAGTGTTTTATGATAAACCTGATTTTAATTTGATAAACACAGAATTTGCTGCTTAATCATATCAAGAAGAGGATTCCGTATAAAGCGCGTTATAATTTTGACTTAACGCAAGACGACAAAGCTGTCGCCTGGCCTGGCGCTGCTCTTGTCGTCTGGCGCTAACTCTTATCGTTGGCGACAAGAGGTATTTTATTCCGAATGGGCCTTGATTTGATTCCAGACTATTTTCTTATAAATAGGAGTCGTATCTCCTCCGTTTTTAATCATTAATCAATCATCTCTCTCTATTCTTCCTCTATTCTCTCTCTATTCTTTTTCTAAACTTCCCCTCTCACAAAATTCCACACTCACAAGTTCTAAACACACCTAGCCAAGTTCGAAGTTGTCTTCGCCCTAGACGTGAAAGGTTTAATATTTCTGAGGGTTTGGTCCCAAATCTCTATTTCAATTATTTAATTTAATTGCCTGTTCTAATATTTTTCCTTGAAGTTACTAACGTGTGTATTTTGTTATTAGAAAGAGGTACGAGGCATCGAAGTAAGTAATTTTAATTGTTGATCTTTTGATATAGAAATCATGCTTAGATTATTTTGTTAATTCCTAGTATCATGTTTTGGGTTAACTAATATTTCTGATATTATGCATGTTTCTATGATGCTTCCTATTCTTTCTTTCCTAATATCATGTTAGTGTCATGTTAGGGCTAATTGATCTTTAATGTTTAGTGACATGCTAGGGTTTGTTATTAATCTTGTTAGTATCATGCCTAGGATCTTGCTATTATTATTAAGCTTTGATTATGATGATGATTGTTTTTATGTTGCTTGATATATATTGTTATTGTTATTGCTTGATCACGCCCTCTCTTGCAGGATTTAAGGGAATTGGTACTTGTAATCACGCTCAATAAGATAATTAATAATCTTGTTTAGGCTAACATGATTATAATTCAAGTGATCGCCAATAATAGTTTTGTTTGTGCATTAATATTCAACCAACATAGATTAAACAGGTTTAGGGTTAATCTATTGATTGCATGTTAGTCAGAAAGCGCACATGAATACGAGAAGAATAAAGTAGAGGCCTATTTTTAGGGCAGGTTCAATCTCTTTTAGGTTGGATTTGTACCTTCATCCCCGAATGTCCAGTCATGGTTCCAGACCTATTGGAGTTAACGATCTCCTAGATTGTTAAGGGGTGTAACCTTCATCCTGTGAACGGTTTACAAGTTCCTAAAACTTGTTGACGACTCTTTTGCTCTAGCTTCCTTCCCTTTGAACGCCACCATACTTAAGTGTATGATCACAGTGGGGCTCAAGTGTGGGTTGCTTGAAATATTCCCTACACCACCATTGCATCTTTATCATCGCCGTCGTTGCATCTTTCCATAACCATCTTCATCATCGTTGATGGTCAAGGTCGGTGTCGCCTCCTCCATTGTTCCTCCCCCCCCCCCCCCCCCCCGCTCTCTATCTCTCTCTCTCTCTCTCTCTCTCTCTTAAACAATCGTTTAGATATGAGGAATTGCGGGGTGGGTGGGATGATTTGGGGTGGTTCGAGGCAGTTTCTAGGTAGATTAGGTTGAGTTAGGGTGGTTTCGGTATGGTTCAGGGTGAGTGGGGGTATTTTTAGGGCGATTCAAGGTGTGTGTGGGTGGTTTTGTTGGTGAGTGATGGTGGTTGTTCTAGGGTGGTTTTGGTGGTGAATGACGGTGGTTGTTCTGGGGTGGTTTTGGCAAAGAGGTTATGGTTTCGAGGGGGTTTGAGTTGAGAGGGGGTAGTTTTAAAGTTTTTTGGGTTGGGAGATAGTGGTTTTGTGGTTGTTCAGGTGGAGAAGGAGTGGTTTTACGGTTGTTCAAGTGTGTGTGGGTGGTTTTAGGGTGGTGTAGGTAGAGATGTGGTGATTTTAAGGTGGTTCAGGTTGAGGTTGGTGGTTTCAGGGTGGTTGCTATGGGACTACGGTGGTGGACTGGTGGGCTCGGTGCTGTTGTTGGTGGTGGTTATTAATTGATTAGTTACGTTCACTTTCTCTCTCCTACCTTTAATTTACTACCCTTTAATTCATTAATCAATCATTATGAAATTTGTCTTAAAATCCGTGTCGAGCTCAAAGTTGCAACTAATTCAAAACGAAGGTAGTATATAAAATGTGCTTTAGGATGCGTAATTTCATCTTTGTTGCAATATTAACAGAATAGAGGAAGTATTACTTTTGTTAATTTTAAATTGCAACAAAGTAGTTTTTTTATGTTTCACAAGTCACAAGTAATATCTCTTTATCACAACTAAAAATTAACAGGTAGTATTATAAATAATATTTACTCGTTTTTCAAAAAAAAAAAAAAAGAATAACATTTGATGTCATTATAATTTATAATACTCAACTAGGTGTGAAGTCCGTGCGTTGCACGGCTTTATTTTTAATATTATTTTAGATTTGTTTTGACATTATTTATTATTATTATTATTATTATTATTATTATAATGATATTAACAAAAATTATTTACAAAAAAAAAAACAATGTGTGCTTCAAATAGAATTCTCTCTTCTACACATCTTGCAGAGTACTTTATTCTTTTTTTGTAGTTTTGATTTATGTATCTTGTGTCTCCTGTGAATGTCGCTGACAGGATTATCCTATTCCCTTTTTCAGCCCTAAATATGTAGTGTGTAGAGTATATCGTTTCTTTGTAATTCTGGTACATATTTCTTGTGCCTCCGATCAATGACGGTGACAAGATTAATTTTTTTCCATCTCCAACCTTAGTTGTATCTTTGTTTACCATTGCATCCTCGAAGGTATTATAAATATTGCATCCTCGAAGGTATTATAAATTTCACTTTGTGTAGCCATGAATCTTGGGATCTTCGACTATGAAAAGAAACAATTAATATTGTTCTATGTATTGTGAATTAAATTAAGTCCTATTTATAAGGAAACACAATACATCATATCTTTTCTACATAAATCTTATCATTCTTTATAAAATCCTTTTTTAATTGTTATCCATATCAATGTTGTTTTTATTAACGACACCAATCACATGAATATGCCATGGTAATTTATCTTGTTAATTTAAAATTTTATCATTTTTTTAGTTATTATCTATATGAATATTTTTATTATTTATTTTTTGTTTTTATACATATTACATTTTTTACGTGATTTTGGATATTTGGGATAACAATAATCATATATTATGATTTTTTGTAATTATGTTTTTTTTAATATCACTTTTTTGAAAGTTTGTGAAACTTGTTAAAAGTATTAACATATTTTATTTGAAATAATTAGATAAATCATTAGATTAGTATGATAATTTTAATTTTTCATTTTATTTTTTATTTTATTTTATTTTTTTTGTATAGTTCTTTGAACCGTAGAAAGATAATGGTAGGATAGAATTAATAAATTTTTAAAGGATTAACATATTTTATTTGAAATACTTAGATAAATCATTAGACTAGTATGATAATTTTAATTTTTCATTTTATTGTTTTTATTTCATCCTATGTGGCACACATAAATATGTGGCGCTCTATTTTTTTTTAAAATAACAAAATCCTACGTGGCTCTCTAAAATCTCTGGGAAAAACTCCCCTTTATATATATATATTAGATTGTAAATAATATAAGTATAGTTAATTTGTTAATTTCTAATATTTAGAAATAAATAGAGTACATTGTTTGGATCCTCCCCTACAGGCTCACCCCAAAAGATGTATAAGTTTCCTGCCAGTTTATAATTGTGGAGATAGAATTTTGTTTGCCAATCCAACTCCATCCAAAATTCATGTTCCAAAAATCCAAACCCATGTTCACCCTGTCCAACTCAAATTGTCCAACAATTAAGGTGACTAATAAGATAAGCTTAAACTACGGAGTGATAAATTGTTGACAATTGAAATAGACATGATTTAATTCCTATCGAATCTAACAAGCTCGACAAAAAAATGTTCAATAAGAATGTGAACTTTTTATTTGAAATTATATAAAGTAAATTTTGGTCAAACCCATGCTTACTCTAGCAACTCATTGTTCAACAATGTATCTAATATATTGTAATAATGATGATGTCAAACTTCTAATTTATGATTCAATTCAAATCAAATCAACTCGAACTTGAAATCAACTACATTGTATACAAATATGACCCGTCCTAAATCAACTCAACCTGAACTCAATCCAAATGACATGATTGCCGGGCAAGACAACTGGCCAATGGATGGAGGTTGATTTAGCTTGCCACTTCCACCCACTATCATCAACCCTATATCAGCATCTATTGAAACAGTCTCACCATCCTCAATAGTCTCTCACCTCAATAAGCACGTCTTCCTTAACAAAGTAGCTTTTACCATATTGTTAACGAGAGTATGAGTTACAATAAATGTATTAAACGACAAGGCCCATTAATAAATAAGGCAAAAATAGTACTACATCCGTCAAATGTTATGTGTAAGTTTGGAATATTTTATATCTCACAAATAATACCCCAAAATTGCACATTGAAGGATTTATGTCTTCGTCGTGTGCAATTACTAAATATATAAATGGATCAAATTATGGAGATAATTAAGTTCGGACATTTGGGTCGTCGTTTTATCATAGCTAAAGGTACCAACGATCTTTAGGATAGTAAAATAGCCCAAAGCCCAATTAGACGGATCCTATAAGGTCACACAAAGGGCCTAGATCGAGCATTAGAGGAAGAGGCCCATCATGGGCCTCATCACTCTAGGTGGCCGACCATGAAGAGGAATAAGGAGGGGTTTTGGGCTTCGTGCCCTAGTCTAATTATAATAAGATTATAAATAGACTAGGTGCCTAGGGTTTGATAGAGTTGCATTGCAATTTAGTAATCAGTTTGATCAAACCCTAATTAGCAAACACGAAACCTAACCCTCTCAAACTCCTCTCTTTCTCACGATTCTCTCCTCCTCCTCGGCGCCGGTGGTGGATCATGGTGGTGGTGGTTTGTGCGGTGGTCGGTTATCCATAAAGGTGGTGATCGCGGTTATCCTCTTTCACTCGACCAATCTAGTATTGGTGGACGACTCGTTCGAATATCGTGGACTAAGTAGAGGAGCAATGCTTGGGGCTCTATTCTCTCCCTGATTTGCCTGTCAAATTGCTACATGGAATTCACGCTTCAAAGGTATGATTATGTGTCTTGTGTGTTATGCATGCGATCTTGGGAATAGGTGCTTGAATGAATATGATTCATGATTTCCGCTTAATAGTACCTATAAACTCCTACGGTGGTATCAGTTAGCCTCTTGCATGAACGCACTAGATTATAATAATACAATTAATTTGAAGTCCATGTTATTTTTATAATCAATTAAGAGGGAGAAATTAATTTAATTATGGTTCAATTATTATTTTAATATAATTAAACTTTTGGAATTGATTAAATACGATTTAATTATGCTCAAATTGCCATGAAGAGGACCGAAATTTAGCCCTAAAATGTTCGAAATTTTCGAACCCCCTAACCCTAATTTCGAATTTCGAAAATTCATAGCCCTAAAATATGATTTTTGTGCTTGTTTTTTGATTTAATTCAATTTGTTTTATGATTCATAATTTTAATCAGATTGATTTTACATAAAAATATTTTGTGTATGATCATTGATTTAATTTTAAGAGTTAGAATTAAATTGGGATTAATGTTATGATAAACCCTAATTTTAATATTGAATGATGATTTAATTTTAAAATTTGGACTGATTTAATTTAGTTTTAATAAATGTTATTTTGATTAAATTAAAAACAAAAAAATTTTATTGGCCGGTTGCCGCGGCTACCGACCTGGTGGTCTGTCCAAGAGGGAGGGAGGGAGGGCGGCGGTCCTGGTGGCTGGGGCAGCAGTTGTGCAAGCGTTGCACGCTACTGCCGTGGCTGCCATTACTACGGCGTGCTACTGCAAAGCAGCCAGCCATTGTGGCTAACTTCGGCTAGCCAACCACGGTGGCCAGCAACCGTACAGTCACGGTTTTCAAAAAAAAAAATGTTTTGAAAAAATATTTCAAGATAGTTACAAAATTATTTTGGGATAAAATCGGTTTTATTTTGGATAAAATCTTTTGTTTTGGGATAAAATCAAATCTTGCAAAAGTTGTTATATTTGATATTATCCATATTTAAAGTTGTTAAATTGGTAATTATCCATAATTAAATGTTTAATTTTGGATAAGATTGATTAGGATATTCTGAGCATATTCCAAAAGGATAATAATTGATTTAAATAATGTGATTATCCCATAATTAGATTAGGATATAATTGATTTTAAAATTATTTGATTGGCTAATAATTAGGATAGAATCTCCTAAATAAGTTAGGATAATCATGGAAGATTAAATATGATTTATCTTTCTAGATTAAAATAAGATTTGATTCTATCTCATACCTAAATTAAAATATATGATATTTTATAATTGGTCATGAATAATATATGCTATTATCTAATTATGATTAAAATATAAGATATTTTAGGAAATGCATTGCCTTAATTATGAACATTCAATGTTGTAGTTTAGACAAGCATGTTAAGTGATTTATTATATAAAACTTTTATAATATATGATATTATGTTGCTATATATAGACTAGTATGGCCCATAGATTCTAAATACGATCTACGCATCGTGATGTATTTATGTAATCTAAATACGGTCTGCGTACCGTTAAGTATTTTTGTAACTTTTATTTAAAGTAAATAGATTAGTTATTAAAATAGTGTTAGTCTAAAGAAACCCATGAAGTGAAGGCCCAAAGGAGCAAGGTGGATGGAGATCCATGATGATTCAAGTAGGAGCTTTTCATTTCTAGTTTTCTTATGACTTAGGGGCCATACTATGTCATGTTTTATTGCATTAGTAGATTATGCATGTTTGATTTTATTTATGTTAATTGATGATGTGCTAGAGTTCACTAAATAATCACAACATAATGAATCTAGGTCCCAGTAATATTGAGAATGCTTTTCCAATTAGATACCCAACAATCCTTAATAGTGAGTGATGGGTCGGCCTCCGTAGAGTGTCACTTGTTATTTTAGGCATTGTGGGGTAGATCACGTTCTACATATTTAGTTGGTTGTGCTCAACAAGGTTACCTAAAGCGTTTAGAACCTTGAAGCAAAGGGTAATAATTAAGCATGTGATGGTTAATTATTCAACCAAGAGTTACAAGAGTTGTAATCAGTAAAGAGTTTACTCACCTTGAAAATGTAATGCTTGATGGTAGGGCCTCAGTCCGGTCAACTATTACACAACTAAAGGATCTTGGAATCCCTTAAAATTCAATTGGGATCAATTAATGTTGAATAAAGTGCATTAAAGTTAGCTAATTCGTTTATGGTACTTTCATTATTAAATTAAACATAATTATTAAACTTTGCCTTATTTTAACTTAGATGGGTAGCCGTAATACAATGACAACAACATTTACAATCTTCGACCATTCCTTGAGAAGGATAGGTTGACAGGAGAAAACCTTTCCACTTGGGAAAGGATGCTAAGGCTTGTACTAAAATCTGAAGGTAGAGAGGATGTCATTGACATCCATTTCAAGGACCTCTGCCAAAAAATGCAACTACGGCAGAAGTCAAAAGGCACAAGGAAACTCATGACAGAGCTGTGCCTATCATTTGCTTGATGATTGCTACCATGGAGCCTAGTCTTCAAAAGCGTTTTGAGGATCAGGATGCGTACACAATCATGCAAGAACTCAAAGTTTTTTTAAGAAACAAGCTAGAGTTGAAAGGTACGAGCTCCATCGTGAGATTCTAGATTGTAGGATGGAGAAGGGTACCACAGTTCATGATCATGTTTTCAAAATGACCGGCCTTATTCAAAATATGGAGAAACTGGGGGACTCATACAGTGATGAGATGGCAACAGACATCATTCTCCACTCACTTCCAGAAAGTTTCAACCAGTTTATCATGAATTTTAACATGGCTGCTGCTGTAAAGACTATGAATCAATTGCATGCAATGCTGGTTAGTGTTGAAAAGCAAATTCCTAAGAAACCTAAGAAGGAAGTTCTTATGATTCAAAAGGGAAAGGGGTTCAAGAAGAAGGGGCAAAAGGCTGGTGCCAAGAGCAAGGGCAAGTAAGTTGCCAAGGCTCCTGATAAGCCTAAGGTGAATCCAAAACCCATGGCTGCAAGTGAAAGTGAATGCTTTTACTGCAAGAAGAAGGGGAATTGGAAACGCAATTGCCAGAAATACCTTGACTTCCTCAAGAAGAATGGAGCATCAACCTCAGGTATTTTTTTATAAACATTTTAACTTTCACTTAGGTATGTGATACCAAGTTGCAGTGCTTAACATTATTAATGTTGCGCAGGAATTGCAAACAAGTGAGGCTAGCATAGAAACGGAGCTTGAAAGTGCACTAGAAGTGTTTGAGTGGCCAGAGATAGCTTCATAGTTTCAATTTCAGAATTTTTATGATGATTTTAGAACATTTCGATTCTGATGAGACAATATTTCAGTTTCATTTTGAATACTGATTTAGTTTACTTGGCTTGGACAAGTGTTGATCCATGACCAAGGTAATAAATTGTTTTCATTTTTCTAGATATGAGTTATTTTGCTTTATGACATTGATATAAGTAGATCACAAAAGTAATATTAGATGATTTAAAATAAACTTACTTATAACAAAGTAAGGTTAGGTCACATAAACCATTTGCACATCCAAGGTTACATTGGATGGACTCTTAATTGATTATGAATCACTTGAGAATTAGAAGTCATGCTTGATAAGGTAGAATGACCAAGTTGCCTTTTAGTTGAAAGGGTAAAAGAGCTAATGACCTTTGGAACACAAACATATGATGTGTGTGAACCAATAAGTTCAAAATTTAGCAAAGAGATTTAACTATTTCATTGCTTTTACTAACAATTTAAGTAAATATATCGATAATTACTTAATGGAGTAAAGCTTGGAATCATTGAAATGTTCAAAATTCCAAAATGAAATGTAAAATCTGATTGATATGAATAATTAACGCTACAATATGATTGTTGTGATAAATATTTAACTCAAAAAGTAAATGATCATCTAAAAGGATTTGTGAATTAGTTCACAATCTAGAAACACTACAATTAAAATGTATGTTAAAGGAAGGAATCAAACTTTGCTTACCATGGTTCGATCCTAGATTAGCTTTAATGATTTACAAATATCATTTTGAGGATATGCATTACAACAACAATTGTGAATATACTAAACAGGAAACTTAACCAAAGCAAGCTAATTCAACTAGTGATGCTTCTATCGTCCCACTTGAATGAAAGTCTTCAAAGAGTAGAAGAGAATAATTCTATTGTTGCTCATACCTATTGTAGGTTACTTGGGATCAAAACAAACAGTTTGTTGAAATTCTGAGAAAAGGTGGATTCTAAAATTTTCCTATTGGAATGGTTTGAACCCACAGCCTACAAGCAAGCTTTAGGTAAATGCCAACTCAAGAAATGGGCTTAAAGCCAAGAAATCCAATATGGACTCCATGTTTGTGAAGATGTGCTAGTCCATGATAGTCTTACAAATAGGGTCAAACCTATTAGTTGTGTAATCCTATTCGGATTATTCTAGTTATGGAGATCAAAATCACCTTCATGAAATGTTCTTGATGGATGGTATGTATATGATACAACCTAAGAATTTTGAAATCCAGAAATCCTAGAAAGTTTTGCAAACTTCAGAAATTCATTTATGGATTGAAGTAAGCGTCAGGGAGTTGGAACATTCATTTCGATTAGGCAATCAAACAGTTTGATTTCCTCAAAGAACGAAAAAGGAATCTTGTAGAGACAAGAAGTTTAGTGGGAGAAATTTGTCTTCTTGGTCATGTATGTAGATGACATACAGTTCATATGAAATCACATATCAATGCTTGAATAAGTCAAGAAATGGTTAAAGAGTTGTTTCCATAAGAGAGACTTAGGAGATGTTGAGTGCATATTGGGAATCAAGATCCACAAAGTGAATCTTGAAGAATGATTGGACAACATTGAGAGACTTATGTTGATAAGGATCTTGACAAGTTCATGAAGCAAGACTCTAAGAGAGGATGTTTTCCCATGTTTCATGGTATTACGCTCAGTAAAACTCAGTGCCTTCAAAAGTTAATAGAGTTGAGTTGTATGTATAGTGTGCCTCATGCTTTTGCAAAAGGGACCATTATATGTGCCATGATATGTACATAGTAAGATGTTACATATGACTTGTGGATGTGTAGCAAGTTTCAAGTAAATTCAGAATAAGCATACTGAAAGTTGCCAAAAGCAAATCCTTGAGTACTTGAGAAGGACTTAAGGAACGTTTCTTGTTTATGGTGTTAAAAGTGAATAAGTTGTCAAAAGGTTATACGGATGCAAGTTTTCCAAACAGGCAAGATGACTTTAGATGTTGAGCTAAATACATTTTGTGTCTGTATGGAGAAGTACAATAAGCTTGAAGAGTTCAAAGCCGAATGTTGTTGCATACTCAATGTCAGAATATGTGTATTTAGCTACAGTAAGAGTAGTTAAGGAGGAATTTTTGATCAAATTGTCTTGTGACTAAAAGGACACCTTGCCAAAACAAAGGAGCCAGGCTCACATCACAAATCCAAACAAATAGATATGAGATATCACCTCATTTATGAGATCAATGACAAGCGATATTTCGTGATCTGCAAAGTTTTATTATGAGTGAAAAAAAAATCACTAAACCCTTTCCATGAACTAAGATATGAGAGTCATATTAAAGACTTGGATTGAAGCAAGCTATGTAATTTAAGTTGTGTAAGTTTTGAGAAAACATATTACATAAGAAATGCATCAATTTGCAAAATTTTGTTTAAAATAGAAATTTCATTTCTCTTATTTAATTATGGTTTTGGAAATTAAATAAAATGTCCAAAATAATTATGAATTGATGGGCTCGTCAGGTTGATGACCTGGTGAATGAAACCTCACAGGTGAACAAAATTCATATATTATTTAAGTTCCTAGTTCGAAATCATTAAAGTGAACATAAATGATTTCAATAAATGGACTAGCATGTAAGATTGATTGGATAGCGCTGTTTCATGGGCTATAGGGGCATAGTGATGCTCGGTCAGTCACTTGGATATGCATGAATGATGCATGATCGAACTATTGACCTGCTTTGAAGTTCAAGTATAGAGTTTCTAAATATATTAGTGGATTCCTTTGACATGAGTGGGACATTGATTTCATTCAATGGATGTTATGATTGTGGTACACTCAAACGTCTACCCGTAACTGGAGATTATAAAGGGTGTTTCCTGGTTATTTCAAAAGTTGAGTGGGAGCCTTGTTGCCACAAGATTGGATTGAGTCTACCTATTAAATTAGAAAATGTGTCATGGCCGCTTGAAGAGGGAGAATTTAGAAAATATGTGGCCGCGTTCAAATGCATTACTCAGTAATCATTTGGTTTTGTAATTCTAACTCAGATTTCAAGAAACGATTTGTAGATTAATATGATCTCGACATGTGATGCAATCATATTATCAAATCGACATATATTGACTTAAGGAATTTGAATATTGCACACTTGTCTCAGACAAGTGGGAGATTGAAGGATTTATGTCTTCGTCGTGTGCAATTACTAGATATATAAATGGATCAAATTATGGAGATAATTAAGTTTGGACATTTGGGTCGTCGTTTTATCATAGCTAGAGGTACTAACGATCTTTGGGATAGTAAAATAGCCCAAAGCCCAATTGGATGGATCCTATAAGGTCACACAAAGGGCCTAGATCGAGCATTAGAGGACGAGGCCTATCATGGGCCTCATCATTCTAGGTGCCCGGCCATGGAGAGGAATAAGGAGGGTTTTTGGGCTTCATGCCCTAGTTATAATAATATTATAAATAAGCTAGGTGCCTAGGGTTTGATAGAGTTGCATTGCAATTCAGTGACCAGTTTGATCAAACCCTAATTAGCAAACACGAAACCTAACCCTCTCAAACTCCTCTCTTTCTCACGGTTCTCTCCTCCTCCTCGGCGCCGGTGGTGGTTCGTGGTGGTGGTGGTTCGTGCGGTGGTCGGTTGTCCATAAAGGGTGGTGATCGCGGTTTTCCTCTTTCACTCGACCAATCTAGTATTGGTGGACGGCTCATTCGAATCTCATGGACTAAGTAGAGGAGAAACGCTTGGGGTTCTATTCTCTCCCTGATTTGCTTGTCAAATTGTTACGTGGAATTCACGCTTTAAAGGTATGATTATGTGTCTTGTGTGTTATGCATGCGATCTTGGAATTAGGTGCTTGATTGAATATGATTCATGATTTTCCGCTTAATAGTACCTATAAACTCCTACACACATAACATTTAACGGAGGTAGTAGAATACTATGATGTATCCATTAACATGGAAAATAGTAGAAAATAGTCTTCACAGACTGTTATATTGAGATATACTCCGAAGATAATCTTTAACATTGGGAGTAGGAGCTGTTGTCACCTCTGAAGTACGGCCATCGCTGTGGTGGTAGGGAAATGGGTGATAAGAGAGATGATTTGAGAAGTGGTTGTGTCACTTGTGTGCGGGTGATAAGAAAGAAAAGAATATAGAAAGAGGAAGAAAGGTGGGGGGTATAGTAAGAGTATTGGTGTCCATTCACTTTAAATGTTGGCGATATTGATAAAAAATGTTGACGGTATTTAACACCTCCTAACATAATCCATGACATATGAACTTTTTTTTTTATTTTTGAAAACATTAGGAAAGACTATTATGTACTACATACGTTATTATACAAGCTTAAACAATGAAATGCAAATATCAATCAACAAATAATACTTTTTTTTTTTAAGAACAAATGATACTTTTGTTACTTCCTTGAATAATTTATGATTAGAACTTCAATCAATTGATACTCTATGGATACTTCACTAATACTTGTAAAAAACGACACATGTTGATTATTCTTAATGTTATTTTTTCCAACTATTTTTGTTGTTGTTCTCCGGCATTCAATTGATATGAATATAGCATATGGAAATCAAAAATTTTGATATAGTGTTAATTTTAACAATTGTTAATTAAAATGACCGTGCATGGTGCGCGACCTAAACTAGTTCAAGTAAATTTCTATCATTTTCGTATGCTTCAAGTAATTTAGCTTTATGATCCAAAAAAAAAAAAAAATATTAGTGAACTTTTAAAAGAATCGGGAGTACTATATCCATTATAAAGATAGCCTAAAGTGATCAAAAGTTACCCCTGAAATGAATAAAAGTTACCCCAATATGCATAAAAGTAACCCAATACAAATAAAAATTATCTACGCTTTATTAGTAAAGAATCACATTTTAAATGACTAAAAATCAATTATTAAGTGATTGACTGTAATTAAATTACCTTTCTAAAACTTTTCTTATTGTCTATTTATATAAAAGTATATTATGTTTAAAGTTACCCAAAAAAAGACAAAAAGTTACCCTAAAATCAGCTAAAAATTACCCTTATACTGCTCGATGTACACTAATATTAGTGTAAACCGAAATGTATACACCTGGTTTATACTAATATTAGTGTACATCGAGCAGTATAAGAGTAATTGTAAGCCAATTTAGGGTAATTTTTTGCCTTTTTTTTAATTAATTTTGAACATAATATGTTTTTTTTTAATAAATAGAACAAGAAAAGTTTTATAAGGATAATAAAATTACTTTCAATCACTAATAATTGAATTTTAGTCATTTAAAATGTAATTCTTTACCAATAAAGTGTAGATTGTTTTTATTTGAATTGGGTTACTTTTATACATATTCTAGTAACTTTTATTCATTTCAAGAGTAACTTTTGATCCCTTTAAGAGATCTTTATAATGGATGTACAATAATTATTGTGCACCTGATTTTTTTTAAAGTTTGTGAAAAAAAATATTTCATCAAAACCACAAATTCACTAATCCATGAATCATGATTGATTCCGTAAGAAGTATGTACTACTCTCTCCGTTTTTAAATACTTGCCCCATTTCCTTATTTGGAAAGCTTTTACAATATTTAATTCATTTCTTTCACCTAGTGGACCCAACGTAAATCATATTTTATTAATTTCATATTCTCTCTCCTCCAATTCTCTCCACTACTTTTGTTTTTTACAATTTTTTATTCTTCCACCTACCTTACTACCTCCATATTTTATTACTTTCTCCAATTTCTCCTAAAACTCCGCGCATGGAGAATGGAGCAAGTATTTAAAAACGGAGGGAATATAAGAAAATAGGTTAATCTTTGACCGCATATTTGTTTAATATGATACTAGTTTTGTGTCCCGTGCGATGCTCGGGTTGTTTATTGAATTTTAAAATAAATTTTAATCTATATATTGAATTTTAAAATATATCATTGATACAAAATTAATTAGGAATTGATGTGTTTTTATGACGATTTGCTATCTAATAGGTACGTAATGACTAACAATAATGTTGAAGGATATGTTCGATTTATTACATTAAAAAAAATTAGAAAAAAAATTAAAAAAATAAATGTTCAAAGCCCGTTGGGTTGACCCAAACCCAAAACTTTGGGCAAGGGTTGAACATTTCTTGACTCGTAACCTGAAATGACCTAATCCGAGATGACTCATGACCCGACCTTAATTGACAGGTCTACATAGTAATAAAATTCTATTAGATTGTAAAATATATTATTTTAACTGATTAGTTATACTATAATGTATGTTTTATGCTTTGAACTACTTTCTTTGCTCCAAAAAATATTATGATATAAAAAATAAATTTATATGATAATTTTTTTAGAATTATAATCTAATAATTGTTTTGAATAAAATTATAATTCAATTTGTACATCTGATTGATATTTTATCGAAAATAAAACTCTAAACTAACAATTTTATTCTAAAATTCTATCCAAATAGAATTCTAAAGTAAAATTTTTTATCTTATGAAGTCTATTCAAATCTATCCAACGTGGCGCGACACTTGGCGAAAAGTTAAAACGCCAAGTGTTGCTGTCTCGTGACCTGGCTAAAAGTTTAGCTTTATATATTAGTTATTACATGAATTATACCTATGAAATATTGATATTTTATCGAAAATAAAACTCTCAACTAATAATTTTATCCTAAAATTCTATCCAAATTTGATTGGAAATAGATTTCTAAACGAAATTTTTATATCCTATGAAGTCTATCTAAATATATCCAACGTGGCGCGACAATTGGCGAAAAGTTCGAATGTCAAGCGTCGCTATCTCGTGGCTTGACTAAAAATTTAGCTTTATATATTAGTTATATGATATCATGAGTAAAAATAAAAAAATTAAAAAAAAAATAAAAATGATAGAGCAATTGAGGCCTATTTGTAATTCTATATACCCAAATTATACATTAGTTGAAACTTTTTATGCATTAATAAAAATAAAACCTTATATTTTATAAAATAGTAAACAATGTAATATATAAATTTTTATAAAACTAATATTTGAAAGTACACATTAAGATTAATTCAAAAACATATTACTTTTGTTAAGTTTAAATTGCATAAAATTACTATAGATTTTTTTATGTTTCACAAGTCACAAGTAATATTTCTTTATTACAACTAAAAATTAACAGATACTCCAGTATTATAAATAATATTTACTCGTTTTGCATTAAATAACATTTGCTGTCATTATAATTTATAATACTCAATTGTATATAATATAAGTATAGTTAATTTGTTAATTTCTAATATTTAGAAACAAATAGAGTACATTGTTTGAATCCTCCCCTACAGGCTCATCCCAAAAGATGTATAGGTTTCTTGCCAGTTTAGAATTGTGGAGATAGAATTTTGTTTGCTAATCCAACTCCATCCAAAATTCATGTTCCAAACCCATATTCACTCTGTCCAACTCAAATTGTCCAACAATTAAGGTGATTAATAAGATAAGTTTAAACTACGGAGTGATAAATCGTTAGCAATTGAAATAGACATGATTTAATTCCTATCGAATCTAACAAGCTCGACAAAAAAATGTTCAATAAGAATGTGAACTTTATTTGAAATTATATAAAGTAAATTTTGGTCAAACCCATGCTTACTCTAGCAACTCATTGTTCAACAATGTATCTAATATATTGTAATAATGATGATGTCAAACTTCTAATTTATGATTCAATTCAAATCAAATCAACTCGAACTTGAAATCAACTACATTGTAAACAGATATGACCCGTCCTAAATCAACTCAACCTGAACTCAATCCAAATGACATGATTGCCGGGCAAGACAACTGGCCAATGGATGGAGGTTGATTTAGCTTGCCACTTCCACCCACTATCATCAACCCCATATCAGCATCTATTGAAACAGTCTCACCATCCTCAACAGTCTCTCACCTCAATAAGCACGTCTTCCTTAACAAAGTAGCAGTTACCATATTGTTAACGAGAGTATGAGTTACAATAACTGTATTAAACAACAAGGCCTATTAATAAATCAGGTAGAAATAATTACCTCCGTTAAATGTTATGTGTAACTTTGAAATATTTTATATCTCACAAATAATACCCAAAGTTGCATATAACATTTAACGGAGGTAGTAGAATACTATGATGCATCCATTAACATGGAAAATAGTACAAAATAGTCTTCACAGATTGTTATATTGAGATATACTCCGAAGACAATCTTTAACATTGGGGAGTAGGAGCTGTGTCTGCTCTGTCATATGCAGGCAGATCAGACAGTTTTTGTCTTTGTCGAAAACGTTTCGAGAAATTATTTGTACGAATCAAGGGGAGAAATTATTATTTAGAATACTAACAAAACAATCCAAGAGTGAATAAAAAGCTAATCTTCACTGAGATGCAAAGATATTAAGATGGTGTAAAAATGGTAAAATTTCACTTAATACAAGATATACTTCAAGAAGCATACAAACCAAGAACAACAAATTAATATAATGCAAGTAATAGTTTCAATTACGAGTGATCAAGATGGAAAAAGGAAATTGAAAGAGAAGCATATGACAACAGTTTGTGTATCACTAGCCCTAGTAAGCCTCCTCAGCTTCATTCTCATAGTCTTCCTCATAATCGGCAGTTGCATCCTGATATTGTTGATACTCCGCCACAAGATCATTCATGTTACTCTCAGCCTCGGTGAATTCCATTTCATCCATACCTTCCCCAGTGTACCAATGCAAGAAAGCCTTGCGCCTAAACATAGCAGTAAATTGCTCGCTCACCCTCCTAAACATCTCTTGGATGGAAGTTGAGTTACCAACGAATGTGGAAGACATCTTTAGACCGGTGGGTGGGATGTCACACACACTTGACTTCACATTGTTTGGGATCCACTCTACAAAGTAGGACGAGTTCTTGTTCTGGACATTGATCATCTGCTCATCTACTTCCTTTGTGCTCATCTTACCACGGAACATGGCAGAGGCAGTGAGGTACCTTCCATGTCGGGGATCAGCAGCGCACATCATGTTCTTGGCATCCCACATTTGCTGAGTTAGCTCTGGGACAGTGAGGGAGACATACTGCTGGGACCCACGAGAGGTAAGTGGGGCGAAACCCACCATGAAGAAGTGAAGCCTGGGGAACGGGATGAGATTCACTGCAAGCTTCCTGAGGTCGGAGTTCAATTGACCAGGGAATCGGAGACAGCATGTCACTCCACTCATTGTGGCCGAGATCAAGTGGTTCAAGTCACCAACTGTCGTGCCAAGCAGACATCAACCACATTAATAAACCAGTCAACCTTTTTAGTACATTAAAGAAGTTGCAAAAAAAAACTGACTCCAGATGAAACATTAAATTATGAGCATGTTCTTAAGATGCGATCATGAATCAACAAATAATTAAGATGCCATCATGAATCAACTAGCAAGAGATCCTAACAAATAATTACATCCTAACAAATCATCAAATCAAAAGAACAAGAAAATGCTTACAGCTAGGGTTGCTGAGCTTCAAGGTCCTAAAGCAAATATCATACAACGCCTCGTTGTCCAAAACCATACACTCATCAGCATTTTCGACCAACTGATGAACCGAAAGAGTAGCATTGTAAGGCTCAACAACGGTATCAGAGACTTTCGGAGATGGAAAAACCGAGAAGGTAAGCATCATCCGATCAGGGTACTCCTCTCTGACCTTGGAAATCAAGAGAGTACCCATACCAGAACCTGTACCACCTCCAAGAGAGTGACATACTTGAAAACCTGCCGCCAAAATATAAAAACACAATCTTAAGTAAGTAAGCTCATAACTTCACACATAAGGTACATATATAGTACATGGTCCTCCTTACTTTTAGAGCATATAATTAACAAGTCAAAACCAAAAAGTCTCAACTTTTTATTTTTAGTCTAACCCATAAAGTCTTCTTTATGTTTTTTGTGCCAATATGATCAATTACTATACATACACCAAAGTGTTAGGGTCCTATCCATTTTCGATCTTCAGATTAAAACCCCTGCACTAGCAAAATAAATTTTAAAAACCCATATTTTTTTTTCCCTTCATGCAATTCCCAACGGCTCATTTAAGATATCGACTGTTCATTTCATGAATAAAATAGAGGGGATCTCGTTCATAACAATAATGATCACCGACAATAAAAATTAGTAGAAAAGTCATTTACAAAGCAAATAACCCACGTATGTAATAATGTAGATCAGCAGTGTTATAGCATTATTAAATTAATACATACAAAGTATAACAAAATTAAAAATAACAATGTGAATTAAAATCAGATTATTAACACAACAGATTTAAATCCTAAAACCTTGACTAAATCCAATCAAATACCCACCAAAAAAACTTGATCAAACAAATATTACACATAATGAATGACATAAACATGATCATATCTCATTAAAAACATTTCTTATATATTAACATGAAATACACAATCTAATCAATAAAAATTGCATTGATAAAAATAATTAAAATTACCTTGAAGGCAATCACAATTCTCAGCCTCTTTACGAACAACATCAAGAACAGAGTCAATAAGTTCAGCACCTTCGGTGTAATGACCTTTAGCCCAATTATTACCAGCACCAGACTGACCAAAAACAAAGTTATCGGGCCTAAAGATTTGGCCCAAAGGGCCGGATCTGATACTATCCATGGTACCGGGTTCAAGATCCATGAGGACGGCACGGGGGACGTATCGGCCCCCGGCCGCCTCATTGAAATAAACATTAATACGTTCTAACTGAGTATCAGCTGAACCACCTTCAACAAGGCTAAACCTCCCAGTTTGATCAACACCATGTTCATCACAAATTACCTCCCAAAATTTTGAACCTATTTGGTTACCACATTGCCCTCCTTGAATGTGCAAGATTTCCCTCATTTTTTTTTTAGTTTTTTGAAATTTTGCTAAAAAGAAATAAAAATGAAGATCTGAAAAACAAAAATGGTTGCACAAAAAATAGAGAAATGTTTTGTTTGCAGGGGAGTTGAGGGGGTGTAGGAGAGAGAATATATGGGGGAAGTGTTTTTGGAGGGTAGAGGGGAGAGTGCTGACAGTTGGCACCAGGGGTAAGAGGTGGGATTTTGTTTTTTGTTTTTTGTTTTTTTTTTTTTTTTTACACTTTCTCTGTTATCCTTTAATTACAGCGTTATATTTGTCAATGCGACAATGCACAATTTATAACCGTAATGTTTAATCTTAATTATATGTTTTTTTTAATATTATAAAAGGTAAAAAAAAATAAATAAATAAATTACATTTCTTCCGTTTTCCTATATTATACTATGTAGCAATTATCATCTTCGAAAGTTTCATAAATATTGCAACTTTTTTATTTGAGTATATTTTCTCTCTATCTTTCATCACCTGAATCTCTTTATGTCTTTCACTCTTTCTATATCTCTTTTTATGTTAAGCTTCGTACAATACCCTAATGTTACATACTCCCTCCGTGTTTTTTTAAGTGACACACTTTGACCGACACGTAGTTTTAGAAGATTTTAGTGACTTTAATAAAATAAGATGTTAGTGAGATAGGTTGGAGGAGTGAAAAATGATAAAGTAAAAGAATGTGAGAGGAAGTGGGGACCATGAAAAGAGTGAGAAATAATAAAGTAAGAGATAGTGGGGTGAAAATATATTATTAAAATATAAGAAATTTCTAAAAGAGAAAGTGTGTCACTTAAAAAAAACGGTCGTTTAAGAAAAGTGTGACTTAAAAAAAACACGGAGGAAGTATTTGTAATAAACTACAAAAGATTGCATAGAATAAAAAGTTCAAAACTTCAATCTAAAGAAACTAGAAAAGTATTTTAACTTTTTTTTAAAAAAAATGTTTGGGGTAATATATAAAAAAAAATTAAAATAAATAAAAATAAATAAATAAATAAATGAAGAGGCGGGATATTTTTGAAGAGTAACCGCTTGGTTTATTTGGCAGTTGTAAATTTTTTTTTATTTTTTTTTTATTTTTTTTTTTTAATCTTTGGTTGTTGATTAAGGAAGGTGAGGATGAGGATGAAGGTGAGAGTGTGGGTGTGGGGTCCCACGTTTTACTATTGAAGTATTGATTGATTTGATATTCATGGGTTGTATGGCTGACCAAATTGGACAATTTTAATGGAAATTGTAGCAAGAGTACAAATTATTAGCAGATTGGATCTACCTTTTGCCAGATGCATACATATTTTCATAGTTTTATCACTGTTTTTGAGAATTATTATTACTCTTTAATCATTGATCGTAGAGTACTTCACCCGTTTTACATCATTGTGCATTGTTCATAGGTTGGGCTGTCAAACTGGATTTTGAAGTCGGGTTATACTACGTAGTTGGGTTCTTTTTGTTCGGGATATAGTTGGGTTCATCTTGGTCTAGAGCTTTATTCGGATCCCTTCTAGGATTTGTGATACAGTATTACTTATATATACTCGGGTGTACCATACACTCGGGGTCATTTGCTAATTTAATCAACAAATGAACAAGTAATATTTTTACTTGTTTGTTGATTGAATGAACAAATGAGACCAGGTGTACGGTACACCCGGATGTACATACTCTGCAATAGGTTCTCGATCCCTTCTACTTATATTTAGTTATCCTTTTGAGATTTAAACGATATAATTCAAGTAAAAGATGAGTCAATGGAAAGTCAAATATCTATTAATCATTAACAAAAGATCAATTTTATTACAGTGATTTAGATCTATAATAAGTTAAATTGAATTGAAGTCGAGGTAATAAGTTGAGCTGGTCAAATAACAAATTGGATGGAATTGCCTCAAGTCAACAAGTGAATTTAGGTCCCGTTCACTTTACCTTATTTTTGTTGAACTGAAATTATTTTTACTGAAATTAATTATTTTTGTTGAACTGAAATTAATTTTACTGAATTGAAATTACTTTTATTAAACTGAAATTATTTTTATGATTCTTTTATATTTCTTCTTTAAAATTACTAATTGTTACTGAACTAAAATTAATTTTACTAAACTGAAATTATTTTTATTGATTCTCTTTTATATTTCTTCTTCAAAATTACTGATTTTTACTAAAGTGAAATTAATTTTACTAAAATGAAATCATTTTTATTAAGTTGAAATTGATTTTACTAAACTGAACTTATTTTTACTGAAATTAAATTATTTTTACTAAATATTTTTTTTTAAGGTGAAGTGAACCGGACCTTCATATCGAAGAACTAATTTCCTGCAATTCCGCGTCATTCAAGTTCAAATCTCAAAGTCGCATGTTTACTTGAATAACTCTAATGTTGGGCTTTGTCAAAAAAAAAAAAAAAAAAAAAAAAAAAAAAAAAAAAAAAAAAATGTTGGGCTAATATTAGGAAGGCTTGTTTAGCTGCTAGAGTAAATTAACAATTTCCAATTTCCAATTTCAAATGGAATCATGGTAAATTTTCAAGTCATATTACATTGTCATGTAATTCCACCTAAAGAATCACTCGTCAATTTAAACAAAAGCACATATGTGAAATTCATTGTTTGAAGATTTGATAAAGATTCCGAAATAAATTTGACATACAAACTCTATTATGAGTAAATTGGAGTAGCACGATGAAGATGGAAAGAAGTTAACCACTTACAAATTTGACATTACTCGGTTTTAATAATGAAATTTTGATAATAACCTCTAAGTAGGGATTTGACATTTCTTAGGAGATTAAGGGGGCATATCTCGTATTAAAAGTATTCCCTTTGTCCCTTATTTTTTGCTTCATATGACTCATAAAGCTATCATAAACAAGTGGGTCATGGATAGAGCTGTCAATTCAGATAAACGGGTCGAGTTTGGGTCAAGTAAGTGTGGGTCAGGTCAATTCGGGTTAATGTCGTAACGAATGCGGTTCGGGTTTGGGTTGGGTCATGCTTGAGTCGGGTCACGTCGAGTCATACATCTTATCGGGTTTGGGTCAGGTTTAGGTCAGGTTAATAATAGGTCGGGTTATAATCGGGTCGGGTGAATAATAGGTCGGGTTTAATTCGGGTTTTCACGGGTTAAAACAGGTTAGGATCATTCTCAGGTTCGAGTCGGGTTCGGTTCAAGCCAATAATTTGCGGGTTATATTTAGGTCAGGTCATTCTTTGGTTCATGTCGGGTTCGGTTCAAGTCAATAATTTGCGGGTTCGGTTCAAGTAAAGACATAGTACTTTCAATATTAACATAGAGTAGTTTTAGGCTTTTAGCCTTATGAAGTTATGATTTTACAAGTAGATTACAATATAAATAGCATATATCTTTATTTAGTTAGTCAATACTTACAATAATAAAAAGTATAAAATAATAAGTCAAGTTGATCTCAGGTCGGGTCAATAACAAGTCGTGTTGATTTCGGGTCGGGTCAATAACATATTGGGTTGATCAATTTCGAGTCGGGTCAGTAACAGGTCGGGTTAGAAATAGATCGGGTTGAATTCAAGTCGGGTTAAATTCGAGTTTTGACGAGTTAAAACGGGTTTGGGTCAATTTCGGTTTAGGTCGGGTTCGGTTCATGTTCGGGTTCGGATCTCAACTACTTTGGTTAACTCAGGTCTAGGGTTGGTTTCAGGTCGGGTCAGATCGGGTTCGGGTCACCATTTTCACGTGTTCAAACGGGTCGGTTAATAATCGGGTTCGGATTGGGTTAGCTTTAGATAGCTCTAGTCATGGAGCAAACAAAGAGGGATTGAAAAAGTATTAGACTAGAGGGTGTTTGGTTCATAACCGAGAAAGGAAAAGAATCTAAGATATAAAATTGAGGATAATGGAAAACAAGATTCCCCCCCCCCCCCCCCCCCCTTCCCTCTTAAACATCATCCCTTTTTCTTTATGTTCTCACCGCTTGTGCACAGCCTCTGACCAACCACCATCTCCCTCCTTCCTCCTTCACCATCATCATTCCTCACGGCAGTCTCCTATTTCCTTCTCTCATCAATGATCTCCTTCAACTTCTTGCCTCTATCCGTAACACTCACTGATTTTAACAGTTTAATACGACCATGCAAAGTTTGAATCTAGAGTTAAAGTTTTCATAATCGAATTCAACCACCTAACCTCTTAATTATCAATATAAAAAAGGTATCTTTCCTTTTATCTTGTACTCTGTAATATATTTATAACTAATATAAGTATAAAATTACATATTTTCAGTATTCCTTTTCATTAATCAGGTCTGATCTTGAAGCAAGTAAATTTATTATTTCTAAGTCAATATTACCTAAATGTTCAAAGGTTGACCCAACCCCAAATGACTTGATTCGAAATAGGTCCGAAGTCTTGACCAGCAACTCGACTCACCACAAATGAATCAACTAAAAATGACTTAATTCGAAATTGACCCAAAATCTCTCCTTAATCCAAAATGACCTAATCTGAATTTGACCCCAACTATCAACCCAAAGCCCAACCCGACTGTCAATTGACAGGAACATATACAAAACTTGAGTTGAGCCAACCTAACCCACCTTAAACCCAAATGCGGCCCAAAAGAATCCAACTCAAACAACTCGATTTACGAGTCTACTCAAAATCATGGCCCAACACTATAACCTCGTTTGGTTGCATGTGGCAATTAAATGCCTATAGAAAATTACAATATATGGGAAATTTTATTGCCTAAGGAATACTATAATTGTGTTTGGTTGACATATAGGAAATCATATTTTCCATGAATTAGTTTCCTATGTTTTGTTTTGTTAACTTATGTAATACCCATGTTATTATTTTAACTTGAAGTACTTTCCCAAAATTTTGAGGACAAAAATGTAATTTCACCCAAAATACATGCGGGAAGTTTTGAGTGACCAAGGTAGGGTGTGGGAAATTAATTCCCATGTTTTGTAGGAATTCCAAATTCATTAGGAATTTCCACTTCCTACATTTTTGCTAACCAAACAACTACTATTTTCCATGAATTTGTATTTCCCCCATTATTGAAATGCAATCAAATAAGGCCTATATAGTGGTGGAAAATTACAACTAAAACTATATTTTAAAGTATAAGGGTCTGTTCTAATTGATTGAATTGCGCTGAACTGAATATTTAATAATAAAAAAAATCAAGAACTAAACTGAAAATAATGTGAAGAGAACAGACCCTAACTCTTTTTAAATCTTTGTTTTTTCCTTATAAAACCAAAAAAAGTTCTCAGTTTGTTCGAAAGTACTTTTTAAATTATGACTATTGTTGTACTTTTGAAATCTTCGTATTTTCCCTATAAAACCAAAAAAAGTTCTCAGTTTGTTCGAAAGTACTTTTTGAATTTTTTTTTTTTTTTCTTTTTTTTGACAGTGAGAACTAAGAAAGGAAACCACAAACAACAACTTAAAAGGACCAAAAAAGACACTCGCGAGGACGAGCCTTTCCAGCCAACCAATGCGCGGAGGACACCCATTTCTCGGAACCTTTAGAATCTTGCAAGCCTCCATAGTAGACAGAAGAGCCCGGATATCCCAAAGTAACCAACATAAAGAAACCTCATCCCGCTGTTTTTGGGCCAAGATCAAACACAAAGACTCACAGTCGGAGTAAATAAGGATCCTACGAAAACCTCTAGAATAAGCATTGCGTAATCCCCAGAAACAAGCCTGTAACTCAGAATGTAATGCTGAAGACGCGAGAGAAGCACGGGCCCCTCCCCCACGGACTGAAGGAGAATCACAATCGCGAAAAATCCAACCAGCACCAGCCGAGTTGTCCAAAGAAGACCAAGAACCATCACAGATCATACAAATTTCAAAAGTAGAAGTAGGACCCCCACAAAGAGTGGCAGCGAAACCCGAACCAGTCAGTTTAGGACCAAGACCCAAAGAATAAGAGCGAATGCAAAAAACCTGAGCTTGTCGCCCCCGCACATCCCACTGAGATGCCAAAAGAAAAATATCATCGGAAGACACAGTTTGATGCCGAAACCGAACATTATTACGTGATAGCCAAATAGCCCATAAAAGGGAGAAAAACCTCACCAAGCTCGACCAGTCCTTAGCAGCCTCTAACAAAGAGACCATAGTGGAAAACCATTGGAGAAAAGGAAGGTGAAGAAGACCTTGCCTATTAAAACGTAAAGAGCAATGGACCCACAATGGAGTAACGAAGTCATAGTCTCGAAACAAATGGTCCACCGTCTCCTGCTCTTGTCGACAGAAGCAACAAAGTGAATCAACCGAAATGCCTCGAACAGCTAGAACAGAGGCAACCGGGAGTCCAGACTGAATAATTTTCCAGCCAAAGATCTTCCATTTAGGAAGGAGGGGGAGCGCCCAAAATTTCCCCCACCAGGAAGCAGGAATTAACCCCACAGACAAATGTCCGACAGTCTGCTGAAGTAAGAGCGCATAGGCAGATTTCGTAGAGAAGGTGCCATCCTTAGTGAATTTCCAATAAATAAAATCATCCATATGCTCCAGTGGACGGTCCTGACTAAGGATCCGAGAGGCAGTTGGACCATCAAAAAACCGATGGACTCTCGAGGAGTCCCACGCGTTAGAACGCGGATCAATAATATCAGACACATGAGTCGGGAAATCCGACAGAGATAAACCAGCCTTGAAATTTACTGGACCCCCAGGAGCCCAGTCGTCAGCTGTAATACGAACACTATTACCACTACCCACCTTCCAACGAACAGCAGGAGCTACAGCAGAAAGAGCCGTCTGTAACCCGCGACAACCCCAGGAGGCTCGAGTTATCCGAGCAGATGAAGTGGCAGCAAGAGAAGGGTACTTGGAAAACATGAGCCTACAAACCAATAACTGGGGATTGTGAATCATCCTCCATCCCGTGTTAGCGAGAAGAGCGGAGTTGAAGCAGGCAATGTTGCGTAAACCCAAACCCCCCAGACCTTTCGGTAAATGAAGTAGAGAGGCCGAGCGTAGTGCCAAACCCTTCCTAGAACCTGAAGATCTCCACCAGAAACTGGCAAGCATATTGTCTAGTTGAGCAGCAATTGAAGAAGGAATTTTGAAGACAGACAGAATATGATTAAACGAAGCCACCAATACCGAATTTATAATAACCAATTTTGCCGCTGGAGACAACCGAAGAGAAGCAAAAGCAGATAGTCGGCTAGCAACTTTGTCAACCAAAAACCCGAACTCCGAAACCTTACTTCTTCCCAAGTCGACAGGTAGACCCAGATAGGTACCAAATGAATCCTTCGATTGTAGTCTGAGACTGTGAGATTTTCATACGCTTGCGGCGAAACCTGGAAAAATAACAGCGAGTCGTCCGCAAAGAAAAGATGTGAGATCGATGGTCCACTCCGGAAAACAGAGTCTGTTCTTCTGCCCGTCGAAGAGTGGCTGACAACACCTCCATACAAAGCACAAACAGATAGGGCGACAGAGGATTTCCTTGTCTAAGACCACATTGTGGCCGAAAAGAAGGCGTAAGACTCCCATTCACCAGAACTTGATACGAGACAGTTGTAACACATTGCTCAATAATATGAACCCAATAAGGGAGAAAACCAAATGCCCGTAACACCTGACTCAAAAAATCCCATCGTACTCTATCATAAGCTTTATTCATGTCCAGTTTCAAGGCTGCATAAAAACATTTTCGAGCCTTAAAAGCATTCATAAAAGACAAAAGTTCATGAGCTACCAGAGCATTATCAGAAATCAGGCGACCCGGCACAAAAGCATTTTGGAACCCTGAAACAAGAGAGGGAAGAACCCCTCGCAAACGGCCAGTAATGCATTTCGCAATGCATTTGTATAGAACATTGCATAACCCAATCGGCCGAAATTGAGACACTAATTCTGGTAGAGGAACCTTCGGAAGAAGAACTAAAAAGGTTCTATTCCAGTCCTTCAACGTGTAACCATGAACAAAGAAGTACTGAATCGCTGAGATAACAAAATGGCCTGTTTCCTCCCAATGAGTCTTGAAGAAAGCCGAGGTAAAACCATCTGGGCCAGGGGATTTATCATTAGCAATATGAAACATTGCAGATTTAATCTCAGAAGCCGAGAAAGGGGCCATTAACATGTCCTTTTGATCTTGAGACAACGTTGGAAGGCCTAGATTATCCCAGTGTAAAGGAGGGTCACTCCTTGAAGGAGATACAGGAGAATATAAATCTGAGTAAAAAGCCTGAATCAGCGAACGAAGACCATGTGAATCAGACACCCAATTTCCAGCTTCATTCTTTAGACTAACAATCAGATTACGACGACGGCGAGCTTGAACCACCGAAAATAGTAATCTGGAGTGCGATTCCCCTTCAACATCCCATTTAATTTTAGCACGCTGTTTCCAGTAGAGAAAAGCAGCAGTGGCTTCTGCAATCCTCTCTTCCCTGGTATTAAGAAAAAGAACGCGTGCCATAGGAGATTGCAACTGAGTAGAAAAAGAAGATAAATCTGAACATAATTCTTTCCAATTTATACCCGAAGATTTCCTGTGGCCAAGACACCAATCTTTAAGTTTCCCACGAATAACAGCAAGCCTGCGAGATAAGGTAAACAAAGGAGAACCTGCAAACTGTAAACGACAACCTTCCTTAATAATCACAGATATATCCTGAGCAGATAAACACCAATTCTCAATTCTATAAGGTCGCCGAACATTATCCTGAGGCACCGAGTCCGAAAAGATAATAACAGCATGATCCGAAAATAAAATTGGTTGATGATGAACTATGGAATTCGGGCAGTCAATAAACCAATCCTGAGTTGCATATGCCCTATCCAATCTTTCAAAAGTCGAATCCACTTCTATCCTATTATTTGTCCAAGTGTAAGATGGTCCCGAAAAAGGAACATCCACTAACCCCAAGTCCAACCTCCACTGAATAAAATCCAGCCTTCCTGGAATAATTGAAGGCCCTCCTACTTTATCAGAGAGATACTCCACTTGGTTAAAGTCACCAATCAACAAAATGTTAGGGTAAGTTTGGACAAAACTAGCGATAGATGACCACACATCTGATCTATCAACAACATGAGGCGCACGTACACAAAGATCACAAACTTGATTGCATCACCAACCACTATTTTACAAACTACAAAGTGTGGAGATATAAATAACGGAATTACACTAAAGGGAGCTAGCCAAAAGATGAACAAACCACCACTTAAGCCTACAACATCTAGACCACAACAATCCACAAAAGGAATAGATGCTAACCTATGCACCACAGTATCTACGGAAACCATTGTTTCCATCAAAAAAACAACATCCAAGTGTTGAGAGCGGACTAAAGAGCGCAGATACGGAACTTTAGGGGAGTCCGCTTGTCCTAAACCCCTACAGTTCCACGCGGCTAGCCTCATTTCAACTGTGGTGGCTCTGAGAGGGGAGCCACCAAACCCATAACCGATGTAGCATGAGGAGAACCCGAACCATCCTGACCCTTCCTCTTCTTGAAGGGTAAAAGGTATTGCAGACATTTAGAAGAACTAGAGTTGTGATCATGTAAAACCAGTGACGACAGAGCTAAAGGAACAACAGAAGAAGCATTCCGCTTAGCTGGACATATATTATTAACCCGCCGCCCCAACTCCATAGCCTTTTCCTTACCACGACAAATCAACGAACAAGGACGGCTCTGTACTTCAACTGACTGTACAACAGAAGACAAACGCGCAGAATTATCATCTGCAGTCGGCAAAGCACCAGATGGCGAACTTTCCAAAACAGCATCATCACTAGACGACGACAACAAGGGGTCGACAGAAGTCTTCGATCTGCTAAGAGACAAAACCCCCACTAATTCTTTTCCTTTATCCCGAAAAGGAGGTTTTGGTTGCTTTAAAGAATAGGGTCGTCTATTGTTGTTTTCGTTTTGGTGACTTGGGGTTTTGTTTGTCTCTGTTGGATCATTTTTTTGTGTTGGACAATTTTGATGAGGGACAGGCATAGTCGGCATTCTACTTTGGAACCCTCTCTTCTTTCTCCTAAGAAGAGCAGTAACAGGACAATGTTGGTTTCTCTTTGGATTAGAAGAGGGTTTTTGGTGGGTCGTGAAGGTGGGTTGTTTTAGTGTATGGTTGGGTCCTTTTGGAGCAAGTGTGGAAGGAGAAGTTGGTTCAGAGCATAGTTTCTTTTTTTTCGAAGGGGAGATTGATGGAGTACCTAAACCAAAAGCCCTTTTTTTGGAGTGGCTGAGGGGGTTTGTATGATGTTGTGGTGGGTTAATGTTGCTACTACTACTCCGAAGATTCAGTCTAGTGGTTCTGAATTTTTCAATTCTTTTCAAGCCAATATTTATATTTGAAAGACTGTGGGCAAGATGAGTTGCAGATAAACACAAACCATTCTTATTGACAAGTAAAGGAGCAGATATATATGGATTAAATTTGCAGGAATTCCTCTTATGGCCAACTCTATTACATGTAGAGCATAAAACAAACAAATTCTCATAACTAATATTAATCCATTTAAATTCAAAGTTTCCGAGGTCCAAGTGACAACAGCAGTCCAAGAACATGTAATTGTATTTTTACTCTAAGGGAACATCGAATTGAACTCGAAAGGGGTTCATCGGCACAAAAAAGCAAGCACTGGTTTTACGACATTAATCTGACATAAATTCAAAGGTACCTCATCAAGGTGAACCCATATAGGAGCATCCTCAAATTTGTTATCCCTTAAGGATTCACCATGCTTCCAAGGCTTAAAGATTAGGAACGCCGCCTGGTATGTTGCTGACCCTTGCTCTAACAAAGCGTCTCTGTCACGGGCATCGTCACACAGAAACAGGAAGATGTTCTTATGCTTTTGGACAGAGATGTTGCCAAACGTAATCCAAAGATTGGAAACCCAATTTTGAATACAACTTTCCGAGAAATTACGATAATCTAAAAATTTGCCGAAGACAAGATGGAAGAGGGAATTGGTGAAGAAATCTGAAGTTGAAGGAATACAGCTCCCTGTCTTGTGAGAATATTGGGGTTTATGTACGGAAGGGTGCGAAAACGAAAAGGAGGGAAATTGAGTTTCTGACATATTAATTGGGAACAAGAAATTAAACTAAGGAAAAGGAAATTAAACTAAGGAAAATCGTCACCGGTGATCTGGGAAGTGTCGCCGATGAGCTTGGGGCCACCGTTCAGCAGCAAGGCGGTAGCAAACAGGTATGGCGGTGGGCAGAGTAAAAGCACCACCAATCAGTCCGTAGAAACAAACTTTCCGACAGATAAGATGGAGTAAACTACAAAAACTTGATTTAATTGAAAATAAAAGGAGAGTAGTTGGTGAGAAGTGGAATTGAAGAGTAGAGCAATGGAGGAGTTTAACGGTGGCTATGGTAAGGCTCTAGAATTCTAGAGAGAGGGGCTCTCTTAGAGAGAGAAAGTCTTGCATAATTTTAAATGATGTGTTTGATCTCGAAAGTACTTTTTAAATTGAAAATTGTGACAGCACATTTTACGTTTACTAGCCAAAAAAAAGGACAAGATTTCCATTCTTTTATCATCCCGGACTTTTGTGATAATTCCTACAACGTGGCCATGGTTATTTGTTGCTCATTTGATCAACATGAGGAAAAAAAATACCCTCCTCCGGATGTATATAACAACTTTTGAGCTGACACCTTATACTCGCTTCCCTTTATCCTCCCTCGCATCTTCTCTCATCTCAATATCCTTTTCTATTTTGTCCCCCGCTTTCTTGCTTTTTGAACTCATATCATTCTCACTCTTGGTCACAACCCAAGCTCTTCTTGTTGCAAAATTGCAAAAGAGAAATAAGTCAGATGACATCTCATCATGTCTTTCCCTTTCCTTAAATTTTGATCTGATGCAAACCCTGTTACTCTTTCAGTAATCAAGTCACCAATGTGTGAAATGGATAGAGCAACTAGCTATTAACCAAAACATAGCTTAGTGACCAAAATTTACCAGAATAAATTGATCAAAATCAAAATCAAAATATACGCTTTCGTATTATAACCAAGAAAAAATTGCAATCAATCAATTAATCATAATAGCCCAACCCAATCCCTCAAGAGAATCAAAAGAAGAGAGGTACAACTCTTTAACTCATAACATAGAATGCTCCAGACATACTCAACAACTCAACACAACCACATGAGCTAACACATCAAAGGTACTGAGGCAGACCTGATAACTATCAATACGAGACTAAAAATCAACATCAAATGAAGGGGAAAAAATTGATGGGAAAAAATTAGAAAAATTATCAAACCTCTAGTCCTCTACCATTTGTAACAATACCAAGAAAAAGATGAGATCTGCACACATAAATTTTGGGCGAACCTAAATGATACCCGCAAGGGAATCATTCTCGAACAAACCAACCTAATCAACCAAGACAAAGTAACTACACAAGAACTCCAATCTATTATGGAAGGATTGATTTGTTTAGGTAAAGGTTCTTTTAAATCCACCAAAATATATGATTTCTCCCCCACTGCTAAAATACGAATGCTGATTGCTTACGCTAACCACTGAGAACGAAATTAAACTGCTACTAACACAATACCATCAACAAATGCATTATTTTTCAACCGAAAAGGAGAAAAGTTTGCACAAGGGAAAACTAATCGAAAACAATTACCAAATTGGGAATAGCTGAAAATCTAAACTAATTAGTACCATCTTCAATTTCTGAAAAACTCTATGGCTTAACGTTGAAGAGCATCATTGCAAATCTTCTTGAAATTGGAAGACTCATCTACCACGAAATCGCTGTTCCATGAGATCCAAAAGGCACAAATGCAGATAAAATGAGTAACACAGGAGTAAAGCAGTAAACTTAAATAAAAATAGAAAAAGGGCAAACCAAGACTACAGGGAACATTACAATATCCGTGAAGCCATTTCTGAAAGTTCCCATCTAGGACTCCATGGGTACTCGGACATAACAGATGACCTGACTGGGACCCCTTGTGTGTTGAAATGCTGCAAAGATAAATGTTGAAACAGCATATCAATAACAAATTCCGGTACTGTGCAAGCAGATATTTAAATGAGCTTTGTCTCATCTCAAAATGACTGATATTAATATTAACCCACCTGTTTTAACAACACACAATAAGATTGTTACAAGTAGATAACCGCAAGTTGAAAGTTTGATAGCAAAAGAAATTAATATATATATATATATATATAGGGAGAGGCTCATGTGAGAACACCTCTCTTATATGAGAACACTCTATATGTGAGAACACATCTATGTTCTAATATGTTAAGGTAGATATTCTGAAAATAAACTATATCCATCATCCTCAACCTCAACATTCTCTCTCCTCTCCCCAACACCACCACTGCCACCATCGCATGTCTCACAACGACACAACTTCGCCACCACTCTCTCGTCTTCCCACGCACATTTGTGATAAAAAATGTTAATGTTGCGGTTCAATTTTAAACCCAACCTACCATCTTCAACCTCAAACATTTTCTCTCTTCTCTCCACCAACACTATCCAATCTCTAGCTCCTCCATCACCATCACTGCATGTTATACAGCCTTTACGCCGCCGCCGCCGCCTCCACCACCAGCACTCTCTCTTCTTCCCGCCATCATGGCCACCACTTTCTCTCCTCTCCCACGACAACCACCATCACCACATGCTCAAGAATTTCGTGTGTTTTGTATCAACTTCTGGACAATTACAATCGAGAATTCAAGTTGTGAAACTTAATCAAAGGTAAACCAAGCTTAATTGACAGTTTAATATGTGAAATCAATTTTTTTTTTCATCCAAATCAATCAAATTGGGCAAATTATATACAGTTTGAAATTTCAAGGAATTTTAATTGAATTTAAGAAACCAAACAACAATTCAGCAATTTTATGTTACATTAAAAATCAAGATTAAATTGATTTTGAATCAATTCGTTGTAAAAATTGAATTTCAATTCGTCTTCAATATTAACGAATTATGTTCAAGAAAATTTAATTATAATCTAAAAACTGTTGCATATGTTTTAAAATATGTTACATATGTTCTAAACAATATTGCATATGTTCATATTTGTTTTTGAGTTCAAGGTTTTAAAATTTGAGTATCGTGTTCCAATTAAAACTATATTCAGTAAAGCTAAGTTTATTCTTCTAAGAAATATTACATATGTTAAGAATCGTTGAGTCTAGGTTCTAAATTTTTAGGCATTTTGTTCTAAAAGCTATGCTACAAAAAGTTAAGTATGATGTTCTAAAAGATGTTGCATATGTTCTAAAAGTTCTTCTAATGTTCTAAATTTTAAAGTGTTCTCACATAAGTATAGTATTCTCACATATAAAGGTGTTCTCACCGGATCCCTCCCTCTTTATATATATATATATATATATATATATATATATATATATATATATATATATATATATATATTTCAAGGGTTAAAATATTTGTCCAGAAAGAAATTGATATCTTGTTTCAACAAATGCACAATTTCCAATGAAACATGGTACTCTATCTACTACATACATCAAACTCTAACTCTTAGATATAGCTCTATAGCCCTAGTGCTGACATCATCTGATCTACAATAGTATAAACCTTTAAATGGAATTTTATGTGTTGAATAAATTGGATCTTCATCTACATAAAATGCTATCAGAGCATTTTATGTAGATGAAGATCCAATTTATTCAACACATAAAATTCCATTTAAAGGTTTATACTATTGTAGATCAGATGATGTCAGCACTAGGGTTGTGATAATGAACCGAGCTCAAGCTTAGGTAAGACAGCTTGCAACAACTCATAATGTGAGTTGGGTGGGCCAAGCCCAAGTAACTTAAACAAGGGTTACAAACCCCAACCGAGCAAACACTACAAGTAACAAAAACCCTACTAAAATGAACTGTTAATACTTTAAAGTCCTTGACAATTAAAAGTATGATCAAGATTCTTCATACTACCTCCACTTCAGGTTACTCGCAACAAAGGACATGTTTGCGGACTCCAGGCAAAAGATTGAAAGCATGATTATTGAAAAATAAGGGTATATGCTTAACTATTAATCTAACCCAAAAAAAAAAAAAAAAAAAAAAAAAAAAAAAAAAAAAAACATATTCAACCTTAATTAAATTAAATAACCCACCACCACAACACCACCCATCACCGAAACCAGCCACCACCACCACCCCCCAGCATCACCGAAGCCACCCACCACCACCACCCAGCACCGAAACCGACGAACCCACCACCACCATCACCACCGACACACCAAGCACCACCCACGAACCAAGCAAAACCCAGCTGCCGCAACCCACCATACCACCCTTGAAAACCCGCAGATCTAGAAAACCCACAAAACCACGAAAACCCTTGAACCCACCACCAACCCAGCAAAACCACCGAACCTTGAACCCACCCCACGATCCTGCACAATCAAAACCCAAAACCTTCAATCGAACCCCAGTTACCAAAACCAAACCCACAATCGAAACCAAAACCGAACCCTCAATCAAACCCACGATGCCACCGCACCCACAAACCTAGGAACCACGAACAAACCTTCGACGAACCCACAAACCCTTCTCTATCATCAATTAAAGCTTTAATTGGTCAAATTTAACCATCAAAACTCTTGTTAAATTTGAAAATAAAACCTTCGAATTTAGGTTTCATCGCCAATGAGGAAACAAAAAGCAAAGGAAGAGAGAGAAACAGAGGCGGCGATGTAGGTGGTGGTTGCCATTGAAGATGGTGGTGGTGGTGGTGGTCGATGGTAGTGGCGGTGGTGGTGATTGCCATTAAAGGTGGTAGATTATGAAGGAAGAGAGAGAAAAATTATGAAGGAAGATGTTGAATGTAGATGGAGGAAGGGAATGAATTAGGATAAATGTGGTGGTAAGGTAAAATTAATTAACCTTAGGGATTAATGTAATAAGAATAAATTTATAATTTAATTAGGATTTTTTTAAAAAAAAGTAAGGGTAAAATTGTCATTTCATAGCCAAAAACTTACTAAATAAGGAAAGAAAAATATTTGTTGCAAGTAATGTGAAGCGGACATTTTAGGAAATTGTTGCGAGTAGTATGAAGCGGAAGTAGTATCTAGAAGTGAAAATGAGTGACCTAAAATACACAATCAAATTATACTCATGAACTTTTCAAATATCAAGTCCTTCAGTTCAGTTTGGCAAGGTCTCAGGATGAGACCAAACTTGAGTCAATCTTGCTTGATCCAAGCTTTGACAGAACTAAACTCAGGTAACTAGAGCAAACTCAGCTCATTATTACCCATTACTCTTTACACAGTTAATGCATTAAACAGAGACAGAATTTTTACTTTTTAGAAACCATGATAACTCCAACATCCACCAATAGCAGGAATTATAAAATCATCAACCATGACAGTGTCACATGATAGTATGATACACACAGTAAAGCTACATTTTTAAAGCATGTGGATAAATTTTTGCATTCGTCAACTTAACTACTCCAGTGCTAGTAAAATGCACTCAAATCATGCCAATATTTTCCACTTAGGCTTCAGCATGCATATTAAGTAAAGTAGCAAAGGTGGGATAAAATGTGATTACTCCATTATAAATGTCTGAAAAAAATAATAAAAAGAAAGAAAAAAAAGGTAGAAAGAGAAAGTGTAAAAATTGAGAATAAAGAAGGATTGGTTCGACACAGAGTAGTACAAAAAAGTGGAGCCTTCACAAGGGATGAGGGAATAGTATAACTGTAAAAGAGAGTTGAAACTGATCAAAATAGTTAACTGGAAGAATATTGGGTCGGAGGAGAAACAGAAATGTAATAAGATAATTACCTGTGAGCTTTGAAGGATCAAAGTTGGTTTTTGCTTGGGGAAGTGGATGGGTAGAAAAATATGCACCTGCAATTGAAGAAAACTAAACATCAGATGATAGACTGGTTGATAACTGAAAAGTTGAAATATTAGACTTAATCCACAACCTTAAAAAGCAAAGAAGCACAAATAACAGAAGTGGGAGCTCTGAAGGGGGCGTTTAAACACAAGCAGATAAACACGCATATGAACAAAAGAAGAAGAAGAATCCAATATATGAAATTATGTGCTTTGTTTAAAAGAAATATTCAGACATAATGTTCAACTTAACCATACAACAGCCATACATCTCCAGTTCTTCAATATCACTTAAGAAAAAAAAGTTTAAAAAAGGAAAACCTATCATACCAAAAATGTAAATACTCCATTAGCAACAAGAAATGTTGCCTCTCTGCAAAATATCTGCAAAGAAGTATAAAAAAGTAATTGGTGAATATATTCAAAACACAGTAGTGGATTTAACATTTATTGCACATACTGGATCAGCTTCTAAAGGCCTTCCAAAGACGGTTGATAATGTCTCAATAAAGTGCCTCCTGACTCCAATAAGAGAAACTGCCTCCAGAATCTTGATTATAAAATTATACATCAGTCAGCTATAAGCGACATAATGGGGATCAAACTGAAAATTCATAGAGAGGACAGGGGAAGGGGAACCTGCATCTGCAAAGTCTCTTCTAAAGCAGGAAGATACTCAGCCATGCACCTGAGGATAAGGAACAAATATTAACAGAGGTATGATGGACTTGATGGTGGCACAAGAAACAAAGGCACACCATCTCTGAACATGGTCCTGTTGAAGTTTCAAATGACTTACATTCCATTTAACCAAGTTGGAAGTTTGATATCTTCAACAGAGAATAGAGACTTCAGCTCTAAAGTTGATATTAACTTCAAACGTGGAGCTGAAGGAGCAGATTGATACTTTCTACCAATTGGATATATTACCTGTAACCAAGACATTATCAGTATGGGCCATGGGGAACAAGGGAAGACTCAAGATAGAGAATGTAGAGCCAATATGTTTCTGATATGATTAGAAACTGACTTTTAATAAGAATTGTAATCGTAGCTGCATTATATGTGTCCTCAGACCTTAATCACCTTATTTTAATTGCTTAGATATAATCATAAAAACACTTTTTTTTTTTTTCTTCCACAAAAAACAGAAACCCTTGCTATCTTCTGGGAGAGACATTTAGCTTTAAAAAATATTTCTCGCTTCGCAAGATGGCCATGTATCTTTAGACCTTTTGTTATATATAGGTGCAATACTACTTATCTTCAGTTCACTATTCCGAAGAGGAGCAAAATAAAGGACTTCATTCCTCTCATTTGAGAAACTTTAACAGCAAAGCAGGGTTACCTAGTATGTCCAGTTTGCAAATGTACTTCAGGCACACAATATGTATCCCATTAGGTACTAAACCCTAATTTCCAATTCAACAAAGACAAAATAGCTTTAGCAAAAAGACTATGAAGATAAAATTTAGGAAGGGAAACCTACTTTACTAGCTTTTGCTTTAGTATATTACTTGTATGGGCAACTAAATGCTACAGGGTATTACATGTCATCACATAGTTCAGATATTGAGTAATGACCAAAGAGCTAGCCAATAAGTACTGTACTGAATTAGCACTCCCTCTAACCTAAAATAAGGATATTCTTCACTTTTAGCAAGGAAATTAAAAAGTGTGCCTGTGATTAGAAGACTTCCATCCAATTGCTCAAATCTACCCCAAAAGGCATGTATCATTCCATATACTCCGTAATCAACTGTAGAGGAAAATTTGAGAATCCATATAGCTTTACTGCCATTAACAAGAAAATTTAACATCATTTGAGGACATTTCAAGATTTGCAAAAGTATTCATAGGCTTATAGTTGTTTGAGCTCTAATACTTGTCTTTGCAACTTATTTGTATCTATAGCCTGCCCTAAAGATATCAAAGGCAACACTCTTTGATGCTCCTACATGTCAAAGGAGTTAAATATTCACTAATCTTCTCCCTCATATATAGAACTCTTCCCACAGGTTTTTTTTTTTTTTTTTTTTTTTGGGGTGAGGGGGGGGGGGGGGTGTCCTTTACCAAAATACCAGGAGAAGAGATTTTCAAGTAAAAACTCTCCAGCCAAAATGATGAAGGGAATAAAAGTGGTAAACTCAAACCAATTATCATTAATTAGGTGCAGACACTAAAACAGCAAACCACCTTCCATGCAATGATGGAAACCAAACATCAAATTAACCACACGCCAAAGCATATATCATATTATTGCCAATTTAACTTTCAATCAGCAATTCAACAGCTCTGGAATTTTTTTCTTTTTTTTTTTCCCAAATTTAATCAATTGCACCTTTAATGGACATTGACATGGCTCATGTTTGAGCTTGGTTTCAGGACATGATCACATTGTACTCAAAACATACCAAGAATATATAAAACCTAACATATATATATGGATCACATTAATCAGAGTTCAGGCCATTTATATCACGTCATATTAATCAGAGTTCAGGTCATTATATAGCATCAGGTTTGAATCATGCTGTCATCTCAAGTTAAAGTCTCAAAGATAGCCACATCTTGTATGCTGATTGGAGCCAGCAATCCCCAAGCCATATGCATATAACAAAAAGCGGTATCATTGGGGGACAAATTATTCATTCTTGCTGCAGCATATTCTACATCACACATAGATGCAAGGTGCAAACTGCAAAGTACAACGCAACTAGCGAAACCCATGAACAACTTGGAATAGAATATGATCACTCATGAACTATCCCCACACAAAAATGCAGGGAGTTAAGGCTGGCAGGACAAACTAAACAGCAAGTAATTGTTCAAAGGTCCTCCAGAAAAATCCCCAAAAATTAAAAATTATAGGTTAGGCGAGAGCTAAAGCTTAAGGCCTCATTCAGAGATTCTTTTCACCTTGTATCTACACTTGATAGAACTTTTCCTTAATATAACAGTATCTACTTTAATTTAGTGGTGAACTGAATTTGGGTAGCCCAATTGTAACCTTTTTTCCTTATCTAAGCTTGTTGGCTTTACTTTTCCTCAAACGGTTTTAGAAAGTGTAAAAAACCAAAGCCTATGTTTTATGACTAAATGTAACTTGAAAATTTGGCAAGTTACACCAATTTGTGGGAAACAGAATGGCTAAATGCGTGATGGAATGCCACTTTTTAGTAGTGAATCATTTCCTTAGAATAATGAGATCTAACAAACCCCTGTTTGATAATAAAGGGTGAGTACATTAACATACCTGAAGATAAATCTTTTGCTGTTGTCTCCAGGGGCAAGCAGGGACCATATTATTTATGCTAGTGTCAAGCAATGGTACAGCAAATTTAACCTCCTCCGGCTATGCTAAAGTTTAAAAAATAAGAAATAATAGTATTATGATACTATCAGAATAAACTCTGACCTAACAAAACTTTAATTGAATAAAAACGATCATTCTTATGAGGAAATACCTTTTCAACTCCAGAACTCAAAGACATCTCAATCCCCTGAAACAAGAACCGATGACAATTAGAATGTATACACTGACGAACTAATTGTTATTTAGATAAATCTGTCCAATTACATTCCCTAGTCTCTTGCTTAAAATGGATGTCGAGGGGACATGTTGCGATTGTTAAGATAGGAGGAAGTACAAGTAAATTGACTCCATCATGCCTTCCCAAATCGAGTTATTTGAAATTTGAATGATCTCCCCACATCTAGTTATTTGGATAGGAATCTTATAAACACAACTTCCTTCCTCCATCTTAAACATTATCACCATGTATACTCACTACGGATCGCCTTTGGGTAAAAATTTAGGAGAAAAACATTTTCAAAGATTGATACTGAATCTATTACATTATCACGACCCCTAAAACCAACACAAAGGCACAGTCTCAGACAGGATAAATGTATGAAGAGGCATACCTCCCTGGACAACATAGTGCTAATTTCAAACTTCACCCGATCATCATCAACACCTCCAACACGCTTCCATTGATAAGCTGAATATAATTCCCTGGAGGATCAATTCAAACGTATTACTCCCAACTCAAATAATCGAAATTGTTGATTTAAAATTTATGAATTCGATGAACCTGAGTTGAAGAATGAGAGACAATAATCTAGAAGGGTCCTTGCTGTTCCAATTGCTTAAATTATGCATAGGTGATTTGCTAGGATCACTTGATAAAACAAAGGGGAGAAACTTATCATCTTCTGCCCCAAATATAAAGTCCGGCGGAGCCAACAGACTCTCCACATTGTATATAATATCCCCTGTATATCCATATCCATCAACAAACAAATGAATTGTAACGCTAAAGTCACTGATAATAAATAGGGAAAAAAAAAAAAAAAAAAAAAAAAAAAAAAAAAGCCATAGCATAGAGCTCACATTTGATAAAATCGAGGCAGAAGGGAATGAGCAAGGTAAATCGATCATTCCATGCATTTTTCTTGGATCCAGACCACATTTGATCAACCTAAAATGAATCCAAATACATAAATTTAGGGTTTCCGATGATTCAAATTCATAAGCTTAGGGTTTCTGACAATTCAAATTCATTAATTTAGGGATGCTAAATTTGAAATTCATAAAATTAGGGTTTCTGATCATCCAAAATTCAGTGTTTGTGATAATTCAAATTGAAGAACCCTAGAAATTGAAGAATTCGAGAAGAGAGAGAAAAGAGGGAAGAGGATTACCTTGATAGAGAAAGGAGAATGTGAGAGAAGGTGGTTCAGCTGAGCAGCGATGATAGGTGGAACTCCGTCGACCGCCATTGTTGTAGACTGAGAGAAGCTTTGTTGTTGGAAATTCGTAGACAAAGAAGAGACATCAAACTAATGCCAAACCAGATCTTTCTGTTTTTTTTTTTCGCTGAGTTATAGTTTGGGACTTTGGATACTTCAAAAGTCCAAAATCTAATCGCTGAATAATTTAATCCGTAATAAACTAATAATATATTGAAAAATTTGATTTTTACCACCTTATAAAAACTCAAATATTGTATTTACCACCTTTACATCCAAAACTTTTATTTTATCACCTGATAAAAAAAATTAAACATAGCTTTTACCACCACAATTGTACTCCAGTGACGGAAAGTTGTTGTGGGCCCCACCAGTTTTCATTTCCCTCCACTTTTAAGAGTAAAAAACCCGATTTCCCTCTCTCTCTTCCTTTTCTCACCTTCCCCATTAAATTGTCATCAATTTCTCACCTTCCTCCATTAATTTTTTTGAAATTTAACCCTCTCTCCTCTCATTTTTTGTTCTTTCTCTCTGTAAAAAGGTAAACCCTAAGTCTCACAATCATCAATCGCATCTGGAGAAGAGTTGGGACCACAAAATTCGCAACAACTCAGCAAGAAGGTGTCATCTTCAACGTGTAGGGGTCCAAAAGCTTGATTCTTTGCTGACAAAGATTCTCGACAAAAGAGGTATTTCTAAGTTCCGTACTGTACTTTGTGTGGGTAATTAGGTGTAATTTGGGGTAAAATAAGCTATTTTTGGGAATATGTGAACTAAACTATTATAAACCCTAATTATGCGAATGTTTGACTTGTTTACACTGTGTAATTGTTAAGTAATTAGTTAATTAGGCTTAGCTTTATTTGGCTATTGTTAAATAAGTGCACAGTAAAGGTTAATTGGTTTTTGTTGTTGCATTAGCAATTGGTGAATAGATGTAATTTGGAATTAGCAATTGTGCAATTAAATACTGAAATTGTTGAATTGTTGTGTTTGTTTTGTTGTTGAATATGTTACAGCTAGAATGGATAAAGTGAACCTTAAAATTACAGTGGGGGGTGCATTTATACCCTCAATAGGTGGTAAAAATAGAAGGCATATATATTGGGATGGTGGTTGGGTTTTTTGGAGGAAAAATGTTATTGTTTCTAACATTGATGTACACTTCTTGAGGGAGTCAGCTATACATGGTTTTGTGTATGCTAATGTGAGGGTGCCAAAGGGATTTAATTGTTGGTATAAACCGAAAGGGAGGTCTTGGGTAACTGGTAAAAGGGAGTTGATTAGTGAAGATGAGGTAAAGGTCTTCCTTGAGACAGTGAAAGATGGGGAAATAGAGATGTATGTGACTAGCCATGAGCCAATTCAGGGCACTGGGAAAACACCTTTTAAGCTTATAGATGGTAATGAGTTGACTTCAAAAGAAAGGACCAAACTAAGAAAGAAGTTGGGTGAGCCTATAAAACTGAAGACCAGCCCAATACAGAGTAAGGATATTGGCCTTGAAGTGAGGAGAAGCCCAAGGTTAAAGGGTATTATGATTCATGACAAAGAGGGTGAGGACAGGAGTGATAGGGTTACCACAGCTGCAGAGACAGTGAGAGCAAAAGATAAGGGAAAGGGAAAGTTAGTTGAGGGAGGTTCTGGTAAGTTGACTGCAGAAGAAAAGGGGAAGGGGAAGGTTGTTGAGGGAGCTGCAGAAACTAAGCAAAGAGTAGGGAAGAAGTTGGTGTATGAGGATGACAAAGAGGGTGAGGATGGGGAGGCAGAAATTGAGTCTTCTGATTCTGAACATAGTGATCTAGGACTAGAGTGGGAGAAGGAAGAGGAGGATTTTTATGAAGATGATGATGATGAGGAGTGGTTAAGGAAAAACCTAGAGGAACTTAGAAGTGAAGTCAAGGACAGCTTGAAAGGTGTAGGTGAAGTTCCAGAGGAGGCTAAGGATCCTAGGTTTGAAATTGACACCAATTTGAGATCTATTGAAGTGAGTATTGAAGAAGAAGTTGAGGGTGATTCTGATGAGCTTAGGAGCTTAGATAGTGAGTCAGATGATGACAATGTTGGTTGTACTTGGTTTAATGCTGACACAGATTTCAGTAAGCCTATCCAATTTGAAGTGGGTTTAAGGTTTAGAAATGTTCAAGTGGTTAGGAAAGCATTAAGGCAACATGCAATTGAGAATAGGTATGAGTACTACCTATTGCATAATGATAGGAAAAGGATTACAGCTTACTGCAGAAAAAGGTGCAGCTGCAACTATAACAAAAAAAAGCTGTAGGTTGGTTAAGTGTACATGTGTGAAAGGGAGGAAGTGTAGATTCAAGTTCTATGCTTCTAGGTTAGTGAATTCAGAGGCCTGGCAGATTAAGTCTTTAAGGTTGAAGCATATGTGTGTTAGGACAAAGATGAACAAGAAGGTTACAGCTGAATTTCTGGCAGATAGGTACTTGGAAGAATTTAGGAGTAACCTAGGATGGAAGATAAGACAGATTCAAGAGAGGGCATTGAATGATTTGGGGATTAAGGTTGGCTACTTCAAGGCATGGTTAGCAAGGAGCAGGGCCAAACTCATCATATATGGGTCTGCAACTGAGCAATATGCTAGGGTATGGGACTATGGGAAAGCTTTCCTAAAGTATAACCCAGGCAGCAGCTGCAATGTGGTTATGGATTCAATGGACCAAATTCATAGGCCTATCTTTATGAGGATGTATATGTGTCTAGCTCCACTGAGCTATGGGTTTGTTTCTGGTTGTAGACCCATCATAGGGGTGGATGGGTGCCATCTTAAAGGAGCATATCCTGGGCAAATATTGGTGGCTGTAAGCAAGGATGGAAATAACAACCTTTTTCCAATAGCCTGGGCTACTTGTGAGATTGAGAATAAGGAGACTTGGGTGTGGTTTCTTCAAAGTCTGATGGAGTCACTAGGCTGTTTTGATCAAGGAGTTAGCCTCCCTTTCATGTCTGATAGGCAGAAAGTAAGTAATTCATAACTTTGCTAGCTTTTTTGACTCTATGTAGCATTAACAGCTCCTCTTCTAACAATCTTTGATTTGCCAATGTTTTAGGGATTAATTGAAGCATTTGCAGAGGTTGTCCCAAAAGCAGAGCTCAGATTCCGTGTGAGACACATCTGGACAAAATTCAAGTTGCAATTTCATGGGTGTAGGCGTCGTTCGAAGTGCGCCTACGTTAAAGCATGTGTGAATATGCTTGGCACTCATAGGAAGTGGGAATTGACATAATACGATTAGGGACAAGGAAAGTAGGGAGTCGCCAACAAGTTTGTAAGGAACTTGTAAACCGTTCACGGATCATAAAAGGCAACCACGAATAAAGGGACAACGATAGGCAACAACAATTGACCCGTGAAGGTTACACCCCATTCATAATCCATGAAATTACTAACTCCATATGGTTCGGAACCACGAAAGGAGGATCGGGGATGATGGTATGAAGTGAGTCATGGAGTCACATTCGCCCGTATTGGCCTCTACTCGATTCTTATAGTGAAAAGTGATTCATGCGATCTCAAAGGCATACAAACAAAAATTCAATTTGCTCCAAACTATTATTAGGCAAAATTGGTTGAATATTAATGCAACATATAATTCTAAAATATTAGTGATCACTTGATTTCATAACAAGATTAAAAAGGAACCTAAACCGGTCGTCCAAATTATCTTATTAGGCGTGATTTTCAATTACATATTCCCTTTAAACATGCAATATGGTGATCATAAAAAATAATAAAAATCAACATTAATATTGGAAGCAATTTAACAATAATAGCGTTAGTCAAATCAAATAATAATAAACCTAATCATGATACTAACAATAATAAAATAAGAGTAATTAAGTGATTAATTACTCACATTCCGCACGTTCCTTTAAATTGCTACATCATGAATAAATTGTTAGTAACTTCAATAAAAAATATAAATCAAATGAAAATTAAATTAAATAAATGTAGATTTAATTTGGTCCAAATCCTCAGTTATTTGTACCTTTCACACCTTGGTTTAAGGACAGAACCTCGGGTTAAGTATGGACTCCTTGGAGTGCTTAAGGGAAGAATGGTGTAATTAGGAATATAGGTTTAAGGCTTAGAATATGAGAGAGAGAGAGAAGAGAATGATTTTTGGTGTAAAAGAGAGGAAGGGAGAATGATTTTGTGCCCCGAACTGCAGAAAGGAGGGGGTATTTATAGGGAAAATGAGCAGGCGGGAAACACGAAACCCTAAAAAGGTAAAAACCCTAAAAAAGGTTGCCGCGACACGGCAGAAATCACCGTGACACGGCAAAGATTTCCGTGACGCGGGGAAAATTGGTGTGACGCGGGATAGATTTAACCTATAGAGGATTAAAGTGCACGAAGAATTACGCGGAGAAAACACGGAAAAATCCCGTGTCACGGTATGGGCGCCGTGACATGGGAAATTATACCGTGACACGACATTAATTCCCGTGTCGCGATAGAGTTTCCCGTGACGTGGGGAATTTTCGCGTGAAAAGAACGCGGAAACAAGCACGAGAATTCCCGTGTCACGGCACCAGGCACCGTGACACGTTGTGAATTCTCGTGTCACGGTACCAGGCTCTGTGCCACGTCACCTTCTCTCACGACGCGGCAATTTTACACTGCGCACGGTAATTCCAGTTTTTTATGCGTTTTTAAAATTACGATAACTTTTGATCCGTAACTCGGAATAAAGCATATAATATATCATTGGAAAGCTTATCAAGTCTAATTTCCAACACAATTGAAATCAGGTTAAAATTATTTGTATATTTTAAGATATGACCGTTTTAGTAGAAGGGTGTCGGTTTTGGGCCGAGTTTAGTATTTGGCTCATATCTTCTTTGTTTTAAATCGAAATTGGGCTTATGATATATGGTTGGAAAGCTTATTAAAAGGAATATCTAACCAAATAATAATTGGGTCAAAATTATAAGGCAAAAAATCAGTTTCTCTTGGTTTTGCATTGTGGACACGAAAAGAGGAAAACAAGTTATGGCTTAGGGAAATGAGCTAGGAAATGGATTGGTTTATGAAATGTATTGAATGGAAACATGGATTTAAGCACTATAAAGATTAAATACTCAACCCGACCAATAATGACAGTGAAAGGTTGTTCATCATAAGGTTTGGTTTTGGGGAGACATTTTTAGGTGTCTACAATGGGGCAACTTTTAAGGAGCTTTTTTGGGCAGCAGCTAGGGCAAGCACAGTGGTAATTTCTTAACATTGACCCATTCTTTGAATCTGTGTGTAATACTTGTGTTAATGTATCCTCCATTTGACTGTATGTAGTATTTGGTTATTGAATCTGTTGTGTGTGTGTCTGTCAGTTTGAATTTGAGGTGGCTATGGAGTCAATTAACTTCTTGAATGAGGAAGCTTTTGAATACCTTGCAAACATCCTCCCCCCACCACTGGTCAAGACATGCTTTCTCAACAAGTTGCAAGTCTAACATGTTGTTAAACAACATGTGTGAGACATTTAATGATGTCATTAGGGAAGATAGGGATAAGCCCATTCTTAGTCAAATGGAATGGTCAAGAAGGTACATGATGAAGAGGAGTAATGATAAGTGGGAGGCTGCTTGCAAATGGGAGGGCCTGCTTACCCCATATGTGAACAAGCTTTTTGATGGCTTAGAGAAGTATGCTAGGGCATGTACAATTCAATCAATCAATTATCTAAAGCAATTGCTAAGTCTATGGTCGAGTCTTAACGCTCTCAATTCAACCTATGTAGTCCGGTCGCTAACATATTTAGAATTGCTAATTGTAGGTAAGCCTCTAAAAGTAAGATCTTTCGATTCAAAATCTTATTAACAATAATTAATCAAACAATTGATCAGGTTGCAAGATTAACAATAAAAACACCATCAATTAGAGAAATCAATAATCAAAATATCAATAATATCAATCAAGATTCTTAATATAAACATGGATTCCATGGACCCAAGAATCAATTAAAATAATATAAACATAATTCAAAAGCAAGAAATAGAAATAAAAATACCTCAATCAATTAAAATAATACACCCAAGAATCATCCATGGAATAATCCATGGAGATTACATGAGAAACTAGGGTTAGAGAGAAAACTAAAAAGAATGTAAAATACTAAAAGATATAAAAAGGCATAAGGGAAAAATAATATCCCTTGAGTATTTATAAAAACCTAAATTCTAATCCAAAAATAATTAAAGAAAATAAATATGATAATAATATTTACACTAGTTGCAATACTATTGGATGATAAAAGATGACGAGGTACGAAGACTAATTACGATGTGGGACGACGAAGCTACTCGAGGCTTCAAAGGCTGCTTGACCAGACCTTCGGGGAAGGCACAGCCTGCGGGCTGGCAGTAGCTGCGGTTGGTGTCGAGTGGTCGAGGGACAAGGGCGCAGCAACATCCCGCGGGTGGCTGACTGCATTGCTTGGATTCAAACGCCTATAACTTCTGTTCTAAGAAGCTTCTTGAGGCGTGTGACCTATCATTAAAAAGCTCTTAAAGTATAGTTTCCAACGCAATTTGAATCGCTTCAATCCGATCTGTAGAACTCAAGTTATGATCAAAAGAGTGGACAAAGGTCAGTTTTGCCACTTTGTAAAATATCGTTTTTCTTCGTTTCTAACTCAAATTCATTTCCGAAAAGTGCATAATGATCCTTGTGAATTCTATGTTCATTTTCCATGCACACAATAATCAAAATCAACATCCATGAACGTGGTATCTTCGATTAATAAACTCTATTCATCGGCTTCCACATAAATATCATCCGAATTAACTCCAAACACTTCGAAATAGAAAGAGGTACAAGGCATCAAAGTAAGTAACAAGATTACTTCTTAATTATTCCTTTGATATAGAAATCATGTTTAGATTATTTTATTAATTCCTAGTATCATGTTAAGATGTCCTTATTGCTTTCTAGTATCATGTTTAGAATAAAGCATTGATCTTTATTGTTTAGTGACATGCTAGGATTTGTTATTAATTATGTTAATATCATGCCTAGGATCTTGATAATATTATTATGCTTGGAGAATATTAATATTATGATGATGATTGTTGTTCAATATTATTATGTTGCTTGATATTATTGTTATTGCTTGATCACACCCTCTCTTACAAGATTAAACACTACAAGAAATGAGCTGAATACCGATGGTTAAAAACCATCGGTAAACATACCAAAAACCATCGATATCAAGTTTACCGATGGTTGCCATCGATATTTGGCCAACGGAAAACCATTCATCGGAAAAATAAGAAATACCGATAGAAAAGCCATCGGTAAATGTAATACTGATGGTTTTATCGATGACAAATCATCGTCGTATTTTTTTAAAATACCGATGGGAAAAGGCATCGGTATTTTTTACTGATGGCAAAAAGCCATCGGCATTTTTGGTTGCTGGTGGTCTTTAGCCATCGGAAAATTGTTATAAAAAAATTAAAAAAAAATACCCCAACCCCCTGCCCACCCCCCAACTCCCCTACCATATACCCCCTTACAACCTCCCACCTCCACCTAAACCACTACCACTACCTACCACCACCTCCCTTTTAACCTCCCACCACCTACCACCACCAACCACCATGTACCACCACTAGTCACCGTAAACCACCCACCACCACTAACCAAAAATCACCATAACTTCGAATAAACAAGAAAAAAATGTAAAATTTCAGATTTGAAAACAAAAAAAATGGAAAACACACAAAAATCCCAGATCTGAAAACCCACAAAAATCACACAAATAAACCCACAAAAAACAACCCATAAATACTAAACATCAATTAACGAAATCCCAAAATAAACCCAAATTAAACAACAAAATCAAAACTAAACCACACAAAAACGAAATTAAATCACAATATTAAACAAAAATCAACATACATTTCAAATTTCTTCTTTTTTGGGTTTAAATGGTTAAACTCGACCATTAAAATTCCAGATTTGGAATTTTCATGGTCGAGTTTGACCAAAAAAAACCGTAAACTTTACATAACCTCTTGATCGTGATGGTAATAACCCCAAAACTTTGTGACGTTTGTGGTGGTGGTGGTGGTTTTGATGAGGGTGTAGAGGGAGAGAGAAAGAAATCGAAAGAGAGGAGAGAGAAATTAAGCTTATCGTGAGAGGAGAAACGTTGAGAGGAAAAGAGAGAGGAGGAGGAACGCCAGAGAAGAGAATGAGAGGGGATGAGGAATGTTAAAGAAGAGAAGGAGAAGGGGTTAAGGAGAAGATAGAAGAGAGAAGGATAGAGAGGAGAGAGAACGAGAGGAGAGAGGAGATAGAAGGAGAGAATAGGAGAAAAAAAAGAGACGGAATAAGACTTTAGGGCTACTAGGGTTTCCTCTTTTTAATTAAAAGCCATCGGTAAAATACTGATGGTCAAAAGCCATCGTTTTTTTTTTATTTTTTTTAACTGATGGCTTTTTAGCATCGGTAAAATAATTAAATTTTCTTTTTTTTTATAAAATCAAATTCCAATGGAAAAAAGCCATCGGAAAAATTATAATACCGATGGCTTGAAAAAACCATCGGTAAATTTTATTTTTACCGATGGCTTTTATTGGCCATCGGTATTTCCCATCGGTAAATGATTGTACGTTGATCGGAAAGCATACATGAATATGAGAAGAACAAAGTAGAGGCCTATTTAGGGCGAGTTCAATCTCTTTTAGGTTGGATTTGTACCATCATCCCCGAATATCCAGTCATGGTTCAGGACCACTATGGAGTTAGCGATCTTTGTGATCGTGAATAGGGTGTAACCTTCACCTTGTGACCAGTTTACAAGTTCCTAAAACTTGTTGGCGACTCTTTTACTCTAACTTCCTTCCCTTTGGACGCCACCATGCTTAAGGCCCTGTTCTTTTGAGCTTCTGGGTAGAGCAGAGCAGATTTCAGCAAAGCAGATTTCAGCGGAGCAGAGCAGAGCCGAGCCGAACAGAGAAGATTTCCTTATTACTATTATTATTACTATTATTATTATTACTATTATTATTATTATTATTATTACTACTACTACTACTATGACTATTATTAATATTATCGCATTATTATTATAATTATTAAATATTATTTAATTATTATTTTTATTATTATTTTTATTAAAAATTAATAATTAGTATTATCTTTAAATATTAATTTATATTATAAAGAATCAATTATTATTATTATTATTATTAATATTATTAATAATAAGTATTATTAAAACTATTATTGTCATTATTTTTTTTTGAGAAAATATTATTATCAATATTATTATTATTATTTATTATTATTATTATTATTATAGTTCAATATTAATTATTATTTTAATTATTTATTATTTATTATTAAATATTAATTATTAATAATATTATTATTATTAAATATTATTTATTTATTAATTATTATTTATTTATTAATTATTTTTATTATTAAATATTAATTTTTAATAATATTATTATTATTAAATATTAATTATTTATCATTATTGTGAAATATTTATTATTATTTATTATTATTAAATATTAAATATTAAATATTAATTTTTAATAATATTATTATTATTAAATATTAATTATTTATCATTATTATGAAATATTAATTATTATTAAATATTAATTATAATTATTATTAAATATTAATTATTATTATAATAATAATTCAATATTAATTATTATTAAATATTAATTATTTATTATTATTAAATATTTATTATTATTATTATATATTTACTATTATAATAATTCAATATTAAGTATTATTTTTAAGTAGAGCAGAGCAGGGCAGAGCAGATTGAAGCAGAGCAGAGCAGATTTCAGTAGAGAAGAGCAGATTTCAGCAGAGAAGAGTAGATTTCAGCAGAGTAGAACAACTCTAAAGAACGGGGCCTAAGTGCATGATCACAGTGGGGCTCAAAATTGGGTGACTTGAAATATTCCCTACAGTTACAATAAGTCATTGACTTGGTGTTGATCGGTTGAGACTACTCTTGGCAAACATACCCAATAATTGGGATTATTAGATAATAAATCTTAGTTGGAATCATTAAAAGTAAATCACCAATAGTTGGGATTATTAATGTGTATTTTTCCTTATCTTTATAAATTACTTTAAGTTTGTATTTGTTTATAGATTGTCTATGCATTTAATTTAAATATTTAATTGTGTTATATATCAAATTATTATAGATGCGATTCTTTAATGTAGAGTATCTTTGTTTTGTAGTTTGCTTACAATTTATGGATTTAAAACTTGAGTTAAAATCTTTTTTTTTAAATAGGAAAGAACAATACATTTTATAGATTAACGAATAAAGATTCAAGGGAATATACATTTAGATTAACGATTTAAAAAACATTTTATGTATATTTAAAATAGTTATTATTGCTCTAATTTTTAGGTTGTATATTCTCTTTTATTTTTTTAAATCAATCATCTTATTATTTTTTAAGGAAAAAAAAACTTAAAAGAATTTTTTTTGTTGTGGACGTGATACGTGTATTTTTGGGATAATTATGGTGATTATTTAGTATATAGTATCTATATACTATACTAAAACAGAGTACACTAGCTCCATGGCTGCCATGTGTCCCTATTTTAGGTTTTTTTTAATTTTTTTTGGAAAAATGTATAATTGTCAAATATCCTATTATTAAAGATACTCCGAGTTGACTTTCTTAATATTGTTTCTCAATTAATATTATTCATGGATTTTCAGCATATATTTAGTCCTTATCATTTGACTTTAGATTGCTTAATTCAAGAAGAGTATATTTTGTTATTTTGTACTCCGTACATTATATTTTAGATTTCCTTATTAGCACACGTACAGTTATATTAGAGCAGGTTATTCCTTCAACCTAATTTTTTTTCCTCCCCACATTATTCCTATGGCTACAAACACCATTCCTAATGATGTTGAAGTTAATTGTGCTCTGTTGTCAACCTCACTAATATTATCAAACTCAATTCAACCAATTATTCATCCTGAAAAATTCAAGTTAGACTATACTTGTGGGATATGACCTTTTCAAGTTACTTCATGGATCTCACCCTGGCCTCCTCCATCCATATCTTTTATATTTAAGTCGAGTTTATATTACGGATTAGTAAAAGATATATTTGATTATATATTAAATGTAGATTATCACTCAAATATACTAATGTGTATAAATTATATATCTTATTTAAAAAACAAAAATATTCATTAAAGGCGGATTTACACTAATTTAGTGAAAATTGGAAGAAAGAGGTCCAGTTGGGTGGCCCAATTTTGGCTCACACGTGTCTGTAAAAGAAAAAAAAAATTCTTATTTTCTCTCTCCTCTCTATTCAACTGCTTCTCTTTCTTCTTCGATCTTCTTTTTCTCTCTCCTCTACTTCTCATCTTCTTTTGTTTTTTCTCTTTCCTCTTTTGGAGATTTTCATTTTCTCGGTTCGCTAGTTGAATTTCTCTCTCTGCGATCTTTAATTCTCGACTTTGAAGTTGATTGTTTACTCATTTTTTTTTCAATTTTGTTAATTTTTAGTGTTTTGAATTTTAGGATTTTCGTCGTTTCGGATTTTTTGTAGTTTCTGCAATGGTGAAGAAGAATAGTTTGGTTTCTGGTGATGATGATGTTGATGTTTCTACTCTAGGTTAGTGTTTATACTCTTTTTTGTAAATTTTTCGTCGCTTTGCTTGGTGAGATGGTCCGCTTTGCTCGGTGAGATGGTCGGAAATGGTGGAATCGACAATGGTTTCAGTGCTATTGGCGTCGCTAGCGGTGGTTCCAGCGGCAACTTTTGATTTTTTTGAGTGATTGTACTGTTTTTTCATGACTATTGTTAATTTTGTGTTTATTTTTGTTGATTTTGATACTTTGTTTTGCATATGTATCACTTTTGTGAAAAAAAGGGTCACTTTTGTGAAAAAATGGGTCACTTCTGTAAAAAAAAGGTCACTTTTGTGAAAAAAGGTCACTTTTGTAGAAGAAAAAGGGTCACTTTTGTACGAAAAAGGGTCAATTTTCGCAAAATATTCGATGTACAATAAAGTTATTGTAAACCGGAGGCATGCAAAAGTTTTTGTTTAAAAAATATAATATGGAGTACTACCTCCACTTTGTTAAGTGCTACATTTAAACGATCTCCAATTCACTATTTTGACCATTAATATTTTTTATATAATTGTGCATTAATTTAAATTATACAAAGTTGATATATTGAAAAGTTATAACAATTTTAATCTAATAAGATCAAACTTGATAATAATGTGCTTTCTAGCTTATATTTAAACAATTAGACATGTTGTGAATCGTAAATAGCTTATAAATATGTAGATTGTGTTTCCTCTAAGAAAATAAATGTAAATTGTGATACAATTATAATGACTTTACTAATTTTCTACTATTTGATTTTAGGTATATCATACTTAATTTTTTTTAAAAAAATTATACATGCTATATAAAATTCATTTGCTATAATATTTTGTTACAGAACTCCTAAACGCGAAATCTCTGAATTATTATAACAAGTTTTTAAACTTTTGCTAAACCTATAACAAACCATTTATTCGACAACTAAAGTCACAACACACTCATGCATAACACTACAAATTGTAAAAAAGTTGATTGATATATAATTTTATATAAACTATAATTCTCATTTTTAAATACAGAGTTAGACACTAATTTTTACTCTATTCTTTCTATTATAACCGACATGTTAGACTTTTTTTTCACTATCTATAATATTAACATTGATTGTAGTTTATTTATTTTACTTTTTTTTTTATTTTTATTTTTTATAAATGTAATAAATTCATATTTTATCATTTTAAGTTGTTAAATAGATATTGATGTAAGGTTTAATAATTAAAAAGAATATAATTTTTATTGATATTTAATTACATAAAAACAAAGTCAAATTATTGCATCGACATGTATGCAAAGTTTGATTGTGTTAGTTATGCATCAATGTGGGCAGCCACCATAGGGTTACTCAGTTAGTGTTATATGGGTCACTCAATTAGTGATATAGGGCTTACTTTTTATTTTTTTTTTGAGGAAAATATAGGGCTTACTTATTAGTAAGTGTTATAATGGTTACACTGTGAGTGTACGTAGTAGGGGATACTTTATTTGTTAATTATTTAAGAGTTACTCAATAAGTATAATAAGAGGCTACTTTAATCAATTAGTAAAATAGGGGTTAACTTGTCGGTGTCATAGGCGATACTATTTCTTTTTACAAGCGGCCACACGGTGTGCCAGTCGCATAGAAAATGCGTTGTATATTTTGTATATGTCGTCACAAGTGATATGTAAGAGTAATATGCATTTTTTTTTTTACTTCTCTTATATCTGTATACATATAATTTTTTTTTTCACTATTATATACTTGTATGTGCAATAAAAATATCAAATGATTACATATAATAATAATAATAATAATAATAATAATTAAAAAAAAGACAATTAATCAAACAATTAAGGGCAAGCCTACACATCCTTCTAAGGTCATATATAGCTAAAGGTTACAATTTTTGAAAAAAAAAATTATACTAAGCAGTGGCTTTTCAGATTTTTAGACGTGCAAATTTTTGGATGTGGAAGATGCAATATGGTAGAAAGGTGATGAGGTTGATTCATCATTTGATAAAATTTAGTAGGTGATGAGACAAGATAATTTCATATTTTTAATTCTCCACAAGGGAAAGAAAAATATGAGAACTAATATTTACATACATAATAAAACTACAACAACCTTTTGGTGTAGCAGGCCACACCGTGTGGCAGGGGTTACTCGAGTTATTTTGTTAGAGACTACCCGAGTTATTCAGTCAGGGGTTACTCGAGTTACTCGGACAGGGGTTACTCGAGGGGTTCGGACAGAGGTTACTCGAGGGGTTCACTCGGTTCTATGGTTACTTGAGGGGTTACTCGGTCAGGGGTTACTCGGTCATGAGTTACTCGGTTAGGAGTCATTTTAGTTACTAGGTCAAGATTATTTAAGGAGTTCGGTTAGGGGTTACATACTCGAGTAATTTGGTTAAGGGTTATTTAAGGAGTTAGGGGTAACTTGAGGGGTTACTCAGTCAGGGGTTACTTGAGGGGTTCGGTCATGGATTACTCGGGGGGTTACTCGGTCAGGGGTACGGTTACTTGAGTTACTTGGTCAGGGGATACTTGAGGAGTTACTCGATCAGGAGTAACTCGAGTGACCCCTGACCGAGTAACTTGAGTAACCCCGACAACTTGGAGTAACCCTTGTCGCACGGTACAACAGACCGCATACAAAAAATTGTGATAAACATATCAAATGTCTATAAAAAGATGTGACTATATTCATGCTATATGTGAATATAAAAATTCCTATTTTTAGAAGTTACATGTTAAATTTCAAGTGTTTTAGAGGCCATATAGAAAAAAGATATGACATTATTTGTAATATATGAAATACAATATTAATACAATGATCATGTTGTTTTATAATAGAAATTATTTTTCCAAGCATATATATTGAGTTCACAAAGTTTCATATCTGGTTGGCTACACTGTGTGGCCGAGATTACTTGGTCAGTGGTTACTCGGTCGGTCAGGGGTTACTTGGTCAAGGGATATTCGATCGGTCAAGGGTCACTCAATCAGTTTGGGGTTACTCGGTCAGGGGTTACTCGTGTTTTAGCGTGTTTCAACCCGTGCCAGTCACACAGAAAAAGCGTTGTATATATTGAGTTAGTGGACAGAGTTTAATCATTTTTAAAATGAGGTGGCCAGTGACTCAAGTAGAAATGAGAAAAAAAATGACTTATGTAGGGATTGATTATCAGTAGTTCATTAATTGAGTTGAATTATATTTAAAAACTTTACATTCAATTTAAGAATAAAAAAGTTGTCTTTAAAGTAGATATCATTATTTTAAGAGGTTAAAAATGCATTATTAAGACATCTGTGTAAGTAAATTCATTATTACTCATTAAATTGTTTTATCTTAAAATTTTGTGAAATGAATATAACTAATAAGATCTGTAAGCCGTGCATCGCACGGGTGCTATGCTAGTTGATGATACTAAAAAACAATTACGTTTGTTTTTGGTATATTTTCTTTCTTCTAGCTAAAGTTTGTTTTTGGTTTTTTTTTTCTTTCCTTTAGCTTTTGTATTTGATGAAGATACAGGTTGCAATTATGCTGCCATACTTAATATTCCAATATATGTACAAGAGTCATGTGGGGTTCAAATTCTCTATCCAACTATTGTGTTTCATTTCATATACCACTCAATTTAATTGGTCTATATTTGACTTTTGATAGCAAATAATATTTAATAGAATAATTAACAATATATATATATATATATATATATATATATATATATGTATATATATATATATATATATATATATATATATATATATATATATATATATATATATATATATATATATATATATATATATATATATATATATATATATATATATATATATATATATATATATATATATATATATATTTATATATATATATATAGGAAGGCTCATATAAGAACCCTCCTCTATATAAGAACCAATCTGAACCGTAGAATTCATGCAGATCTGATCGCCCAAAATGAATATGGTAGTAATGGCATTTTAGTAATTTTAGGGGAAACTTATCCCAACCCTCCCTCTTCCACGCATAATCTTTTTTCTCTCTACTTCTCTAGTCTAACCTTATACATCTTTCTCTCTCCCTTTTCTCTCATAATTTTGGCTGCAAATTCGTTCAATATATTAGGGTTTACTTTCAGAAATTAAGGTTTGTTATTCTATTCTTATGATTACTATTCTTTCTTTTATTGAATTCATGTGTTCGATTGTGTTGCTTTATATTTTTCTGTGAAATTTTTATTCGATTTTGATAATTTTTTTCTTGATTTTTATGCGATTTTTGTTCCTTTTTTGCGATTTCTATTCTTTTTTTAGTTTTTTGTTCCATTTTTTATCTGTTCGAAAATTGCAATTCATCTGTTTTTTGTAAAAAAAAATTTGTTCGATTTAATTAGATCGATTTTGCTTAATTGTGGTTTCGTAGTTGTCGGAATTAGTTTGGTTTTGTGTTTGGACAGCAATAAAATTAAGCTAGGAATGGGTATCGTATAAACGCTTCCATGAAGTTTCAATTTCGCTCAATTTTGTCTTTATGGGCAGCAATTAAATTAAGCTAGGAATGGGCAGCAATTCACTCTTTTAATATTTATTATTTGATTGATATTTGGGTTCACTCCACATCATTCAACTTAGTAACAAATTGAGTGATAATGGATTCTTTTAAGCAGACCTTGTGTTGTGTAGAATTGTAAAATGGGTGGAATCAATTGTGATTTTTGGTTTGTTTGGACTGATTTTCAAGCAGTGCAGGAACCTTAATTGAGGTGTTTCTAATGACTTTGATTATTACAGGTAACTTATATAATGAAGCTGAGTGAAGATCAGTTGTTGCAATTGCTTTTGGTCTTTTGAATACTGGCCAATCTTTCAGATAAATTATCATCAAACTTTGAAGCAATAGCTCACTCGTATTTCTTGATGCTGATATCTTCACACACAAAGGGTAAACTAATCCAAGAACTATTGTTAGCACAACTTTGGTTCCCTTTTCTTTGTCTTGCTTTTCTTATGCTGCTATCATATATTATAATGTTCCTTTGCATGAAGTGGGACTATAACTCTGTTTACTGATTATTAACTTTGCCAAAATGTGTCCCATGCTTCATGAAATCTTAGTAACCACTAATTGCATGGATTATTTCATAAGTATTGCAACACCTTTTGTTTTATTTACTCACACACTAGCCAAAACTCTTATAGTCTTATATGCATAATACAAATTACTTTTACTTTAGCTTGATATATCTCCTTCACAAAATCAACACCGGTCTTGAACCGGTGCCCATTTACACTTTTCTATTAGTGAAAGTTATCCTTTATGTATTTGAGTTTTCATATATATTTTAAATTTTACTCTTTATGTTATAAAGTTTACCCTATATTTTATAAAGTTTCCCTTTATGTTCTAAAATTTAGCCTATATGTTCTAAAGTTTATCCTTTATATTCTAAACTTTTCTTTTATGTTCTAAAGTTTTCTCTCTATGTTCTAAAGTTTATTCTATATGTTCTAAAATTTATTCTATGTTTTATATGTTTTAAAGTTAAAGCCAAGGTTCCTCGGGAAAGTAGTGTAAACCGCCTTATATCTGGATAAAAAAAATTGAAGGGGCCTTATGTTTGTAGTCATTGGCATAGAATCACTATTATCATATTCACTTGGAACTTATTACTTTGTTGTTGCTACGATGGATATGAACATTATACTTCAAGAGAGTAGTGCACATGGAAATAGGTTGGTTTGATTAGGCAAAGAATTCAAGTGGTGCTATAATAATTAGTGATTAGGCTCCATGTAACTTGGGATCCAAGTGAATGTAATTTTGAATAAGGGTTATTCTTCAATTGTGTCGATGAGTTAGTTTAGTGTAGTGTAAGTAAAGGTTTGAGTTCAAATGTTATATACACTAGCTTACTAGCTCAATGGGTAGAGCATTGTGCAAAAGCACAAAAGATGTGGGTTCGAATCCCACGTAGGTTCATTTGTAGAACACAAGAAAAATTTAGAATGTAGGGAAAAAATATAGAACATAAGAAAAAATTTAGAATATAAGTAGAAAAATTTAGAACATAGAAAAAAAAAGTTAGATTATAAGCAGAAATAATTTAGAACATAAGTAGAAAAAATTTAGAACATAGAAAAAAAAGTTAGATTATAAGCAAAAAAATTTAGAACATAAGATCAAAAATATTTTAGAACATAAGGAATAATTTAGAACATAAGTAGAAAAATTTTAGAACATAAGCAAAAAAAGATTCAAAATATAGGATTACACTTAGAACATAGAGTGTAAAGTGTTCTTACATAAAGAAGTATTCTTTCCTAAGTTCTAAATCTATGTTCAAAACCTATGTTCAAATTTTTCTCCATATGTTCTAAAGTATTACATTATGTTCTAAATTAGGCTATAACGAGAAATAATTAGGTTTATTTTTGAAGTTTTTTTTAGTTATTTATAAAGATAGCCTATGTAGGATTCGAACCTACATCCTCTATGCATTTGCATAGTGCTTTACCACTTGAGCTAATAGGTTTTAGTTGTTTGTTATTGATCACCACCCCTTCCATTAGAGAAAAAACACAATCACATGTAGAAACTCAAATGCCCCCATTACTACTACAACACATAACTCTCGAATACCCAACACATTACACATGCTCACAAACTAGTGAAATTACCCAACACAACTACTACTTTTGGAAAAAAAAAAAATCAACCTATGTTCTAAATGTTTATATCTATGTTCTAAATTTTTTTGCCATGTTCTAAACATTTTCTAACTAGGTTCAAAATTTGTTTTCTTATGTGCTTATTTCCTATGTTCAAAAAATTTGTCCTATGTTTTAATTTTATTCTTATGTTCTATTTTTTAAGCCTATGTTCTAAATTTTTTTTCATGTTCTAAATTTGTTTTTCCTATGTTTTAATTTTTTTTAATAATCTAAATATTTTCCTATGTTCTAAATTTTTTTTATTACAATGTTCTAAATTTTTATTCCCATAAGTTCTAAATTTTATAAGCCCATGTTCTAATTTTTTTTTCCTATGTTCTAACTTCTAACATAAAAACACTACTTCACAGCCTATGGCACAAATATAATAGGGCATGGAAGTTACAAGCAACTAAGAAAAGTACATATTGCTTCTAGCTATACTAGGTTCATGAAACCCATCATTTTAAAAAGTAGAACAATATAAGTACAACAAAATGGTATAACAAATATACAATGTCGATTATATAAATAAACAAAGATAAGTACAACAAAATGGTATAACAATTCCAGCTAATGAGTAATAGATTATGGGCTTCTTTCCAAAGATATAAAAATCAATAATGGAAAATATGTAAAAGAAGCACATCCACCTCATTACCATTTTTTCTCATCTAAAAATATGTAAAAGAAGTACTTGTTGCACGCTTAATCCATACCCCTCACTCACAGCCACCCCAATTCGGCCTGCCCCTGCTGCTCCTTCACGTAAAACCCTCCACCTCTGCCAACATCACCAACCTTCTCATTCCTCTGCCACCAATCATAGCCAACAACCACCACCAAATTAACACCACCATAGCAGCTGCAAAACAACGAACAGTAGTACCCAGACTTCCCACACAACAACGACACCAACAACCAATTCACCTCGCAACCACCTGCAAATAGAGCCACCAGTAGCGCTGCATAAGCAGATTGGCCTGCTTTCACGTCCACCAGCAGCCCCTGCGGTGACCTGCACCATCCTAAATTATGGCAGCCACCATTTTGACCCACAAACAACACCACGAATTGCAGCAATTGACTCACATGCTAGAGAATAATACAAAAAAAAAAAAAAACGCAACCTTCTAGAAAATCATATTAAAAGCTAGAAATTATTGGTTTACTATGTGCTCAAAATTTGTGAGTTCAAATTTATATGATGCACCCTCTCAAAAAATATTATACTGCATTTCAAATTCACTGCTTCTGTTCAAGTGATGCCAAATACAATGTTGTAGGTCGATTAAACCCAAACATGTTAATCATACTTTAGGTTATAATCTTAGAACGCATTAGACATAAATTCCAAACTTATGGAGCGTAGATATATAGATTAGAACACAAACATAAACATTAATGTTAGAAAAATTTGCTCCTATTTTCTAAATTTTTTACTTTGTTCTAAATATTTTTCTCTATGTTCTAAATTATTTCCTATGTTCTAAAATTATTTTTTCTATATTCTAAATTTTTCTGCCTATATTCGAAACATATGATTAAAATTTTTGTCTATGTCCTAAACATATGTTCTACATTTTTTTCCTATGTTCTAAAATTTTTGGCCTATATTCTATTTGATTTTTCGATGTTCTAAATTTTTTTATCTATGTTCAAAAATATTTTTTATCTATGTTCTAAATTTTTCTCCATATCGTCTAAATTTTTTTTGTCTATGTTCTAAATTCTTATGTTCTAAATTTTTTTAATGTTCTAAATTTCTATGTTCTAAAATATTTTAATACTTGTATGTTCTAAATTCTAAATTTTTTCTATATTCTAAATTTGTGCTCTAACGTTTTTTCACTATAATCTAAACATGTGTTCTAAATTTTTCCATTGTTTTAAACATATGATTTAGATTTCATATGATCTAAATTTTTGATGCCTATGTTCTAAAATTTTTCCCCTATGTTCTAAAATTGATTTCATGTTCTAAATATACGCTTTAGATTATTTTTCATATGCTCTTTCTTTTCTTATGATTTATTATTTTTTACTATGTTCTAAAATATTTCAACTTTATGTTCTAAATTTTTTTTCTTATGTTCTAAATTTTTTTTTGCTTATGTTCTAAATTTTTTCTATGTTCTAAATTTTTTTCTACTTATGTTCTAAATTTTTTCCTGTGTTCTAAATTTTTTTCTACTTATGTTCTAAGTTTTTTCCTGTGTTCTAAATTCTTTTTCTGCTTATGTTCTAAATTTTTTTTCCTATGTTCTAATTTTTTTTCTGCTTATATCTAAATTTTATTCTTATTTTTTCTGATTTTTTTCTCCTTTGTTCTAAACTAATATGGCTTTGGGAATTGCCCATGATGTATTGTACGTGTTAGGTTATGCAAACACAACTGACTTATATATTGGCTATTGCAAAATCTAAAAACACATCCAACTTGAAACTAGGCAATATAATAATTGGCACTAGCTTTAATAATACCCACTGGCAATTATGTATCTTTAATATTTGCTAAGTAAGCCCTTATTAAGTTATTATTTTTGGATGGAAAATGAGCTTATAGCAACCAAAAGTGCAGCAATTAAGCTGACACAAGCACAAGAAAATCTGCTAGAATTGCATGCTTACTATCAATTAGCAATAGAAAAATTGTACCACTTGCAATTAAAATAAGTACACTGCTACATAATACTTAGCACAACAAACTGGTAAATGCCTTTTTTTCCCAAGAACAGTAGGCTTATGATTGCCAATAACGTTCCAGTACAACCTTGGTCGATATGAACTAACATCAAATGTATCAAAGATCAAAAGTAACATATTCAAAGCTATCTATTCATCTTTCACCAAAAAAAAAAAAAAAAAAAAAAAAAAAAAAAAAAAAATTGGAACATAGTAGATCTTTAGAACATAATAAGTATAATTAGAATTCAATACAATACTTTATACAAGTAAAAAAAACCTTAAATCACCAATCTTATACGGCACAAAATTGTCGAAAAACAATGAATCTCAATACAAACTTAATAACACAGCAACTAGGCATGAAAACCTCTTCAATTTTCTTTTCTGTTAGTCATTTCATCAAACACTTAGCGTTCTGCTTCCAGCAATCAATCGACTTTAACTCATGCTAAATTCATGAAAATCTAATCAGAAAATCGCATATATTAAATAGCAAAAATCAAGTCACAAAAATCGCAAAAAATAAAATCGCAAAAATCAAATCGAAAAACTGCATAATCTAATTGAACCTTATGCGAATTTCATGAAAGTTTGAACAAAATCGAAAAAAAATAGTACCTGATTTGAGCAATTTAGGTTGTTTATGCGAAATTTGAACAAAAATTCTTCAATTTGCTGCAATTTATGTTTGATTTTGGGATTTGAGGAGAGAGAAAATTTTGGACGATGGGTTAGGGGTTTGAGGGAGGATATGTGTTTTAATCTTAACCGTCCAAAGTAACTTAATCCTATGGCTTAGATTGTTCTTATATAACTAGGGTTCTTATATAAGGAAAGGTTCTTACCGGATCCCTCCCCTATATAAATATATATATATATATATATATATATATATATATATATATATATATATATATATATATATATTACACACACACACACGTTTAATTCAACTCCTTAAATTTTTTTTTAAAGAAAATTCTTCAAAAATTTAACATAATATTTCTATCTAAAATTCTTATGTCTGCTTCTTATAAGTCATTCCCTCACTTTTATACTTAACCAAGTACAATGGAGTCACAAGATTCACCCACATCACATATAATTGCCACAACGCTTGTACACATATTATATCATCGATTTAGTAGAGTTAGATATGAAAACATAACAAATATTTCTCATTTAGTATCCATTAAATTGAATTTTTGGTACTTTGATATATATGGATGCAATTAGAGAAAGAATGAATTGAGTTAATTAAACACAAAAATTAGGGTTCTTGTAGAGAGGTAATATAACAGAAAAAAAAAAATAATGGAGTTGAATCAAAGGTAATTGTATATGTTTTGGGTAAAATTACCCAAGACACGTGGCCCTATCAGAAGCTGACACATGTCAGCCTCTGGGAGGCCCAAATGGATCTCTCACCTAATGACACGTGTCACTCCAAACAAATGGGAGAAAAGGCTGCCTTTCTGGCCCAAATCCCGAGAAAGCCGTATTACAACGCAGCCCACCAAATTAGGTCAGAATGATTTAAGAAAGGGCACTTTTCCCAATGACCCTATAAATAGGGAGATTTCCCCCATTTATGGGAGATATACATTTATTACAACAACCCTACATTCTTTTACATCAGAGAAAACACCTGATCTCGGAATCCGAGAAGATCCCACTCTACTTTTCCGCACCTTTTCGTATTCTCCAACACGTTCTAACTTGATCGTCGGAGGCGGAGCTCCAACCACCCGGAGTCTCCGTTATTTTGCGGTACAGGCGTCACCAGGCCAGTCTTCGAGTTGTAACTCTCCCGAAGGACAAAGACACCCAAAACATTTGGCGCCGTCTGTGGGGAGAGTACCTCAAAGATGGTTCAAGAGTCTGTACCGCAGCCAGACCCCTAGCCGTCGTCTGGTCGATGGGGAGGTCTTTACAGACCATAAAGATGACCACGATATGGACGTCGAAATATATGTGGCCACAGATGGGTCACTCATTGCTAAACACATCCGTTCCAGAGATAAACTGGAACGAGTAAACAATGAAGCCGGTCCTAGAAAGTCTGCTGGACCACCACCTGGTAATACCAAGGCGGCAATAGGTCAGGCTCCAGTAACCCGAGACGAACTCATGAAATTCATGACAAGTTTCAAGGTTGAGATCAAGGACCTGATCGAAAAAAGGACGGCTGGCCCTAGCAAGGGTCAGTCGACCAAAAAACTCCTCAAGCTGCGAGGAGGAAATCAGTCAGAGATAGGCAGCCTACTCCACATCCAAAGGAGAAGACTACGCCTGCCCTTGACTGGAAAAGGATCCTTCTGCCCCAGACGAGCACAAGGAAGGTCATCCGAGCTGTTCAGCCAGATGGCAGCAAGAAAACTTCACTGATGCTCGACATGTCATCGAGCAAAATCGGAATCAGCAGCTGAGCTTCTACGTCGAGCTTTCCAGACAGCTTCAAGAATACATCCGCAAGGAATACTCAGTCCTTGCATGAGAGCCATACAGGCGGCAATTCCGTCCATTCTGGCCCTCAGATGATTCGGAATGCCCCGTATGTGCCTCAGATGGCATACGGACCATACACTCCTCATTTCATGCAGCCGACCCTCTTTGGAGGACAGGCGATATATAATGTCCAACCTTTGGACTGGCAGCTCCGTTTGCTCAAACTTGGTGAGCAAACTTCTGCGTTCACCTAGGAGATAACCGAGGCGGCACAGCAGGCCAAGGTTAAGAATGTGTTGGTTGGTGCTTACGATGGTACCTCCAACCTTGAGGACCACCTCATGGCCTACTCCAACCTTATGCACATGCAGGGGTTGGAGGATGCTATGTGGTGCAGATGTTTCCCGGCTACCTTGAAGGGCATAGCCCAACAATGGTTTGGCAACCTGCTTGCCGGATGTATATTTAGCTTCAGGAGGCTTGCCTTCTTGTTTGCTTCAAACTTCTCGATGAACATCCCTGCCAAGAAAACAAGTCTTGACTTGAGCACTATTTGGCAGGAGGAGAGAGAAGGACTCCACTCCTACGTCAGGCGGTTCAATCTAGTGAGAATCCAAATTCAAGGACTGTCTGACGAAGTTGCATATACAAACTTCTTTAAGGGTCTGAAGGACGGGTTAACTTTTAAGTTTGACCTTGTCAAAAGAGGGTTTTCACCCTTCAAGAAGAGTTGATAGAGGCGGAGAGCTTCATACAAGCAACCGACCTCTCCACGTCCAGCAATCAGTCAGACTCCAAGAAGCCTGACAAACAAAAGGAGAGCCGGTCTGCTCAGCCGTCTCCCAAGGCTGATCAGAGCAAAAAGAGAAAAGAAGTCTGGGCAGTTGAAGATTCTGATCAACCGTCCCAAAAAGAACCCCCAGACTACTAGTAGTTCTAACACCGACAAGGATCCGGTCTACACAATAACAGGCGGGTTTGCCAGTGGTGGCCCGACCGTTCCGGGTACCAAAGATCATCTGAAGAAGATGATCCACTCAGTTGATGGTGGGTAGGCATCCACCGGCGGTACTTTCCCAAACGTCCTCATCACTGAGAAGGATCGGGGCAAAGTCCGCCGACCGCATGACGACCCGGTCGTCATTGAATGTAAGGTCGCCAACCAGCTGGTTGGTCGGATCCTTATTGACACTGGTACCTCCTTTGATCTCATTAGCTACAAGTGTCTGTCCAAGTTGAATTATAAGCTGGTTAGCCTGTGCGACGTCTCCCATCCCCTTGTTGGCTTTGGGGGAGGGGTCGTGCACCCAGTCGGACAAATTGATCTACCCATCTGGTTGGGGCAGAAGGGGAAAGGGTTGCACATGATCGTCTGGTTTTTGGTGGTTGAAGAGCTGACCGCCTATAACATCATTCTAGGCCGACCCACTCTGAACGAGTGTAAGGCCGTCATCATCCCAACTCTCAGGCTGCTCAAGTATGAAAAGGATGATGGCTCTATTGGCTCCCTCAACGGAGATCAGAAGACGGCAAGGGAGCGTCACTGATCAGGGGTTATTTTATTATACAGTGATGCCGTTTGGCTTGGAGAATGCGCCGATTACTTTCCAGCGAATGATTAATACAGTCTTCATTAATCAAATTGGGAGGAATGTAGAGACGTACATTGATGACATGATAGTCAAATCCAAGCTGCAGACGGATCACCTTGCTGATCTCCGAGAAACCTTCACCACACTCAGGTGGCATAAAGTCATGTTAAATCCCAAAAAGTGTGTTTTTGGTGTTGAGTCTGGGAAGTTTTCTCGGATTCCTAATTTATCAAAGGAGGATAGAGGCTAACCCCGAGAAGATACAGGCGTTGATTGACATAAAGTTACCCCGCACTGTCAAGGAAGTTCAGAAGCTCACCGGTTTCCTTGCTGCGTTGGGGAGATTCCTCAGCCGGTCAGGTGACAAATGCCTTTACTTTTTCCAAGCAATCAGGAAGAAGACTAGATTTGAATGGGGAGATGATGCAGAGGCGGCCTTTTAAAAATTGAAAGAACATTTACACTCCTTGCCAAGGCATGTTAGCCCTCTGTCCAAGGGGACGCTTTACATGTATTTAGCCGTCTCAGACCATGCCCTCATGCCGTTCTCCTTGCTGAGAGAGACGACATTCAGCTCCCGGTCTATTTCATTAGCCATGTGCTCAGAAATGCTAAACTGCGGTACCCCATGGTTGAAAAATTTGGCCTCGCCCTTTACATGGCTGTCAAGAAGTTAAAACCTTACTTCTTGGCACATCCGGCTGTGATCTACACAGACCAACCTCTCAAGCGGCCAATGACAACCCTGGAGTCATCCGGCAGAATGCTCAAGCGGGCTATTGAAATGCAAAGTCTTGAAATCACCTACGAACCAAGAAAGACAGTGAAGGGTCAGGCGTTTGCCGACTTCATTGTCGAAATGACAAGGCCGGTTGCTCCAGACAACCTTGATCAGGTTTGGAAAGTGTATGTAGACGGGAGCTCTACTATGAACGGCTGTGGTGCAGGCGTAATCTGTCAGTCTCCTGAGGGGGACAAGTATGAGTATGCACTACGGTTTAAGTTCCAGGCCTCAAATAATGAGGTAGAATATGAAGCCCTGCTAGCCGACATCCGCATGTGCAAGGCGGCAGGGGCAACAAAAATTGACGCCTGCTCTGACTCTCAGTTGGTTGTTAGCCAATACCATGGTGAATATGAAGCCACCCATCCGGCAATGATCAAATACCTTCTGACGGTCAAAACTGAAGCTGGGACACTTGAAGAATTCCATCTGAGTCAAGTGCCCAGGTCTGAAAACAATCAAGCGGATGCACTGTCGAAATTAACATCCTCCGCCTCCTGTGATACGCCTCGGTCAGTCTTCTGGGAAGTTATGGAAAAACGAAGTATATCTGAGGAAGAACCCATTGGAGTACTTGACCGAAGCTCTACCTGGATGGATGGCATCCGGGCGTATTTGACAAACGGTACGCTTCCTGATTCACCCCAGGAGGCAGCCATATTAAAGAAACGTGCTGCAAACTTCGAGATGAGAAACGGAGAGCTCTTCAAGGCGGGTTTCCTAAAACCTCTCTTGAAGTGTATTACCCCGGAAAAGGGGAAAGAAGTTCTCCAAAAGCGGATCTCTGGCTGTCAGGACTAGATGGTAAGGTTACTTCCGGCCTACTCTTGAGTCAGACGCCATAGAGATGGTAAAAAAGTGTGACAAGTGCCAAAGATTTGGCAAGCTCATCCATCAGCCGGCAACCGACCTGATAGCAATCCACAGCCTAGTCCCGTTTGCTAAATGGGGCATGGACATTTTAGGTCCTTATACGCCTGCACCAGGCGGAAAGCGCTATATTCTGGTTGTTGTGGATTATTTCACCAAGTGGGTGGAGGCAGAGGTGGTCAAGAGCATCAAGACAAAGGATGTCATCTCTTTCATTTGGAAGAACATCATCACCCGGTACGGGGTACCTATGTCTATGATGTTCGATAATGGTCCTTAGTTTGAGACGCCTCTACTCAAGACTTGGTTGGGAGATCAAGGGATCTCATATTATTTTGCATCAGTCGGCCGACCCCAAGAAAACGGCCAAGTTGAAGCCTTCAACAAACTCATCTCAGATGGCATCAAAAAGAAAATTGAAAGAGCCGGTGGTTTATAGGCTGAAGAATTAATTCATGTCCTATGGGCCATCCGGACAACTGAAAAAGGGCGACTAGTGAACCCCATTTCTCATGGTATACGGTGATGAAGCCGTCTTGCCCATCGAGAATTATGAGCCGACTCTATAAGTCATGCTATACGATGAAGAGGCAAATTGGGAGGCCATGTGGCTAGCATGGGACTCACTCCCGGAACGCAGGGGCAATGCCACCTTGCGTCATGAGATTTACCGTCTGAGAATGACCCGTGCCTACAACAAAAAAGTACACAAACGGCCCTTGAAATTTGGGGATTTTGTGTTACGAAAAATGGAGGTAATCGGTAGGGCCAACGAGCATGGAAAGCTAACTCCTAATTGGGAAGGCCCCTACCGGATCTATGAAGAAGTAAGAGATGGAACCTACCGCATGGACTGAATAAAAAATCATAAAAAAATAAGATAAAAGACAAAAAAGAAGAAGAAAAAAAAAGTAATGCAAAACAACTAAACAAAATGGCCAAAACAATATGTTAGAAAGCCATGCATTTAATCAGCGAAGAGAAAGAATGAAAAAGCTAGATCCTAAAATAACGCTGAAAATATACTATTCATCTAAAGCTACGCGTAACAAACATACACACTTATACATACGTATCCCTCTTTTACTCTCGTCCATACAACACCTAGATAAATATCGACGGGTTTGGTCCGAACTTGTATTTATCGGAACAAGTATTAACTGTGGAATAAAAAGACAATGACATTTTAACAAGCATATATAAAAGGAGGTCCCTTTAGCACTACAACATGTAGTATCTATTTAGGTGTGGGAATGTTTGTCATTTCCCTACATTGGTTGGGCATGAGTCTTTAGAGTAGCGGACTAGGTAAACTGGTCATATAATAGGGTATCACACAAATCGCAAAAATCACTAGATAAAAAAAATAAATAAAAAATACTCTAACAATCTAAGTGATCATACAAATATACTTATTATACTCTAAAGGAGTAAACAATGCTTGTTTATAAACAAAATGACATATTCCCCTGGCAACACAAAAAATATTGTACTTTATACTTATACAATTATTATACATATACTTGTATGAAAATACAGTATAAATTGCCTACTTTTTACTATAAAAAGAAAATTACCCTTATCCAAAATCTCCATTCACCACTTAATTCTTATCTTCTTCTATCTCCCTCCTTACCCGAAAAAACCAAACAAAAAACGCCATTAATTTCAGCCACCATGTTTCAAGATAACCAAGAAAATCAACCTGTCTTTACTTTTGAGGAAGACATGAGGATGATACGGGTGTACTTCATGTACATTGTGGGGCTAGAGGTCCTCCTAATGGCTGCATTAATTTACTTGCTAATTCACAAGTAAAGCCCGAAAATTACTTCGGTGGAGCAGGGTAAAAATGCATGTGGTGTTAGCTGTACTTCAATATTTTGTAATTTAGTAGCTTAGAAGTACAAATTGTAACATGTATTTTGGAAATTATGAATAAAAATCATTATTATTGCTCGTTTTCTTTGTTTTAAATAATAAAAAAAACCGTATTAAGTTTATAAAATATTTAGAAAAATAATAATAATTATTTACAAAAACAATAAAGATAATAATAGTAATAATTACAAAAGTAAGATCAAAATTTGGTGCCTACAGATTTCCCCACATTGATTGAGTTTAAATAAAACGATAATCAATGTTTGAGAAAAGACACAAAATTTTAATGTATGTTTCTGAAAAGAATAAAAAAGGAAAATCCTAATTGATTTTCATTTAAACATTGGCTTGGGTGCAGTAAAAAAACTGGCTTAAAAATAGAGTGAAATTCTCACTCAATTGCAACACAAATGTTGGCTTGGGTGCAGTTGAAAAATTGGCTGAAAAATAGAGTGAAATTCTCACTCAATTGCAACACAAATGTTGGCTTGGGTGTAGTTGAAGATCTGGCTAAAAAATAGAGTGAAATTCTCACTCAACCAACACAAATGTTGGCTTAGGTGTAGTTGAAGAACTGGCTTAACCTTGCACTAGTCTAATTTAGATGGATGTTTATTAGATCCTCAAGGCAAAGATCAAAATTCTAATTTGCATAAGTTTGAGGGAAAATAACAATCATTCTTGAAAGAACATATCCTATGGATTTCGGATGCAAAAACATCAGGTGGTTTGTACTGAGCTTTCGGAAAAGCAAATTCTCTCGGCCTTTTCTTCCTGGCACCATTATCACCACCATCCCTATATAAAGGGAGGTGATGTTCATTCATTCTACACCAAATCATTTCCCTCCTTCTTCTTTCAAGCTTCTTAAGTCTTATTTCTTCTCTCCTCCTTTTTTAAGAAAAATGAATGCAATGCATCAGGAAATCAATGAAATCAGTGGAGCTAGAAAGCTTCAACTAAAAAGGGTGGTAGAAAATATTTCCCCACCTCGCCTTTCCCCTTATACTAGTGTCTTTACCAGAATCATCACCCCTCTCCTAGCTATTCAACCTCGGTATGATATGATTCATGCTGTAGTTGAATTTTGGGATGAAGAACGCCATGTTTTTCGCTTTGGAGAGACGGAAATGACTCCTCTTCTGGAAGAAGTGGAGGGTTTATTAGGTCTTCATAAACGAGGCCGTGTGATTACACCTGCTGACCCAAGGGCAACTGATGCGGTCTTGAGGGATTTGCTAGGTATACCGTTAAATATGGAAAGCAATTATCGCCTGCTTGGCATTTTAATGTTGGAGAACTTCCTTGAGGCTTTCTCTTTATCTCATTGGGAATTTCTCAACAATGAAAATTTTCAAAAGTGCCAAGAAAGAGCTTGAATCCTTTTATTGCTTGGCCTTGTTTTACTCAAAGAATCATTATTTTCCTGTCATGTTCGCTGCCTTTCTTTGTTGTCACAGATTGAGTCAGGGAACCGTTTAGGGCCTCTTATCCTAGGGGAACTTATGATGGGGCTTGACCATCTGAAACAAAATCTGGGGGTTTCGTTAAAGGATGTCCAATTGTGCTTCAACTTTGGTTATGTGAGAAATTCAAGCTGTCTAGACCACCTATTCGAATTCCTTACCAAACCCGACATATTCGGGAGAGAGGTTTTTTCCCTATATTCCGTCAATGTTGTAACCATGGTGCATGGACAAACCTTTTTGCCGAAGCTGATGTGTAATGGATCATTTCGTTTCTCAACATAGATTCCATAACAATTAGCACTAGCAGGCGCAGAGGTGTTCAACTCCCAGGATTGTGTCACGTCACCTTCTATCTTCCTTGGAGATGCTTGAGACAAGCGGGCCAACTCCAACGACTCCTAAAACTCCATGAGCTCCCAGTGGTACCTTGTACCACCTATGAAATTGGTAATGTGGAAGCTCTTAGGGCATCATCTCGTGTATAGAAATTTGCTCGAATGCTCCCAACATTTCCAGTTCTTGTAGATGATGTTCCTACCGCGTCCTACACAACATGGCTGTTGGAGGACTTCGAGGACGATGCTTAAACAAATCCTTAGAAGGATTTCCTTATTGTACTTCAATACTTGTACTCGTGTTTCCCTTGTTTGTGTATTTTTAATTCCAAAAGAAGAAATCATATCCAAAGGCAATGGTCTTTCGGGCATGGTGTACATGGTTGTTGTTTTCATGGTTTTTTTTTAAAAAAAAAAGAAAAAAAAATGGCTGTAATCTCGCCAAAAAGTGAGGGAGTTTGTGTTATATTTGAATAAAAGAAAAACTGTTTGTTTGTTGTAATCATATTTTGTTAAGTATCGACTTGATCATGATCTTTTAATAATAATGAATATCTCTATACGACCCTTAAGCGTGCAATGCAAACATGAATGAAATCTAAACTTCAACATGATACACATATACCTATCTAAAGCTAGTAGGAGATTCACATTCTTTTTTTTTTTTTTTTTTTTTTTTGCGAATCTCACAAATACAACACTATACCAATCAAGCATAATACTTTTTTAACTGATCAAGGTTGGTGAAATGAACAAAGTCATTTCCATCCGGATCCATCAATTTTACCGCTCCTGTCGGTGTAAGATGTTTGACTAGAAATGGACCAGACCAGTTTGGCTTAAACTTTCCATGCGGATCATGAATCGGTGCTCGATTTTCCTTAAGTACCAAATCTCCTTCTTGTATGTTCCTTTCCCTATCCTTTTTATTAAAAGCCTGAGCAATGCGTCTTTGATAAATTTGAATGTTGTGGAGGGCTTGTAACCTTCGTTCACTTGCTAAAGAAAGTTCATCGTATCGTTCTTTAAACCATTGTTCTTCAGATATCTCGCTTTCATTCATTACGCGAAGCGATTGAATCTCTGTTTCGATTGGAAGAAGTGTATCCATTCCATATACCAAAGAATATGAAGTAGTCCCAGTTGGCGTTCGGATAGAAATTCTATATCCCCACAGTGCATAGGGCAGTTTATCAGGCCATTCTCGAGCCCTATCCGTCATCTTGGCGATTATCGTCTTGATGGTTTTGTTAGCTGCTTCAATAGCTCCATTGGTTTGAGGACGATATAGCGATGATTGGTGATGCCTGATTTTGTACTTCTCAAGGGTTTCTTTAAGATGACCTTTAAATTGAGAACCATTGTCGGAGATAATTTCAAAAGGTACCCCATACCGACATATAATGTTATTGATCACAAATTTTGAAACTTGTTTTGCCCCTAGTTTTGAATATGATGATGCCTCCACCCATTTTGAAAAATAATCAACCAATATATATTGATGCCCGTGTTCGAAGCTTTCGAATGTATTTGCCCAATGATATCTACGCCCCAGCTAGAAAAGGGCCATGGCGAAGTAAAATTATTCAGGCTAACAGGCGGCATATGATTAAGGTTTGCAAATAGCTGATATTTTTTACATGTTCGTACAAAATGGATGCAATCACTTTCCAAGGTGGTCCAATAATACCCTGCTCGAAGAATATTCCGAGCAAGCATCCGTCCATTCATATGAGGCCCACATTCTCCCCCATGTACTTCCTCCATGATCCTTTGTGTTTGTTCCCCATCGATGCATAATTGCAAGTTTCCATCGAAACTTTTATGATACAACAAACCTTTTAATATTGTGAAATGAGAAGCTAGCCTTCGAATAGCCAATTGATCCTTCTTGTGACTCCCTTCAGGATATTCTCCATCGATTAGATACTTCTCAACATCAGTATACCAAGTGTCCTCATTATCTTCTTGGGTTAATAGAGCAATTGTTGGTTCAAAATTAACCACTGGAATTTCTTTTTCTAGTCGTTACCGACTGTACCTTCATATCATCGTCCCAAGTCAAATTTACCGCAAGATTTGCCAAAGCATCGGTGAAACTGTTTTGCTCGCGAGGGAGATGTTTGAACTCTATTTCTTCAAATAGTGGGATAAATTGTTGAAGATACTCCGTGTACATTTGCAACCTTTCATCCCGAACTTTCTAAGCTCCAATAGTCTAGGAAATTATGAGATAAGAATCACCGTATACCGTGAGATTTTTTGCACCAGCTGCTAATGCTGCTTTGATTCCATAGATGCAAGCTTCGTATTCATCCGTGTTATTCGTCGTTGGGAAAATAAGCTTCACAGCGAAGGGAATATGTACTCCGTAAGGATCAATTAATAATACCCCTGAACCATTGCCCCTTCTATTAGAGGCTCCGTCGAAATACATCTTCCATTGTGACGTACTAAGACAGAAAATATGTTCATTTGGAAAATCATCATCAAATTCATCACCTGATATAGGTCCATTTGCCAAAGCTTCAGATATAGCCTTCCCTTTGACAGACTTTTGATTCACACACTGAATGTCAAATTCTAACAATATCGCATGCCATCTTGCTATTCTTTCACTCAAGATTGGCTTCTCAAAAATGTACTTGATTAGATCTAACCTCGAAACTAGATAAATAGTATGTGCTTGCAGATAATGTCGAAGCTTCTTCGTTGCGTAAATGAGGGCAATGCAAGCTCTTTCCAAAGGAGTGTACCTAGTTTCATACTCAAGGAACTTTTTGCTTAGGTAGTAGATAGCTATTTCCTTCCTTGTACCCTCTTGGTATTGTGCCAAAAGAGCTCCCATGGTCATTTCCGTGATAGTTTGGTATAATATCAAGGGTTGCCCCGGCTTTGGTGGCATTAAAACTGGAGGATTGGAGAGGTATTCTTTCATTGAATCGAATGAAGCCTGACATTTGTCATTCCATTTTGTAGGAACATTTTTCTTAAGTAACTTGAATATAAGTTCACACCGGGTTGTCAATTGTGATATGAACGTACTAATATATTGGATTCTACCAAAAAATCCCCGAATCTCCTTTTCCGTTCTTGGTGGAGGAAGCTCTTGTATGGCCTTTACTTAGTCAGAATCGACTTTAATTCTGTTTTGACTCACAACGAAGCCCATAAGTTTTCCTGAAGTTACTCCAAATACAAATTTTTTAGGATTCAGTCTCAGATTGTATTTCCTAATTCTGTCAAAGAATGATTTTAAGGCGTCAATGTGCGTCTCACGATCATGACTTTTGACAATCATGTCATCAACATTGACCTCCACAATATCATGGATGAGATCATGCAAAATCGTCGTTGCAGCCCATTGATAGGTGGCCCCAACATTCTTTAATCCGAAGGGCATTGCTCTATAACAAAAGGTTCCCCAAGGGGTAATAAAAGAAGTTTTCGACATGTCCTCTTCCGACATGAGTATCTGATTGTATCGTGAGAATTCGTCCATGAATGAAAACATGGCGTGTCCGGCAGTGTTATCAACCATAACATCAATGTGGGGTAGTGGAAAATAGTCTTTTGGTGATGCTGAATTTAAATCCCTAAAATCAATGCATACTCTGACCCTTCCATCTTTTTTGGGCAATACTACCACATTCGCCAGCCATTCGGGATGCTTGATTGGTTTGATGAAGTTGGCAGCAAGCTGCTTTTGAATTTCTTCTTTAACTTTGAGACTAACTTCTGGTTTCATTCTAAGAAGCTTTCGTTGCTTTGGCTTGCTATCGGGGTAGAGTGGTATACGATGTTCAGCAATATCACGATCGACACCAGGCATATTAGCATAGGACCATGCAAACACATCCACATATTCTTTAAGTATAATAATGAATGCATTTTGCTCATCAAGGGAAAGGGTCGATCCTATTTTGACTTCTTTTACATCATTATTCATACCTATGTTTACAGTTATAGACTCTTCCATGGGTGTCACACATGATTTAGGTTCATTGAAAAGTTCATTATTAGAAAATGCATCATGATCAAGATCGATTTCTTGTATGCAAATATGTTTACAAGCAATTCCTTCGATATCTTCGTGATAAGAGATATCATGCCATGTATGGATAGATGATTGGCTAGATGATGAGCTATCAGTTTCATAACCGTCTGAGGAAGAGGATTGAAAAGGATATAGTTCGGGGAAAGGAAGGAATTGTTCTTGAGTTTTGGGTCGGATATTGTTTTCACTTTTGTTCTTATTGGAGTGATGAGAGTAATGGGATCAAAATGGACTTCAGAATAAGAAATTGGTGAAAACAAGCCTCTTAGAACTCCTTGCTTCAGATGGTTAGCCCAATCAATATCTTTCTTAAATATCGGTTTCTTATCGAACCATTTCTTAATAGATTCTTCATTCCTTGCTTCTGCAAAGAAAATTTCTAACCCAGGGAGAATTCTTTCTTTATCCAAGTCACACCAAGGTTCAGGAAACTCATAAAATAGCTCAGTGTCGTTTTGTAACACAAATTGCCCATTCAAAGTGAGAGACTTCCTTTTCATAACATTGGAATTCATTTTTTCATCGAAACCCAAGCCATGACGATTTTGCTTATCAATTATTGGGATTGGGTGCCTCATGCCTTCGCCATTCCGTCCTAAACCAGTTCCTGGAACATAACCCACTTTCAACATTAATTGAAGTCCTCTGGTAAGTGTTTGTGGTATTGGATCCTGGATTTCTTGAATGGAATCCAGGGGTAGAGTAGACTTTCGAGTTTGGTAAGTCATAGGTTGGCGAAGGATACCTAAACATGACATACTTGAGATTAGGATTTCCTCCCTTTTTAAAAAAATAAAAAAATAAAAAGTAAATGATAAATGTAAAAATGCATGCAAGAACAAAGAAATCTGTTAAGTTAGATAAGTTAGCAAGGTGTTCATTCCAAAAATCTTTTAATTATTTCGGGTCGTGCCATAAGGCTGTCTACGTATCTCCAGATAGATTGTGCATTTTCTCCTTTTTTTTTTGGAGAATCAAACCCGTCGTAGTTCATAATGGAAGAAAAAAAGATTTTTTTTTTTGAAACAGCTGCACTCGATCAAAGTTGCCTACGTACCCCAATAACAATGTGCGTGCAAGTACAATTTTTGTGTATGATCATGAAATAGTGCTTTGGGGGATCAAGCTGTATGTAGTTCTTTGTACCAAAAGAAAATATAAAGAGAAAGAAAAAAATGCTTGGTTTACAAAGTTCATACTACCCGTCTTATTCATCCTTCTTGATGGAGGGTAAGATAGAGATCACCATGTTGTTGCGGATGCCTCCTTCCCCATGTAGAGATTCCTTAGGCTTCAGGATTTTCAACAATCTTTCTTGTAGTCTTGTTGAGATATCTTTTCCGAATAGTGACGAGCAATCAAAAGAGTGGGATTGTCTTCGCGTGTCAAAATGGAAAGGGCATTTATGGACATTTTCTGATTCGGGCAGGAAATTCCAGTTGTGTGCTTTATACACCAACGGAGGGCGTGACATTCGTTAGTATCATGGCCATGTAACTGATGATAGTGACAATATTTGTTGATATTTGGCCCAACAGGATAGCTCCTGCTCGACGAGGTAGTGGCTTGATACGACCTTCTTCGAGCAGTTGAAGGAACAAATCAGCTTGAGAGGCCTGTGGCTGTGCCGGGTTTGCCTCTAGTGCGTTAGACTTAGGATGGGCTGGAGTGAAGATCCCACGATCAATGAGATCCTAGATTGCACACTTAAGGTCATAACAAGTATCTGTTCTATGCCCATATTGATGACAATAACTGCAATAATGTCTCATATCGGTTCCATGTGGTGGTAATGAATACACATAGATTTTTGCCCGAAGAATACCTTTTTTGCTCAAACGATCGTACACCACACTCAATGGTTCGTCGATTTGAGTGAATATCTTCCTGTTAGCTCTTTCACCTTGAGGGTGCACCTTAGGCCTTCTTTCCTGTAGTCGATAGGCATCAATTTCGTAACCATGTCTCTCCATGTGCAGGAGGTCGGCGTATTTGATGGAGACCATATGACGATAATAAAAATCATTTAACTTCCTTAGTAATATCAACATGAACTCCCGATCAGTAATGGGAAAACGAAGTTGAGCCCGAATGTAAGAACATCTTGAAAAGAAATGTGAAAATGATTCCCGATCACTTTGCTCCATGTTCACTAGTCGGTGTCAGTCTGTCGAAATTCAAATTCCCAATCACTGAATGCTTGAGCTATTTCTCCCCAAGAACCTTTACTTGTTGCCCCTGAGGTATAATACCAGGATAACGCAGGTCCACCCAGACTTCTGTTGAACAACATAGGAAAATGTTCTTCTGGAACATTTAAAGGATATAAGGTGTTCACAAAGTTGTATAAATGGAGGATGGGATCTCCCAACCCATTGAACTTCTCAAACTGGGGGAGATTAAGATAACGATCTACATGTCTGTAGTTAGGGAAAAGAATCAACTCCTCCGGGTATACTAACCTTCTATAACACAGGACATCGAAATCCAAATCAAAATCCTTGGCCCTAGACCTTTTCCGAGATCCCTCATCATGACCCTGTCTAAAAGAATTACTAGTCCAAGATTCTCCTCTAAAACATGGGTCGTTGTCTTTTGGAGCTTTAGGCTCTTCTTCTGCCTCGTCTTTATTGGACCAATTTGTTCCACCCCTAACTTCTTGAGGATTAACCTCAGAGTTATTGTCATCCTCTTGAAGCCCTTCTTCTGGATCTTCCTCAGTTTCTTCTTCCTCCGGATCTTCCTCAGTTTCTTCATCTTCCTCTAAGTCCTCTTTCGGATCTTCTTTAGTTTCTTCTTCTTCCTTCCATGAGCCAATTGAATCAAATCCAATATTATGAATAGTGAATCCATCTAATCGACTACCCTCTTCATCATCTAAGTGGAGCACCAATTTTCCAACACTAGAAACATTCATAACTTCTGGATTACCCACAAGTGTTACTGCACCATGATCCGTGAGCAGCTTCACCTTTTGGTGTAAGGTAGAGGCTACCGCCCTGTTCTCATGAAGCCAAGGTCTTCCAAGCAAAAGGTTAAAGCATGCTTCAATATCAATTACCACAAATTCAAAATTTCTAGCCACTGGCCCATATTCAAAAAGTAACTCAATTGACCCTAAAACATCTCTTTTGGCATTGTCATAAGCCCTAACAACCTGGCTTAAAGGTGTCAAATCTCCTTTTTGATAACCAAGCTTTTTCATAACTCGATACGGGCATACATTGATGGCAGAACCATTGTCAATAAGTACCCGAGGTATTGTCCACCCATGGCATTTCACAGTTATGTGCAAAGAGTTATTATGGTTGACCCTTTCTGGGAGATCATTGTCGGTAAACATTAAAGTGCGGTCGGCTCCATGAATAAGTCCTACCATTTGATCCGGTGTTATGGATGGATCAATTGAAACTTCATTGGGATGTCTCAGAACAGCAGCCCGATGGGGTTGTGAATGAGTCAATAACTTCCATATAGAAACATTTGCATTAACCTCCTTCATGCGCCTAATTGCATCATCTTCTTCCTTATTCTCCTCTGTTAATTCCTTGTCTTTTACTTTCCTTCTCAAGGCTTCCACGGGGTTCGCATCTTCAAGATATGAGGGTTTAAAGTGACGACCTGCACGAGTCAAATGAGCCACATGTAGATCTTCATCATCACTAAGATCGTCAAGGTAAATAGGACATTGAAGATTACTAGGGGTATTAAGGTGTGCCCCAACATTTTTCTCAGCAATTGACAACAACGAGAACGGATCCTTATTAAGGGTAACACCGAAACCCTTGCATGGCATAAGCTTGACCTTTTTCTAAGTGGAGTGATCATACACAACACACACATAATTCTCAGATAATGTCATCTCATACATTCGAAGGGGCATTTCAAACCATTAATAATGTTGGATCAATCTGGTTACTAGAAGTGGAGATTGTGTTTATAGAGACAGGAGGCTTATGATTGGGAAGAGGATTATTAGTGATGCTTGGTTGTGTATTTTTAAATTTATCAGAGGATGCCCCAACTGAAAGCCTTCTTCCATCAACTAGATCTTGAATACGGTGCTTGAATGTTGTGCAATTTTCAATTTCATGCCCAGGCCCTTGATGGAATTCACAGTGTTGGTTTAGGTTGTAACTAGGAGGAGGGTTTCTTGGGGGTGGCCTTGGGTTCAAAGGTTGAACAAGGTTGGCCTTTTTTAGTTTGGAGAAAGCTTGAGCGTAGGTCATGTTCAAAGGAGAAAAATTTCTCTATGGCCTGAGTTGAAATGCTGGAGCGGCGCCAATATTATGTATCAAGTTTGTTGGTTTTGAAGGTATTGAGTCATTGTTATTAGTTTTCCTGTTGCCCCTAAACTTAGGATTGTAAGAGGTGTTACTACTGCTCCCTTCATCCTTCTTGATATCTCCCTTTTTAATGGCATCCTCCACCAAGGTTCCGGTTGATATGAGAGCCTTGAATGACGGAAAATACTGGAAAGCCATTCGTCCTTGATAAACGAGAAGAAGATTCTTCACAATCATCTGTAATTGTTCTTCTTCATTTCGCCTATTTACCATCTTTGCAGCCTTATTTCTCCACCTAGTGATGAAGGCAAAAAACGTTTCATTATGATTTTGGGCAGTTGTCTCCAAATCCCTCCTTGTTACATCGATCTCTTCATTATATTTGTATTGGCTAGAAAATTCTCGCACAATATCAGCCCACGAAGTTTTCTTTGAATTTTCCAGATTAAGAAACCAATGAGCGGCAACCCCATCTAAATATTGTTGAAACAATTGTGCCATTAAAGGTTCATCAACACCCCAAGGACTCATAGCCCCTACGTATAGCTTCAAGAAATTAGTGGGACTTCCTGTACCATCAAATTTCGTGAGATTCGGCATCTTAAACCCAGATGGCAGTCGTGCTTTCGGAAATAAGGTGAGACCATGAATATCCAACCAAGGTTCCGCTTTAGTCATACCCTTTAGTACTTCCTTGAGCCTGAGAATATCTTCTTCGATCTTGGTATGAGCTTCTCTATCATCGTTTCCATCATCTAAATGTAATGGAGAAGCTACCTCTGAATCATGTTGAGGGGGAGCAGCACTAGCACTCTGTCTTAACAAACTCTGTATGGTTTGTTCCATGGTATCTTGACGATCAAGGATAGCTCGCATCATTCCTCGAAGATCATTAGATGGATCAGGGTTTAGCGCACTTTCATGACCAGGAATCTCAGACATTTCGCTTGGTGGCAGAGAATGAATTTCCCTTGGCGTCGAACAACCCGGTAAGAAGGCTACTGAATCAGATTGTAAACTGTGAGAAGAGGTTTGACGGACAAGCCTAGATCCTGTGCGGGTCCAGGTAGATTTCCTGGGGTAAAAAAGAAAAGGAACATTACAAAAATAACTTCTTCGACAAACTAAAAAAAAAAGTAAATAAAAGATTTTTAAAAGAAATGAACACCCCTTTTTTTAAAATAAAAAAAAGAAATTTTTTTTCAAAAATGACTTGGACCCTACTACGGAGATTCCTTGTGTGTTGAACACACCATTGATTCTCGGCTTATAAAAAACTAAAACTTGAATAAGGATTATTCACCTAAACTTCTTCTCTCTCTAAAATCTCAAGTGTTTTCTTTTGAGATTATTCTCACTTTGCTCAAATTTGAGTTATGGATCCTAATGCCTCACGCGATAGAGATTTTATTCACTTCTTCTCTGACACTTCGCGCTCTTCCCTCCAAGAATTACGAGAGAGAGAACACAACGAGATTCTTAGTTCAATACGGCCAGAAGATCATCCATCTCAATTTTCTAGGGAGAACCTCTCTCTCCCTTATGATCAAAATTCTACAGCTATCCCACCTTCGGTTCCTCTAGTGAAACTTGCACTAGTGACTGGTCCACCCCAGGTATTCGAGATAAATAGCTCTCTAGAGTCAATCTTCTTATTTGTGGCAGATACAATGGTGTTAGCCCTGTCTCTGTTCCTATGTTTCTCTAGAGACTCGGTTTACCCTATCATAGCTAATATAAGTCAACAAAACCTCCTTTTTGCTAGCCAACTCGTAGAGAGTCCAAACCTAACATCATATTTCCCTTTTAATCTTCATGTGTACTCGTCTCTCAGGTTATTGTTTTGGGATGCTCATGGGTACTCTACGAGTCAAATATTACATAATATCTCCATATTACACAAAACCTATCTCCCTACTTGTTTGGTTCTACTCATCTCTAATTTGTCAATCGGCAAGGAGGTCTCTGAAAACATAGACGTAACAAAGTCTTGTATTCTTGCAGGGCATAATTCTCTCCCATCAACTCTATTCCTATGGAGTGACACATGTTTCTTTTCACTCACTCGATTGTCTGAAGGATCAATAGTCATATCGGCTTATAATACCCCTTGCAGTATTTATTATGGGACTTCCTCACGCTAAGGGAGAGGCCCGCCTCAAAGCTCAGTCAATCATCCTTGGTTGGGTATATCAGATTTCATAACCTATAATCATTTAACAATGATGATGGGTGGTCCTTCAAACTATCGAAAATCTAAGGAGAATTTTCTTCAGAAACTACCTCCGCGTCATAAGCGTTACGTATCTCGTCTCCCTGAGACTTTATGGTCAATAGGTCAAAGGAGTCTCTTCATAATTTTAGATAGATTAACTAGGGCATTTTCAACTACTTGTTGGTCACAGGGAGATCCCCATACTCTGTCTCTAGCCGCTTTATCAGATGGCTCAGATAGATGTAGAGGTGGGTATATATTGCGAGATCCTGGGAATGTTTGGAAGTTTGGTTTTGGTTCAAGACTCAAAGGGCCTAGTTTTTCCTTTTTCTCGCTTTGCTTACTGCAAAATGGGTTGCAAAAGGCTTGCTCTCTAGAGGTGAAACAATTAGAAGTAGTGATGGATGTTAACCGCTTCATCTCATCTCTGAATAGGCTTAATGTCTACCGAGCAAATGCTGAGCAAAAGTTGTGTGACATACTACTCCTAATGCGCTCTCGTGGTTAGGAAGTTAGTATTCGACATTCCCCTCAAGACATGCTTTGAGGAGTCTGCCTTATGGTTGATCATTGCCAAGGGTTTACTTGGGGTCAAACAGAGGAGTTTGAAGCTCCACCGTCTCCCGAGATTCAGTTAGGGCCTTTTTAACCTTTGTATTATGTATTTTTTTTAATTCACTGTTATGGTTGTATCACTATAAAAATATGAATTAATGTTCTTTTCCGTCTATTTTCCACCTCATGATGAAGGAAAGCAAATAAATAAATAAATAAATAAATAAATAAGTGAAACCTGCAACAGTAACAAACTGTTAGTGGCCGGGCCCGAAGGCTGCCTACGTATTCCTGAGTGCGGAAATGTGCTGAGTGTAATATGATTCAAGAAATCAGGCCTATCGTATTTCAACATAAAAAGGAAACCAACTTTTTAATTTTTGCGATTGCACTCAAAGCGAGCTGCCTACGTACCCTGTTATAAGATTTTTTTTTTATTTTTTCATTTTTTTTAATTTCATTTTTTCTCAGGGATCAAGTCGCTCGTAGTTCACAAAAAAAAAAAAAAAAAAAAAAAAAAACTTTTACAAAGATAACTTTAATGAAAATGTAACTAAGGTCACTACCATGCATCTATTTCCCCGGTCAAAAGTCGCTTCTACCAAGCAGCTTTCCGTTTGGCAACATAGAAAGGGTTATCTTCTTTGTCCAAGATTCATGATGCCCATGCTTTACATACTACCATGCACGATTTCGTTGTAAAAAGGTCGATGTTGTTGAGGAAGATGTAGGGTTCCATGATTTCTCGAACAGATGCCACTTTATTTGCAGATGTTTCAACCCCCTCACAAGGAACTTCTATATCTTTGTCATAAAGCCAATTAAACCTCCTTCGGATATCATCGGCCTTTGCCTTATTGGGCATCCAATTTGGCTTGTCCCGTTCATTCTCCGGAATAGGAAAATATATTGTTCATTTTGCAAAGGGTGGGCGTCTTATTTCAACCGCTTCATCATTTTCTATGTAATGACCCGTTGTGCTTATGGTGTTTATCCAACCGCCATACTGCGAATAGCTTTCACCTTCATAGGCTCCCCTGCTATAGTCACCACATATAGTGATGATGCCCCATGATGCTCTCATTCACAACTTTTGATGTAAGCTAGATGAGACTGCTTTACACTCGTGCAGCCAAGGTCTCCTTAGTAACAAGTTGCATGAGAGTCGAAAATCCACTACCATAAACTATATGCTGAACAGAACATTCTCATGTACCAAAGGTAAGACTATAGACCCTGTCACTTCCCTTGGCAATTGGTCAAAACCTCTGAGAAGAATGGAGCGGTAAGTGATATGTTAATCATTGTACCCTAGTTCGTACAAGTATTCTTGGGAACAGAGATTAACATCAGATCCGGTGTTAACCAATATGTGATTAATATAACTTGAACTGTGTTGAAGAGTGATATGCAGTGGTTCATTATGATAGTGATTAGGGGGTAAATCGCTATCTGTAAAGGTGAGCCCTGGATCGACATTGTGATGTTCGATGCTTTTCCCTTTTCGTGAGGAAGAGTGAAAAGCGTCTAAGGTTTTACATACATTTTGAGAATATATTGATTCATGGATAGGCACATCATATAGTAATTCGGGGCTAGTTTGACGAGAATGGGGGACAGTGTTTTCTTGGCGAGAGGCCTTGGATCGTTCTATAGTGGAAACCTTTGGATGCGGGCTTTTATCATTTAGGGATTCAGGCCGTAAGGTTAAAATCTTAGAGCAATCATGAAAAGTTAAATATTTACGAAGCTGTGCCGGCGTCTTTTGGGATTGAACTAACATGAGGGGATGAAATTGGTAAATCCAAGGCTGACCAAGTTTGATATCATAGGGAACTGGTATATCACAAATTATGAAACTTGTGGTGAAACTTACACCTTTGTATTTAACAATTGCATCAATTTTACCACATACATTTTCATATACATCGTAGTTACAGAAATCATCTATTGTTACAGGTCTAAGTTCTTCCTCCTCGAACTCCCAATCAACAAATGTATGGTACGGGCACATATTAATGGAAGACTCTTCATCAATGTGAACATGATGATACTTGATGTTATGACATATCATTGCATGATCCAGTGAGTCATTTATAAAAACCCTTTCTAATCAAATCATCTTTGACCTAGTGAGGATCAAGTTTGAAGATTTCCCTCAAATCTCTAAAAGGGGTTGAGGCATTTATGATTATCTTTTGAGATAATCATTAAAAGCCTCACGATACATTGAGGAATTTGATAGTAAGTCCCATAATGATCTTTCATAACTCTCCTTCTTTGGTCTCGAAGTCGAACCTTCCCCAAAACTCACCATATTGCACACCGTGGTTGCCATGTTCGGTAAGACTGCATCCCCATGAGTGGTTATCACACCGCCCGGGGTTGAAAATCTGACTTTCTGATGAAGTGCAGAGGCAATTGCCCCTATGTGTTGTAACCATGATTTTCCCAAGGTAAAGGTGAGGCTTTCCGGGTCATCGATTACTTGGAACTCAGCATTACAGACCCAATCATGATACCCTAATGGTAGGGTGATTTCCCCAATTGCCCTCTTAAGAGTGCGATCACTTGTTCTAACCACCTTTTTTATGGGTCTTAAAGGAGCGTCTTCACACCCTAATTTCTTGAGAATGGTTTTGCTACAGATGTTGAATGTGGACTCTCTGTTTACCAAAAATCCTGAGACCTTGTAACAATCCGATACCAAGGTAATGGACAAGGGCTGGTCATTACTGTAGTCATTTAGAAAATCTGCATCGGTAAATCTTAAAGTAGGTGGAGTCCACGATCTTGGAATTGGAATTTTCCCATCATCAATCAGTTGTTGGACTACATGTTTTAGATCACTACAAACATTTTTATGTGCCCATAGTCATGACAGTAGTTACAATACTTTCCCATATCATCCCTAGGAGACGGCATAGTGTAGTTATTGTGTTTTGACTTGAGGAAACCCTGTAACTTCAACCAATTATATATAACACTTAGTGATTCACACCTCCTAAAGTAAATCTGGCGGATAGAACCCCAACGGCTTCCTCCACTACACATTTGTGCTCCTGTATCCATATCTCGGTCTCTAAACAACAAGTGAACTGCAATTTTCAAGAACATGGTTAAGCAAACCTTCAAGGTTTTGAGGGATGTAAGACTTTCCTTTGAAAAGAACATTAATTCATCGATAGTGATTAAACCATTCTTTAAGTTGAAAAGGTTTTAAAGGGAGATTTTGACATTGCTTAAAATGCACCACATGTGGTGTTCGTTAGTCTTAGAAAGTTAAAATCTCTTGAGATCATATGAGGGAAGGTATAAGGATAACTCTTAGTTTATTATTGGGTCCATAAGTAAGCTTTCTAAAAAAAAGGGTTTTATATTAAAAAAAAAATTAAAAAAAAAAAAGACTTTCATGACAACACGAAGAATCATTAACACAAATGACCATAGAGACTCTATGTATGTATTGATACACATGTTTCTTAATCTAAAGGTCAATCTGTTTTGAGGAAATTATTAACCAAGTGGCCTCGTATCACTTCCAACTGTGAACACCGAGGGTGGACGTTCCTAACAGAGCCGAATGCAACAGCGCACGGATGTAGGTTTACGCCCTTAAATCATCAATTTTGTTATCTAAATCTGACCTTACCAATAGGCAGAGGTGTCGCCCTAAAAAAGAAAAAAAAATGCTTATACTCATGACAATTGATGAATGATGAATGACCCCATAAGTACACTAAAACGAATTAACAACACAAATTCAGGTTTAAACCACTACACATTTTATATAAAAAGAAAGTCCCCAGTGGAGTCGCCAGACTGTGGTACCTAGTTTTTAGTGGACAAAGATTAGTCTATAAAGGTTCCACTTAAGTGTCTGATAAGACTTATAAACAAAACTTAGAGTCGCCACCTTATTTTTATTCGAATAAGGACGGATTTTAAAACAGTCAATTTTAAGAAATAAAACTAAAAGAAATCAACTGTTAACTCCATAAAGATAAATAAGGCACAGGGTTCAGGGTTTAGGTTAAGAGAATCGAACGTCTGGAACTCGTCTTCCCTTCCGTTCTAAGGAACGGGCTCTTACTATTGCGTTGTTAAAAATCAAGTTTTAAGACATGTTAATCACAAAAAAAAATGATATAATAATTAATATAAGGTAGGTTTGAGCACCAAAGTTGCACTATGTACTGATCACAGTGAGATTTTGAATTCACTCACAGATCAAAACCTTCGTAGTTCAGACTGATGCCATGTTTTAAGTAACCAATTCCATTGGGTTTTTAATTTGGGTAGTTAACATAAATGCCATTTTTGTAAGTGGGATTTTTGTGATCTTTGACGGATTCACTCATAAAAGTAAAATGAACCGCCTTGGTTGAGGAAAATCACCCCGATTAGTGATCACCAAAAATGTCTTTTGAACCAGACAATTCAACAAATGCGTCCCAATTGACGACTTTTTGGTGGGTCAAGGAATTTTTTGAGTGAAGCTGGAAGGGTTCACTGTATAATCTCACTCAAGGGTAATTTTTGTAAGGTTTTAAGGGTTATGTGTTTAGGCTTAATGGAACTGACCAAATAAAACACGACACTTGTCAAGACCTTACTTCCAAATAAAAGGGAACAATAAACTATTTAATCATATCCGATTGTCAATTAATCCATCGGGTAATTATAATGGGATATAAGCTTATTTTTATGGAGATGGATAATTGTTACAACCTTATACAACTAAATAATTAATCTTAAACCTCATGTTTGGAAATGAGGTCATAACCTTATATTATAATTATTAAAACAAAGAAGCAAAGTTACGATTCATTCTTGTGTCGCGAAAGGGTTTGAGATAAGAAGGTTCACAAAATTATAAAAGATTTTAAAGTTTGTTAAAAATCTTATTTCTGAAGTCGTCTTAAAATAAAATTAAAGTCCTTAAGACATCACTTATTTCAAAAGTCATTTTTTAAATAATATTAAATATTTTTTTTAAAACAACAACATTTTGAACTAAAGTTGGTTAATAACTCTTATTTCTAAAGTCATCTTTAAAATAAGATTAAAGATTTTAAAACATTTTTTTTAGAATTAAAGATTGTGAAAAACTCTTATTTCTAAAGTCATCTCTAGATAAAATTAAAGTTACTTAAAACTCTCAATAATTAAAGTTCTACAAATATAAATACATGATATAGTGTAATATAGGTTTCATGACACCATTAGTTTCTTGAAATTAATTAATTCAATTAAGAGAAAAACGTGCATATTTCATTTCTTTGATAGCTTAAACTAAAAAAATCATTAAAAATCATATAAAAATCGAAAAAATTATTGTGAGATGCGGTTGGAAAGCAATTGAAAAGTTCTATCACTTGAGCTAAATAAATAGAACTGCTTTTGGACGTAAGGGTTGTTTTATAGGCCATCTTTGCGACATAGTAAGTAACTCTTTACTCTTGAACATCCTTTACATAAACTCTTAATTCCTTAGGTCTTTAAGCTCACTTTAAGAAGAAAATTATTTTTAAAACATATATCTTAGACAAACACATGAATGTATTAACCTTTCATGTTTAAAATGCATTAGAAAGAGATGCAATGCAAAATGCAATTAACCCCCATCTTTGTAACCCATCACCTCACCAATAGGCTTGGCTTTCTAATTTGGAGTAATGAAATATTTAGGGCTAATTTAACACCTAATATCGTTATTACCCCTATTGGTATCATCACATGGAAACAAACACATTAGTTAGCATAATAATAATAATAATTAAGGAAATTAAGAAAGGAATAAAGATAATACTTTGAGCTAGATGTAGCAATTTTTGGATAACCTCTTTTGTTTTTCAAGGATGAAAAGGTGATAACTCCTTAATTAAAATGCAATGAAAGAGATTAAGTGATATTTTTTGGAATTTTGAGATATTAAAAGAAATTAGTGCAAAATAAAGCTAATGAACTCTTTTTTTTTTTGTTATAGAAAATAAACTTGAAAAATAAAACTAAATCTTAACAAATAAACTTTTTTTTTATTTTAATATAGAATAGGAATACTTAAATAATTAACTAAATTTTTAACAAAGATGAAAATAACAACAATACTTGAACTTGAAATATTTTTTTTTTATAGGAATTGAAGATAATAACAATACTTAAATAAAAATAAAAATAACTTAATTATATGATGCTTTTTATAAGCTAATAACTTAAAAATAAGGCTAAATTAGAGAGAATTTAACTAAAGCAAAATGTTAGAGGAGAATTTTTTAGAGAGAATTTTTAGAGAGAGAATTTGTAGGAAATTTTTGGTGTCCTCAAATGAGAAAATTAGGGGGGTATTTATAGGAAAATAAAGGGGTTAATTTGTAAATAAAAAAATAAATAAATAAAATATAATTCAAGGATTATTTTGGTAAATATCAAGATTTTGGTAATAATGAGAATCTTGATACTAAATTCTTTCGTTTTATATGTAACAAACTACTTAATCTGTTTTGCAACACTTAAACTGATAAAATAAAGAAAACCGTAATAAAATCAACTCTAATATTCATATAATAAAAAGGTTCTAAAATGTCATGGTATTATAAAAAAGAAAATATATGACCAAGTCATGTCATAACTCAAAAATAATACTCACATGGTATACGATAACAGAATGCCTATATTTAGTGACTATTATACTCACCAAGGTACTAAAACAACACTTATAAAATAAATATCAGCTCTGAGATGTCAGGTCTGAAAGTTACACAAAGACATTAGGTTACAATACTAGTAGGGTTGGACATAATATTTCAGAGTTTATATAAGAAGTTAAAAAAAAAAATCCCTGTCCTTATTAGACAGTACATTTACCCAAGAACATCTAACCATACGACAAAAACCTTATAAATACGAGCATTACAAATAATAACTCTTACTAAAAGTATAAAGTAAGGTAAATCATATAAAATCATAAGATTGGCATGATCAAAGTGAAAATACACCATGTAAAATCACACAATATTAAGTCATACGACATAAATTTAAGGTAATTTGGAGTAAAATATATTCCCTTAACAGAATAACCTTAAAAAAAAAAGGGTAAACTCTTATCTTACCTCACTCTACTAAAACACAAATTTATATTTATCATAGTCGTAAGGAGAAAAAATATATAAAAGGTACAAAACTAGATCAAAACAACAGGAAAACGAATAAAACAGGAGACCAAATTCACGTCGGCAACGTAACGGAAAGTACTATTTGAATAGTGTCAAATAGTGTTTGAATAGTGTCAAATAGTGTTTTGAATAGTGATATGCAATATGTGACGCGTATGAAATCTAGTTGTCCCAATTAGTGTCAGATTAATATTGATACAATTGATCCAAATTGAAATTTATTGGATACAATATTAATCGCGGGGGATAAAAAAAGGTAACATTAATTCACTATTGACGATTGTTTATCAAAATTGACGAAAGAATACACAAACTAGACTGAATAAACAAATCATAAAAAAAAATTAAAAAAAAAAGATAAAAGACAAAAAAGAAGAAGAAATAAAAATAAAAAAAAAGTAATACAAAACAACAAAACGAAATGGCCAAAACAATATGTCAGAAAGCCATGCATTTAATCAGCGAAGAGAAAGAATGAAAAAGCTCGATCCTAAAATAACGCTGAAAATATACTATTCATCTAAAGCTACGCATAACAAACATACACAATTATACATACGTATCTGTAGGGAATATTTCAAGCCATCCCAAACTTGAACCCCACTGTGATCATACACTTAAATATGGTGGCGTCCAAAGGGAAGAAAGCTAGAGCAAAAGAGTCGCCAACAAGTTTTAGGAACTTGTAAACCGTTCACAGGGTGAAGGTTACACCCCTTAACGATCCATGAGATCGTCAACTCCAATAGGTCTGGAACCAAGACTGGAAGTTCGGGGATGAAGGTACAAATCCAACCTAAAAGAGATTGAACCTGCCCTAAAAAATAGGCCTCTACTTCATTCTTCTCGTATTCATGTGCGCTTTCTGACTAACATGCAATCAATAGGTTAAACCTAAACCTGTTTATCTATGTTGGTTGAATTTAATGCACAAATAAATCTATTATTGGCGATCACTTGAATTATAATCATATTAGCCCTAAACAAGATTATTAATTATTTTATTAAGCGTGATTACAAGTACAAATTTCCTTTAAACATGCATAAAAGGTGTGATCAAGCAATAATAATAAACATCAAGCAACATAATAATCAATCATAATAATCATAATTAACAATCATAATCATAACCATAATCATATCAACGCTAAAGCATAATATTAGCAAGATCCTAGGCATGATACTAACAAGATTAATAACAAACCCTAGCATGTCACTAAACAATAAAAATCAAAGCTTTAGCCCTAACGTAATACTAACATGATATTGATATGATATTAGAAAGCATAGGAAGCACCCTAAACATGATACTAGAAAGCAATAATAACATCCTAACATGATGCTAGGAATTAATAAATAACAAACATGCTTTCTACAAGAATAGAGCAATAAGACTACATACTTTGATGCCTCGTATCTCTTTCTAATAACAAAATACACGTGTTTGTAACTTCAAGGAAAATAATAACACAAACAATTAAACTAAATAATTGAAATAGAGATTGGGGACCAAACCCTTATAACCTTTCACGTCTAGGTCGAAGGCAACTTCGAACTTGGCTAGGAGTGTCTAGTGCTAATGTATGAGGAATTTTGTAAGAGGGAAGGTTTAGAAAAAGAATAGAGAGAGAAAGCTTCTAGCTTTAGAGAGAGAAAGAAATAGATGATGATTGTTGATTGTGGATTGTAGATGATTGAAAAAAGGGGAGATATGACCTCTATTTATAGGAAAAAAGAGAGTCGAAGAATAAGAAAAGAATCCGAATTCGAATCGAAATAAAACTCGTCGGTCAGCAGTTTTTGCAAATTTTGTTTTTATCATATCTTTTGATCCAGAAGTCCAAATAAGTCATATAATATTTCGTTGGAAAGATCTTGAAGTCTAATTTCCAACCCAATTAGAATCAGATTAAAATATTTTGTAGATAAAAAGATATGGCCGAAATAGTGGAAGGGTGTCAGTTTTGGATAGAGTTTCGTATTCCATTCATATGTTTTTCGTTATAGCTCGGAATTAATATTATAATATATCATTGGAAAGATAATTTCAAGATATATCTAACCATATAAGATTTGGATAAAAATTATGAGGCACGAAAATAATATCTGACTGTCTTTGAACATCTTTAAATTCGAATAGAATTAGGACTTAAAAAAAGAAAGTTTTAAAAAAGGAAAGTTTTTATTCAATTTCAAATTCTATGATTTTATCTTTTCAAAAAAGGATAATTAAGATCTTTTAGAAACTTATAGAAGCTTCTAATAAATCCTAATTAGTTTAGGAATAGGATTAAACCTTTGGACCCTCCACACGATCATTGGGCCGTAGGTAAAATCCGATTTGGGCCCAATTTAGTATTTTGGCCATAACTTTCTCGTTATTCATCGGAATTGGGCTTATAATATATCGTTGGAAAGCTCTTTTCATGTACCAAACTAAACTGGACTGGACGTTTTCATAAAATAGGGTGAGAAAAGAAATATTTTCAAAAACAGAAAGAAGAGATATTTTAATAAAATCATCCTCATCACTAGACATTTCACACTTTCACTTCGTTCGATAATAAAATGACATGAAAGGTATTCATCACTGGGTTTGGTTTTGGGGAGACACATTTGGGTGTCTATAAAAGCCCCCGAAAACGAAACTCAAAGTAGCGATAGGGACGGAGAATGATTCAGAACGTTCTGCGATCCTAAATCATTCTTGTAACGCTGATACCTGCAAACTAGCGTTAGTTAAACAGATAAGAGAGTTAAGAAACGCGTATCTTGCACCGTCGAGCACACGTCTCTAAAGGTAACTGATTTGTTGTGACGATCTTCCTTAAGCTAGGGGATACCGCCTGAAGACTGCTACGCTTGTAACTGCCTCCAATTTCCACTGTGATAGTATTCTGCAAGCTAGAGAACACTATCGAAGATTGCTTCGCTTGAAACGATCTTCTACCGCCTTGTGACCATCTTCCGCAAGCTAGGGAACATGATCGAAGATAACTTCGCTTGAAATCACCTCCAGTTGTTTGTGACAACCCTCCGTAAGTTAGGGAACGTCATCGACCAATGCTGCTACATCTCGAGCCTTTTCCTTGAATCATAGTGACGACCTTCCCAATCATAGAAAAAGTCGTCGAAGACCGCCTCATCACGAACCGCTCTTCTCAAATCTTGGTGACAACCTCCACAATCTTAGCGAATGCCGTCGAAGACTGCCCATCTTGTGCTATCTTCTCAAATCTGGGTGACAACCTCCACAATCTTAGCGAATGCTGTCGAAGACTGCCCATCTCGTGTTATCTTCTCAAATCTTGGTGACAACCTCCACAATCTTAGCGAATGCTGTCGAAGACCGCCCATCTCGTGCTATCTTCTCAAATCTTAGTGACAACCTCCACAATCTTAGCGAATGTTGTCGAAGACCGCCCATCTCGTGCTATCTTCTCAAATCTTAGTGACAACCTCCACAATCTTAGTGAATGCTGTCGAAGACCACCCATCTCGTGTTATCTTCTCAAATCTTACTGACAACCTCCACAATCTTAGCGAATGCTGTCGAAGATAACTTCACTTGAAGTCATCCTCAGTTGTTGCGATAATATTCCAAAGGAAACTACCGAAGACCAACGCTTGTTGATCCTTAATGCTACTTGAATTTTTTTGTTGTAGATACTTGTTGAAATTGCTGTTGTGCCAGTACGTCAGCGCATTTTCTTTTTGTGAACCATTACGTCGGTGCCTGCGATGAGCCAATGCTTAGGCGCTTTAAGTTAAGTGAGACGATCTTTTGTCAGGTCGATCACTTATTGCGATTGTAATCAAGCCGACTTCTCAATCATGTCAAATTTCTTATAGGGGCTAACTGGCGTACCAAGGAACCCGGAAATTGCTACACTAGGTCTGCATAATCTAACATGGGGCCACGCATTGTGTTGCCGCACCAGCGCTCGCTACATTGGTTGGGCATGAGTCTTTAGAGTAGCGGACTTTATAAGTAAATTGGTCATATAATAGGGTATTGCACAAATGGCAAAAATCACTAGATAAAATAATAAAAAAAAAATACTCTAACAATCTAAGTGAACATACGAATATACTTATTATACTCTAAAGGAGTAAACAATGCTTGTTTATAAAGAAAATGACATATTCCCCCTGGTGTAACAAAAAATTTTGTACTTTATACTTATACGATTATTATACATATACATGTATAAAAATACAGTATAAATTGCCTACTTTTTACTATAAAAAGAAAATTACCCTTATCCAAAATCTTCACTCACCACTTAATTCTTATCTTCTTCCATCTCCTTCCTTACTAGTGGCGGATCTTGAAATCTTTTCTTTCGGGGGCCAATAATATCTAGCATAAGTGTACGTCTAAAACAATAATAATAAGGAGTATAAGAATACTAAATATAATAAATATTACCAAACAATTAAAAAAAAATGCAAGTGTCACAATCTAATTATTTCTAATACAAATGTCACAATCTATTTCTTCAGCACACTATTAAAGTAAGGTTCGTCTTTCTTTTAATAATTTGAAATCATCAATTATTGATTTAGTACTAAATGACTTAGAAATCTTCCTTTCAATGGAAATAACTAAACTATCGGCCAAAAACTCATCCTCCATCTTGTTACGTAGTCTTGTTTTCATGATCTTCATTGCTGAAAATGCTCTTTCAGTGGTAGCTGTGGAGACAAGAAGGGTCAAAACTAGATGTATTAGTCTATCAAACAAAAAGTATACATTTGATTTTCCTGTTTGTGCCAAGTGTTCGCAAAATTCCTCCAAGGTAGAATGATGAGTCAAACTAAGCTCATTTTTTGCTTCACAAAAAAAGTGTTGCAATTGATACCTCAAATTGTACCTTTCTTGCTCCGTAAAATCCATGGGGTAAAAATTTTCTGCAATCAAGCAAACCTTCTCAAGATCAAAATTTTTAAATCCGTCTTTGGGCTCTAACAAAGATGATAAAGTTAAGAGCTCTAAAGCGTCATCATTAAATCTCCGATTTAGCTCTTGTAATTGTTTGTCAATTGCACCTAAAAATATTTCAACTCGATAAAAATGATTCATTGTAACTCGATCTTGTTGAAGACGAGCTCGACCCCTACGAGCTATATAAGGAGAATTCATATCAGGTATTAAAATATCATGTTGGTGACAAAACAACACCACCGACTCTAAAAAACTTTCCCATCCATTTTCTCTCATTTCCTGAATTAGTGCATGATTTGTAGACACTAATTTCACAGCACTGACAATATCTTGGGACTTTTGTTGTAAGGCTTGACATAGAACATTAGCAATTTCCAAAATTTCTTCCATTAAACGGGCAATGAACACAAAATCAAAGGAAATCATTAGATCTAAAGCAGCATCAGCATCCCCACGTTGAGAAGAATTACAAGACTTATCATTCGAGATGTGTTCAAGTACTAACACTGTTGCATCAAACATTTTCATCAAGCTACGAATAGAGTAAAGATGTGAACCCCAATGTGTATCTCCAGCTCTTTTTAAAGTACTCGTCTAATTAGCTCCTCCACCACTGTCTATTTCACCAATAGATAAAAGCCTTTTTATTTCATCAGATTTGATGGATTGCAATTGGTCAACACGTTTAGGAGATGAAACAATGACATTGATAATGAAAGTCAAATTTGAAAAAAACTGATGTATTACTCTAACATCTCTAGATGCGGCAACCAATGCTAATTGTAAATGATGAGCAAAACAATGGACATAATAAGCATAGGGACAATCAGAAAGAAATAATGCTTGAAAACCATTCCACTCACCTCTCATGTTACTAGCACCGTCATATCCTTGCCCTCGAATATTTTCAACAGATAAATTATGTCGAGCAAGAACTGAACACAATTCTCTTTTAAGTGTTGCTGTCGTGGTATCGGAAACTCGTATAAGGTCAAAAAATCGCTCCTAATTGTTCCATATTTGTCAACAAACCTTAAAACAAGACCCATTTGCTCTCTTTTAGATTCATCTCGAGCCTCATCAACTATAATACAAAATTTAGAGTTACCAATTTCTTCTCTAATATAGTTGCGAACCTTATTTGAAATAATACGGAGAATCTCTTTTTGAATCGAGGGAGCAGCATATTTGGCATTATAAGGAGCTTGTCGTATAGCTTTGGAAACATCTTTATTATATGCAGCCAACACCTTTCTGAATTCAAGATAGTTTCCTTGATTCTCAGAATTATTTATTTCATTGTGACCTCTTAAAGGACAAGATTGTGTAGTCAACAAGCGGAGGACATCGATAGAGGCCTTTAAACGCAATCGATTTTTCTTGATTTGCATTTCACTTTGTTTGTAAAAAAAATTTCGAATCTTTGCTTTTTGCTTAGGAAGAGTCCTGTATAATTGAACCGCATTTCGATGAGTTGTACATGGACCTTCTCCAATATGAGCAAGGAACCCACAACGTTTCCCGTCATTGACTTTTTTCCAATTTTTGAATCCGGTCAAAGTCAACGATTTTACCCGAGAATTTGGTGTTTCAGTAAACAGATAACAAGGTAGACAAAATGAAGCATCTTTAGAAGGTGAATATTCCAACCAATCTGGGAACTTAGCAAACCAAGTAGATTGAAATCGGCGACGATGCTTTGTAGGCCCTGAAAATGGATATTCTGCCAATTGAGGTTGATAAGGCCCCAATTTAATATAAGCATGTCTTATTTCATTTCGTTTTCCAATTGGGTAAGCCCATATTGGAGGACGTAACCCTGGATCACGTTCTAAAGAATTAATATCCACATTGTCAATATCAATAATCGATGGACCTTCTTCATGATTATGTGTTCGGGTAGGGGTATCTTCATTAACTGGATTATTTTCGTCGGGTGTTGTGTCATTTTCTGGCTCTTTTCGTTTGAAAAAGGAGGTAATAGATTTTTGTTTGTTCATATTTGTTTACCTGAAATTAATTATATGTTAAATTTATTTTAGAAATGTCAACAATTACGTTTTAATTAATTATTTAATTCTAACAAGTAGCAACCAATCAAAGAAAATAATATGAAAGAAAACAAGAAACTAACTTTAAGCAATCAAGCATACATTCATAAGCGACTAATTTGTTAACCATCAATGCATTACAATTCACAAATCACAAGTATAAATCAAAAGTTAAAAATAACTTATCAATCAATAAATATTAATAGAGAAATAAAGAACGACGTACCGAAGGCAAAACGTGCTCTATACTTTGAACTAAGTAATTAATTAACTTTGATAACGTCTTGTCACCTAAAATTATCAATTTGTTTATTAATGCTCAAATTAATCATTAGTACATAGTATAATAACATAAAAAAAATTAATTGCAAAAAGTAAAAAAAATAATTGAAAACAAAAACTTAAAAACAAAAAATTGAGAAAGTAGTCGAGTATATACCTGATATAGTGATATTGTAAATTTGTAATTTGTTCTTGGAAGTTGTAATTGAATTGGAACGAAAAAGTGAATTGTTTAATGGAATATGTACTCTGTAATACGGAGGAGTAAAGGGAGGGGAAAGACCAAGGGTTTATAGGTTTGTCAATTGTTAGAGTGATTTTTTAGGGAATTGGGAATTGGGAAGGAATCTTTCCTTTTCTTTGATTTAACTGCCGCCTAGAAGATAGAAAGCATCAGTTTTGGTTTTTTTTTAATTTTTTTTTTTATTTTTTTTTTATTTTTAAATGGGCTTTAAAAAATTTTCTTCAAAAGTTATCAGGGGCCAGGCCCCGTTTCGCCCCTACTAAGGTCCGCCATTGCTCCTTACCCAAAAAAACCAAACAAAAACCACCATTAATTTCGGCCACCATGTTTCAAGATAACCAAGAAGATCAGCATGTCTTTACTTTTGAGGAAGACATGAGGATGATACGGGTGTACTTCATGTACATTGTGGGGCTAGTGGTCCTCCTAAGCTAATGGATGCATTAATTTACTTGCTAATTCACAAGTAAAGCCCGAAAATTACTTCGGTGGAGCAGGGTAAAAATGCATGTGGTGTTAGCTGTACTTCAATATTTTGTAATTTAGTAGCTCAGAAGTACAAATTGTAACATGTTTTTTGGAAATTATGAATAAAAATCATTATTATTGCTCGTTTGGGTACTTATGAGTTAAGTTTTCCCTTCACACCTGTTTAAGTGGGGCAGGCGGCCCCTATGTGACCGCCTGCTATACCTCAAGTGTTGTATGACCGTCTGTATTTGCAAACGGAGCAATGCAGGCGGACGAGAGCAGATAAAACATTGTATTCCACCTGCTTCTTTTAAGCGTAATGGTGAGAATTCAAGGGCTAAGGCTCAAACATAATAGTCATTCGGCCGCCTGGAAAAAGGTTCAAGGCCGTTTGTCTAAAAGAACCGGATGGTCAGTGGCTGGTTGTACGCTTGGTTTGGGGCAATCGCCATAGTGATTGATTGACTTAGAAATTATTCATACTCTTTTAGGTATAAAAAATTTTCAAGTCAATCAACCCACTCTTGAACCCAAGCATATAACCGTCCAGGGGCAATAACACCCGGTACGCCGCCTGTATCAAATAAGATGCAGCATACGCGCAAGCATTTAAAAGAGCTTAACTTTTAAAGAAAGGCCGACCAGATGGCCGGCTGATTCATAAACAAAAGCTAACCCTTGGCCAGCAAAATTAAACATTGTACCTAGAATACATCAGGGGGAAACAGAGAAATTGTTGAATAAACCCGACTCTTCAGTCGGTAAAAACAAAGATACTCGGCATGCAGGCCGGAAATGTATTTGAAATGGCCATCCGGCAGCAGAAAAAACTTAATCGGCTTCAGGAGAGGACTCAGCTTCATTTTCATCGGCCACTTCTTCGTTGGTCGGATGCTGCTCGTTGTGCTCCTTTTCCTTATCCTCATCGTGGACATTTGGCCCGCCCTCCGCCTCTAGGTCCGCATGCGCATCAAGCTCATTAGTAGCTTGCTCATAACAATACTCCCAGACGGCGTAATTGTCTTTGGGGAAAAGAGACTTCCACGCCATCTTCATGCGAGTGACGTAGTCGGCCTCATTCTCCTATATGAGCAGCTTCTTCTCTTCTTCAATCCGGGCGGTCCACTTGGACGTGAGCTGCTTCTCCTGGTTGGAAAGCTGTTTTTGAAACTTCTCATTTAAGCGCCTGAGACTATCCGTCTCCCTGCCAACATCTTGTAGCTTGTCCAACTCAGTTTTGGCCATCTTCAGCTCCGGCTTCAGCTCAGTCACCTTCTTTTGGGTCGCCTCCAAATCTTTTTTGACTCGTAAATTCGCAGCTGCCTATGAGTACAGGATATCTTGAGTTAGCAACTCAGTCTTATTTACATCATACATGGCTTTATCAAGATTGGAAGCGGCCCTTAGGTTGGCAGCCCTTACCTCTTTTTGTTTGTCGTTGAATGGTTTTTTAAGACCATTCACTCTCATCATGGCCTACATCCGGTTAATAGAGGAGGCGGTTAATATGCAGTCGGCTAGGTCAAAATTCAAAATAATAGCCTAACTTAAAAAGAAAGCTACCTCCGCTAGATTTTCCAGAATGACATCGAAGTTGAGGGAGCTAACTCCTTTAATGGAGTCACGCTGTTCAATAGAGACGGACTTGAGCATGTCTTTGGTTTATTTGCTGAGCATCCGGCGTCTAAGGAGCATCTGCACATGCAACATTGGGTGAGAGGCTGGCATAGGTCCGGCCATAAGACCGGCTGGCTTCAGAGCTTGATGGCGACTGGCTATAAGTCTTAACCCTGCAAGGGTAAGGAAAAGGGTCAAAGACGGAGGTACCTGGAACCACGACTAGATCCTGGGCGTTCTTGTCCTTCCGCTTGTTAGAAAGACCGCCTGGAGAGCCGGCAGCACCCATCAGAGGCTTGTCCTTTGAAGACTTGGACTCCTCCACCTGCTTAAGAGCAGCCATCGCAGCCAGCAACTTGCTGCCTGTTGAGGGGTGGGATTCGGATTGGCTCGCAGAAGGTTTGTGAGCAATCGTCTTCCGATGCTTTGTGGGCGTTGGCCCCTCCTCAGAAGCGGGCCGTTTGGGGGGCTTTTGCTCCAAAGCCGGCAACACAGGAGGCTTCACGGATCCTTCTTGGAAAAACACAACACTTAGCAAAAGCATAAAATTCAAGTCCAAAAAGAAATTGGCAGATGCAAGAGAGCTTACATGCTCCAGCTGATCTTTTTTGAAGATCTGGCTCTTCTGCCGAACCATCTAGCGGTATGCGACGGCTAAGTTGCCTGGCTTTTTGCTGGGGTCCAGTTGAGACATAACTTCTTCTGCAAAAAGGCTGACTGGGTGGTTAGAAAAACAAGCAAAGTAAAAATTTAAATGCTCTACAAAACACTCATCCAGCTGCCCACCTCTTCCTTTTTCTATGCTTAGGCCACAGGCGGCTAGGAAAAAGGGACCCATGAGCCATTCAAACCTAGGGATGTAGCTATTTGGGATGATCTCCTTCTCAGATCCCCCTTTTACCGTCTTTATTTCAACTTTAAATAGCCAGGCGTCAAAATCTGATCCAAGCCTTCATCAGACACAGGCGGGAGAATTGCTTTTTGACCCAAAAGATAAGGGTTCTAGTTCCAAGAGTTGAACTTTTTATTCCGGATGGTGTCTAGGGAAGAGATGATGTAGAACTTATTCCTCCAATATTTCCACTTATTCTCCTTCCCCAGAGTCATCATGTAACCTTTGTTACAAGATAAAGTGTACCAGCCAGGTCCGGATGACTTGGGAGTTATACTTAGGTAATGCATATGGGTGAATGCCTCAAAGTTGGGCTCCACTCCCTGCATCCTACAGGCAGATACAAATCCTAAAATATTGACCCAAGAATTGGGTGCTAGCTGCCATACCCCCAAGCAGTACCCATCAAGGATCTCCTCGATGGCCAGATCCAGTGGGAACCAAAGGCCCGCCTGTATTGTGGCCGCATAACATCCAAAGCAAGAATCCTCATAGCTTTGGTCAGGCGGCCAGACGATTGTATCATCAAGGGCTGGGACTTTTATTTTATAGCCGGCCCCCATCACATAGGTGTCCCGGATCTCTTCTAAGTTTTTCCGCATGAGCCTTTGAGTTGCAGCAGAAATGTGAGTAAAGTATGGGGTGTACCGCTATTGAAGAGAGGAAGAATTCTCCTCCTGGCCTTGTTCGACGGAGGTGGCCTCCCCCTCAGATTCCTCTTCGACAGCCTCAGGCGGCCTCTCTTCGCTCTTAGAGCCGCCTGAGACATCATCCGACTGGGACGACCCCTGTTCGGAGCCGGATGTCTCTTCGCTAGACTCATTTTCTGACTCATCCAAAATAGAGTCATCCGACGTAGTTGGGATGCCAGACGGATGATAGGAGACTTCAATCCTAGGCACCCTAATAGGACTCTCGTCCTCTTCATTACTGGACGCCTGAGTTGTCCTCTTAGTTCTGGCCATAGTGTCCTGCACAAACACAGACACGGTCGGATTTGGGGATGAGTGCAGATTGGGGAAGGCGACACCCCTAGTCCTAGATTCAGCCGTCTCAGGTGACTGGTTGGCAGCTATCCTAGGCCGTGCTATGTGTGTTTGTGATACCATTTGTAAAAAGGGAAAAACAAACACAGACGGAAAAGCGAAATATAAAAAGAGAGAAAGAGCATACGGTTACCTCGTGAAGGTGCTGTTGAAAGTTGCTTGAGCCGACTGTGTCAGACGGATGAAAGCAAGCGGCAGGCAAAAAGTTCTTTTGAAAAGTCAAAGATTCTCTTAAGAGTTTTTTTGTGAATATGCGAAAAATGAGGGGCAACAATAATATTTATAGAGGGTGAATCCAGGGGCAACCTTGCAATTTTACTAGATGGGTGAACAGTAAAACTGACCACCCAATGCATGTGTGACAAATGTCACAGATGCCCCGTGGCAAGCCACGTCACATCTGTGAGGGGCAAATGTTTTGGGTAAAATTACCCAAGACACGTGGCCCTATCAGAAGTTGACACGTGTCAGCCTCTGAGAGGCCCAAATGGATCTCTCACCTAATGACACGTGTCACTTCAAACAAATGGGAGAAAAGGCTGCCTTTCTGGCCCAAATCCCGAGAAAGTCGTATTACGACCACCAAACTAGGTCAGAATGACCTAAGAAATGACACTTTTCCCAATGACCCTATAAATAGGGAGATTTCCTCTATTTATGGGAGATATACATTTATTACAACAACCCTACATTCTCTTACATCAGAGAAAACACCTGATCTCGGAATCCGAGAAGATCTCACTCTACTTTTCCACACCTTTTCGTATTCTCCAACACGTTCTAACTTGATCGTCGGAGGCGGAGCTCTAACCACCCGGAGTCTCCGTTATTTTGCAGGTACAAGCGTCACCAGACCAGTCTTCGAGTTGTAACTCTCCCGAGGGACAAAGACACCCAAAACAGTATACAAGAAAAGAAAGAGAGATAAGTGATAGTTAAAAAGATATGGACCAATAATGTTGAGTGGTACATGGAATGGGCCAGGCACAATAATGGGATAGAGGATTCGGACTCAGTCATGTGACCTTTATATGGTCTTTTATATATTTATAGGATAATGTGATGCTTTGTCCTATGCTCGGGCCCAAATATTAGTTTAGTGATTTAATTGGTATTTTTATGATTTTATTTTATTTTATTTTATTTTATTTTTATTTTTTTTATTTTTTTTTTTTGTATGTGGGGTTTAATGGGTTTTTGCAATTAGTGGATGACTAGCTTAATGATTGTATTTGGAAATTTAATTCAAAATTTTAAGTGGATTTCTGTAATTTGCTGGAAATTCGATGGTAATTCTTCTAATTCTTAAATTACGAAGAACATAATATGGAGTTAGTCAATTTGTTTATTGCAAGTATCGGTACTTTTATGAATTTTCTGATGTACGGTTTCTAGGGTTTTAAAATCAGTGGCTAATAATGATATTGTCTAGACGATATCATTAATTACTTAGATTTGTGATATTTTTAAGAGTCTAAGATAGATGATATGATTAATTAGCTAAATGAAATGGTTAATGGTTTGGATGACAACATTAACTACTTGGAGATATCTTTAAGTGTATAGACTAGATGATATGATTAATTGGCTAGATGACATGGTTAATTATCTAGATGATATTAGTAATTACTTGGATGATATTTTTTAAATGTCTAGCCTAAATGATATGATTAATTGGCTAAATGACATTGCTAATTATCTTAATGATATCGGTTTTTACTTGAATGATTTTTTATTGTATAGGCTAGATGATATGAATTAATTGGCTAAATAACATGGTTAATTGCCTAGATGATATCAATAATTACTTGGGTGATTGTTTGGATCAATGACATGGTTAATTGTCTTGATAATATTGTAGGCGTCATTCGAAGCACACATACGTTAAGCATGTTGTGAATATGCTTGACACTCATAGGAAGTGGGAATTGACATATGATTAGGGATACGATTAGGGACAAAGCAAAGTAGGGAGCCGCTAACAAGTTTTTAAGGAACTTGTAAACCGTTCACGGATCATTGTAAGGCAACCACGATAAAAAGGACAATGATAGGCAACAATGATTGACCCATGAAGGTTACACCCCATTCATAATCTATAAGATTACTAACTCCATATAGTTCGGAAGCATGAAAGGATGATTGGGGATGATAGTACGAAGTGAGTCATGGAGTCACATTCGCTCGTATTGGCCTCTACTCGATTCCTGTAATCTCGAAGGCATGAAAACAAAGATTCAATTTGCTCCAAACTAATATTAGGCTAAATTGGTTAAATATTAATGCAACACATAATTATAAAATATTGTGATCACTTGATTAAACAACAAGATTAAAAAGGAACCTAAACTGGTCGTCCAAATTATCTTATTAAGCATAATATTCAATTACATATTCCCTTTAAACATGCAATACGGTGATCATCAAACATAATAAAAATCAACATCAAAATTAGAAGCAATTTAACCATAATACCGTTAGTCAAATCAAATAATAATAAACCTAATCATGATACTAGCAACAAGAATAATAAAAAGAGTAATTAAGTGAATTAATTACTCACGTTCCGCGCTTCTTTAAATTGCTACATCATGAATAAATTATTAGTAAATTCAATAAAAAAATAAAAATAAATTGAATTTAAATTAATAAAAGTAGAGTTGATTTGGTCCAAACCCTCAGTTAATTCTACCTTTTCACGCCTTGGTTTAGGTATCGAACTTCGAGTCAAGTATGGACTCCTTAGCTTGGAGTGCCAAAGGGAAGTATTGTGAGAGGATAGGAAGGCTAGTGTTTAGGCTAAAGAGAGAAAAGAGAATTATTGTTGGTGCCAAAGACAGGAAGAGAGAATTATGTGGTGTATAAGAGAGGAAGAGAGAATTATTTGGTGCCCCGAAACTAGAGAAATCAACTTCGTATTTATAGAGAAAATATGAGGGGTGAGCTACGGAACCCTAGAATTGAAGCGCCGCGAAGAAACTAAACCTAGAAATTGTCGTGTCACGGTGAAAATTGCCGTTTCACGGTGCAAATTGCCGTGACACGGCAATGTCTGCCGTGTCATGGTATTTTTACCGCGGTGCTGTAATTTCCAGTTTTTACGCGTTTTTAAAACTATGATAACTTTTGATTCGTAACTCGGAATAAGACATTTAATATATCGTTGGAAAGATTATCAAGTCTAATTTCCAATCCAATTAAAATTAGTTCAAAATATTTTGTATATTTTAAGATATGGCCGTTTTAGCAAGGGTGTTGATTTTGGGCCGAATTTAGTGTTTTGCTCATATCTTCTTTGTTTTAAATCGGAATAGGGTTTGTGATATAATGTTAGAAAGCTTATTTCAAGGCCTATCCAAAAAAATAATATTTGGATCAAAAATTTAGGGCCACCAAATCATTTAAGCACGGTTTTGTGATGTGGACACGAAAAGAGGAAAATAAGTTATGATTTGGAGAAATGGACTAAGAATTGGGTTGCTTTATGAAATGTATTGGACTGAATATGGATTTAAGCACTCCAAAGATTAAAATACTCAACCCAACCAATAATGGCGGTGAAATATTGTTCATCATCGGATTTGGTTTTGGGGAGACATTTTAAGGTGTCTACAAATATGATTAATTGTATGGATGATCGATATCTTTAAGTGTATAGGTTGAAATGATGATATTAATGTTTGGATGATATGGTTACTTGTATAGATAATATGATTAATTGTATGGACCACGTCTTATGTTTATTTACCATTTTTAAGGGTTGAGTTTTCCTTATTTTAAACTTGTCCCACAAAGTCATATGTAGTCAATGTAGAGGCAGCGGTAAGTTAAAGGTGGTCATTATTACCTTTGAACTTATCTTTATTCAGGTATATTAAACATGTGTTATTTATCACATTTACTTATTAAATATATATATATATATATATATATATATATATATATATATATATATATATATATATTATTGTGTAGGATATTAGTCATATTATTGAAGTAGTCTCAATGTATAAGGTCAAATTTATACACATATAAATGTACCATTATACCACTAAGCTATTGTAAGACATGCAAGTTTTAAACAACATAGGCAGAGTATTATTAAAAAGCAAATACTAACGAATGTCTCGATCGGGGTTATCATTAATTAAGATAATCTGACTTTTAATGAATAGTCACTATTATCATAATCAAATTTAATCGTAGAAAAGTAACCGTTTACACTAGCCTGATCGGGCCAAGCCCGTCTTGTCCAACTTTGGCCCAGTCAGGCAAAAACGGACAAAAGTTTTAACTAGGTCCTGACCTAATTACTAATGCCTACACCCTAGTGTAGGTAAATATACCTACACCCCCCCTACCACCACCATCAATTTACCTCTCTCCCAAATAAATACAGATTATATGTATATCATCATTGTTATCTTCTAAAAAGCTTCATTTTACAATTTCTCTCTCCAAAAACCATCATTCTTTATTTTTTTCTCCAAAAAATTTCAACATATCCATTTTCTCTCTCTAAAAACCTTCATCCTTAATGTTCTCTCTCTAAAAACCTTTATATTTTTCATCATAGAAATTTAATCATCATCTATTCATGTCACTTCTTATGAGAGGCTCATTGTTGACGCAAATCATTGATGAGGTACTAATTTATCTCTCCTTTTTTCATTTCATTGATTTGATATAATTCTTAAGTATTATTTGATTACTGTAATTTTTTCCCCCAAATTGATTGTCAATCTTAGAAAAAAAATTAATATGTTGATTGAATTATATCAATATTTGATGTACTCTTGTGTTGAATTAGTTTATGGTGTGTTATTATATTATATAATTATTAGACATAACTAATTGAAAACAGAGTGTTGTTGTCCTAATTTTCTGAATAGTTTGATCTATTTCGTCAGATTATTGAGATATAAATTTAGTTTAGTGTGGAAAATAATTGTTGAAGAATGTTCACTTTTGTTATGATAGATGTTCATTAGCATATTAGTAGATGATCATTCGCATATTAATATACGAGCATTAAATTTCTGATATATGTTCATATTATTGTCATCTCCATCAAATTTTTTCTCTGGAATTAAAGATTTTGAGTAAGAATTTGTGACTTCTTAAACTTTTTTGTGGAAGTAAGTGAGTCTTATAATTGTAGTTGAATTATGTTATTGTTTGATATTCTCTAGTTTTGTGTTAAGGCATGATTTTATATTATTAATTGTTGGCCTAAAATTGTTAAAAACTATGTACAACTTGTTCTAGTTCTTATAATTGTTATGACTTATAATGGAAATTTCTTTTTTATACCATTCATTCTCATATTGATAAATGCTCATTATGACCTATATATATGTTCATTCACATATTAATTGGTGATCATTCTAATTTTTATAAATGTTCAATTGGATTGTTATATAAGTACATTCTCATATTGAGAAAAATAGTCACTTAGATTTAAATTCACATTCATTTCATTCTCTTATTTAGAAATGATCATGAGTCTCATTTGGATAATGATACTATATGCATGAAAATTGTTTATTGATAGATGTTTATTCAAATATTAATACATAAATTGTTCATCCTTACTTGGATATATGTATATTCACATATTTATATAATGCTCATATGTAGAAATCATAAGGAATAATGAAATTATTTGCCACTGAAATATAGAGTATAATTGTGCTAATTTTCATAAATAGTTGAGCTTTCGTTGAATTATTGAAATTTGAATTAGTTTATAATGAAAATGATTTTTGGATAAATGTTCATTTTTATTTTGATAGATGTTCATTATGATATTAGTATATGATCATTCGCATTCTTACCTTAGATAAGATCAACTAGGGTCCAGTCTTGAGAGAACACTACCCTAGTTTTGGGATATTAATGAATGTATAATGAGATTTAAACAATTGTTCATTTAGATTTAAATACGTACATGTTCATTCTCATAATGAAAATAGTCACATAGGCTATAATAAAACATGTTCAACTTTATATTAAATTAATATATACATACATTTTAACTTTAATATTGACAAATGTTTATTTGAATATTGATACATAGATTTTCATTTGGATATGTGTATATTCACACATATATTAATGTATATTTACACATATATTAATGTATGTTCATTCACATATCATAAAATGTTTAAAAATCATCACATGTTGTTCATTCATCGTACAAAATGTAGTATTAATTTATTACTTTACAGTGTGTTCATTTTCGAATTCGTTATTGTTATTCATTCGTAAATGTTCAATTTTGAATCCTTACACGTACTTTTGTTTGGAATGTGTTCATGGTTGTTATTAATTTTTTTTGAAAAACATGATATCTTATTATACAGGATAATCAAGCAAAGAAGTTGAAGGCGGAAAATATATTGTGCTCATTGGATTATATTTTTCATGGAAAACACACAAATTTCATATGATTAGAGGTGCAACAAGGAGGATATATCTATATAGACACTTTATTATACCAAATGTAACAATTAATAATGTTCATTTAACAAGACACATATGTACATTTAGGATTAAATGGTTCACTTTCATGTTTATGAAGCAATTACATGAAATAGAATAGAAATGTGTTATTATTGTAATTAAATTAAATTTATTTTATATTGGAGATTATTTTTTAACAACATGTTATTTAAATAAATAGAATTCTTAGATGTATGTATTTGCATGCAACTTATTATATTACTTACACAGTTACACATAACTCTTGAAATGAATATTTGATGAAACAAAAAAGAATATATGTTGAAACATAAAAAAAAAAAAAAACCATAAAAAAAATGAATGTTTGATAATGTAATTCTTCTTATAATAAAAATGATTTGCGTGCAGTAATCCTGATAGATAAATTTGTTCTCAGGTTTATCTATAATATATTCTAAAAATACAATTCAGAAAATATACGAATTATTAATTAGAATAAAAAACTCCTTGCTAAAAAATGAACATTTAATAAACAAAAATGAACATTAACCATTACAGAAATGAACATGTTATAAAAATTTACAGAAAATTCATAAATGAAAAGAGAAGGGTGAGACACGCGCGGAAGATGTAGGAGGTGTAGGCAGTGTTCCCTTCCCCGGGGTGTAGGTAACAATTTGTAGGCCCCAACCGAGCAAAGCCCGCCCGATCGGGCCATTTACACTTCTCAAAATAAGTTTTCTCTCCCGATCGGGCTAACTTTGCCCTATCGGGCGAGCAAATATTATTTTCTAAGTATATGCTTGCGCCCGACCGAGCCAGTGGTCATAAACTATGACTCACATTAAAATTTTGTTATGCTCCAAATGTTAAACTTATAGACTAGCTCCAGGCTAAACTTTTCTATTTAACCAATGTGGGAGTTTCTTCCCAACATCAAGTTAAATAGATAGAGTAACTTACACACTAGCTCCAAGAGTCCAAGCTAAACTTTTCTATTTAACTAATGTGGGAGTTTCTTCCCAACATCAAGTTAAATAGAATAGAGTAAGCTAATATCCCTTATTCAACCAACGTGGAACTTTCTTCCTAAACAAGTTAAATAGATTTGAACAAGCTAACTTCTTCCATTCAACCAATGTAGGACTTCTATCCCAATGTTAAGGTATATAGACTAACCTATATAACCAACTTCTATCTACCAATGTAGGACTAAAGCCTTGTTTGGTTTACCTTATTTTTGTTAATCTAGTCTGATTTGAATGTCAAATTTGACCAAGTTTTGACCTTAAATATACGATAATCTATACGAAATTTTTTTATCAAATGGTGTCTTGTTAGATTCGTAATAATGTTTGTTTTATTAATACGTGATTTTCATAATTTTATTATCACGAAATTAAAGATACTAGATGAAGCCCGTGCGATGCACGTTTTGTTTGATTGTTTTTTATTATTTTTTTTATGAGCTAATATTTGTTATATGTTTAGATAAAATTCCTAATATTAAAAGATAATATTTAATATTCAATTAATTTAAACTTAAAAATCTCATTCGCCAATTTTGCTTACGTGGCATTTGAATTATTTAATTCTAAAAGAAATTAATAATCTCTTATTTAATTGGCTACTCCTAAGATTTATAATCGTACATGGCGCGCTAAGAAAATTAGATCCTACGTGGCTCTCTAAAAACTCGGGAAAAAACTCCCCTATATATATATTAGATTAGATTAGATTAGGTTAGATTTTGCTTACGTGGCATTTGAATTATTTAATTCTAAAAGAAATTAATAATCTCTTATTTAATTGGCTACTCCTAAGATTTATAATCCTACATGGCGCGCTGAGAAAATTAAATACTACGTGGCTCTCTAAAAACTCGGGAAAAAACTCCCCTTTATATATATATATATTAGATTTAGCGATAAAAAACTGCACATAAAATAGTGATTTGATATTAACTTATTTTCTCTGAAATAAGTTAAAATAAGGTGAACTAAACAAGATCTAAATTCCCATCATTCGCAAAACCTATTATGAAGATTACTCTAACAATTGAGACTCGGTACATAAAAAAATTGAAACTCATTTCACCATTAAATGATTAATGTTAAAATGAATACAGTAGGGGTTCCTTTTCCAATTGGATGAAATGAATAAGTGTAGGTGTGGAACGGTTAGTGGGTAAGGGGCGAAGGGACCCATCATTAATTAATTAACAAGTTTGGAACACAAACACGAACAGTGTGGTTGCTCTTACGAATGAAAGAAAGTCAGACTTTGATTTTGTACAATTTATAGTGTCATCATGTTAATTGTTTTAAAAAAAAAAAAAAAAAAAACAAACAAACAAATAAACAACAAACATTTCTTAGGTCAGCTGAAGCTCTTTTCTCTTTTTATTTTGCCCCTCTTTTTACTCTTTCTTTTTCCGTTTGTTTCACTACTCCTTACAAATCTTATCAACAACAACATTTAATTCCCCTTTTCCTCCGTCACCATCTCTTCAATTCGTCTTCCCCTTCAACATATCTAGGACATTGGGTATTTCTTCACTATATAGGACATTGGGTATTTCTTCACTATTTATGTATTAGATTTTATTTCTTTCAAAAAAAAAAAATATTAGATTTTATTGTAATTTTTATTAACATAATAAAAATATATTTAATTATAAAATATGTTGTTAGATAGGTATTAATATAAAGTTTCATAATATAATTTTTAATTATATTTAATTATATTAAAATAAAGTTATGTGTTTAAAATTGACAGTGTCAAATATTAAAACAGAGGGTGTTCTTATTTGCATTTTGTATGGTTTTAACTACATATATTTGACCAATTATTACATATTTCATTGTATGCGAAGTACTATTATAATGATACGAAAAATCAAACTACACTACATATTTCAAAATTTTGAACATTATAGTATATTTCTAAATAACAAAATATAATTTTCAAATATCATTGTTTTTTAATTTTTCCCAATTCAAAATTACATAAAACTATTATAGAGTACTGAGTATAAAACTTTTCATCATAAAAAAAAACCCACTCTCAATATTTTATTACTCCATACTTGTTTCACTTTCTTTTTGCTGCCGTATTTTATTACTTGCTTGATTTTTTTGAAAACTTATAATAATATTTTACTTTTTTCCTCTTCACTAAAAATCTCCTCATATCATATTTTTCTCTCCTCTTCACTTAGGCCCCGTTCACTTCACCTGATTTTTGCTGAACTGAAATTATTTTACTGAAATAAAATTATATTTGCTAAATTTAAATTATTTTTACTGAATTGAAATAAATTTTACTGAACTGAAATTAATTTTTACTAAACTGAAATTATTTTTGCTGAACTGAAATTATTTTTATTGATTTTCTGTTATAATTCTTCTTAAGAAAACTGAATTTTACTGAACTAAATTAATTTTACTGAACTAAAATTAATTATACTGAACTAAACTTTTTTTTATAGAACTGAAATTATTTTTACTTAATATTATTTTTTTAAGGTGAAGTGAACAAGGCCTTATACTCATTTTTGTTTAATAATTTTTTTATTCTTCAACCAACTTTAATTTTATGATATTTTATCATATGTACGCACGAAAAATAGAGCTAATAATAAAATACAGAGTGAGAGACTGTTCTGATTTACTGAATTGAACTGAACTAATTGAAACTGAATTATTTATACAAAAAGGAAATTAAAAACTGAACTGAACTAAGTGGAAGATTACAGTCCCCGAGTATTAAGTACAATGAAAGTTACGCAATGAAAAAGTCAAGATTAACAAAATAAAAAAAAAAAAAAAAAAAAAAAGACGTGGACTAGGGCGACGACTAATTAAACGCGCGCGGTACTGTTAAAGAAATAGAATGCTGAAAATTCAACTCCCATTTTATTACGGACTACACTGCTACCTACCTTCCTTCGTCAAAACCAGGGAATTTTCTACTTACCGGAATTTTCTCTCTCCTCTTTCTTCCTTTTTCTCTCTCTTTCCCATTCTATTCAATTCACGCGTCTTCTTCTTCTTTATCATCTCAATCAATCCTCCTCTTTTATTTTCGTTTTTTTAGGGTTTTGTTTTTTGTTTTTTTTTTTTTTTTTTTTTTTTTTTTTGTAAATTTGGGATTTTTAAAAAAAAAATTAATAAATTTCCAGGGTTTTGGGAAATTCCCAATTTTAATCATTTATCAGGGTTTTAGGGATTTGGGTTTTTTCAATTTTGATTAGATTGTGTGATAAACGAAATGGGAGGAGCTTGTTCAGTTGGGACGATGGGAGGGAGGATTAGTTCAGAAGAATTGGAGCAAGAGATGGAGAACAAAAGCAGCAGCAAAAATACGATCAACAATAAGTTGAAGAGGATTAAAAGCTTTGGAAATTTGAAAAAGAAGAAAAATAAGAATTCCGATGATGATCCTATTACTGCTTCTCCTCAGAGATTTTATTCCGGCGAGTTGAGATTTTCCGGCGATCTCAAGGTATATCTTCTTTTTCTTTAATTTATATGGTAAATTAATAAATTTGGAGTAACGATAATTAGTAACTAGCTTAGTTGGCTAAAGACGAGGGCGGGTATGAAAGATTTGTGATTAAATTCCGTCTGAGTAATAATAAGAGAACATTGGTGTATTTTGAGTAATTTTGTGTTGGGTTATTGTTTTTTTTGGTGAATTGATTGAATTATAGAGTTGATTGATATTTGAAGAGGTGTAATATTAGAGATTTTTATTTTTTAAAATTTTACTTAGTTGTTTGGTTTATTTAATTGAAAAGAATGCATTTTTTAAAAATTATATTTTATTCGGATTTCCAAAAACTTTATATTGGTTATCAAAAGAGCTATATTTTTTTTTTTTTTTGGAAAGGAAAAGACCTATAACTTTGGCATAGATATTGGTTGATAACTTAGGGTTCGTTTGGCATCGCTGTGGTTTTCTGTTTTTTGGTTTTTTGTTTTTTAAAAGTATATTACATATGTCACATAATGGATCAAAAAATATTTAGACTTATTAAAATCATGGTAATTTTGAAAACTGACAACAAAAAAGTGAAAACACCTTTTTCTTGTTTCCTGTTTTTGGTTTTTAGTTTTCAAAAAAACAGGAAACTGAAAACCAAAAATGATGCCAAACAAGCCCTTAATATATTTAGTTGAAAAAAATATACGTATAAAATCACAAAAGATTGAAGCATTGTACCATAAATAGAGAGGAGCTTTCTACATATAAACTTATATAGTGTTTGTTGGCCTAAGCTGCTTTCGACTTATCAAAATTCAAGTTACTTGATTGTAACTCCACTGCTCCACTATTGGAAAGTTTTTTTGAAGATAAATTTACTTGTGGGAGGAAAGACATGATAGTTTCTGTTGTAGATGAATCTTCTTAAGTTGTGTCTTTCTTGGACATAATGATACAGCTCACCGTTGTTCACTAGCACTTTAATTTTCTAATTGAATAAAAATCAAGCATTTGATAAGAAATTGATTCTTATTCTTAGAACAAGCCTTTCGTGTAGTCCTGACTAGTTAGGATTGATATACTAGCTGGTTGTTGCCATTGTTGTTGAATTTTGACATGAATATGGTTTTAAAGCCATATGCCCTCACCTTATATCTCTACTTTGGGATTATGGTCTTCTCAGTTTATTTGACTATTATTACAGGCTCCTCCAAGAGGATCTTCATTTATAGGAAGAGCTAGCGTTGCTGGAATGGAAAAGGCTGTTGATGTCATAGATGCACTTGGAAGTGGAATGACAAACTTGAGTCATAGTGGGTTTTTGACAGGAAAGGTGGCCAAGGGGAACAAGATATCGATATTGGCATTTGAAGTAGCTAACACAATCACACGAGGTGTGAATCTCATGCAATCTCTCTCCAAGGAAAATGTTAAGTACATAAAGGAGGAAGTAATTCCATCAGAAGGGGTTCAGCTTTTGGTTTCTTCAGACACTAAGGTGTTGCTAAGTTTAGTTGCTTTGGACAAAAGGTTGTTATAGGGAACTTTAAATAGTTAATTTACAACATTTTTGTTTTCTATTACAAAATATAACATGTTTTATTGGGTTCTAGGGAGGAACTTGATGTCTTTTGCAAAGAAGTGATTAGATTCGGTGACCGTTGTAAAGACCCACAATGGCACAACTTAAATCGATTTTTTCAAAAGTAAGGTAGAACTTTTATTTATATTGAATTCTATTGAAGCTGTGTTGTTTAATTCTAACTGAATTCATATTCTCTTTGGAACTGGCTCTGTTGTTTCAGTCTGGATTCCGAAAATGCAGTACATGAACCTCAAAGAGAACAGGTCGAAGCAAAAATGCAAGAATTGATGACTTTAGCTCAGAATACCTCTGTAAGTTGCATTCTCAGATCTATATGGGGTGGTGGGGACTTAGATCATTATTTCTGCATTGTTAAATGTTGAATGCTCAATATTGTTATGAAAAGACGTCCTTACACATTGATGGGCAAGGAGGCTGCCCATTTTGGGGTAGCTATATGCATTTCTTGTCAGAGTGACAATAGCTGAATATTTGCATTCCAACATGTGCTGAAAACAGTCAATGTTTTATTTTTGGTGCGTAGGAATTGTACCATGAGCTGAATGCTTATGATAGATTTGAGCAAGATTATCGGCAGAAGGTTGAAGAATTGAAGTCCTTAAAGTTGCCTCGTAAAGGTTGGTCTTATCTGATTGACTATGTGAAACCTTTTCATTAGTGCATCTGAAGAGTTTAATCTCCTTTCTGGTTACTTCGTTCAACTAGTGCTTTTAAAGCAATAACCTTAGCTAGATTATGTTGGTTCCTTTAAAAAGCATACTTTTGTCAAGGGATGTTGCAGCTTGAAAATGAATTGGGGACTTGGTTTAAGGATCAGGATTATAAGCTACATGTAGCTGCCTGGCTTGGTTGACATTCAACGCCACATTAAACCTAATTTGCTTTTTAAAAATAAGGTAGCTCAGCTGCAGAACTTTCATGCTTTCCAGCTGAAGTCTAGCAGCTGCTAAATCTATCTTGATTGACGTTGAATGCCACATTTTTGGGTTGCTAGGAGTTGCTAAATCTATCTTCACTGAATAAATGGTCAAGAATGTCCCGCAAAAATGCATTGTCTACCATTGAATTTTCTTTTTTTACTTCTTCGAGGTCTGCAGAAGAATTATTGTTTCAGTACATCTCTAATCATGCACAAGGATCCCTCTAAAGAATATATTTCACTGCTATCAGCCTGTTAAAAATCTTTGAAGTATATTTATTTAAATTGATTACTTTTTATCTGCTTGATTGAAATCTTGTCGTCTTTTGTACGACCTTACTGATATACTCTGTATATTTGTTTATTTTGTACTGTAGGAGAGCATCTCGTGATGTTAAACAATGAACTAAAACAACAAAAGAAGATTGTAATGAGCTTGAAAAAGAAATCTCTTTGGTCAAAAAAATTGGAGGAGGTAAGGACCTTGCTCTACTTGTTTATGCTAGCCTGGGATTATCTGCAAATTGATTGAATTCAAGCTGCATTTCTCTTTGATTTCTTTTTCTTTTACTCGTGTATTATCTTTAGTTATTGTCATCTCAATTGCTGAAGTAGTCATTGGTTCATATGGTATATATTTTTATCTCATTATATTGAAGTGTTAAGTATTAAGCAATCTATTGCCTTCTGCTTTTCAACACGTGATGGAATGATTACAGCTGAATATACCCTGATTGTAAACTGTCTGTCTCATCTTGTACAGAAAACTTCCAATTTGGTTCTGTTGCTCTAATAGAAGATACAGTTTGATCTTTCTGAATGCAAATATTGGATACTTAAATCTCAGTCATTTACTGCTTCTATTTAATTGATATGATTTTTTTGTTTTCTTCCTCCTAAATCGCAATTAACTCATTGTTTTGTTTGCCATTTTCTTTCCAAATTGCAGGTCATTGAGAAGCTTGTCGATATTGTAGCCTTTATACATCAAGAGATTACTGAAGTGTTTGGAGCAGGTATATGTCTATCAATCTTTGTGGGACTGGAACATGTTTCTAAATCTCGATTAATGTACATATGGCTTTTTGAATCTTGTTTATTGTTCTTTTAATTATATACTTCTGATATACAAAAGCCTAAGGTACTCCTTATCTGTTTTTGAAAGACATGATGGATTTCTTAGGACTCTGGTTAAGATCCAAAATTTATTAATGACACAGAGACATCTGTGTCTGGTGTTCCACTTAAAATATTACACTGATTTTCATGTTGGAAAAGACAAGGCATATGTTGCTATATGGGATTAACTCAGTCTTTTGGCCTTACTGATTATTTAGAAACTTCTCCTTCCTAATATGTATGGTCTATTTCAAATTTGTTCCAAAATTACTGTCTGCTTTTTACTATACCAAAATTCTGCTTGAAGCCTATTAGATGCTTCATTTCAGATAGAGGGAGTAATCTAGAATCCCTAGGTATACAACAATACTAGTGCCCCAACTGGTGAATGGTTGATGATGGTTACTATAAAATGGCAGGTGGAGTAAAAGCTGGAGAAGAGACCGGTATAGATGCTCAGAGGCTAGGTCCTGCTGGTCTTGCTTTACATTATGCAAATATTATTAACCAAATCGACAACATTGTAAGTTTGGCTATCCTTTATTTTGTGATTAATCCTAATTTTATGTAAATGATGATATTGAACAAATATATATGCTCTTCAGGCGTCCAGGCCCACTTCTGTTCCCCCTAATATAAGGGATACATTGTATCGTGGATTACCGGATGGTGTAAAGACTTCTATGCGCTCCAGTTTGCAGAAAGTCCGTATTAATGAGGAGGTATATTAGTAATCTTTTCACAAATGTCATTTTTCCTCAAAATGTAATGTCAGTATGCCTCTGTTGGAACGAAATGGATCTTCTGTCACGTTCTCACACCAATAACAAAAAAAAAAGTCTATGCAATTTACTGGAACTTTGTTTTGTGGGGGAGGCATTGGAAGCTTTAGGCCTTTAGCACTTCTGGCTTATTGCACTCATCAATATTTGACTGTATTCTAAGATGCTCTGATAATCTGTATAGGTTGATGTCCCTCAAATTAAAGCTGAAATGGAGAAGACTCTTCAATGGCTTGCTCCCATGGCGACAAACACTCTAAAGTAAGCTATGTTTTGTTTTTGTTTCCCCCCCTTTTGATGCTTCTATTAGTGTACCCTGATTTGTTCTTTTTCAAAGTATAAAATTTTCATGTGCACAATTCTTATACATTTACAGTTTCTCATTTATCTTTTGTTTCCTTTAACTTGGAGCAGAATGCATCAAGGTTTTGGTTGGGTTGGAGAGTGGGCTAATTCCAGGTTTGTAACAACTCTGCTTTCATATTCCATACGCTCATTCTCCACTTGTTTGAAATGAGAGTTGAGTTTTATTGTGTGCTTATCTTTAGCATGAGCAGTTGTCTGAGGGTATGGGGCAATAGTGTTAACTGTTAAGTTCTTGTTCATAGTTCTACATCTCTACTTGTACATCATAAGACAGAAAATTCATGAAGGTACTCGTCTTCTATCAGTGGTTGGATAAAAAAATGATGGGAAATTCTCTTTTACCAAAGAGAATTAAAAAAACAGTGTTACCTAAGAATTTCCCAAAAATGATCCAATCTCTATTATTTTTATTACAAAACTCCAGAATGCCATTAGATGTATCTTAATTATGCAAAAATGCTATTGTGATCACACTTTTTCCATTCTTGGAGATAGATTTATTATTACTCCGGATTTAAGATCTTTATTCTGGTTGTGCAGCATTGAATACAGCAAAAAGGCAGCAGGAAATGGCACCTTAATTCGTCTCCAAACTCTCTATCATGCAAGTAGGGAGAGGATGGATAGTTACATCCTTGTGCTTGTAACACTACTCCATCAACTGATAAGCGGGATGAAACGCAGAGATTATGGGCTAAAGACTTTACACCCACTGCAATCTCCTAGCAAAAAGATCCTGGTTCTTAATTCACCATTGAATAGTTTCTCATCCCTATGTGATGGTAATAAGCCCCTTAGAGTTGAGCTCACTGAGGAGGACCGAAAATTGCTAGAAATAATGAGCAAGTCAAAACGCACTCCTGGAATTAGCAAAAGTCAGGAATTTGGCAAGACTTCTCAAAGTATGGGCAAATCTTGGACATGGAGTAAGAGCAGTGAAAGTTCTCCATACAAGGAGCTGAGATCTTATCGCACTGTGAGCTATTATGATGTTGGCTACTTGGACTTGATGAGTGGTGGCATTGAAGCACCATTTTGAGGAGTTGCATAATCGTTACTTGAATATTTTGCCTGAAGACCATCACCCTTCATTCGTTATATTTCTAATGTATATAATGGCACATATTGCGAGTTTTTGTGTAGTACATACTTAGATATAGATGCATTATATTCAACTGACACCATACTCTTGATTGGGTATATAAATGGGAGATATATATATATATATAGTCAAATAGTTAACTCAGATTTGTTGAATGGTTGTAATGTGGAGTTTCTCAGGTTCAAGTTTTGGTTCCAGTAACTGGCCGACGAAATTAGCTAAAATAACTTATACACCAATAACATAACACGCCTATATTAGCTAACTAGTTTAGAACCCGTGTCATGCACAGTATACAATAGTATTTCATTATTCGTTTATTAAAAAATGTACAAAACCGAATCATTGCAAGTAAAAAAATAAAATAAGAGCAATACAATAAACATATTCATGTATGATATACTATAAGGCGTAATTATATAGTCGTGCCATAATGAGGTGGAAGACCTTAGTAGAATAGTGTTTTGAAAATGAGTAAGGTTGTTATAGAAGTAACTATGTATATAGGAATTGTAAATGTATATAAAGTCAGTTTAATTTATCCTTGTTATATTGTACCAATTTTGAATGTAGAGCTCCCCAGTCCCTATGACCCTATGAATGAAAATTAGTTGTCTTTTGGGCCTTGTTTCACACACAAAAAAAAAAAAAAAAAAAAAAAAAAAAAAAAAAAAAAAAAAATTAAAAAATAAAAAGTTCGTTTATTTTAATTATATTTTTAAGAAATTAAATAAATAAGTAGGAGTTTATTAATTATGAATACTTTCGACAATATCTACTCTATTTATAGTATTTCGGTGAATCTAAGGGCATGTTCTGATTTACTGAAGTGAGCTAAACTGAATTGAACTGAACTAAATAATTTATGAAAGAAGGAAATTAAGAACTGAGCTGACTGAAAATAAGGTGAAGAGAACAGACCCTAACTATAATGTACTATTAATCTAGTCTAATTAAGAGTAATATAAACCTGTACTTCTATATATGAGTTTGTTAATTTTAAATACAATTAGCTAATATCCTATTTTATGGTATTACATAACATTCTTATACTTTACCACTATTAATCTAGTATTCTTGTTGAGCTTCATTCCCTAATGTAAGGCCGAAACTTTTTCTTAAGATATATTACTTCTTCCTGAGATATAGTTACAAAATAAAATATCTTTAAAAAAATAAATAATAACAATATAATAAAGTTTTGGCGAGAAAGAGGTGATGGCATATGTATTTTAGGGATATTTACGGAGATTACTTTAGTATATGTATAGATAGATAGATTGATTTATCGGTAACTATTATAAAATGTCATTTTTTGGGCATGAAATACATATGTATTATATTATAGTAAGTAAAAATATCTAGATTTTAATGATTAAAAATTATCATAGTAACTTGTTTGCATAATTTTTATTTAATTTTTTTTTTTTTTTTTTTTTGGTTGATGAGACAGTATATACGAAGTATTTCACTACCTTCTTAGCAAAATGTATGCAAGAATTCTTTGAAATATATATTCACTATTTGACTATTACCTTGTGCGTATATATTATGATGAAACATATGATTACGATCTTAACTAAATTTGTTATATTAAGTAAGGAGTAACAAATTTATTTAGTGATTATTTCTTATAATATAATAATATAGGAAGATGTTTTATATTAAGTAAAATATTTTAGGTAATATTTTATTTTCCTTACAAAGAAATAGAGTATCATCAAGGTCAATCTTTTTTTATATTCTCTAAAAAAATAACAAAAAAAAGGATACACCAGGAAATAACACGTGTCATTGCTAATGTGTCTTTTAGTATATAATTATTGATTGATTGATTGTCTATTTACCCTTTCTAATTACCTCCTTAATATTCCAAGGGAAAATTTTTGCACTGATTAAAAAAGTGAAGGAGTGAAAATCAGTTGTCCCTCCATCCCCAAAACTTCGACCCTGTTGGATTGATTTTGCGGTTATTAAGAAACTTAAATAAAAAGAAATAAAAACATATTGGAAAGACAAATTTACATGTGGTTTGTAAAAGAAGTAGAGAGATACAGTTTAAAAATACATGGAAAAACAAAATCTTATATGAGGAAGCTAATTTTACATAAATATTGTTGTAAATTGGTGGGTATTTTAATGCAAATGGGTCGATCATTTTGAGACTAAAATTAGGCCAAAAGGGTCGAAGTTTTGGAGACGGAAGGAGTAGGTAAATTTAATATATTTTGGCAAACATTATTCAAAAGCTTGTTTTACCACCATTTTCGACACACTAACTCAAATACTAAAAGTTATTATTAATTAATATGTTGTTAAACACTTTATTTGAATTAAGTAGTGTTTTGATCAGGTGGTCAAAACATTAAAACCACGTAACTCCATCCTATATCCACTTCATAAACTAAGTTGTTTAATTCTTTACTCAACTTAAAACACGGTTTACTCTTCCGTTGTAAGTGATGATAAAGCATCTAATAAACTATAAATCCATTAAAAATGTGAATATATAATACAAAATAAAACAAATTATCTATGTCTTCTCTTTATAGTATGACTTTGCTCAACTAAATTACTCAAATGAATTAGTTAGACTTTCTCTACTCAACCCAAACAATAAATTTAACCTCTACACTAGTCAATCAATCTGAAGCTTAAAGTTGTTGGAAATGCATACAACATTTCAACTACTATTTAAAACTAAAACCAAATGCACTAAATGAAGCATATATATTAGTATGTTTCTTGTGCCATCAAATTATTCATATCTAAACACAAATCACTCTTCCAAATAAACTTCAAATGGAAACCTTTGCAACTCACAAGCATAACACTAATCTCATCTTTGCCATAATTACCATATCATTTTTAATTGTTCAAAATGTTGAATCAATTCAACAACCCATCATTCAAGAAGATCAACCATTTCCCAATAGTTTTGGGTCAGCTGGCTTGGGAAGTGTCCCAAATGAATTGGGTACCCCTACAAATGATGGGACTATCCCCTCTATTGGGGCTGCTTCTTCTGACAACCCAACTCAGCAATCTCAAACAGGCTATCAGCAACAGCAACAACAACAACAATTGGGCAACCCTCAAAAAGGCAGTAATATCCCATTTTTAGCTAATAATAATAACAATAATAATAATCTTAATAATAGGCAATTTTCTCCTAATTTGCCTTTCGCAGTTAATAATCAGAAAGGGGTGAATAATCCTAATGCTTTTTATAATAGAGCACCTGAAAAGTCAAGCCTAGGAACACTCATGTTGGTTTCATTTCTTATGTATTTGGTCATAAATTTCTTTGTGCTTCCCTAAACCACTATATAAGTCTGTCTATAAGTGAAATGTTTCATATGATTAATGCAAATTTATGTCTGAGTTCTTATCAATGTAATTCCATTATTCCAAATTTAATTTGATTTTGTTATGTGTTCATGTCTATTAAGTAGAACAAACGATGATAGCTCTATATGTTCCACTCCGAGAATGAAGTTCAACTTTAAAGACGATATATTTTTTACTACCTTCGATTTTTATTATTTGCGACTTTGAAATATTTTATATCTCACAAATAATACCCAAATTTGCAAATAATAAAAATCGCAGGTAGTATATAAATTCTCCCTCAATTTTTTTTGCTGTTTCTCCTATTAGGAATTGAGGAAGGAACCAATAAAAGCATTAAAAAAAAGGGGGCTGCCTAGTTAATCTTCATGATTGCTATACTATGTCAATCTTTGATGCCATGTCAGAAAATGGAGTAAAAGCAAGCCAAGTCAGCAGGAGAAAGTTACACAGTGGCAAACGGTTTCAAAACGGTGATGCTTATACTAAGTTACTCCGTTAGTTAGTTGGGGAGTTAATTGACGGTGCATTATGTTTTCATTTATTGTAAGTAGGTGATTGTTTATAGACCATACAAAGTTAGGACTTTGACTTATAATTATTTCTTTCCTAACAAGTATGACAGTATGATACTTTATCTACTTCAATTAAAATTTCTTGCTTCTTTGGATATTTATGGGTAAATATCCATAATGTGCGCTTCATATGAAAATCCAACTTATTATTATACTTGTTATTTACTTCATCCTTTTCATATTAATCTCAACAGTAACAGTTGAAATAAGTGTTAATACATATAAAGGGTGTTGCTAGGTAAAAGAATTATTTCATTACATAATTAAATAATTTTGTATACGAGTAATAATTATAATATACTAACTAGATTAGGTTCCGTGTCATGCATGGTAATTTCACTACATTTAAATAATAAAATATAAAAAATTGTATAAAAAATAACATAGATAAATTACAACTACAACATACTTCCTATGTAATATCTTCCTATTTTGCATACATAATGATATAAAACATGAAATATAATGAAAATAATCGATTAGACAAATGAGTATATTAAAACTACATGTTAGACCATATGAATAATTTAAAATTTCAATAATAAATCAGTATCAATTTTTTTTTTTTAATTATTAACAATATAAGTATTTAAAGTTATTTGTTACACTTAATGACATGAATAATAACCCTGATTTAATGATATTTGGTTAAATTTTTTTTCCTAAAATATGATAATATATAAAAGTATGAGACATACAAATAAAAATGGAAATTTTAATTAATCAAAATTTCTCACATGATTACGTACATAGATAAAGTGTATATAAATGATACGCTATTTTGTTAAACCCTCTTCATTTTTTTATGTTATTCATTATAGAAGTAGGTGAGAATAAAGCATTAAAAAATCAAAAATTCTGTTTTATAATAATAAAAATAATAATTTGTGTAGTACAAATCTATTATTTAATAGATTCATCATTTTAAACATTGTTACAAATTACCTAATTTAAATTATATTCATCATTTGAAGGAATAAATTATGAAGATGTGACATACAAAGTAATACGAAATATTTTTTATGATTTATTGTCTCATTTTTAAAATATATGGGAAATGGAATAATAATAGCTTTAAAGGAATATATTAATTATTGTACCAGATATATATAAAAGATTTGGAATAATATTATGATAGTTTTATTATACGAATATATTTATTCCCTCGGGATAGTTACAACACCAAGACTGGATTCTGCTGTCTGTACCTGTAAAACAACGGAAACTCCGAGTGGTTGGAGTTCTGCCTCCGACGATCAAGTTAGAACCGGAATGTACGAAGGTGCAAAAAAGGTAAAAGTGAGATTTTCTCGGATTCCGAGATCAGATGGTGAGAGAATTTAGTGTTTGCAATAAATGAACGTGCCCCAAAAATGGGAGAAATCTCCCTATTTATAGGGTTGATTAGGGGATTTTTTACCCAAGCTGCGTGAACCAATGAGGGGCTGCCACGTGTCAAGGGCTGGCAGGTCACCTCTGACCTATCCCCAGTTGACACGTGGCCTTCCCAGATACATTCTCAAAATGGCGGCTTTCAGAGGCCCAATTTCCCAAACGCATTGATTGCGGCGCAGCCCATCTGTCCTAGGTCAGATGACCTAGGGGAGGGCACCTTTCCCAAGGACCCTATAAATAGGGAGATATTCCCCCAAAATGGGGGACAATTCAGAAATTCACCAAACATTTATTACATCCTATTTTCTCTCTCATCAGAGAACTCCTGAGCTTGGAATCCAAGCAGATCCCCACCTTAAATTCCGCACTTTTTACTCTCCTTCAAGTTACTAACTTGAGCGTTGGAGGCGGAGCACCACCCAAACGGTGTCTTCGTTGATTTTGCAGGTACAGAAGCCCTCCGGACCAGTCTTCGAGTTGTAACTCTCCCAAGGGACAAAAACACCCAAAACATTTGGCGCCGTCTGTGGGGAGAGTACCTCAAGATGATTCAAAATTCTGTACCGATTCACAGTTCTACCTCTCTACGTCCGGGTACTCAGTCGGGTAACCCGGAAGACTTGCAACCGGTTATTCAGCCGGTAGGATTTGAAATCCCCCAGCCTCCACCTCAGCCTCAGCCAGAGGTATTCACTAAGGAGGAGGATGAAGAAGAAGACAATGATGTTGAGACTTACATCTCTAGGGATGGTTCTCTCATCTCTAAATCCATCCGTTCCAGAGATCAGCTGGAACGAAACCTGGATCAGGCAGGCCCTAGCAGCCGGCCTACTGGGAGGTCAGATGGGGAAACCCGGAAGACCAGAGGAGAAGCTCCAGTCACCCGGAACGAGCTCATGAAATTCATGAACTCCTTCAAGGGTGAAATCAAGAAGATGATCAACAACAAGGCAGGCTCTTCCAAGAGTCAGCCGGCTAAAAAGACTCCCAATGATGGGAAGAAGAAGAAGCCGGTCAAGGACAGGCAGCCAACTCCCCATCCAAAGGAGAAGGCAGCCGTAACACTTGATTGGTCTAAGATTCTGATGCCCCGGCGACCCCAGCCGGAGGCTAGAAAAACGTCCACCTTTGATGCTAGAGAAGTCATCAATCGGAGGAGGCAGCAACAGTCTGAGTCAGCTTCTACCTCAAGCTTTCCAGACAGCTTCAAGCAAGCTTCCTCAAGGAACTCTATGTCCTTGCATGAGAGTCGGACAGGCGGTAAATCCGTCAACACCGAACCTCAGCTGATGATAGGGTCTATGCCATACGCACCCCAGGCGCAGTATGGGCAATATGGCCTCCAGTTCATGCAACCACCCCCATTCGGAGGTCAGGCGGCATATGCTAATGCCCAGCCACTGGACTGGCAGCTCCGGCTGATGAGGCTAGGCGAACAACCGTCTGCCTTTGCAGCCAATATAACCGAGGCGGCTCAGCCGGCCAAGGTTAAAAACATTTTGGTGGGTGCTTATGATGGGACCACCAACCCTGAAGATCACCTGATGGCATACACCAACCTAATGTGTTTACAAGGTTGGGATGACGCCACCTGGTGCCGCTGCTTTCCGGCTACATTGAAGGGCATTGCCCAGCAATGGTTTGGCAACTTGCCAGCCGGATCTATTGATTGCTTCAAGAAGCTAGCCTTCTCGTTTGCCACCAACTTCTCAATGAACATCCCTGCTAAGAAGACAAGTTTAGACTTGAGCACCATTAAGCAGGGAGAGAGAGAAGGGCTACGCTCATATGTCAGGCGGTTCAACCTGGTCAGAATTCAGATCCAGGGGCTGTCTGACGAGGTAGCATTTACAGACTTCTTCAAGGGTCTGAGAGACGGGTCGACTTTTAAGTTTGACCTCGTCAGAAAAGGGGCTTTCACGCTACAGGCGGCCCTGAGGGAGGCGGAAAGCTATATACAAGCAACCGACCTCTGTACGTCTGGTAACCAGTCAGACTCCAAGAAGTCTGACAAACAAAAAGAGAGCTGGTCTGCTCAGCCGGCGAAGAAAAAAGAAGAGAGCAAGAAAAGAAAAGAATTCTGGGCGGTCAGGGATTCTGAGCAGCCGTCCCAGAAAAAGAAAAAAGAATTTAAACCGTACGTTCCCCGGTACGAGTTTAACAAGGATTGTAACTCCATCCTCATGGAGGTAAAGGACCGGCTGTCCATTGAGAAGCCGAATCCAATGAAGAGTTCCGTTCAATCCCGGAACAAGAACAAATATTGTCAATTCCATGAGGAGGTTGGCCATGACACCAACGACTGCTTCAGTTTACAGCGGACGTTGGACTGTCTGGCTGACAAAGGACATTTGAAGTCCTATATTTCTAAGTCCCCAGCCAGGGCTAAAAAGAAGAACAAGAGCCAGTCCTCTAAGGCTGCCTCCCAGCCTGCAAGTAGTTCGGAAACCGACAGGGATCCGGTCTACACCATAGCAGGCGGATTTTCCTGTGGTGGCCCTACCATCCGGGGCACCAAAAGCCATCTTCGAAAGATGGATAAGGATGATGAGGAGCAGCCGTCTGCCAGCTCCACTTTTCCGGATGTCCTCATTACTGAGAAGGACAGGGGCAGTGTCCGCCGCCCGCATGACGATCCGGTTGTCGTTGAATGCAAGGTCGCCAACCAGTTAGTTGGGCGCATCCTTATTGACACCGGCAGCTCGTCAGACATCATCAGTCTCCGGTGCTTGCAGAAGCTGAAATACAACTCCAACAGCATGCATCCGGTTACCCACCCCTTGGTTGGTTTTGGGGGTGGGATGGTCTATCCAGCCGGAAGAATTGACCTACCCATCCGGCTGGGTGAGAAGGGCCAAGGACGACATTTAGTCGTCAGATTCTTGGTCGTTGAGGAGTTGACCGCCTACAACATCATTCTTGGCAGGCCAACCCTCAACGAAGCCAAGGTTGTAATCATCCCTTCTCTCATGCTCATCAAGTATGAGAGGGATGATGGTTCTGTTGGTTCCCTGAACGGGGATCAGAAGACGGCTAGGGAGTGTTACCTCTCAGCCGTCAAGGATACTGTGGCTGCAGACGGCCAAGGGAAGGAACCAATAGACCTTGACAATGTCAAGGATGCTCCCTCACCTCCACCAGCAGCCGGAAAAAAGAGAAAAGCTGCAGAGCTGGTGGTGGTGAAGAAAGAAAAGAAATAGCAATCACTGACCGGTGAACGGTCAGAGGAACTCCGTCCCCAACCGGCTGGTGAAAGTATTGATCTTGTTCTGGACGACAGTCGTCCAGAGCGAACTGTTAAGGTTGGGACGGTTGCTAATGCTGTTCTGGGTGCAGACTTGCACCTCCTGCTGAAAGAGTTCAAAGATGTGTTTGCCTTTGAAGTGGAAGAGATGCCAGGCATCAGCCCGGATCTTGCTGTCCACAAACTTGCCGTGGATCCAAAAATGAAGCCCATCCGGCAAAAGAAGAGAAACCACGGCGAGGAAAGAAGTCAGGCGGCAGCTGCCGAAGTAAAAAAGCTGTTGGATGCCAGGTTCATTCGGCCTTGTAATTTCCCCGACTGGGTGGCAAACGTTGTTCTTGTAAAGAAGTCGAATGGTACCTGGCGGATGTGTGTAGATTACACAAATCTCAACAAGGCATGCCCAAAGGATAGTTATCCGCTTCCAAAAATTGACAGCTTGGTCGATTCAACAGCCGGTCATGCCTTGATGAGTTTTATGGATGCCTACTCCGGCTTCCATCAGATACCTCTGTGGAAAAAAGATCAAGAAAAGACGGCCTTCGTCACTGATCAGGGGTTATTCTGCTATACTGTGATGCCGTTTGGCTTGAAGAATGCGCCGGCTACGTTCCAACGGATGATTAATACAGTCTTCATTAATCAAATTGGGAGGAATGTAGAGGCGTATATTGATGACATGATAGTCAAATCCAAGCAGCAGGCGGATCACCTTGCTGATCTCCGAGAAACCTTCACCACACTCAGGCGGCATAAGGTTATGTTAAATCCTAAGAAATGCGTCTTTGGTGTTGAGTCTGGGAAGTTTCTCGGATTCCTGATTGATCAAAGGGGGATAGAGGTTAACCCTGAGAAGATACAGGCGGTAATTGACATGAAGTCACCCCGCACTGTCAAGGAAGTTCAGAGACTCACCGGTTGCCTGGCCGCCTTGGGGAGGTTCCTTAGCCGGTCAGGTGACAAATGCCTTTACTTCTTCCAAGCAATCAGGAAGAAGACTAGATTTGAATGGGGGGATGATGCTGAGGCGGCATTCCAGAAGTTGAAAGAACACTTGCACTCTTTGCCAAGGCTTGTTAGTCCTTTGCCAAGAGAAAAGTTGTACATGTACCTAGCCGTCTCAGACCATGCTCTCAGTGCCGTTCTCCTTGCTGAACAAGACGGTACACAGCTCCCGGTATATTTCATTAGCCATGTGTTAAAAAATGCTGAACTCAGGTACCCCATGGTGGAAAAATTTGGTCTTCCTCTATATATGGCCTTCAAAAAGTTGAAACCATACTTCCTGGCACATCCGGTTGTAATCTACACCGACCAGCCCCTCAAGCGGCCAATGTCCACTCTGGAGTCATCCGGCAGAATGCTGAAATGGGCTATTGAAATGCAAAGTCTTGAAATCTCCTACGAACCAAGGAAAGCAGTGAAAGGTCAGGCGTTTGCCGACTTCATTGTTGAAATGACTCGTCCGGTTCTCCCGGATAATGTTGATCAGGTTTGGAAGGTGTATGTAGACGGGAGCTCTACAAAGAACGGCTGTGGTGCAGGCATAGTTTGTGAATCTCCAGAAGGAGATAGATATGAGTATGCACTACGGTTCAAGTTTCAGGCCTCGAATAATGAGGCGGAGTATGAAGCCTTGCTAGCCGGAATCCGCATGTGTAAGGCAGCAGGGGCAACAAAGATTGACGCCCATTCTGATTCTCAGTTGGTTGTTAGCCAGTATGAGGGCACTTATGAAGCGACCCATCCGACAATGATCAAATATCTTCAGGCTGTCAAGGATGAGGCTGGGACACTTGAGGAGTTCAGGTTGAATCAAGTGCCCAGGTCAGATAACCACCCGGCGGATGCGCTATCAAAATTGGCATCATCCGCCTGCCATGATACGCCTCGGTCAGTCTTTTGGGAAGTTCTTGAAAAACGAAGTATTTATGAAGAGCCCATTGGAATTCTGGATCGAAGTTCTACTTGGATGGATGGCATCCGGGCGTATCTTGCAGACGGCACGCTCCCTGATTCACCTCAGGAAGCAGCCGTCATGAAAAAGAGAGCAGCAAACTTTGAGTTGAGAAACGGAGAACTCTTCAAGGCTGGTTTTCTCAAGCCCTTGTTAAAATGTGTTACCCCTGAAAAGGGGAAGGAGGTACTCGAAGAGCTGCATGCGGGATTTTGCGCCTCCCATATAGGCGGCAAGTCCCTAGCCGTCAGAGCCAGGCGGCATTATTTTTGGCCTACCCTCGAGGCAGACGCCAAGGAATTTGTGAAGAAGTGTGATAAATGCCAGAGGTTTGGCAAGCTAATACATCGCCCGGCTACTGATCTGACGGCAATCCACAGCCCAGTCCCGTTTGCTAAATGGGGCATGGACATATTGGGTCCATATACGCCTGCTCCAGGCGAAAAGCGCTATATTTTGGTGGCTGTGGATTATTTCACCAAATGGGTGGAGGCGGAGGCAGTTAAGAATATCAAGACAAAGGATGTCATCTCTTTCATATGGAAGAATATTATCACCCGGTTTGGGGTACCTATGTCTATGGTGTTTGATAATGGTCCTCAGTTTGAAACACCTCAGCTCAAGACTTGGTTAGGAGATCAGGGCATCTCAAGTTATTTTGCCTCAGTCGCCCGTCCTCAAGCAAATGGTCAGGTTGAGGCATTCAACAAACTCATCTCAGACGGAATCAAAAAGAAAATTGAAAGAGCCGGTGGCCTATGGGCTGAAGAGTTAATTCATGTGTTATGGGCCATCCGGACAACTGCTAAGGGGTCAACCGGAGAAACCCCGTTTCTCATGGTATACGGGGCTGAAGCCGTTTTACCCATTGAACACTATGAGCCTACGCTCAGAGTGATGCTCTATGATGAAGAGGCAAATTGGGAGGCCATGCGGCTGGCATTGGACTCCCTCCCGGAACGCAGGGGCAATGCTAACCTGCGACATGAGATATACCGTCTGAGAATGACACGAGCCTACAACAAAAGAGTGCACAAACGCCCTTTGAAAGTGGACGATTTTGTGTTACGGAAAATGGAGGCAACCGGTAGGGCCAATGAGCTTGGAAAGCTAACTCCTAATTGGGAAGGCCCCTATCGGATCTATGAAGAAGTTAGGGATGGCACATACCGCCTGGAAACCCCAGACGGTAGACGCCTGCCTAGAACTTGGAATGTAGACAACTTAAAAAAGTACTACTTCTGAGTATTGTAAGTTTTTTGTAACAAGGAGTATTAATGAGAAATGCTCTTGTTTCATGTATTGTCTTTTTATTTTCGTCTGGGTTTACCCATACTAATGTTGAAAAAGTACAGTAGTAAATTTAACGTGTGAATAACTTGAGGCCAATGGCCAGATAAAAACTAAGTTTGATACTTAGCATATGAAATCAAAAGTCCATAGTGACAAGAGGCAAACAACCGGATCCTAAAACTAAGCACAAAACCGTTTCGTAGCTATCAGCCGGTCTAACAGCTAGACCTGAGGCCAAGGGCCAGATGGTTGTCCATTTTCTCAAAATTCGTCTATTCCAACATGGCTATAGGCGTCCGGCGACACCCCTCCGGGTGCAATCGTCGCAGAGAACAGCCACCATGCTTGTTCTATAAGCCCATGCGGGTGGCAACAATTGAGTGGCTAAAACAGTCAACTCATAGTCATCTGTCCATATTTCTTCTCTTAAGTAATTTCTGGTTAAGAATTTTTCGGCTGTCTACAAGTATCAGCCGGAATAACATCGAAAGTCTTTTACTTAGAGAAATTTTCCTCAAGTTACGTACTTTTGGGACAAACCCCTTTTTTTGCGTAATGGCTATAAAGCATACTCAGACGGTTTGATACCGACTGGGGCAGAGGTTGCATGCCCGTTATTTGGCCGGCTGTGTACTTGGTTTGGGGAAATCACCATTGTGATTGATTGCCTTACAAACATCCCATACTCTTTTAAGGATGAGAAGTTTCCAAGGCAATCAATCCTCTCTTTGTTTGGATTAAACCAACCACACAGCCGTCCAGGGGCAAGGACAGCCGGATATGTGCCTGCCGCATGCTTTTTATAAGATAGGCAAATTCACAATCACAAGTATATATTGAGTATATATGCAAAAGTGAAAAATTGAGAAAACCGAAAAATTGCAAGTATAAGAAAGACCGACTGAGTCGGTATACTTCATAAATAGAAGAGAAACCATTGTTACCCGACCCCGTGGTCGGTAAAGGATACATCAGTTACTCGGCACGCAGGCCGGAAATTCAAAAGAAAATTAAAGTTTGATTGGTTGGCATACTGCCGCTGAATCCAAGAGTTTGATTACTCTTGGGGAGTTTGCTGTTCTGGTTGCTGCGCTGGCTGCTGGGGTTCCGGCTGGTCCTGCGCCGGGGAAGGTCTGCTTCAGCATTCACAGCCTCTTCAGGCTGGTCCTCTTCGATTTGACCGTCTGCCTGCTCTCCCGCCTGCTCCTCTTCCTCGTCGGAGACATCATATCCTTGCTCATCAGCCCAAACCTTGAAGCGAGGCGGTGCTTCCTCTCCCAGAATTTGAGCATCATACACAGCCGTGGCATAATCGTACCTCAGCTTGTAATATTCGAAGTCCACTTCTGGGTTGAGGAGTTTCCAGGCTAGCCGCAGGCGGGCTTCTGTGTCTTTCTCATTCTCCTGGACCAGACGGGCCTGCTCCTTGGCAATCTCCTTGGCAAGCTCATCCTGGTGCTCAGTCTTCTGGTTGGCCAGCGCCACCACCAACCGGGAGTTATCAGCCCGGAGTCGAGTATTTTCAGTATCAGCACCTTCCAACGCCTTGAGGCTAGATTCAGCAGTCTTCAATTTCTGCTCAAGGTCGTTGGCCCGATTGTTCGCAGCCTCGTTAGCAGCCGTCAGGGTCTGAATCAGCTCCTCCTGTTTCAACTCCACTGCTTTAATTGAAAGTTCAGACATATAATATGCATGTTCAGCAGAGTTGAGATTTTCGATTGCCCTTCTTTTGGCGTCATTTACCTCTTCTTGCTTCCGCTTGAAGGGCACTCGGAGCCCGTCTACTCTCAGCAGTACCTGAGTAAGCCAGCCGGGAAAGTTAGCGCTTAACACAATGAAACGAAAATATAAGCCTAAGAGTTAAGACAGTTTACCTCCGCCAGCTGGCCCATTATCCGGTCAAAGTCCACTACCTGTAAATCAGGTACTGAGGTTTTCTCTGTCCGGGTGAGGGTCCTCACCATCCGTTTGGCAAAACCCGGGAAGTCAGGTGCCCCGGAGGTAGCATCTGCACCAAAAGAAGTACTTGGTGAGAGGGAAGCGGCATAGGCAGCATTCATCCGTCCCCAGCTGCTCACTGAGCCACCGGATGGGTCTACCTTAGTCTTGACCCTCAGAAAGTCAAGTGGGTAAGGGATTTCAATGGTAGCCTTACCTTGAGTTCTTTGCTGTGGAGTGGAACCCTCCCCAGCCGCTACAGTGCCGGCTGCAGCATTGAGTGGCACGCCACTCTTCGATGCCTCCTCTGAGGCATCCGGCATTTTCCCCTCCGTCTTCTTTGAGCTTTCGCTCAACGCTTGTACTTTGGAGGGAGACTTGCCACCAGTCGTAGGACGATCTGGTTTGGCAGTGGAGGTTGTCTGGGAAGGGGTCCGCCTGACCTTGGTAGCCGGAGTCTTGAGCTCCTCACCAGTCCTTTTTACGTGCTTGGTGAAGGAGCGTGGAATAACTTTGTTGGTGCCCTGCAGCAAGGAAAACAAAATGTTAGTAGCCGGCAAAATACTTAAGCGAATTCGTTAAAATGAGCATTGGGGCAGGCGGTCTTACCCCGCCTTTCTTTGCATCCTTGGCCTCCAAGGACGCTTTCTTGGCCATCAGCTGCTCCTTGCGCAGCTGGGCAGCAGGCTTAGCCGGAGTTTTTGTTGGGTCCACCATCCTTTTAGCTTCGGCTGCAAAGTCAGACGGAATATCAGTCACAGAAAAACATAAGAGAAATTATTATTGAAAGCAAGGCAAAGATTTTCAAGTATAGGGATCTACCCTGGGGAAACATTGTGCTAAGCCCACAGGCGGATAGGAACCTCTCATCCTTGAAAAAATCCGGATGGGGGATCCAATTCTTAGGGACAATTATCTCCGTCCCGTCGTCCATGTGCGCCATGGTGGTTTCAAAGAAACCAGGATCAATGATCTGCCGGCGGGCTCGTGTAGAAAGCTCCGGGAGAGCGCATTTCCCGCCCAGGAGTGCCGGCTCCTGATTGTACCGGCGCAGTGTCCGGTTGTGTTCAAGGGATGGAGAGGAAATCAAATAAAACCTTTCCCTCCATCCAGCCCATTTGGACACCTTGTCCAAAGTTATTTGATATTGGGGCAAGGTTGTGAGAGTATACCAAGCCCCATGACCGCCTGGGGCCCTGCTTAAATAGTGCATATGAGCAAAGGCCGAAAAACTAGGCTCTATATCTTGAAATTCGCAGGCGGCAATATACCCGAGTATATTCCCCCACGAATTCGGGGTTAACTGCCAGACCCCTAGATCATACCCCTTGAGGATCTTCCTGATCCCAGTATGGAGGGGGAATCGGAGGCCGGCTTCAATAACCGCCTCGTAGTAGACGAAGTAGTTGTCTGCATTTGGGATATCATCCTTCCAGGCCATAACGGCGTCCGCAGGCGGAACCGTCACATACCACCCGTTCCCAAATGGATGCTTTTCTTTAAAGACCTTGAAGCTGCTCTTTAGTAGGGCCCTGTCAGCCGGCAGCATTCTTATTTTTCTGGGGTCAGGCTTATCTGCAGTCTTCGCCGGCACTTGATAGTCGGCCGCGAAGTTCTCTTGTGCAGAGCCGGAAGCTTCCGACCCTGATCTCTCGGCAGCCTCTTCGCCGCCTGACCCATTTCTTTCCTCTGGTTCAGAGGATGAGGCGGCCTCTTCGTCGCCTGACTCACTCACTTCTTGAGAGGAGGCGCCACTTTCAGAAATCTCCGGCTCATCCAGACTCTCATAGCCCTCCTCCCTAGAAACCTCGTCAGCGCGCACTCTTCTAGCGCGCCGGTGTCTCGGCTTGATAGTCGTTTGTTTAAATCTGGCCATTGTGTCCTGCACAGACACAGAGAGGGAGGGATTTGGGGATGAGCAAAGGAGATCTGATTGTCTGGAAAGGGCACCCTCGGTTCTAGACTCAGCCGTACCAGGAGACCGGCTGAGAGTCCTAGGCCGTGCCGGTGTGTGGATGAAGAGTCCATCTATTTTGTTTTGAAAAAAGAATGTATACAAGTAAAAGAAAACTGAAGGAAGAAAACGGATAGTTACCTTACTTTGAAAAAAAAGCTCTGAAAAATCTGAAAGCAACTACAGCCGGTGACCGGGTGTTCTTGAGTGAGCACGCGGGAATCTTGAAATGGCAAGTACACAGTCGGAGTTAGAGCACCTCTCTCTAAAAACTTCTCCTTCTCTCTCTAGAAAATGAAAATGATGAAGTGAGAGAAGAGAAAGGGGGAGGGGGGGTAAACTCCTATTTAAAGGCAGGGTAAACGGAAAAATGACCGTTAACCCTAGCCGTTTTTACTGCTCACCTCTCACAGGGTGACACGCGTCACAGGCACCACGTGGCTTGCCACGTGGCACCTGTGAGGGGCAAATGATTATGGGATTTTTTACCCAAGCTGCGTGAACCAATGAGGGGCTGCCACGTGTCAAGGGCTGACATGTCACCTCTGACCTATCCCCAGTTGACACGTGGCCTTCCCAGATACATTCTCAAAATGGCGGCTTTCAGAGGCCCAATTTCCCAAATGCATTGATTGCGGCGCAACCCATCTGTCCTAGGTCAGATGACCTAGGGGAGGGCACCTTTCCCAAGGACCCTATAAATAGGGAGATATTCCCCCAAAATGGGGGACAATTCAGAAATTCACCAAACATTTATTACATCCTATTTTCTCTCTCATCAGAGAACTCCTGAGCTTGGAATCCAAGCAGATCCCCACCTTAAATTCCGCACTTTTTACTCTCCTTCAAGTTACTAACTTGAGCGTTGGAGGTGGAGCACCACCCAAACGGTGTCTTCGTTGATTTTGCAGGTACAGAAGCCCTCCGGACCAGTCTTCGAGTTGTAACTCTCCCAAGGGACAAAAACACCCAAAACAAGGGTAATTGGAAAATGTGCCCTCTCTTAGGTCACTCTGATCTAGATTTGGTAGGCTGCGTCGTTTTACGGCTTTCTCGGGAATTGGGCCTTGAAGGCCACAATTCTCTTTGCCATGCATCTAAGGGTGACACGTGTCAGCTGGTGAGTGGTCCATGTTGGACCTACCCAGGAGTGACACGTGTCCCTCTCTGATTGAGCCATGCGTGCGGGGTATTTTTACCCAAAACACTTATGGTACGAGAAAATTTGCAGGATATTTGAGCTCCAGTCAGTAAAACTCGATCTTAACTCGACTCAAACTTGACATTGACTCGAATTGTTAATGAGATCCTGTTCTCATTTACTGAACTGAGTTGAATTGAACTGAATTGAACTAAGCTTAACTGAACTAAGCTGAGTTGAGCTGAATTGAATTGTTTATGAGAAAAGCAAATTAGAAACTGAACTGAACTGAACCGAGCTGAGCTGAATGAAATGAACTGAAATGAAATTAAGCTGAAGAGAACAGGCCTTTGAGTCTAGTCGATAATCTCAATAATCGACTCGAAATTGCGTGATAATCTCAATTTACTTTATAAAATATTATATTCCTTCCGTTTCGTAATAATCGCAACAATATTTTTGGCACAAGGTTTTAGGAAAATTATAAGGTAAGGACCAAAAAGAGATTTTTTTAATAAAAGTATATTTGAGTGAAATAATGATAATAATAATAATTATAATAATAATTATAATAAAAAGTAGTGTAAATGGGGTTGGTTAGAAAGATAAATAATACAATAAAATTGTTGTGGGTCCTTACTAAATAAAGAAGTGTTGCAATTATTATGAAACGGATGAAAAAAAAAACAGTGTTGTGATTATTATGAAATGATGAAAATATCTAATATAAATATTATTATATTATACAATATATTTTTTTATTAGTCGTAATTATTAATTTTATAATATTTAAGTACTCAAATCATCACATCGATCTATATTTCATATATTTACAATATTAAAGAGAAGGGACAAATGTTATGGTAAATAGTGGGTTCGATCTACTAAGACCAAATCATTTAGCAAGCTACTCGATATTGACTCGATCAAAACTAGACCCATTTTAGCTCGAATTAATATGTTTACTAGTCGATTCGACCCACCCCAAACTCAAACTCGTCTCGGATAAACTCAGAATTATTGGATGTAAGGGTCAAATTGTATGTACTTGACAGATAATATGAACTAAAAAACATCATAAAACACGTTAAACTAAAACAAAACTAATACATCATATATAGTATTTTGACCTTTTATATGATTCAATTAGCTTTGTTGAATTCATTTGACTTTCATTTGATTTAATTACCTTTGTTTAAAAGTGTTTGACTTTCATTTGATTTAATTACATTTGTTTGAAAGTGTTTGACTTTTATTTGATTCTTTTAGTTTTTATTAATGTATTTCACTTTCATTTGATTTAGTTAGCTTTGTTGAATTTGAATGCATTTGACGCTCATTTAATTCATTTAACTTTGTTTACATGTGTTTGACTTACATTTTATTTAAGTAGCTTTTGTAGAATCCATTTGACATTCATTTGATTTACTAAACTTTATTTGAATGTGTTTGACTTTCATATGTTTCAATTTTTTTTTTCTACATTTTTTTACTTTGATTTTATTTAATTATCTTTGTAGTTTCAATACGTTTGACTTTCTATTAATTCAATTAGCTTTGTTGAATGAATTAGACTTTCATGTAATTCTATTAGATTTGTTTAATACATTTCACTTTACATTAAATTACAATAGTATTCATAATCAACTAGCTAGGGCAATAATTATACCACCTCAATGATAACATGTTATTTCACTGTTTATGTTTTCTTCCTCAACTCCTCAATTCAATATTAGCTTTATACCAAGTATAAACTACTCTACATTGTAGCATTAATGGGGGTTTTTCACTTTGTCTTTTGGAGTAAATGCAGTTAGGTAAGTAATGTAAGGTAATTGTATTTTTGGGAGGGAAAAAGTCCTAAGTTGCATGTTGACCAAAATACAATAGGTTACTAGTCAAAAAACTTGTAGTGGTGAAGATCATCCGTAGTTTTGGTCATAACATCACTCACATCATATTCCAAAAGTCCAATTTCTCATATACCATCTTTTTTTTGGTACCTTTCACCTAGGTTGCACATATTCGGATACGAGGACAAAAATGGGTATGACGAGGACGTGATACGACAAAATCAAAATTTCAAAAAACGGGTACAGTAAAAAAAATTCAGCTGAATATAAATTTATAAAAATTTCAAAAAAAATAATTATAAAAAAATCCATACAACATAAGTAAAAAGAAAATTCCACTTAAGGTAACATTTTCATCACATAATTACATAATAATCATAGGACAGTCTTGCAATGGCTGCAATAAAATTGTAGCCACCACAAAAATGAAATCTACACCCTTGATTTTCATTATGTAAATTAGGACCGTTGATTTAAGTTGATCATAAAAATATTAAAAAAAAAAAAATCTTTAATTGTTTTTCCTTAATCCTCTACATAATAAACTACTCCATTGACGATTTTTTGCAAAGAATGAATAGCAAATCAATCCACTTAGCATGAAATCTACCAATTAGTGCAGGAATGAACAGGGAGAGTTATGAAGAGCAATAATTATATAATTATAAACTGTTAAATTATCCTATCCAATTATCAGTGTAGTTCGTATAAAACTATCCACTATATAAAATCTAATTCCTTTTTCAAGTCATTTGGCAGTTTTTCATTGATTGTAATTGGTTATACTTTAATCCTATACATGATAGTTGTTCTTCCATATGTATTTAATTGAGATTAGGTTGAAGATTGAATACATGAAGTTGTATCTATCAATGGCAGTGACAGTTACTTTTTTTTTTTTTTTTTAATAAAGTAGTTTTTAAAAATTATTTAATAATAAGTCAAATATATGAATGGACAAGATTAATCATTAATATTTAAACGATTAAGATTGAAATAAGTTAAAATGGCTACATTTTTTATGTAGCCATTAAATAGACATAATCATAACCATTTTAAATGAAAAAAAAAAAAAGAAAAAAAAAAAAACAACAAAGCACAAACCTATTGAGTACTGAGGCCACTGTCAGCTAGTGAACAATGAATTAAAATAAAAAAATAAGTCAAAAAATCACACAACGTCACAAGTCTCACAACCATGGTTAAAAATAAAAAACCAAAACTAAAAATAAAATTGAGTGCTGCTAAAGTTGAAGATATTCCTTAAAAAAAATAATTGCAATAAAAAATGTCAAACTAATAAAACCAAAACAATGTAAAGAAAACAAATCAGAAATAATGAACCTGCTTCATTCCATATTGGTTTTGCAACTTACAGAGAAGAGACTGAAGAGCAATAATCAACGCTAATAAACGGCTGTCATATGGCGTTAGCTCTAAACAACAATTGGTAATATGACATGGAAGCTTAGTCATGGCAGATTGCCAATTCATCACAAGGAAGTTACCATTGCATCCTCATAGTAATTGGTTGAAATACCATAAATGCCCCTAGATTAACAAAGTTCAGCAATCATGAAGATCAACAGGGATTTTCCCTAAAAAAAAAAAAGGGCAATACTCCCCATCTATACTATTCTTTAAACCCAAGACAGTCAAATGTTATCTTTCCATACATCAATTTCTTTATAAGACGGGTCACTTGATGTCATTGATCCTGCAGATACATGAAAAATTATTGTTCTATGAGTTTCTGCTTCAATGAATCTGTGCTCCGGAAGAGACCAAGTATGGTGTTTTTAGAATGTAATGATCATATATGAGATGATTATTATTAGGAAAGATATGATATATTATTTGATTACAAGATATATTTTCTCATAGTTTATCTTAGGAAAAGATAATTAGTTTCCTAAGTTAGATAAGTTTTGGTTTCCTTGTTGCTCAAGGAGAGATCTTGTATAAATATGGATGTTGGTGGAATATTATGATCAAGAAATACAATTCTAAATTCTTCTAATTCTCTTAATATTATCATGGTATCGGAGCTAAGGTTGCTTCAATAAATAAATCTTGAATTTTTTTTAATTAATCATGGGTAATTCTTCCCCACCAACCAACCGTGTGAATGGTAAGTGGATCGTGGATACCGGTTGCTCCCATCATGTAACCGGCGATCTTTCGTGCTTGGTTGATGTTCATGATGTCCCGTCTTGCAATGTTGGTCTTCCGGATGGCCAAAGTGTTGTGGCCATGAAAGAAGGAGTTGTAAAATTAACGGACAAAATCACTCTTTATAATGTTCTTTTTGTCCCAAAATTAAATTGTAACTTAATTTCGGTTTCGCAATTATGCTCTACAAATAATTGTGAAGTCATAACTAACTCTATCACTTGTACTATACAGGACCAACGCACGAGGGAGGTGATTGGCACGGGTGATCTAAAAGATGGACTATACTATTTTCGAGAGGAGGCATCCATAGCGGCCGTTTCTATTGAAGACTCATCCAACTTGAAGCTTTGGCATAAAAGATTGGGGCACCCTTCCGAGAAAGTTGTAAAACTCCTACCTTTTCTTAGTAATTCTAGAGGTCATTTAAATAAAGATTGTGAAGTGTGTCATCGTTCTAAACATACTAGAGACAAATTTCCTTTAAGTGATAATAAAGCTTCTCGTATTTTTGAAATAGTTCATTGTGATTTATGGGGGCCATACACCGAACCCTCCTCTTGTGGTGCTCACTATTTTTTGACTTTGGTGGATGATTATTCTCGTGCTGTTTGGATGTATTTATTGATTGATAAAACTGAGGTGTTTAAGATGTTTATGTCTTTTATAGCCATGATTGATAGACAATTTTCTCAGAAAATAAAAATAGTACGAAGTGATAATGGTACCGAATTTTTTTCTTTGAAAAATTATTTTTTGGCTCAAGGCATTATTTTTCAGACCTCTTGTGTGGGAACTCCTCAACAAAACGGGAGGGTTGAGAGAAAACACCAACATATCCTTAATGTTGCCCGTGCCCTTCGATTTCAGGGGGGTTACCAATTTATTTTTGGGGAGAGTGTGCTCTTGCTGCGGCTCATCTGATAAATAGGACACCTTCCATACTTCTTAATAATAAAACCCCTTATGAGTTGTTATTTGGCACCCCACCTTTGTTTAGTGAGTTACGTGTGTTTGGGTCCTTGTGTTTTGCTCATAATCAAAAGGCAAAAGGTGATAAATTTGCAAGTCGAAGTCGTAAATGTGTCTTTGTTGGTTATCCTTTTGGGAAGAAAGGATGGTATTTATATGACTTAGATAAAAAGGTTTTTTTTACCTCACGGGATGTTCGATTTTTTGAGGATGTGTATCCCTATTTGGATGTTGAGAGTACGAACATTGATATTTCAACACCAAATTTTGAGTCAAGTATTGGTATGGAAAGTGACTTGATTTTTCCATATAACCCCGAGGAGAGTTGTACTACTCTCGAGGCTCCTCCTCAGCAGCAGCCGACTGTGGCTCGTGCGCCACCTCCACAGCAGCAGCCGGCCGAGACCCCTGTACAGCAGCAGCCGCATATGGCAGCCACGGACCCCGATGCTATGGGTCGTGGGCATCGTCAAAAATTTGCAAATAGCAAATACAAGGATTTTGTCACTCATACTCGGATTTCTCGAAATAGTCCATCTACTTCACCTAATCCAAGCATCCCACCTCCCTCAGATATGCCGTATCCTATAGCACATTATGTTAGTTGTGATAAGTTTTCTGCAAAACATCGAAATTTTGTTGCAGCAATAACAGCAGGTAGAGAGCCTCGTACCTTCAAAGAGGCAATGCAAGATGAAGATTGGAAATTAGCAATGAGTGAAGAAATGCGTGCTCTTGAAAATAATGGTACGTGGACCTTGGAGAAATTGCCCCCCGGGAAGAAAGCCCTTGGTAGCCAATGGTTGTACAAAATTAAGTACAAATCTGATGGAAGTATTGAGCGACTCAAAGCTCGTTTGGTCGTGTACGGTAATCATCAAACCGAAGGCATTGATTATGATGAAACTTTTGCCCCGGTAGTCAAGATGACAACTGTTCGTGCTTTTCTTGCTATAGCCGCCTCGAAAAATTGGGAACTACATCAAATGGATGTTCACAATGCGTTCCTTCATGGTGATCTACACGAGGAAGTTTATATGAAACTCCCTCCGGGTTTTACTGCGGATGACCCTGATCTTGTTTGTCGACTTCAAAAATCTTTATATGGTCTTAAACAGGCGCCTAGGTGTTGGTTTGCCAAACTCACAACTGCTTTGAAGAACTATGGTTTTGTTCAGTCATACCCGGACTACTCTCTTTTAACTTATACTAATGGGTCCATTCAACTAAACGTTCTTGTTTATGTTGATGATTTAATTGTGGCCGGAAATAATTCGAATGCTATAAAATTATTCAAAAATTATTTGAGCTCTTGTTTTCACATGAAAGACTTGGGTGTGCTCAAGTATTTTCTCGGCATTGAAGTGGCTAGGAGTTCTAAAGGGCTATTTTTGTGTCAACGTAAGTAAGCTCTTGACATTATTGAGGAGGCGGGTCTCATGGGGTCGAAACCTGCCAACACCCCGATGGAACAAAACCATCGTTTGGCCCGTGCCACAGGCCCACTGCTCACGGACCCAGCAGCATATAGGAGGCTAGTTGGACGCTTGGTTTATTTGGGAGTTACACGTCCAGACCTCACATACTCGGTGCACGTTTTGTCGCAATTCATGAAAGCACCAAAGCAAGAACACTGGGATGCTGCCCTTAGAGTTGTTCGTTACCTCAAATGTACCCCGAGTCAAGGCATTTTACTAAGGTCGGATAGTGAACTTGCGCTGCAAGGATGGTGTGACTCCGACTGGGCAGCGTGCCCTCTCACTCGGAGGTCCCTGTCGGGGTGGCTCGTCTTCTTAGGCCACTCCCCAATTGCGTGGAAAACGAAGAAGCAAGATACAGTGGCTACGTCCTCAGCCGAGGCTGAATATAGGTCCATGTATGCTATTACGTGTGAAATGAAGTGGTTGAAGGGCTTACTTCTTAGCTTGGGCATTCAACATCCACGTGCTATACCAATTTATTGTGATAGTCAAGCGGCTATTCATATTGCTCAAAATCCCGTGTTTCACGAACGCACCAAACATATTGAAGTGGATTGCCACTTTGTTAGAGATGCTATTCAAGAGGGCCTCATTACTACTACTCATGTGCGTACAAATGAGCAATTGGCCGACATATTTACTAAGGCCTTGGGTAGATCACAATTTGAGTATCTCTTAAGCAAGTTGGGCATCTTTAATTCAAGTGCTCCAACTTGAGGGGGGGTATTAGGAAAGATATGATATATTATTTGATTACAAGATATATTTTCTCATAGTTTATCTTAGGAAAAGATAATTAGTTTCCTAAGTTAGATAAGTTTTGGTTTCCTTGTTGCTCAAGGAGAGATCTTGTATAAATATGGATGTTGGTGGAATATTATGATCAAGAAATACAATTCTAAATTCTTCTAATTCTCTTAATATTATCAATTATCCAGTGCATATAACATCTGTATATTTCAGGTGAAGCAAACACAATAGTTTTATGTTATTCAGACATTGAAGGTTTCAGTATTTTTCATACTATGAACTTTGTAAACTATAGCACATATGTCTAAATATATATCATGAACAATCTAACAAGATCCCACATGACTATATTTTGCGTTACGTATAAAGTTCAAAACATGTTTAAATAAGAGTGTATGAATAGTGTTAAAGTCAAAACGTGTCAACTAAAAACAACGGAGGTAATAGGAAACTAAGGCCCTGTTCTTTTGAGCTTCTGGGCAGAGCAGAGCAGAGCAGAGCAAATTTCAGCAAAGCAGAGCAGAGCAGAGCAGATTTCAGCAAAGTAGAGCAGAGCAGAGCAGATTGAAGCAGAGCAAAGCAGAGCCGAGCAGAGCAGATTTCATTATTATTATTATTATTATTATTATTATTATTATTATTATTATTATTATTATTATTATTATTACTAATATTGTTATTATTACTATTATTATTACTATTATTATTATTATTACAATTATTATTACTACTACTAATACTATAATAATAATTGTAATGCTTTATTATTGTTATTAAATATTATTATTATTATTATTATTATTATTATTATTATTATTATTATTATTATTATTATTATTATTATTATTATTATTATTATTATTATTATTATTATTATTATTATTATTATTACTACTACTACTACAACTACTACTACTACTACTATTATTACTATTATTATAATCATTAAATTTTATTATTAAAAATTAATTATTATTAATAATATTAATATTATTAAATATTAATTATATTATTATTAATATATTATTATTAAATATTAATTATATTATTATTAATAATATTATTATTAAATATTAATTATATACTTCCTCCGTTTTCTTTTACTTGCAACATACCTTTTAAGCACGCAGTTTTAGGAGATGATTAGTGAGGGTAAACGAGCGATTTTATCAATATAATTTTTACACGAAAATTAGAATAGAGTTAAGTATCATTTGTAAAAATTATAATGAAAAATTTGTCCATTTACATTACATAAACCAGAGCTCAAAACACGTGCCACAAGGCTGTGTTGCAAGTAAAAGAAAACGGAGAAAGTATTATTATTAATAAATATTAATTATTATCAATAAATATTATTTATTTATTTATTATTATTAAATATTAATTATTATTATCATTAAGTATTAATTATTTATTATTATTTTTATTAAATATACATTATTATTATAATAATTCAATATTAAGTATTAATTTTAAGCAGAGCAGAGCAGATTGAAGCAGAGCAGAGCAGAGCAAATTTCAGCAGAGCAAAGCAGAACAGAGCAAAGCAGAGCAGATTTCAGCAGAGCAAAGCAGAGCAGAGCAGCTCTAAAGAACGGGGCCTAAGCTATGAAGTAGCTTAGGTTTAGTTTATAAGTTCGATAGTGAATACTAGATGTTATATATGCTACCACTATTTATATTTTTTTGAAAACTAAGACAATGTTCTATTCACGTAAAACTATTAAGATGATTTAATTTTGAAGGAGAAAAGCATCTGCCCAGGAGTAGAAGTAGTCCTTGTCACATCTATCGATTGCTGCCAATGTTCCGGTTTCAATGTTCCACAAAACAATCAGTCCCTGATAGCTAAGATTCAGATACACCATGTTCGGATTATCAGGATCAAGGGTCAGCACTCTACCATACGCCATACACTTCTTAGCCAAGCTAGTGTCCTCCAACGACGACTCTGAGAGACCGACCTGTTTCTCCAGACGCCAGTAGCACTTCCCTTGATTGGAACTATACTCGTCGTCTTCCATAAGTCTCCCTAAGTACAATGTACTCGTTTCATTACGCAACTGACATGCGCACAAGGAACCACGAGAACACCAGAATCCATCCAAAACCTGCACAACCTTGTGGTCCTCCTCAGTCCGCTCAGTCGCCTCTACTACTAGTACAGCACGCACAACACCACCTTTTCATATAAGATTCATGCAGGCCTCACGAGAACCCGAGAATATATTCTCCTTGGGTGGGTTTATATCAGCATGAACCTTAAAAGTAAAAGGATCATACAGGACAATACTTCGTCCAACTTGCAGAAGTAGCTTTCCATTATAAGCAATCATGCGTCGAGAAGAGTAATTTACTCCTTCCCAAAAACAATTATCACGCAAAACTTTACTGCTCGTCCACTCTCCCATCTCTGATGAAAAGATCACAACATTGAATTCAGGGTGACTAGGGCTAGAAGATCCAAAGGCACGTAAAATCCTGAACCTGCAACTAGGACTCTAAATAAAGTCCCCTCAATGATCGTCCATACGATAGTTGGGATCACAAACAAAACCTATCGCGGCATGATAGCAAGGAGAAAATGAAGGAAGCGAGGCAGGTGAAATAGAGGCCCATTGCCCGGTGACAGGGTTACATACATAATATGTGACTCGATTCAAATCGGAGTAATTTGAACATAGAAGGAAACCATTGCTAGAACCAACTATGTAGCCCCTATGACCTTTATCTCCTTGAAAACAAGGGAGGTAATCCAGAGATAGAGTAAAATCAGCAACTCCACGAGTAACCAAAAATTGCTCATTGTAATTATGAAACTCGAGTCTTTCGTTAACGTGTTCAACATCATCAATATTTGTATCTGCCATTTAAATCAACTGTGACAACGGTTAAATTATAGAACACTATCAACAGTAGGCTAGTACTAATGCAAAGTATTTATCTTTGTGATAGAACAAAATTTGACTCAATTATCAAATTAGACATAAGTAGTTTTTTTTTTTTTTTTTTTTTTTTTTAATTTTTTTAATTTTTTATTTTTTAAATAATAACGTTAATTGCAATAAAGTTCAAACCAACATTACAAAAATCCACTTTACCCACCAAAAAAAAAAAAACTCTAAATTGATTAGACTAACAATTAATTCAATTATTTTTTTTTAAAAAAAATACAATTAATACAATTATAACCCCAGATTTGTGAAATTCAACATTGACGATTATAGAAACTGATATTCGACTACTAAAAACGCATACCAAAATTTAAACCAAATGTACAATAATCGACCATAGGACGGGAAAACTTAAATTGACTATTATCAAACAAATCAACGATAAACCCTAATTGACAATCAAAATAATGATAAACCCTGACGTGTGAATTTAATATTTGACTCAACGAAATACTTAAATTGTGAAATTGATAATCAAATACTCTGTATTAAAATTAACAGAAGAATAAAAACAAGAACATACGGAGAATTCAAAATTTGCCTATGGTCAATTGTAAGAAAGAAGTATTTCGTAGTATTTATGTAGAATTAATAACTTGTATTGTATCTATAATCTTGGCCAATATATATAGCCTACAAAAATAACAAACAATATAATTGTATTGTAGGTAAACTTTCCTAATCCTATACGATATCAAACACTAAGATCTATATGGAAAATTATAAGTAATTCTAATTTCACTCAAATTCTATACCCTCTCTGTTTCGTTTTTCATACTTTACCTTTGATTATATGTTTTACTAATACATAAAAGATAAAAACATATGATGTCAAAATATTTCTGGATTAGTTTTTTTTTTTTTTCTCTCTCTTTTGGTTAGTTCAGTATTAGTTTGTTTTTACGTATACTTCCAATGTATTAATCTTTTTATACTTCTGAATAATGTATAACTAGATGAAGCCCAAGTATTATATATATATATATATATATATATATATATAGAGGAAGGCTCATGTAAGAACCCTCCTCTATATAAGAACCCAATCTTATATATAGAGGAAGGCTCATGTAAGAACCCTCCTCTATATAAGAACCCAATCTTATATAAGAACCAATCTCAGCCCTTTATTAGTTTTGATCTAACCATCTAAAATGATCCTTTAGTAATGGCATTTCTGTAATTTTGAGAATTTCGTATTTAGAACATAGAAAAAAAATTTAGAACATAAAAAAAAAAATTTAGAACATAAGTAGAAAAAGTTTAGAACATAAGCAGAAAATTTTAGAACATAAGAAAAATAATTTGAAAGATAGCAAAAATTTAGAACATAAACAACCAAAAAAATTAGAACATAAGAAAAAATAATTTAGAACATAAGTTGAAAAAAATAATCGTAGCATAGGTAAAAATTAATAACATAATTTGAAAAAAATATTTAGAACATAGAAAATATTTAGAACATAAGCTGAAAAAATAATTTAGAACATAGGAACAAATTTAGAACATAATCTAAAAACAATTTAGAACATTAAAAATAATTTGGAACATAAGTAGAAAAAATTTAGAATATAGGAAAAACTTTAGAACATAAGCTGAAAAAATAATTTAGAACATAGAAAAAAAAATTTAGAACATAAGCTGAAAAAAATAATTTAGAACATAGGAACAAATTTAAAACATAATCTAAAAAACAATTTAGAACATTGGAAAAATTTTGGAACATAAGTAGGAAAATTTTTCGAATATAGGAAAAACTTTAGAACATAAGTTGAAAAAAATTTAGAATATAGGAAAAAGTTTAGAACATAATTAGGGTTCTTACATAAGAAAGGGTTCTTATATAAGGTAGGGTTCTTACCGGATTCCTCCCCTATATATATATATATATATATATATATATATATATATATATATATATATATATATATATATATATATATATATATATATATATATATATATATATATATATATACACTTTTATGATACATCATGTAATTTTAATAACAATTGACGGTTGGTGCAATAGTGATAGGAGCTGCACTTAAAATTTATCAAATTTTTTATAGTACCGTGACATTTGAATTTAATTATAATGTTAAATCTAAATCGTTTATTTTGCTTTTGTGGCAAAATAAACGAATTAGATTTAACATTTTAAAGCAAAATAAACGAATTAGATTTAACATTTTAAATTCAAGTGTCACATAACTATAAAAAAAATTGGTAAATTTTAGCTTGTTAATTTTATTTTATTTTATTTTTCGCTTATGTGGCAATTAAAGTTTTTAATTAGGAAAGAAATAGCAAAATTATTTTTTTATTGGCTAAAATCCCTTATTTTTCCATGTATGTGGCGCTCTAAAATCTCTTAATTATCTTGTATTTATCTAATCAAAATTCGAACAATTTTTTTTTCAATCCAATTTCGATTTATAATTTTTGTAAAATCATAATCCATTAATTTTAATATTAAGGCCCTATTTTGTTCACCTTATTTTCACTTATTTCAGGTTAATAAGTTCAGATAAGTTCAGGAAAAATAAGTTCAGATAAGTAATGATAAGGGTTAATCAGGGCTACCAAGTTTAATTTATAACTAAAATAAGTTCTAATAAGGGCTAATAAGTTCATATAAGATCAGATAAGTTCAGATTAGTAAAAACCAGGTGAATAGAATACACCTTAAATCTTAATTTAATGAAATTAATTCATATCTTGTCAACATACTCCGCATATTTTATCATTCTTTTTTAATCTAATCCAAATTCGTTTTTTTTTTCAATCTAGATCCTACGTGGCGTGTTGCTGGTGGAACAAAGTTATCGCAATTCGCAACAACAATTGTCGTTGTGAAAAATAAATCTTTAGCAATGACAGAAGCCATTGCTTCCATTTTTTGTGACTCTCACATGGGCTGTACTCGTAATGACCTTGCAATGTTTTTTGCAACAAGAATATGTTTTTAGCAACAATTTCATAGTCATTGATGAAAACTTGATAATGTTTAGAAAATATAGAAGAATTAGAATTGTATTTCTTGATCATAATATTCCACCCAACATCCATATTTATACAAGATCTCTCCTTGAGCAACAAGGAAACCAAAACTTATCTAACTTAGGAAACTAATTATCTTTTCCTAAGATAAACTATAAGAAAATATATCTTGTAATCAAATAATATATCATATCTTTCCTAATACCCCCCCTCAAGTTGGAGCACTTGAATCAAAGATGCCCAACTTGCTTAAGAGATACTCAAATTGTGATCTACCCAAGGCCTTAGTAAATATGTCGGCCAATTGCTCATTTGTACGCACATGAGTAGTAGTAATGAGGCCCTCCTGAATAGCATCTCTAACAAAGTGGCAATCCACTTCAATATGTTTTGTGCGTTCGTGAAACACGGGATTTTGAGCAATATGAATAGCCGCTTGACTATCACAATAAATTGGTATAGCACGGGGATGTTGAATGCCCAAGCTAAGAAGTAAGCCCTTCAACCACTTCATTTCACACGTAATAGCATACATAGACCGATATTCAGCCTCGGCGGAGGACGTTGCAACCGTGTCTTGCTTCTTTGTTTTCCAAGCAATTGGAGAGTGGCCTAAGAAGACAAGCCACCCCGACAGGGACCTCCGAGTGAGAGGGCATGTTGCCCAATCAGAGTCACACCACCCTTGCAAAGCAAGTTCACTATCCGACCTTAGTAAAATGCCTTGATTCGGGGTACATTTGAGGTAACGAACAACTCTAAGGGCAGCCTCCCAGTGTTCTTGCTTCGGTGCTTTCATGAATTGTGACAAAACGTGCACCGAGTATGTGAGGTCTGGGCGTGTAACACCCAAATAAACCAAGCGTCCAACTAGCCTCCTATATGCTGCTGGGTCCGTGAGCAGTGGCTCGGTGGCACGTGCCAAACGATGGTTTTGTTCCATTGGGGTGTTAGCAGGTTTCGACCCCAAGAGTCCCGTCTCCGAAATAATGTCAAGAGCGTACTTACGTTGACACAAAAATAGCCCCTTAGAACTCCTAGCCACTTCAATGCCGAGAAAATACTTGAGCACACCCAAGTCTTTCATGTGAAAACAAGAGCTCAAATAATTTTTGAATAATTGTATAGCATTCGAATTATTTCCGGCCACAATTAAATCATCAACATAAACAAGTACGTTTAGTTGAATGGACCCATTAGTGTAAGTAAAAAGAGAGTAGTCCGGGTATGATTGTACAAAACCATAATTCTTCAAAGCAGTTGTGAGCTTGGCAAACCAACACCTAGGCGCCTGTTTAAGACCATATAAGGATTTTCGAAGACGACAAACAAGATCAGGGTCATCCGCAGTAAAACCCGGAGGGAGTTTCATATAAACTTCCTCGTGTAAATCACCATGAAGGAACGCATTGTGAACATCCATTTGATGTAGTTCCCAATTCTTCGAGGCGGCTATAGCAAGAAAAGCACGAACAGTTGTCATCTTGACTACCGGGGCAAAAGTTTCATCATAATCAATGCCTTCGGTTTGATGATTACCATACACAACCAAGCGAGCTTTGAGTCGCTCAATGCTTCCATCAGATTTGTACTTAATTTTGTACAACCATTGGCTACCAAGGGCTTTCTTCCCGGGGGGCAATTTCTCCAAGGTCCAAGTACCATTATTTTCAAGAGCACGCATTTCTTCACTCATTGCTAATTTCCAATCTTCATCCTGCATTGCCTCTTTGAAGGAACGAGGCTCTCTACCTGCTGTTATTGCTGCAACAAAATTTCGATGTTTTGCAGAAAACTTATCACAACTAACATAATGTGCTATAGGATACGGCATACTTGAGGGACGTGGGATGCTTGGAGTAGGTGAAGAAGATGGACTATTTCGAGAAATCCGAGTATGAGTGACAAAATCCTTGTATTTGCTATTTGCAAATTTCTGACGATGCCCACGACCCATAGCATCGGGGTCCGTGGCTGCCATATGCAGCTGCTCTTGTGCAAGAGCCTCGGCCGACTGTGGTGATGGCGCACTGACCACAACCGGCTGCTGCTGAGTGGGATCCTCGAGAGTGGTGCAACTCTCCTCGGGGTTATATGGGAAAACCAAGTCACCTCCCATATCAATACTTGACTCAAAATTTGGTGTCGAAATATCAATGTTCGTACTCTCAACATCCAAGTAGGGATACACATCCTCAAAAAATCAAACATCCCTTGAGGTAAAAAAAAACCTTTTTATCTAAGTCATATAAATACCATCCTTTCTTCCCAAAAGGATAACCAACAAAGACACATTTACGACTACGACTTGCAAATTTATCACCTTTTGCCTTTTGATTATGAGCAAAACACAAGGACCCAAACACACGTAACTCACTAAACGAAGGTGGGGTGCCAAATAACAGCTCATAAGGGGTTTTATTATTAAGAAGTATTGAAGGTGTCCTATTTATCAGATGAGCCGCAGCAAGAGCACACTCTCCCCAAAAATAAATTGGTAACCCCCCCTGAAATCGAAGGGCACGAGCAACATTAAGGATATGTTGATGTTTTCTCTCAACCCTCCCGTTTTGTTGAGGAGTACCCACACAAGAGGTCTGAAAAATAATGCCTTGAGCCAAAAAATAATTTTTCAAAGAAAAAAATTCGGTACCATTATCACTTCGTACTATTTTTATTTTCTGAGAAAATTGTCTATCAATCATGGCTATAAAAGACATAAACATCTTAAACACCTCAGTTTTATCAATCAATAAATATATCCAAACGGCACGAGAATAATCATCCACCAAAGTCAAAAAATAGTGAGCACCACAAGAAGAGGGTTCGTCGTATGGCCCCCATAAATCACAATGAACTATTTCAAAAATACGAGAAGCTTTATTATCACTTAAAGGAAATTTGTCTCTAGTGTGTTTAGAACGATGACACACTTCACAATCTTTATTTAAATGATCTCTAGAATTACTGAGAAAAGGTAGGAGTTTTACAACTTTCTCGGAAGGGTGCCCCGATCTTTTATGCCAAAGCTTCAAGTTGGATGAGTCTTCAATAGAAACGGCCGCTATGGATGCCTCCTCTCGAAAATAGTATAGTCCATCCCTTAGATCACCCGTGCCAATCCCTCCCTCGTGCGTTGGTCCTGTATAGTACAAGTGATAGAGTTAGTTATGACTTCACAATTGTTTGTAGAGCATAATTGTGAAACCGAAATCAAGTTACAATTTAATTTTGGGACAAAAAGAACATTATAAAGAGTGATTTTGTCCGTCAATTTTACAACTCCTTCTTTCATGGCCACAACACTTTGGCCATCCGGAAGACCAACATTGCAAGACAGGACATCATGAACGTCAACCAAGCAAGAAAGATCGCCGGTTACATGATGGGAGCAACCGGTATCCACGATCCACTTTCCATTCACACGGTTGGTTGGTGGGGATGAATTACCCATGGTGAATTAAAAAAAAAAAAAAAAAAAAAAAAAAAAATAATTCAAGATTTGTTTATTGAAGCAACCTTAGCTCCGATACCATGATAATGTTTAGAAAATATAGAAGAATTAGAATTGTATTTCTTGATCATAATATTCCACCCAACATCCATATTTATACAAGATCTCTCCTTGAGCAACAAGGAAACCAAAACTTATCTAACTTAGGAAACTAATTATCTTTTCCTAAGATAAACTATAAGAAAATATATCTTGTAATCAAATAATATATCATATCTTTCCTAATAAAACTAGTTTTCTTGTAGTGCTCTAAAATGAAAATGGAAGAAGAAAGAAAAAGCAAAGGGGGTCTAATTTAGGTTACAAATAATAAATTAGCTTGAAAAATGGCTTTTAAAGGAGTTTAGATTTTAATGTATTCATTTGATCTTTCATGCTTAAAATCTTTTTCTTTTTTTATGCTGTTTTTGCAACACCTATCTTATTCCTTATGAAGAGATAACTTGGACACACAACATTGACGTGGATATGTGGGTTGAATTAATGCCAATACCTCATTTAGGCCTCTAGTTGCATTCATTAACAAATCACATGCAAATTCTTCAAATAATGTCAATTTCACTAACCGTTTGATTGATTGTTTTTCTAATAGTAATTAATACACTAAGATGGATGGTAAATTCTATCTTTGCCAAGAACAATAATATTTGTATGGAGTATTAGTTAATAGTTATCCTTATCAAATTACCATTACCATCACTTTCTAATTTCCAAGGCCCAATTTAATCATCTAGTGACTATCATTTATCCTTGAAATTTAATTGGCGTGACACATGAGGCCCATGTGACGCCATGACCCATAAACTCTTAAAGTCGGGCCCACACCATTCGGACTTATCCATATCCAATAGAAATATCCACTTCCTAAACTCAATTTCTACTTGAACGAGTACTATGCATAGGATTAGCTCATGTCACGACTTACTACCTCCATTTTTATTTTAGTTGATACGTTTTGATTTTATCATTACTAGGATATCCTACGCGCGCGATGCGCGCAGAGGGGCTAGCTCTTGCGGAGAAGTTGTATTGACGTGTATTTAAACCTTTGGTTAGGGTGGTAGACCTAGCTTAGAACTCTTAATTGTTGTGCATGTTTCAATAGTACTTAGTATAATATTTCTATCGTGTTTTTCTTCAAATGAATTTTTTTGTGAGCTTTGGTCATGTGGAGTAATAATATGTAAACAAGTTCTTTAATGTTCTACGACGACGATCTAATATCTATATCAATACTAAAGCAATAGCCAATTAGTTATATTTTTCATCTTAAATTCTCTTCATAATTAATACCATTTTTTTCTACCACCGATTTCCCTTGATTTTAGGATATTTAGTTCTTTATACCTCTTGATAACATACGCCTGCTCAAATATCACCAAACTATTTAATATATGAATCCCATTCAAATTCTATAATGGATGTTGTTTATATGTAGACTTAAAAAGCTAATAAACCACATAGTGAGGGATAACTCAAGTGGTTAGAGCTCCCCTCCCGGTCCAAGAGATCTTTGGATCGATTCTCATCATTCGCCCTTGTGGATCTCTAAACACCAAAACAAAGCTAATAAACCTTAACAATAGTTGCAATTAAAAAACGACAAGATTTTTTTTTTTTTTTTTTTTTTTGGGGGGGGGGGGATAATAAGTTAGTAGGATTTTATTCCAAATCAAAGTTCGCAAGAGTCAAGAGACTTTGAGGAAATAAGAAGAGCAACTATGAAAAAGTAAAAATAAACAGTCACTTGGTAATAAACCGTTTCATTGTACATACAAATTTTTTCTTTTTAAATAATAATAATAATAATAATAATAATAATAATAATAATAATAATAATAATAATAATAATAATAATAATAATAATAATAATAATAATAATAATAATAATATCATATAAGTGTAAAGCATTAGAATTTTTTTATTTTAAAAAAAAATCATTACAAATTATTTGTTAACAAAAACAAAATTAATTGATGATATGTTTAATGATAAAAAAAACATTAAATATATTAATGATAGTAAACATATTAATGAGGGTATTAAAGTAAATACACATTTTGTACATAACTTTGTACATAGTTTTGAGGGTATGATTGGTAGTACACTATTCTTAAGAGAATGTTTCTACTTTTTATAAGGTAGGGATTCACACACTCCTCTTTGATCATGTTTTGTGTTTTATCCGTAATGAAAGATATAGTCATGAGAGATCTTGTTAGATTCGTCGCGATATATATTTTCAAAATATCAACTTTTCATAATTTTTGCTGATCGGTAATTATAGATATGAATGGTTAAACTTGTGCGTTGACAAACATGACTAAATAAACGGAGGAAGTATATTAATAGTGTGCTATTAGAGATTTAGAAGCGTAAAACACCGTCTTCTTGTAAATTCGAATTATTATATCTCTCTGTAGGATTATGTATAAGAAGGTAAAAGAAAAATATTAATAAAATATACTATTAAATTAACTAGAAATTTAATGCATAGTATATTTTAAAGTTAAATATAATGGAAAGACTTTACTTTTTAATTTTTTCACCTTTAAGGACCTCCTACTTTTTTTTTTTTTTTTTTTTTTTTTTTTACTTTTGAGGACCTAAGTTTTGATTTCCGGCCAAAATGGTGTTAAGTTAACTCAAGGTGAGTTAAGCATAAAGTTGTGGCATCACTAATAAGTAAGTTAACAAAACTCTAGGACCTAACATTCATTTTTTTTTTTTAATATATATTTTTTTTCACGTTTAATTAAGTAGTTTAAGTGTGAACAATTCCTCTTCCTCCATTGCAACCATTTCTATTAATTTACCAATTTAATAATAAACAACATATCATTTAATTTAATCAACTTTGAACTAGATTCATCAAATCAAAATACAGTACTAACCCGAAACAGATGTCACAAATTACCAACTTTCATCAAGTCTCTTTGTCCAAAAATAAAATGAGAAAAAAATAAAAAAAAAATATTACTTCAATTCTTATTATTTACAAAAAATGAATTATTTATACATATCTCAAACAGAATAACTCTTTATTACAAATAATAAGAAACGGAAGTAGTAAAATAAAACTTTCATTAAGTATGAAACCACATAAATCCAAAAACAATCAAATCCAACCCGTAAAAAATAAAACTATCATCAACCTTATCAAATAATACACCATAAAAAACCGATCAACCAAAAAATAAGTAAAAATAAAAAAATTCAATTATCCGTCGGTGGAGCAACTGCCTAAGAAAATGAGAAAGAAATACTTCTGATTGAGGAATTAACATTTATGCATGATAATGAATTAATTATGATATATGTTTGCACTTCATGATGTATAAAGAATTGATAAAATCCATTCAAAAAAAAAGGGAATTGATAAAATAATGTTGACATAAATTAAGTAAGGACCTAAGTTTTTATTTTTTATTTGCTCTGATGAATTAAAGTTGAGTTAAATTGTCGGAAAGTTAACTACAAGTCCTCAAAGGTGAAAAAAAAATAGAAGGTTCTTAAATATGAAAAAAATCAAAAAATAAAGTCCTTCTCTTATGTTTAACTCGTATATTTTAAAACTTAGCTAATCATATCTTTGGTTCATTTTCACGACATGTTCAATGATGTACTTCGTATAACTTAGCGGTTGAGTAATGTAAAGTTACAACTTTTGAAATATGCCACCACAGAGTTTAGTTGGCAGTTTTATCTGTAATTTGAAAATGTTTTCTTATACTATTTTTAGTTGGACGTTCTATATGTTGTTCGAAAATGTTTTCTTATACTAAAAAATAGAGTTACAAAAACTATAACTACACCAAAACTTATTTTTCTACAAGTTGGAGTTGCGTAACACTTTTGAGCTGAGTGTGAAATCCAAATTCGACATCATTTCAAAATGTTCAAAATCAAATTAATAATAATATGTGTTGTTAATTTCTTTTTTGGTCTTTCGATGATAGTTTATTTTTTAGTTTTTGTTGTTAAAAAAAAAATTATTTTTGGTGAAAAAGAAAAAATAAAAAAATATACGTGTTTTATAATTAGGAGCGTCTCTTATTTGGATAATTTTTAAAATGCAATTAAATTCAAATTTATTGGTCCAAATCAATTTTTTTTTAAAATAAAAATACATAAATTTGGATTGAAATTTGAATGAAAATTAATTTTTCATACCAAATCGGTAAATTAAGTCAAGTTTAAATAAGTTTAGATGAATAAAGCACATCCTTTAGTTTTTATTTTTTATTTTTTTTATATAATATAAGAAATCTGAATCTTGTATATTAGATCCAAGATATTATTAATAATCGACTAATAATATTTTCAAACCTAATGGATTCCATTATAAATATGCAACATCATTTTCCATATCGCACAAAACATGACATGATTGACCTGAGTTGATGACACAAGAAGTCGAAACACAAAATATAGCGTTAAATTTGGTTACATGATCAGATGATCTCAACAATAGACTTGGAAAAATAAATTATAAATACATATATAATCTAATCAATATACAAAATCTAAACAAAATTACAAGATAAAATCTAAACCCAATTTTAAATTAATTCAGCTTGAAAAATCTATTATTCCATAATTCTTTCATCATATGAGTAATAACTTAATTGATATGAATATCACGTAAATCAATTTCCGCCCAGAGTATCACAAACCAACTCAAAACAAATTCAATTACCTAACTAATTAAAAAGTCAGATCCATTCCGAATAATCTATTTTCCCTTTAACTAAACCAGAGCCCATACATCAGACAGTAGAGTGCAGGTGCAACAATCACAAGAGGCAAAAGCAAAAATAAAATCCATGTATAATTGTAAAATTGACAAATAAAATGTTTTTTTTTAAGGAAATAAAATGTTAATCTTAAGAGTAATGCTCTGTATAAGCATTAAATATATTCTTAGAAATTGTATAAAATTATGAATTCATGACAAAAATACGCGTAAATCAGTGTAATTAGTATTTATATTTTTATGATTTCTTAACTTTTAACGAATTTCAAGTGTAAAATTAATGCTTATATGTAACCTTAGGGGTTTTTTCCAAAGAATGGCTGCATGTTTCTAGAAGAACGCGCCGATTTAATAATCCAAGTGCAGAAAATCAGTGGCAGCAATTTTAATAATCCATAGATACCGACACTTTCCTGAGTCAGCACACGGTCTCTCCACCTCCGCCAATGGATAAGCCCAACATTAACCTCTTCTTTTTCGACATGGGCCCCACTTTTCCCTCCAATCATAAATTTAATGCATTCTCAACTCAATTCCTATATTAACCCCTTATTTCTCCAAACTTTCAGCACTCTTCTTATACCACTCATACCACAAGTTTCATATTTCACACAATCTAAATCAACCTCTACATTTGTACACCAAAACCAAAACAAAAAATATGGCATCTACTATATCATCTTCATTTACATCTAACCCATTTACTTCCCTATCCTCCACCACCAATCATCCTCGCCACGCCGCCACATCCACCTCTCATGTCTCGTTCCGACGGCCTCTCCCCGCAATCTCTGCCGTCTACACCGCCACAAATTATTCAACAAGCTCTTCCGTAGGCGTTGCTTCTAATACTTCCCTCCAAAACTCGTCGTTTTACGAGGTTTTGGGGATCCCGGCGGGTGCCTCTGGTAAGGAGATCAAGGCTGCGTATAGGAAATTGGCTAGAGTTCTTCACCCTGATGTTGCTCTTGTCACATCCAATAATGCCACGTCATCGGCTGATGAGTTTATTAAGGTTCATGAGGCTTATGCTACATTGTCGGATCCTAAGAAGAGGGCTGATTATGATCGGATGATGTGGCTTCAAGGCCGTCGTTTGAGTTACTCCCCTACCTATTGTTCGATGGCTTCCGGCACCAAATATGGTGGCGGAACGACATCATGTTCGGGGTTTTCCGGTTATACTCGCCGTACTTGGGAGACTGACCAGTGCTGGTAGAATTTATTAACCATGTCTAGTTAGTTTTACTTGTGTACAAATTTGCAGATCAAGTTAAAATTAAAAAAAAATTACGTATATAGTTTGATGTGGATAAATTAGGTGTTACTGTACTTGAATTAGATTAAATTAAATTCCTCACATCAATTAAGTTAAAGTAAGCTGTAAGTAAAGTAAAATGCGGAGGAAATGTTTTACACTACAAGTAGAGGATATGTTTTTACCTCATTAGTACTCCTATAATGAAGACACAATAAGTATTTAGGATCCTAATACTTTCAGTCTCACTTTTGTTCTTTATTATGAGACTCAAGCCCCATGATATTCCCAATCTCTAGAAACAAAAAGAAATATACTAATACTCCGTGAAATACGTGTATCGGGACACTCCCGGAATAAAGTAAGAAATTTGAGATGTTTTGTCGTTCTATCGATTATCTCATATATATACTTTTTCTCGCAATCTTGAAACTTTTTCATTATTCACACACTCTCTTTAACAAGTAATATTTAGTGTTGTAACTAAAAATAACGAATGTTCTCGTAACTTTTATTTTTCCTATTAAAATAAGTAATACTTCAAACGTAGCCAAGTTAGCCAACTGTCCACACTACAAGATACGAAGTAAAAGATACTCCGTATCATCTAAAACCAATTACCAAAAAAAAAGAAATAGAATGAGTATATATATGTGTTTTTACACACCTATTGTAGTACAAAATTTAATCCTAAGAACATGCAATTATTTCCTTAAAAAAATATAACACAATGTTTGTGACTTGCTTGTGAGGATTGAATCTAGATCTAAGGAATTAAAATATCACTTATAATAATATGAATAACCCTAGTAGTTAGACTTTTACACACTATTGAAGAGGCAAATTGAAGTTTGAAATAATATCTATATGCATTGCTTTCCTAGACACCGACTATCGACATAGAAGCATATAACATGCAAGTTGCCAAATATCGCAAATTTAGCCTGAATCTTTATATTCGTTGTCTCCGACCATTATCATTATTATGTCACCTCTAATACACTTTATATTAATAATTTGAGTTTAATCAAAGTTTTCGAGATTTCAATCCCACATGCCTCCCTCCTAATTGGGTATTACTCCTTTATTTTATCAATAATGCACACATCATTGATCATCCCTTAATAAATAAATTAACCGTCATCATATACGTTCATCCAATTGGTATGTCGGCCTTTTCTTAATTAATACTTCGTACTATTATAATAGTTATGTCTTTTGTACTCATACAAACATACAGTCATTTGGTCATTCAAAATGAATATTTTGGGGCAAAACCATGGTAGGAGCATGTAGTATATTCAGATTAACATCATGCTAAGTTAAGTTGTTAAGATATATTATTTTGAATATATCTTTATCCTTGTAAATATATTAGTTTCCTTGTTTATAGCCTAGGATCTTTTGTAATTAGCTATTTCCTATTTAGTAGCTTAATTAGTGCCTTATGTTAAAGATGTACTTTGTATATATTGGCTAAGCATGGAATACAATACTCACGGAATATAATTCTTTCATGGTATCAGATAGCTAGGGTCTATTCTCTCGTTTCCGCTCGACCCTATTTCCGCCCAATTTCTACAGTCTTTCCGTCATCCTCTTTACTCCGGCAATCCTCACGATGTCGGACAAATCTTCTTTCCATCCTGCTTTCACTGTTTCTAATATCAAGAGTAACATTCCCGTTGTCTTACAAATGGAGAATTCTCAATACTCGACTTGGGCGGAACTCTTTAAGGTTCACGCACGTTCTCACAAAGTCCTTCACCATATCATTGCTCCGACCAAAGGCAAGGAGACACCTCCTCCCTCAACTGACGCAGAGAAGGAACAATGGTTGACTTTGGACGCCACGGTTATTTCGTGGATATACTCTACCATTTCTAATGATCTTTTGACCACCATTATCGAGCCCGATGCTATGGCAATGGAAGCTTGGAATAGATTGCGTGACATATTTCAAGATAATGAAAATTCCCGCGCCGTTGCTCTTGAACAGGAGTTTTCCACCACTTCAATGGAAGATTTTCCTAATGCCTCATCTTACTGTCAATGCCTCAAATCCTTGGCTGATCAGTTAAAGAATGTCGGTGCTCCGGTCTCAGATAGTAGAATGGTATTGCAATTAGTTGGAGGCCTCACAAAGGCGTATAGTGGTGTTGGCACGTTAATCCGGCAGAGCAACCCACTACCCCCCTTCTATAAGGCTCGGTCCATGCTTATTCTAGAGGAAATGAGTATGGCCAAGGAGACGGTTACCGAATCAGCCATGGTAGCATCATCCTATTCGGATTCCCCTCAAAATTATGAAAATACAGGGGGTTCGAAGGGGAAAAATTATGGCCGGAAAAATGCCGGTGGCCGACGTAACAGCGGCAGCGGCGGTCCAGGCGGAAACCGAGGTCCAGGCAGGGGGAGTAAGCCCGGCGGCAAGGGTCAGCAGGGCGGTGGTCATCCGTCGCAACAGCAGCAGCATGCGACCTCTGCTCCTCCATTTTGGCAGCCTCCATACGCACCTTGGTGGGTGAATGGGGCCTGACCCATGCCACCATGCCCATATCCTTATCAAGGATGGGCCAGGCCATAGCAAACCAGACCTCAATCTCCTGGCATTCTTGGTCTGAGGCCTCCGACCCAGCAGCAGCAGGCTTATGCGAATCAATATGGGCAGTCTACCTTGTCTACTCCAACAAACATAGAGGCAGCCATGCATACTATGTCTCTTGCTCAACCAGACCCGTCTTGGTACATGGATACCAGTGCAACATCCCATATGACGTCCTCTTCCGGTAATTTCTCGTCTTATTTTAATTTGAGCACTCATCCTAATAATGGCATTATTGTTGGCAATGACAATACTATTCTGATTATTGGCTATGGAAAATCATGTTTACCCTCCCCTATTCCGCCCCTTTCCCTCAACAATGTCCTCCATGCACCCAAATTAATCAAAAATCTCATTTCTGTTCGTAAGTTTACAACTGATAGTTCTGTGTCTGTAGAATTTGATCCATTTGGGTTTTCTGTGAAGGATTTTCGGACGGGGATACCAATCATGAGATGTAATAGCCATGGAGACCTCTATCCTATCACCACCACTAGCAACAATCAAGCTACATCCACTTTTGCTGCCATCTCTCCTAAGCTTTGGCATGACCGCTTGGGTCATCCGAGGACTCCTACCTTAGATGCTCTTAGGAAAAATAATAGCATTGATTGTACTAGTTTTTCTAATTCTAGCATTTGTGGTTCTTGTGTATTGGGAAAACACATCAAATTGCCTTTTACCTCTTCTTTATCTAATACAACAATGCCGTTTGACATTATTCATAGTGATTTATGGTCTTCTCCTATTTTGAGTTCTATGGGACATAAATATTATATGTTGCTTTTGGATGATTTTTCTAATTTTTTATGGACTTTCCCTTTGTCTAGAAAATCGGAAGTGTTTGATAATTTCCTTGCTTTCAAAACACATACTCACCCAATTTGAGCGTCATATTAAAAATGTCCAATGTGATAATGGTAGGGAATTTGATAATAATTCTTTTTGGGATTTTTGTAACACTCATGGCATGTCTTTTAGATTATCTTGTCCTCATACCTCTTCTCAAAATGGGAAATCTGAACGCAAAATAAGATCAATTAATAATGTCACTCGTACTCTTCTTGCTCATGCCTCTCTTCCTCCTTCTTTTTGGCATCATGCTTTGCAAATGGTAACATATCTTCTTAACATCATTCCTAGCAAACTTTTGGGAAATAAGTCTCCTCTAGAGGTTTTGTACAATAGGATTCCTTCTTATTCTCATTTACGAGTGTTTGGTTGTTTATGCTACCCTCTCATTCCATCCACTACTATTAATAAGCTACAACCTAGATACACACCTTGTGTTTTTTTGGGGTACCCTTCAAACCACCGGGGTTACAAATGTTTTGAATTATCCTCTAATAAAATCATCGTTTGTCGTCATGTTTTATTTGATGAGACTGTCTTCCCGTTTGCTAAACTATATGTGCCACATTCTGATTCTTATGATTTCCTAGATAATGGTCTATCACCATATATCTTACATCACTTCACGGATCAGCAGGTCCAACAACAAATCCCTCCAACATCTCCCAGGCCAGTACACCCACGGCCCAAACAGATCGGCCTCCCCTTCCTCGGCCCAGCCTTTTGTTTGTGGCAGTGGGTCACTTCCCACTAGCCCACATCCAAACTCCAACTCTCCTCCTAGCCCATCTCCACCCTCACCCTCTCCTCCACAAATGAGCCAAACACAATCAGGCCCAATTGCTCCACCCCCTTCTATTTCACTTCAGTAGCCCAAGATGGTGACAAGGAGTCAAAATGGGATAGTTAAGCCTAATCCCAAATTCACTCAACATTCGTTGCACACTTCGGTGTCGAAGTCACCTTTACCCCGTAATCCGATTGAGGCTCTTCGTGACTCTAATTGGAAATTGGCCATGGATGAGGAATTTGATGCTCTTATTAAAATTAGACGTGGGAGTTGGTGCCCCGTCCGCCTGATGTTAATGTTATTCGTTCTATGTGGATTTTTGCTCATAAGGTGAAATATGACGGTTCTTTTGAGAGGCATAAAGCCCGTCTTGTAGGTGATGGAAAAACACAACAGGTTGGCATTGATTGTGGGGAGACGTTTAGTCCAGTTGTGAAACCGGCTACCATTCGTACCGTTCTTAGCCTTGCATTGTCAAAGTCTTGGCCTATTCATCAGCTTGATGTCAAGAATGCTTTCTTACATGGTGAACTTAATGAGACAGTATATATGCATCAACCTTTTGGTTTCCGTGATAAGACTCACCCTGATTATGTATGTTTGTTGTGGAAGTCATTATATGGTCTTAAGTAGGCACCCCGAGCATGGTACAAGAGGTTTGCTGATTTTGTTGCTTCTATTGGTTTTACTAATAGTAAGAGTGACAACTCTCTCTTTATTTTTCGTAAAGGGAAACATGTAGCTTATTTGCTATTATATGTTGATGACATTATTCTTACTGCTTCTTCTAATTCTCTGCGGCGCTCTATTATGTCCCTTCTTAGCTTGGAATTTGCTATGAAGGACTTGGGTCATCTTAATTATTTTCTTGGCATAGCAGTGACAAGGCATAAGGGTGGGTTATTTTTGTCACAACGCAAATATGCAGAGGAAATTATTGACCGTGCAGGGATGGCTTCGTGCAAACCTTCGGCTACACCTGTTGAGGTAAAACCGAAGGTCAGTTCCACAGGTTCCTCGTGTGCCGATCCTACATTGTATCGTAGTCTTGCAGGTGCCTTACAATACCTTACTTTCACTAGACCAAATATCTCATATGCGGTCCAACAGATTTGCTTACATATGCATGATCCGAAAGAGAATCATATGGCATCCCTCAAGCGGGTTATTCGGTATGTGCAAGGCACTATTGATCATGGTTTGCATCTGTATCCGTCTTCCTTTTCTTCCCTTGTCTCGTATACAGATGCAGATTGGGCTGGGTGTCCGGATACGAGACGCTCCACATCTGGCTATTGTGTGTATTTGGGTGATAATCTGATTTATTGGTCCTCGAAACGCCAGGCTACTTTATCTAAGTCTAGTGCCAAGGCGGAGTACAGGGGTGTTGCTAATGTAGTTTCTGAGTCATGTTGGCTTTGAAACTTGCTTTTAGAGTTACATTGTCCGATTAAAAAGACAACATTAGTATATTGCGACAATGTGAGTGCTATTTACCTTTCTGGCAATCCGGTGCAACATCAACGTACAAAACACATCGAGATGGATATTTTGTTTGTTCGAGAAAAGGTGGCACGTGGTGAGGTCCGTGTCCTTCATGTTCCATCTCGGCACCAAATTGCAGATATTTTTACAAAGGGACTTCCTCGTGTACTCTTTGAAGATTTTAAGGATAGTCTAAGTGTTCGTTCTCCTCCCGCTTAAACTACGGGGGTGTGTTAAGATATATTATTTTGAATATATCTTTATCCTTGTAAATATATTAGTTTCCTTGTTTATAGCCTAGGATCTTTTGTAATTAGCTATTTCCTATTTAGTAGCTTAATTAGTGCCTTATGTTAAGGATGTACATTGTATATATTGGCTAAGCATGGAATACAATACTCACGGAATATAATTATTTCATAAGTGATAGAGTATAAGAGTATATAATATGATCTCGGGTTTTGACTATCAACTTAAATCTTTGATTGAGATGGTCGTTTAACATATCATCAAAGCCAACATGACATAAAGGTCACGGGTTCAAATCTTATTCAACCCTACGTTTAAGTGGAATATTTCGCCTTAGGTATGAGGGGTCTATGTTGGAATGTCGCACCCACACTTCAAGACCATAAGAGTTCTCATATAAGGGGATGTTGACTTGACCCTTCTTGAAATTGTCCTGTACTGAAGCATCGACCTAATTACTATTGACGAAAATACCCGAAATCCAAAATAATCGGAAATCCTACCCAATTATACATATACTATATCCGAGTTGACCAAACTCATACTCGACCTAATTGCTAGGTCTGTTAATATTGCTTACGAGGATAAAGATCACTCCATCTCTCACTTTTCCTCACGCCACAAATTAAAATACCTTATTTTATATATAAACACCTTATCTCTCTACAACACTACTTTTAAGCACTTATGTTTTTCCTAACAAGACTTTTATTATCCTCTTTATTTATTTTCTCCAATCCAAGCACGACCTTAGTGTTGATTATAGGGCATTAATTTCACCCATTGTTTAGGTACGTGTTAGATACGAGTACAAATCATTGCACGCCAATTTAGGTCATAATCTCGGGTCGATAAGTTTTTGACGATTGTGATCTACTGATCTACCCCTATCATTTTCGTACCTTAGTTTATATATCAATAATGCACTCATCATTCCGTTATGCATGCTATATCGATCTGTATATCACCTCTCACATACGTAGTAGAAGATTAGTCATTCCCATTGTTGTCGTCGTGACCATATGTTAGATGGTAAGCTACGGCAACCGATCGATGAGTGGGCAAATGTTTGTCAAAGTTCCCGAAGATTATGAAAGGAGATGGTAGTTCTAGAAGATTATGATTTTCCTTGGTGGACTCCACGATAGACACCTTCGAGAAAAATAAACACAAGGTGTTAAAAAAGTGAAATCTAGGGAACTACAAGTCTACAATTAGAATTTTAAAACAGGTCGGCTCGTTATAGATTTTATATGGTGACAAAATTGCCAAAACGTTCTCTTCTAATGACCAAAATGTATTTTGATTTGATACTCCGACACTAGATGCCTACAAGAATTAGAATATGTAAGTTTTTTAATAAATATTTCATCATGAATTATGTTAATATATATCAGTTCGCCTTAATATCTCTCATAATAATGGTGATTATTTGGTTGATCATATGAAATACGATTTTCTAAGAAGAAGTTTTCCAATATATCTCTACTTATGTTGGCTGATATGTTTCATTTGTGTTAGCTAATATATTCTTTTTGTTGGTTGATATATTTTTTTAAATTTTTTTTATATATTCTTTTTGTTGACTGATATCAAACATCATTTGGCTTATATGTTTCTTTAGTTGGCTTATATTTTTATTTTGTTGGTTGATATTTATATTTTAATTGATGGCTTATATGTATCATTTTGTTGGCTGATATATTTATTTTGTTGGCTTACCAGTTGCTTTTGTTTGCTGATTTCATCCTTTTGTTGGCTGATATGCAACTTTTGATATATTTCTTTTGTTGGCTTACATGTTGCTTTTATATGTTGATTTTATCCTTCTGTTGGCTGATATGCAACTTTTGATATATTTCTTTTGTTGGCTTACATGTTGCTTTTATATGTTGATTTTATCCTTCTGATGGCTGATATGCTTCATCTGTTGGCTGATATATATATATGTTGTTGCTGATAATCTGATAGTTCCTTTTATTTGGCTGGTAAATTTTTATTAATATCTGATATCAGACATTTATTAGCTTATACGTTAATTTTTTTGCCTTATATGCATCATCCTCCTTCCTTATATGCATCATCCTCCTTCTCCTTTTCTTTAGAGAAGTCATTCTCATTCTTCTTCTACTTTGTTCCTCATGCTAGCCTTCTCCTTCGTTCCTCCTCTCGTCACCAACAACAGCAGCACCCAGCCACCATCAAACCACCACCACCAGCAAACTGCCACCCTCCTTCTCCTTCAACCACCAAAACCCAAGCCACTCCCTCTCCTTCTCCTTCAACCACCGAACCTAAGCCACCACACCCACAAACCACCGAACTCACCAACCAATCGACCACTAGCCCCTTAATTTCTGGCCACCAAAACCCGCATCCCCACAACAACCACCAGTAACCACAAATCGCAAATCACAACAATTGGTCCGACTTCGATCTTCCTGCACCTCCCTAAAATCACCCAATTGCGACACCACCTCCAACCACGAATCGCAAATCGCAACAATTGGTGGTGCGAAATCGCAAATCGCCTTCAAAAAATCGCAAATTGGTGGAAGAAAGAAGAAAGAGGAGAGAGAAAGGTTCACTTTTCTGATTTTGAGAGAGGAAAAGTGAAATAGAGAAAATTGGAGAATAGCTACACAAACTATTGAGTGCGGGTGGACGCACCCAATAGTTTGCTTATACTCAAATAATGGTTTATAGTCCAGTGATCAGAAAATCCGAGCAATCCAAGTTTGTTTTGAATATTACAAGGAATACAAGCTATGAAATGGGGTATATACAGTGGTTAGAACGTTTAAAATTTTTTACAGTACTATGCCATTTTTAAATCTATTAATTTAACAACGAAATCCATTTTTATAATATTGTTACTTTTACTTTATAATTTTAATTTTTAAAATTTATTTTTATTTTTATTTTTGAAGAGACTAATTTTATTAAATCAAATCTTTGTTTGGTTGAAAAAGATTTAATTTGCTATAATTCTTTCGAATAAATTATTTCTTTAATTATATTTTCTTATCTTAAGCTAATGCATTCATAAAATATTGCTATCAAAACATATTTTATTTAAAATAATTCAAATAAGTTTAATTTATACTCCTTTCGTTTTTAAATACTTGTTCCACTTTTCTTTTTCGGTCGTGTTTAAATACTTGCTCCATTTCCTTATATGGAAAAATTTTACAATATTTAATTCATTTCTTTTAACTAGTGGACCAACATTAATCATCATCTATTAATTTCATATTCTCTCTCCTCTAATTTTCTCAACTTTTTTTTTTTGTTTTTTTACAATCTTTTATTCTTCCACCTACCCCATTACCTCCATATTTTATTACTTTCTCTAGTTTATCTTAAAATTCCGCACATAGAGAAATAAAGCAAGTATTTAACAAATGGAGGAAGTAGTTTTATAACTTTATATAATTACCCGTACTATCTTTCAAAAGTATTCCATATGAATAATCATATTATCTATGGAGTACTAGTACTAGGCTACTAGCCTAGTGAAGAAGCACGAAGTACTAATTTTCTGAGGGAGCCTTGCCGGAAAGGGTACACATAGACATAGTCTATGTGTACCCTACATAAACAAACACCTTCCTCAATTTTTATTGGCTAAAAATTAACCCCACTGTTATTTCATCTAAAAACTTTGAAACTTTTCAGAATTTTTAATTTGAATTTTATATTTGAAAATTTAATTTAAGTGGTGCAAAGGTTAGTAATTGTGAATTTGTATTGAGTAACACCTTCACTTAGTAATTAAAGCTTGCTTTGGTGAAGAACATGAACTCCTGTTAGCCATGGAAAATTTGGCATATTCAGCTCATGTCCTGATACAAAGGCGATTCCAACTTGTAGGGAGTTTGCTATGTGAGGATCTTCTCATCACATACACTTCATATAACAATAATCTCATTAAGATATGGATCCTTTCTAAAATACACCCTCTAGGTTTCACATTAGATTAAGATCCTCTGCAATTACCACAAAAATACTTTATAGTTTACGGTCCTCATATCAGTGGCGTATCCAGGAATTTCGAACCGTGGGTTCGGAATCTTAAAAAACAAACGATGCTCATATATTAATTAAATATTCAATACATAAGTTCAAATTTTTTTATTGCAAATGGATGGATTAAACAGTTACAAAATTTAAAAATAAAAAAAAAAAAAAAAAATACAAAAGCATTTTTCGAGTTTTATACTTTGAAAGCGTGCTAATACATTAGTACTTCTATAAATGATAAATCTATAATTCTATTGCAAAAAATCAATATTACACATAAAACAAAAATCCCAAGTACCCAATAAACACAAATTTGACAATGGAAATTTTTTCTAATTATCAATTAAAAGACCAAGTAAAAATTTTAAATTCTAAGTTTCTAAAATTCAATTTGTCAACAATTCGAGTATTCAACAATATATCAAAACTAATTAAACAAATCAGTAATTAATCTAATTATTACTAATTTACAAACAAATAAAGATTTAAGAATTAAGAGGAGTAGAGGAATAAGAGGACTTTTGAAACTAATACGTACTAAAGGATAAAAAAAATAATAATATTAGATAAGTATAAAGCAAGTAGAATAAGGAACTCAATAATATTTCTTCATGCTTAATTCACCAAATACAAGAGCCATATATGTAGGCTAACAAACAACAAGTAATAAGCTAAAAAACTGGAAGTATAATACCATGATTAAACCCACTAAATAAACTCATCATGAAGAACAACGGAAGAAATCGAAAGGGAAAAAAAAAAAAACAGAATAAATGAGAGCAACTGGTCTCGAACCCATGATCCTTAGAGGAGCCTCACTACTCTATTAGTCACTCCCTTACCAATGTGCCAGACTTACATATTTAGTTATTTAATTCACAAAAATTTCTTTTAACCTTATTATTTTTTTCTTTTTTTTTAAAAAAAAAAAAATAATCAAAACTTATAATTTTTTTCCAAAAATCTGGGGGTTCAATGAACCCCCTTGAACCCCCCCTAGATCCGCCCATGCCTCATATTAAAAAAAAAAAAAAAAACCCTCATGGATGCTTGTAGACACCTAAAAATGTCTCCCCAAAACCAAACCCGATGATGAACAATCTTTCACCGTCATTATTGGTCGGGTTGATTATTTAACCTTTGGAGTGTTTAAATCCATATTCATTCCCTATACATTTCATAAACCAATCCAATTCCTAGCTCATTTCCCTAAACCATAACTTACTTTCCACTTTTCGTGTCCACATCACAAAACCGAGAGAAAAAGATTTTGTGGCCCTGTAATTTTGATCCAACTATTATTTGGTTGGATAGGCCTTTCAATAAGATTTCCAACAATATATCATAAGCCCAATTCCGGTTTAAAACGAAGAAGATATGAGCAAAATACTAAACTCTACCCAAAACCGACACCCTTTCACTAAAACGGCCATATCTTAAAATCTACAATTTATTTTTACCTGATTATAATTGGATTGGAAAGTATACTTGATAAGATTTCCAATGATATATTATATGCCTTATTCCGAGTTACGGATAAAAAGTTATCATAGTTTTAAAAACGCGTAAAAAACTGGAATTACCGCGCAGCAGCTAAAATGCTGCGTCACGGCAAAAGCTGACGTGGCACGGTGCCTGTTGCCTTGACACGGTATTCTTCACCGTGTCACGGTGATTTTTCTGTGTATTTTCCGAGTTTTCGCACGCGCTTACGAATCTGGACGCAATTTTGGGTAGGTTGTACACCGTGACACTACGCTGCATGCCGCGCCACGATGGACTGTTCCGCGTCGCGATGTCCCTTGCCGTGTCACGGTACACATCCGTGACACAAGATTTTTATGCGTACTCTCCGCGTACACAACTGCACGCATTTTATCATTTTAGGACAGATTCTACATCGCGCCACGGTGTAACATACCGTGTCACGGCAGACACTGACCGTGTCACGGTGCCCCAAATTAGGGTTTTTATCTTTTCTAGGGTTCCGTGTGATCCCCTACTCATTTCCTCTATAAATACCCCACTCCTTTCTACAGTTCGGGGTACCAAATCATTATCTCTTCTTCTCTTCTATACAAAAAAAAAAAAAAAAAAAAAAAAATCATTCTCTTCACTCTCTCTCATACTCTAAGCTTTAAACCTATATTCCTAATTACATCATTCCTTATTAAAGCACTCCAAGGAGTCCATACAACACCCGAAGTTATATACTTAAACCAAGGCGTGAAAGGTATAATTAACTGAGGATTTGGACCAAATCATCTCTACTTTTATTTAATTTAATTTCCATTTGATTTATTATTTATTGAAGTTACTAACAGTTTATTCATGATGTAGTAATTCAAGGAAATGCGGAAAGTGAGTATTTAATCACTTAATTACTCTTATTTTTATTCTTGTTGCTAGCATCATGATTAGGTTTATTATGATTTGATTTGACTAACAATTTATTGTTGAATTGCTTCCAATATTAATGTTGATTTTTACTATATTTGTTCATCACTATATTGCATGTTTCAAGGAATATGTAATCGAAAATCACGCCTAATAAGATAATTTGGACGACCGGTTTAAGATCTTTAATCTTGTTATTTAATTAAGTGATCACAAATATTTTAGAATTATGTGTTGCATTAATATTCAACCAATTTAGCCTAATGTTAGTTTGGAACAAATTGATCCTTTGTTTGCATGCTTTTGAGATCGCAGGAATCACTTTTCACTATAAGAATTGAGTAGAGGCCAATACGGGCGAATGTGACTCCATGACTCACTTCGTACCATCATCCCCTATCCTCCTTTCGTGGTTCCGAACCATATGGAGTTAGTAATCTGGTGGCAGAAAAAATGCTATTTGTAACTGGCGAAATTGACTTTTTGTAACTGGCATTGTTGGTTGCGAATGCCACCGTTACAACTAGTGAAAATTATTCGTAACAGGATAATGTTAGTTACAAATAATGTACTATTCGTAACTGGCTTAACCTAACGCCAGTTAAAAATAGGCTATTTTCCAAGTTAGAAAGTATACTATTTGTAGCTGGTGTTAAGTTATGCCGGTTACAAATAGAGTATTATTTGTAACTGGCATAGCCTAAGCCAGTTACGAATAGTGTTTTTATTATAAAAAAATAAAAATAAATAAAATGGTAGCAGTAGCAAACTCCTCTACTGCCACCACCCGTACACTACATTTATATTTTTTTTAATGTAAAGACCATTAATTGTTAATAAACTTTTATTAAATACAATAACTATCAACCTAACCAATATAAGACCAACTTTTAGCGACATCTTGTAAATTATATTGAATTGATGTACTTGTAAATTACAAATATTTCCCTCACAATTCACAATAAATAATACTCTATAACTAAAAAAAGCTAGTTAGTTAATTGATACAATGGTCAACCTTCAAATTTTGACGATTTTGTCGATTTTATCTCTGTTTGCTTCACAAATTTGACTGTTCTGTATGGGATAGCAGCAGTTCACACTGAGCACTTGATATTGCAATATGATTCTGCATGGGAAAGAAATATAAACATAAAAAAAGCCAAAATTAAAAAAGGATTTTTTCAGACAGTCACCAAGTGAACTCTTCCAACATGGTCAATGCATCAAACTGAGGGGATATAAAAGAAAATAAGCATCAAAACTCACAAGAAAAACTTCAGTCACTTATTAGACAAAACTAGTCACAAATAAATTCAACATAGAAATCAAAACCAGTAATTTCACTTATTAGAAAAAACTAGTCACAAATTAATTCAATACAGAAATCAAAACCCCACATATAAAATACAACAAAATCATAGGGTAGCGGATTCTTGGTGCCTGAACTAGCTCAATTTTCAGTTTCTTAGGTGTCTGAACTAGCACAATCTATTACATACACAAGCTAGGAGAAACCTGAAGTAGCTCAAATTTCAATTTCTTTGGTGCCTGAAGTAGCAGGTGGTCAATGTTTCACCCACTTATAGTTGTAGAAATATCCAAGATTAGTGAGCTTTTTAAATTGCATACCTGATGAGCTTGCATCATTACAAGTAATATCTGAGCCCGGACCATTGCAAAAATCAAATGAGCCTACAAACATTGGAAGCAAATACTGAGCCTGCACTAGTAAATGTGTGACTTTGAGGAAGCTCTGTACCACATGAGTTGCATTTTGCATTGTCTATTCTGAATTGATTTCCCATTCGTCAAACAGTCGCATTTTTCATGCATACACCTATCACATCAAGTCTTGCAAGTCTGCTATAAGACTAAGCAAAGATGAACCAGCCTTATAGTCTGTATTCCTAATGAGCTAATATCCAGATGGGATTTTACAAGCTACATATGACATTTTGTGACATAATGAAGTCTGTATAACTTCATAATTCTTTGTGTCAGCCTCAAACCTGTTCTTATCAGACTACATCGATCAGGCTACTGAAAAAAGTTTGTCTAAACTTTAAATGATGCTATGTTCAAAAGATTATTAACTAGATAGCATGCTACCATAAAAGTGCGGCAACCCTAGTCTATGATCAAATCCAAATCGTAACATAGGGTAGTAGATGCTTGGTGCCTGAACTAGCTCAATTTTCAGTTTCTTAGGTGTCTGAACTAGCACAATCTATTACATACACAAGCTAGGAGGTACCCGAAGTAGCTCAAATTCAATTTCTTAGGTGCCTAAACTAGTAGGTGCGAAGGTGCCTGAACTAGACCAAACCATCACATACACAAGATAGCAGGTGCCTGATATCACAACCTATCACGTATAAAAGCTAGAAGTTGCTTGAAATATAGGGAGACTACTCTAGTAAGATCAGACATCGACATACACTTTGGAAAGTCATTCTTTGCAAAATTATTTAATTACCTTGATGAATCTAAGTGCCTAAACTAGCTCAAAACTCTGTTGACCTTTGCTTTATTTTGGGAGTTGAGAGTGGATTACATATATAAATTTAGCAAACTGTGTATAATTAATCACCAAGGATCTTGGACATAGAATTATGTGATCGATGAACTGTAATCAATTTGTCGCCAGCAACTCAACACAACAATACGCTGTGTAACCTTCACAAAGGCCATTGCTTGACAAGAAGCAAAAATCATATAGCACTTGTAGAGTTGGATATAGATTTAAAATCATCCCATTATCTTTCACAACATATTGATTTAGTGAATTAGTGAGGCTTATTCAATTACTAGCAACATAAACGCAATGCAAGTTAAATATGATCCAAGTTTTGGCAAAGGATCTCAGACATAATAAAAGAAACAATTTACATGATTCCCTGAAAAGTAAGTATCATTTAACAATTATTGTACGTCCTCAAGAAATACTACCAACCAACCACTAGCATTAATATTATGTAATTTGATTAGCTTTGAAACCAATCTGATATATAGGTCGAATAATTGAGAAATCAGATTGCAGAGAACTTACCACAATCTTCTCAGCTACTTCGTGTAGGGGTTTATAGGTACTACTCAGCGGAAATAATCATGAATCATATTTATAAAGCACCTAAACCAAGGATCATTGCATAACACATAAAGAACACATAATTGTACCTTTGAAGCGTGATTCCACGTGCGATCGAGCAAGAACATGGGGAGATAAAGAACCCCAAGCGTGATTCCTCTACTTGGTCCACGGGCACAAGTTAAACCTCCACTAATGCTAGTTAGTCGTGATTGAACGCTTCAATCAACCTTCAACGGAGAAGAGAGACACGAGCTAACCAGAACCACCACGACGAACACCATGAGCCACAATGAGGGGCGCCGCACGTACGGACGTGAAGGGGAGAGAAGAGGGCCGTGAGTGAGGAGAGTGTTTAGGGTTTTTGGGGCTTGGTTACTTCTTTCAAAATCTACTGTATGTTGATTGTTACTACTTACAAGCAACCCTAAGCATGGATCTTATTTATAGATCACATCTCTAAATAAGAGCCCATATCAAAAGCCCAAAACCCTTATCCTAAACACACTACTCTAGCCCAACACTCTACATGGTATGTCATAATCTCATGAGGCCCATTAATGGGCCTCTTACTTGTTTAACTCAATACCCTTGTTGTGTGACCTCATAGGATCCATTCTATAAGGCTTTGGGCTATTTAACTAACCCAAAGATCAATTATCATATCTAGCACCAGATATTGACGACCCTATAGAATGAACTTATTATCTCCATAATAGTGATCCTTGATATATCTAGTAATTGCACTTATCGAAGACATAATTCCTTCAATCTCCCACTTGGCTGAGACAAGTGCACAATATTCAAATTCCTTAAGTCAATGTGTGTCGATTTGATAATATGATTGCATCTCATGTCGTGATCATATTAATCTACAAATCTTTCTTGAAATCTGAGTTAGAATTACAAAACAAATGGTTACAATGTAATCCATTTGAGCACGGCCATGCATTTTCTGAATTCTCCCTCTTCAAAGGGCCAAGACACATTCCTAATTAAATAGGTAGACTCTATCCAATCTTGTGGCAACCAAAGCTCCCACTCAACTTCTGAAATAACCGGGAAACACCCTTTATAATCTCCAGTTACGGGCAGACGTTTGAATGTACCACAGTTATAACATCCATTGAATGAGATCTATGTTCCACTCATGTCAAAGGAATCCACTAATATATCCGAAAGCTCTATACTTGAACTTCAAAAGTAGGTCTATAGTTCGATCATGCATCATTCATGCATATCCATGTGATTGACCGAGCATCACTACGCTCCTATAGCCCATGAAACTGCGCTATCCAATCAATCTTAACATGCTAGTCCATTATTGGAAATCATTTATGTCCAGTTTAATGATTCCGAACTAGGAACTTAAATAATGTATGAATTTAGTTCACCTGTGGGGTTTCATTCAAAAGGTCATCAACCTAGTGAGCCCATCAATTCATAATTATTTTGGACATTTTATTTAATCTTGAAACCACGATTAAATAAGAGTGAAACTTTGTTTCAATTGATAAACATAATTCTGCAAGCTGATGTATTTACTTTTGTAATATGCTTTCTCAAAACATACACAACTAAAATTACATAACTTGCTTCAATCCAAAAACCTTAGTATGGCTCTCATACCTTGGTCATGGAAGGGGTTCAGTAAGTAGAGTTCATGAGACATTCTCATAAACATGAACTTTGCAATTTCTAAATCTTATAATCATTTTTATCTCCATACACTAAGAATTTTCCTTCGCCCTTTCGCAATGAATTTAGGAATTTCTAATTTATATTCTAACGTTACATTGGATTTCGATTGAAATCTATCATCACTTGTTCTTTAAAACACGTGAATCAAATAGACGAGTATAGTCCATGGCATGCATGATGCATCCTTTGCGAATTGCATAAGGATCATCACTCAAAGTCTTAATTTCATCAACCTTTCTCAAGGTATTGAATCATTAAGCAACGTGCCATGTCACATGGGATTGAAACTCTTTTCAATATAATGTTGAACCTTATAATATCAATATAAGCTTCTTAACCAAAACTCAAACATCCTTCGAGACCTATCTATATAGATCTTGAATCCCAAATGTACTCATCTTCTTCTTCAAGATTTTCATACAAAATGCATTACCCACCACTTGACTCTTCAAGCAATGAATAATTGCTCTTTATACTAGACCAAGAAGACTTCATAGCTCCCACTAAACATCTTATACATACAAGACCTTTTCTTCATTTTACGAGAATATCAAACGATTTGATTAACTCACAAAATTAGGAACATTAACTCCCTGATGCCAACTTCAATCCAATATGGATCTTTTATGCATCCCTAGGATTATTGGATCTTCAAACTTTTGATTGTATCATATACAAATCTTATTTCATGAACAATTTCAAGAAAGTGTTTTGAAATCCATCTACCGAATCTTATAAGGTAGAAATCACTAAAGTATCTTTAATAGATCTTTGCAACATGACTAATGTAAAGGTTTCATCATAGTCATAGTCATACTAAGAATTTGTTGAATCCCTTAATAAGTCTTTGCTTTAGTTAGAAAACATTTTTCTTTCTTGTCTGCTTTTCTTACAATGGGTTTCACCCAATTTAGGCAAATTAATCAAGTGTCATACGCTTGCTTACAGACTTAGAATCTATTTCAGATTTCATGGTTTTAAACCACTTGGAGTCATAACTTGTCAAATAATCTTTATTACTTGCATAATCATAATGTTCCAAAATAAATGTTTTAGAACTCTTAGTCAATATGAAATCATATTTCTTTGGCTAAGTTTTACATATGCTAGTCATCATTGTGGGTTTGATGCAACAATTGAAACTCATACAACAACTTTGTTTAGCTTTCAATGAGAAACGACAATTGAGGATGTGCACTTGGAATGTACTACCTTCAACACATGGTTATTAATCCCATTACACATAATGAGACCACGCGTTGTCATTTGTAACATGAGGTGAATCATGCTCATATTGTTGCTTTTATTCGATAACTTCTCAAATTTCTTCGAGATTTTCGAAATCACTTTTCTTGAACTCTTTCAAGGCTCTCGAACTTTTCGAGGTTCTTATACTCCCACTTACCTTTTGAGGAGGCATATTTAGCATAGGGTGAACCAACCATGGTTTTGAACCATGTTTTTTTGTTGCTTTTCTCAAACTCTTTTGAGATTTACACTACTCTCACTTGACCTTTTGGAACAATTTTCCATAAGGGCACCTACTTAAGCAACAAACATTTTGTGCTAAGTATGGTTTGTGTAGTAGTACCCCTTGCTCTATATAGGAATCGAATGTGCATTAAACGTTTTAATACAACTTTTATTCCTTACTTTGTAGAAAGACTTTGTAAGAACTTTTCTTATCCATATCACATATGAAGCCTTTGCTACTTTTGATTTGACGTATGTAGTTTCTGTTTAGTTTTGTAGCTTATCTTAAAAGTATATATCCCTTGAACAATGGTTGGAAGATAGGTAATTTACATCCATTATCAAAATATATCTCATATAGATTGATGGCTTCCTTCATAAACACTTCACAAGGTTTTCTTTCGGAGTTTGTTGTAAAACATTTTCACAACTCTTGGATGTTTATCAAGGTCTTGGCTTAAATTCTCATTATTACAATCATATCGCAATACTTTGAATGTGTTACCAAGTTCATTTCTCGACTTAAATTTTTACAATTACAATCATATTGTAATGTAATCATTATCTTGTCAAGTTGATACTGAACTTCATACTGAAAATTTTGAACTTTTCAAAATCTTCACTCTTATGCTTCAACCAAGCACAAGTAGTGATCGTATCACAAATGAAGTTTCATTGTCCATCTCTAGTCTTTGAACCTTTGGTTTTCTTACATCAATATGTATTCGACCTCCAGCTCACATCATCATTTCTCTGAATGGTGACTTAGTCAAAATTTCAAATTAGAATGATATTTACATATATCAATAGATTCATAATCTAATGATATTGAAAGTCCATCCCTTTGGATCTTCCGTATGCAATTTTCATTTTCATTCGTATTAATTGACATATTAGAGACAACTTATATATATATATAGAAATGGTTTAATTATTTCTATCATATAGAATTTTAAACCTATTTAGCGATTCAAAACACATTATGACTCAATGAAGCATAAAATAACATTTATTCCACGTTTTTGAATCTTCGATGCTTAGTCATTACTAACATTGAATGGTGTTTTGATAATGGCAAGAATGAATAACATTTATTTAATTCTAGCCATTAACAAGGTAAGGTGAAATATAGGTTCTACTTGTAAGGTTGTAACTTTTGCTTCCAGACTTGTAGATTCTACTTGCGAAGTAGCAACATTTGCTTCTAAACTTGTAGATTTATTCCTCCTTTAGCTAAATTCTTCCTTTAGTTCAACCAGATTGTGCAATGAGTGATCTAAACAAGACATCATATGCCCAAGAAGTAGCAATATGCTAAATCAATTTCTATAATATACTGCTTAAATTGGAACATTTCCATTATTTTACCTTCCAACTGTATGAGGTGGTTTCTAATCAATTGGAATTGGTCCATTTAATTTGAAACATTTGTTGTTCATAACAACTTTTAGCATTTAAGTAGTTCTATGTTTGAGAACTAGCAACTTGTTTGCATTTCTTGGCCTATAACTTCTTATTGCAATCCTCATACATTCCTAAACCTTTTCCATTTGAAACACTTAGAACACTTCTCTTAGGTTCAAAATGATACTTTGCTTAACTTCTTTAAGCACTTTTCATGATTTTGCTAAGTCTATTCAATCATTTTTCATATTTGAGTTTAATCAAATATTAAGCCCTATATGAAATGGATGAAAAATAGTGTCATTTGATCAACTTTTGATCATAGATATTTCCAATCACTTTCTTATATTCAATCATATTGATAATAAGAGATTTTATTGGATTTCTTTATTTTTCTTTAAGAGGGTTTGTACCTCCCATCTCATTATATCCCTTGAAACATTTTTCAAAATGAAGATGGTGTTGGCATTTTACTCAAACATTTTGAATAAAACCAACCTTAGACACGTGACATGGATTTCTAAAACTTGCCTTTTAGAACCATTATAGCAAAATTGGAATATAGGTTTATGGATTATCTTTTAAACTTTTGAGAACGTTTCTCAACTTTATTTTCAATCGAGGAGATAACAATAAAATTAGAACAACATGTTACTTATAAGTAAACGCAAAATTCAATTATGTTTATTAAATTTAAAGTACCAAAAGCGAATTAAATTGGTAACTTTAAAATACTTTATTCAATTTAAGTGATCCCAACTTGAATTAAGTGATTCCAAGATCCTTTATTTGTGCAATAATTGACCAGAGTGAGGCCCTGCCATCAACCATTACATTTTCAAGGTGAGTTAACTCTTTACTGATTACAACTCTTGTAACTCTTGGTTGAATAATTAACCATCACATGTTTAATTATTACCCTTAGCTTCAAGGTTCTAAACGCTTTAGGTAACCTTGTTGAATATAACCAATTAAAAGTGTAGAATGAGGTCCTACCCCCACTTCCCCAAGATATATTATGACACTCTGCTGAGGGCCGACCTATCATAAGCGATCGAAGGTTTCGTCGGGTTTTTAATTGGAAAAGCTGCATCAATATTACTGGGATCTAGATTTATTATGTTGTGATTAAATAGTGAACTCTAGCGAATCATCACAAAACATCAATAAAATCTAACATGCATAAAATACTGAATGCATAAATAAGACATAGCATGGCCCCTAATCCTAAGAAAACTAATAAAGTAAATGCTCCCACTTGAATCTTCATGGATCTCATCCACCTTGCTCCTTTGGGCCTTTACTTCATGGGATTCTTGGATTAACTGCAACCTGTAATTCTACTCTATTCTATTTACTACTTAAATAAAATAAAATAAAATTACAAAATACTTTATCGGTTCGTAGACCGTACTAAGATTACAAAAATACATCACGATGCGCAGATCGTATTTAGCAATCTACCGGGCCATATTAGTCATTATATAGCAATAAACAACATCATATATTATAAAATTGCCACATAATAAATCACTCATCATGCTTTCCTAAACTACAACATCGAATGTTCACAATTAAGGAAACATGGCACCAAAATATCTCATATTTTAATTAATGCAATTAGATAATATCATATATTATTAATGATCATCAATAAAATATCATATATTCTAAATTAGTCATGAGATAGAATCAAATCTTATTTTAATCTTAAAATATAAATCATATTTATCCTCAAAGATTATCCTAACAAAGTTAGAAAATTCTATCCTAATTACAAGCCAATCACAAAATTTTAAATCAATTATTATATCCAAAAATAATTATGGGATAATCACATTATTTAAATCAATTATTATCCTTTTGGAATATGCTCAGAATATCCTAATCATTCTTATCCATAATTAACCACTTTAATTTAGGATAATTACCAATTTAACAACTTAAATATGGATAATATCAAATATAACAACTTTTGAATATTTGATTTTATCCTAAAATAAAAGATCTTATCCAAATAAAACCAATTTTATCTTTTAAAATAAAAGATCATATTTTCAAAATATTTTAACTTATCCAAAATAAAACTGATTTTATCCCTAAATAATTCATAATTATCTTGAAATAAATTTTCAAAAAACTGATTTTTTTTTTTTTTGAAAAACCGTGCACCAGCCACCGTGGTGTGGCCAGCCTAAGCCGGCCACGGTGGCCGTACACCTTGCGGTGTACGCTGCCGAAGCAGCGGTGCAGCAGCAGCGACAGCAGTGCCGCGCAACACTTTGCACGGTGCTGCTGCTGCTCTTAGTTCTTGGACCCCTGCTGCCCTCCCTCTTGGACCACCATCTGCGGCGGCCACCGTGGCTACGCCACCCAGCCGTGGCTGCCGCCCGAAACTACACCAATTTTCTTTTCTTTTTTTTTTTATTTCAATTTTAATTAACAACTTTTGTTAAATAAAATTCATGTGGTCCATGATAAATTAAAACATAACTTTTATGCTAATTCATCCAATTAAAATTAAATTCACAATCTAATTTTAAAATCTAGGGTTCTTCATGAAAATAATCCCTAATTTAATTTAACTTTTAAATCAAATCATTGATCATGCAAAATTCATAATTTATACATGAAATCAACTAGATTAAAATCATGAAGCATGAAACAATCGAAATCGAACAAAATCAAGCACAAAAAATCAGATTTTAGGGCTAATTAGGTTTGAAATTTTCGAAAAATTAGGGTTAGGGTTCGAAAAAATTCGAATAAACTAGGGCAAAAATTCGGATCTCTTCATGGCTATTTTTAGCATTATTAAATCACATTTAATCAATTCCAAGAGTTAAATCACATTTAATAATAATTGACCCATAATTAAATTATTCTCCCTCCTAATTGCATTAAAATTGTGGATTATCAAAGAATTATTGGCAATATGCGTAAATGCAATAGGCTAACTGATACCACTGTAGGGGTTTATAGGTACTACGCAGCGGAAATAATCATGAATCATATTCATAAAGCACCTAAACCAAGGATCATTGCATAACACATAAAGAACACATAATTTTACCTTTGAAGCGTGATTCCACGTGCGATCGAGCAAGAACATGGGGAGATAAAGAACCCCAAGCGTGATTCCTCTACTTGGTCCACGGGCACAAGTTAAACCTCCACTAATGCTAGTTAGTCGTGATTGAACGCTTCAATCAACCTTCAACGGAGAAGAGAGACACGAGCTAACCATGAACCACCACGACGAACACCACGAGCCACCATGAGGGGCGCCGCACGTACGGACGTGAAGGGGAGAGAAGAGGGCCGTGAGTGAGGAGAGTGTTTAGGGTTTTTGGGGCTTGGTTGCTTCTTTCAAAATCTACTGTATGTTGATTGTTACTACTTACAAGCAACCCTAGGCATGGATCTTATTTATAGATCACATCTCTAAATAAGAGCCCATGTCAAAAGCCCAAAACCCTTATCCTAAACACACTACTCTAGCCCAACACTCTACATGGTATGTCATAATCTCATGAGGCCCATTAATGGGCCTCTTACTTGTTTAACTCAATACCCTTGTTGTGTGACCTCATAGGATCCATTCTATAAGGCTTTGGGCTATTTAACTAACCCAAAGATCAATTATCATATTTAGCACCAGATATTGACGACCCTATAGAATGAACTTATTATCTCCATAATAGTGATCCTTGATATATCTAGTAATTGCACTTATCGAAGACATAATTCCTTCACTTCGCATATCTTATCAACTTTAGCCTCAGACAATCCTTTAATACCAGTCAAATTCTTCACACACAAAAAAAGAAAGATATATTATATAATTCTGAATTCCAAGTCCAAAGTTAAGAAAAAAATATTATTGTAAACCAATTTAATTTGGTTGTATGAAATTTTGCAGGATCCTACTAAAAAAGAGTTTACAGAGGAGTTGTTTTACTAAAGTAACAAGTGAAACCCAACTCTTTTCTTCTACCTTAAGGGGACTAAATCAGAGGATGAAATGAGTATGCATCATAAGCGAGATTTCATTAATTAAGAATAATCATTAATCTACTGCTATTCATTTGTAAGTAACAATGTGCATTTATCTGTTTTTTATAGAGACTGCTTTTGACATATTGGACGAATATTTTTCAAAATACAATCATGAAGGACCTTTCCTCCTTGGTGTCCAATTCAGCGCGGGCAATCAGACTAATTCATTTATATAAACTTCTGTTTATAAGAAATTCAAGGAAGAAGGACATCAATTTACCAGAGTATATGCATGATTGTAAGTCCTTCACCCCTCCCTCTGTATCGAAGAACAAACTATATTAAGCTAGAAATTGCGAATAAAACAAAAATTGACTAATATTATATAACCAATGTTTCAATTAGTTAGTCTTGATATGCTAATAAGCAACAACATACTAGCAGTGAGTAAAAAAAACAAAAAAAAATCAAATAGGAATTGCAATTAAAACAGAAACTAAACCAACAATTCAAAACTTCCAAAAGTTTTAAATATAGTTTTGAAATACAACGACTGAAGAAGTGTAGGGAATATTTCAAGCATTACCCCAAACTTGAGCCCCACTGTGATCATACACTTAAGCATGGTGGTGTCCAAAGGGAAGGAAGCTAGAGCAAAAGAGTCGCCAACAAGTTTTAGGAACTTGTAATCCGTCCACAAGGTGAAGGTTACACCCCTTAACGATCCAGGAGATCGTCAACTCCAATAGGTCTGGAACCATGACTGGTGTTTGGGGATGAAGGTACAAATCCAACCTAAAAGAGATTGAACCTGCCCTAAAAATAAGCCTCTACTTTATTCTGCTTGTATTCATGTGCGCTTTCTGACTAACATGCAATCAATAGGTTAACCGTAAACCTGTTTATCCATGTTGGTTGAATTTAATGCACAAACAAAACTATTATTGGCGATCACTTGAATTATAATCATAGTAGCCCTAATCAAGATTATTAATTATCTTATTAAGCGTGATTACAAGTACAAATTCCCTTTAAACATGCATAAAAGGCGTGATCAAGCAATAACAAATAAATATAATATCAAGCAACATAATAATCAATTATAATAATAATCATGTTAAAGCATAATATTAATAGCAAGATCCTAGGCTGATACTAACAAGATTAATAACAAACCCTAGCATGTCACTAAGCATTAAAGATCAAAGCTTTAGACCTAACATGGTACTCACATGATATTAGAAAAGAGTAAAAGGCACCCTAAATATGATACTAGAAAGCAATAATAACATCCTAACATGATGCTAGGAATTAAACAAATTTAAACATGCCTTCTACAAGAATAGAGCAATGAGATTACATACTTTGATGCCTCGTACCTCTTTCTAATAACAAAATACACGCGTTAGTAACTTCAAGGAAAATAATAAAATTAAACAATCAAATCAAATAACTAATATAGAGATTTGGGACCAAACCCTCAAAAATTATAACCTTTCACGTCTAGGCGAAGGCAACTTCGAACTTGGCTAGGTGTTTCTAGATCTTGTGTATGTGGAATTGTGTTTGCGAAAAGCTAGAGAGATGAGAGCTTAGAGAGAATTTAGAGAATAGATTAATTGTAGAATCGTTGAATCGTAGATTGTCGATTAAAAACGGAGGTTCAGAACCCTATTTATAAGAAAATAGTCCGGAAATAGGTAGAATTTGATAAGGAATAAAACTCCACTCTATCGCCGCAAAACCAAACTTGTCGCTTGGCGACAAGCTCTGTCGCGTGGCGACAAGACTTGTCGCGTAGCGACAGGCCTGTCGTTTGGCGACAGCCTGGATTTGTACGCGCTTTCAAACACGGAGTCCACTTATCAATCAAAATTGACTTGTAAAGTTCGTATGAAAACTGCAACCGTATTTTCCATAAAATAATATTTTATTCCAAATAAAACTTATCAAAATATAATTATTAATTCTAATTTTATTAGGACTTAAAAGAACCTTCTAGAGAATTATAGAAGACTATAATTAATTCTAATAACTTTAGGAATAATAATTAACATTGGGCCCTCCCCTAGATCATCGGGTCGATGTAAAGATCAACCGGACCCAGTTTAGTATCTTGGCCATAACTTCCTCATTATTCATCGGAATTGGGCTTATAATATATCGTTGGAAAGCTCTTTGCAGTCCCCATCCAACTACACTATTATTGGACCCTTTTGTGGACCAAACTAAACTGGATTGGCTGTTTTCATAAAATAGAGTTGTTTTTCAAAAACAGAAAGAAAGAACTTTTAAAACTAACCGCAACACCTGACCTTTCACACTTTCACCTTATTCGATTATCATTCGACGCAAAAGGTATTCATCACTAGGTTTGGTTTTGGGGAGACACAAATGGGTGTATACAAGAAGAAAAACAAACCAGACCTAGAAATCGTATCCTCGTTGTTTTTTCTAATCGTCTTTTGCAGCTTAAACTATATTTTGTTGAAGTGCTGAGAAATTTCCTTTGATCTCACTGAAAAATCAAGCCCAAATTTTATAAATTAGGAAGAATTTTCCGCAATTAACCACAAATATTGTCAAGCTAAGCTAGCCTTAGAATACCGAGCTAGAGGAGAAAGAAGTGAGAATTGTATTGTATAGAAGTAAAAGCTCGCAAAAACCCTAGATTACCAAGCTAGAGGAGAGAGAGAAGGAAAGGGGTGGGATAATTTGTCGCCGGTGACAGTGTTGTGCTTGCGGCTACAATAGTGTGGTTGCGGTTGCGACAGTGGAGTGCGCATGTACCTCCATCTTTGAGGAGAGAGAATGTTTGAGATCTAGAATGTGAGGATAAAAGTATAGATAGAACAAAAAATTAAAAGAGAGATATAATTCACAACTAATTGGGTTTTTATTCAATAAAAAGGATAATTCAGTTCATTACGTGAACCCTAACTCAAAATTTTATATACCTCTCTTTGTAGGAGTTTATAGGTACTACGCAGCGGAAAATTATGAATCATATTCAATCAAGTACCTAATCCCAAGAACACATGCATAACACACAAGACACATAATCATACCTTTGAAGCATGAATTCCACGTAGCAATTTGACAGGAAAATCAGGGAGAGAATAGAGCCCCCAGCGTTGCTCCTCTACTTAGTCTACGAGCTTCGAACGAGCCGTCCACCAATACTAGATTGGTCGAGTGATTGAGGAAAACCGCGATCACCACCTTTAATAGACTAACCGACCACCACGATCTACCACCACCATGAACCACCACACTAGCGCCAAGGGAGGAGGAGAGAGCCGCGAGATAGAGAGGAGTATGAGAGGGGTTGGTTTCGTGTTTGCTAATTAGGGTTTTATCACACTGATCAGATAATTTCATACTGCTAGCAAACCCTAGGCACCTAGTCTATTTATAATCATATTATAATTAGACTAGGGTTAGGAAGCCCAAAACCCTTCAATCCACTCCATGTGGCCGGCCATACTAGAGGATGAGGCCCATCATGGGCCTTGTCCTCTCGTGCCCGATCTAGACCCTTTGTGTGACCTTATAGGATCCGTCCAATTGGGCTTTGGGCTATTTTACTAGCCCAAAGATCGTTAGTACCTATAGCTATGATAAAACGACGACCCAAATGCATGAACTTAATTATCTCCATAATTTGATCCATTTATATATCTAGTAATTGTACACGACGAAGGCATAAATCCTTAATCTCCCACTTGTCTAAGACAAGTGTGCAATATTCAAATTCCTTAAGTCAATATGTGTCGATTTGATAATATGATTGCATCACATGTCGAGATCATATTAATCTACAAATCGTTTCTTGAAATCTGAGTTAGAATTACAAAACTAAATTATTACTAAGTAATGCATTTGAACGCGGCCACGTATTTTCTGAATTCTCCCTCTTCAAGCGGCCATGACATATTCCCTAATTTAATAGGCCAGGTAGACTCAATCCAATCTTGTGGCAACAAGGCTCCCACTCAACTTTTGAAATAACCGGGAAACACACTTTATAATCTCCAGTTACGGGCAAACGTTTGAGTGTACCACAGTTAAATCAATCATTGAATGAAATCAATGTTCCACTCATGTCAAAGGAATCCACTAATATATCCGGAAGCTCTATACTTGAACTTCAAAGTAGGTCAATAGTTCGATCATGCATCATTCATGCATATCCAAGTGATTGACCGAGCATCACTATGCCCCTATAGCCCATGAAACTGCGCTATCCAATCAATCTTACATGCTAGTCCATTTATTGAAATCATTTATGTCCACTTTAATGATTTCGAACTAGGAACTTAAATAATATATGAATTTTGTCCACCTGTGGGGTTTCATTCACCAGGTCATTTAAATAAACTAACCTGATGAGCCCATCAATCCATAATTATTTTGGACATTTTATTTAATTTCCAAAACCATAATTAAATAAGAGAAATGAAATTTCTATTTTAAACATAATTCTGCAAGTATATGCATTCCTTATGTAATATGTTTTCTCAAAACATACACAACTTAAATTACATAATTTGCTTCAATCCATGTCTATAATATGACTCTCATACCTTAGTCTTTGGAAGGGTTTAGTGATTTCTCACTCATAATAAAACTTTGCAGATCACAACATTCCGCTTGTCATTGATCTCATAGATGAGGTGATATCTCATATCTATTTGTTTGGATTTGTGATGTGACCCTGAATCCTTTGTTATGGCAAAGGTGTCCTTTTAGTCACAGGACAATTTGATCCAAACTTCCTCCTTAACTACTCTTACTGTAGCTAAAACACATATTCTGACAATGAGTATGCAACAATATTCTACTTTGAACTCTTTCAAGCTTACTGTCCTTCTTCATACAGACATAAACATGCATTTAGATCACCATCTAAAGTCATCTTGCCTATTTGGGAACTTGCATCCATATAACCTTTTGACAACTTATTCACTTTTAACATCATTAGCTAGAAAAATTCCTTTAGTCCTTCTCAAGTACTTAAGGATTTTCTCTTTGCAACTTTCGGTATGCTTATTCTGAATTTACTTGAAACTTGCTACACATGCACTAGTCATATGTAACATTTTGCTTTGTGCATATCATGGCACATATAATGGACCCTTTTGCAAAAGCATAAGGTACACTATCCATACAACTCAACTCTATTAGCTTTTGAAGGCACTTAGTTTTACTGAGCGTACTACCATGAAACATGGGAAGACATCCTCTCTTAGAGTCTTGCTTCATGAACTTGTCAAGATCCTTATCAACATAAGTCTCTCGATGTTGTCCAATCATTCTTCAAGATTCACTTCACGGATCCTAATTCCCAATATGTACTCAACATCTCTTAAGTCTATCATATAGAAACAACTTTCTAACCACTGCTTGACTGATTCAAGCATTGATATGTCATTTTGTATGAACTGTATGTCATCTACATACATGAATAAGAAGATCAATTGCTCCCACAAAACTTCTTGTCTCTACAAGATTCCTTTTCGTTCTTTGAGGAAAAAAAATGTTTCAACTCCCTTATGCTTACTTCAATCCATAAATGAATTTCTGAAGTTCGCAAAACTTTCTAGGATTTCTGGATTTCAAAATTCTTAGGTTGTATCATATACATACCATTGGAGTCCATTCTGGATCTCATGGCCTTAAGCCCTTTCTTGAGTTGGAACTTATCCAAATCTTGCTTGTAGGGCATGGATTCCAACCATTCCAATAGGAAAATTTTAGAATCCACCTTTTCTCAGGATTTCAACAAACTGTTTGTTTTGATCCCAAGTAACCTACAATAGGTATGAACAACAATAGAATTATTCTCTTCAACTCTTTGAAGCCTTTCATTCAAGTGGGACGATAGAAGCCTCGCTAGTGGAATTAGCTTGCTTCGACATATGGTTTATCAAGTTAGCTGATTTCATATGCCTTCGTCTCTGATGTGGTGTTATCCACATCCATTTGTTGCTCGTCTTGAATCTCATCGAGATCTAACTTTACTCCCACTTGGCTTTGTAGGAAGAGATTTCTTTCTATAAAGACATTATCGCGAGCAACAAACACTTTGTTTCTACGCGATTGTAGGAGTAATACCTCTTAGTTTCCATGAGAAAACCCGTGAAGAACTATTGTCTGATTTAGGGTCTATTATTTCATCTTTGTAAACATTTTACATTGATTTCATAACCCTTAATCCTGTTTTGAAAAGATAACTTTTAGAACATTTCCAAATCATAACTCTTATGACATCTTTTCTACTGCTTTAGTTAAGTTTTCTGTTTAGTATATTTGCAATTGTTGTTGTAATGCATGTCCTCAAACGATATTTGTAAATCTTTAAAGCTAATCTAGGATCGAACCACGGCAAGCAAAGTTTGATTCCTTCTTTCAACATACATTTTAATTGTAATGTTTCTGGATTGTGAACTAATTCAACAATTCCCTTTTAGATGATCATTTACTTTTTGAGTTAAATATTTATCACAACAATCATATTGTGGTGTTAAATTGTTCATCTCAAATTGATTTTACATTTCATTTTGGAATTTCGAACATTTCAATGATTCCATGCTTTACTTCATTAAGTAACTATCGATATATTTACTTAAATTGTTAGTAAAAGCAATGAAATAGTTAAATCTCTTTGCTAATCCTTGAACTTATGGTCCACACACATCATATGTATGAGTTCCAAAAGGTCATTTTAGCTCTTTTGCCCTTTCAACTAAAATGCAACTTGGTCATCTTACCTTATCAAGCATGACTTTTAATTCACATGTGATTCATCAATTTAGAATAAGAGTCCACCCAATATAACTTTGGATGTGCAAAATGGTTTATGTGACCTAATCTTACTTTGTTATAAGTAAGTTTACTTTAAATCATCTAATTTTGCTTTTGTGATCTACTTATATCAATTTCATAAAACAAAATAACTCATATCTAGCAAAATGAAAACAATTTATTACCTTGGTCATGGATCAACATTTGTCCAAGCCAAGTAAAAACAATTCAGTATTCAAACAAGAAAACCGAAATATTGTCTCATCAAAACTGGAAATTGTTCTAAAATCATCATAAAAATTTAGAAATTAAAACTATGAAGCTATCTCTGGCCACTCAAACACTTCTAGTGCACCTTCAAGCTCCATTTCCATGCTAACCTCACTTCTTTGCAGCTTCTGCACAACATTAATAATGTTAAGCACTGCAACTTGGTATCACATACCTAAGTGAAAGTTATAATGTTTATAACATAATACCTGAGTTTGATGCTCCATTCTTCTTGAGGAAGTCAAGGTATTTCTGGCAATTGCGTTTCCAATGCCCCTTCTTCTTGTAGTAAAAGCATTCACTTTCACTTGCAGCCTTGGGTTTTGGACTTGCCTTAGGCTTTTCAGGAGCCTTGGCAACTTGCTTGCCCTTGCTCTTGGCACTAGCCTTTTGCCTCCTTTTCTTGAACCCCTTTCCCTTTTGAATCATAAGAACTTCCTTCTTAGGTTCCTTAGGGATTTGCTTTTCAGCACTAACCAGCATTGCGTGCAATTGATTCATAGTCTTTGCAGTCGCAGTCATGTTAAAGTTCATGATAAACTGGTTGAAAATTTCTGAAATTGAGTGGAGAATGATGTCTATTGCATCTCATCACTGTATGGGTGCCCCAGTTTCTCCATACTTTGAATAAAGCCGATCATTTTGAAAACATGATCATGAACTGTGGCACCCTTCTCAATCCTACAATCTAGAATCTCACGGTGGAGCTCGTACCTTTCAACTCTGGCTTGTTTCTTAAACAAAGCTTTGAGTTCTTGCATGATTGTGTACGCATCCTGATCCTCAAAACGTTTTTGAAGACTAGGTTCCATGGTAGCAATCATCAAGCAAGTAATAGGCACAGCTCCATCATGAGCTTCCTTGTGCCTCTTGACTTCTTCCATAGTTGCATTTTCTGGCAGAGGTCCTGGCAATGGGGTGTCAATGACATCCTCTCTACCTTCAGATTTCAGAACGAGCCTTAGCATTCTTTCCCAAGTGGAAAAGTTTTCTCCTGTCAACCTATCCTTCCCAAGGAATGGTCGAAGATTGTAAATGTTGTTGTCATTGTGATTACGGCTACCCATCTATGTCAAAATAAGGCAAAGTTTAATAATTATGTTTAATTTAACATTAAAGTACCATAAACGATTAAATTGGTAACTTTAAAGCACTTTATTCAACATTAATTGATCCCAATTGAATTTTAAGTGATTCCAAGATCCTTTATTTGTGTAATAGTTGACCGGACTGAGGCCCTACCATCAAGCATTAAATTTTCAAGGTGAGTAAACTCTTTACTGATTACAACTCTTGTAACTCTTGGTTGAATAATTAACCAACACATGCTTAATTATTACCCTTTGCTTCAAGGTTCTAAACTCTTTAGGTAACCTTGTTGAGCATAACCAATTAAATATGTAGAACGTGATCTACCCCAAATTACCCAAGTTAACAAGTGACACTCTGCTGAGGCCGACCCATCACTCACAATCGAAGGATTGTTGGGTATCTAATTGGAAAAGCAATCTCAATATTACTGGGACCTAGATTCATTTATGTTGTGATTATTTAGTGAACTCTAGCGCATCATCAATCAACATAAATAAAATCTAACATGCATAATCTACTAATGCAATAAAACATGACATAGTATGACCCCTTAGTCCTAAGAAAACTAGAAATGAAAAGCTCCCACTTGAATCATCATGGATCTCCATCCACCTTGCGTCTTTGGGCCTTCACTTCATGGGTTTCTTTGGACTAACACTATTTAAATAACTAATCTATTTACTTTAAATAAAAGTTACAAAAATACTTAACGGTACGCAGACCGTATTTAGATTACAAAAAATACATCACGATGCGCAGATCGTATTTTAGAATCTATGGGTCATTCTAGTCTATATATAGCAACATAATATCATATATTATAAAAGTTCCATATAATAAATCACTCAACATGCTTGTCTAAACTACAACATCGAATGGTTCATAATTAAGGCAACACATTTCCTAAAATATCATATATTTTAAATCATAATTAGATAATATCATATATTATTCATGACCAATCATAAAATATCATATATTTTAATTTAGGCATGAGATAGAATCAAATCTTATTTTAATCTAGAAAGATAAATCATATTTAATCTTCCATGATTATCCTAACAAATTTAGGAGATTCTATCCTAATTATTAGCCAATCAAATAATTTTAAAATCAATTATATCCTAATCTAATTATGGGATAATCACATTATTTAAATCAATTATTATCCTTTTGGAATATGCTCAGAATATCCTAATCAATCTTATCCAAATTAACCACTTTAATTATGGATAATTACCAATTTAACAACTTTAAATATGGATAATATCAAATATAACAACTTTTGCAAGATTTGATTTTATCCTAAAATAAAAGATTTTTATCCAAAATAAAAGATCATATTTTCAAAATATTTTATTTTATCCCAAAATAAATCATATTTATCTTGAAATAATTTTCAAAATTAATTACTTTTTTTTTTGAACGAGCACCACCACACCGGCCACCGTGGTTGGCTAGCCACTGCCGCAAGGGCAGCAGCACTGGCAGCCGTGGCAGCAGCCGTGCAACGCTTGCACGCTGCTGCCCACAGCCACCACGGACCTCCGCCCTCCCTTCCCCTCCCTCTTGCGCTGCCACCAAGTCGGCAGCTGCCGTGGCTGCGCCACCCAGCCGCGGCTGCCGGCCCTAAAACTTTTTTTTTTTGGTTTTTAATTAATTTAAAATAACTTTTATAAAAATTAAATCAAATCAGTCCAAAAATTAAAATTAAATCATAATTCAATATTAAAATTAGGGTTCATCATAAAATTTATCCCAATTTAATTCTAACTCTTAAAATTAAATCAATGATCATACACAAAACATTTTTATGCATAAATCAATCCGATTAAAATTATGAATCATAAAACAAATTGAATTATATCAAAAATCAAGCACAAAATCATATTTTAGGGCTATGAATTTTCGAAATAATTCGAATTAGGGTTAGGGTATTTCGAAAATTCGAAACTAGGGTTCTAGGGTTCGAAAATTTTGAAAATTCTAGGGCTTAATTCGGTCCTCTTCATGGCCATTTTGAGCATAATTAAATCACATTTAATCAATTCCAAAAGTTTAATCACATTAAATATAATAATTGAACCATAATTAAATTAATTTCTCCCTCTTAATTGATTATACAATTAACATGGACTTCAAATTAATCGTATTAATATGATCAAGCGCGTTCATGCAAGAGGCTAACTGATACCACTGTAGGTGGTTATAGGTATTACGCAGCTGAAAATCATGAATCATATTCAATCAAGTACATAATCCCAAGAACACATGCATAACACACAAGACACATAATCATACCTTTGAAGCGCGAATTCCACGTAGCAATTCGATAGGCAAATCAGGGAGAGAATAGAGCCCCAAGCGTTGCTTCTCTACTTAGTCTACAAGCTTCGAATGAGCCGTCCACCAATACTAGATTGGTCGAGTGATTGGGGAAAACCGCGATCACCACCTTTAATGGACTAACCGACCACCACGATCTACCACCACCACGAACCACCACACTGGCACCAAGGGAGGAGGAGAGAGCCGTGAGATAGAGAGGAGTATGAGAGGGTTTAGTTTCGTGTTTGCTAATTAGGGTTTTATCACACTGATCAGATAATTTCATACTGCTAGCAAACCCTAGGCACCTAGTCTATTTATAATCATATTATAATTAGACTAGGGTTAGGAAGCCCAAAACCCTTCAATCCACTCCATGTGGCCGGCCATACTAGAGGATGAGGCCCATCATGGGCTTTGTCCTCTCGTGCCCGATCTAGACCCTTTGTGTGACCTTATAGGATCCGTCCAATTGGGCTTTGGGCTATTTTACTAGCCTAAAGATCGTTAGTACCTCTAGCTACGATAAAACGACGACCCAAATGCACGAACTTAATTATCTCCATTATTTGATCCATTTATATATCTAGTAATTGCACACGACGAAGACATAAATCTTCACTCTTTAACCTCCATAGAGCCCTCTTTTGTTGAATTTCATATCATTCTTCATGTACAAGAAGAAATTTTTAATTGAAAATTTCTATATCCGTTTATTTTTATCAAGGAAAAAGGAGATCGAAGTTATTGGAAGAGAAAGGAGTATACAAGAATACTCATGAATTGGAAAACGCAAGTGAAAAGATGAAAAAAAGCTACTCCGTACTTAGGTTTGTAAGAAAATAAATAAATAAAAATTATTTTGACACAAAGTACTAACTTGCATTTATAAGCCAGTTACTAAATATCTGATCAAATTTTATTTGACTCAATATTTGGAACCAACATTTATTGGGTCAGTTACTAATAGAATTTCCAACCTTGACAAATTTCAAATTAGTAACCTTCATCTACAAGGCCAATTACTAATGTCATATTATTTGTAACTGACATTATCTTAGCCAGTTACTAGTGGTGTTTTAGTAACTAGCGTTTTTAACGCCAGTTACTAATAGGGCGTTACAAATAACATTTTTTCTACTAGTGTGGATTATGAATGGGGTGTAACCTTCACGGGTCAATCGTTGTTGCCTATCGTTGTCCCTTTATTCGTGGTTGCCTTTTATGATCCGTGAAACGGTTTACAAGTTCCTTAAAAACTTGTTGGCGGCTCCCTACTTTATTTGTCCCTAATCGTATATGTCAATTCCCACTTCCTATGAGTGTCTAGCATATTCACAACATGCTTAAAGTAGGCGCACTTCAAACGACGTCTACAATTTGGCGACTCCAGTGGGGAGGATTCTTGGTTATATATCGATTTGAGTGATCGGTATTTAATTAAGATGAGTGGATGAGACTTGAAAGATTCTTGAATCGTATTCCTGTGATTAAATTGGCATTTTTACATTTTCATAGACGTTTTAACGTCATTTTTAGGTTCGCCCGTAGCAAAAATGGAATAACCTGATTGGGAACGAAGAAAATAGAGGCATCAGTCAGATTTCCTGATTGCCGTGTCACGGTGCAGAATGCCGTGAAGCGGCGTTTTGTACCGTGACACGGTGCTTCAATTCCTGCCGTGTCGCGGCAGTCCTGAAATCTTTCTAGTGGCTTTATTTTTTTTTATCACAGTCAGCTTCCTTCGATTTTTCTGAAAAAAAGTGTGTGTTCTACATACGTCTTAGCCCCGAGGAATTTAAGCTCTATCCACCCAAAAACGCTCATGGCAATAAGGGTTCATCCGAGTTATTAAATTCACTCAAACCATGGAGTCGAGTTCGATTTAATCACGAACTTGTGGAGCCAATCGTTGGCATACACCCTCAAGGGAGGCTGCCTTGCTAACGCATCCAAACTCTTAACCATGGTACCCTTTTGACACCAAATAAACTTGACCATAGTGGAACATAGAACTTGACCTTAGGTTGCGAATTCTTCTTTGCATCATTGTGCCTACGTGCCATATCTGTGATCGTTTTGATCTTAACCTTAACGAGTTTTCTTTATATATGGTGGTTTATTTTATGACTAACTAATGCCAATGGACCGTATTCACTTAGTAATTAGCACAAACACTAAAATAAAAAAAATAAAAAAAAAACCTGGAAAAAAAACACAAAAACACCTAGAACTGATCACCGCGCCACAGAAAAATGTTGCGTCACGGCAATCAGTGTCGCGTCACGAAAATCAGTGCCATCTCACGGCAGGTTGTACCGTGACACGGTACAGTTCGCTGGGTCACGGTGCCTAGGGAATAAGTCCAATCAGCTTTTTTTAGTCTTCCGTGCTAATTTGGTCCTCGAGTCAGTCATTTTGGTTACTGTTCACATGTCAAGCCATACGATCATACCACGAGTCTTCTAACATCACTTAATCACTCACGAGTCAAGTATAGTCCACACACTTTCTTTATTTTCTGACTCGAGTCGTGCACCATGTCGTTTATGATCGCATACTAGGTTCATGCACCCCTTTTTTGTCATAATAAAAAAACGAGTGGAGTTTTTTTTCTCACATGTTCTCAAATGTCTATTTTTTCCCCTTCCTTTCCTATCTTGAGCAATGAGTCAAACAATTAAGTAAATTGTTTTATTTCTGTACTTGTTCAAGGAGCAGGGGTAGATTAATACGGTTCGAGTCATCACTGCAACAATCTCTTAGATCTAAAAGGCGTTCACTTTCAAACTACTTTCAATTCGTTCCAATGGCCACTAAGGAAGATATTGAGAACATCAACAAATCCATCGAGGCACTGTTTGCCATGATGAAAACCCTTACCATTAGGGTCACTACCATGGAACAAAACAAGGTCACTGTTTCTACCCTTGACAAATTGAAGGAACAGATGAGTAAGATTTCTGAGGATTTCACTTATGTGGAACGGCCTTCCACTCCTTTAGATATGAAAGACAGGCTCCCTGAAAAGTTCTTCACTGCTGATATTCCAAAGTTCAAGCCTACTGACAATCCAATATTCCATTTGAAGGCGTTCTCTACAACTATGGCTCTCAAGGGATTGGACGTAATACTCTTCCCTACGGTGTTCCCTCTCTCCTTAGAGCATGCTTACCAACAATGGTTTAATTCCCTCGATGCCAAGCGTACTGCGACTTAGCAAGATGTTACCAACAGTTTCATGAATCGTTACAAGTGTAACATTTAAACCAACTTCTGAACGTGAACTCTCCATTCTTAAACAGAAAGAGAATAAAGGCTTCACCGCTTATCTGAACATGTGGAGGGAAACAACTTCACTCTTGGTAGATCCTCCAAAAAAAGAGATATGGTTCCCCTCTTCATCCAAAATCAGACTCACAAGTATAGGGAACATCTCAAATTTCTTCCACTAAACACTTTTGAAGCTGTATACGACATTGGCATCAATATCGCAAGACAAGCTAATAAAGACTGCTGGTAGTAACAATAATAACACTTGGAAAAACAAGAAGAACGACCTTCCTTCTTCTTCGTCTTCTAAGCACGAAAATACTACCAACAATATAAGCCAAGTCGATCTCAATGAAGTGTTAGCTCTTAATGCTCCATTGCCCAAGAAAAGGAGAACTTACACTCCTTTAGGAATGACTTATGATGCGGCCTTTGATCGCCTCTACGGTCAAGGCTTGATCACACCTATTGGGCCATTTCTAGAGCCAAAGCCTGAATAAAGGAGCGCTAGATGGAATCTCAATACCCATTGCAAGTACCATCAAGGAAGGGGTCACTCTACCGAACAATGCTGGAATTTGAAGGACGCCATTCAAGACTTAGTAGATGCCAACAAACTTCCCGTCCCTCCAGGTGGTAAGAAGTGACAAGCAGCAATGAATACAAGGCGCACGACGAGCCTTTTGCGCGAGATTTCATGATTTCTTCTTTTTATTAGTTTCCCTTTCCCCAATTTAAGTTTAGCATAGATTTCCTTTCTGTAATTTGATAATTTTGTTAGCTTATTCGACATTTTCATCAATAAATTGGAGTATTCTTTACATCTTGATCATTTTCACAAAAAAAAAAACAAAAAAAAATCAATTTCTGAACCGAACACAAGGTACACCAATGATTTGAGGCACCTTTGCAACCCATTTTTTCCACTAACCATTCAAACATACACTCCATTTCTTTACAAAAACCATTTTGAGCCTCGTCTAACGTTTGACCTTCATTTCTTCAACCCACATTCACCTAATCCTGGGATGGGAAAGTGTGACAATTTATGTAACATTCCAAAAGCAAGTTCAAATGAAAAAAAAAGAATAAGTAAATAAAAAACAATATCTAAAGGTAAGTGTTCCAATGTCTTGGATACGAAAACGTCTCAAATTGCGTCTTTCATCGAGTGCTTGGTACCGTGCATGAGAAACATGAATGCTAAGTGAGTGATGGACCGCATGATCTGAGATTGCCTACATTGATTCAAAAAAAAAAAAAAAAATTCAAAGCAAAAAGAAATATATGAAAAATAAAACTTGCAAAATTCAAAATTTTCAAATTCACAATTACACATCTTTGGGATTCTCTCGGGTCTTGAGCCTTTTACCCTTTTCTTCTTTAAACCATCAAGTTAGCCACATTACAACCCCTGAAAGACCTCTTTGAGGTGTACATACACTTGTGTAAAGTTCGATTAGAGCTACGTTCTGCCGGATTCCTAACGGATACGCAGGCAACCTCACATTGAGGTGCAGCCAAATTCATATGCATGATCGAGTCAAAGAATATCCAATGCTTATCCCTATGACCCTATTCATCTAGATCTAGACTTGGGGGCTTGAACCCACATCATTTAGCCTACTTAGCCTAAAGAGTCACCATTTTGACTTTTCTCACATTTCTTTCCATCACAATAGCCTTTGCAACCTCACCTTAGTATCACTTTCACACAAACATAGCCATATCATCTTTCCCTTAGAAACCCTTTATCATGAAATCTTGTTTCCTTACTACGCATGCTTCATCATCTTCCAAGACAACATTCATTAGAAGAAATATTATATATACTTGCTTAGCTTCCTAACCTGAGCAATGTTCATTGTTTCACGCTGAGCAACATTTATATATCAATGATTTGTAATCATACAAAGCATATCGTGCTTAGCTCCTTGACCTAAGCAACATTCATTATGCAATAATCACTTCATCTATATACGTGCTTAGCTTCCGTATCTAAGTGACGTTCAAGATCGTTTCTTTACACCATATATGATGCTTAGCTCCATGACCAAAGTTCATTCATTTCTTGTGTCACATGATGTAATTGTCCTTAGCCTCCTGGACTAAGAACATGCATCATGCATACATTATTTTCAAGACAAGCAATTTAATCCATACGATTCATTTTGTCTTGCTCAACGAGGAAGTTCAAAAACTTCTTCCCTTTTTCATGCCTTTTCTTTTGAGGAAGTTCAAAGAATTTTTCAAAAAAATTTCATCGAGGGAAAGTCAAAAACAAAACTTTTTTTCACGTCTTTCTTTTTCGGGAGAAAGTCGGTACCCTCCACTCATGACAAAAATGACGGAAATTTTTTGCTTTTGCATCTTCGTTTGCTTGTATCTGCAGACACACTGAAATCATACACATAAACACACACACACACACACTCACAAGTCATACACATGTCATGTCATGTCAAGTCAAGTTTGGTCAAGTCAGATGGTCAAGTCAATCACAATCTATACGGGTCCTTTGGCAAATTTTATTTTGCAGGTCTCACATACAGCCCACGTTCGGGGATAAGCGAACCTCTACAACCCAAGTTCGGGGACAAGCGAACCATCTACAGCCCACGTTCGAGGACAAGCGAACCATTTACATCCCACGTTCGGGGACAAGCAAACCATCTACAGCCCACGTTCAGTGACAAGCGAACCATCTACAGCCCATGTTAGGGGACAAGCGAACCATCTATAGCCTATGTTCGGTAACAAGCGAACCATTTATAGCCCACGTTCGGGGACAAGCGAATCATCTACAGCCCCGTTCGGGGACAAGCAAACCATCTACAACCCACGTTCGGGGACAATCGAACCATTAACAGCCCACGTTCGAGGACAATCGAACCAACTACAACCCACGTTTGGGGACAATCGAACCATCATCATTTTAGTGATCATCTCCCAAGCGAAGACGATTCATGGCGCAAGGTTCCTGGTACACAGAGACTTGCAATCTCATCACCAGACAAGTGTTTCCTCAAGCATGGAAAGTTGTCGGTCGTTGCCACCTCTTAAGGCGAAGAAGTCAGCGATTATATCATCTGTCGACTTTCTCCAAGCATAGAAAGTATCTCAACAAACATCATCCGGTGGATTTCTTTAAGCATAGAAAACTACCAAACTCGTTTGCCACCGATACACTCGTGTTAGATACGCATTCTATCCCTTTACTCTTTTATCTGTGGAACTAACATTTTTCTGCAGGTATCGGCGTATATAGAGTGATTTAGGATCGCAGAACGTCTTAAATCTTTCTCCATCCCTATTGACTACTTTGACTATCGTTTTCAAAACAGACGTTTCTACAAACTCAGTCAAAGTGGGGGCTTCTGTAGACACCTAAAAATGTCTCCCCAAAACCAAACCCGATGATGAACAATATTTCACCGCCATTATTGGTCGGGTTGAGTATTTAACCTTTGGAGTGCTTAAATCCATATTCATTCCCTATACATTTCATAAACCAATCCAATTACTAGCTCATTTCCCTAAACCATAACTTACTTTCCACTTTTCGTGTCCACATCACAAAACCGAGAGAAACAGATTTTGTGGCCCTATAATTTTGATCCAATTATTATTTGGTTGTATAGGCCTTTCAATAAGCTTTCCAAAAATATATCATAAGCCCAATTCCGATTTAAAACGAAGAAGATATGAGCAAAATACTAAACTCGGCCCAAAACCGACACCCTTTCACTAAAACGGCCATATCTTAAAATCTAAAATTTATTTTTACCTGATTGTAATTGGATTGGAATGTAGACTTGATAAGCTTTCCAATGATATATTATATGCCTTATTCCGAGTTACGGATAAAAAAATATCAAAACGCGTAAAAAACTGGAATTACCGCGCAACAACTAAAATGTCGCGTCACGACAAAAGCTGACGTAGCACGGTGCCTGTTGCCTTGACACGATATTCTTCACCGTGTCACGATACTTTTTCCGTGTATTTTCCGAGTTTTCGCATGCGCTTATGAATTTGGACGCATTTTTGGGTAGGCTGTACACCGTGACACGGCGCCATGGTAGATTGTTCCACGTCGCGGTGTCCTTTGCCGTGTCACGGTACACATACCGTGACACGGGATTTTTATGCGTACTCTCCGCGTACACAACTACACGCATTTTATCATTTTAGGGCAGATTCTACACCGCACCACGGTGTAACATACCGTGTCACGGCAGACAGTGACCGTGTCACAGTGCCCCAAATTAGGGTTTTTTTATCTTTTCTAAGGTTCTGTGTGATCCCCTACTCATTTCCTCTATAAATATCCCCTTCCTTTCTACAGTTCGGGGCACCAAATCATTCTCTCTTCCTCTCTTCTACACAAAAAAAATCATTCTCTTCTCTCATACTCTAAGCCTTAAACCTATATTCTTAATTACATCATTCCTTCTTAAAGAACTCCAAGGAGTCCATACAACACCCGAAGTTCTATACTTAAACCAAGGCGTGAAGGGTATAATTAACTGAGGGTTTGGACCAAATCAACTCTACTTTTATTTAATTTAATTTCCATTTGATTTATTATTTATTGAAGTTACTAACAGTTTATTCATGATTTAGCAATTCAAGGAAATGTGGAAAGTGAGTAGTTAATCACTTAATTACTCTTATTTTTATTCTTGCTGCTAGTATCATGATTAGGTTTATTATGATTTGATTTGACTAACAATTTATTGTTGAATTGCTTTCAATATTAATGTTGATTTTTACTATATTTGTTGATCACTATATTGCAAGTTTCAAGGGAATATGTAATCGAAAGTCACGCCTAATAAGATAATTTGGACGACCGGTTTAGGATTCTTTTTAATCTTGTTATTTTATTAAGTGATCACAAATATTTTAGAATTATGTGTTGTATTAATATTCAACCAATTTAGCCTAATGTTAGTTTGGAACAAATTGAATCTTTGTTTGCATGTCTTTGAGATCGCAGGAATCACTTTTCAATATAAGAATCGAATAGAGGCTAATACGGGCGAATGTGACTCCATGACTCACTTCGTACCATCATCCCGATCCTCCTTTCGTGGTTTCGAACCATATGGAGTTAGTAATCTCATGGATTATGAATGGAGTGTGACCTTCACGGGTCAATCGTTGTTGCCTATCGTTGTCCCTTTATTTGTGGTTGCCTTTTATGATTCGTAAACGGTTTACAAGTTTCTTAAAAACTTGTTGGCGGCTCTCTACTTTATTTGTCCCTAATCGTATATGTCAATTCGCACTTTCTATGAGTGCCAAGCATATTCACAACATGTTTAAGATAGGTGCAATTCAAACGATGCCTACAATACCAAATTACATACCTAAGTTAATCAAATTGATACTAAAAATATTCATGTGAAACTAAAATAAGTGCAACATGTTTTAAAAAATACATCTATATAATTTGACTACATTATATTAATCCTGTATTAACTCACCATCATCAATCGACACTATAAACTTTTATCTTGAACTACCTTTATCAGCAAAAGCGGGTTTTACCAGCAAATTATACCGTCATAATCTCCCGCTTATGTTTTTTCAAGTAATGATATGTTGTCACCATTTTAGTGATTGTCTATATGGGGATACATAGACTAAGAAACCAAATATCGGAATTCATGGGGATACATAGACTAAGGAAACCAAATATCGGAATTCGGCTAGTATCCTCGGAGGAAATTATATCAGTCCTTAAAAGTTGAACTCCTCGTTATATGCTCGACCATTGTCTAAATCAGATGTAACACGCAATAATTTTAGCCTTAGTGATGCACTGATGCTATCTTAGCACCGAAAACCAACTGTACTCGAAATAATATTTGCAACATTCGGTGTCGTGGTGTAGTTGGTTATCACGTCAGTCTAACACACTGAAGGTCTCCGGTTCGAGTCCGGGCGACGCCATATATTTTTACAACATTTCACCCTTTTTTTTTTTTTTAAATTTCCGTATTCCAATTTACTTACTTCTCCGCCGGAAACTACAGAAACAGATAAACACACGCACACAAAAAAAAAAAAAAAAAAAAAAATGGCGCAGGTGGTAAAAGCAGCAGTAACCCCACTTTATCACCGTCAATTACTCCACTTTCTCTCTCTTCAACCACCCATCACCACCACCACAACCACAACCACAACCGCCGCAATCTCCGGCCCTCCCCGCCTCTCTCTCCTCTCTCACCGCCGCAACGCCCACCTCAAACCCCGCGCTCTCCGCCCACCGCAAGAACTCGACCTTCGAAAAGATAACCGCACCAAAAAGATAAGCAGTAATAAATCAGACGGTGAAGATGAAGATGACGATGATGAAACATCGGAGGATAAGAAGAAGAAGCAGAGGAGGAGTCGTAATGAGATGAAGCGTAAAGCTCGTCAAACTCTCCATTGGGGCATGGACCTTGCTTCTTTCTCTACCTCTCAAATTAAACGTATTCTCAAGTTTAGTTTCTCTTCTTTCTTCTTCTTTGTTGTTGTTGGTATTAGGCTGGTATGGCACGGAAGACAGTGATGTTGCCGGGATTTAATCCTAAGTCTTTCGGGTATTACCTCGAATTAACTTTAACTAGTAAGCTAATTGATATCAATGTGAGTTTAAGAGTGGATTTATGCAGCGGGTATTGTGCATTTTTAGCTGATTGCCGGATTTGTTTGTTTGTTTTTTGGGGTGAAATTGATTTGGGGCTTGGAATAGAACATAACTTATTTTGTTATTGCTGTATTATTAGACTGGCATGATATGAAGTGGGTATTGTGCATTTTTAGCTGATTGTCTGATATGTTTGTTTTTTCTTTTTCTGGGGTGAAATTGATTTGGTGCTTGGGATTGAATAGAATTTATATTATCTTGCACTAGTTTTAGTTTGACTTATTCCCCATTTTTATTTTAATATGGTGAAGGTTAGTGCACTTAATGGATTGTTGTTATGTTGTAACAATATAACTTAGTGCATTTATTTGTTGTTTTGGATGGAATATGTTTGCAGGGCGGCTTCATTAGAGGAAGAAGTATTTGAGGCTTTGATGGTGGTTAAGGTGGGTGAGATATTCTAATGTAGTTATCTCAAGTGTTTAGCTGCAAAATCAAGTGGAGGATCGAATTTTACTAATGTGTTTGAATTTGTGCTGCAGAGACTAGGATCTGATGTCCGTGAAGGAAAACGCAGGCAGTTCAATTATATAGGTAATTGTTATCATCACTTTTTCAATTATATAGGATTCTGGAACTGTTTATCTAACTCTGTTAAAATACAGGAAAGGAAGCCTAATGTGTCCGAATTTATAAAGTTATTTAATTGTTTGTGCGCTTTGATGTATGAAATGCTTTGTTATCTTGAGAGTGTGTTGAGAATGTCATGTATTGTGTGCTTATTCATTATGGCAGGATGATTATTTGATAGGCTAAGTAGATATTCGATGAATGCAATCTGTATTTTCTCATGGACTTGATAATCAGACTGGGTGTGGCAGGGAGATTGCTTCGGGATGCTGATGCACAGCCCGAATTGCTTGGAGCTTTGATTCAAGCTACAAAAGATGGTGACCAGTCTACATTGCAGGCTTTAGCAGGTTCTGCGAAATTGGTTGATGAAGGTCCTGAAGAGGAGCTCCATGAATCTGAATCTGAATCCGAGCAGGAAGATGAGGTATTTAGCGTCCACAGGATGCTTGTGAAGCATTTGTGAAAATTAACTACACCTTCTTTTGACTTAATTGGTAAATATTTTTGTCAAACTAGGTGTTGTTGATAGGGTTAATAAATTATCATGTGACTACAAGCATTTGTAGAATCAGTCTCTCACCTTATTTTGATTTTTTTAATCCAAGCTTGTTCTGATTTCTTGATATAGATTTTAATGTGATAAGAATAATTGGATTATTATGGAATTTGCCAAGATATTTAACCACAAAGTGACATCTATTTGCTTTCTGATGGATAACTAGCAATGTGCATTCACAATGTTTAACTTTAAACTTATATGGTGTGAAGAAAGATAAAGAGGTACTCTGTTATCGATTTAGATTTGAAGTAAAAGTGAGTTCAATTGTCCCAACTATGATCATTCTGCTCTTAACAGACCCAAGTTTTATTAACTAGGAATGGTCTCAACTTTGGCAGCCTTGTTCTCATACTAGTGCTCAACTTAGAATAATTGGCAACTGAGTTTTATTTGTCAAAAATATTATAATCCTATCTTCCTCCTCCTTCACTGTCTCCTTCCTATCCACCAAGTCACCACAGCGGACGCAGCCCTGACACCTTGAACAACTTATTTAGTCATTAGCACACAACACCAAATAACAAATTTCACCCTCTGGTATATTATCAAATTATAATGATTGAGCCATGTTTTGAACCCATGATCTCCTTTACCCTTATCATATTAAAAAGAAGCATCAACCCTATTATATTGCTATTCATCAATCAAGAAAGTTTAACTAAGCCAAGTTGCCACTTGATTATCATCATCAGTTCATGTTGCAAAATTCTGTCTTCCTAATTTGTACAGTTGTTTCAATATGTTGATTTAATCAATGTATCTTCAGTGCTTGTTATCTCTTTAATTTTAGTTGTATTAAATGTGAGTATTGAATATTTAAAGTTCTTTACTTATGTGTCATTTTTGTGCTGGTGAATAGTTGATTGATTGTATATAGGATTATAGGGTGAGTTTTAAAGTATAGCTATGGGCATTTTTTAGGAAGAACATTTAGGAATGTGTAGATGTTTAATGCTTATTAACTTGTGTGAAATGATAGTGTTAAACTGATTTCAGCAACCTTAGCTAATTTTGTTTGCTAAATTGGGGGAGAAAAATGCAAATTGTTTAGTGATATTCTTGTCAAATGGAAATAAGATAGTCTTCTTAGTGCTGAATGGTAGTATGCATTAGTTACTGTATCACCTGCATGTGAGTTTTTCAATGAGTCAGAGATGTTTTGTTATTTTAAATAATATTTGGAGCTGACCATGAAGGGAAAGGGGAGTGTGCTCAGAGTTTAGTGGTGGAGTGGGTTAGAGCAGCAGATGGAGGAAGTAGGGTCTGGAGAGAGAGAGAGAGAGAAAAGGGATGAAGACACCCACTACTGTTGGGTTCATTTTTGACTACTTGAAAGTTGGGACCATGTAAAGCAGAATGTTCATAAGTCATAACTAGGATTGTCGGCGTCAAATTTCCTTAGAATTGAAAATTCCAAAACGTAATGTTTTGGATTCTTCCTTAAATTTTCCTTACTGCATGTTTTATTTTCTGGTGGGGTAACTATCTTAAACTACAATATGCTTCTTGTAATCTTTCTGCGATATTTTTGTACTTAGATACCTTAGTAAGAGCTTGAGTCCTCAATCACATGCATGAAGGATGGTAGTAAATCTTGTATTTTTGGGAACATCTATAAATTTAAAAGAAACCCAAGAAATAAGATTAATATGGCACACCTTTTTTGTGAGTCTTTAGAACCTACCAAGATTCTATGTATCTAACTTGCTCAACTCCTATCTCTACAGGAGTCGGATGATCATGTCTTGCTAGCGAGAAAATGGTTTGACGGTCTTATTAGAAAGGATATCCAAACAAGTAATGAAGTCTATTCTCTCGACAGCGTGGATTTTGACCGCCAAGTAAGATGATCTTTCCAATTATTACCATTGTTAATGTTTAGAGCCTGTTTGTCGTGGCGAACGAGTGATTAGTGATAAAATGGCAGTTGGACAATGCTACACTTTCAACAACCTATACTACCTAAACAAGCAATTGGAAAGCACAAGATCGAATCCACAGGGACACTGAAATAAGCAAAGTACAACAAGTTAACTCAATCAAGTATGACAAATTGGTAGAATCACTAATATTAAGCTACACAAGGATCTAGAATTAAGCAAATACAATAATGTCGAAGGTTATAAGGGGAAATGTTAGGGGTGCAAGGGATCTAACGAAACCAAAGTACAAGCCAATTCGATCATATGAAAGGGGAACAAGCGTAGTCATATAAGTTGGTACTCAATTCATGTCTTATCTTGAGGATTCATAAACAATGACTTGGTTAGGCATATAAAAGCAAGACCAAATAGCATTCAGAGATAGTAAGGGGACTCTTTTACTCGATTAAATCTCTTGATTTTATTTTAAGCAAGTCTAAGTGCAAATAATTGGGATCTCTCACCATATCATGCTAATGAATAGGCTACAAAATCAAAAATCAAAAACCAAACTTACTTGTTAAGCCAAGAGCCTACAATCTAGCATCATCTCTCAATGATAAGGTAGCAATTAAGCATCCATATGGTCATAATAACCACCAACAACTCTCAATTTAACAAACCACATCTAACCATACATATTCCACGAGATATTCAGATGATCTTGACTCATAAAATGGTTGAGCTTTCACCCAACCCCTAACTAGTAAACTACTTACTAATCATACTAGTCATCTAACACAACATACTAGCATAATTTATTTCCATGGATACTCTATAGATCAATTATCAAGATGATCAACCAAGATTAAGATTTATTCAAGCATAATCACTATTTAATATGATAGGGGAGCAATCTGAATCAATTAGATAACAAAGGATAGAGTAGAGATAGAGATTACTAAGAGCTTCAATATTTGAAATTCACTTCTTGATCAACTTCGATGATTCCAATCCAAGATTGCACGAACTAAGGAGAAAAAGCTAGAGAGAAAAGCAAAGTAGAGGCTAGACCTAGAATTGTGTGATAGACTAACTACTTCTCCTCATTGGTGGTCTCGCTCTATTTATTTAAACATAGAAATAAATTACGATATAACTCTAGAAAATAAAGCCGCGGAACTGCAGGGCAGGCGTGGACGCACCATGGGAGTTGCACGGCCGCACAAGGCCCGTAATACTCCCCTGCCGTGTTTTGGTGTGTACGCGCCACTTCTTGCGTGCCTGCGCGAAGTAGTCTGCCTCCCCCCTTTTTCTTGTATTTGTGTGAAGTAAAGGCGTGGACAAGCAGTTGCAGTTGAGTGCAATCGTGCTAATCACAAAAATGCCTCCAAATTGCACATAAGGAGTGTCAAAAGTTTTCTAAAGCTCATTAGTTATACCTCTTCATCACTACACAAACAAGGACAACGAGAAACACAACCAAAAATAGTAAAAGTATGTTAAAATCATTAGATTAGTGAATTAAAAGACCGGAAGGAAAATTTAGGTGAAAATAAAGAAGAAAAGAGGGTAAAATAGGAATTGAAAAACCCAAAAGATTAAATAAAAGATCAATGAGCTACCTGGAGGCTTATTTGACCAAAGTCAATCGGCTAGCAATAACAATGGAAACGTTTTCCTGGCAGCTACTTGCTGAAAATTTTTCAACTTATGCCCCTGCAATTTCTTCCAAAACCAACCATCAATACCCTTCTACAGTAATGTTCCCTTCCTCTAATCAGTCTTGTGAGATTCTTCTTCATCACTGTGGCTCTTTCATCTTCTATGCTGTTGCTGGTCTCCATCCTTGTTTTTCCATCTAATGCTTCTTGAATATCTTTTCGCGATTGAAACCTTGGTGGTCTAGCTATGAAAAATTAGGAAGTGAACACCACTTACCAATTTAAGATGAGGCTTTGGGAGAAGATAATCACCTCAAGGTTCTCTGTAAACAATGAGATCACCTAGCCCTAGATGTCTGATTAGGGGAAGTCTTCTAGTCATTTGGGCCCCACTTAATCATTCTTAAAAAAATTTACTAACTGAACAAAAACATCAAGAGAGTTGCAGAAGTAGGTACTAAGAATTTTCTGTCTGTAACATTGGTAGAATTCAATTTCATATCCATTTTCTGCTACACTTGCTGCCGTTGTCTCGGACTCGTTCAATTTTCTGCTACACCTGCTGCCGTTGTCTCCTGCTGAAAACTAACAGGCCTGGCCCTTACCATGTGCAGCTGCAGAGGGCCCAAATTTGGTTGGGGCCTCAAATGTAATATGTATATATAATATACTTACCTCCGTTTTTTATTAGTTGACACGTATTCCTTTTTAGGAAGTTTTTTTTTTAGTTAACACGTTTCCTTTTTGGGTAAGTTTTATACCTTGCTTTTTAAGTGTACCCCACTTGCTTTATCATTCTCTCTCTCTCTCTCTCCTCTCCTTAATATGTGTCCCAAAATTGAACGTGTCAACTAAATAGAAACGGAGGAAGTATACTGCAATAAATTTTATTGAATGCTAACTTTAGCCTAGTGGTTTAGGGAACTCATGTTTGCTGCCGGGAAGTCAGTGGTTCAATTCCCACTAACATCAAACCTTTTATTTATTTATTTATTTATTTATTTTAAAGCATTCCCGCTAACAGCCTTAATATTTAATATTTTTGGTAAAACGTAATCAACGCCTATTTAATTTCCACAACCATTAATGCATTTCGTTTTTTGTCGTAAATGACTAAACCCTCACAACATTTATAAATTTATTTTTTTTAAAATAAATCGAGTAGAGAAAATTCATATACCCAATTTTTACACTCCAATCTTGCACAAGGCCTCCAAAAAGGTTGGGACAGCCCTGTAAACTAAGGTGACTGGCGGTGGGTGCATTTCATATACTTTTTTTTTTTTTTTGAAACCACCTGCGGAATTATACTATTATTTCTGCTCGTGTGGCTTTTTATTTAGGGATACTCCTTAAATTCATATGCCTGAGAGGAAAGGAAATAGCAACACTCATGTGACTCATCTGATCTGGTCTCAGTTGAGGCACAATCTTTTGATATTCTGTTCTGAATAATATAAATGAAGGTCAGTTAGCTGTTAGCAGCACCATGAGGTGTACGTTTTTTTCCCAGGGCTATTACTTTAAGGCTTCGTTTGTTTTTGACAGAAAATATTTTCACCAAGAAAATGATTTTCCATGGGAAAAATTTTCAAGGTAAAATACAGTTGTAAAAATAGTTTTCTTTTTCTTTAAAAAAAAAATTATCAAGGAAGAGAAAAATGGGAGTGAAATGTAGAAGTTGGATGAGAGGAGATGTTAGGAGAAAAATTTGGCATTCCTTCCTTTCAAAAGGAAGAGGTTCTCCATCCTTGGGACACTATTTTCTACCTTTTTACAGACCAAAAGTAGAAAATGAAAAAAAAAAATCTGAACTTTATTTCCTGTTAACACAATGATGCACATACATGCATTTTAAATTTGTTAAGGCACTTCTATCTGTGTAACTAGTTGTTATGAAGTGAAATCTATTGATATATACACATAGAACTAGAAATACTCTTTCATAATTGTCAATGGTTGCTTGTGACTTTGTGAGTGGTTGGGTAAGTTGAAACATAAGACAGAATCCGAGCATGACTGCATTAACTTGAAAATATTTGCATCTCCTAATTGAACAGGTTTTTGTGGGTCTTATGCCCTAAACTTTCGGTTAGGCTGTTTAGCTAAATTTGCGTCATGTTAGGAAACTTTATGAAACAGTTTCATCTTTGTTTTAGTTTCAGTAGTTGTACATGTTTTGTTACTTTTTATTATAATATTGTGACGTGAATCGTGTGTGCAGGAGTTGCGGAAACTTGTCCGTAAAGTGCACAGTGTGCAAGAAAGCCTAAATAGCACAGAAGAAGACGCAGAAAAGAGTGCCGGATTGATTGCTGCTAAGAAGTCGCTTAATCGTTTTCTTTGTTCTCTAGCTAAACGTCACTCAAGTGCCCAAAATGTAGATGTATAGCTAAAATTAGACTTTGCAACATCATTAGTTCAATCTCTATTCACCTAAGTTCCCAAATAGTATGTCAATTTTGGTCTCTCAAGACAGTAGATTCTTCAGTTGCCTGACGGCCCTGACCCGCATGGCTGCTGACACCATCCTCAAGATGCTGAAATGATAATTAACCTAATCCTTTGCCCGAATAAAAATGCATTACAGTAAAACAAGGAGAGGCAGCAGAAAACTACTTTTTCCATGTTAAATGGGTGTGCATATATAAGTAATTGAGTTGCTTATTTCTACAAAAAAAAAAAAAAAAAAAAAAAAAAAAAAAAAAAAAAAAAAAAAAAATTTGAGTTGCCTATTCTTGTGGTTCCATAACCCAAGGCTGCTTCTTTTCTCTCTAAAAAACCATAGCCATATAATTTTTCTTCTCCGCTTATCAGATGGTGGTGGTGGCTGCCTCAATTTGGTGGTTCTGGCTGGCAGGCATTCAGATTACCCTATTGACTTTCCCCTGTGGTATTTCTCATACTGTCCTGGTGTTATCTATTTTATTTCTCCGCAGTGATAAACTTTCTAAGTTTGCAAGAAGTATACTTTGTATTTAGATTTGTTGGGTAAATACTCTGTATAATACAGGTTTTTTTTTTTTCGACAATGAATAATATTTAAGTTTATTTAGTAAATTACAACACATATTCAAGCTACAAGTAATCACTGCAAGTCTACAAGTGCAAAAACAATGTGTTTTTCCAATCTGCATTCTCTCTTGGTACTCTAGACGAATTAAATTTTTTCTTCTCAGAATGTCAGAAATGAGGGTACTCTGTTTGACAATATATTTTCTGAAATTGTGTTGCCGGTGTAATAAGAAGTTACTATTCTCTTGCTGGTAAAATCAGATTTCACCACCAACAGTAGTAATGAGCCAGAAACAGAAAAGATTATGTGATAAACAAATCGCTAAAATGTATTATGGTTTATACGTTAACGATACAATGTGAAAAAATAAACAATATTGGTCAAGAACTTAAAGACTATTAAGATGGTTTTCAAAATCACAATCACTATACTTACATGCTTCTTGGACTGTAGGAAGAAAAATCAATCTACATAACATGCTAGTCCTGAAAGAGCCAAAACCAAGAGTATGACAAGTTATGCCAACATTGTACTAGAAGCTACTTCCCTCAATCAAGGTGCAGTAGCACAGCATTTCAGATTTACAAAACTGCGAGTTTTCCTAAAATTTCCACAGCGCGATACCAACCCCATGTTTCCGTTACTTCCAGAGAACATCTTGTTAAATGGCAAGTATGTATTCTTCAGCAATTTCAGATAGATAAAACTTTTTGCAGGAGTCTCTAATAGGGGTCTTCCTAACTATATCTCAAGCTTTGAATCCACAAGCAGAAATCAATCTGACTTCAATTTTCAGAAGCCAAACTTTCAGCAGGATTATTTAGCACTGATGGCACAACCATCTTCAATGCTTTACAAATTTTCATTATATCAGATTCACCATGTCCAGCAGAAACAAATAGTTTTATACCAACAGGTATAGGACATTTATCAAGTGTTGACCGCTTAGAAGTTACAACGAATATATTGTGCTTCTCCAAAAGCTGCATGAAGTATAACTAGCTCAGAAATCTTAAATCTATACATAATAATAATAATAATAATAATAATAATAATAATAATAATAATAATAATAATAATAATAATAATAATAATAATAATAATAATAATAATAATAATAATAATAATAATAATAATAATAATAATAATAATAATAATAATAATAATAATAATAATAATAATAATAATAATAATAATAATAATAATAATAATAATAATAATAATAATAATAATAATAATAATAATAATAATAATAATAATAATAATAATAATAATAATAATAATAATAATAATAATAATAATAATAATAATAATAATAATAATAATAATAATAATAATAATAATAATAATAATAATAATAATAATAATAATAATAATAATAATAATAATAATAATAATAATAATAATAATAATAATAATAATAATAATAATAATAATAATAATAATAATAATAATAATAATAATAATAATAATAATAATAATAATAATAATAATAATAATAATAATAATAATAATAATAATAATAATAATAATAATAATAATAATAATAATAATAATAATAATAATAATAATAATAATAATAATAATAATAATAATAATAATAATAATAATAATAATAATAATAATAATAATAATAATAATAATAATAATAATAATAATAATAATAATAATAATAATAATAATAATAATAATAATAATAATAATAATAATAATAATAATAATAATAATAATAATAATAATAATAATAATAATAATAATAATAATAATAATAATAATAATAATAATAATAATAATAATAATAATAATAATAATAATAATAATAATAATAATAATAATAATAATAATAATAATAATAATAATAATAATAATAATAATAATAATAATAATAATAATAATAATAATAATAATAATAATAATAATAATAATAATAATAATAATAATAATAATAATAATAATAATAATAATAATAATAATAATAATAATAATAATAATAATAATAATAATAATAATAATAATAATAATAATAATAATAATAATAATAATAATAATAATAATAATAATAATAATAATAATAATAATAATAATAATAATAATAATAATAATAATAATAATAATAATAATAATAATAATAATAATAATAATAATAATAATAATAATAATAATAATAATAATAATAATAATAATAATAATAATAATAATAATAATAATAATAATAATAATAATAATAATAATAATAATAATAATAATAATAATAATAATAATAATAATAATAATAATAATAATAATAATAATAATAATAATAATAATAATAATAATAATAATAATAATAATAATAATAATAATAATAATAATAATAATAATAATAATAATAATAATAATAATAATAATAAATAAATAAATAAATAAATAAATTGTTCAGTGGCACGTATACCTCATCGACGATATATTCAAGCAACTGCAGGTCCTTCTCTGAAGAGCCTGTGGATTTTGATAGTTGTAGAAAAACGATGGGAGAAAGAGGGTCACTTGCAACTACTAATCCTTCAGAATTTGACAAACCTGAAACAAAAAGAACTATCATATTAGCACAGCCAAGTAGCTCATGAAGCCAAGAAGAATTACAAAGATGGAAGACCAAGAGGATAGGGGTGTGGCTATCCTATTAAATTTAAGTCAACCTCATATCCAAATCCAAAAACAACTTCAAATTCTGCCCTAGATTCCACATTCATATCTAGACTTCCCAAACTGCAGAATATAGGCTAACTAGATGAAGCCCATGCGACGCACGATTTGTTTGTATTTTTTCAAATAATATATTTTACTAAATATATATTTTACTTGAATTTTCTATTATAAAAATGAATTATTAACTTTGTTTCTCATTTTTAGATAAAGTAATATTTTATTTCACAAAGTTTAATATGTGGTTGGTTATACCGTGTGGTCAGGACAGGAGTTACTTGGTTGATCAAGGGTTATACAGGGGTTACTTAATCAATAGAGGTTACTCGGTCAATGTTTGAGTGTTTGGGTGTGTCTCAGGAGGCCACATAATATGACCAGCCACACAAAAAACGTGCTGATTTTATTTTTATAATTAATATAAATTTTTTGATCTGAAATAAATTGCAATTCTTTTTTTTTATTGGCTAAAATATAACATTTTCCTATGTGACGATATAAAATTAATCTTACGTGGCATAATCTTATTGTAGAGTTTTAAAATTATCAATCCTACGTGGCGCTTTGTTATTATAATCCTATGTAGCGCTTTAAAAAAACTAATCTTACGTGGCATAATCCGATTATAGCGTTTTAAAAATATTAATCCTAAGTGGCACTCTAATAATTTTTTTTAAAATAAAATCCTACGTGGCGCTCTAAAAATTAGGAAAAAAACTCCCCTTTATATCAGATATTAGATTTACATCATATTTTGCAACTAAGTCAACCCCATTAGTAAGAAGCTCTAGTTTTGTATACTTCCTCCGTTTTTCTTTTATTGCACCATAAGGACTTTTACACTATTCACTTAATCTTCTTTGACCATCTTTTGTGATTTATCCATTAGGAAAAACATAGTCATGTGGGATCTAGTTACGTCTCGAAATCTACTTTCAAATATCAATTTTTTTTTTATAATTTTTACAAAAGTATTATTAAAGATATTAATAGCCAAAGTAATGCATTGGCAAGTGTGAAACCCCTTATGGTGCAATAAAAAAAGAACAGAGAAAGTATATAAAATCATCTAAAGCACATAATCAAGTCACAAAGACATCAAAATATCAGTGAACGACAAAATTGAATCACTAAAATCTAACCAAAAGGACCAAGTACAAAAATTTCTAATAAAAAATTTCAATAACAATAGCTACACCAATAAAGTCTTAGTCCCAAAATGATTCGGGGTCGGCTAACAATCTAACATGAATCGTCATAAGTAATTGCCAATTTAGAAAAAGGGACATAACAAGATAATCAGTTGAAACCTTGTGTAAAGTGAGAAAAAGAAAGAGCATCCAAGTAAAAAACAAGAAAGTTATATAGGAGTGGTAAAAATGTGTGAGTAAAAAACATAAAGGTTTGAGAAAACTTCAGCGAAGGAAATCAATATAGTTCATAAAACACGAATTTGGTAAAATAATAAAAGTAAATACTAAGATAAAAAATATATATATATACATATCTAATCATGACACGTTGTTGACGTGAATTTTCTCCCTTCCCACCGCCCTATCCAACACCATATTTTCCTCATCTCCCAATCACCCTCTTCCAAGTTTTAGAAAAAAAAAAAAAAATTCAATACAAAAAAGGAATTATATTATACTTCGTATATTAATTAGTTCATCCAATATATCCTATTACATTGTTCTTGACCCTAAGTAGTCCAAATAATTTATATCATGCAGTGCCTTAACTTTTATATATATATATATATATATATATATATATATATATATATATATATATATATATATATATATATATATATATATATATATATATATATATATATATATATATATATATTCCTACCTTATAAAAAGTGGGAGAATACTCTTGTGAATAGTGTGAAGACTATTATATCCTTAAAAAAGTTAATTTACATATTTGCCCCTAATTAAAATTAATTTTAATGCATTTAAATATTTAACTTTTCGTATTTTTGTCCTCTATTTCTTTTTGTTTATCTTCCTTTTTATCATACTACCGAAAAGGCCAAAACTCCTCATTTTTCAATTTCCTCTTTTCTCACGAACTCCTTTTCTGGTTGTTGGAAAATACTGCTAACACGTCAGTTTCCATTCTAGTACCCTCGGTCACCACCCACCGCCGCGATAATTCTATAAGGGTGATGACCCTGCTGATTGTTTTTTTAATACCGAAGGAAATGTAAAGTTTGTGCAATCTATCTGTTTATGTTATACGAAGAGGTGAATAAGCATACTATTTGGAGACGCTCGTATCCGGTTAAACTTGGGGACAGCTCAAGATTGGTGGAGTTGACGGATGAATGCAATAATGGTACTTTCGTAGTGGTGGAGTGTAATTACTTGGATACCATTAAAATGATATAAAAAAAAAAAAAAAAAAAAAAAAAAAAAAAAAAAAAAAAGAGTAATACTTTTGATGTAATCTCTTTTAGTTGTGTTTATAGGGGAGTCAAACAAAGCAACTCTTTTGATGAGTCTTCTACGAAATGTAGCAGTTATGTCTCACATATGAGATACTATAGTCTTATTCTTTTGATTAAGAGACTGTTTGAAGATGTATTTTGCTTTAGTTACTGTGTCATTGTCTCGATTTTTATCCTAGGAAAAGCTTATAGTTTATGATTATAGGGAAGAGTTAGATGTACTCATACATCATCAGTTAAATACTCGTAGCTCATAAATGCTATCTCCTCCATTATATGGTCCAAAGACTATCAAATTGCAGGTAAATATACTAATTCACATAGCTTTTGTGCTAGGGTGTTCAATGAGGGTTTTCTCCTCTCCGTAACACTCCTATTGTAGTCATAGAATGATGCAATAGCTTTGATTTTTATATAGTAATACGTAACATTGGCGAGTTATAATATATATGATCATTTTCAAAATAAATAATCATAACACAAAATATGTTTCTACAATTAAATAAATTAAGATATAATCTCTTATTGATCGACCTAAGACAAGTATAATTCAACAGCAACTCAAAGTACGTAAACTTTGAGGTTTGAATTTATAACTCCCCTATGATGGCTAGCTGTATCGCGCGCGTAGGCTTCTCTAGTATATATATATATATATTGCCTTGTTTAGACACTGATCCAAATAGAAAGGCAAAAGTTCCAGATCTTATTAGAATCCAAATTGACTTGCCCTATTCCAGCATAACTACACATATAGTGCAGGTTGATGCTATCCAAACAGAGTAAACATGGCACAAACTAAATAGCCCAAGGAACCAAGAAGGTTGTCAGTGTTTCTACAGGACTATGGTATACTACTTAGTATTCCACCGCGAACAAAACATGTCAATCGATATGTATCATGAAATTCAGGCCTCCACAAATTGTCTGAATCCTAAAATATAACATGGTGAACAGTAATAGATATTGACCAAATCACAATGTCAACAATATATACACGAGACCAATTCGTAATGGTAAGAGCAGAACTCATGCACATAACTTTTGCAACAAAAATTCAGGAACATACCAGCTCTTAATTGTGCAACATTTTCTTTCAACTTGCTAATCAGATTAGGATTTTCTTCAAGGACATTAATAGCAGAGATTGCTGTACTAGCTAGAAACGGAGGCAAAGAAGCAGAAAAAACGTAACCAGAGCTGCTTAGGCGCTGCAAGTAAACACCAAATCCAACAAATTGCAAGTCATTAACCAACAAAGATGTTAACTTTCGTAATGTAATTTGGAAAAGAGACTAGGACAATTATCAAGAACAATTAAGATGTAGGATAAAATAGGTGGGAGCATTTAGATACCAAGATTGATCTGATGAGTCTTTCTCAATAACTATTTACCTAAAATATGCAAGTCTCAGAATAAATTCAATATGAAGATATGGAATACAACTTGGATAGGACACAAGCTCAGGTTTTATTCAGAATTTTAATTTTGTAACCTTTTATCTAAATATTAGATTCTTAAAAGTACTTGACCAGTATTTCTTCACTAACTTTCTACCTAAAAAAATTATCAAGTGCTGATAAGCCATATTTATCGCACTTGAAAAATACACAAGCACGCAATAAAGCACAGCTGCAAGTAACAAAGATATGCCATCCAAACAATAGATTGTAATAGATCTATCATACCTGGTGATCAATGACTCTTGCATTTCCAGTACAGAATCCTCCTTCTGCAGCTAATGCATGACCCATCGCAGCTGTTATGATATCGACTTTCTCAACCTGCACACCATGTCACAATAGGTATTATAAGGAGATAAGAGAAACAATTAAAACCTCAATAGCGTTGAACATACAGGAACTTTAAAGTGTTCTGTGAGGCCTTTTCCAGAACTTCCTAGCACACCAAACGAGTTGCTCTCATCCATCATAAGGCGGAAACGGTATTCCTCCTTCAATTTAACAATCTCATCTAGAGGAGCAACTTGACCAGAGTTCTGCAAGATAAAAAAGTAATATCAACTATTTGCCTCATACAATGCATTATTAAATCAAAGACATTTATATAAAAAATAAATAAATAAATAAATAAATTACATTAGTATCCTAATATCCGTAATGATAACTCTATGGAGAACCTTTTAGAGTTAAAGAGCAAGTTACATATTGTATGCTGTACATGCCAACTCCACTAATAAGATTTAAAATAATCTAAAAAGAAAAATAGAATCAAATCTAAGATAATATTGAGGAAAGGATCATAATGTTCCTGCTGGTGGTTTGTTTGCAACAGATAATCTCCAAAACCTGGATTCATGATTGACTGTACCTATCCCCCCTTGCCCCTTCTGTCTTAGTGGTTCTAGTCTGAGAATACAAAAGTTTCTAGCATGTGATTACTTAAATCTTGGCAGACATGATTGAATCCAAAATATTCAAATCCAAGTAATCTTAGATGTCAGACTTATTTGATGTGCCTATCACGGATGCAGGATGCATCAAGCTTTGTAAGTCAATAATGCCATACTCAAAGTCAAGCTTCTATGTCTTTAGGTGTTTTATACTCCTTCTGTCCTAAATTAGTTTGCTTACTTTCCTTTATAATCCATCAAAAATTCATTTGTCCAATCCTAAAAATGAAAATGGCCCGCTAGTTTCTTTATAACTCCTTCCTTTCTTTATGTTCTACCCAATTTCCACTTCTGTCTGTTCTTATATGTTCTACACTTCTGCCCGCTTTGCTTATTCTACTTTAATCATACCCCCTTTACCATCTTACCACACAATAATTACAACTTTCCACACTATCACTTTATTCACTTCTTTCTCATACCTAGCCACCTTTTTACCCACACTATGTTACTTTGTATAACTTTACATTACACCCCCTCACCTTTTTATTATTTTCTTATACTATGTATCTACAATAACCGAGTAGAACATAAAAGAACAAATGTACTAACTCTGTTTCATATTATGTGCAACAAATGTTTTCTTTCCCTTTTAAGTTGTTACTTCTCTCTATCTCTCCTCATCACATGCATCTATAGCTTTCTCTCTCTATTTAACACTTACAAACAAATTTTGCCTAGGAGTCTGTGCAAAGACATTGAGGTAGTAATACTTCTTCTCATCCAAACTACAAGAATTTCAGGTCCCACTATCCCTCTCATTCAAAGAAAAAAAAAAAAAACCTCCCGTATAAGGCATGTAAATTCTCTAGGTGCACTTGAATGATATGCATAGCCCTTATGCTTGGAATTTAGTTGCAGATTTGTTTGATGCAATGAGGGATGCAATAAAAACTATATAGGAAGAAGGGATTCATTCAAACCACTTCCTACCACCACACCACACAGTACCACTTCCTCCAGGTCTCTCCGAGGTCAGTCTCCAGAACCTCTCCTAAATTAAGATAAAGATGGAATCCAGTTTTGCCATCTTTGATTGCATATGAGGAAGGAGGAGAGAGAGAGAAAAAAACGTTGAAGAAGAGAGGAGAGAGAAAGTAATAAAGAGTCTCAAAAAATGGACATCAATATCAGCAATTGTGCTGATTAATCCATTGAAATATAGCAAAAGGTATAATTCCACATGGAATAATGAGGACAATATTGGAATTTAACTTACAAATCAAGGGTATTTTTGTCCTAAAATATGTCTAGAAAATGAAAATTTCTAAATGTAACCAAAAAGGCATTTTTGTGCAAAAAAAGTCTAAAAAAGGATATATTCCAAACATAAACAACAAAGGGGAATTCCTTTCAAATTACGTAACTAACATATAAGAATGGAGGGAGTAATAAGTCATCACCATCTTATCTACTCCGGGAGAAAGAAAAAATCTAGCAAGGCTGTCTTTTTAGAGTAAAGACGAGTTATGTCATTACTTTCCACTAAGGCAACTCAAAATCTAGGCAAGAACTAGAAAGAAACTCTTTTTATTATTTGATTGACACAAGACCAGGCAATATGAATATTAAAGCTTCTAAGAGGTTCTAGGGTTCACATTTTGCAACCAAGTGACCAATAAAATACATACCTGATAAACTGCTTCGATTACAATGTATCGCCGAGTTTTCTTCCGCTTGTTTTCAGTAGTTATCGTCTCTAAAGTTCTTTTCAGGGATTCCATATTGTTGTGCTTGAAAGGCACAATTTTGCTTCTTGACAAATGGAGTCCGTTTTGAATACCCCAATGAACACCTTCATCTCTGGAAGAGCACCCAACAGATAGGATGAAAACAGAAAGGCCAATCCGCCAGAAAAGGGAGGGGGAACACACTTTGGATGACAAAAAGAAATTCAAAATAACGATAACTCATTTTATCAACACCACAGATGGACAGGAAAATAAATATGGATCATTCTAAGAAGATTTCAAAATGTTGGAACCAACAATATGAAACAATTAGGCAGCATAGTCAGATTGTGAGTAAAATATATAATCTTCATAGTGGCAATTTCTTTACTTTTTCAGAAGGGAGAGCTATTAGTTAACTAAAAACAGGGTGGGTTGTGTTCACATAAATAATTTTTAAAAGGACTACAACTACAGGCCTTTGGTATGCATATAATGATATAATCATCCAAGAGTAACAGCCAAACAGGGGAGGATTCTTATACTTACACAACAATAATATCGCCTTTTTTACAGAAAGCTGGAATTGTGCTAAACATGGTGGAAAGTCCGTATGAGTAAAGTATTGAATCCGGCGTCCCCAAAAACTTTGCAATTCTGGATTCACAGTCCAGGTGCACATCTAAAATATCAGAGAGAATTAGAAATGATAACATGCAAATAATCCAGATTCAAATTTCCAACTCATACTAGCACGGGTCAATTCAACCAAGAGCAATAACTATTTCTCACCAATAGTTCCATAGAAACCACGAGGACCACAAGAACCAACACCATATTTCTCTACCGCAGATGTACAGGAATCCTAGAAAACAAAGCAAGTCAGATTGGCCAATACAATATGCAAGTAGAATATAAATAATATGCTTAAGATTTTCTCACAAGCAATTTTTCATGTCCAATCAATCCCAAATAATTAGCTGATGCAAAATTCACAACTTCCTTGCCATTGATTACTGTGTGTGGCCCAGCAGCACTGCATCAAAATGTTCATTTATCAATTAAACACTTAGGACTCAAACATGACAAAACTCTAAAACATCTTCATAGTGTGATTCAAAAAATAAACAAAAATAAAACCAACAGATCCACAAAGAACACTTAAGTAAACTATCTGTTATGGTAAACATTGAAGAATCCCAAATTTTATTTTCCATCTCTAAACTTACGCAACAGACATCATCTAATAGCTTTTTATTATTATTTGCCAACTGGACAATGGATATTATAATTGCAGAACCAAATCTCAAAAAAAATCATCAACTTTACCTCTCTAGTTTTGGAGGTTCACGACGCATTTCTTTTGTCATAGCTGGAATAAGGGGTTCAGGAGTCCAGTCAACACACAATCCATCTATTTCCTGCAAAAATAAAAGAATCATCATGGATTCTAAAGGTACAATGCAACATGCACAGCACACTTCGGTTGTATTATAGCTCCCACAAGAACACAACAATTATCGAAGTATCCAGGTAGTAGTGGATGAGCATCAAGCTTTTAAATATGAGAAGCCCAATTTTACCTCACAAAAAATGCATAATAGTCTGAAATGTCTAGCACATGCCATCAGAAGATGAACCTTTTATCCTAAAACAACACTCAGGATACAGAACAATATAATGATACAGTTGTGGTCAATGTGGATCCGAAACATATACTTTAGTGAAATCTCTCACAAAAGTTCTACAGCATTCATGAATACAATTTTGAAGATAACATAATGAAAGGGACAGATAATGAAACCTTGCAGGAAAATAATATATTAATAACCTACCTCCTCTGTCAACGGTTTCTTTGGGGGCGCATAACTTTTTTGAGACAGAAGATAGAGGATGACTACAAAGAGAAGACCTTCAACAAATAGATGACCTACAAACAAAGCAACAAAAAAATGTTATAGAAATTTACAGATGAAAAGTAGCATATATTAATTTCAGTACCTAGTTTCAATAAAGTAATGGAACGGATATGAGAGGATACCCCCAATTTGTACTCCAAAGACAACAGCCCGAGCAAAGGGAGCTTCAAAAGCCATTGTCACCCAATCTACTGAAGTTTGCAGCATGCTTATAATAGTTGTTTCCATCTCCTGTAAACACAACCAATTGACAACCATACAACGCTTAACTGTTTTTTTCCAAACAAACACTAAAAGTCAAGATTGCATTCAATGTAGCCAATGCACCGTCAGTTCTAATGCACAATAGCTTAAATTCTCAGTTTCACTTTCCCTTGTTTGGAAATTCTCCGACGTCTCTACTTTTTGTCGCCTCTCCTTTTTCTATTCTCTTTTAAAGTATACATTAAGTCCCATACCCAATATCATTCAACAATAGAGTTGACAAGCTTTGACCTAAAAGTTGCAATGAAATTCAATCTTTACAAATAACTCTAGACTAGCCTATAATCAACACAAATCAGAATTTTTTGCAATTCCAATCAACTAGGCATATTGTTGAGATAATTTCAAGTCAGGCCCGTCCCTGAGGCAGGGCAGGAGGGAAAAGAGCTCTGATTTCATAGTTAAATCCTAACATTAAAGTGTTGTGCAATACAATTTGATTCATAATTATAGGGATATTTGATTCAATTATCGATCTCATAATTTTAGGGATATTTGATATGATGATAACAAATACAAACAACTTACCTCAGAAGTTGCTTCAATGGGGAATACAAGAACTAGATTCAACGGAGAGCGCTAACTGCGCTTCAATGGATATCTGACTAATCTGAGAGAGAGCAATTCTATGGATACCTATGACCCGTCACAGTTATTAAAGGAATAGATCCGTCTAATAAAGTACTCCTAAAAAAAGGAAAAATTATCAAATCAAAGCTATTAGAAAGTAAGAAATTACAGCAATCCAATTACACAAGTTCAGAATATATCCTAGTTCTAATTGAAAATTCGATAAGCTTACCTGATTGTTGATGAAATTGCGGGCAATGAGAATGGGAGGAGGAGAAAGAGGATTTTAAAAAAACGTTCCTTTGAAAACGTTTGACCTTCGAGCCGCTAATTTTGACCAATTCAATCAGCTAATTTTGCTGTTTGGTTAGGAGCGGATTCAATGAGCGATTTGTCCTTCGAACAGCTAATTTGAAAATATGCTTTGAGCAGCGTTTTAAAAGAGAGGTAGCTGATTGGAGTTCCAAATGTCCTTTTTACCCTTGATTGGGAAGATGGAAGAAGGATGGAAGAAGGATTGAAGAATGATATCACGGAGGGAAGGAGTAAATATGGGGTGTTGGGAGAACCCTTTTTTTTTTTTTTTTTTTTAAGGTCTTGGGAGGGTTTTCTTGTGCTCTCTACTTCTCTATAATTTGTTGGGAATTTACAAAAATGTCATTAGATAAATATTTTTTGTTTATCATGTATTTTCTCATGTCAAATTACGAAAAACAAAAACCATATTACCTTGTATTATTACCGTTACCCCAAAACGGAAGATCGGAGGAAGTATAAAATCATATGTGATTGTGTGTCATAAATTGGAAATAATTACAGATGATACTCTTTATGTTTCGTAATAATTGTAATATTAGGTATTGCAAAAAGTCTTAGGAAAATTATAGGGTGATAACTAAAAGTTAAGGCGTATGTGAGTCAGAGAGGAAATATCTTGTGGAACTATTGGAAATGAGAATTGTGGACGAACATGAAAAGTATTTGGGTACTCCTACCATTATTGGGAGATCTAAGAAAACGGTGTTTTGTGCTCTGAAAGATATAATCTAGAAGAAATTGCAAGGGTGGAAAGAGAAACTTTTGTCTCGAGTCGGAAAAGAGACCCTCATAAAATCTGTTATTCAATCGATTCCATCCTATATTATGGGGGTTTACAGAATTCCGACCATTGTTATTGAAGAAATAAGGTCCTTGACTGCAAAATTATGGTGGGGACACTCTAGTAACCGCCGGAATGTTCACTAGGTGAATTGGGATTCTCTTTGCAATCTGAAAATGTTGGGTGGCCTAGGCTTCCGAGACAGGGCAGTCTTTAATGAAGCCATGCTTAGTAAGCAGGCTGGGCGGCTCATCTCTTATCCCGAGTCTTCGTTGAGCAGAGTTCTAGTAAAGAAATACTTTCCTAATGGCGATTTTTTGAACTCCTCCTTGGGTCTATTTTGTAACTATTATTGGAAGGGCATATGGGGGCTAATGCTTTAGTTAAAGAGGGCCTCATTTGGCGTGTTGGGAATGGCAACTGCACTAATATTTGGGAGGACTCATGGGTTGTTAACGAGAATGGTTCAAAAATAATTCTATCATCGAGATCTGATTTGGTGAATAATGTAAGCGACCTCATTGACTTTGGAACTATGGATTGGAATCATGATCTATTGGTGAGCATTTTTAATGAACGGGATATCAAGTATATTCTCACAATCCCATTAAGTCTGAGAAACCCGAAGGATTGCATCACATGGGCGTTTTCTAACAATAGTCTGTATTATGTAAAGACTATTTATATGCTGGGCAAATCTTGCAATCTTGATCTCTTTCATCATGCGTGGGTGAACTTAAGGAAGCTTGAGACTACCCCTAAAATGAGACATCTTCTGTGGCGAGCTTGCACCAACTCTCTGCCTGTTCGCTCTCTATTGAAGTATAGGCACATGGCAGAAGATGATAAATGTCCATGATGCCTCACAGAATGCGAGACCATGTGTAACACCCCCAAATCTCCTTCTACGGAAGCACTAGTATAATACGTAAAATTATACCGTAGAGATAGACTTAGACGTATTACCGTTGTGTGATTACGCAAAGATACTCAAAATACTTAACTCAATAACAAAACTTGCAACGGAAAACTCAACTTTCTTTCATAAATGCTTAGAAAAATAGTAACACTGTTATGAGTACTCAAAATAAAGACAAAACCAACATTCCTAAACTAGGTGAAGCAAATCTCGGGACTCCCATTTGCTCATTCATTACTCCACCTGAAAATAGTCAACACTTAGCATTAAGGTAAACAGGGCGAACCAAAACAAATGGGAAATACGAATTAGCAAAATATGCTAAGTACGATAAGTACAAGATAATGTAAACTCGATTTATTTGCAAACATGCGTTTAAAATCAATTCCAATAATTAATCTAATAATTCCAAAAATCATGATTCAAAACCAATTCTCAATATTCTCAATACAATTCCAATAATCCAATAATTCAATAAAAATGATTTATAAAACCGATTCCTCTTTTAAAATCCAATTCCTCACCCAATTGTGCACACCCCCCAAGCTAGTCCCCTTATATTGCAAGGTCATTCTAGATGAAAGACTCGGTGATCAAAGTCCAAAGTCTTATCAACCAAATCCGCGTAATGGGATTACTATCAACATGCTTGTAAAGCTTTAATTCAATAATTCCTCTTTAAATAAAGTCAACCTTTATAATAGGTTATATCAAAACTCCTATTAATTCAATTCAACATGCTTTCAAATCAACCTTTTAATAAATACTGGAGAATTCAATCTCATATTAATAACTTTTCAAAAGGGGGTTGTTAAATACTGCCCTTAAATCTCCGAGTAACGCCCGCAAAATAAAACTAAATTTACAAACTTACCCTTATCTATAAACAAAAACTACCATCTCCAATCACTACCATCTTTAATCACTTTCCCCACCACCATTTCACTCACTCCATGAATAGAGAGAAGACCACTATCAACTTATCAAGAGGCATATAAATTGTTTTTTCCACTTTTATGACAAAATTGCTTGTTTTTCCTCCTGACAAATCAGAGCTTTATTTAAAATCAAGCCCAGAACAAGAAAATTGCATAAAATTACCCAAATTAAGAGGAAGATTGAAATTGAGCCCTATTTCTATTCAATTTGAAATTGTCAAGAAAGATTGAAGTTGAACCATCACCACCTCCCTTTACTTACAAATCACCACAACCCACACTACAAGCTAGAATATCCCAAAGTGTAGATCTACGCATCACCATCGCACGAAAATGCTGAGGAAGGACAGGGGAAAGCTGTCGTTAACGATCGACGTCGGTGTGTCAAGATACTCCATCAGGGTAATTTTTATTTTTTATTTTCTAAAATGGGTAGAAACGGCCAATGTTTTCGAAATCTATGGGTGGAAACGCTAGAAATTTCGAATCTTCGATGGAGGATCGTAATTTCTAGGCATTTCATGTGGAACCGCCCAAAATTTTCGAACCACCGACCAAGAATCGAAATTTCTAGGCGTTTCCTTCTCAGCTGTGTGAAAATAATGGGCATTTTTGCCCAGAATGTAATTTTTGTATTCACCCAAAATTTTTGATATTTTGTAGTTTTATAGGCAAAATTTTATACGAAGTGTCCACAAATTCTTGTTATGAAAAGATTAGCAAGACCATTCTATTTTACTATAATGGTGACTTGTTCTTAAGATTAAAGATAAATCTTTGCCAAAATTTGCAAAAATCAGAAGGGAAACCATGAAACTAGGAAAGAGTATTTCCTTCACTCGATGTAATAATACGATCATGTTGTAGTCTTGTACGTAGACCATTGTCCTCATTGAAGCTTATCAATTATTCATAGAATTACATTTATGAACTTGTGCATGATGCAACATCAGCAAATTATGAATCAACCTGTATAGCTGTGATTATTCATCGATAGTTAAAATATTTGAGGTAAATTTAATTGGTTTATAATAAGGGTAGGAACGTATTTTTAACTTTTAAATGTTGGTGTTACTTGGAAATTCGAGGGCGGCGTTTAGCGTTCCACTTTCAAAATCAATAACTCTTCCTTTGGAAAACCTTTTATTTAATTCAACAAACTTTTCAAATCAATTCCTTTATTTTAAAAATGATAAGTAATTCAAACCAATCCAAAACATGATATGAAAATCAATCCTTCAAAAATACATTTATTAAAACAAATATTAAAATCAATACCTCGAAACATAATTTATATCATAAATCATAATTCAAATCAATTTAATTCAATCATCAATAAAATCATATAAAACATGTTATTCAAACAATCACTTTCAAAAGTATCTAGCCACCTAAACGTACGTTGATTCCGAATATCAATCAACACTTCGCATTTTCAAATTTCAATCACGAATACACCTTGCAATTAACATAACCATAAGGTTATCACAACATCTTTGGACATAATGTAACACCCTAGAAATTCCTTTCTTTTAAAATACCTGTTTTGCTCTGTTTAAAACTCAAAATAGGAAAATCTAAGATATTACCGCCACCGTAAAAACGGCTAAGGCAACTATCAAAGACACACAGTGAAAGACTATATTTAAAAACATTCAAAATGACTCAACTTAAAAAGTCAACCAACGAAAGTAAAGTCAAACTAAAGTAAAACGAAGTCAACCTACAACTTGGAACCATTAAAGGCTTTTAACAAAACCGAACCAATTCAAAACCTTTGCGTTAGTCTCACAAACATAATATAATAAAATAATTAAAGCAATAAACATATCATAAACTTATGGAAACTAGCATGATTATATTCACTCTTCACTCATGCCCATCATAAATATGCTTCATCACCTAAAAAGCTTCTCTGTACTTGTTTCCTTTACTCTCCATTAAAAATGGGTCATCATAAGGTGTAACACCCCCAAATCTCCCTCTACGGAAATACTAGTATAATACGTATAATTATACCGTAGAGATAGACTTAGGCGTATTACCGCCGCGTGATTACGCAAGGCTACTCAAACTTACTAAACAAAACCAATACTTTGCAGCGGAAAACTTCAATACTCTTCTTTATTTAATAATAGACCAAAAATAGTAACCATTGTCATGAATACTCAAAATAAACACAAGACCAACATGTCCTAATCTAGGTGAAACCATTTCCGGGACTCCATATGCTCAACTTATTGACTCCACCTGAAATTAGTCAACACTGCTTACCATTAAGGTAAACAGGGCGAACCAAAACAAAATAAGAAATACGGATTAGAAAAATATGCTAAGTACGATAAGTGCAAGATAATTAAACTCAATTTATTAGCAAACATGCTTTTGAAATCAATTCCATCCTTTTCAATAATTTAACCAATAATTCCAACTCAAAATTCCAAAACCAATTTCAATAATCAATATCAATAGTCAATTCAATAAACCAATTACTCTTTAAAACCAATTCCTTTTAATCCAATTCCTTTAAAACCAATTCCTCACCTAAGTGTGCACACCCCCCAAGCTAGTCTTCTTATATTACAAGGCTATTCTTGAGGAAAGACCCGGTCATACAAAGTCCAAGGCCTTATCAATATACCAAATCCGCTTAGTGGGATTACCAACATGCTTATAAAGCATTAATAATAATAATAATAATTCAATGGTTCAATAAATCCTTTTAATATCCAATAGTTCCAATATAATTCAAAATCCTTTTTATTAATTCTACATGCTTTCAAAATCAAACCTTGTAAATAAATAGTTGAGAATAAAATCTCATATTAATTAATAGCTTTTCAAAATCAACAACTCTTTCTTGAAAAACCTTTATTTTAAACCTTTTAAAATCAATTCCTTTTTTTTTAAACACGATAAGTAATCCAAACCATTCAAAACATGATTTAAAAATCAATCATTCAAAATACTTTTATTAAAATCAATCCCTTCAAACATAATTTATTTCAAAATCATAATTCAAATCAATTTAATTCAATCGTCAATCAAATCATGTAAAACATGTTATTCAAACCAATCACTTTCAAAGGTATCTAGCCACCTAAACGTACCTTGATCCTTGCTAGAAAAACCACACAAAAAGAACCTCAAGAACCTTGATTCCGAATATCCATCAACACTTCGCACTTTCAAAGTTCAATCACGAATACATCTTGCAAATAACATAACCATAATGTTATCACAACATAAACTCAAATCTAATGTGCATGGACTATAAAACTCTTTTAAAATAATACTTTAATATAAAATTATAGCTTTGAAATAGGTATTTGTATTTTAAAAAACTAACCATGAAGAAGATAAAAGAATATGATTAAAGAGAATTGAATTTTCGTTGGAAAGAATAGGCAGAACTTGCAGAGGTCATAACTCCTTCAATATAACTTCAAATTGGGTGATTCTTGACCTAACCTGAAGGATTTTTCGAGAGGAACAATCTTCTGTGAAACATCAATACCCCAAAAACTGACCAGAAGTGCCCGAAAACTGGCTTCAAAGGAATACGGGATAATATTTGTATGAAAAGAGGAGAAGAAAAGTATGAAAAAGTTTAGGGAAAAGAAGAATAAGAGAGAAGAAGAGAATTGGGTTTTTGGTGTGAAGAATATGAGAGGTATGAAGGGGTATTTATAGGCTAGCTCATGCAAGAATTATAGCAAGAGAATGTGGGAAGAATTATGGTAAAAAGTATTAAGGAATTACTTGGAGAAGTGAATAAAGAAATATGAAAACTTTTGATATTAAGGTGATTGTGTATAACAAAAATATGGAAGGTATGTTTTCATGGAAAATAATATGGCAAGGAAGATTACTTGGAGAATAACCAAGAAAAATAAAAGGTAGGAAAATAAGATGATCAAATCTTTGTGAGATGGAAAATAGGAATTAAGGAAATAAGGTTTTTGAGGAAGACAATTAAAATACAAAACTAACAAAATAATTAACCCAAATTTAGCATATGGTGGCCGAAAATATTGAGCATATCTATGCTCATATTTTCGGACCTCCACTTATAGTTTTTGGGAAATATTTGCTAGATTTTAAGGATTAAAAATGATTATGTAAATAATATATTTTGTATAAAATAATTAATTAGGAAAATACCAATTATTTAATTATTTAGGAAATCCGGCCCTCCTAATTAAATAATAAAAATATAATTTTGATTAGTTAAAATATCCGAAATATATATAAATAATCTGGTTTTTAAAATAAAATAAATGGATAATAAACCTTATCCAAAATCCAAAAATAATAATTGAGTTTTTAAAATACTTTTGGCGCCGAAATTCAAATATCATTTTGGCTCCAAAATTCAAATAGTAAAATAAATTACTAAAATACCCTTTTTAAGAGAATACTAATTAGAAAATACGTTTCATAAATGCGGGGTATTACATAAGGCCAAGGTAAAGACAAGACCAACTAACACACAATCAACAAAGCTAAGTACATAAGCGTAATTAAATTCACTAACATGCTTTCACCTATCAACACACAACGTACCTCGTAGCACCTATTTACAAGCACACAACATACAACATGACTTCTCAATTAAATAACTGTAGGGAATATTTCAAGCATCCCACACTTGAGCCCCACTATGATCATACACTTAAGCATGGTGGCATCCAAAGGGAAGGAAGCTAGATCAAAAGAGTCGCCAACAAGTTTTAGGAACTTGTAAACCGTTCACAGGATGAAGGTTACACCTCTTCACGATCCATGAGATCGCTAATTCCATAGTGGTCCTGAACCCTGATTGGATATTCGGGGATGAAGGTACAAATCCAACCTAAAAGAGATTGAACCTGCCCTAAAAATAGGCTTCTACTTTATTCTTTTCATATTCATGTGCGCTTTCTGACTAACATACAATCAATATATTAATCCTAAACCTATTTAATATATGTTGGTTGAATATTAATGCACAAACAAATCTATTATTGACGATCACTTGAATTAAAATCATATTAGCCTAAATAAAATTATTAATTATCTTATTAAACGTGATTTCAAGTACAAATTCCCTTTAATCCTACAAGAGATGGCGTGATCAAGAAATAACAATAATATATAATATCAAGCAACAATATATATTGATACAACAAATCATCATCATAACAATCTCATCAAAGCATAATAATATTAGCAAGATCCTAGGCATGATACTAGCAAGATTAATAACAAATCCTAACATGTCACTAAACAATAAGGATCAAATCTTTAATCCTAACATGATAGAAGAAAATAGGAAGCAACCTAATCATGATACTAGAAAGCAATAAATAAAATTCTAACATGACACTAGAAATTTAAATAATATAAACATGCTTTCTATAAAAATATAGCAATAAACAACTTACTTTGTGGTCTCGTATCCCTTTCTATCAAAACAATACACACACTAGTAACTTCAAGGAAAATATTAAATCAAACAATTAATTTAAACAATTGAAATAGGGATTTGGGACCAAACCCTCATAAATTATCAACTTTTCACGTCTAGGGCGAAGGCAACTTCGAGCTTGGTTATGTGTGTCTAAGTCTCGTGATGGACGAATGTTGTATTTTTAAAAGGGAAGACTTAGAAAGAGGGAGAAAGAACAAGTTTCTAGCTTTGAGAGAAGAGAAGAATAGAAATAGATGATTGTTGGTGATTGAAAACGGGGAAATACGACCCTATTTATAGAGAAAAAAGTCCTACAACGATCAGAAAAAGACCGAATTCGATTAGGAGTAAAACCGCTCCCATCGCGGCGCGATGGCTTTGTCGTTTCACGATGGTCCACGCGCTAACTCAAAGCCGTACAGAGTCCTTAATCTAATAAAATTAGACTAATTAACGTCCATACTTTTCTTTATTTAATATTTCAAAACACTTGTTTTATTCCAAATAAATTCTTATATTTTTTAAAAGATATAATTATTGATTACAATCCCACTAGAATTCAAAATAACCTTCTAGATTATTCTAGAAGATTAAAAACAATCCTAATGATTTTAGGAATATTAATTAATGGGCCCTCCACTTGATTATTGGGCCGTATAAAACCATTTCAGGCCCAATTTAGTATTTTGGCCATAACTTCCTTATTATTCATCAGAATTGGGCTTATAATATATCGTTGGAAAGCTCTTTTTTGAGCCCAATCCAACTACACTATTATTGGACCCTTATCATGGACGAAACTAAACTGGACTGGATATTTTCCATAAATAAAGTACGAAAAGAAATATTTTTGAAAACAAAAAGAAATATTTTTTATTAAAACAACCGCATCACAAGACTTTTCACATCTCACCTTGTTCAATAATCAAATGATAAGAAAGATATTCATCACTGGGTTTGGTTTTTGGTGAGACACAATCAGGTGTCTACAGTAACTAAATGATTCATTTAGCATTGATTACGCATCGAACGGGTTTCCTCCCTAACCTGCCCTAATAAAGGGGTACTAACACGGGAGCTAATCCTGCCAGTATAAAATAACCACTTGTAAGTGGCGGAATTCCTACGCATAATAATAAAAGGAAAATACAGCGTCTTGTACTATAACTCCCTCCATATGTTCATACTCAAGGTATATACGTTCCAAGAGTTTTGGTGCGTAATCTCTTTCACTTTACGTTATTTACATTTTATTAAACTTGGTTAGGACTCTCAAACCATAACACAATCAAACATTATAATTATCCAAACAATTAAATATTCCAATTTAATTCTTGAATAATTAGTGACCACATAAAATTTTATGTTAAATCCTTTTTAAATCTACCTCGGTGTCAAAGACACCTTAAACGCATAGTGCGCCAAAATTCCTATCCCTCGGTGTTAGAAACACCTTAAGTGCGCTAAGGCACCAATATATAATTTATTCCTTGTGTACATAGACACTTAAATAGCTCTTTTCTCATGCTTGTAGCATCAATAAAAATTATATAAACCATAATAAGATTCCTTTTTAATATTCCAAACCAAATTAAACATTTAGTTTAATCAAACATGCTCTCTATTATGCCAATAATAAAAGTGTGGTTCATATATAACATGCCAAAATAATTATCTCCATTCAATAATGTAACACCCCCAAATCTCCCTCTACGGAAATACTAGTATAATACATATAATTATACCGTAGAGATAGACTTAGGCGTATTACCGCCGCGTAATTACGCAAGGCTACTCAAACTTACTAAACAAATCAATACTTTGCAGCGGAAACTTCAAAACTCTTCTTTATTAATAATAACTATAAATAGAAACCAATGTCATGAGTACTCAAATTAAATACAAGACCAAAACTCCTAATTTAGATGAAACCAAATCCCAGGACTCCAATGCATCAATTTATTCATTCCACCTGAAATAACACTGCTTACCATTACGGTAAACAGGGCGAACCAAAACAAATAAGAAGTACGCTAAGTACGTTAAGTGCAAGATAATTAAACTCAATTCATTTGCAAACATGCTTTAAAACCAATTTCCAATAATTAATCCAATAATTCCAAACTCATGATTCAAAACCAATTCCAATATCAATAATCAATAAAACCAATTCCAATTATTTTAAAACCAATTCCTCTTATTAAAACCAATTCCTCATATTAAAACCAATTCCTCTCCCAAGTGTGCACACCCTCCAAGCTAGTCTCTTTATGTTACAAGGCTATTCTTGAGGAAAGACCCGGTCATACAAAGTCCAAGGCCTTATCAATATACCAAATCCGCATAGTGGGATTACCAACATGCTTATAAAGCATAAATAATAATAAATCAATGATTCAATAAATTCTCTTTTAAATCCAATAATTCAACCTATAATAATAATAATTCAAACCCTTTTTTTTTTTATAATTCCAATATGCTTTCAAAATCAATCCTTTTTAAACATGAATAATAAATTAATTAATCAAAACATGTTATAAAAGTCATTACTCCAATTTAATTATTAAAACCAATCTTTTAAACATACTTTTATTTCATAAACCATAATTCAATTCAATTCAATCATCATAAAATCATTCAAACATGCTTATTCAAACCAATCACTTTCAAGGTATCTAGCCACCTAACGTACCTTGATCCTCGCTTAGCCAAAAAAACACTTCAAAAGAACTCTCAAGTAGCTTGATCAAAAACACCCTACAAATAAATATAACCTTAATTAATATAAGGTTAACAAATAATCACAAATCATTAAATTAAAACCTCCCAACTATATGTACATGAACCTTAAAATTATTTTCTCAAGAACATAATTAAAATCTGATTTTTATTTAATTAAAACCATTTATTATAATTTTATAAACTCCCCATAATATAAATAATTAATTAAATAAGAAGAAAGGAGAAAAGAAAATAAAAACCGAAGAAGAGAAGAGCAAGGAGGGGTGGCGGCAACAGGTGGCTGCCGCGGCTGGTGGTGGTCGGAGGCGGTGGCTGGCGGCGGTAGGTGGCTCCAGGAGTGGTGGCTGGGGTGGTGCTCGGTGGTGGCGCCAAGGAGGAGAAAGAAAATAAGAAAAAGAGAAAAGAAAAGAAGAGAAAATGATGAGAGAATTTGAGAGAAAATTATGAGAATTGTGTGAGGTTTGATCATGAATTAAAGGGGTATTTATAGGCTAGCATGTGTATGAATTATGGTAGGAAAATGTAGGAAGAATTATGGTAAGTAGGGTTTAAGGGATTACTTGGAGAAGTGAGTAAAGATTTAAGGAAAGTTTTGATATTAAAGAGATTGTGTATAATTGAATATGGAAGGTATGTATGTCATGAAAAATATTAAGGAAATTGGAATTACTTGGGGAATAATTAAGAAGAATGGATGGTAAGAAAATATGATGATTGGATATTAAAAAGATGGAGAATTGGAATTAAGGAAAATAGGAGATTTTGGGAGATAATTAAAAATATAATTTTACCAATTAAATTCCCCCAAAATATTTCATGAGGGCTGAAAATATGGAGCTTACCATAGCTCTAATTTTTCGGATTCCTCTAGATATATTTAGGAATATTTTTCTCGGTTTTTAAGGAATAAAATAATTGTATAAATAATGTAGAATAATAATTAAATAATTAATTAGTTAAATACCAATTATTTACCAATAAATAACCAAGAAAAATCAGATTTTCCAAACATGGAAAATCCGAAAATCCTAGCTAGTTATTAGGTAATTTCGTCCATAATAATTAATTAATTAAAAAAAATTATTTTGCTTTAATTAAAATATCCGAAATATGTAAATAATCCGGTTTTTAAAATAGGATAAATGGATAATAAATCTTATCCAAAATAATAATTTGTTTTTAAAATACTTTTGGCGCCAAAATTCAGATATCATTTTGGCTCCAAGATTTTAATAGTAAGTTGAATTAATAAAATACCCTTTTTAGAAAATAATAATTAATTAGGAAAATACGTATAAAAATACGGGGTATTACAGTCTACCCCCCTTAAAATAAGTTTTGACCCAAAACTTAGTCAAAAGAAACGAAAATCATTTTGAAATTATTGGTTCATGCACATCCTAACTTGACTCAAGACTCCAACTAAACTCAAATAAGACTCGAAATCACTCAAAAATGACTCGAAAAGTAGACACGCGAAACTCTATCGCCTCTACCCCCCTTAAAAGGAGTTACGCCCCCGTAACTCGACCACTAACCTTAGGCAAACAGCTCTAGGTATCGTTTCTGGCCCAAGAGCCATAGTCTCACTTATGTCATTCCAACACACTGGGCTTCTACACTTTCGACCATATAATGCTTCAAACGGTGCCATTCCAATGCTTGCATGGTAACTATTGTTGTAAGAGAACTCTATCAAATCCAGGTGGTCTTTCCAAGACCCTTGATACTCCATCACACAGGCTCTCACCATCTGTCGCTGGATGAAATGTTGTGCTCATTAACAACTTCGTTCCCATTGCCTTTTGCAAACTTTTCCAAAAGTTAGACAAAAATCTTGAATCTCTATCCGAAATGATATTCGAGGGTACCCCATGGTACTTCACCACAAACTTCACATAAGCTCTTCCCAACTGATCCATAGTCCAAGTACTTCTCATGGGTATGAACGCTGCTGACTTCGTCAACCTGTCCACTATTACCCAAATAGTGTCATTCCCTGCCTTGGTCTTTGGCAAGGCTCCCACAAAATCCATAGAAATCGAATCCCATTTCCACTTGGGAACATCCAAGGATTGGACCTTTCCTTGAGGCTTGCGATGCTCAATTTTCACCTTCTGACATGTCAAACACTTAGCCACAAATTCAGCCACTTCTCTCTTCATATTGGGCCACCAAAAAGTCTTCTCCATGTCCTTATACAACTTATCCCCTCCAGGATGCATTGAATAAGGAGAATCATGGGCCTCCTCCATCAATCTTTACTTCAGATCACCCGATTCTGCGGTACACACCATCTCCCCTTAAATTGAATACTCCCTTCATCACCAATGGTGAAATCCAACACTTCTCCTTCATCAATCTTGTTCTTGATTTCTTTTAACTTCTCATCTTACAATTGACTTTCCCTTATCTCATTATAAATTGATGGTTGAACCACCAAGGCATTCAACATCCTAGCAACTTCACCATGCTCCACCACCTCCAAGTTTAACTTCTGAAATTCCACATAAAACTGATCTGGTACTACCATCACATTCACCGTATGCTCTGACTTCCTGCTCAAAGCATCTGCCACCACATTAGCTTTTCCCTCATGATACTAAATATCCAATGTATAATCACTCATATACTCCAACCATCGTCTCTGCCTCCCATTCAAGTGCGTCTGGGTGAAAATGTACTATAAACTCTTATGATCCGTGAAAATTCTACAAGTCACCCCATACAAGTAGTGTCTCCAAATTTTCAAGGCAAACACTATTGCAGCTAACTCCAAATCGTGGGTTGGGTAATTCCCTTCGTGAACCTTCAATTGCCTCAAGGCATACGCAATCACTCTTTGATTTTGCATTAACACACATCCCAATCCCAACTTCGATGCATCACCATACACGTCATATAGATCACTTCCATCCGGCAAAGCCAGCATAGGTGTTGTGGTTAACCTTTCTTTCAAGATCTTAAATGCCTCCTCACATTCTTGGGTCCATGAGAACTTATGCTCCTTTTTCATCAAACTTGTCATGGGCTTCGCGATCCTCGAAAAATCCTTCACAAACCTTCTGTAATAGCCTGCTAAACCCAAGAAACTCCTTACATCCGACACATTCTTTGGGGTTGGCCAATCACTCACAACTCGAATCTTGCTTGGGTCCACTGAAACTCCGTCCTTGGAAATCACATGGCCCAAAAATGCTACTTCCTCCAACCGAAACTCACACTTAGACAACTTGGCATACAACTGATGCTCCCTTAAACATAATAACACTTGTCTCAAATGCTCCTTGTGTTCTTCTTCATCCTTTGAATAGACCAAAATATCATCAATAAACACTACCACAAACTTGTCCAAGTATGGCCTGAAAATCCTATGCATCAAATCCATGAACACTGTAGGTGCATTGGTCAAACCAAATGGCATCACTGTGAACTCAAAATGACCATATCGGGTTCTGAAAGCACTCTTTGCAATATCTTGCTCCGCAATTCTCAACTGGTGATAACCCGATCTCAAATCTATCTTTGAAAATACCCCTGCTTCTTTCAACTGGTCAAACAAATCATCGATCCTTGGTAATGGATACTTATTCTTCACTGTCACCTTGTTCAACTCCCGATAATCAATACAAAACCTCATACTTCCATCCTTCTTCTTCAGAAACAATACTGGGGCTCCCCAAGGTGATGAACTAGGCCTAATATAACCTTTCTCCAACAAATCATCCAACTGGGTCTTTAACTCCCTCAACTTAGTTGGAGCCATCCTATATGGAGCCTTAGAGATAGGTCCAGTTCCAGGCGCTAGGTCAATAGCGAACTCAACATCCCTTACTAGCGGCATTGTAATACCCCGTATTTTTATACGTATTTTCCTAATTAATTAATTAATTATTATTTTCTAAAAAGGGTATTTTAGTAATTTAACTTACTATTTAAATCTTGGAGCCAAAACGATATTTGAATTTTGGTACCAAAAGTATTTTAAAAACAAATTATTATTTTGGATAAGATTTATTATCCATTTATCCTATTTTAAAAACCGGATTATTTATATATTTTGGATATTTTAATTAAGGCAAAAGCTATATTTTATTATTATTTTAATAAATCCGAAAATCCCATTTATTTGGCTAATAAATTTCAGATTTTCCTAAGAGAAAATCTGATTTTATTAGTTAAATTATTTGGTGAATATTTGGTATTTTATTATTTAATTATTTATTACAATAAATATTATTTACACAATTATTTTAATTCCTTAAAACTAGCAAAATAATTTCCTAAAGTACTAAATAGGAGGGCCGAAAATATGATCTTAGGAAAGCTCAAAAATTTCGGCCATCCCATGTAGATTTTGGGAAAAATATTTTTGGTAAATTGTATTTTTAATTATCTCCTTAAAATCTCCTATTTTCCTTAAATATAATTCTCCATCTTTTTAGTATCCAATCATTATATTTTCTTGCCATCTATTTTTCTTAATTATTCCCCAAGTAATTCCAATTTCCTTAAATATTTTTCATGACAATCATACCTTCCATATTCAATTATACACAATCTCTTCAATATCAAAACTTTCCTTAAATCTTTACTCACTTCTCCAAGTAATCCCTTAAACCCTACTTACCATAATTCTTCCCAAATTCTCTTACCATAATTCTTGCATGAGCTAGCCTATAAATACCCCTCCATACCTCTCACATTCTTCACACCAATTCTCTTCTTTTCTTCTCCTCTTTTTTTACACAAATCATCCCGTTTATCTTTGAAGCCAATTTTCGGGCACTTCTGGTCAGTTTTTGGGGTATTGCTGTTTCACAGAAGATTGTTTCTCTTGAAAAATCCTTGAGGTTAGGCTCAAGAATCACCCAATTCGGAGTTATATCGAAGGAGTTATAGCCTCTGCAAGTTCTGCCTATTCTTTCCAACGAAAATCCAATTCTTCTCTTTTCCTTGGTTTCTTATCTTTTCTCTTTCTCTTCTTTTATTCAATTATTATTATTATTATTATTATGGGGGATTTATAAAAAATTATTATGAGTAGTTTTAATTATATAAATTAGATTTTTAATGATGTTTATGAAAATTAATTTAAAAGGTTCATGTACATATAATTGGGGGTTTTAATTTCATTGTTGTGATTATTTGTTAACCTTACATTGATTAAGGTTATATTTATTTGTAGGGTGTGTTCGATCAAGATTCTTGAGAGTTCTTTTGAGGTGTTTTTGGCTAAGCAAGGATCAAGGTACGTTAGGTGGCTAGATACCTTGAAAGTGATCGATTTGAATGAGCATGTTTGAATGATTTTATGGTGATTGAATTAAATTGACTTGAATTATGGTTTATGAAATAAAAGTATGTTTAAAAGATTGGTTTTAATAATTAAATTGGATTATTGATTTTTATAACATGTTTTGATTAATTAATTTATTATTCATGTTTAAAAAGGATTGGTTTTGAAAGCTTGTTGGATTTATAAAAAAAAAAGGGAGTTTGAATTATTATTATTAAAGGTTGGAATTATTGGATTTAAAGAGGATTTATATAATCATTGAATTAAATTTATTATTTATGCTTTATAAGCATGTTAGTAATCCCACTATGCGGATTTGGTATTTTGATAAGGCCTTGGACTTTGTATGACCGGGTCTTTCCTCAAGAATAGCCTTGTAACATAAGGAGACTAGCTTGGGGGGTGTGCACACTTGGGAGAGGAATTGGTTAAATTGGTTTTAAAATAATTGGAATTGGTTTTATTGATTATTGGGATTTGAATATTGAGAATTGGTTTTGAATCATGAGTTTGGAATTATTGGAATAATTATTGGAATTGATTTCAAAAGCATGTTTGCAAATAAATTGAATTTAATTATCTTGCACTTACCGTACTTAGCATATTTGCTAACCCGTACTTCTTATTTGTTTTGGTTTGCCCTGTTTACCGTAATGGTAAGCAGTGTTATTTCAGGTGGAGTGAATAAATTGATGCATTGGAGTCCCGGGATTTGGTTTCACTAAGTTAGGAATCGTGGTCTTTGTATCTATTTTTGAGTACTCATAACATTGGTTTCTATTCATAGTTATTATTAATAAAGGAGAGTTTTGAAGTTTCCGTTGCAAAGTATGGTTTTGTTAGTAAGTTGAGTAGCCTTGTGTAATCACGCGGCGGTAATACGCCTAAGTCTATCTCTACGGTATAATTATACGTATTATACTAGTATTTCCATAGAGGGAGATTTGGGGGTGTTACAGGCATACCCGGAATCTCATCTGGAAATACATCTGGAAACTCTTCTACCACAGGAATACTCTCCTCACCTTTCTTTTCCTCACTTCCAACCTCTTGAACACTACACAAGAACAAAGGCAACCCTTCTTAACCAGATTCTGTAGTTGCATTGCAGACACAATTCTCGACCCTGAACTTTTCCCTTCCTTTTTATATACCACTTTGGTCTTACTTGGGGTAGTTAAGGTGACCTTTTTAGCCGCACAATCAATCCTTGCCTCATACTTTCCCAACCAATCCATACCCAGAATTACATCGAAGTCATTCAAATCAAACTCGATCAAATCCGCCAGAAATTCTACCCCATAAACGGAAATAGGCACACTCAAAAACAATCTCGAACAACTCTTCACTTCCCCAGATGGGATAGTCACATCTAGAGAAACTGACTCAGGACTCTCTAAACCGAGACTCCCAACGACTTTATTAGAAATAAAAGAATGCGACACCCCTGAATCAAACAAGACTCTCACAGGAGAAGAACTTATAAGGAAAACACCAATTACCACATCATTAGCAGACTCAGCCTGACGGCTATTCATCACGAACACACGACCCTTTGGGGCACCTCCCGCACCGCTGCTAGTTCCAACCTTGGTTGTAGGTCCACTAGACTGAGGTGGTTTGCTAGGTGCACTAGGCTCTTTCACCTTCCCAGACTTAACATCAGCTTCCTTATTGAAACACTCGTACTCACGGTGTCCCAACTTCTAACAGTAACGACAAGTTACCGGGTTTCCCTCTCAATCCTTCCCTGGGTGGTCTTTCTCACACCGCTTGCAGAAATACCTCCTCTTAGGTTTCTCACCCCTTTGGTTCTCATTCCCCTTATGGTTGGACAGATGGCCTCCATTCCCCTTCCCAAAGTTTCCCTTGTTGTCCCTCCTATCACCAGAATTCCCTTGGTAATTCCCATTGGGCTTGTGCCTCTTTTCACCCCCGTGAAAAGAGTTTGGGTTCTTCCTTTTCTCTCCTACCTGCTCCATCTCTCTCCCCTTAATTCCGTACAAATGTGCTGCACGGCCATAAAATTCATCCAGGGTCTCAAAGGTCACTCCCCCTAGCTTCCCTTGGAGGGTCAAGGTTAGGCCTTGCTCAAATCTCTGAGCTTTGATGGTTTCGGTATGGACTACTTCTGGGGCAAACCTCATCAACTCAATAAACTTGTTGTAATATTCACTGATTGACATGTTCCCCATCCTTAGGTTGGTGAACTCCTTGCACTTCTGCTTTCTCAGGTAGGAAGGGTAAAACTTTTCTCTCATGGCTTCCTTAAACTCATCCCACCCAAAGTTTGGCTTTTTCAACAGCTCACCTTTTCTTTGGGCCCACCATAAATCAGCTTCCTCCCTCAGGTAGTAAACCCCATTGTTCACCTTCAGCTCACTTGGGCAATTGATAACATCAAACAACTTATCAAACTCCCTAATCCAGTTTTCAAGGCTGGCTTGGTCCTCCGTTCCCAAGAAAACAGGTGGCTTAACTACAGTTACCCTCTTAAAGACTTCACTATAGGAATCAAGCTTGGGATTTCGGTGTTCCCTTTTCACCACTTTCGTGATGTTCTTAGTAATATGGGCTAACTGCTTAAGGACCTTCCCAACCTTGGAACCAGTGCACTTACTCCTTAATTGATCCCTCATTCTTGGAGACATACTTCCTGGGTTTAATTATCACACTTTGAAAATTAAAACAAGTTTTATCATATAAGCATTTAATTCACTTAACAACATAGAGAAATTTCAAATAATTCATTTTATTTCATTAATAATTAATGAAAATACAACTTTGTCATTTAGGACAATTATTGAGACATTAAACAAAACCATAGTTCAAAAATTAATCAATCAAATAACACTATGAGCATAACCATCTTCAATAGGATCATAATCCGGATCCTCACTTCTATTACTTGGTTCGGCCATGAGAGTTGGGTTATAACCACTATAGCTTGGAATAAGGCCTGATGAGCTTGACCTAGATTTACTTATATTTCTGTCCGAGCCAGGAGTGTAACTTGGGCTTTTTGTTGGGCTTACATCCCCACAAGGTTGGCTTGAAGAAGCTTTGGGGTTTTGGGCTCTTTCTTTTGCAGTTTGTGAACGAGTTCTAGGCCTTTTTGCAACATGAAAATGGACTTTTGGGCTAGGTTGTTCTGAAGATTCATAGCTTGGAGTTTGGCTAAGAGAACGATAATGCTTGCTCCTACCAAGAGGTGGTATGGACTCATCACTAGATTCCACATACTCATGTCGCTTCTTTGGGTATGAAAAAGGTACTTGGGCATTTAAGAAATACATTTGGTCATTAGGTCCAAAGGTTCAATCTTTTGGGATCGAGGGGATTTTCACACCTTTCCTCCTAGGTTCATACTTGCGCTCCACATAGTGCAAGTCCCTCTTAAGGCTAGACATGGTTGCTAACCATTTCCCTTCATGATGATGCTTCTCATTCCACATTGTTCCATCTTCCTTGATCACATCCCCATATTTGTCAAACAGAGGTTGATATTTCTTAATCCTAGGTAAATGGGCTAAAGCCAAAAGGACCATCCAAGGTTGTTGGGTCAAGGCTTCCCCACCATACTTCTCACAAAGGGTCGAGGCCAAAGTACAAATTCCAGTCATGAATTCACTAATTGAGACTCCACTATCTTTCAAGTAATGAATGTCAAAATATTGATGTCTTATTTGATCAATCTTTTCCATCTGTTTCACACACACATGCAAATCAATTAATTAAATGCCAAATCACACTAACAATCCAATTCAAAATCCATTTGCAATAAGCAATTCATAACTCAATAAACCAAGTATAACTCAAGATCACCCAATCATGGGTAACACTCCAAAATTTTGGACCCCCTATACACACTTCAAGGTGTTTTAACACCAACTTCACACATAATTGCATACTCAATTTTCAAATAATTTCAATTCTTTTTATTTTCGAAAATAATAAATATGTACTTGAATCATGATTATAGGACAGTCGAGCCCGCGTCTCCCAGGAAAGTTACCTACGACGTTGAGGAGAGCCTTTCCTAAACACAGAGTCATACCCATTACAGGCCTCCGTAGAGAACCCGAGCATCCTTTTCTCATTCATCTTTCCACAAATAGGAAAATAGTTTTTAAGTAAAATAAGGCTTTTGACTCACACACAAATGCGAAACTCTATTTATCCTATATGCCCTCTTAAGTCTACCCACAATTTTAATGACTATTCCACTTTTAATATTTTCAGGACCTTGAAAACTAATACCACTTTTTAACACCCCCAAATCTCCCTCTACGGAAGTACTAGTATAATACGTATAATTATATCGTAGAGATAGACTTAGGCGTATTACCGCCGCGTGATTACGCAAGGCTACTCAAACTTACTAAACAAATCAATACTTTGCAGCGGAAACTTCAAAACTCTTCTTTATTAATAATAACTATAAATAGAAACCAATGTCATGAGTACTCAAATTAAATACAAGACCAAAACTCCTAATTTAGATGAAACCAAATCTCGGGACTCCAATGCATCAATTTATTCATTCCACCTGAAATAACACTGCTTACCATTACGGTAAACAGGGCGAACCAAGACAAATAAGAAGTACGGGTTAGCAAAATATGCTAAGTACGGTAGTGCAAGATAATTAAACTCAATTCATTTGCAAACATGCTTTAAAACCAATTTCCAATAATTAATCCAATAATTCCAAACTCATGATTCAAAACCAATTCCAATATCAATAATCAATAAAAACCAATTCCAATTATATTAAACATGTTAAATCCAATAATAATAAATCAATGATTCAATAAATTCTCTTTTAAATCCAATAATTCAACCTACAATAATAATAATTCAAACCCTTTTTTTTTTTTATAATTCCAATATGCTTTCAAAATCAATCCTTTTTAAACATGAATAATAAATTAATTAATCAAAACATGTTATAAAAGTCATTACTCCAATTTAATTATTAAAACCAATCTTTTAAACATACTTTTATTTCATAAACCATAATTCAATTCAATTCAATCATCATAAAATCATTCAAACATGCTTATTCAAACCAATCACTTTCAAGGTATCTAGCCACCTAACGTACCTTGATCCTCGCTTAGCCAAAAAAACACTTCAAAAGAACTCTCAAGTAGCTTGATCAAAAACACCCTACAAATAAATATAACCTTAATTAATATAAGGTTAACAAATAATCACAAATCATTAAATTAAAACCTCCCAACTATATGTACATGAACCTTAAAATTATTTTCTCAAGAACATAATTAAAATCTGATTTTTATTTAATTAAAACCATTTATTATAATTTTATAAACTCCCCATAATATAAATAATTAATTAAATAAGAAGAAAGGAGAAAAGAAAATAAAAACCGAAGAAGAGAAGAGCAAGGAGGGGTGGCGGCAACAGGTGGCTGCCGCGGCTGGTGGTGGTCGGAGGCGGTGGCTGGCGGCGGTAGGTGGCTCCAGGAGTGGTGGCTGGGGTGGTGCTCGGTGGTGGCGCCAAGGAGGAGAAAGAAAATAAGAAAAAGAGAAAAGAAAAGAAGAGAAAATGATGAGAGAATTTGAGAGAAAATTATGAGAATTGTGTGAGGTTTGATCATGAATTAAAGGGGTATTTATAGGCTAGCATGTGTATGAATTATGGTAGGAAAATGTAGGAAGAATTATGGTAAGTAGGGTTTAAGGGATTACTTGGAGAAGTGAGTAAAGATTTAAGGAAAGTTTTGATATTAAAGAGATTGTGTATAATTGAATATGGAAGGTATGTATGTCATGAAAAATATTAAGGAAATTGGAATTACTTGGGGAATAATTAAGAAGAATGGATGGTAAGAAAATATGATGATTGGATATTAAAAAGATGGAGAATTGGAATTAAGGAAAATAGGAGATTTTGGGAGATAATTAAAAATATAATTTTACCAATTAAATTCCCCCAAAATATTTCATGAGGGCTGAAAATATGGAGCTTACCATAGCTCTAATTTTCAGATTCCTCTAGATATATTTAGGAATATTTTTCTCGGTTTTTAAGGAATAAAATAATTATATAAATAATGTAGAATAATAATTAAATAATTAATTAGTTAAATACCAATTATTTACCAATAAATAACCAAGAAAAATCAGATTTTCCAAACATAGAAAATCCGAAAATCCTAGCTAGTTATTAGGTAATTTCGTCCATAATAATTAATTAATTAAAAAAAATTATTTTGCTTTAATTAAAATATCCAAAATATGTAAATAATCCGGTTTTTAAAATAGGATAAATGGATAATAAATCTTATCCAAAATAATAATTTATTTTTAAAATACTTTTGGCGTCAAAATTCAAATATCATTTTGGCTCCAAGATTTAAATAGTAAGTTGAATTACTAAAATACCCTTTTTAGAAAATAATAATTAATTAATTAATTAGGAAAACACGTATAAAAATACGAGGTGTTACAAATAATCCATCACAATTAATCCATGCTTCATAATTCAATCACCAACATCAACCAAATAATAAATTCCAACCAAAACTATCACAATACTATTTGGAATCAATTATTCAAAGCCTAGCATGTTCCTATATCACCAAATAAATACCAAGTACGCGAACGTACCTTGAATACTATCTTAAAATCGCCACGACTAACAGAAATCACTCACTTGGAAGTCTCTTACAATCCAAAATCGTAATATGGCATTAAAATCTACTCCACACAAATTTCCAGCAATATATACTCTTATTAAACCACTCATAATTTAATTAAAATAAGTTGAAAATTAAATTAAAACCTCTTACTTTAATCCCAATTAATAGGTAGTCAAAATTCCTTCAAGAAACTTAATTTTTTAGCTTACTAACAAAATTTCCAGCAATATTAATTCATGAAAACTTGCTGTAATTATACTTTAAAACCCTCAAATTAAAGGTTTAAACCACCCTAAATCATAATCCTTCAATAATCAATTATTTACAAATCTAGAGTTTTAAATTTGGGGCTTTTAATTAAAATTAAAATCTGAAAATTAATTTGCACCATATTTAAAATCAATCATCATAAAATCATCACAAAACTCATAATCAACAATTAGATTTAGGATTAAACAAAAGAAATAAAAAAAAAAGAATAATTTTTTTTCAAAAAAAAAAAGATGCACCGGACAGCAGCCACAGCACCACAGCCGGTTGCTGCCGTGCTGCTGGTGGCGCAGCCGCTGCTGTCGGCTACTGCTGGTGGTGGCCGACGACCCACCAGTGGTGTGGTGGTGGCCAGCGATGGTGTGTGCAAAAAACGGAAGAGGAAAAGAAAGAAAAAGAAATAAAGGAGAAGGGAGAAAAAGTTTACCTTGGGTATTCTCCACTCTGGGCAAATTAATTTTCCCAACTATTGAATATCTATACCCCTTTCTCTAGAAACCCTTATTACCTAAAATTTCCTTTTTCTTTTATCTTTACTAATCCCTTTTCCTAATAAAACTTAACTACAATAAAACTTTCCTAAAATAAATCCCAACTTAATAAAATAATTAATTAAATAAAACTTTCCTTTTATAAAATATTTCCAAACTTGTTTAAAATAAATAATTAAAATGCCATAAATAATTCATTTCAAATTATTTAAATACCTCACAAAATGCTTATTTAAAATAAAATACATATAAAAAATACGGGGTATTACACATAAACTCAAATTTAATGTGCATGGACTATAAAACTCTTTTAAAATAATACTTTAATATAAAATAAAATTATAGCTTTGAAATAAGTATTTATATTTTAGAATACTTACCATGAAGAAAATAAAGGAATAGGATTAAAGAGAATTGAATTTCCGTTGGAAAGAATTGGCAGAACTTGAAGAGGCCAAAACTCCTTCAATACAACTTTGAATTGGGTGATTCTTGAGCCTTACCTCAAAGATTGTTTGAGAGGATTTTCCGTGAAACATCAAAACCCCAAAAACTGACCAGAAGTGCCCAAAAGTTGGCTTCAAAGATATACAGGCTAATTATGTATGAAAAGAGTAGAAAGAAAAGTATGAAAAGGTTTAGAGAAAAGAAGAATAAGAGAGAAGAAGAGAATTGGGTTTTAGTGTGAAGAACTAGTTTTTGGCTCGGGCAATGCCCTGGATCAATATATGTGTATTATAAATGAAGTTTTATAATAAAAATAAAGTGAAAAAAATACAAATATAGATTAAATTAGTTACATTATTTGTAGTAAATAAAGGAGTAGTCTAGTACAAACAATATAAAAATATTTAAGTAAGATAAAAAATATAGTCTCACAAACAATGGAACAATATCGGTGCATCGTGATGCAAATCAGTGACTTGAAAACGAATTTCCAGTGCAACCAAGGTGCTCAATTGTATTCGCCGGCACAAACCATATGGTTAACACACCACTTTCACACAAAGACACTTTTGGGTGGAAGGTTTGAGTCAAATAACTTATGCCAAATAGAGAATGTATTTAGACTATTGTGCTTGATGTATTTTTCAAGTGTAAAAATCAGTAAAAAAAAAAAGAAAAATAATCTTCTATTCATAGATAAACATGAAAGAACATAGAAAAAGAATCCCAAGCATCAAAGGAGGTGCATAATCACCCTTAAACATCCTCTTAAATGGGAGGTTATGAGAGCTACTTATCAAGAGAATAATAGTGGTGATTAAATCACCTTAAACATCCTCTGAAATTGGGGGTTATAAGAATTACTCAAGAAATGACATGGCGCAACATCATATGCCTAGTCATGATGACACGTGGCGGTCTCATGACTTCCATTGAGTTTTAATATATATATATATATATATATATATATATATATATATATATATATATATATATATATATATATATATATATATATATGTATATATATATATATATATGTATATATATATATATATATGTATATGTATATATGTATATATATATATATATATATATATATATGTATATATATATATATATATATATATATATATATATATGTATATATATATATATATATATATATGAGAGGTATGAGGGAGTTTTTATAGGCTCATGAATGAAGAATTATGGTAGGAGAATGTAGAAAGAAATAATGGTAAAAAGAATTAAGGAAATTAGGTCCTGCTCTTTAGAGCTGCTACACTCTGAGATCTACTCTGCTCTGCCCTGCTTAAACTAATAATTAATAATAATTAAATAAAATAAACATAAAAATAATTAATTTTTTTTAAATAATGACTGAGGGCTTGTTCTGATTGACTGAACTGAGAACTGAACTGAACTGAACATATTGGAGCTGAAGTGGACTAAATATTTTATAAGAGAAGGAAATTAAGATAAGAATTGAATTGAATTTATTGGAGCTGAACTGAACTAAACAGAAAATAAGCTGAAGAGAACATGCCCTAATATTTATAGTTAATAATAATAATAATAATAATAATAATAATAATAATAATAACAATAATAACTTTCGGTGATCATGCAGTTAAAGGTTAAAGTAATATGGATAAAAACCGAAAACCGAACCGAACCAAACTGAATTATCAATTCGGTTTGGATTTTTTTTAAATTTCGGTGCGGTTTGGATTGAGAATTTTAGAATTTCAGTTTTTCGGTTTGGATTCAGTTTTGGGCTTCTCAAAACCGAAAACCGAATTTAAACTGAATTATGCTTGAGATAATGTAGTTTGATTTAATTACTACAAGATAGGCCCAATTTATAAGCCCACCAACCTTTGCCTTCCATATAAATGAATAGAAAATAAAAACCCTAAATCTTATAAACCCTTCAACCGCCCCTTCACTCTCTCTCTCTCTCTCTCTCTCTCTCTCTCTCTCTCTCTCTCTCTCTCTCTCTCTCTCTCTCTCTCCCTCCTCTCATCCTTTCATCATATTAGTCTCTCTCCTCACGTTCCTCCATGCCTCCCTTCTCTCTCTTTCATTTTTCCTCTAGTCTTTTCTTCCTCTCAAATTTAATTTTTCTGTGTTCAATCTAATCTTTTTCCTCTCTCATATCATTTTTCCTCTCTCCTATATATTTCGATCAAATTCATGCAAAGTTTTTATTTTTCTGTTGTAATTTTGCTATATTTCGGAATCCATACCCAAATTTGAAGAAGGAAATTTTTGGATACCCAAATTTGAAGAAGGAAATTTTTGGTTCTTTTTGTAAGGAATTATAGTAGCAGCTTAAGAAAGAAGAGAAAATTGGAATAATATATCAATATATGGACTAAGGTCGATTTTAAAATTTTGTAGATCTAGTGTATAATTTTATTTTTTATTTACTTTTTCAATGATCTAGAAATAAAACCTAAAAAATTCGGTTTTCGGTTCGAAACCGAATTAAAATTTTAAATTTCGGTTTGGATTGGTTCGGTCTCAGATCTAATTCAGTTCGGTTTCGGTTTGGAAAATTCAAAACCGAATTAATTCGGTTTGGATTCAGTTTGGGTCAAAATCCAAACTGAATACCGAACTTCCACCCTTACATGCGGTGTCTTGTGCTGGTATTGTGGGCATTAAACATCGGCATAATGTTGTTCGGGATACCCTTTTCGATGTTTGCTATCATTCAGGGATTTCAGCTAGAAAGGAGGTGGACATTGGGTTATCTGGAGGGAACGACGGGGTCCTCAGACCTGCAGATGTGTTACTTTATTCATGGGATCGTGGTCGCGATGTCTGTGTTGACTTGACAGAGTTTTCTCCATTGACATAGTCTGGGGTTTCCGACTTTGTTCCTGGACGGACAGTGACTGATGCAGCTAATCGGAAGCGGGTCAAGTACGAATCCAGTTGTCGAGCAATTAGATATGGCTTCCTTCCTTTCTCTTTCTATTCTCTTGGGGAGTTAGAAAAGGAGGTTGTTGCATATGTGAAGCGGATCCAGAAGTTCTCGAAGACTAAGGACTTAGGGGCGCGTGCTGCAGCTCATATCTTTACTAGGATCGGCTTTTCTATAGCTAGAGGATTGGGGGCCCAGATTGTATCTCGGCTTCCCACTAATTTTCTATAGGTTGTATAACTTTGTATGTTTTTGAGATATAATAATAATAATAATAACAATAATAACAATAATGTTGAAATCTACTCTGCTCTGCTGCAAAAATCTGCTCTACTCTACTCTGCCCAGAAGCTCAAAAGAACAGGGCCTTACTTGGAGAATAGAGTTAAAGAATTATAGAAAGTTTAATATTAAGGTGACTAAGAATAATTCTTTTAAGGAAAGTGTATTGTCATGAAAAATGATATGGAAAATGGGTTTGCTTGGGGAATAATCAAGAATGATATAAGGTAGGGAAATAAGATGATCAAATCTTTGTGAGATGAAACATAGTAATTAAGGAAATAAGGAGTTGAGGAAGGTAATTAAAATACAAAACTAACAAAATAATTAATCCAAAATTAGCATATGATGGCCGAAAATATTGAGCATATAGTTTTAGGGAAATATTCGCTATATTTTAAGGATTAAAAATTATTATGCAAATAATATATTTTGTATAAAATAATTAATTAGGAAAATATCAATTATTCACTAAATAAATTCACTAAGAAATAAGATTTTCTACACTTAGAAAATCCGAAAATCTCATTAATTAATTTAGGAATTTCAACCCTTTAATTTATTAATAATAAATATAAATTTTTTGTTAATTAAAATATCCAAAAATATATATATATAATTCGATTTTTATTAAAATATATGGATGATAAATCTTATCTAAAATAAGCATTGAGTTTTGAAAATGTTGTTGGCACCGATGTTCAAATATCATTTTGGCTCCAAAATTCAAATTGTAAATAAAATTACTTAAAATACCTTTTTTTAGAAAATACTAATTAATTAATTATTTTGAAAATACGTTTCAAAAATACGGGGTATTAACCATGCTTTTTTTGAATGCAATGATGTGCGTGATTTGTGGGTGGAAGCCAAATGTGAGAAACTGATTAAAGTGGGTAATTACCCTGACTTCAAAGACCTATTTGAAGCTTGGAGTAATGAAAGCGTGAAGACCTAGCATAAAGGTGCAACACTCCTTTAGTTAATTTGGGAGAGATGCAACAACAAGGTATTCAATAACTAGCTAGGAGACCACTCACAATGTTATTCTAATTTGAATGTCTAACTTTGTTACAGAGTATGACAAATATAATGCCAGAATTTATGGTTGCAGTGCTCCTAAGCTTCTTACAAGCTCGAAAAATCTGGAAATCACCCCCGCAAGACTGCATCAAAATAAACTGTGATGCACCTCTGAATATTGAGGGCTGGGTGGGGATCAGTGTTGTATCTCGCAACCACCTGGGGATGTTTTATTTGTTAGAGTTCAAAGATATAAGGCCTACTGGTCCCCTAAGCTTGTAGAGTGCAAAGCAAAAAATTTTGTTGTTCGATTGGCAAGGCAACATGGCCTTAAAAATGTCATCCTTGAATCTGATAACAACACAATAGTTTCCAGGATTTTGAAGGCTTCCACTTATTTCTCAGATTTAGATACTTTGCTTGACGATGTTTTAGATACTTGCACTTATTTGATTTTATTTCTTTGGTCTCATGTAAAGCAGGAGGGGAATTTTGTTGCACACCATCTAGCTCGTCTCATTCCGTATGGTGTTGAACAAATTGGTCAAATTGTTGTCCTAGTGAAGTTGCTCCTTACGTACTAATGGACAATTTATCCTCAAATGAATGATAATGACTCCCCTGCTTTTCCTAAAAAAAAAACTAAAGTTAATTCTATAATACTATGTACTTCCTCCGTTACGTATTATGTGCAACAAAGTTACTTGCACAAACTCCAAGAAGAAATTTCTTAAGTGGAGATTAGTTGAGGAGAGAGAAAAGAAGCCCATGTGATTAGTTTTAAGAAAAAGCATGTGGGACCATTTTTTTTTTTTGAGCAAAAACTTGAACAACTATTAAAAAGGGGAGGGAACTTTAAATTTTCACAAGTTCTAAAATTTTCACCCAAATTTGAAATTTTGGCTCCAACAGCCATATTAGCTTACAAAAGGTAGCATATAAATTCAACACTAAATTAAAGAAGATTCTCTCTCTCTCTCTCTCTCTCTCTCTTCATAAATTACAACCACCATTAATAGTCTACCAAATTAGCATTCAATACAATCAGTTTACACAAAATACAAAATTAGCAAAATAATCATTATTTAGGGCAGTTGCAGCAGCATCATTTGAAGGGTCGAAGCTTCAACACGTTCTCTCCTTTTTGGTTCATTTAACTGTAAAAAGTCTTTACAAAAAAAATGGAAGATGAAGATTGTGATCATTTTTTGGTTTGGATCAATTATTGATGGAAGAAGGGGAATTTCAGCATAATGAAAACAGAACAGATGCACAAAATGAGGCACAAATCAGCAGTGGAAAGCAGTTTACATTGGATGGAAAAGGAGGATTTTTGATGAAATTTTATCAACATTACAAGAAGAAACTTTACTAAGAGGTGCACATACCAAATTAACAGCCAATCATGGTGTTCACAGAAGCAAAATCAGAAGAATATATGCAGATGTAATGAAACAAAAGAGGAAGGGTGAGCTGATAGATGTCAGAACAAAAAAGTTGGGGAAAACTAGTCCTAAACCAAGAGAGTACTCTGATGAATGGCCGCAATCAGTTCCACAGAGATTGAGAACAACAAAAAGGAAATATGCAGTAGCCCTAAAGGTATCCCATGTCACAATTCACAGATTGAAAAAAAGAGGGAAATTCAGAGTGCACACTAGCACTAATCATCCAGCTCTTAGTGATAACCATAAGGTGACAAGGCTACAATGGGTATTGAACCATCTTACCCCAGCTACATCTACTGAAGATGCAACATTTGTGGACATGCATAATATCATCCACATTGATGAAAAGTGGTTCTATTTGAGCCCAGAGACAAGGAAGTTATACTTGTTACCCAAAGAAGAAGATCCCTACAGATTTCAACAATACAAAAGGTTTAGGATTAAGGTCATGTTTATGGCAGTCATTGGACACCTAATTCGTGACATAAATGGTGTTGTCATTCATGATGGAAAGTATGGGATTTTCCCATTGGTGATCAAGGAACCAGCTAAGAAATCAAGCAAGAATAGGCAAGTAGTGACTCTTGTCACAAAAGCAATTCAAAATGTGAATAAGGACGCAATCAGAGAAATGCTCCTCAACAAAGTCATACCAGCCATCATTGTAAAGTGGCTATCTTTCATGGATAAAAATATTTGCATACAATGGGACAATGCAAGGCCACACAAAATCCCTCAAGATGAGGAGTTTCTGGCAGCAACAACACAACAAGGGTTCAACATCACAATGCTATACCAACCCCCTCAATCCCCTGATCTTAATCTTTTAGAATTAGGCCTTTTCAACACAATTCAATCCATTCAATGTGAGCATTTTCCAAACAATGTGGATGAGCTAATTGAGAAAGTTGAAGAGGCATTCGACACATTTGATGCTAGTGCAAACAAATACATTTGGCTATCATTGCAAAGTTCTATGATTGAAATTCTGAAGAAATATGGTGGGAACAATTACATATTGCAGCATATGAAGAAAAGACTATTAGACAGACAAGGGATTCTTCCAAAGAGCCTAGAAGTGCCTTATGAATTGGTGCAATCTGTTGTGAAGTACCTGAATGATAGGTTCAGGCCTTCAAACCAACAACAACCAGTCAATGAAAATGAAATGGAAGTTGATGCAGATTAGGTGCAAGGTTGTGTGTCTTTTGAGCAGAGAGTTCTTAGTGTATTAGGGCCTACAGTTAGACTGCCACACATAACCATTTGTAGGGACTCAAATACATTAGTGGTTATGTATAACTTTTGAGTAGTTTATTTTTTTCCCTTGTTTATTTTGTGTGTCAATGTAATCATGTCACTCTGGCAGTTAGAAAAGGTCGCTTTTGTAAGGCAACTATGGCGTATCAGATCAAAAGAATATATCAATCAATGAAAATCTTTTGAGTTGCTAATGTTATTGCAATGTGTGTTTGAAATTGATGTTTAAAAAATACAGTTTTGAACAATTCCATCAGAAGGATTACCAGTATATCACAACATATAGATTAACTTTGGTTACCTCAACACCATTGTCATAAAACATTGATGGAGCAAATCCAAAACGGTGTATTTTGATCATATAAGTCCCTTCATTATATGGAACACACAATGACCTAGATTAAATGGGGGGGGACTCTTAGATAGACTTTAAAAAGACTCAATTTCAGTGGAACATGATGCATAATAAATGATCTCTGAACAATGATCATTAAGATCACAACCCAAATGTCACATAAAGTCATCATTCACCTATCAGCAAACCCTTCAAATAACTAGGGACTCAGACCACAACCAACAACAATAGGCAACCAACATATATAAGCAACCAACAACAAGCCACTAATAAAATTAATAGGCCACCACAATAGCAACCAACAATAGGCCATCAATAAACCAACATCAACCAACAAAAGGCCAACAACAGGCCACCAATAAAACCAACAGGCCACCCATAAAACCAATAGGCCACCACAACAGGCTACAATAAAATTAATAGGCCACCGATAAAATGCATCCAACAAATCCAAACAGGCTACCAATACAATTAACAATTCTAACAATAATCTCAACAATTCCAAGCTAAAGAATAGGCCACCAATACAATTAATAAGCAACCTTAGGCAATAAAGTTACCAACAACAATTGGCCAACAAGTAATCAAAACCAACAACAATTGGCCAACAAGTAATCAAAACCAACAACAAAAGGCCACCAATAAAGTTACTAGGCCACCCCAAGAATAAAATTCATAATCAATTAACATGCAACCATAAGAATAAAGTTACCAAGCCACCACAAGAATAAAATTATTAGGCCACCAGTTTCATAAAATTAACAGGGCAATCAATAATCAAAATTAACAACAACAACAACCTTAGGCAATAGCATGGGACTCAATAAACATAGGCAACATAATCACTGAAAATTGAAAGCAAGATAAAGGTTTAGAAATCGTTACTCTGCACAATCAGTTAGAAGGATGAAATTTACGTTCAAGATCCTTTAAAAATGCAAGCTTTGCAGGATCAAATTTGTCCTCCTCAACGACTACCCCACATCTGACCCTCTTCGACCCATGTTTGGCCTCTTCAGAAGGAAAAATCATCTTGGTTGGAGGGTTGGACATGGTGTAACCATAGTACTCTTCTTCCTCTGGTGTATGATTTGGTTTTTCACCCACCTCCGAAGTATCACCTTCATCCGAAATTTTTGCCCCTTTTCCCCTTATCTCCTTAACACCTCACATGGAACCCTCTGCAATTTCTTAGCCTTAGGTTTTGTCTTAGGCAAAGTCTTCATCCAAGCACATTATTCAGCATCACTCATAAGACCGACACCATTTGCGTCATCCTCAATTGATTTTAGGACTGTTCCCAAAGCTTCATAAAATTTCCCAGACAACACCTTCTTAGCTTCCTTTGATTCGTAAAAGCGCTTTGGTGAAGAAGATTTATCTTCCAACGACCGCAAAAGTTTACCCAGTACCTTGGTTTCGTGGTCGTCTTCACTCTCAAAAAAAGCATCATACATAGGGGTCAGATCCGCCATTTTTAGGGACTCAAATTTGGATCTGGGCGAAAACAGGGAAGAACAACGACAAATAGAAAAGTGAGAAAAGAGAATTTGAAGAGTGAGAAAGGAAATTTGAAGAGTGAGAAACAAAAATGGTGGAGAAGATGAACACTTGAAGAAAAACGGCGAGATGAGAGAGGAAGAAGGAATTCTAGAAAATTGAGGAAAAGGGTTAGGGTTTGATGAATGTGGGATGAATGTGTTTTTGATGATTGAACTCATTGTGGGTAGTTGGGGATGATTTAATTTTGGTGGGAATGATTAATGTTAATAAGTTGTGTTATAATTTAATTAAATCTGATTATAAATTTTAACTATATTTAGTGATAGTAAAGTAAGGGAAGATATGTCATTTCACTTAAAAAAAACTTACCACAAAAGGAAATTATTACTTTGTTGCACATAATGTGTAACTTCTGTTTTTGGTAATTGTTGCAGATAATACGTAACGGAGGAAGTATAAAGTATAGTTAGTGGAGATATATTTAATTGTTATTACGGAAGAGAAATTCTTAGACTTAGCTTAAATATAGAAGACAAGTATAGAAATTTCAAATTCTATTTGTTTTGTTGATCAAAAACTTGAAATAGTTAATAAGATGACATCTCAAGTTTATTAGACTACTTATTATGGACGATCATACAATCTTACATGCATACGCGTTACATTATTTACTAGCATTTCCAATGGGGCCATTAAGAACATAGGCCCAGTACAAGTCCAAAAATAAATATAGTTTGAAGCATAATAGATACAATACAATACACGAGTTAAGCATAAGAGAGGTTATAAAAAAAAAGGCATAAAAGAGGAGATTAAACTTTGGCCTTTGTTTAAACTGGGGGCTCAACTTTCAATTGTTGCAAAATAGGGACTATGGCCTGCTTAAGAAGGAATATTCCGATAAGAAACCTATTGTTGTAGGTTAATTTGTTTAATTAATAATAAAAAAAAAAGTTTAATAATCTTCGGGAAATTCTCTTGGTGCATGCTCTTAAGTTTTTATTTTTCTCAATGGTAAACAACAAACATTTCAATTATCTTTGATAATCATGAATTATTAGTATATATTAACAATAGCATTAAAGATATATTTTGGTTAATGAAATTTTTAATTAGGGTTAGTTTTTTAATAATTAAATGATTTTCTTTAAAAAAAAAAAACCACCACCCACTTCCATCCCCCGCCACCACCGCCGCCCCAATCCCGTGCTCCCGACCCGGCACCGGCAATGCCTACCCAGTAGGGGTGTTAAGAAAAACCCGACCCGATTGTCCCGACCCGATTTCCCGATGACCCGCTAAATACCCGATGGGAAATTTAGGAGAAAAAACTGTTTTTCCGGGTCGGGTACCCGTCCCGGGAAAATTGCCTTCTATCCGGGTCGGGACATGGGGCACATTTTTTCAATTCCGGGTACCTGATTACCCGGTAATAAATTAAAATTAAAAAAAAAACGCTACTAACTACGCACTAAGCCCAGCCCAGTAGCCTACATTGCTGAAACAAAAATAGGGTTTTAGTTTCTCACTCAGTTAGTCGCTCTCTCTCATCCTCTTCCTCTCTCTATCTCTCTTCCTGCCTCTCTCTCTCTCTTCCTTCCTTCTTCTTCCTTGAGTTCCCTCTATTCTCAAACTCTCAAAATCTCTTCTCAACCTCAGTGCTTTCACTCCTACTGCTATTTGCTCACCTCCGTCTATGTTGCAACTGTTGGAACTGTCGCCCAACAATGTCGCGGAAGTAAAGAAGAGAAATTCAGACATGGTGAAAGAGTTCATTCATCTGAACTTCTGAAGATGATAATAGACACGATGACCATTGAATTGGAAGAACAACATTGAATAAGAATATGTTCTTTTTTTTGTTTATAAATTATTTATTTATTTATTCATAAATGTAAGATCCAATTTCTTGATGCTAATGCAATTTCTAATTATATATTTTTTTTCTTCTAATCTTTGTATATTTCAAATTTTATTATTATTATTGAAACAAAGCTTTGTGTAATTGGCTATTTTGGGTAGTAGATCTAAATTGTTTTTCAATTTTTTACCTTTTGGGAGCAAATTAATTACAATCATTCAAAAATCCGGGTACCCTATGTCCCGACCCGAATATCTCGGGAACCTGGGTTCCGGGTACCCGAGATATTCGGGTCGGGACATGGGACAAATTAATTAGTACCCGAAACTCTGGGTACCCGGATTTTCGGGTACCCGAAAACCCGGGTACCCGGATTTGAACACCCCTACTACCCAGACCCCTCCTCGGTGCCGGGTCATAAAATAGATATTAAAGCTAAGTTACATTCATTCCATTCTTGAGTGAAACGGGTGCTTAAGGGAATAAGGGGTGGCAATTGTAGTGCAAAATTTACCCAAGTGTAATATTTTCACTTGAATTAGACCCAATTTGATACGAGTAAATTCCAGTTACTCAATTTGAGTAACATGAATTGTTACTCAAAGGGCAAGCTAGTAATTTCGGCTGGCATTAGTAAGGGCAAAATAGGAAAAAAAAGTTGTCCTAAAATTGAGTAGAAACACTGAAACAGTGGTCGAGGAAGAGAACTTTAATGGAGCTCATGAGTCACGACTTTCAATGGAGTTCAGGACCAAGGTTCAATAGGGAAATTTAGTGGAAGAAGACAACACCCCTACTATTTGGGGTTAACCTTGCCATTCTATTCTCCAATTTGTTCTCAGGGCTTTCGTTTAAATCGGCGGCGAAGCCGTCGAAAATGGTTGCGGAGGAAGAAGATGATAATGAGGAAGAAGATGATGACGGCGATAACTAGTATAGCTTGTACATCCTCGCTGCTACTACAACTACAAGCCCATAACAAATATGGCTACAAATTTACAAGCCCAATTTTCCGTCGCTTTCCCTGTGAATACTCATAATCTGGTGTAGATTGAAATTCCTTAGGGTTTGTGTTTGCTCCAGGTGGTGATCCGGTGTAGATTGAAATCACTCGCAGTTACCCTTCACCTGCAGATTCAAACGCCGTCGCACCGTTTCTCGTGGTTCTTAGTCAATTTCCCTTGCAAGTTGCAATTGTTACATGCCATACAACTCAACACAAATAAAAAATTATTATTTGCAAAATCCAAGACAAATATTTACCACATTGCCATTTGAGTTACAACTTTTGTTACTCATTATGAGTAACCTGGACAGCTCATTTAACACTTTATTCACACCAACCATCTATATCATTTTATTGTTTGTTTATTCACACCGAGTAAATTGGAGTATGGATATTCATTTAAATTGTTACTACTAACGTGCCTATAATCAAAGTGACCTAAATCATCCCCAATTAAAAGACTTATTTGTCACTCATATGATTACTAATAGTAAGTCATTAAAGGAAAGGATTATCGATACATTGTGAAAGTCAAATTACTTATTTTAGCGTGTCATAAGACCCATAGCATGTCCACACGTAATCTACAACCCAACACACTCAATACTTGCATCCCTATTGTCGGTGAGATCAATTATACAATTGAGAGATTTGGAAGGAAAACTTGTAATTCTTCCCTCCCCTCTTCTTTTCTTTACTTCTCATCCCTTCTTTTCCTTCTCATTTCTCTATCCAAACACGCTATTAGAGAAGCTTATGTAATTGCTAATCACCCTACTAGACATTCGGCAACTAGTACTCGTAATAATTAATTCTCTTAACAACTAAACCGACACAATTATCAAATTAATTAGATGAATGTTCGGGTCTCCTTAACACTAATTAAATCGCAAATTGCACATATAGTTGAATGTTATGTCATGAAATCCTCTTTGAGGCAGGTAAATTCAAAATGAATGGGCGAGAGAGTTGCATGAATTGCATCCACAAAGACAAAGCGTACAAAATTGCAAATTTCACAACAACAAAACTTAAATCATATAAAATGTAATCTCTTATCTAATTATCCTAATAATGTCCCACTTAGTTATCCATCAGTATGATGTATTGGTTTTTTCTAGCATAAGCTGATGTAATTTTGACAATTGCCTTATTTAGTAGAGCATGTTGCCAAGTTTGCTGAAATAATATGTTGTTCCATTTTTTGTTTATTAGTGAAATGAATAATTAGAATAGTAAATAAACTAAGGTATTGTACCTTCTTTAATCCGCAACTATGATTGGATTATCATCCACTAGGATGGAATTTTGTGTATATTATTTGAGAAGCATTAAATTAATGTGACTTGTTGAATTAAACCTAATGGAAAGGTGTTGAGTATAAACGATTACGTCAAAGCGATTGTAGTTTGTTCCCACTATAAAAGAATTTTTATGCAATTCTATCTCAAGATCATTTGGCGATTGAAATAGTAAGGTCATTTCCTTATCCTTATAAAATAATTAACTATTTACTCTATTATCACATGTATATTTTGAAAATGAAAATATACAAACTTCTAGATGTATAACCTCAAACAAAAAGTTTTTTTTTTTTTTAAAAAAAAAGGTAAGAAAAAGAGGAAAAGCGTTAGGCACCCCTCCTCACTCAAGTCTTCAAATAAAGAGTTATGTGCGTATATTTGTAAGCAAAACTTACAAGCATTAAATGTACATGCAATATTTTGAAGTATCACCCCGGCCCAAGTCGATTTTCAAAATAATGTCACACAGTATTTACGTGTATTATATCAGTACAATGAATTTACGTGTCATATGATGTTTTTCGTCATTCATTGTTTCTCATTTTTTTTTTTGAAAACAACTTACATTCTCCAAAAAAAAAAAAAAAAAAAAAAAAAAAAAAAAAAAATTTGCATTCAAAAAAAAAATTTAAAAAATGTAAATGTGGTTTGTATAAGATTTTAACATGCAAATCCAAGTTCTAACAAACTAACACTCTTACCACTAAGATATGTCAAACTTCATGTTCTCTTATTTAAACAAAAAATAAGAATACGTAGTGAATGACAATAAAAATAAGATTTACTTCGTTATTATGAAAAATGGAGTCATGAACTACATGTATATATATTGGTATTTGTTAATACTCTTTCCGCTTCGTAATAATTACAACACTTTGACTTTTTTTACTATTCATATATATATACTTTAACTATACTTTTTATTAATACATAAAAATTATATATTATCATACAAAATATTTAATTTTTAGGTAAGCCTTTGTGCATATTTTATTAGATCAAGCTTTGATACTTTTTAATAATATATATAGTTGCAAATATTAAGGGTTAATACTATTTGAGAGTACTAAAGTTTGCAAAAGGTTTCACTAAATGTATTGAACTTTCAAAAGTTTCAAATAGAGACATAGAGTACTCAACCATAAGTGACATAATACAACAGGTAAACATTTGCCAAAAAAAAAAAAAAATGCTGACATAAATGCAAAATTACTGATGTTTGGTAGACCTGGCAAATGGGTCATTCGGGTCGAGTATGAGTCGGGTCATTTCGGGTCAGGTCAAGTTCGGGTCGGGTCGGGTCATTTCGGGTTTCAGGTTGATTTCGGGTCAACTGATAATCGAGTCGGGTCGGGTCGGGTTTCGGGTCAACATTTCAGGCCGAGTTCGGGTCGGGTCAAGTTTGGGTCGGGTCAGTTCAAGTCGGGTCAATTTTCAAGTCGAGTCAGTTCGGGTCGGGTCAATCTTCGGGTCCAATTTTCGGGTCGATGCATTGGGTTAAATTCAACTCTATATAGTATATACTACCTCCATTTCATATTATTTGCAACGATTTGACATAAAGTAGATAGGAGAAATGTCTAATCGTTGCAAATAATATGAAATGGAGGTAGTATATATTTATATATTTTTTGACGAGAAACTCACTATATTTATTAAGGCTACTTTTTTTCATGGAATACAGTAATTGTTTGACTTTAGATTATTTTGCAATTTCATTTGGTATTGAAAATTATGTTATGTACGCATTATTATTGTACTACTTTTTTTTTTCTAGACTTGTTAGAATTGTGACTTTTATTTCGAACTTTAGTTAATTTTTTTAATCTTATGGACAAACTCCGTAGAATAGTTGTTAAATTTCAATCTTTTTACGATTTTTTAATAACTTATAGAGATAAAAGGCCGAAGAAATCGAGAAAAGTAATGCTCAAAATATGTAAATTACTTACACGGTTACACATTACAAATTAATAAAAAAAATTAAGTCAGTTTGATTGCGGTTTTTTTTCTTCAGTTTGCTTAGGTCAAGTCTTTAGCTTAAATAGATTCTGGTCATTTAAGGTATAAGATAATTTTGGTTCGAGTCACTTTGGGTTTCGAGTCTATTTGGGTCAAATAATTCAAGTTAAAGGTTGGGTCACTTTGGGTATCGGGTCAACTTCGAGTCTTGGGCCACTTCAGGTCGGGTCATTTCGGGTCTCGGGTCAACTTCGGGTCGGGTCATCTTGGGTCGGGTCATTTCGGGTTTCGGGTTAAGGTCAGGTCAATTCCACTTCGGGTCGGGTATGGGTCGGGTCGGTTGATTCGGGTTTTGGGTCAATTTTGGGTCACTATTTTCAGGTCGATTCGGGTCATGGGTCGAGTCATCCGGGTCGGGTCATTGAGTCTAGGTCAGAATTTCCAGGTCTAATGTTTGGTGTTCTTCAATAATTCTGGTAAATAATTAAGGGTAGGAGAGAGAAAGTGAATTTAATTAATAAATTGAACACCACCACTCCGGCACCACCAATAGCAGCCCCCTGCAACCATAGCCCAACATCATCCACACCAAAACCGCCCAAGGACTGCCTAAAACCACCCCATCTCAGCCCGAACCACCTAGAAAACCACCTACACACACCTCAAACAACCTTAAAACCACCCTCTCTTAGCCCGAAAAGCCCAAAAATCACCCCCTCTCAACCCCAACGACACTGAAACCACCTCCTCTCAACTCGAACCAACCCCTCTCAGCCGAACCACCCAAAACCACCAACAGTACTCACCATAAACCACCGCAAAACGACCACCCTCACTCAGCCCCCAAAACCACCGACACTCACTCTAAACCAACCCAAAACTACTCGTACTCACCTTGATCCACACTGAAACCACCCCAAACTAGCCCATTCACCCCTCAAACCATTAGATCTAAACAATTAAAAAAAGAAGAGAGAGAGAAAGGAACACTCAGGCGGCTGCATTTAACATGATGATGAGTAGTGACGACGTTGACGGTGGTGGTGGTAGATACAGCAGCAACATTGATGGTGGTGGTTAGATGCGGCGATGACGGCGACGGTGGCGGTGGCGAAGGTGATGGTAAAACAATGTGGTGTTCGTCCCTTTGTGGGAGTTATATCCAGTTGAATGAATTTTTTGGATTGAATTGTTTTAATTTATCTTTTTAGATATGAGTTAAATTAGGTGAAAATAAATATTATAGGTTAGATTAGGAGTTTATGTCATTTCTTTTTTTTTTCCTTTTTTCTTTTTTGGAAATTTTACAAAAAACCACCTTTTAAATATTGTTTTTTGCATATAACAACCTTTTAAAAAAAATGTTGTAAAAGACCACCAATTTTAAAAATTTTGTTGCATATTACCACTTTTTTAGCCAAATTTATCAATTGTTTTACATTGAATTGTTGGTAAGTTGCAACAACATTTTTAAAATTGGTGGTTTTTTGCAACATTTTTTTTAAAAGGTGGTTAAATGAAAAAAAAACAAGATTTAAAAGATGGTTTTTTTGCAAAATTTCCTTCTTTTTTTGCAGATGTTTACCTGTGGTAATAGGTCACTTATGGTTGAGTACTGTATTTGAAACTTTTGTAACTTCAGTACCTCCAGTGAAACTTTTTGCAAACTTTGGTACTCTCAAGTAATATTAACTCCATATATTAATGGAGAAAGTTGTGCATCAACATATGTGTTGATTAAAGTATTGTGATTATTATAAAACGGAGGAAGTATATCATCCGAGACATTACCTGATGACCGGGCCAAATACTAATTTGAACTATTAAAGCATCACTTATTTGACAATGAAGCTAGGATACCCTAGTAGACTAGTATACAAAAAAAAATAATTGGCGCCATGCCGACTTTGTGTTGATTAAGACATCACTACAACATCACTATGCTTGAAAACGCACACTTTATGAATTTTGAAGCTAGAAAACGTGGGCCTTTCTGGTCCAGGGTCAATTCAAGCTCGATTTAACCTCGGAAAGGCCATTTGCATCTTTGGTCTTCCCATGGGCTATTTGGCCTATATCCACTTCCTTTTTAAATAAATAATTGTAACAATTGACAAGTTGATTCCTCACTATTTTTTTTCCCTAAACTTTACTACTGGCATATATTTTGTTTCACAAAAATAAAGTCAATTGGTAGGTTATAAGTTTAGTTGTTGGTGTGAAACCTTAGATAACGTTCGTGAACACTTGATCACAATGCACCTTGATTGAATTTATGCTCTTGATAGTTACATTATTACTAAAAGAGAAGAAGCTTTTGGTGTATAATAGTCAAATCTTTCTACGCCGTATTGATGTGTAGGTGGGTGGTCCGTGGTTGTTGCGATTAGTCACTGTGGAGGAAGAGTAGGCATCTACCAGGTAGGATATAAGGGGAGGGTCGTATCCATACCAAATTGAAGAAGATTTATTTTTGACAATAAATGGAGAGAAAAAAATAAGGAAAAAGAAGACAAGTAGTCATAAAAAGTCCAAAATCTCCGTAACAAAAAAGATGAAAGAAAACTAATATCAAATGAGAGAAAAAATTGTATCACTAAAAGGTTCTATCTGTACTATTGAAATGCTTTAGACTTTTACTTAATCAACTATTTATTTCAGTGGCATCGTACATATATAATGTAATCAATAGTCAAAATATATGTGAAAAAAGAAAAGTTAGCATTTTCTACCAAAATGTCGTGGTATGTGTGATGAAATGTAATGCATACCATGTAGAGAGTAATACCTCCTTAGGTTTTTTTTTTTTCTTTTTTTTTTTTTGGGAAAGAAGTAATACCTCCTTAGTTATTGTGGATGTATGATTTTTGAATAGCAGTTTATGAAATATACGAGCTATAAAATGGCTATAATATGAACGAAGAAACTCAAATGTACAGCTCAAAGAATACAAAGATAAAATGGGGTTGTAAGACTTGTAAGAAACTACGGCACACTCCGTTTGTTTTGATGGAAAACTCATTTCATAGAAAGTTAATTATTTAAAAAATAAATAAATAATTTTCAATGGAAAATATGATTATTGTGATTTGTGAAAGGAGTTTTCCCTCTTTGTTTGATTTATAGGAAAACTAATGGAAAAGGATAGAGGGGAGAAAATGTTTGTTGTTAAGAGAGCCACAAGGGCCGGTGATAAGAATCGATCCCAAGATCACCTGGAACCGGGAGGAAAGTTCTAACCACTTGAGCTATCCCTCAGTCTCAAAGGAAAGAAAATGTAGAGGTGAGAAGTAAAGAGGCTTACAAAATTAGAATGATTTTTTTCATCTAAATAATAAATTTACACTTATGAATTGGAAAAATTGTGTTCCGCCCTCTATCAAAACAAATAAAGTGAAATGGAGATATGAATACCATACCAAAATAATCGAAGCCTAGATTTGATCCATTTTTTTTTTTTGGTGTTAAGAGAGCCATAAGGGCGGGTGAGAATCAATCTCAGGATCTCCTGAAACCGGGAGGGAACCTCTAACCACTTTAGCTATCACTTACTCTCTAGATTTGATCCATTTAAAAAATGAAAGAATGAGTTATTACCTTCATTATTATTTGTGAAACATAAAGAAAAATTTAAAGTTGCACATAATGTATAACAGAGGTAGTCTAATCTATTAACTATTACTAAAACAGAAGTTGCTGACGTCACCATTGCCCACGTGTCGCTTTCTCAATAAAAAATTTCTCGCCTAAATGCAATGATGATGTCATTTTTTTTTTTTTTTTTTTTTGTAGAGCTATCATATTTAACATTTTTGAAATTCAAATATTGGAAGCTTCTACGACATTACAACTAAAACCTATCAATTTATCTTAGGAAATTGAAACAATTTTAAATAGCACACTAATAAATGACCTCCTATAAAACTATGAATTAGACAACGTTGAACAGATACTATATCATTTTTTTTTAACGGAACAGATACTATATCATAATTTTAATGAAAATAAAAAATTTTAAAATTACAAAATTGTCAGAAATTGAGTTTCCTTAATCATATTACTGTATGAACAAGTATATATATACAACATAACAAGAGATTAGGGCCGATAACATTGGCCCATTAGCTATACAACATTAGGCTTAACACCCCCCCTTAAGTTAGAGCATGCAAATCACAAATTCCCAACTTGCCAAGTAAATACAGAAATTGGTTTTTGCTCAATGCATGTCTTTGTGAAAATATCCGCTAGTTGATCCGTTATCTTCACATACGACGGACTAATAATCCTTTCCTGAATTGCATCCCGAACATAGTGACAGTCAATCTCAATATGTTTAGTGCGTTCATGGAAAACCGGATTCTGCGCAATGTATAACGCAGATTGACTATCACAAAACAAGCTCATCGCACACGGATGCGAAACTCCCAAGCTGCCGAGTAGTGCCTTCAACCATTTTAACTCATTAGTAGACATTGAACGATACTCTGCCTCAGCAGAAGATTTAGAAATAGTATCCTGCTTCTTAGTCTTCCAAGAAATATGAGAACCACCAAGAAACACCAATCAACCAGTAATCGAACGTCTCGTCAAAGGACATCTAGCCCAATCCGAGTCACACCAACCTATCAAATGTAAATCGCAATCTGAATTCAATAAAATCCCTTGACCCGGACAACCCTTCAAGTAGCGAACCGTACGAAGGGTTGCCTCTCAATGATCTTGACGAGGTTGTTGCATAAATTGGGATAGAATATGAACTGTGTATGCCAGATTAGGTCTAGTGAAAGACAAGTAGATCAAACGACCCACAAGACGCCGATACATTTCCGGGTCTGCAATAAAAGGTGTCTCTGATTTTTCCAGAGTATGGTTTTGCTTAATTGGGGTACCTGCCGGGCGTGCCCCTAATAAACCAGACTCTGCAATAATATCAAGAGTATATTTCCGTTGGCACAAAAATATGCCCTCCGGACTATGTGCAACCTCAATACCAAGAAAGTACTTCACACACCCAAATCTTTCATATGAAAACAGTCACTCAAATATGATTTGAATCGTGAAATTGTAGAAGAAGTATTTCCAAAAACAATAAAATCATCAACATATACGAGAACACTGAGATGGACCGACCCTTGATTCAAAGTAAAAAGAGAGTAGTCAGAATACGATTGTGTAAAACCGTACTTTTTAAGAGAATTGGCTAATTTGGCAAACCAACACCGTGGTGCCTGTCGAAGACCATACAAGGATTTCTGTAGACGACATACCAAGCCAGGTCGTGAGCCATGGAATCTGGGTGGAGGCTTCATGTACACCTCCTCATCAAGGTCACCATGAAAAAAAGCATTGTGGACATCCATTTGATGTAATTCCCAATTTTTCGCAGTAGCAACCGCTAAGAATGCCCGAACTGTGAACATTTTAGCAACGGGAGCAAATGTTTCTTTATAATCAATACCCTCAACCTGATGATTGCCAAATATAACAAGGCGAGCCTTTAATCGTTCCACTGTGCCATCAAAATTATGATTCACCTTGTAAACCCATCTGCACTCAAGAGCCTTCTTCCCTGGAGGTAATTCTTCCATTACCTAAGTCTCATTATCCTCCAAGCACAAATTTCTTTTTACATAGCGTCTTTCCACCCCTCGTGTTGCATTGCCTCTTTGAATTTACGAGGCTCAACTACCGTGTCTACATCTGTAATAAATACACGGTGTCGCATAGAAAATTTATCACAATTCACAAAATGTGCTAAAGGATAGGGAGTACTTGAGGAGCTTGAATGTGGAGGTGAACTTGGAGCGATAGATTGACTCGAAAGAGATATAGTATGTGCAACATAGTAACGATGCCAACCCGGAGGATGTCGATCACGTTGTCCACGACTTAGAGCATTAGAGGATGAAGAAAAGAGACCTGGATCAGCCTCGGGGCTGCTGCCTAATGGAGCACCAGCAGCAGCATTACTGGCAGAGTCAGCAGCCGCAGCGCTGCTGACAGCAGCAGTGGAGGTAAGGGCGGGCAGGAACAATAGAAGCAGAGGAAGTAGAGGCCGTAGCAGCAGATTCAAAAGCAGTAGAGGCAGAAGCAATAGGCAAAGCAGTGGCAACAGTAGCAGAAATAGGAGACATGAGGGGGCTGCCACCATGATTATCCGAAGAACCGTGCTCAACAGAAGCCTCACCAACCTCTATTACAAGCTCCAAGTCATCTGAAAATCAGTATCAACCTCATTATTGTCATGGAACACTTCGCCATTACCCACATGAGAATTATCCGAACCACCATTAATCACAATCAAAAATTCATTCTCATATAACTTAACATCTCGTTAGACAAATATTTCACCTGTTTTGAAGTCATATAACTTCTAACCGTTCTTACCATGAGGGTATCCCACAAACACACACTTCCTACTCCTCGGTGCAAACTTATCACCCTTAGCCCTTTGATTGTGAGCAAAACAAAGACAATCGAAAACTCGCATTTCATCAAAATTAGGTTCTTTGCCAAACAAGACCTCATACGGTGTTTTATTGTCTAGTAAACGGGAGAGAGTACGATTAATCAAATACACCACCCCAAAAACACATTCACCCCACAAATCAAATACACCACCCCAAAAACACATTCACCCCACAAATTGCCTTGAAACATTAGTGCACGACTCACATTTAATATATGTTGGTGTTTACGCTCAACCCTGCCATTTTGTTTTGGAGTACCAACACAAGAAGTCCATTTTTATCAAAGTAGGGAATCATGGGTTTAAATTCCGTACCATTGTCACTCCGGACACACTTCACAGACACATCAAATTGAGTCTTAATCATAGCAAAAAATGAGCAGAAGGAAGAATAAACCTCGATTTTATCATTCAACAAATATACCCAAATAGCCCTAGAAAAATTATCGACAATAGTGAGAAAATAGTGTGCACCACAAGTAGACGGAGTTCTATACGACCCCTACAGATCACAATGTATCATTTCAAAAATTCGACTAGCACGACTATCACTTATAAGGAAGTTATCTCTAGTTTGTCTAGCTTGAGGACAAATTTCACATACCTTATGTAAATATTGACTATGAGAACTACCTTGAATAGTAGGAAGTAACTTGACAATTCTTTCTGATGGATGCTCCAAACGGTGATGCCACAATTCAAATGTAGAGACCTCTGAACCCGTGACTGCACATACTTTTGGAAGACGCCGGAAATATTAGAGTCCATCTATTCATTCACCTCCTCTAATCAGGCTCCCCGAATTTTGATCTTGTATAGCACATAAAGAATTAGTCGATCGTACATAACAGTGAGTGTCATCAATCAATTTAGACACCGAAATCAAATTGCAATTTAATTTAGGAACAAATAGGACATGTTCAAGAATAATTCCATCCGCCAAGAAAACACGACCCTCCTTTGTAGCAAATGCTTGAGCTCCATCAAGAAGACCAAGGGGGCATGGTAGAATGGATTGAATATCAATTAGAGAGAGCTCGTCACCCGTTACATGATGAGAGGAATGTAATACCCCGCATTTTTAAAACGTATTTCTAATTAATTAATTAATTAGTATTCTCTTAAAAAGGGTATTTTGGTAATTTATTTTACTATTTGAATTTTGGAGCCAAAATGATATTTGAATTTTGGCACCAAAAGTGCTTTAAAAACTCAATTATTATTTTTGGTTTTGGATAAGATTTATTATCCATTTATTTTATTTTTAAAACGAGATTATTTATATATATTTCAGATATTTTAACTAATCAAAAATTATATTTTAATTATTTAATTAGGAGGTCCGAATTTCCTAAATAATAAGCTATGATTTTTGGATTTTCTAAGTGTAGAGAATCTGATTTTCTTAGTGAATTTATTTAGTGAATAATTGGTATTTTCTTAATTAATTATTTTATACAATATATTTTATTTACACAATTATTTTTAATTCCTTAAAACTAGCAAATTATTTCCCTAAATATCTAAAGGGAGGTCCGAAAATATGAGCTTAGGAAAGCTCAAATTTTCGGCCACCATGATGGATTTTTGGGTGATTTATTTTGGTAAATTGTATTTTTAATTATCTCCTTAAAATCTCTTATTTTTCTTAATTTCTATTTTCCATCTCAAAAAGATTTGATCATCTTATTTTCTTACCTTATTTCATCTTTGATTATTCCCCAAGTAATCTCTTTTTCCATATTATTTTTATGACAAACACACTTTCCTAGATTCTATTATTCTTAATCACCTTAATATCAAAAGTTTTCATATTTCTTTATTCACTTCTCCGATCCAAGTAATTCCTTAATTTTTTTTTAACATAATTCTTCCTACATTCTTCTACCATAATTCTCTCATTCATGAGCCTATAAATACCCCTTCATACCTCTCACATTCTTCACACCAAAAACTCAATTCTCTTCTTCTCTCTTCTTCTTCTTTTCCCCAAACTTTTTCATACTTTTCTTCTCCTCTTTTTACACAAATCATCCAGTTTATCTTTGAAGCCAGTTTTTGGACACTTCTGGTCAGTTTTTGGGGTATTGACGTTTCACAAAAGATTGTTTATCTCGAAAAATCCTTGAGGTTAGGCTCAAGAATCACCCAATTCGAAGTTATATTGAAGGAGTTATGACCTCTACAAGTTATGCCTACTCTTTCCAACGAAAATTCAATTCTCTTTAATCCTATTCTTTTATCTTCTTCATGGTTAGTTTTCTAAAATACAAATACATATTTCAAAGTTATAATTTTATATTAAAGTATTATTTTAAAAGAGTTTTATAGTCCATGCACATTAGATTTGAGTTTATGTTGTGATAACCTTATGGTTATGTTATTTGCAAGGTGTATTCGTGATTGAACTTTGAAAGTGCGAAGTATTGATTGATATTCGGAATCAAGGTTCTTGAGGTTTTTTTTGTGTGGTTTTGCTAGCAAGGATCAAGGTACTTTTAGGTGGATAGATACCTTTGAAAGTGATGGATTGAATAAACATGTTTCATATGATTTTAATGATGATTGAATTAGTTTGAATTGAATTATGATTTATGAAATAAAAGTATGTTTAAATAAATTGGTTTTGATAAATAAATTGGATTATTGATTTTTATATCATGTTTTGAATAATTAAAATTATTATTCATGTTTAAAAGGTTTGTTGAGTTAAATAAAAGGTTTTTTTTTTAGGAAGAGTTACTGATTTTGAAAAGTTACTAATATGAGATTTTATTCTCAAGTGTTTATTTAAAAGGTTTGATTTTGAAAGCATGTGGAATTAGTTAAAAAGGATTTTGAATTATATTGGCATTATTGGATATTAAAAAGATTTATTGAACCATTGAATTATTATTATTAATGCTTTATAAACATGTTGGTAATCCCACTATGCAGATTTGGTTTATTGATAAGGCATTGGACTTTGTATGACCAGGTCTTTCCTCAAGAATAGCCTTGTAATATAAGGAGACTAGCTTGGGGGGGTGTGCACACTTGGGTGAGGAATTGGATTAAAAGAAATTGGTTCTTAATAAAGGAATTGTAACTATTAACTATTACTTTGAATATTGAATCATTGGAATCGGTTTTGGAATAGTGAGTTTGGAATTTATTAGATTAATTATTGGAATTGATTTTTAAAAGCATGTTTGCAAATAAATTGAGTTTACATTATCTTGCACTTATCGTACTTAGCATAATTTGCTAATCCGTATTTTTTATTTGTTTTGGTTCGCCCTGTTTACCGTAATGGTAAGCAATGTTGACTATTTTCAGGTGGAGTCATAAATGAGCATATGGGAGTCCCGGGATTTGTTTCACCTAGTTTAGGAATGTTGGTCTTGTTTTTATTTTGAGTACTCATAACAATGTTACTATTTCTATAAGTATTAATAAAAGAAAGTTGAATTTCCGCTGCAAGTTTTGTTATTGAGTTAAGTATTTTGAGTAACCTTGCGTAATCACGCGGCCGTAGTACGCCCAAGTCCATCTCTACGGTATAATTATACGTATTATACTGGTATTTCCGTAGAGGGAGATTTGGGGGTGTTACAAGGCACCTATGTCAATACTCCAAGACGGAGAAAAATAATCACCAATCCTCATGGCTAGCGAAGAATTAGTGGCTGCCGTAGTATGAGCAGCGAGGGCAGCAGCCTGTGCATTACAGGGGACAGCAAGCTGTGCGTCACAATGGGCAGCAACGATAGAGTGTGCGTCACAGTGGGCAGCAGCAGTGATAGTAGGGATAGAGTAGGCAGCAAGCTGTGCAGTAGCAGGTAGAGAAGAAGTGGTAGAAGTGGCCTGAATAGTAGCAACAGCTGGAGAAGAAGGACGCCCCTTATGACCATTTTTATCGAGCCACCATTCGGGTAACCCGTGAACAAGAAAGCAATCGGCATAATCATGCCCCGTACGACAACAATGAGTACAGTAGAGGTTCGACTTATGTTTATGTCGCTTACATAGAAAATTATCATGTTGATTAAGTAGAGTAGAAGAAGAAACAAGATTGTTGGTGTTCACCATTGTTAAGCAGAAGAGTTATAGCAGCCCACGCACATCAACACGAGCAACCAAAAGAAATCAGAATCAGGGATAAACCCTCAATTTCGAACCAGGAGAAAGAAAAAAAATGTAGAATTTGATTTTAGGGATTAGAATATAGAATTTAGAATTCGAATTTAGGGATTAGGGATTAGAAAAATTTAGAGTATTAGGGATTAGAATTTTAGAGGTTCTGATACCATGTCAGGAATTGAGTTTCCTTAATCGTATTACTGTATGAACAAGTATATATATACAACCTAACAAGAGATTAGGGCCGATAACATTGGCCCATTAGCTGTACAATATTAGGTTTAACAAAAATATACGTAATTCTTATTTATATTCATATATAATAGCGATTTATTTTTAAAATGTACAAATTAAAAATAGATTTTATATAAACCGTTCATCACATGGGTTCTAACCTAGTTAATTATAAACCCAAATTTTCGACTCATATATGTGCTCATAGATTAATCCACGTGGAACTTTTGGGTTTCTCTTGTTGCTTTGTTTAGCTTTGTGCATTGTTTCTTTTAATTATTTCGATACGTCAAAATAGTTGGACCTAGTTTTGGAACTTTTAATTCACTCTTTATTCTCCTGTAACATCTTTTGTGCATGTGTGCTGCTGGTGTGTGTCCAAATGTTGATTCATAGAATCATAAGATAAGTTAGGTTGTTGTATTGATTTGGTACACTAACTTACTATTCATACCAAGTGAAAGTTATGAGAATTATGTTGTCTATATCTAATTGTTTGCTCTTTGGTATTTTTGAAAGTTCATTATGAAAGTTTCACTTTTTATTTTCATATGTATATGATGTAAATAAGTGTTTTTTTTTATAAATTATAATCGTATCGTAAATTAAGTATCTTTTTTAATTAATTGAGATTTTATGAATTATGAAATCATATAACTAATATATATATAAAGCTAAACTTTAACCAGGTCACGAAATAGCGACACTTGGCATTCCAACTTTTCGCCAAGTGTCGTGCCACCTTGGATAGATTTAAATAGCCTTCATAAGATAAAAATTGCCAAGTGTCGCGCCATCTTGGATAGATTTAGATAGACTTTATAAGATAAAAAAGTTAGTTAAAAATTCCATTTTTAATCAAATAAGGATAGAATTTTAGAATAACGTGGTTAGTTTAGAGTTTTATTTTCGATAAAATACCAAATAATAAACTTATAATTAGGCCACAAGACAACATCATATAGCGTTTTAACTTTTTGCCAAGTGTCGTATCACGTTGGATAAATATAGATAGACTTTGTAGCAAAAAAAATTAATTTAGAATTCTATTTTTAATCAAATTGAATTATAATATAATTTTATCTTAAAAGTCCATAAACAACCCGGACATCGTAATTTCTATTATACTCCTGTAGTACGATGCTCTTTGTACTCCAGGTTTTATCGTATTATATTGTTTTAAGAGGTATATTATATTATTTAAAGATGTATTTCATGTTATTTTACTCTATAATAATGTTATTGCATAATTTTCTTTAATACATCTGATTATGGATGTTGCTTTACTTATTGCAGTGTGGTATTCAATATGATCAAGCTCTTGGTTATTATGTAGAAAATCTTTTGTTATTCACAAATTTTGAACCTAAAGATCAAATTAGGCGTATTATATTGTTACGAACTGATCAAATTTGATTAGTACGAACTGATAGAATTTAGCAAATGAACATACGATTTGCGTAAAATTACATTATGTTTTATATAACATAAGTTTTTAACAAAATAACACAAGGTTTACATAAAATAACACATAGTTTTAGCAAAATAACATGTGACTTTAAGTTACATAAAACCTTGATTTTGGGAAAATGATGTAAGGTTTAAGTAAAATAACGTAAGGTTTCAACAAAATAACACAAGGTTTTACCTTAGAAAAATAACACCGGATTTTACGTAAAATAACATAATGTTTTAGCATAATTACTCCATAGTATATTAATTAGTAAAATAACATACAGTTTGCATAAAAAACACAACGTTTTAGCAAATTCTAAAATAACATCGATTCGATTAAATCAAATCAAATTAACATACTTAGTTCCAAATTACCAGTACATTTTCAATTAATTATAAAATAAAAAACAAATTTAAATTTGCTTACTTTATTTTGCTCATTCTTGTTCACGATTGTCGTATGTTTATATTATCATGAATATCGACTATTTTTTATGTGGTGAAATTGATTATCAACTTCGATTGAGCAATTTTATGCTTATTTGAGTGGTTAAAATAATAATCAAAAGAATTTTTGAGGTTTTTGTTGAGAAGAACGAAGGATTTAATGATGCTAAAATGGTGGGTTGGGAAATTAGAGAGAGAAAAGGTAAGGAGAGAGAAAGTAGAGAGAGAAATGAAATTGAAATTTTAATTATTTTAGGTTTATATTCATTTATATACTCTCACAATTTTTATGTTATTTTATTTTATAGATATGTTATTTCACTTAATATGTTGGAGTACCATGAACACATGGTACTCCAGTAGTACCTAATACTAATTGCTCGGGCATCGCACGGACACAAACTAGTTGATTAATTAAAGTTGAATGTTGATCACTTTTGTTGCGATTGTTAAGCTTTTTTAGTTTTGATCCAGAATAACTATTTAATTATGGTACTCGTATGGCATTTACTCTTGAATTGGCTCAATCTAACCTACTTTCGACTCAGACGAAGCCAATAATTGGGATTGAGTGTTGAGAGTTTTCGTATCATTTGCGAAAAATTTAAGAAGTTTAACATACATTCAATTTTGTTGAAATTAGTTTTATTAGTTAGTTTTTGAAGAAATCATTTAGCAAGACAACTTGTTCAACTGTTCATCTATGAACGAAATATGTTGCAACATATTACTAGCAGTTGAACCTAAATACAGAATATTCTGGCTTTTCAAACCGAAATGTGGACTACAGATTATGGCGGCTGCTTATAATTTTCTACAGTTTTAATTTGGCTGCTGCTTCCCAGAATAGAAGGTTTCAATCATATAATTAGAAAGGTCAAGGAGTTGAAACAAATTTTATGCACGTAATTTCTACCTTCAAAGAATTTCAAGTCTCACCAACTACGGATTGTAAAGGCCGCCCCTTTTTTCTTTTTCTCTCAATCTCTCTCCTCTCTCTTCTAGGGTTTTAGTTTTCTTAGCTGTTTTGGTCGAAAACAGTCTAATTTCTTCGGAAATTAAACTATTTCCAACCCTTTTTCTTTAATTCAATTTAGTTTTTGTTTTGCTTTACGTTTTAGTTTGTTTGTTTTGTTTTGTTCTCTCCATCTGTGAGAGTCTGTCCCAATTTTCTGGGTTTTTTCCTTTTTTCTGGGATTTTGATTCTCATTTATAGATGGAAATTTTATTTTTAGGATTCTTATAATAATTGGGAAGGTGATTTGGATTCCTATGGTATGGAATTTGTCATCAACTGGTCGATCAAAACATCAGCGCGAATTACAGAGGTCTCAACTTGGAAAGATGCAAAGACTTCGAAAATCATTGCTCGCGTCAAGCTTTAAACGGTGGAGTATGAGTTATGTCAAATATGCAAATTAGTTATGATTTTGATTGTAAAAGTTATGATATTTTCTCTAAATCTGTGGTTTACAAATCTTAATTATTGTAGTTTCCGTATGGCTATTTTTTAATGATATATTATTACCTCCAGTTCAAAAAAAAAAATAAAAAAAAATAAATAAATAAATCAAGTGTCGTAATTAGGTATCCAACTCATTTGTTTGACTTAATTAATTTTTTGCATCATCACTAAATCGTTATTGGAGTATCATTTTCTTCTTTAATTTCTTCATTTTCGTTACATGTATCTTTCATGTCAAAAGAGGTATAAAAATTATTAGACGGGAGGTGGTATATATGTGTATAAGATGCTACCTTGTCAGGGTCTGTTAACTTATTAATTTTAACTCAATTTCGACTAGGATGGAATACTCATTAGTAAAACTAAACGGCTTTTCAATAAGAAAATGATGAAATGCTCCATGATAGAGTATGAATCTAATTCTATTGATTCACTTATAAGCTTAGGGTGCGTTCTATTCACCGAATTTTTAATTATCTGAACTTATTAGTCCTTATTAGAACTTATTTTAGTTATAAATTAAACTTTGGTATGCCTGATTAACCCTTATCACAACTTATCACAATTCATCTAAACTTAGTTTTCTTGAACTTATCTTATCTGAACTTATCTAGAACTTATTAACTCTTATCTGAACTTATTAACCCTAAAATAAGTGGAAATAAGGTGAACATAACAGGGCCTTAATGATAGATTATAAACCAATTTCAAAGAGCCTTTAGTAGATTGGTTTATATCCTATTAACCCCATCAACGATCATATCGGATAAATAAATAATTATGGTGCATGTGAATTACAAATTACAATGACAAATAAATACGAAGTAGCTATAATTAATTAATCATGCATATGTCAACCATTCATGTTATACGTAGCATTTTTTACCAAATGTCAAGCATTTCATACAGGATAATTACCATATTGAAAGTATGTCATGGATATATTTTAGAGAGTACTAAGTTAATATTGACCTAAAGGAAAGGAGAGCACCTATGGTTGGAGGTTCAATCCCCATGCCATTATGAACAATTTGGAGGAGAATGTTCCCCTAGTGTATGTTTGGTATGAATGATGGATGAAAGGAATGAATAAGAAAGAGATCCAAAGGATAATATAATATAAAGTGTTACAATCATATCTGTTGTTTGGTATACATGCACATAGAAGGGAATTGAGATAAACATTTTTGTTACCATAAAGGTTGGGAGAGGTAACAAATGAAAATTTATCCCTAAGAAATGGCGAGTGTTACCACAGTACACTTCTAATACCAAACTGTTATAACGGATGTAAGAGAGAAACAAAATAAGAATGCATTAACAAGAACACACAAATTTACGTGGTTCACCAATTATCAAATTGGCTACCTCCACGGACAGATTAGAGAAAAAACGTTTTATAAATGTTGAGGAATTTTCCAAATAACAGATTATATATTACAAAGTGATATTGAATATTCCCATTCAATATCCCATGAGTATCACCATATGAAATACTACTCATGAAATTGAATGATGAATATGACTAATCCTAAGGGGTATTTATAGACCTCATAACCTTGGAACCCAAGGTAAACTTTATCAAGTTTGGTGCCCAAGTATTACCAAGATTGGTGCCCAAGTAAAACACTTGGTGCCCAAGGTAGACATATTCATGTGCCATATAATCTTATTCAAGTTACAATTTAACACAAACTATGGGTGATGGAGATGGTTAATGAATTCCATTACCACTACTCCAAAACAATATACCAAAATTTAATTTTAATTTGATGCATGACAAAAGTATACAACTTATTAATTATTGATAGATAGATCTTAGCTTTATGAAAATTTTGTGAACAATTACCATAATTACCATAAACTTTGTTTTTGTGATGGAAATTATGGTACTCCCTCCATTTTATAATGTTAGTCCCATATATTATTTTGGGCGTTTCAAAGAGATCTACCCATATTAAATATATTTCATTTATAAGTTGATTTTTTTTTTATTTTAATTGGTTATAAATTGATGACATGACTCCAAGTAAGGAAATTTTTACCTTAAATTATGCAATTATGACTTGTGCTTTCCTAATAAAAAATCAAAAAGTTAAATAAGTTAAATAATGTTAGATTCCAAATATATTTCTTTTCTTATTTTATGTGATTGATTCCATATGAGACTAACATAATGAAACGGGGGGAGTAGTTGTTTGCAAACTTTAAAGATATCTTTTTTTATTGATACTTAAAAGGTAGTTTTTTTGATAAAATATCTTTTTTTACAATTGTTTAGGATTCTTTAAATTAAAAAAAAAAATCCATATTAAATTAAGATATAGTCATGTAGATCAAGCATCCAAAAAAATCTGCACAAGCACTTGCATAAAGACTTACTGTATTACCGAAGCCATCAAAGCACTATACAATTAATATTTGTAAATGCCAAGCGATAATATGAAAATATCTTATAACAAAACCTTGCAGATATTTACTTGGAGAAAAGCGAGAGTAATGTAGTATCTTCTACAGTCTAAATATCTGAAAAGAAAGATCAGGTATGTTCTCAATTCTCATTGTTATATCTACAATGCTTGTTTTGGTTAAAAGATGGAAATATCTCCACTTCACAGTTCACACTAGTTTTATTAGGCCCGGCCCCATTTAATATATATATATGTATAGAGGAGGGATTCAGTAAGAACCCCTCTTTATATAAGAACACTCATTTATATAAGAATCAATTTAAACCGTAGGATTAGACTAAGATAAACGGTTAAGATTAGAACATGAATATTAATGGCATTCCTGTAAATATCAAAACCTTCCACATTCATATATAAGCACAAACCTTTTATTTTTCTCTCTCCTCAAGTATACCCAAACTTCTCACCACTTACTCTCTCTAAAACCACCATATTTACTCTCCTCAAAACACTAACCTGCTTCAAATCAAACCTACAAATTCAGCGATTTTCTTAAATTTTCGCATAGATTCAAGATTTTTGTTCATAAACATGCATTAAACAAGTTCAATTGAACAATTTAACTGCAAAATTTGGCAAAAAAAAAAAAAAAAAAAAAAAAAAAAAAAAAAAAAACCCTAGAATTTGAAACAATTGATTCAAAGTGAAATCTGACTGGAAATTGGCGAAAAATAGCATAATCTTATGAAAATAAGTATCGAAATGCAAAGGTAAGTAACATTCGGTTCATTTTTTAAAAATTTCAGGTATTAATTTGCCTTATTTCGGTTGAATATAGCTAATTTATTTGTATTTGAATCTGCAACAACATGCAAGGTCGAAAGGAAGAAAATCCGGAAGTTACTCTAACCAGTTTGATTACTACTATAATTTCCCATAAGGTATATTGTATAAATTCTGAATATTGTGCTCTAAATTGTATTTATGTCTTAGAAATTGTAATTAATGCTTAATGTGCTCTAAAATTTAAATCAAGTTGAATAACAATGTTTAGATATGATAATATATGCTTCTAAGCTAGTGATTTAACTCATTTAAGTTTTGTGAGAAGAAGAGTATTATTTTTATGTTCTAAAAGTAGGTGTAGTATGTTATTAATTATTATACCTTTTTTTTTAGGGATATTAATTATTATTATTATACTGGTATGTTTGTTATGTGCTAAAACTATAATCTAAAATTACAAATCATAATTTAAATTAGATGTCGAGTCACCTACAATTATGTTCTAAACAATACAGAGTATCATTTTATGTTCTAAAATCTGTCTATGATGTTCTAAAATTATAAATATTATGTTTGTATTGCTCTAAATTATATAATCTCTATATGTTTAAATTTTAAAATATATGTAGAAAGTTTTAAAACATATGCAAAAAATATTTAGATTTGAGAACATAGGAAAATTAAGAAGTTAAAACATAGGAAAGAAGTTTGAACATAGAAAAATTTTGAACATATGTTTAGAACATAAGGAAAAATTTAGAACCTATTACTAAAACAAGGAAAAAAATATAAAACTTATACTAAAAATATTTGGGAAATTATCAATGGTAGCCATGTAATTTTGCTTATTCTCATGGTAACAAAATATTTGGCAAATTCTCTCAAATAGCATTTTTTTTTATAAAGATTCTCTAGTATGACAATATTTTTACAATTAACAACTAATTAACTTAATTAAACAATGATTAACAATAATTAGATTATTTCAAAAAAATATTACAGAACCCTCTCTTCAACCACCTCCATGCCGCCGGCTAGACACCGAAACCCATCCCCACCCTGCGCCTGAACTCCGTGAACCAACCCTACCCGTCGCCGGAACCCCACACGGCACCGAAACCAGACCCCCAACCGAAATCCCACCAGCCTGTCGCTTCAATTCCCTTTCACGGCAGCCCAAAATTTTGCCCTCCGTATCGTCTTTCCACCTTCCGGTGCTTTCATATCGGGGTTGTGTTTTCGGGGTTATAGGGTGGGTATTAAGGATTTCTGGGTGGGGATTTCAGTAAAGGGTGGGGGATTTCGGTGTGGGTATGGTTTTAGTGGGTGGCTGGGTGGGATTTTGGTGAGGAGTGTGGTTTTAGAGGTGGCTGGGTAATTATCAGTGAGGGGATCTGGTTTTAGGGGTAAATGGGTGGGATTTATTTTTTTTTTTTAATTTTTTTTTATTTTTTTATTTTTTTTATGTAAAATGGGTGGGATTTCGTTGAGGAGTACGTGGTCTTTTTTTTTGGTTTATTATTGTTAAATTAAGCTAATTAATTGCTAATTGTAAAAATATTGCTATGTTAGGAAAACTTATAAAAAGTTATGCTATTTGAGAGAATTTGCCAAATATTTTGTTACCATTGAAAATGAGCAAAACTACATAGCTACCATTGAGAATATCTCAAAATATTTTGGAACGGAAAACTTTAAAACATTGGAAAAAAAATAGAACATAAGGGGAAAAAAAAATTTAGAATACATGAAAAAAAGATTTAGAACATAAGATAAAAATTTTGAAGACTAAACAATTTAGTACATAGGCAGGAATAATTTAGAACATAAGAAAAAAAAACAGAACATAAGAAAAAAAAATAGAACATAGTAAAAATATTTAGAACATAAAAATAAAACCTTAGAACATAGGTAGAAAAATTTTAGAACATAGACAAAACTTTAGAACATTGGCAAAAAAAATAAAAAAAATAAAAAAAATAAAAATAAAATTAGAACATAAGAAGAAAAAATTAGAACATAGTTAGAAAAATTCTAGAACATAAGAAAACAATTTAGAATATAGTAAAAATTTTAGAACATAGGAAAAATTTAGAACTTAAGGAAAATAAATTTAGAATAGGATAAAAATATATTAGAACATAGGCATAATGGTTTAGAACGTGGGCAAAAAAATATTTAAAACATAGAAAAATTAAATTAGATTATCGAGAGAAAATTTTAGAACATATGTAGGAAAAATTTAGAACATAGCTAGATGAATTTAGAACATAATATAGACCAAAAAAATTTATATTTATTTAGAACATAGGAAAATTTTGAACATAGGTTTTATTATGGTTTAATTTCAGGTTGGATTACACTATTTAATTTCAAGTCCCTGCCTTCATTGGCATTCCAAGCCTCTAATAGAAATAGTTATATTCCATTCGATGTAGTAAAAGTAAAAGGTTAAGACCAACATGCAACCCTTAGAACATATAGAGGTATGGAACATAAGACAAAAACTTTTGAATATAGGTAGAAAAGGAAAAAAATTTAGGATATAGGGGAAAAAAATTGAAGAACATATAAAAAAATATTGTCACAGAGGTGTTAAACCATACAGAGTAGCAGAAAAAAGTAAAAATGTATCTAGAAAAAAAAAATCTAGAACATAGTTAGACTAATTTAGAACATAGGGATAAAAAATTAGAACATAGAAATATTGTAAGTTATTGTAAGTTATTGTAACATCATCTAATTGTTGGTTTGCTAAAACCTATTAGCTCAAATGGTAGAGCACTATGCAAATGCATAGGGATGTAGGTTCGTTTCCTACATGGGTTATCTCTAAAATAGTTTTTAAAAATCATAAAAATCAAATCAAATTAGTATTAAGCTATATGAATAAAAAGTTGGCGTTAAATGATTAAAAACTATGGAAACTATGTTACAAATAAACTCTTAAATAAAATTCTCGTTTCCACATAATACAAATGAACCTACGTGGGATTCGCACCCACATCTTTTATGCAATTGCACAATACTCACCCATTGAGCTAGTAGGTTAATTGGCTATACACATTGTCATGAGCAGTCTTATACACTGCATATTTGGAAAGACAAATGTTATCCCATGTGAAGACTAGTGCTAATCAAGCAAGCATTGACAAAAACATAACTAACAATAAAGGTAGTACTAATATCAGAAATTATACTCATGATATGCATACCATGTAAGCACTGTAGACACACACATCATAAAAGTAGTCATTAATTCCTCCAAGCAATACCATGTTCTAGAATGGTTGCAGATTTGCAACTATAAGGATATGTGTAGTCTAATTCTTAGGCCTTTCTACTGGTATCAATGCTAAGACCATTATGCATGTTTCTTCGTATACTATCTCAAGTCCCATAGGCGAAGAGCTCAAAAATGTTGATGAACTTTTTTTTTTTGTTTACAAAACGTAATCAAACTATTATTAATCACAAATATCTTCACTTACAACCAAATGACATTAGGAGGAGCTTCCTCCAACCAAACATAAAAAGCAATAAGAGCTAGACTATTTTTTACTAGTAGATGTACTAGTAGATGGGTTGTTGTGCTTCCATTTCTTTTGATATGGACAAAAGAGATTGAAACACAAAGAGAAGCCAATCTTAATACATCATTCAACATCTGACCAAGAGATGAGAAGTTCCTTCTTCCAATTCTCAAAGAATCTACATACTCAGACAATCAAGCTCCACAATGAAACTTCGAACTTCAAAATCCTGCTTCTATAGGTGTTTGCAGCCCACAACGCAGCGCTATAGCTTCACCCATTTCAGTAGAAAAATTTTCCTCACGAGTGTCACACATTGCCATCAGAACGTCCCCACTACTATCTCTCAAAATAGCTCCAATACCCACCTTACCATCCCCTTTTACTGCTGCATGAGAGTTGAGTTTTAGAGTATATACCTGGTGGATGAGGGAGCCATTTATCCCTGCAGGTCTGGATGCACTCACCAGTTACCACCCACCTTAAAAGCTTATAAATTTTTCTCTTGAAGATAATTGTAAATATGTAATATGATTAAATTTTATTGATCTAGCTAATATGTAATGTATGGCCTTAAAAATGTCAAAGCCTTGTAAGTGAAGTAGTAATGATAATTTTCTTTCACTTATTCATTCCATGACACAATCAATATACTCTATTTGCAAGGAAAGTTGCCTAAAGACCCTAAACAAGTCAGAAATTTATATTTGAATTAAAGATGGGTGACATTGAGTATAAGTGTATAGCCAATTCATATAATGGAAACAAGAAACTCCTTTTTTATTCATTTTCCTTTGGTCAAGAACAACAAATTAACAACAATTGTACAAGCCACCTAACTACAATATTACTAAGAATCTGACAACCAACAAGTATCTTAGAATTCTTATATGTTACCGATACTATTCAACTAAAAATGAAATCCAATTATAACTCATTGCAAACTATCATTATAAATTTATAATAGATTGCATATATTAACAGTTTCTACAGCAATACAAAAGCAAGGAAATCACATTCCTAACAATCATACTAAATACATCAATGAAATGCGGCAAAATTAGAAAAATATCAATAATTGAACGAAAATACAAAATTTAGAATATTTGATGATGAAATTGAAAATCCAACACAACGTGATAACTAAATCGAAAAAACGAGCACAAACTGATAAACTTATAATGAAAAAATCGAACACAATTGAGAAAAAATGAAGCTAAAAAATCGAACACAAATTCAAAAAATTAAGCCAAAAAATCGAACACAGATTGAAAAAAGAACTAAGCCTTAAAAAGTTTAAGAAATTGATCAATATACAATGAAAAAATTGATTAACGTAGAAAAATTTGACGATGAACTTACTCAAAAATGATGATGAATTTGTGTCCAAATTCACTGGGAAAATAGAGAAAGAAATTGGTACCACCGTACCAGTGAGAAAATTTAGATAGAGAAGGCGATGCATGATAGACAACAAAATAAATGTTAGATGCAAAAATTACCAAAAATACCATTACTAGATGGCGAAAATAGATGGTTAGATCAAAGTAAATCAGTGGTGCAGATTTGTTCTTATATAATATTGTGTTCTTATATAGAGAAAAGTTCTTACATTAGTCTCTCTCTCTCTCTCTCTCTCTCTCTCTCTCTCTCTCTCTCTCTCTCCTCTCTCTCTCTCTCTCTCTCTCTCTCTATATATATATATATATATATATATATATATATATATATATATATATATATAGGCATCTTTGGCTTACAAAAACATCCGTAAACATTGACCGACATTATCTATTTTATTTTGGGTTTGGTTTATAAATGTTCACTATCTATTTTTGAATGGAGTAGGAAACAAGAATAATGTCAATTTCATTAAACTACCAAGAATTTTGCTCCTCAGTTCATTATTGAATCTTAAATTTGGAAAATCAAACTAGTTGTTGGATTAAAATTTAGATTTGGGAAAACAAACTAGATTTTGGCTTGGATGATGTTTTAAGTTACAATAACACTATGAAAATGAAATTTTGTATGAGTTAAAATAGAATATCAGAATAGTATGTAAATTTAGTTAAGAAATAAAAATTATAAGAAATAACATGTAAATGTAATGAAATTATTGACAAATATGTTATAATATTTCATTATATAGTCTTCTAACAATATAAGTGGAAGCAGTGAAGTTTCTTTGATTTATAATTTTAATATACTTTTGGTGATGTTAACATTATATTCATTTGTTTGTTTCCCATATTGACAAAATAGAATGGAATTGTAATGTTTATATTACTTGGATCATTTTATTTTGCAAATTAGAAATTGCACATGATTATGAATTAACTTAGTGTTGGTATATGTATTATTAGGGTAAATACAAGTTTCTCTTATTGATTAACAAAAGATATATATCAAGGGGCATATTTGTAATTTTAGACAATAAGTTAGGGTTAATATTGTAATTTTTCTAAGAAAATGAAGAATTGCTTCTAGAAGAAGGCTAGAGTTTTATTGAAGGTATTAACCACTTTAATGGCGCATGAAGCAGTTTCAATGGAGTAATTGGCGCTCGAGAATATCGTTAATGGAGGAGGACAATAATCCTACTCTTTTGGGTTAACCATGCCCTTATTTCTCTGTTTTTTTTTCTTAGAGTTTTCGTTTTGATTCGCCTGGAAACATGGAGGTGAAACGGTGGTTCGCGATTTGTTTCAATGCAGGTGAAATGGTGGTTTGCGATCTGCTTCAATGGAGGAGAAAAGCAGCTCCAATGGTGATTCACGAAGTTGACAGCCAAAATGAAAGAGGGGAAGAAGGATACAAAATAACTAAAAGTACAGTAAAATAATATTAAAATATTAAAATAGTTGGTTTTATTTACTATAATGCCATTTTGAGAAACAAAGTTGTTAATCAATAAGAGAAATTGGGTCTAGCCCTATTATTTATATCAAGAGCACTTTGCTGTTTGCACGGTTGCACGTGCGCGTCGTGGATTAAAATTAACATGTTAATATTAATTACGCATTTATTTAATTAATTTTAAAATAAATTTGTATTTAATAAGTTAATTATTATAATGGTGTCAGTTGGAAGATTAAAAAGATAAGATTTAATACTTTTTTAAAAATAAAAAACGTTTATTGAGTGTATATTGATTTTTACAGTCATAAAACACTAGTATCTTAGGAAAATCCTTTAAGTATAAAGGAAGTAGAAGAAGAGAATTTTTTTTTTTTTTTTTTTCATATTTCATATAGTATTTATATTTATAGAGTCATGCACTTGGGTTACCTTGTTGGCTCGTAAATTAAAAACTCTGTTTGTTAAAAATAGTTAGCTAGGTTTATATATCTCATTGATACGAGAATATCTAGGATTTTTTTTTTTTTTTTTTAACTAGTTCTTAATAGTTTTTATTGTTCCTTTAGATTGCTATCTGCTTACAAGTTTTTACCTTTCACTTGAAAAGATTTTTCTTGAACCTTAGACATTCCTTGATTAGTCGTGTGTTATTTTAATTAATTAGTTTTTTTTTTAATTTAAAAAAAATTGTTTTTTAGTTAGGTAGTTAGTTTAATGTGGATTATTTGGAATTCAAGTTAGAGTAAAATTAGTTTTCCTAAACCTAATAGCCTAATAGGATTTTATCTAATTTATCTTTTCCTTGTAAAGCCAATAAATAGACCACATAGTTATCAATAAAATTTAAAGAGATTTGTTTTGGGAATTAATCCTTTGAGTGTTGCTCGTTTGGTTATTGATTAAAAAACATCACTTGTTGCGACTTAGGATCAAATTCTAGTTGCGAGTAAGAAGAGACCATCTATTCTTGCGAGAATTAGGGTGGATTCTATTCACTTGATTTTCACTTATCTGAACTTATGTTATTTTACCTGAACTTATCTGAACTTATTAGACCTTGTTAAAACTTAGTTTAGTTGTAATTTCTACTTGGGTAGCCCTTATCAGAATTTATTTTTTTTGAACTGAACTTATCAAAACTTAACTGAACTTATTACACTTGAAATAAGTGAAAATAAGGTGAACAAAATAGACCCAGAGTACTATCATTTAATTTATCCATAATAACCATATTTTTCATCATTATAGCCATTAAACCACAATCATGGTTGCATTTCTACACAAAACTAGACTAAAATCCACATCACCCGTACTACTAGCTTTTCAAACTACATACTTCCTCCGTATTTTTTAATTGACATCGTTTGACTTTTACACTATTCACAAACTACACATTCACTAGTTTTTGTGAGTTATAGCTACAATAAAACATAGTCAAGTGAAGTCTTGTTTGAATCATCTCAATGTATATCTTATTAATATCCACTTAGCTTTTTATAATTTTACAACGTCGAGAATTAGAGATATTAATCGTTAAAATAGTGCGTTGGCAAGCGTGATAATAGAATAGTGTCAACTAAGGTCGAATGGACAAAGCTAGTGTAGATTTTGTTTTAGAAAACTTTCAAAAAAATAAAATAAAAACAATAATTAAGAAAGTTTGTAGTGAAAAATGATGAGAAAAGTTACCTACAATAGATTTTTTTATAAGATTGTAATAATATTGCCAAAGTATGATATATTTTGTGATATAAAAGAAAATAGGTAAAATAGAAAAAAAAAAAAAAAAAAAAACTGGGTTTATTCCTTTTGCACCAAAAAAATTTCTGTAATTTTACATTTTTTAACTCACAATTTTGGTAATTAATAACCTTTTTAATTCTGGATAAGTATAAATAAATTGATATAGAGTATTTAAAAGTTGGTATAAAATCTTTCAAAAAAAAGTTTGTATTTAAAAATAAATCTAACAAATTTGTTTAAAATTTTTTTTTTAGACAAAGCAAATGGTGCCTTGTATTGATAATTTATCTATCAAAATGTAGGGAGAAACCTCACAAGGACTATGGTTTTCCCAAATCTGTTCAAAACCAAAAGGCACCAAATGGGCTAAGTTGTGAGCAACAGAATTACCATCCCTTTTAACATGACACCAAGAAATGGAATTAAAGAAAGATCCAGAAAAGAGAATATCTTCAAAATAGCATCCAAGTCAGTAAGGAATATGGAGGCCTTGCATAATCTGTTGGCGAGCACTTCACAATCAGTCTCGATGATGACATCAAGCAAGCTCATGCGACAAGCTAATCTCATTGCCATGGCAACAGCCTTGCTTTCGGCAATAATTGGGGACCAATAAGCTCTAGATAGTCTAGTCGCTGCAAAGAGAACTTCTCCCTTCCAATCTCGAGCAACGCCACCTAGGCCCACCTATCCTTCATCACTGAGGGAGACGTCACAGTTCAGTTTGATGATGCCTTCAGGGAGAATAGTATGATTAACTTGGAAAATAGACTTGTAACCGACGTAACTTAATGCCAGCTACGAATAGTATGATTTCTAACTTGGAAAATAGACTTTTTGTAACCGCCGTTGGATTAAGCCAGTTACGAATAATACATTATTTGTAACTAACATTAGCCGGTTACGAATAATTTTCACTAGTTGTAATGGTGGCATTCACAACCAACAATGCCGGTTACAAAAAATCAATTTCGCCAATTACAAATAGTATTTTTTCTACTAGTGGAGGATGCCACTTTTTAGAGCTGGACCGAACCTTCTGCCAAGCCACTGCATAGATCTTTCCCAAGTATTTAGTACAATCAGTTGCAAGTTGGTGCAACCATTCAATGATGATGGGATGGTGAGTGTCCTTCACATTGAAAATCATATCATTTTTTTTCCCGAAATATTTCAGAGCAAGATAGCCCCTCTACATTTTTGCTCCGTATCAAGATTACGCCATGAGTCAAATAATTCCAGGAAGCTCATGTCTTGTGGCCAAAGAGACATTTCAGTACAATCACATTCAGCTCAAAGCTCCCTAACTAAACGGCAATCAAAAAGCGCATGTCTTACCATTTCCGGTAGCCAATACACAAGGGGCAGTCCTCCAAATCAGTCATATGGCGATACTTAAGGTAAGCTCGCACGGGAAAGGTACTTTAGAAAATTCTCCATAAAAAATGGCGAACCTTCGGAGTTACTTCAAGTTGCCAAATATCAACCCAAGTCTTGTGGAAATCATCAAGATTACAACTTTACAAGATATTCCTAGCATATAAGCCGTCTTCACCGAGTAGTTGCCATCCATAAAAAAAGCCCAAGTGATAATATCTGGGTTGGCTCTCGAGCTTAGTGAGATTGTTAGGATGTTGTGTAGGTCATTATCGTTAAACAAGGGTACTATGCATTCCACGTCCCGTTCCCTTCTTCCATGGTCTATTAAGTAACTGACTAGTGTGAAACCATCAGTTCTCAAAGAAGTAATGAAACGACTCTCACCATTATCGATCCATGGATTGTCCTAAATTTTCACAGAGTTACCGTTTCCTATCCTCCAAATCAACCCTCCTTGAGAAGAGCCTTAGAAGACCATATGCTACGCCACGAGTAGCGTCCCCCATACCCCAAACTGGAATCAATAAAGCTCTTGTGTGCATAGTATTTTGCAAAAAATACCTTGTTTAACAGAGACTTTGGCTTGGTTGTTAACCTCCATGCTTGTCGACCGATCGCAATGCATCATTAAAAACACTTAAATCTCTAACCCCATGCCCCCTAAGCACTTTGGCATACAAAGGTCACGCTGACTCTTCCAGTGAACCTTTTGCTTCCCAACAATATGGCCCCACCAAAACCGAGCCATCATGGCTTGGATATCATCAACAACACCCACCAACAATTTATAGACCCCCATAGTAATGTAAGTCGAAACACTACTAGAAAACTACTGTTTTTCGACGGAAAAAATCCCTTGGAAACACCCTGTTTTCCGTCGGAAAGCGTGTTTTCGACGGAATTCTTTTGGAAATTGTCGTCGGAAAACCCTTTGTAGGAAAATCGACCTTTTCCGACGGAATTTCCGTCGAAAACACTTTTCCGATGGAATTTCCATCGGAATTCATGCGTCAGAAGATAGTTTTTGGCCTGGAAAAATCCGCCGGAAATGTTCGATGGAATAGTATTCCGTCGAAACTTTCCGACGGAATTTCCGTCGGAAAATGTTTCAGTCAAATTAAAAAAAGAAAACGCCGCACCACCACTGGCACGACGTGTCACCACCCTCGAACAACAGACCACCACCGCCACTACCCCCACATCAACCACTACTCCCCACATCAGCCACTACCAACCCCTAACCTTAACCCTAACTCGAACCACACCACCACCGCCACTACCCCCCCACATCAGCATAACCAGCCACTAACCCTAAGCCGAACCAAACACCACTAATCACAAACTAACCTTGAGCCCAGAATATAAACTATCCCCACCCTTACCCAAACCACACCACCACTCACCCCCTAACCCTAACCACACCACCACTCACCCCTAACCCTAAACGACCAGATTCACCACCTAACCCTAACCCACCCAAATCAAGATCTACCACCCAAACCAAACCCAGATCTACAACCCTAACAAATCCACCCGAACTACATCCTAAACAAACCACCCCACCACCCACCTAAAACCACCACCGTTGTCGAAAACCACCCACCTAAAATCCAAAAATTAAAAAAAAAGAAAGAAAATTAAAAACAAGAAAACATACTTTAATAATCGAACCTTCGAATTTTATCTCGAATTTGGTTTAATACGGCCAAATTCGACCATGAAACCTCTAGATCTAGGGATTTCAAGGTCGAATTTGACCGTAAAACCTTGAATTTGACCATAGAGAGGGAAAGAAATCCGTGAGAAGAGGAGGACGGAGAGCGAGGGAAAAGGAATTGAAGAAGACAAGAGAAAGAGGAGGGAGAAGAAGAAGAAGACCGAGAAAGACAGAGGAGGGAGGAGGAAGGTGGAGATGAGAGAGAAAGAGGAGTAGGAGAACTGAAGAAGATAAGAGGAGAGAGAATGAAAAGGGGAAGGAGCAGAAGAAAAAAACTGCTGAAATAAAAGGGGGGTTGGATGTTTAGGGTTTCGGTTTATTTATTTATTTTTAAAAATATATTCCAACAAATATATTCCGACGGAATATTCCGTTGGAAATTTCCGACGGAATATTCCGTCGAAAAGCCCATATATTCCGACGGATTTATATTCCGTCGTAAATTTCCGACAGAATAAAAATCCGTCGGAATTTCCGATTTTTCCGACGGATTTACGTGTCCGTCAGAACCAGTCCGTCGGAAATAGGTCTATTTCTAGTAGTGAAGTAGCTTGGATTACCAACTTAAGAAGAACTTCCTTCCTGGTTTGAGATAATAATTTCTCTTTACAACCCATCAATTTCTTCCAAATTCGATCTTTGAGTGCCATAAAAATCATTGCTTCGATCCCCTAATAATGGTTGGAATTCCCAATTAAGTACTTCTCATGTTTATCAACCCGCCGCATAACAAGAATACTCAACAATTCCTCTTACGTTGTGTCACGAACCCCTTTGCTAAAAGAGATTTTTGATTTGTCATAATGAATGTCCGGAAGCTGCTTCATAAATGTTGAGTATTTCAACTATCTTTGAGCATTCTCTTCGATTAACCCTTTTTTTTTAATTACATTATTTAAATCACAAAAATAGCTACAAGAGATTTGGTAAATAGTGTAAAGCTTGATTTTTTTTTTTTTGACTGGAATATATAATTTCATTAATGAATAGTCATAAGACATTTATAATAATAATAATAATAATAATAATAATAATAATAATAATAATAATAATAATAATAATAATAATAATAATAAAGACTTAAAAACCACAAAGTTAGAAAAATTAGCATAATTTTTAGGAAAATTTGTCAAAAATAAGCCAACCTTTTAATTAACTAAAAATAAGTTAACTTTTAAAGGGTGTTTTCTTTAAATAGGTCAAATGACCAACAACCTACTAAACAAGTCATTTCTTTCATTTTATTAATTAAAAATTATTTTTTAAATTAATTACTCAAAATCTTATCAAAAAAAAAAAAAAATCCCACAACCATTACTAACCTCCATAGCTCGTTAGCCACCGCTCGGACCACCTGCCTCACTGCAAATCCTCCACCCTTGATGCCTTTCTCTTCCCCTCTATGAACGCCAGCTGACCTCCACTCTCCTCCACCTAACCCCTTTCTCTTCCCCATCCTTAAACACCGGCCTTCGTCGACTGAAACCAAACCAAGCCTGTAGACCCACACCTATACTATACCCACCTCAAAACTATCGTACCCACCTTGAATCCCCACCCTAACCACCAAAATATCACCATATCCACCCCAAACCCGACCTTAATCATCGAAATCCACCCAAAAAATCCACCCAGAAAAACCAACCATATACCCGAAAAATCCACCCTGAAAAACCCAACACCCATAAATTCGTATAAAAAAAAGAGATAAAGGGGAGGAGCAGAAGTGACGATGAGAAGGGAGAAAGAGAAAGGGATCTCCAGTGGGTGTTTAGGCTGGTGTGATGTAGCCGACGAGGGGTTGTTCTTCATTTGGGGGAAGGGGATTTTAGAAAAAACCTAATAAAAACTCTAATTATAATTAAAAAAAATATTTTGTTTTAAATTTTAAAACAAACCAATCATATTAGGACATGTGGCATACTTAACCTAAACAACATGTTACTTTCAAAATCAACAGGTCGTAACTCATTTTGGAAAGATACCTTATAAAGATTGACTTATTCATGGTTAATTGAAACGTTGGCTTATTTTGAACTAATCACACAAAGGTTGACTTATTCTTGACAAATTTTCCTAATTTTTACAATCAAATCCATAACTAATTTGCATATTTAGCATAGCTCACACTCCATCGTATAAAGCTTGACTTGAAACAGGTTGAGAACAACGTACTTTTTTTTTTTTAATGTTTAATTAAGAAAAACAAAAATTAGTTAGGTGAATTATTATATCCGTTTTTTAGAAAATAGTGCAACACCATCAAATTTAATAACAGGTTTTTTTTTTATTTTCTTTTTTTTTTGTGTTATCCAAGTGCGAAAAGGAAAATCTTTGTATTATTATTATTATTATTATTATTATTTTCACTTTTACTTTTTTATTAAATATACAACTAAAAATATTTATAGTTAAAGTAATTTATTGACAAACGTGTACAATCAAAACGAGATATATTAAATGTTTTTATTTTTATATACTCTCGCTGTAGTAATTTTTGTTACACCCACTTTTCATTTAAACTTTTATTTTTATTCTATCACTTTTTATTTTTAAAAGGTTTCCCTAAAAACGTCTATGTGCTACGTGGATTCCTTATTTCGAAGACTACCCAATTGTCTATGTGCAACGTAGAGTCGTAGACCCCTTATTTTCGAAGACTACTCAAATCTCTTAGAAGAAAGTTTTGTGATACTCCGTAAAAGTTAAATCAACGTCTAAGGGTCTGTTATCTTCAGATTATTTTCAGTTCAGTTCAGTTCAGTTCATCTACAATCAGTTTTTTCAATTCTTAGTTTTCTTCTCTCATAAAATATTCAGTTCAGTTCAGTTCAGCTCCAATAAGTTAGGTTCAGTTAAGTTAAGTTAAGTTTAGCTCAGCCCAATTCAATAAATCAGAACAGGAATAAACTTTTGTATACATCCGGTGTACACACTAATTAATTGTACATCAAGGGTCACTTTTTATCAAATTTAAGGTCACTTATACAATATTTTGGCTAACGTTTATCAATAAAGTATAAATAATTCGTAACTTTTATTTATATCTTCGTAACTTTTATTTATAATAGGGTAACTTTTAAACATATTAGGGTAACTTTTGCTCATTTTAGGAATAACTTTATAACATTTATTATACATTTGATTAATTTAAAAGTTTATCATCACAACGGATCCTAAGATAATTGGACGGAACAACGAAGGGTTCGTTTGGCATCACTGCGGTTTTTTGTTTTTTGGTTTTTTGTTTTTTAAAAGTATATTATATATGTCACATAATGAATCAAAAATTATTTAGATTTATTAAAATCATGATAATTTTGAAAACTGACAACAGAAAAGTGAAAACACCTTTTTCTTGTTTCCTGTTTTTGGTTTTTAGTTTTAAAAAAAAAAAAAAAACAGGAAACTGAAAACCAAAAATGATGCCAAACAAGTCCGAATTGTTTTGTTTTGTTTTTTCTAGGGGGTAATTTTTTTTTTTTTTTTTTTTTTTTTTTTTTTTTTTTTTTTTTTTTTTAGGAAACAAGTTGGCAACAGAAGCAATAATATCAGCAGGAAAAAAAATCAGTCAGCAGAAACAGTATGGTTGCGCTACGGAAAAATCGATCAATAAAAAACACGTTCGCCGAAATCCTCTCTATCCTTCTCCATTATAAATACCAACTTCCCCTTATTCTGCCGCCCTCTCTAAATTCTCATTCACTCCATTTCTTCTTCACTCATTCTCCCCATTTTGAAGAAGAGGAAGAAAGTTGGGATTATTATTATTACTATTTCTGCAACACTCTCTTTCTATTTTCCCAACTAATAATTACCTTCTTCTTTCTCCTTCTTCATCTCCATTAATGGCTTCTCCCCTCCCTCTCATTTTCTCTCTCCTCGCTCTTTCTCTCCATCTTCAACTATCTCCAGGTACACCATCAACTTCATCATGATCTCTAATCTCAAATCATACAACATAATGTGCAATTTCATTCTAATCCTCTGTTTTAATTAAACAAAGTAGATTTTGATAAATTCTGAATTATTTTTGCAGGAGAAGCAGTGACATTCACAATAACAAACAATTGTGACTACACAGTATGGCCTGGAATCCTCTCCAACGCAGGCGTAGCACCGCTCTCAACCACCGGTTTCGCTCTCCAAAAAGGTGAAACAAGAACAGTCAATCCACCCTCCGGTTGGGGTGGCCGCTTCTGGGGTCGAACCTTCTGCTCAACCGATCAAAAAACCGGGAAATTCACTTGCTTAACCGGCGATTGTGGGTCCGGTAAAATCGACTGTTCCGGCGCCGGAGCATTACCGCCGGCAACACTCGCTGAGTTCACACTCGACGGTGCCGATGGGATGGATTTCTACGATGTTAGCCTAGTTGACGGGTACAACATCGCTATGCTAGTGGCGCCGCGAGGCGGGGGCGGGCCAAATTGCTCGTATACTGGTTGTATCAATGATTTGAACGGCGCGTGTCCGTCAGATTTGAAGGTGATGAGTGCGGGTGAAGAGAGTGCGGTGGCGTGTAAAAGCGCGTGTGATGCGTTTAATACTCCGCAGTATTGTTGTAGTGGGGCTTATGGATCGCCTGACACGTGTAAGCCATCGAGTTATTCATTGGCGTTTAAGAAGGCTTGCCCACGCGCGTATAGTTACGCGTATGATGATAAGAGTAGTACTTTCACTTGTAAGGGCTCTCCTGATTATACCATCACCTTTTGCCCTTCTCCTGCTACCAGGTAATTTTATTTTATTTTATTTTACTTTTTTGCTTAATTTAAAGTTTCTTTCAATTTTTGCTTGATAATTTTTGTGACTAAGGACAAAGATTAACCAGGAATGTCAAATCATTACAATATTTTTAAATTAGTAGCACTCCTATAAAATAAGAAGTTTACGACAAAATCACACGTTTAATGTGAAATTGTAATCATGTATAACTCACAATTTTTTATTTTTATTTTTGAACGGGATAACTCACAATTTAGACTTGCCTATAGCAATTTTGACACTATTTCAAACAAAAAATAAAACGTGAAAGTATCGCGGATGCAATAGCTTGACTTGTCACGGTCATATCTCTAAATTACAATAATTTCAAGCTACAAACTCTACCCAGTACTTGTAAAACATACTTTTTCACAATAATTGTAAGCAGATTCTGTAAATAATTGATCATTTGAGCTGTGATTATAGGTAAATGTCAAAATTGGTGCCTACCACTAAAAAGCAGTATGAAATTAGTTATAGATAGATGAGTGAATGTCAATTTATATGGTTAGTGAATAAATGGGCCACTCCCAATTTCTAAAAATTTGTATGCTTCAACTTTACTCTAAGTCCTTAGGTAATAAAACAACAACCAGATTCCCGCTGCCATTTTTATGATAACATTGTCATTTTTTTTTTTTTTTTTTTGGAAAACATGATAACATTGTCAATTCTTGCTATAAAGTTTTTCTTATCTACTCCTAGGACTAATTTACAGTACTTTTTATTAAACATTTTGCTCCTTTTTTTTTTTTTGTTTTTTTTTTTTAACATTATAAATTTCTTGATTCTGGCTTATCAATCACCCCACATCAAAATAAAACATTTCAGATATTTTAGTGTGAGTTGTAAACTCTCTCTTTTTTTATTTATTTATTTATTTTATTTTATTTAAGTATAAATTTAGGCTAACTAACTTCTAAACTGTTCCTGAAAAAAAAAAAAAATCTGAACTGACAATTCGAACGTTAGTTGGTTGTATGAGTACTTTTTTTTTTCACTAATAAGTAACAACAAAAATAAGCCGAGTCAGTGTATCTTCAGCTGTTTTTTTGTTTATTCTTTTGTCAGAGATAGTATAATTTGTCAGATTATGAAATTTCAAAAAATGCCCATCTTAAGGAAATATCCAGAGATATTTATGTGGGCATAATTGTCTTTTCAAGGGTGGAGTGTTCTGTATGATGAACGTTGTTAGTCGGTTTTACACAAAGAAACAGATTTTCACCATTTCCAAAAAAATCTCACTTCACTATTCTCCAGGTCCCAGCCTCTCTTTCAGCCGTTGGATCCTGCAAATTGCAACGGTCCATTAATCGAGCTGTTCTACTCCTGGAATTATTAATTACTGTAGATTAGGCTACGATATTTTATTTCATGATATGATGGAAATGGCATCTTCTATTTTAGTGAAAAAATAGTCATTTAATTAGTGAAAGTTAGTTGCATTTTATGCTACAATAAACAATAATTATATCTAACGTAACATTCATTTTAGTAACAGCAATATTCATTTATTGAAAAGTTGTTGCATTTTATGCTACAATTATTTAGCTAACGTGTTTATGTACGTTAGTACGTTGGATGTTTCTAATATTCTATCTTCAGTGTATGGACTATGGAGTGAGTACTTCTTTCCCTCTCCCTTGCAATTTGGCTGTGTGGTTGTGAATATTCATGAGTTAAATGTTGGTGTTAAATGATTTGTTAGGGTTGGTATTTCATTATTATTCATGTTAATTCAATTCTATAATTGCATGGTCATGTTAATATCAACTTATTAAGTCAGAGTTAGTTTTGTCAAGTCTACTAAAGTGAACAATGAATGTGTTCTTTCGTGTTGTAATTGTTTTTGTTCACCAAACTGGTAAAAAAAAGGGGTATTCTGGGTTCTAACATTCTCGCCTATTGCGTTGTATGAATTTGACAGCCAAAAGGCATCGTCATCAGATGAAGGAACACCATCAACATCAACACCGTCATCAGATGTAATAATGAACAGCTCAATGGTATACGAAGGTGCTTTAGATATGTCATCCTCACCGTCCAAATGCAATCATTCACCTCTTATTGCCAGTGGGGTTGCCGCCTTCATTGCCATCTGGCGGTTGTCGGAGCTCTTCTTCTAATCCACATTTTGGTTGGTTAGTAGACGTTGTTATCAGCAACTCCAAAAAATCACATACACAAAAGTCCGAAGTTCCGAACTAACTCTAACTTATTACTTACCAGTTGTGCAATTCACGAGTGAGGACATTTTGGTCTTTTTCCAACGTTTGAGCCCACACGTATGCTTTTTGATAATGGGCCGGAGATGGGCCTCATGTCATTTCTGGGCCAGATGATGGTTTGATGAAGAACTAACTCATTTATAGATTGAGAGATTGAAAAAGAGAATTCATATTGTTTGGTGGGTAGCTGGTGATTTTCAATTATTTAATATTCATTCATAAAAATAGAAGTTAGGTTTTATTTTGTTTTGATTTATTTAGAGTTTAGGAATAGACAAATTAGTGATTGTAATACATAAATACGTGCTACTACTATTTGATTGCTACCACTGAGGTTGGTGTTTAGGATTAATATTATTATTATGGATTCAATTTTCATTCTTATCTTTTTGTCTCATTTAATGTGTCATGCTTATTGCTGTTCTGTACCTTATCCAATTTATAGTGGAAGATGATTTTGATTTTTAAAAGGTTATACGGAGTAGCAATATATTGGATTAATCTAACCTATTAGTGGAAGATGATTTTGATTTTCAAAAGGTAATAATATATTATTGGATTAAGCTAATCTATAGCTGTTCTTGTAGTTGAGCTCGAGAAAAATAAGTTCTAATATATATTGATCATTTAATTTCATTAAAAAAAAAAAAGGATACTTAAGGTTAATTTATTTACAATGAAAATAAGTTAACAATTTTAGTTGAAAAGATACAAGTTTATTAATACATCGAAAATCAGGTGAATGTAACTAAGTCTAAAATAAGACATAACCATATACATATGGATTAAAGTGTATGGCTATCTGCTCACTTCACTGTACAAAACGAGTTGATTCCTACTAGGCAGATCTTGTCATAATAGCATAATCAAAAGCTAATTTTACTATCAAATAAATATTATCCAATGTCCACATTTATATTTTAATTACTAAAAGTAAGAATGGTGTTAAAGCCTTGAATGGGAGCTTTGAATGGACTTTTTTTGGTTGATGTAAACTCTGGAACGTATAAGCCAGGACTCATATATAAGTTGCTGAGTATGTGAGTATGTTTGATTGTTAGCCAACATTGAACTTGGGTGGTATGTATAATTTGGATGTGTGGGAGTCAAAGTTTTCTTATCTTGGAGTACAATTTTCTTTTGTCATCTCCCAATTCTAAAGTGTCTGATTCATATATAATAGACCATAGAATGGTGAAGGTTGTCTCCTCTTCACCACTAAAAAAAGAAGAAATTCTCCGTATTTTGTTTGTCTTTTGCAAACCCTGCTCAACATGTTAACAAACGGGTCATTGAGGTTGAGCTTGATTCTAGTGAAATTGGTTAAGTTTTTTATATATGAGTTAGGCCATATTCAAGCCAATCATTTTGATCAAAACTATTAGGTCACGTTAATTGCTTGTTTGATTTAAGAAAGGATAATTTTACTAGGTAGGATTGTACGAATTACTGTTTTTTGTTTGTTTATATTTTGAAACAAACCGTATGAGTTAGTTTGATCAAGTCACTACCAGAGGCGGACCAAGGAAGGCACAAAGAGTAGCATATGCTACCGCTGGAAAAAAAAAAAAGTTGATTAAAGAGACCTGTTATTATAAATAGACGGTTCTCTTTGATTTAGCCATAGCAAATTCACTATACTCCATACAAAAGCCCGTGCTTTTTGTTTCATACTAAAAGAGACCTGTTGTGTTCTTAGGGTCTCTTGATTTTTTTTTTTCTTTCCTATTTTCCTTTTGCTTCTACTTTATGTGTGCATAATTATATTAATCATGTATTCAACTTTTAATGATATATATCATAAATTTTTTTTTTTGAAACCTTGAATGAGCAACTTATTATTTTTAAAAACTCCTTTATCTGATGAAATTCTTACCATTCTACTGCACGTACTTAATTTCAATACATATATATGTAAGTAATTTATTTACCTATTTAGTTTTATATATATGAGTAACGCAATAAAGAAAATTTATAATATAAGTACAAATTAGCATATACAAAGTATTAACTTTTAAACTTGTGAATGATAGTTACGTATTACATAGAAAGGTAATATTTTGAACTTATAAAGTACTTTAAAAGTTGATCATTGTATTATATTGATAATTACTCGTATAATATAAATTATTTCATATTTGTAAAATAAAAATTTATATACCAAATTAAATATTTAAACTATAAAGACCGTGTATAATAACTCATTCTAACCATTTTTTTTTTCTTATTATTCAATGACTCAACGCTACCCCTAGTTAGAAATCCCGGATCCGCCACTGGTCACTACAGATTATATTTGTGGTCAAGAGTACACTTAATTGCATAATTAAACTTAAATTTGGAAAGTACTTTGTGATAAAACTTTATTTTCTCACATGTTGATTACCAAAAGGCTTTGTTGATGGCAAATTTTGCATATGGGTGTTATGAAGTTGGACACAATAATGAAGTTGTTAAACCATCTGTTGACAACATACTAAGTAACATCTATCTGACCTTTTTGGTACAAACTTTCTAAACAAAGTGACCTAATTGTTAGACATTTGGACTAGGACAACTTTGCAACTTCTGCAATTGGGAAGCAAATTGTTGATTAAGGTGGTTGTCATGTTACCAAGGAAACTAAACTACAAAGAAGAAATTATAAAAATAAGCAAAAGAAAAGCTGCTAAAAATAAGTAGAGATAGTACTCTACGTAGCTTTGGAAAAAGAAATTGAAATTGTAGTGCTGTTCACGTTACGCAAAGCATATATATTATGAATTGTGAATTATGAAAATTTAATAATCATGAAGAATACATTCATTGTTACATTATGAATTGCATGCAAGTCAAGAGCTGTTGATTCAAAGCTAATCATCTTGCAATTATATACTTCGTATAAGATCAATCTTTTTTTTTATTTTTATTGCTATTCAATTATACTTGTTTGTTTTTCAAACAATTGACAAGATTTCATGATTAAATTAAATTTTATTATTGAATTTAATTATTCATATGCTAAATTAAAATTAATATAAAACTGACCAAAGTGGCGGAGCCAGAATTTTTTTGTTAGGGAGGCCAAACCGTATGTGTACTTATATCCCATATGTGAAAATGTTCGATATATACTTTGTTATAATATAAAATTTAATAATATAAATACAATAATTTTCCCTTTTAAAACAATATAAATTAAATGAGTGAAACTATTTCTTTTCTTATTAAGTAAAAATTGAGACTAGTACATATAAAGTACTATTATTTATTATAGGCGGTGAGTTCATGGCAAAAGCTTTGAAAAAAAATTGCAATTTAGAGAAATTGAACTGAAGATGAAATGCATACTATAAACAACTAAACCAACTCTACTACAGCTTGTCACATGTAATTTGTTGCTACTTTATATAAATATATACGGTCAAGGGGGAGGTCATAGCCCAAGCCAGCTCCCCTTGGCTCCGCCATTGTCTGATCACTTATAGACTTATAGTACCCAACATTGTAAAATTGTTTCTAATATTGGAACTTCTGTTTTTGCTTATGGGCCTCTAAAATGCCTCTATTAGGGTGTTTTTTTTTTTTTTTTTTTCTTTTTTTTTTTTTTTTTTTTTTTTTTAAAAAAAAAAAAAATATATTTTTATGTATTTATTTAATTTATGTAAAACTCTAACTAAGTGTTAGAATCCAACTCCCGCGGCCCTTAGTATGTATTAGATGCTTTTCTATTGCTTTTCTAGACTTTTCTTTAAGTTTTTAGGTTTTGTACACAATTATTGTGTTATTATCGTTTCAGTGTTCACTAGAGATTCTATGTAATTGCAATTAAATCTCTTTAAAGGGCAAGTAATAGAATGAAATCTAAAAGTCTTCTACCCAGTGTTGCTTTGCTTTTATACTTGTAAATAGTGTATTATTAGAGCTTTATAGATATTGTGTCTTACTTAAATAATATATAGCTTCCCTCCCAACTCATTTGATGCTAGCTATAAAAACACGTGGTCCAAACCTGCTTACGTGCGCTTTGACTTGTTGGCCTTCACAAGCCCTGATTACCCGTACTCTGTCACCAATAGACGTGAGCGCCCTTAATTGAGATATAGTTGCCCACTTGTGTTGCTTTGTGCTCACAAGCCCCATTTCCGCACAAGGCTTCGCTATTCCCCCCAAAAGGCAAAAGCTCGTCGCACCATTTGGTGCTAGAACACTCGGACTATGAGAGTTGGTATTAGAGGCAAGTTTTAACCTCAGCAATAGAGACCTATATAAGCACCCAGTGAAGGCTACACCAAGATGGATCTAGAAGAAAAACTTGCTTGGCTTGAAGCCAAGGCGGATCAATGGTCCCAGCTCAAGGTAATATAATTGTACACGAGCAGGCCGAGAAAATTGTGAAATTGATAGATGATAAAGATGCGCTCCATGAGCAATTGAACTTTGCTCAAGGAAAAGTCAAAGAAGCACTTAATGCGCCTTGTAGGCAGAGGCATCAATGGTGCTGGTGTAGTAAAGATCAAACCTCCTAAGCCCCACGACTACAATGGCACCAGAGATGCTAAAAGAAGTTGATAATTTCATCTTCGACATGGAGAAGCATCTCCAAATATGTCAATTGGGTGACAAACAAAAAGTGGATGATGCAATCATATACTTTAGTACTTGTCAAATGATGCTAAAGTGACAACCAAAAAAGGATGATGCAATCATATACTTCAGTTTTTGTCAAATGATGCCAAATTGTGGTGGCGCACAAAGCACACTGACATCAAAGTAGGAAGATTGAAGATAGACACATTAGCGTAATTTAAGAAGGAACTCAAAGAACAAAAATTCCTCACCAAGAACACAAACTTCGTTGCTCGGATGAAGTTGCAATAGACCCACCAAAGGGTTCTCTTGGCGAGTCTTTTGGGGTTTTTCTAGTCCCTCGGGAGAGTTACGTCACTAAGTCTAGAGTCTTCTGTCTGTACTTGCAAAATAACAGAGACTACGGGTGGTAGGAGCTCCGCCTCCGACGATCAAGTTAGAACGTGTACGGAGAAAGGTAAAAAGTGCGGAAAAGGTAAAAGTGACATCTTCTCGGATTGCGAGATCAAGTGATTTCTCTGATGTAAGAGAATGTAGGTAAGTTGTAATAGAATGAACGTGCCGCAGAAATGGGAAAAATCTCCCTATTTATAGGCTCATCGGAAAAGGTGCTCTCTCTTAGGTCATTCTAACCTAAGTTTGGTGGGCTGCGCCGCATTGCAGCTTTCTCGGAATTTGGGCCATAAAGGCAGCCCTTCTTCCCATTAGATGGGAGGGACACGTGTCATAAGGAGATCAGTCCATTTGGGCCTTTCCTGGGGTGACACGTGGCACTTTTTGATAGGGCAACATGGCCTGGGTAATTTTACCCAAAACATTTGCCCCTCACAGATGTGACGTGGCGCGCCATGTGGCATCTGTGACATTTGTCACTCATGCACTGGTGGATCAGTTTTATTGTTCACCCATCTGGGGAAATTACGAATTTGCCCCGGTATTTACCCTCTATAAATATAGCTTTTGCCCCTCACTTTTCGCATATTCTCGAAAAACCATTTGAGAGAATCTAAGAGAATCTTTGACTTTTCTGAGAAAATTTGATATCTGCCATTTGCTTTCTGTTTGCCTGCTACAACCGGCCTAAATAATCTGCAACAGTACCTTCATACAAGGTAACCGCCTGCTCTCTCTCTAGATTTTTTGCTTTCCGTCTGTGTTCGTTTTTCCTTGCTTTTCATAAATGGTTTCACAAACACACACGACACGACCTAGGATAGTTGTCAGCCGGTCACCTAGGAAGGCTGAATCTAGGACTAGGAGTGCCGCCTGCCTCATTCTGCAAACGTCCCCGAATCTGACTGTCTTTGTGTCTGTGCAGGACACTATGGCCAGAACTAAAAGGACGACCCAGGCGTCTAGTAATGAGGAGGACGATGGTTCAATTAGGGTGCCCCGGAATGAAGTCTTTGACCACCCACTTGGCACCTCAAATACACCAGGTGACTTCATCTTAGACGAATCAGAGGAGGGCTCTGATGATGTGGCGTCCGACTTTGAGCAAGGGTCTTCCTATACGGATGTTCCCTCAGGCGGCTTAAATGTTGAAGAGAGGTCGTCTGAGGCAAATGAGGAATCCAGGGGTTCGGATTCCCCAGCCGGCTCTGAGGGAGAGGCCGCCTCTACTGAAAGAGGTTAAGAAGAGGCGTCTTCCTCTCTGCAAGAGCAATTCACTCCTTACTTCACCCATATCTCTGCAGCTACACAAAGAAACATGCGGAAGAACTTAGATGATTTCCGGACCACCTATGTCATGGGGCCGGCTATGAAATACATGTTCCCACCCTAGATGACACAGTCGTTTAGCCACCTAATCAAAGCTATGAGGATTCTAGATTCGGATGTTATGAGGCAACCATATAGGCGGGTCTTAGGTTCCCTTTAGATCTTGCATTTGAAAGGATCTTGGACGTGTACTGCTTGGGGGGTGTGGCAGTTAGCCCCCAACTCTTGGGTGAACATACTCGGGTATGTTGCCGCCTATTGGTTGCTAGGGGTTGAACCAGGCTTCGAGGCGTTTGCCTCCATGCATTACTTGAGCAAAGCTCCCAAGTTAGCCAGTCTCGGCTGGTACACTCTGACAAGTAATAAAGGATCCATGATGACTATTGGGAAAGAGTCTAAGTGGAAAGATTGGAGGAATAAATTCTACATCATTTCTTCTTCGGATACCATCCGGAACAAGAAGTTTAACTGTGGATCTTCTGGGCCAAAAGGCAATTCTCTCGCCTGTGCCTGATGAAGGCTAGGATCAAATTCTGAAGCCTGGTCTTTTCAAAGTGGAAATCAAGACTGTGGAAGGAGGGACTGAAAGAGAAATTGTCCCTAACAGTTATATCCCTAGGTTTGAATGGCTTAGGGATCCCTTTTTTCTGCCCGCTTGTGGCCTTAGCTTAGAGAAAGGCAAAGGTAGGTGGCCGGATGAGTATATTTTTTAGCATGTTTTTTGTTTGTTTGTTTTGATAATCATACACTCGTCCTTTTTGCATAAGAATCAATGTCTCAACTAGATCCAAACAAGAAGCCCAACAACTTAGCCGCCGCCTACCGCCACCAGATGATCCGGCAGAAAAGCCAGATCTTCAAGAAGGATTAACTTAACCATGTAAATTCCCATGCAACTGTCACTTTGATACAAGCAGATTACATAGTTTAAATTCTAAGTCTTTTGATTTTACAGGAGGGATCGGTCAAGCCGCCTGTGCTGCCAACTCTGTGCAAGAGGCCTCCCAAGCGGCCGTTTGCCGGGGAGGAGCAGACGCCCTCTTGTAGAAAGAAGACGAATACGCAGAAGCAGTCTGCAAGCAGGTCTAACTCTCACCTTTCTACCGGCGGCAAGTCGCCAACTTCCATGGCTGCTTTGAAACAGGCGGAGGAGACCAAGGCCTCTAAAAGTAATAAGAAAACTGTTGCTGCCGGCTGCTCTTCTGACCCAGGCGGTCTCATGGGCAAGCGGAAGGACAAGCGTGCCGAAGATTTGGTTGTTGATATCCCAGGTATTAGCGCCTTTAACCCTTTGCCTTACCCTTGTAAGGTTAAGACTTACAACCAGTCGCCTAGCCATTCTAAAGCCAGACGACCTATTGGGCGGGTTATGCCAACCTCTCACCAAATGTTGAATGTGCAGATGCCCCTTAAACACCGAATGTGCAGCAATTAGCCAAGAACATGCTCAGGGACTCCATTAGGGGAGTCCGCACCCTCAACTTCGACGCCATTCTGGCACTTCTTGATGAGGTAACTTGTTTTTTAGTTTGGAAAATTTTTTCAAGTCTTGGTAGTCGACTGCATACTAACGGTCTTTCTTTGGCCGGATGTAGGCCATGATGAGGGTGAATGCGCATAAAAAGCCATTCAACGATAAGCAAAAAGAGGTACGGGCTGCCAACCAAAGGACCGCTTCCAATCTTAATCAAGCGATGTTTGATGTTAATAAGACCGAGGCACCGACTTAGGATATTCTATACTCGCAAGCGACTGTAAATTTGCAAGTCAAGAAAGATTTGGAGGTAGCCTTGAAGAGGGTGGTTGAGCTTGAGGGGAAGCTGAAGATGGCCCAGACGGAGCTTGGCAAGCTACAAGATGTAGGCAGGGACACAGACAGTCTACACCTCCAGAACGAGAACTTGAAGAAAAAACTTTCCAACCAAGAGGAGTAGCTCAGAGTCAAATATGCAGCTAGAGCCGAGGAGGAGAAGCGGCTGCTCATTGAGAAGAATGAGGCCGACTGCGCCAGTCAGATGAGGATGGCTTGGAAGGATATCTTCCCTAAGGACGAATACTCCATCTTGGAGTATCGTTTTGAGCAGGCCACTGAAGCTCTGGATGAGGAGTTGCAGTAGGCGGAGCAGGGGGCTGAAGGCGGAGGAGTGAAGATCATGGAAGAAGATGAGGGCAATGAAGGCCATGAGCACATTGAGGACCATCCGGCCAACAATGGTGATACGCCGGATGGGAACGAAATGGAGTCCTCCCTTCGAGCTGATTAAGTTTAGTTTCTGCGGCCGGATGGCTAAATACATTTCCGGCCTGCGTGCCGAGTATCTCTTGTATCTTTACTGACTGTGGGGTCGGGTTTATTCATCAACAATTTCACTACTTTCACCACTTGTGTAACCGGTTAAGAATTTTATTTTGGCTGACCAAGGGGTTAGCTCTTTACTGATGAATCATCTAGCCATTGGGTCGGTTATATCAGTTGTGTTTTTTTTTTTAATTACAACTATTTGATACATGAGGTATACAAGATGTTTTTGCCCTTGGACAACTGTGCGTTGGGGTTTAAGAGTGGGTTGATTGACTTGGAAATTTTTGATACTTAAGAGTATGACTTATTTTTAAGTCAATCAATCACCATGGTGATTTCCCCAAACCAAGAGTGCAGCCGGCCATTGAGCAACCGAAGATGAAAACATGCGGTCATTGACCACTTCTAGATAGCCGGATGGCTATTAAGGGTTTAGTTCGAGCTTAACTCTTATTTTCATACTGGCCATTTTGCCCAATGAAATAGGCGGACCAAAATGTGATTTGCTTTTTGTCCACTTGCATTGCCTTAGAGCAGCGACAGGTGGACTTATAGCGGCTGCTTTATTCTAAAGTGAAACGTTGACCGCTTGCCCCATGTCAAACGGGTTCCAAAGGCTTACTAGTCTAACCTTGGATTTTCCAAGCTAGATGGCTATGAGTTGGCCAATTAGGCCGATAAATCTTAGCTGTCTGTGTATGTTTATAGAACAACGTACCACCCAAATGGGAGATGCTCTCTGCGACAAAGTCACCCTACTGTCGTCCATCATACGAGTGGGTACACAGCTGGCCCCTAGGCGGCTGAAGTAGTTTTTAATGAACTATCTTTCCCACCGTCTGGGGTGTTTATAATCTAATTATATACACAATGTCCTTTTGTCCTATTGGGAGGACTTTTTAGAGGTACATAATTTCAAGCTATAATCTAAGTAAGAACTTTGCTTGAACACCGGTTGTGCCTCTACGCACACGGTTTCATTATAAGCGTAGTTGTGTTCTTTTTAGATTACTTAAGTTAGACAGCTATGAGTTAACCAATTAGGTCGTTCAATATTTAAAGTTTGTATATGTTTATAGAGCAATGTGCCAACCAAATGGGAGATGCTCTCTGCGACGAATTCACCCGGATGGGCGTCGCCAGACTCCGTACTCATGTTGGAGCAGAAGGATTTATAAATGTTGATATCATCCGGCCATTGGCCTCATTTTGTTGTTTAGCTACTAAGATTCTTAGCTTAGCTTCTTTGTTAAAGTTGGACACATGTACTATGTATAGGTGGTATTACTATTAAGGGACATCTGTACTTAAAGCAAATAAATACACAATTGAAAATAAACAGCGACTTTTTCATTGATAGCTTTATATTTAAATTTACAAGTCTTAGAAGTAGTACTTTTAAGGTTGTCTACATTCCAAGTTCTGGCTAGCCGTCTACCGTCTAGAGTTTTCAGGCGGTAAGTGCTGCCTCTTACTTCTTCATAGATCTGGTAGGGACCTTCCCAATTGGACGCCAGTTTGCCTTGTTCATTGGCCCTACTGATTGCCTCCATTTTCCGTAGCACAAAGTCCCCACTTTCAAGGGCCCTTTGTGTACTCTCTTGTTGTAGGCTCTGGTCATTCTTAGACGGTAAATCTCATGATGCAAGCAAGGTGGCATTGCCCCTGCGCTCTGGGAGTGAGTCCATTGCTAGCTGCATGGCCTCCCAGTTTGCCTCTTCATCGTATAAAATGACACGTAGAGTCGGTTCATAATGCTCGATAGGCAAGACGGCTTCTGCACCGTATACCATAAGGAATGGGGTTTCACCGGTTGCCCCTTTCTTGGTTGTTCTGATGACCTACAAGACATGAATTAATTCTTCTGCCCATAAGCCACCAACCCTTTCTATTTTCTTTTTTATGTCGTCTGAGATGAGTTTGTTGAAGGCTTCAACTTGGCCGTTTGCTAGGGGTCGGCCGACAGATGCAAAACAATGTGAGATTTCTTTATCTCCCAACCAACTCTTGAGCCGTGGCGTCTCAAATTGAGGGCCATTATAAAAAACCATAGGCATAGGTACCCCAAACCGGGTGATGATATTCTTCCAAATGAAGGAGATGACATCCTTTGTCTTGATGTTTTTGATCACCTTTGCCTCCACCCACTTGGTGAAGTAATCCATAGCCACGAGGATATATCTCTTCCCGCTTAGTGCGGGCGTATATGGACCTAGAATATCCATGCCCCATTTTGTAAACGAAATTGGAATATGGATTGTCTTTAGGTCAGTGGCCGGACGATGGATTAGCTTGCCAAACCTTTGGCACTTGTCATATTTTTTCACCATCTCCATAGCGTCTTACTCAAGAGTGGGAAAAAATATATCCTTGCCACCTAGCCCTGATTGCAAGTGATCTGCCGCCTATACGAGAGGCGCAGTATCCTACGTGCAATTCTTCGAGAACTTCCTGCCCCGTTTCTGGGGTAATTAACTTCAATAGTGGCTTTAAGAAACCCGTCTTGAAGAGTTCTCCATTTCGCATCTTGAAGTTTGCAGCACGTTTCTTCATTACGGCCGCTTCCTAGGCTGAATCAGGCAGCGTGCTGTCTTGTAAGTATGCCCAGATGCCATCCATCTAGGTAGAGCTTCGGTCTAGTAGTCTAATGGGATCATCCTCAACAATACTTCGTTTTCCCATAATTTCCCAGAAGACTGATCGAGGCGTATCACAGGAGGCGGATGATGCCAATGTAGACAGCGCAACCGCTTGATTGTTCTCCGATCTGGGCACTTGACTCAGATGAAATTCTTCAAGTGTCCCAGCTTCAGTTTTGACCACCTGAAGGTATTTGATCATAGCCGGATGGGTGGCCTCATAGTCACCATGGTATTAACTAACGACCAACTGTGAATCAGAGCAGGCGTCAATTTTGGTTGCCCCTGCCGCCTTACATATACAGATGCCGGCTAGCTGGGATTCATACTCTGGCTCATTATTTTAGGCCTGGAATTTGAACCGTATTGCATACTCATAATTGTCCCCTTCAGGAGACTGACATATAATCCCTGCACCACAACCGTTCATAGTAGAGCTCCTATCCATATACACTTTCCAAACCTGATCAGGATTCTCTGGTGCAACCGGCCTTGTCATTTTGACAATGAAGTCGGCGAACGCCTGAACCTTCACTGCCTTTCTTAATTCGAAAGTGATTTTAAGACTTTGCATTTCAATGCCCATTTGAGCATCCTACCGGATGACTCCAAGGTTGTCATTGGCCGCTTGAGAGGTTGGTCTATGTAGACTACAACTGGATGTGCTAGGAAGTAAGGTTTCAACTTCTTGACAGCCATGTAAAGAGCAAGGCCAAAATTTTCAACCGTGGGGTACCGTAGTTCAGCATTTCGAAGAATATGGCTAATGAAATAGACCGGAAGTTGGATGTCGTCTCTCTCAGCAAGGAGAATAGCACTGAGGGCATGATCTGAAAACAACTAAGTACATGTAAAACGTCTCTTTGGGCAGAGGGCTAACAAGCATAGGCAAAGAGTGTAGATGTTCTTTGAATTTCTAAAAGGCCGCCTCAACATCATCCCCCCATTTAAACCTTGTCTTCTTTCTAATCTCTGGGAAGAAATAGAGGCACTTACTTGTCACCTGACCGGCTGAGAAATTTCCCCAATGCCGCCATACAACTAGTTAGTTTCTGAACTTCTTTGACAGTGCGGGGTGACCTCATGTCAATTACCACCTTTATCTTCTCTAGATTGGCCTCTATCCCCCTTTGATCAATTAAAAATCCAAGAAACTTCCCATACTAAACACCAAATACACACTTCTTGGGATTGATCATGACCTTGTGCCACCCGAGTGTGGTGAAGGTTTCTCGGAGGTCAGCAAGATGATCCGTCTGTTGCTTGGATATGACTATCATGTCATCGATTTACGCCTCTACATTCCTCCCAATCTGATTAATGAAGACAATATTAATCATTCGTTGGAAAGTAGCAGGCGCATTCTTCAAGCCAAACGGCATCGTAATATAACAGAATAACCCCTGATCAGTGACGATGCCGTCTTCTCTTGATCTTTTTCCGCAGGGCTGATGAAAGCCTGAGTAGGCGTCCATGAAACACATCAAGGCATGCTCGGCTGTAGACACCTGATTGTGTCTCCCCAAAAACCAAACCTAGTGATGAGTACCTTTCACGTCATTGAATATCGAGCAAGGTGAAATGTGAAGAGTCTCGTGAATTCTTCTGTTTTCTAAAATGTTTTAATAAAAATAATTCAATTATGTTTTCGAAAATACTTCTTTTCGTATCCTATTTATGAAAAACGTCCAATCCAGTTTAGTATATTCCATAATCAGGGTCCAATAATTGTGTAGTTGGATGGGGTTGAAAAGACCTTTCCAACGATATATTATAAGCCCAATTCCGAGTTATAACGAGGAAGTTATGGTCAAAATACTAAACTGGACCTAAAACGAGTTTTATGTGCGACCCAATGATCATGTGGAGGGTCCACTAATCTTACTTATACTCTTAAACTAATTAGGATTTATTAGAAGCTTTTATTAGTTTCTAAAAGATCTTAATTATCCTTTTTGAAAAGATAAGTTTAAAGAGTTTGAAATTAGATAAAACTTTTCTTTTTTAAGTCCTAATTCTATTCGAATTTAAAGACGTTCAAAGATTATCAGATATTATTTTCGTGCCTCATAATTTTTATCCAAATCTTATATGGTTGGATAGATCTTGAAATTATCTTTCCAATGATATATAAATATATTATAATATTAATTCCGAGCTATAACGAAAAATATATGAAAGAAATACGAAACTCTATCTAAAAATGACACCCTTTCACTATTTTGGCTATATATTTTATTCTACAAAAGATTTTAATTGGTTTGGAAAGTATACTTCAAGAGCTTTCCAACGGCATATTATATGACTTATTTCGACTTCTCGATCAAAAGATATGATAGAAACAAAATCCGCAAAAAACTGTCTCATCGCGCCGCGATGGATCTGTCGCGCCGCGGTGGCTCCAGTTTTATTCCGATTCGAATTCTGACTCTTTATTATCGTTTTGAGACTATTTTCTCTATAAATAGGGTCCTTATTCCCCATTTTCAACAATCATCAACAATCATCTAATTCTCTTCTCTCTCTTAAGCAATAGCTTGTTCTTTCTCCCTCTTTCTAGCCTAGCCTTTTTACAAACACAATACTGCATTCACGAGTTCTAGACACACCTAGCCAAGTTCGAAGTTGCCTTTGCCCTACACGTGAAAGGTTGATAATTTTTGAGGTTTGGTCCCAAATCTTATTTCAATTCTTTAATTAGATTTACTGTTTAATATTTTCCTGGAAGTTACTAACGCGTGTATTGTTATGATAGAAAGAGATACGAGTCAACAAAGTAAGTTGTTTTATTGCTCTATATCTTTTGAAAGCATGTTTAGATTATATTAATTTCTAGTATCATGTTAGGATGTTATTCATTGCTTTCTAGTATCATGTTTAGGTTGCTTCCTATTTCTTCTATCATGTTATTATCATGTTAGGGATAAAGCTTTGATCTTTATTTTTTAGTGACATGCTAGGATTTGTTATTAATCTTGTTAGTATCATGCCTAGGATCTTGCTAATATCATTATGCTTTGATGAGATTGATTTTGATGAAGATGATTGTTGTTATTATTATGTTGCTTGATATTATTGTTATTTCTTGATCACGCCCTCTCTTGCAAGATTAAAGGGAATTTGTATTTGTAATCACGCTTAATAAGATAATTAATAATTTTGTTTAGGCTAATGTGATTTTAATTCAAGTGATCGCCAATAATAGATTTGTTTGTGCATTAATATTCAACCAACATAGATTAAACAGGTTTAGGATTAATATATTGATTGTATGTTAGTCAGAAAGCGCACATGAATATGAGAAGAATAAAGTAGAAGCCTATTTAGGGCAGGTTCAATCTCTTTTAGGTTGGATTTGTACCTTCATCCCCGAATATCTAGTCACGGTTCCGGACCACTATGGAGTTAGCGATCTCATGGATCGTGAAGGGGTGTAACTTTCACCCTGTGAACGGTTTACAAGTTCCTAAAACTTGTTGGCGACTCTTTTGCTCTAGCTTCCTTCCCTTTGGACGCCACCATACTTAAGTGTATGATCACAGTGGGGCTCAAGTGTGGGATGCTTGAAATATTCTCTACAATTTTTAGCGACTCCACTGGGGAGGATTTCTATTTTAATTCCTAAAATTTATTGGCAATAATTTAGAATAAGTGGATGAGACAAAACGTTCTAAGTATTCATGTGCGTAATTTTGATTGACATTATTTTCATGAGCATAAAAAGGTCCGCGTTGGATAGACCAGCCGTAATGTGTCAAAAACATAGGCTTTTTACACGTAGGAATTTGGGAAATATCTTTCACAACTAGAATCGAGAAAACGCTGCAAAAACTGGAAAATTCTAAGAACACAGGAAGCTGCTAAGGCATGTAGGAGTTGGCGCTGAGAAACAGTACCCATCGCAGTGCGATCGCGGCGCGATAGGGCTATCGTCTCGCGATGGTCCCTATAGTCTCGCGCCAAGTTCTTCCAATTCCGAGCCAGAAATCTGCGTTCTTACTTTGATCGGTTCTAGTACTGTTTACTCGATTTTACTTCTTGATTGAGATTTTCCCTCTTTTCTGAACCCATATGTGTTTTACATATGGCCATAACCCTCTGGGAATTCATGCTGCATCTACCCAATCGTACGTTCATTGCAACGAAGGGTACATCCGAGTTTGTAAATTTACCTAACCATGGAAACAAGTTTAACTTGTGGGGTCCCATCCATACGCGCCAACCCTTCCAAAGGTAAGGCTTCCGCGCGATGCATCCAGACTCATAACCATGGACCCTCTTTTGACTAACCCTTATCCTTGAACTTTAGAGAACTAGAGCCATATTTAGGTTGCAAACTCATTGCATCATGTTGTGACTATTTGACTACTTGTGCATTACTTGCTCGTGCATACTTAAATGTGATTAAACTAACCGTTTGGTTTGAATTTTTTTAATTAATTTATTAATTAATTTGAGCTAATAAATATGTCTAAAATCAAGTCATAGTTCCTTTAAGTCAACCCGGATTTTTATTCCCGTATACTGCACAAGCGTCAACTTGTTTTGATCATAACCGGAGTTTATAGAAAGAATTACGAGTCCTAAAACCTATGGATCTGTAGCCCCGAGTTTTATCTTTCATTTGGAATTGGTTTCATCCAATTTGGAGTCACAGATCAAAAGTTATGACTAAAATACTATAGCCTGTCCAATTTAGTGCACATTCGTGAAGTCTTAACTTAGTCTTTGTTTGAGTCTAGTCACATAGTCTAGTCACATGGTCATGACACAAGTCTTGAACATATCACTTACACTCACAAGTATTCACACACTTTGTACGTACTCTTTTCACACCATGACCATGTCTTAGGTCCATGCATGAGTCGTCCTTTCCGTCATTCGAGTTGAGGGTCCGTCCTATTTCGGAAATTTCTATAGCTTTCCACGTTCTTTCACATCACTTTCCGTACATTACATACCTCACACCTTTTTTTCTACTTTCATCTTACATGCTTTCTTCATACATATCATTCCCCTCATACTCCATGATCTTTCCATCTATGCATGTTGAATCAAGTTTGAGTCAAACAATTAACAATAAGTATCTATGATTTCCTTTTCCACAGCGCTTGGTCAAGGAGAGAAGGGCACTTAATCAAAGACAACACCTTACTGAGATGGCTTCCTAATAAGAAGTTGATGAGTTAAATAAAAACATGAATAACCTAACTGAGATGGTGAAAGCCCTCGTTCTTCAAGTTAACGATCCTAGCAAGCAATGACAGCTGGGAAGAAGGCCGTATGATGATAGAGCACAAGACACGAGGCGAGCTTCAACGACAAGATTTTGTGACCTCTTTTTCTATTTTCTATTTTATTCCTCCTTTCTCCAATAAGTCTAGCATAGGCATTCTTCATCTCCCTCATTAGATTTATTAAGAGTTTATTGTTTATCCTTTTCCATTTTAATAAAATGAGCACTTATTTCTTTGCATATGATCATTGGATTGCATTGTTAAAAAAAAAAAATCCACGTCGGACTAAGCACAAGGTATACTGATGATTTGAGGCACCCCTTGTAGCCATATCATATCACCTTTACCCCTTTCGAATATACAATCCTTTCTTGATAAAACACTTTGAGCCTTGTCTAACGATAGACCTTTATTTTTTCAACCCACATCTACCTAACCTTGGGATGGGATAGTGTGCAACTTATGCAAGTTCTAAATACAAAAGCTTGAGTGATTTTACCTAGATATCAAAAATTCAAAATAGTAAAAAATAATAAAAGTGTGCAAAAGGGCAAGTGTTTCGGGGTTTTTTAGAATCCCTATGGATACAGGTCACGCTTCTGCCGGCAACGAGACTTGGACACATGCAAAACACGAATATTCCGGTGACGGAATGTTCGCCTTCGACAGTTAATTTAGTAACTTGAAATCGGAAAGGCTAGAGAGAGAAAGTAGAGAGAAGTTGGAGCTATTTAATGCTCTATTTGCTGTTATGTCACAATCCACCCCTCCCATCATTGGGGTATTTATAGGGGTGGGAAACTGTGCCCTTTAGAGTTATTACCCTAAAATGACGCGATTTGATTGGCGGTGCAATCAAGTATCGACACGTGTCTAGGGGTCAGTGCCGTTTTGCGGCTTTCTCGGGATTTGGGCCTTCTGATGTAAGGAGGCCATTTTCTCTCATTTCAGGTACTCTTCTTGAGCTTGACACGCGTCATCTTCCCATAGGGACAAGTGTCGCCCTTTGATTGGGCCACGTGTCACTACGGGATTGGACCACGTGTAGGGGGTATTTTTACCCTAAACATTTGCCCCTCAGAGGGGGTGACTCGTACGCTACGGGCCGCCTCCTCTGATTTTCTACTCGTCTTAATGCGTTCGAGTATGTGGGAATAGAACTTATAGTGGAATAGGCGGACGAATCTGTTCGCCCATTTAATGGATGGCCTCCTTGGGCTAAATGACATATCATGTCCGTCTGTAATCCCTTTAATGGACATTTGAGTCTGGGAATTAGGCGGACGGAACTTGACGCATGAAATTTTGGAGGAGAGCTCGGACGCCTGGCTTCTTAGGGTGGCAGTTTTAATTCCGCTGACGTGGCCCTCTATTTGGACGTGCCGTTACCCGTCCGTCTCTTTTTCCGTCCAAATTAACAGAATCACCTTTTTAACTTTTTGAATTCTAGGTTAACTTTTTCAAAAAGTAACCGTTCGAATTCTTGGGCGGGAAAGATGGATTTACCATTTTGCCCCCATAAATTTTGCCTATAAATAGAAGAGGTTTGACCTCATTTTGGCACTTTGGAACTTTAAGATTTTTAGAGAGAAGTCAGAGCTTTATAGAGAGAGAAAGTGACTTCTTCCCTGAATCTTCAAGAGCTCCACCATACGATTGAATTTTCCAATCAAAGTTTGAGTTTTCCGGCCAACTTCCAAGACTTTCAAAGACTTCCAGAGTTTTTGTAACACCCCCAAATCTCTCTCTACTGAAATACTAGTATAAGATATATAATTATACCGTAGAGATAGACTTAGGCATATTACCGCCGCGTGATTACGCAAGGCTACTCAAACTTACTAAACAAAACCAATACTTTGCAGCGGAAAACTTCAATACTATTCTTTTATTAATAATAGAGTATAAATAGTAACCATTGTCATGAGTACTCAAAATAAAACACAAGACCGACACTCCCTAATCTAGGTGAAACCATTCCCGAGACTCCATATGCTCAATTATTGACTCCACCTGAAATTAGTCAACACTGCTTACCATTAAGGTAAACAGGGCGAACCAAAACAAAATAAGAAATACGGATTAGCAAAATATGCTAAGTACGATAAGTGCAAGATAATTAAACTCAATTTATTAGAAAACATGCTTTTGAAATCAATTCCATCCTTTCCAATGATTTGACCAATAATTTCAACTCAAAATTTCAAAACCAATTTCAATAATCAATATCAATAGGCAATATCAATAGTCAATTCAATAACCAATTCCTCTTTAAAATCCAATTCCTTTAAAACCAATCCCTTTTAATCCAATTCCTCACCCAAGTTTGCATACCCCCCAAACTAGTCTCCTTATATCACAAGGCTATCCTTGAGGAAAGACCCGGTCATACAAAGTCCAAGGCCTTATCAATAAACCAAATCCACATAGTGGGATTACCAACATGCTTGTAAAGCATTAATAATAACAATTCAAAAATCCTCTTTAAATCCAATAATTCCAACTTTTTAATAATAATAATTCAAACTCCTTTTTATTTAATTCCACATGCTTTCAAAATCAAACCTTTTAAACATGAATAATAATTTTAATTATTTAAATCATGATATAAAATCAATACTCCAATTTATTTATCAAAACCAATAATTTATTTAAACATGCTTTTATTTCATAAATCATAATTCAATTCAATTTAATTCAATTTAATTCAATCATCATAAAATAATTTAAGAGAAGGTATTGTGTCAGTCCGGACTGACGAAATATTTCGTCAGTCCGGACTGACAAAATGTGAATTTTTGATATCCTCAATTGGCGGGATGATATCCTCTATTGGCTGGATGGTATCCTCTATTGGCTGGATGGTATCCTTTATTTGCTGGATGGTATCCTTTATTTGCTGGATGATATCCTCTAATAACTGGATGATATCCTTTATTGGCTATATGATATCCTTTATTGGTTGGATAATATTTCTAGTGGCTAGATGATATCCTCTATTGGCTGGATGATATCCTCTACTAACTGGATGATATCCTTTATTGGCTAGATGATATTTCTACTGGCTAAATGATATCCTCTATTGGCTGGATGATATCCTTAATTGGCTATATGGTATCTTTTATTGGCTGGATGACATTTCTACTAGCTAGATGATATCCTCTATTGGCAGGATGATATCCTCTATTGGCTATATGATATCATGATATCATATAGCCACTAGAGGATATCATCCAGCCATGATATTATATAGCCAATAGTGGATATCATTCGGTCAATAAAGGATATCATAGACACAGTCATAAACGATATCATATAGCTAATAGAGGATATCATCCAACCATGATATCATATAGCTAATAGAGGATATCATCCAGCCAATGAAGGATATGTATAACTTGTTTGAAGATATGTATAATTTGTTTGATAATATGTATAACAATGGTGGAACCTCTATTGAAGTACTCGTACTAAGGTCTTGGGCATAACATAACTTGCTCATTTCTCAACCAAAATACATGCATATGTTATTAAAATGCTCACAATTCAACATACAATCATATGGGACAATCAATTTCAACAATTATGCATCACATAAGAAAGCCCCAATTCGATTTTTGGGCATTTTTCAAAAAATCCGAGAATCTCAAGCTTTCTCTCTCTTCCGCCATGGATGACCTTGCTGCTCTCCTCGCTCGTAACCACCACCAACTTATCATCGGGTGGAAACTTGTTTTTCATCGCAAGAAGATGACGATGATATGATACGATACTTTCTTGAGTCTCAACTGACGAAACATTGGGTGCGGCTTGCCGCACCCAATACTTTGTGATCATTCAAACATGCTTATTCAAAGCAATCACTTTTAAGGTATCTAGCCACCTAACGTATCTTGATCCTTGCTTAGCAAAATCACACAAAAGGAACCTCAAGAATCTTGATCAAACACACCCTACAAATAAATATAACCTTAATCAATATAAGGTTAACAAATAATCACAATAATTAAATTAAAAACCCCCAACTATATGTACATGAACCTTTTAAATTAATTTTGATAAACATCATTAAAAATCTGATTTTATATAATTAAAACTACTCATAATAATTTTTATAAATCCCCCATAATAATAATAATAATTGGATAAGAGAAGAGAAGAAGAAAAGATAAGGAACCAAGGAAAAGAGAAGAATTGGATTTGCGTTGGAAAGAATAGGCAGAACTTGCAGAGGATGTAACTCCTTCGATATAACTCCGAATTGGGTGATTCTTGAGCCTAACATCAAGGATTTTTCGAGAGATACAATCTTTTGTGAAACGTCAATACCCCAAAAACTGGCCAGAAGTGCCCAAAAATTGGCGTCAAAAATAAATGGGATGATTTGTGTAAAAAGAGGAAAAGAAAAGAAGAGAATTGGTGTGAAGAATGTGAGAGGTATGGAGGGGTATTTATAGGCTAGCTCATGCAAGAATTATAGCAAGAGAATGTGGGAAGAATTATGGCAAGTAGGGTTTATGGAATTACTTGGAGAAGTGAATGAAAGAAATATGGAAAGTTTTGATATTAAGGTGATTGTATATAATTAAATATGGAAGGTATGTTTGTCATGAAAAATAATATGGCAATGAAGATTACTTGGGGAATAATCAAGAGGAATAAAAGGTAGGAAAATATGACGATCAAATATTAAGAAGATGGAAAAATAGAATTAAGGAAAATAATAGATTTTTGAGAGATAATTAAAAATACAATTTACCAAAATAATTTCCCCCAAAATAATACAAGAGGGCCGAAAATCTTGAGCTTTCCAAAGCTTAGATTTTCGGATTCCCTTAGTAGTATTTTGGAAGATTTTTGCTCGATTTAAGGAATAAAAATAATTGTGTAAATAATATAGAATAATTAATTAAATAATTAATTAATTAAATACCAATTATTCACCAATAAATAACTAAGGAAATCAGATTTTCTGTACATAGAAAATCCGAATTTCCTAGCTAAATAAATGGGAATTTTCGGCCGTTTAATATAATTAATAAAATATAATTTTTCTTTAATTAAAATATCCGAAATATATAAATAATCCGATTTTAAAAATAAGATAAATGGATAATTAATCTTATCCAAAATAATAATTAGATTTCAAAATACTTTTGGCGCCAAAATTCAAATATCATTTTGGCTCTAAATAATAAATTTACTAAAATAACCTTTTTATAAAATAATTCCTAATTAATTAATTAGAAAATACGTATGAAAATACGGGGCATTATAGTTTTCTACACGTACGGAGGTAGGTCAACTGTTCTTCTTACTTTTCTTTTTTACTTGCCTTAGTTTTTTTTTTCTTTTTGTTTAAACCTGGCTTAACACTCGGCTTCGTCCGTTTCTCCTCATGAAGTCGGCCGTTCGCCTGGGACTGAGGAGTCTAGAGTAGACGGAGACGAGTTGTCTCCTTCATGGAGTGGGTCCATTTCTAGTGATTACCAACTCTCATCCACCTATTCTTCTCTGTCCCTACAGTAAAAAATGGCCCGTACGATGCAAACGTACGATAGAAATGCTGCGAGAAACCCGGACGGCAGTCTAGTACATCCAAGGGTCCCTTATGACCCGAACAATTAAACTTAGTCTACCACTAATACGACCTCTACTAGTGGCATTGGATGCTTGGCGGTCGAAGTGACCGCTTCTTTTGAAGAACGCCAAGGAGCACAAGGCGGTTCTTCTTTTAGGGGAGCGTCCAGGCAAACTACGGAACTAAGGTTCCCCCAATATGCCAACTTGGTCATGGACCCGGCCGAGTTGCTATCTCAAGGAGGCCTCCTTCCTCCTCTAGGGCGGACGGGGCTGGACCGTCCGTCCCAATTCCTAAACAACCTCATCTCCAACACAGCAGGTCGGACAAGCCTAGGACAGGCATTGTCATTGCTGATCCGTCCGACTCGCCACCTCGCAGTGCCCCTTCTACGGGAAATCAGATGGCGTGGTGATGGCTGGAGGCGGCCAGGGCTCTAGAAGTAGGAGCTCGGCCGAGGCTGCTAACTTGGACAGAGTTTTGTCCTTAGAATTTGGATCTTCTTCTCACCCTGGTGAAGAGGAAGCAAAGAATGAGGCAGAAGGTGAGGCGGCGGCAGAGGAAGCAATTGCCAATATTGACACCTTCAAAGACCGTACGCTTGTACGGTGGGTAGCTGATGTATCCATTTTATATAGTATTTTACCCCGTCCCTTGGTCATAATTAGTAGTGTTTTTGGCTCTTTAGAGCCACTTTTATTACTAATTGGTGTTTTCTAGTGTTTTCGTAGATCTGGTTGACTTTTGCAGGGATTTATGCTTTTGGAGTATTTTCCCGAGATATTTTGGAGCAATCACGAACATTGGAGAAGCACGACCAGAGTTTATAGCCCAGGGCCGGTTAGAGACATCGAACCGGTGATTAAGGGCTCAGTATAGGTGATACCGGGGCGTTTGGACCGAGTATTCAAGACCCAAAGAGGAAACCCAGATTGGCCCGAAGAATTGGAGCCCAATCGAAGTCCAAATATTGGCCCAAATGATCCGCCCGGCCAAAAAGGCTGGCGCCCGGAGGCGCGCCCGGCCGGGCGGGAGGAGCGCCCGGTGACGCGCCCGGCCGGGCGCGAGATAGCTATTAGAGATAAAAAAAGGCGCGCCCGATCGGGCGGTGCCTCGCCCGATCGGGCGCGTGTTTATTTAGGAAACAATTAGAGTCGTATTAATTTGTTTTAGTTTAGGATTTTTGTACGGAGTATAAATACTCCTCCGTAATACGTTTTTAGATTGTCTCTTCTTTTGGGGGGATCTTCTTCTTCTTCTCTTAATCCTTTCTCCTAGACTTTCTCTCTCTACTTAGTTTTCTCTCTCTTAATCTCTCTCTAAACTTTTGTTCTTATTTCTTTGATTAATTCCAGATTTACTTTGGTGACGATTTCTCTTCCCTTAATCTTTGTTATTTATTTTATTCCTTTGATCATGATTTATTTTATTGCTTTGCTTAGTCTATATTTAATAATGTGTGAGTAGTTTAATTTCTAGGGTTCATGGGGATCTAATAAATGATATGAAGGGGTAAATTATTGTTGTTGATTATTAATGCTAGATTAATTTCCTATTGATTGATTTAATGCTCTGTGACTAGATTAGGCCTATCTTTTATGCATGAGTTTGACAATATTGATTCAAGAATCGAGAGATGAGAATTAATGTTTAGGTCTAGTTTCAATAGGCAAGTTAATTTATAAATGGTTAAGTCAAGATTCGAGAGATGAGATTTAATACCGATAAATTAATCATGTGGTTGTAATAAGTAGCGAGAGCCCTTTACAATCTGGTTAATTGATGCATTGATGATTGACTATTATTGATTGTTGGTTTTGCATGATAATTTCTTATTGGATTGTTTTAATGTTTTACAATTGCGGCTTGTAAAAGTATAGCAATATTAAATTGATGAATCGAGCAGATGTTAATTTGATATTAAAAGCTATTTTCAATAAGAACTTAGATCTAGTAAATTGCGAGAGCCTGTTAGGTCTATGTTGGTTAATAAATTGCGAGAGCCTGTTAATCATGTTATTTGTGCAATGTCAATGATTGATTACCCTATTTTGCCCCAGAATATTATTTATTGGTGAACCTATACCCTAGATCCTTTTATATATTATTTTCTCCCTTTTCCTACTATTTTTAGTTTAGTTTCATATTCAACTTTTAATATTGGTCACTTAAATAATTTAGATTATAATATTTAATTAGGAGTAAAAAGACTTGTTTCCCTGTGGAGATCGACCCTACTTCCCTATCTACTTTAGTTAGTGAATTAGGTAATTATTTTTGATTAGGGGATACGACTTTACCCTGTCAAAATTTGGCGCCGTTGCCGGGGAAACGGTTATATTTTTATTTCTAATTGTTTTTATAGTTTAGATTATTTTCTCTTTTGCCTCAAGGGACATTAGTTCTTTGAGGTAGTACTAATATCTGTTTTTTTTTTAGTTCTTTGTTTATGCCCAGGTGTTCCAGATCAGGTTACATTCCATTCGATCCTGAGATCGAACGCTCGTTTCATAGACAAAAGAATCTTTACAGGCAGATCTTAGCAGATTCCGGGAGTAGTGATATTCTTGGAAATCCATTACCTTCCTCTAGTGATTCGGAGCATTCTTCTGATTCAGAACTAGAGATGGGTACACCACCACCTCCACCACCTCGTAAGCTTAGCGATTATTCGCAACCATCGCTGACAGATTTTCCGCATCTTTCTCCTACGCCCGATCTCGAGGGAGTCCAGTTCGAGATCAAGCCCCAATTCATTACGATGATAGAAAGGAAGCAATTCAGTGGAGCAAAGGGTGAAGATCCTAATCTTCACATTGCAGATTTCTGTCAATACTGCAATACTATTAGGCAGAATGGGGTAACGCAGGATCAAATCAGGGAGATTCTTTTTCCTTTTTCTTTATGTGGAAAAGCTAAATTATGGTTTAATGGTTTGAATAGAGCTGCACTTGGTATTACTAACTGGGAGACTCTTGCGTTGAATTTTTATAACAAGTATTACCCTGCAGAGAAAACAGCTCTATTGAGAAGCGCAATTCAAAATTTCGCCCAAGAGCCAGATGAGTCACTATATGAAGCTTGGGAGAGATTCAAAGACATGCAGAGAGAGTGCCCTCATCATAACTTAGCACAGTGGCAGTTGATACAAGCTTTCTACAATGGGATCGGAAATTCTTCTAGAGCAATTTTGGATTCTGCAGCTAATGGGAGGTTTATGAACCTCAATGTTGATGATGCAGGTCAGGTTATTGAAGATATGGCGATCCATAATTCCCAATATGGGAATCCTAGAGGTTTTGCAAACAAGGGAAAACACCACGTCGATTCTGTATCCTTTTTGCAATCTCAATTAACCTCTATTTGTCAGAAATTGGATAACCTTACTACTGCTAATTCTAAAATAACTAATGTTTCTGCAATTGATAATAATGCTAATGATGCTTTCTGTGAAAATTGTGGAATTGTAGGTCATTGGGAACATGAGTGTAGGAGTTCTATGGAGCAGGTCAATGCTTTTCAGTCCATCAAGCAAAATAACCCATACTCCAACACCTATAATAATCCCGGGTATCGGAACCATCCTTACCTTTCCTATAGGAGCAGTAATGTGCAAAATCCCACACCTCCACCTCCACAACAACCAGCACCACCACCTCAGCAGAAATATTACCATCCCAATGCTGGCCAGAAAAACCAACCGCAAACTCCTCCACCACCTTCTGACCCAGCTTTATCAGAAATTAGAGCGATGTTAACTAGTATGCAAAAGCATATGGAGAGTAGAGACTCACAAATTGACTCGATTGTCGCCCACAATAAAGTCATAGATACTCAAATTGCACAGTTAGCCGCTGCTCTTCAGGTTCGCCCACAAGGAGCCCTACCATCGCAACCAGTACAACCCACAGATCAGGCGTTTGCAATTACCCTCAGGAGCGGTTCACACTATGATGGGCCTCCTATGCCCAAAGAAGATGAACCTGTTTCAACAGATATTGCTAATCCTGATTCCTTTATACCTAGGGATATTAATCCTAGCCCTGCAGGGCTAAAGGGTAGTACTAATATTTCTGTTGTTATATTGCAGGGTAAAACTCCAGGGAAGGTTGTAACTCAAGACAGGAGTAATGATGTGCAACAACCAATTATCAAACTACCATTCCCAAATCGAAATTTGAAAACCAAGGTGGATAAGCAGTTTGGTAAGTTCCTTGACATGGTGAAGGATTTGCAGGTAACAGTTCCCTTTACAGAATTAATCACGCAAATACCTTCATATGCAAAATTCATGAAAGAAATATTGACTAGGAAAAGGTCTATTAGTGAGGTAGAGACTGTCGCTTTTACTGCTGAATGCAGTGCCGTACTACAAAATAAATCTCCACCCAAACTAAAAGATCCCGGTAGTTTTTCTATCCCTTGTCATATTGGCAATTTAATGATTGATAATGCATTGTGTGATTTGGGCGCTAGTGTTAGTGTCATGCCATTATCTGTGTGTTTAAAGCTAAAAATGGGTAAATTAAAGTCTACTAATATTACTCTGCAAATGGCTGATCGTTCTTCTACATACCCCATAGGCATTCTAGAAGACGTCCCTGTTAGAGTAGGTAAATTTTATATACCTGTGGATTTTGTTGTTCTTGATATGGCTGAGGATTTGCATACCCCAATTATCTTGGGTAGACCCTTCCTTAATACTGCTGGAGCAATTATAGATGTGAAATGTGGTAAATTGACACTATCAGTAGGGGATGATAAAATTGTTTTTAATTTGAATAATACCCCTAAAAGCCCCATGCTAGAGGAGAAGTGTTATAAAATTGATGTGGTTGGTAATTGTTCTAATAAGCCCCAAGCTTTTGTTAAAGATCCCTTGGAGGCGGTATCGTGTGTTGCATCTTCTACAGGTACAACTAACCAATGGAAAGAGGAAGTGGACGCAATAGAGAAAGCCTTATACTGTGAAGGTCTTGGTTTTGAAGATGAGAAGGTGGAAATGAGTACACAAGTTGCGGAAACTGAGCCTATAGTGAGAGTTCCACCAGATCGTGTTGTAATAGCTCAACAAAGTGATAAATCGAGGCAACCAATGGTCAAAAAGGGTTCTCAATCGAACAAGAGCAAAGAACCACCAGTTCAAGCCAATGAGGATCCACCCAATAAGGTGAATTGGCGCCTTACAGGGCGTGTTAGGAAGCCGAGTCGTGGTTTAAAAATTGCGCAACCAGGTGAAGAACCACCCGACCAGGCGATAGGCCAAGGGGCTTAACTTCCTGACATGTGGTAAGAGGGTCGTGCGGGACCTAAATAAACCAGCGCTTTGCGGGAGGCAACCCGTATTTTTCTTGTTTTTTTTAGTCTTCTTTCTATTTCCTGTGAGAGGAGAGAGGAGAGAGTTTAATGAGTTTATTGAGTTGTACAGGTTATAAGGAAAAGAGTTAGTCAAATTTGAAAAAAAGAGAAGGAGTCTCTCGTACCAAACATTGCCTCGGGCCCGACCGGGCGAAAGACCGCCCGACCGGGCGCGAGAGTTGACGAGTACGGATATTTCGACCGCCCGACCGGGCGGTATGGCGCCCGACCGGGCGCGAGAATGAAGAGAATTTAGAGGGTTTATACCGCCCTACCGGGCGGTGTGGCGCCCTACCGGGCGGAGTGGCGCCCGACCGGGCGCGAGAGCGGATCAGCAAAACTGCTCCACTTTGACAGGCCATAACTTTTGTGTTTCTTATTCGATTTTTGCGTGTGACCTGTCGTTGGAAAGATCTTCAAGTCTAGTTTCCAATGCAATTAGAATCACTGTATTATCATTTATACATCAAAAGTTACGACCAGAATAGTGCACCTGACTCAAATTTGAACTTTTTCCCACTAACACTTTGTTTCTTTCTTGCCCAATTTTGTTCCAAAGAGATGCATTGCAATCCTCGAGGCTTTCGTGACATTGATGTGGTGATGATGAAGAGTAGTCACCTTGACTACTAGCTTCCCTTTAAGACAATGAGGACATTGTCTGATTTAGCTTGGGGGGAGGTTCTCGTGTTCGTATGGTACATCTTTCACTCTCTCTCTTCTCTTTTTATTTTTATTTTTCTTAGTATAGATTTTATTAATTTCTTAGGTTAGTTTTGTTCCAATGAATTATAAATCATGCTTCCCTGTGCCCCGTACTTGAGAAAAATTTGTTTTGATTCTTGGTACTTGATGATGGGCATTGTGGATTAGTTGATCATGATATGATGTTTGATTGCTTGAAACCTTTACATGCGTCAATTTTGTCCAACTACTTGTGAATATAGTGCTTGACTAGTTGATTTGGTAAGGAATGTGTGATAGTTCCATAATTCCTGGTATGTCAATGAATTTTAGTATTGGTTTGCTACTATTAGTAATGTTTATATGATTCATTATTATGCACATTGTGGAGGACGAAGGCATTTGTTCTTTTAGGTAGCCTCCAGATATTGTAGATACATTTGTTCCCTTCTTGCTACCCATGTTGTTGCCTTGACTTTTTGTTGTTTATTAGCCACATTACAAGCCTATTTTGCCCCATTGGTTACTAGTCCCAAGCTTGGCTTGGGGGAGCTATTAGTGAGTGAGGTGAGAGAGTTTGTAGTGTGCTATTTATTTGCACAATTTGGGTGGGATTTTGAGAAGTAGTTTTGTTGATTGATCATGTTTATTTTTGATGAGTTTGAGAGTTATATTTTCTTGAAAAAATAAAGCATGATATTATGAAAAAAAAGAGAAGTTCAAAGAAAAAAATGTGAAAAAAATAAGCGAACTTCAAAAGGAAAAAAATGTTCAAATGTTCTAGTTGGAGGTTTGTAAAGAATAATTTTGAGCCTCAATGGAAAATTCAAGTTTGGAAAATAAAGTTTGTTTATTCACTCTATTGCTCCATTATTATATCTTATGAGTGAAATTGTAAGAGTTGGGTTTATTTATTATGATTGGAGTATATTTGGTTGATGTTAGAGTTGGTTATGTAGGAGATGTTGATCATTATTTATTTTTGATCATGAGTTTTATTAGGATTGGCTCCCTTAAGCATAGTCTTTCTCTCACGTATTTCCAAATTTATCCTACCCTTTACCCTAGCCTTACATTACAAGCTTTAAAGACCTTCCGACCTTTGTGCATAGAATTGTATGAATGTGAAAGTGTTGCTTATCAATGCAAGTTATGATTTGGCATATTTCGAGTCGACTAGTAGGATTGAGCGTTCATTGTTTTTATACACACGAGAGTGTGAGTTGGGAGGGCATTGTTCACATTAAAGGGGTGGTTGGAGAGCGATCGAGTACATCTTTTACTCGCCACAAAAATGAGAGTCGAGTGTGTGAGCACTAGTCTTGAATTCTATATGCTCTTGTGGTTTGCTCTGTTTGACAATTGTTAGGGAAGAAAGGTAATTGGATGGATTTGATTGGTTGACTCTGAAGCGTGTTTATTTGATTTACCCTGGATCGCTTGTGCTTGATTTTTACTTATTGGGGTGAAGCATATTTATTGATTCATTGATGAGATCTTTGCTTAGGGACAAGCAAAGGTTTGGCTTGGGGGAGTTTGATGTATCCATTTTATATAGTATTTTACCCCCGTCCCTTGGTCATAATTAGTAGTGTTTTTGGCTCTTTAGAGCCACTTTTATTACTAATTGGTGTTTTCTAGTGTTTTCGTAGATCTGGTTGACTTTTGCAGGGATTTATGCTTTTGGAGTATTTTCCCGAGATATTTTGGAGCAATCACGAACATTGGAGAAGCACGACCAGAGTTTATAGCCCAGGGCCGGTTAGAGACATCGAACCGGTGATTAAGGGCTCAGTATAGGTGATACCGGGGCGTTTGGACCGAGTATTCAAGACCCAAAGAGGAAACCCAGATTGGCCCGAAGAATTGGAGCCCAATCGAAGTCCAAATATTGGCCCAAATGATCCGCCCGGCCAAAAAGGCTGGCGCCCGGAGGCGCGCCCGGCCGGGCGGGAGGAGCGCCCGGTGACGCGCCCGGCCGGGCGCGAGATAGCTATTAGAGATAAAAAAAGGCGCGCCCGATCGGGCGGTGCCTCGCCCGATCGGGCGCGTGTTTATTTAGGAAACAATTAGAGTCGTATTAATTTGTTTTAGTTTAGGATTTTTGTACGGAGTATAAATACTCCTCCGTAATACGTTTTTAGATTGTCTCTTCTTTTGGGGGGATCTTCTTCTTCTTCTCTTAATCCTTTCTCCTAGACTTTCTCTCTCTACTTAGTTTTCTCTCTCTTAATCTCTCTCTAAACTTTTGTTCTTATTTCTTTGATTAATTCCAGATTTACTTTGGTGACGATTTCTCTTCCCTTAATCTTTGTTATTTATTTTATTCCTTTGATCATGATTTATTTTATTGCTTTGCTTAGTCTATATTTAATAATGTGTGAGTAGTTTAATTTCTAGGGTTCATGGGGATCTAATAAATGATATGAAGGGGTAAATTATTGTTGTTGATTATTAATGCTAGATTAATTTCCTATTGATTGATTTAATGCTCTGTGACTAGATTAGGCCTATCTTTTATGCATGAGTTTGACAATATTGATTCAAGAATCGAGAGATGAGAATTAATGTTTAGGTCTAGTTTCAATAGGCAAGTTAATTTATAAATGGTTAAGTCAAGATTCGAGAGATGAGATTTAATACCGATAAATTAATCATGTGGTTGTAATAAGTAGCGAGAGCCCTTTACAATCTGGTTAATTGATGCATTGATGATTGACTATTATTGATTGTTGGTTTTGCATGATAATTTCTTATTGGATTGTTTTAATGTTTTACAATTGCGGCTTGTAAAAGTATAGCAATATTAAATTGATGAATCGAGCAGATGTTAATTTGATATTAAAAGCTATTTTCAATAAGAACTTAGATCTAGTAAATTGCGAGAGCCTGTTAGGTCTATGTTGGTTAATAAATTGCGAGAGCCTGTTAATCATGTTATTTGTGCAATGTCAATGATTGATTACCCTATTTTGCCCCAGAATATTATTTATTGGTGAACCTATACCCTAGATCCTTTTATATATTATTTTCTCCCTTTTCCTACTATTTTTAGTTTAGTTTCATATTCAACTTTTAATATTGGTCACTTAAATAATTTAGATTATAATATTTAATTAGGAGTAAAAAGACTTGTTTCCCTGTGGAGATCGACCCTACTTCCCTATCTACTTTAGTTAGTGAATTAGGTAATTATTTTTGATTAGGGGATACGACTTTACCCTGTCAAAATTTGGCGCCGTTGCCGGGGAAACGGTTATATTTTTATTTCTAATTGTTTTTATAGTTTAGATTATTTTCTCTTTTGCCTCAAGGGACATTAGTTCTTTGAGGTAGTACTAATATCTGTTTTTTTTTTTAGTTCTTTGTTTATGCCCAGGTGTTCCAGATCAGGTTACATTCCATTCGATCCTGAGATCGAACGCTCGTTTCATAGACAAAAGAATCTTTACAGGCAGATGTTAGCAGATTCCGGGAGTAGTGATATTCTTGGAAATCCATTACCTTCCTCTAGTGATTCGGAGCATTCTTCTGATTCAAAATGGCGAGACTGGAAGAACCGATTCTACCGCATCAAGACAAAGGACGTGGAGTTCAACTTGCGGATGAATCAATTTAATGCTAAGCCGATCCATCTTGGCCGAGGGGATCACAAGCCGTACAAACCACCCGTCCACCCTAGCCAAGAGCATCAACTTGACTACTTTAGGGTCAAGAAGGTGAAGAGGGATGGCAAAATGGTGGTCGTGCCACAGAACCGGATCCCTTTGGCCGGCTGGCTTCGGGACCCAATATTTATGTCGGCATGTGGCCTATACAAGAATCTTCCTCAAGGTGGGGCTTTAAAACTTTTTATCGTTCGCATGCTAGTTCTTTGAATTTTTTTTTAACTCTTTCTTTTCTCCCCTTTTGCAGAGGAAGCGTACGCCATGCTAGACAAGGAGCTGAAGGGCGAGGTTGACATATCCGAGATTGACTTGGCTCGGTACAAGGCTCGACAAAAGATGTACGAGCAGACCAAGGAGGTACGGACCATTGATTTAGGACTTGTAACCATTTTTTTTTTGCCGAGCTGGTATGTTGGGAAGAGACTCCTTCCCTTCTTTACGCGGACTCTCCCTTGCGTCGATGTTGGTATGTTGGAAAGAGACTCCTTCCCTTCTTTACGCGGACTCTTCCTTGCATCCGTGTTGGTATGTTGGGAGGAGAATCCTTCCTTTCTTTCCACGGGCGCATATTCATTTTCATTTCTTCTCTTATATATACTAACTTTTTCTTCTTTTTTTTGTCTTTTTCAGTTGGCCACTCCTACCCCAAGATCAAAACGAAAGCAACGGACCACTGCTTCTAAGAACGACAAGGCGTCCAAGACCAGAAAGATGGTCGCATCTAAGACCCCTTCCGACCCAGCGGCTAAGATGAAGTCGCGGACTGCTTCAAAGCAGTCCGAAGGAGAGCAACTCCGGTTGTCAGGAAGCGGGGTCTCCAAGTCCGTGGATCCGACAACAAAGTCGGTCCATGATGTGTCCACGGAGGCTGACGACGGGGGTAAGTCGTCCCCGGTAAAAATGACCGGCCTTGTCTTGACTCCTCCCGTTCAGAGAGTCAAGAAATCTGATTGGCAAGCGGCTGCTAGTCAGTCGGCTGAAGAACTGCCTGGCCGCACGAGTGAAGGAGAGGACGAACCCCCGCCACCTCCTCCATTCACCTTCAACCTTCCTTCTCCTCCCAGCTTCTCAAACGGTTGGTCAAAGTTTTATACTTCCCTTTGTTTTCTTGCAAACCTCTTTTTGGCTCAATTTAACACCTTTTGTGGCCGCGCGCAGATATTGCGTAGGAGATGAATATGAAGCTACCCGGCCAGTCACTCACTGGCGCGGACAGGAAGGCCTTAAGGGAAGCCATGGCCAGGGCCATCCCCCAAGAGCAGCGGGACAAGTTGAGAGGGATCAACGAGGGTTTCCTTGGCCCCATGATAAACTGTAGCACTGAGGTAATCATTCATGACTCTTTGCCTATTCATACTTAGAACATATTTCTTAATTTGTTTTGCTAACTGCTCTTCGTCCGGGTGCAGCTTTTTCTCAGGCTCTATGCCTTCCTAGATTGGAAGGAGAAGGAGAACGAGTGGCTGAAACAGGCCTGGGATGAGGTCAGGCAGGCGGATGATACCGTCACGGGAATGGCCGCCATCTAGAGGGTTCATTTGGAAACCCAGATCACCGCGCTGTCCGACAAGGCGGTGCGGCAAACTGAAGATCTGGTGAAGCTAGAAAAGGCTCTTGAAAAAGAGACTTTGGCGAGGGAAACCTTTCAGCAAGAAAGGGACGTGGCGACTCTGACCGCCCAACAATGGAAGGAGGGTTTCGAAGCCTCCGAAAAGCTGAAAGGAGACCTAACCCTGTGTAACACCCTAGAAATTCCTTTCTTTTAAAATACCTATTTTGCCCTGTTTAAAAATTTAAATAGGAATATTTAAGACATTACCGCCACCGTGAAAACGGCTAAGGCAACTATTAAAGACACACGGCAGAAGACTATAACTTGGAACCATTATAGGCCCTTATTAAAACCAAACAGAATTTAAAACCTTTACGTTAGTCATGCATAACAATAATGTCATAAATAATTAGAGCAATAAACACAATCTCGTTTGGAATTCAATGTAACCTTACAACATTCTTGATGTAAGCTTTTGCAAGTTACTCCATCTTCCAAGTCTCCTTCATTGGTATAAACACCGCAGATTTTGTAAGTCTGTCCACCACTACCCAAATGGTATCATTTCCACTCTTTGATTTTGGAAGGCAAGTCACAAAATCCATTGAAATGCAATCCCACTTCCATCCAGGAATTTCCAATGGTTGCACAGTTCCTTGTGGCCTCTTGTGCTCTATTTTCACCTTTTGGCAAGTCAGACACTTTGCTACAAATTCTGCAACTTCATTCTTCATTCTAGGCCACCAATACACCTTTTCCAGGTCCTTATATAGCTTATCCCCTCCTGGGTGCACCAAATACGGTGTATTGTGTCCCTCTTCCATTAGCTTTCTCTTCACTTCCTCACATTTTTGAGGTACACACCATCAACCTTTATACCTCAAACTCCCATCTTCATGAATCTTGAAATCTGTAGCTTTGCCTTGCTTTATTTTCTTACGAATCCTATCCAATTTCACATCTCCTACTTGGTTTTCTTTTATTTCATCGAATATAGTTGGTTGGATAGTCAAATTCGCAAGAATGCCAGCTGGTACTCACCATTCTACAACTTCTAAGTTCATTTTACTCATTTCCCTACATAACTCATCAACCACTACTAAAGTATTCAATCCATGACTTGTCTTACGACTTAGAGCATCTGCAACTACATTTGCTTTCCCTTCATGATACTGAATGTCCAAGTCATAGTCCGTCGTATACTCTAACCATCTCCTTTGTCGAGAGTTCAAATCCTTTTGAGTGAAAATGTATTTCAAGCTCTTATGGTCTGTGTAAATTCTACATTTCACTCCATACAAGTAATGACGCCAGATCTTTAGTGCAAAGATAATTGCAGCAAGTTCTAAATCATGGGTTGGGTAATTCACTTCATGGGTCTTTAACTGCCTTGATGCGTATGCAATCACCTTTCCATTTTGCATAAGCACACATCCCAACTATTCTTTGATGCATCACTATACACATCATAAATACCGCTGTCGTCTGGCAATGTAAGCACTGGTGCTGTAACCAACTTCTGTTTCAAGAGTTGGAATGCTTCTTCACACTTATCATCCCACTCAAACTTCTTGTCTTTCTTCATTAGAGTAGTCATAGGTTTAGCAATCTTCGAGAAATCTTTCACAAAACGCCTATAATACCCTGCTAAACCTAAGAAACTCTAAACATTAGACACTGTTTTAGGCGTAGGCCAACCCTTCACAACTTCGATTTTGGCTGGATCTACTTCCACGCCATCCTTAGACACAAAATGACCTAAGAATGCTACCTTTTCCAACCAAAATTCACACTTAGAGAACTTTGCATAAAGGTTGTTTTCTCTCAATGTTTGCAGAATTGCCCTCAGGTGTTCTACATGCTCTTCTTTGTTCTTTGAATACTCCAGTATATCATCTATGAACACTACTACAAACTTATCCATAAATTGATGAAACACCTTGTTCATCAAATCCATAAAGATTCCCGGAGCATTTGTCAATCCAAATGGCATCACTGTAAACTCATAGTGTCCATATCTCGTCCTAAATGCAGTTTTAGGTATTTCTTCATCTGCAATCCTCAACTGGTGATATCCAGACCTTAAGTCAATCTTAGAAAACATGGTTGCGCCTTTCAGCTGATCAAACAAATCATCAATCCTTGGAAGTGGATACTTGTTCTTTATTGTCACCTTATTCAACTCTCTGTAATCAATGCACAACCTCATGCTTCCATCTTTCTTCTTAACAAACAGAACTGGTGCTCCCCAAGGAGATGCACTCGGTCTAATGTATCCCTTGTCTAACAAATCTTGCAGTTGTTCCTTCAACTCACTCATTTCTACATGTGCCATTCGATATGGTGCTTTGGATATTGGTGTTGTTCCTAGGATTAAGTTTATAGTGAAATCAATTGCTGTCTTAGGTGGAATTTCAGGGATCTCGTCCGGAAATACATCTAGAAATTCATTTACCACTTCACTATCTTCTGGCTCAGTTGCCTCATCATGATCTATGTTTCTCACACTGCAAAAATACACTGGATGTCCCTTTTTCATGTACTTTGCCAATTTTAACACATATATCAAACTAGGGCATTTGATTTCACCATGCATCCATTAAGTCACTGCCTCATTCTCGCTTGTGTTCACTTTCACCTTCTGTGATCGACAACTTATTTCTGCATTGAACTTGCTCAACCAATCCATTCTCAGGATAACATCAAAATCCTTTAACCCAAACTCGATGAGGTCAGACTGAATCACTTTCCCTTCGATCCCTAAAGGTACATTCCTAAAGGTTTTGGTATAGTTCACTACCCCACCCGTTGGAATGGTTATTGGTAAATCTACTGCTTCTACTGTTTTCAAATAGTCTTTAAGTTTCGTAACAATTCTTTTCGAAATGAAGGAAAAAGTTACACCAGAATCAAGCAAAACTTTAACTGGAATAGAGTGAATAGAAAAAGTACCAATGATGACATCTTTGTGGAATCAGCCTCATGCCTACTCAATACATTCAATTTTCCTGCAGCTCCACTTTTCTGTTGATTGTTCCCACTGCTGCTGTTATTGTTGTTCTTTACTCCATTCTGTTGTGCTCCCTTATTTCCTGTGAAATTGTTGTTGTTTTCCTGAAAGTTCCTTTGGGTCCCTCTTGAATTATTATTCTACTTATTCCCATTAGAACCTTTGGAGAAACACTCATACTCTTAATGCCCCAGCTTGTTACAAGCACGACAAGTAACCAAGTTGCCCTCACAATCTTTTCACGGGTGGTTATTCTTGCACCTCCTGCAAAAATAACGCCTCTCATTTCTGTTATTCCCTTGGTTATTGTTCCTAGCCCCTCAATTGAAGTTACGTCCTCCTAGACGATTGTTACCTTGGGTATTGTTGTTGTTGTGGAAGTTATTATTGTTATGGTGGTACTTCTGCTTTTTGAAGTTATTTTGGTTACCCTGTTGGTTCCCAGAGTTCTGTCCCATCTCTTTCCTCTTCTCTTTCACTTCCACATCAGCCAGTTCCTTCTTTTTCTTCAACTCCAAAGCATACAAGTGTGCAGCTCTGCCATACACCTCATCCAAGGTTTTAAACACTTGTCCACACAACTTCAGTTGCAAAACAGTAGTCAAACCACTCTCAAACTTCCTAGCCTTTGCCTTCTCCGTAGAAACAGACTCTTCAGCAAAACGTGACAACTCAATAAACTTTGTATAGTATTCAGTCACTGACATCCCCTCCATCTTGAGGTTTGAGAACTCCTCAGCCTTTTGCTTCTGTAAGAAGCTAGGGTAAAACTTATCTCTCACTTTCTACTGGAACTTAGTCCAATTGAATCCATGTAGTGCTCTAATAGTTCTCTCATTTTGCTGCCACCAAAGATCAGCTTCACCTCTCAAGTAATACGTAGCACAGCCCACCTTAGAATTCTCTGGGCATCCAACTGCCCCAAACAATTTCTCAAACTCCCTTAACCAATTTTCCAGTATGGTAGGGTCAGGCTCTCCTTGATAGGTTGGTGGTTTGCTTTGGGCCACCTTTTTGAAAAGCTCACCCTAAGCATCCCCATTGTTGATTGAATTCCTAGCCAACTGTTGGGCTACAACTGCCAATTGTCTCACTACTTCATTCAAATCATTTCCATCATTACCAGAATTATTTCCCCCTGCCATTTTGCTTCTCCTGAATTAAGATCAAGGGTCTATATTAGAAATGGCTTTGGTTAGCTCTCAAGGCATACACTCATCTATTACTTAACACCCTTGAAACATTCACAGTAAAATTTGAAGCTAGCAAATTAGGATAACAAAAGCTAAAAATTCCCTAAATTTGTAGCTTTGTCAATCAATTATTGATTTCTAACCAACATACATTTAATAAAGCATCACATAGATAAATAAAAATAATTCCCACAGATCCCCATAGCTTAGAAATGATTTATTGGAATTAATTTTCTTGGAATTTTGGCTATTGGAATAGTGATGTGAAAAGGAAGATTTTGGAAAAATAAAATGAATTTATTTATTAATAATATAAATATTTTAACAAAGAAATAAATAGGGTTTTTATTAATTAAAATTTAACTGGAATTACCAAAATAATATTGAGTTCCAGAAACTTACGTACTACATTAGCTCACTAACTCAATGTGGTCATGCCACTTATTAATTTAAAACTGAAATAATAATAAACTGTAATTAAAACTGATTATTCATAATTAGGAAAACTGTAAAAATCTAATCCTTTCGGATGTCGTCTTTCTTGTCTGCCGACTGCTTGTAGCTACCAGGGTCGAACTCAGGATCATCCTCTTCCTCCATTGGTTAAGGTGACTCTAGTTCAGGTTCTACCTGCACGAACTCTCCCTCTTCCTCCTCATCAGAACAAATTTCTATAATGATGGGAGTTGGAGGTGGATTTGGATTAGAAATTTCCATGAGTGAACTACCTTCCTCCCCTTGCTCTCCATTCCCTGCTTGACCACCCTGTGAAGAAGAAGAAGAAGAACTTCCTGACTGATGACTAGGAGAAGGGGGATTTTGCCCCACTGGATTTTCGAAATAATAGTCATGGTATGGAAGGTGAAGTTGTCTACAATGGGCTTTCTCGACCCTAACAAGATAGGAAATTAAAAATCTGTAATCCGGGTACCATTGTCCATAATAGTCCCTATATTTGTAGTAGTTCGGGATGTCTCCTGGTAAATAGAAATCAGAAAATTTGGATTTGACAGTATAATAAGGAGGCTCATCAGGCAAGCAACGGACAATCATAGCTGAAATACGATCAGGACTATCAAAAACTCTGTCCCTTAAAACATTGCTCCTGTAAGAACAGTAAAAGCGAATCTTTTGAACGTAATCATAGGGATGTTCATTAGGTTTCTTAGTGAGAGTGCCTAGTTCGGTGTATCTGCTAGGAAGATTCGGCATCTTGTAAAGAAAAGACTTAGAAAAGAATTCCCTTTCCCAAAGAAAATAAAATAATACAGTTCTTGCATGAAATAGGTTCAATGTTCAATCAAACAATTTTCTTATTCCTAAACACATAAATACATATCCTCAAGCAATACATTCATTATTAAACATTCACAACCTAAATATTAATGCATACAAGAACATGATTATTTCTAACTTATATGCCCAATTTCTTTCCTACCCATTCTCACCAACATGCTTTAAAAACTGTAAACACATAATACTTACCTTAATCCTTGCTTTTCCTGCAAAATGAACAAACTAAAATATTTTTGACTCCTTTTTAATTAAATTTTCGAAATTAAATAGGGAAGGAGACCAAAAATTTTCGGCCCTCCTCCCTAAAAAAAAAAATTCAGACCTCCCAAAAAAAAAAAAAATAAATAAATTCGGTCCATATTAAAAAAAAATTCGGACCTAATTTAACTTTAAAAAAAAAATTCGATTTTTAAATTTAATAGATAAATATTTGATCTTCCCAAAATAAAATAATTCTCTAAAAATTTTCACCAATAAATAAGTACTTGGCAAGTTTAAAATTAAAACACTTTAAAATACGTTTTTGGCTTTAGTGTTATAAAATCTCAACTTGGCTCTGATACCACTTTGTAACACCCTAGAAATTGCTTTCTTTTAAAATACCTATTTTGCCCTGTTTAAAACTTTAAATAGGAATATCTAAGACATTACCGCCACCGTGAAAACGGCTAAGGCAACTATCAAAGACACACAGCGGAAGACTAATTTTCAAAACTATTCAAAACAAGTCAACTTGAAAAGTCAATCAACGAAAGTAAAGTCAAACCGAAATCAAATGAAGTAAAATAAAATCAACCTACAACTTGGGACCATTATAGGCCCTTATTAAAACCATACTGAACTCAAAACCTTTGCGTTAGTCATGCATATTCATTTTCATTTCTTCTTTTATATATACTAACTTTTTCTTCTTTTTCTTGTCTTTTTCAGTTGGCCACTCCTACCCCAAGATCAAAACAAAAGCAGCCGGCCACTGCTTCTAAGAATGGCAAGGCGTCCAAGAACATAAAGATGGTCGCATCTATGACCCTTTCCGACCTAGCGGCTAGGACGAAGTCGTAGACTGCTTTAAAGCAGTCCTAAGGAGAGCAACCCAGGCTGTCAGGAAGCGGGGTCTCCAAGTCTGTGGATCCGACAACAAAGTCGGTCCATGATGTGTCCACGGAGGCTGACGACGGGGGTAAGTCGTCCCCGGTAAAAATGACCGGCCTTGTCTTAAAAATGGGTCATCATAGGGCCAAGAAAAAGACAAGGCCAACAAACACGCAAAACACACAATCAGCAAAGCTGAGTACATAAGCGTAATTAACACACTAGCATACAATTCCCTATCAATACACAACTTACCTCGTTGCACCTGCTTTTCAAGCATACAACAATCAATAAAAGTTCTCACTAGACACTACATAATTTATTTAACGTTGACTACGCATCGAACGGGTTTCCTCCTAACCTTCCCCAAATAAATTGGGGTTACTGACACGGGAGCTAACCGTGCCAGCATCAAAAACCACTCGTAAGTGGCGGAATTCCTGCGCATAATAATAATAAAAGGAATGTACAACGTCCTATACTACAGTAGAAGTTATGGTTAAATATCAAACCCCATAACTCCCCCCATGTGTTCATACTCAAGGTATATACGTTCCAAGAGTTTTGGTGCATAATCTATTTCACTTTACGTAATTTACAGATTATTAAACTTGGTGATGACTCTCAACCATAATCATTCAATCCGCAATAATTAATCAAACAATCAAATATACCAATTTAATTCTTGATCAATTAGTGACCACATAATATTTAATGTTGAACCCTTTTTAATTCTACCTCGGTGCCAATGACACCTTAAACGCATAAAGCGCCACAAATCCTATCTCTCGGTGTTGAAAACACCTTAAGTGCAGTAAAGCACCAAAAATATAATTTACTCTTCGTGTACAAAGACACTTAAATAGCTCCTTCCTCATGCTTAAAGCATCAATAAAAATTATATGAACCATAATAAAATTCTTTTTCAATATTCCAAACCAAATTAAACATTTAGTTTAATTAAACATGCTCTCTGACATGCCACAAATAAATATGTGGTTCATAAACAATATTCCAAACTATAATTTTCCATCCATTAATCCATCACAAATAAATCATGTTTCATAATTCAATCACCAACAACAACCAAATCGTAATTTTCATTCCAAATCTAGCATATGATACTACTTGTAATCAATTAAACACATTTAGCATGCTACTACATCAATAAAACTATGATAAGTACGCGAACGTACCTTGAATACGATCTTAATATCGCCACAATTAAAAAAAAATCACTCACTTCAAAGTCTCCTACAATTTAAAATCATAGAAGGGTATTAAAATCCTCTCTACACAAATTTCCAGCAATATATACTATTATAAAACCCCTCATAATTTAATTAAAATAAGCTGAAATTATATTTAAAACATCATACTTTAATCCCAATTAATGGGTAATTGAAATTCCTTAAAGAAACTTGATTTTTAATGCTCTTTCAAAAATTCCAGTACTATATTTTAATGAAAACTTGCTGTAATTTAGCCTTAAAACACTTTAATCAAAGGTTTATACCATTATATATCATAATCCTTCAATAATTAATAATTCAAGAACCTAGGGTTTTAAAATTTAGGGCTTTTTAATTAAAAACATAATCTGAAAATTAATTAACATAATACTCATAATCAAACATCAAAAATCAAATCACAAAACCCATAATTAACAATTAGATCTAGGATTAAACTAGTTTTTTTTTAATTTATTTATTTTTATTTTTATTTTTTTTAACAAAGATTAAATTTTTTTTTTTCGAAAGAAGAGGTGGTAGCCGACAGCCACCTGGCTGCTGCCGGCGGTTGGCACTGCTGGCTGCTGGTGGTCGGCCGGTAGCTGAGGGGGAGCCGAAAAAAAAGGAGAAGGGGAAAGAGAAAGAAAAATAAAGAGAAAGGGGAGAGAAGTTTACCTTGGGTTTTCTCCACTCTGGGCAAAGTTTGATTTGCCTCATGTGTTGAATATTTATACCCCTTCTCTAGAACACTTCTCCCTAAACTTTCCTCTTTTAATTTTCTTAAACCCTTCCCTAATAAAACTTTACTAAAATAAAACTTTTCTTAAATTAAACCCCAACTTAATTAAAATTAATTAAATAAACTTTCCTTTTACAATTATTTTCAAACTTATTTAAAATACTTTAAATAAAACAATTCAATTTAATTAAATACTTCTCAAAATACTTATTTTAATTAAAATACGTATAAAAATACGAGGTATTACACCCTGGCCCAGCGAAACCTTCAAGTGGCCCTCGAAGAGGCGGACATCCTCAAGGCCAAGGTGGAATCTTTGAAGAAGTCTATTTCAGACTTAACCGAACAACTGAAGGCACCGCGGCCACCCAGTCCCACTAAAATCGTCCGCATCGAGCACAACGCCAAAGAGAGGTTGAAGAGCCATTTCTTCGAGGCATTCGAGCTAAGGGTGGATGAGGGGGAGGCCGCCTATTACCAGGAGCGCTTCACCAAGCGCCTCAACTTTTTCGGCCTCAGGGAAGAGGCCAAGAAGGCAGGGCATCCCTCCCATGAACTGGTCGCGTCCCCGACCGAATCTAAGGGGGATGAGGACGATGAGGAGTAGGCGAACGGAGGTTAGGAAGAGAAAGAGGCTGAGCCGACTGTGGAAGAGGTGCCCGCTGAAGATCCGTCCACTCTCGCCGCGGCCGATGAGAAAGAGTTGGCCATGGAGGAGCCTGCCAAAGATAACTTGGCTGACTAGAGCTCAGGTCCTCCATCAGCATCTGCCAGGCTTTAGCCCTTTTGTTTTTCAGCACTTAGTTTATTTTACTCATCACTGAACAATTTTTCAATTTTAATGCCGCCTGTTTTGAGCGGTTGTGTAAGATATTTTGTCGCCTTTTTAGCGGTTTTATTTTATTTTAATTTTGCCGTCTTCTGAGCGGTTTTTATGTTTTTTTTATACTTAGCAAATTTTGCGCACTTTGTTATGCCTTTTACTGCTTTCTTACAAGCACTGGAGGTATGCCTCTTTATTCGACGATTGCCTGGTCCAAATTCTAAGTGGTTTGATTAGCTTGGTAGATTTTATACCTTAAAGGATATGAATACTAGCAAGTTAATCAAATCATATATCATGATTGCCCTTGGACTAGGTGAACGCTGAATCAACATTAAGTATATGGTCGTTTAGTTGGCTTTGTAGGAGCCGTCTGTTGAAACTATCGCTCGGACATGCTCAGGAAATTTCAAGTAATATCTCAACTCGGAAATTTCTAGGTTCTGGCTGGGCTAGGACGCCTAGGTATACCCTTGCCCCCATTTTCGGTATAAATGCCTTAGACAAATTTAGGCTACCTGTGTGCTTAGTCGTCCGTCCTAGTTGTGGTCGGACGCTTTCTTTAACGTTGGGATGCTTTTGCTTAAACAATTGCACGGTCGCTTGGTTGTACACTTTGCGGCCGAGCTTTTATGTTGCAAGTAACCCTGTTTTTATTTTCATTCGGCATTTTTGTTCATTCTTTTAAACGCCGAGCTGCTATGTTGCAAGCAGCATCATTATTACTTTTACTCGGCATTTCTGCTGAATAATCGAAAGATATAAACAAACCAAATAAGATAACAATACTTGACTTTTTCATTAATTTGTGAAAATTACATTGTTTGGGCCATAAGGCCTTCATTACATTGCTCGGTCATCAAGACCTAGCTTGTATATACAGCTTTTGGCTAAGTAAAAGAAAACCTAAACATAATATTTCTTCAAATTGTCCGTGTTCCAAGTACGAGGAATCAGATGGCCATCCAAGGCTTCGAGACGGTAAGTGCCATCTCGGACTTCTTCTCTAATTCGGTACGGCCCTTCCCAGTTTGGAGTCAACTTTCCGTCCTCATTGGCCCGGCCTACCGCTTCCATTTTTCTTAAGACCAAGTCTCCCATCTTCAGCGGCCGCTTAGATACTCGGAAATTAGAAGCTCTTGTCATTTTAAGACGGTAAACCTCATGTCTAAGTGCCGCGTTGCCTCTTGCCTCTAGAAGAAAATCCAAGGCGGTCTTCATAGCTTCCCAATTGGCATTTTCATCATATAGCATCACTCGAAGAGTGGGCTCGTACATTTCAATTGGGAGGTCGGCTTTAGCACCATAGGCTAAGAAAAATGGGATTTCTCCTGTTGAACTCTTTGCTGCAGTACGTATGGACCACAAAACATTAACCAACTAATCCGCCCATAGGCCGCCTGCTTTCTCAAGCTTTCGCTTAATGCCATTGGAGATCAGCTTGTTATAGGCCTTAATTGGTCGTTGGCTTGAGTACGGCCGACCGAGGCAAAACACTGAGTGATGCCCTGGTCACTTAGCCATTCCTTGAGTTGGCGTGTTTCGAACTGAGGTCAATTGTCAAATACCATGGACTGAAGCACTCCATAACGAGTAATAATATTCTTCCAAATGAAGGCTGCTACGTCCGTCCACTTAATCCCTCGGACGGCCTCGGCTTCAACCCATTTTGTGAAGTAGTCAATAGCTACAAGCACATACCGCTTTTGGTCGGACGCTGGAGTATACCGCCCCAAGATGTCCATGCCCCATTTTGAAAAGGGGAGTGGGCTGCTTATGGCCGACGGACTATTTTGCAAAGGTTGCGAATCTCTGGCACTTATCACATCTTTTCACCATCTTCATGGCGTCCGAATTCATGCTCGGCCAGTAATACCCCAAATGGGTAGCCTTTTCTGCTAAGGCCCGTCCGCCTATATGGGATCCACAATGCCCTTAGTGGAGGTCGTCCAACACATCATGCCCTCTTTCTGGAGTGATACACTTCAAGTATGGTTTCACAAAGCTTTCTTGAACAATTCCCTTCTCTTCATTTCGAACCAGGCCACTTTCTTCTTCATCAGCCAAATCTCTTTTGGGTCGGCCGGGAGTATCCCGTCCCTTAAGTACGAGATGATCCCTTCCATCCAAGTGGAGTATCTGTCAATGATTTATATTGTCTCGGCATCAATACTCCTCTTTTACTTCCCAAAACACTAATCTGGGAGTATCACATGATGCCGAGGATGCTAATTTAGAGAGCGCTTCCGCTTGATGATTTTCTGAACTGGGGACTTGCTGCAGGGTAACATGTTCTAGGCTCTCGGCCTCCTCTTTAACCATCTGCAAATACTTCATCATGGCCGGCTCCTTGGCTTCACAGTCACCATTCACTTGGTTGACTATCAGCTAAGAGTCCGAACTTGCATCAACTTTTGTTGCCCCGGCCGCCTTACACATTCTAAGGCTGGCCAGAAGGGCTTCGTACTCGGCCTCATTATTGGAGGCTTGGAACTGAAATCTCATTGCATATTCAGACTTATCTCCCTCAGGAGACTGACAAATAATCCCAGCGTCGCATCCGGTCGTTGTTGCACTACCCTCTACATAGTCTTTCCAGATCTGGTCTCCTGCTGGCTGCAAGTCCGGCCGAGTCATTTCAGCCAAAAATCGGTAAAGGCTTGCCCCCTGATCGCCTTCCTAGGTTCGAACATGATGTCAAAACCTCTCAGCTCTAAGGCCCATTTAAGAATGCGGCCGCTGGCTTCCAAAGTTGCAAACGGCTTCTTAAGTTGCTGGTCTGTATAGACCACAATTGAATGCGCTAGAAAATACGGCTGTAGCTTCTTTGATGCCATATACAATGCTAGACCAAATTTCTCAATAGGGGGATACCTAAGCTCGGCATTATGTAAAACATGGCTGATGAAATAAACCGAGATCTGGTGGCCGTCCCTTTCAGCAAGCAAGAAGACACTTAATGAATGCTCTGAGATGGCAAGGTACATGTATAGATTCTCATTCTTGAGTGGATTGACGAGCCGAGGCAATGTATGCAAATGGCTTTTCAGCTAAACGAAGGCTTCCTCGGCCTTTTCTGTCCACTCGAACATTGCTTTCTTCTTGACAGTCTGAAAAAAGTATCGGTACTTATTCCCTGATCTTGACCAAAATCGGCGAGTGCGGCTAAACAGACGGTCAATCTTTGCACTTCTTTGATTGTTCTTGGCGACTTCATATCCAAGACGGCTTGAACTTTTTCAGGGTTGGCCTCAATCCCACGCCCCGAGAAATTTGCCGGACTCAACACCAAAGACACACTTCTTTGGATTTAACATCATCTTATGCCGCCTGAGTTCGGTGAATGTTTCTTGGAGATCTTTCAAATGATCGGCAGGCTCTTTTGATTTGACAATCATGTCATCAATGTACGCCTCCATGTTCCGACCGAGCTGATCCCTAAATACCGTATTAACAAGTCTCAGAAAAGTAGCAGGGGCGTTCTTAAGGCCGAACGGCATGACTTTGTAACAGTACATCCCCTGCTCAGTCACAAATGTTGTTTTCTCTTGATCTTCTTCCCATAAAGGGATTTGATGAAATCCGGAATATGCGTCCATGAAGCTCATTAGGGCATGCCCGGTCGTAGAATCAACCAAACGGTCGATCTTGGGCAAGGGAAAGCTATCCTTGGGGCATGCCTTGTTCAGGTCAGTGTAATCTACGCACATTCTCCAAGTTCCATTCGGCTTTTTCACAAGAACTACATTTGCTATCCAGTAAGGGTAGTAACATTGCCGAATGAAACCAGCGTCCAACAGCTTTTTCACCTCTACTTCGGCCACCTGATTCCTCTCTTCTCCATGATTTCTTTTCTTTTGTCGGACAGGTTTAATGACTGGATTCACGGCCAGCTTATGCGCAGCCAGGTCTGGACTTATACCTGGCATTTCACTAACTTCAAATGCATACACATCTTTAAATTCCCTTAGCAGCTTAACTAGGTCGTCTCTTAGCAGACCCATAGCTATAGTGCCTACCTTGACAGTCCGACCAAGTTGATCGGGGTCAAGCACTATATCTTGGTGATCGTCGTCCGGCTGGGGTCTCAATTCTTCTGGCCAGCCGACGGTCATTAACTGCTATGCCTGGTCGGCCATGGCCGACTTACACTTCTGGCCGACCTGGTATGTTTGGAGTAACCCTTCTTCGGTTTTTGGCTCGGACAGCTTTCCTTATCCGTGTACTGTTAGCTTTATCGCCAGCTGATTACACTCCTTAGCCATTTTTTGACTTCCTTGAATTGAACCAATTTTTCCGTCTAACCTCTCAAACTTTAACAACATCAAATGAGGGAAACGTCTGTTCACCAATTTTTCCGGCCTTTTTCACCAGCTGCGTTCATTGTGGGATGGCCGAGTATGACATTGTAGCCAGTAATCTCTTTGACCACTAGGAAACGGACAACCATGTCCCTTCCTTCCCTCTTCTGCCCAAATCGGACAGGCAAGTCTATTTGTTCGACTGGGTGGATGATGTTCCCCCCAAACCCCACCAAAGGGTGGGTAATGTCTTTGAGAACGTCTTCTGGGAACTTCAAATTTATCAGGGCGGCCAAGCTGATGATATCGGACGAGCTGCCCGTATGTATTAGTATCCGGCCGACTTTTAAATTGACTATCTTCATGGTGAACACCATGGGGTCGTTGTGCAGGACCATGACCTCACCTCGGTCAGCCTCACTGACCGTTACTTCTAGGAAGGGTTCAACCTTCACCCCTTCGGCATGCATCACTTTGCCAAGCTTCCAAGCATCTTGTTTAATTCCCTTGATGGTAGGGCCACCTGCAGCAAAGCCGCCTAATATTAAGCCCACTAAACCAGAATCGGTACTATTTTCATCATCTTCCTTATCATTTTGCTTTTTGTTTTCGGACTTGTTGTCCGTCCGGTATATGTGAACTTTGACTTCAAGACATACTAATTCAACATGCCCTTTTCGGCCAGTTTATCCAACAACCTTTTCAAATTGATGCACTCGTTCGTGTAATGTCCCACATCCTTGTGGTAATGACAATATTTGTTCTTGTTGCGATACTGGGCCGAACCTCTCATCGGTTGGGGCTTTTCAAACTCAAATTTATCCTTAATTTCCATTAGAATTGAGTAACAATCTTTGGTGAACTCGTACTGCGGCTCGTACGTCTTGACCTTTTTTTACTTAGGCTGCTGATCGTCCGCCACCCAAATTTCCTTTCACTTGTTTCCTTCCTTTTTCTTTTCAGCTGAGAAGGTTGCTTCTTCTCAGCTCCCTTGGCCGGCTGTTCTGCTTTGGTAAGCGAACAAAAATCAACTGCTTCAATATAGGCCTCGGTTTCCCGCAGAACGCCTGCGTATGTCCGAACCTTTTTTCTGACCAAATCAAACTTGAAACCGTTAAGCCTTAATACCCGGAGAAATTCCGAATAGGCCATTTCATCCGGCAGATTCTGAATCTTGGCTTTTTCTTGGTTAAACCTCTAAACGTATGAACGCAAACCTTCATTCTTCCCTTGGGCGATCGTAGCCAAATTAAGGCTAGTCTTCCTTGGGGGGATATTGTAAGAAAAGTTTCCAACAAATAATAGGCTGAGAGTGGTGAAGCAGTTAATGCACCCGGCCGGCAGGCTGTTAAACCAATCTTGCGCCACGCCCTTGAGAGTGGCCGGGAAGCACCTACACCATGTGACATCGTCCACACTTTGCAAATACATCAGATTTCGGTACGAGGTGACGTGTTCTTCTGGGTTACCCATACCATCATAGGCGCCCATAAGTACACTTTTCACGAGCGCATTTGCTAGTCAATGGGCTGAGGTTATGCGGCCGGTCTACCCAAATACGGCATCTGGTCGAACGGCTGGCCATATTGCTCGTATTGTCCGAAGACATTCTGGGAGGTCTGATACTGGAACGGTTGAACTGGAATGGGAGTTGGAGTACGAACGGCTTGACTCCTACTAGTCCTGGCCGAGCTGGTATGTTGGGAAAGAGAGTGGTTAGAGAATTCATCCGACATTGTGGGAGTAGAGGTCGTGTTCGAATAGGCTGCCCGTTCCCGTTGCTTGCGTTGGATGTACTCCCTTGCATCCCTCCAGCGTAGAGACGGCTCAGGATCTTCCCTTTGTGGCTATCTGGTCTTCCCCCCTGCCGACTGTGTTTTCTCAAGGAGCCTGGATAGATTCGTCCGTGGCACCCTTAGATATCTTCCATGGGGTCGCCAGAATGGGGTGTTCCCAGCATCTACAGCATTGTTTGCCTTACTCTGATTTCTCCTTGGAGCACCATCTTCCTCCCTCCTGGATGGCTGTCTGGAGGTAGATGGCCTTTTACTCTCCAACTCCTTTCGAAGTTTGTTCAGAGTGACCTTTAGGGAGGCAGCAGTAATTGGAGGATCCTCGGCCTCATGGAATGAGGTGACCAGAGGATCACTAGAATTGATTGTTGTAGTTATGTCTTCTATATGGTCGTCCTGACTAGGGCCAGGGCCGACATTAGGTGTCTGACCATCTATTGCCATTACGGACGAGTATCCCCACAGACGGCGCCAAATGTTTCTGGGTTTTTTGGATTCCCTTGGGATACTAGTCATGCTTTTGCCCGCAACGAGACTCGGACACCTGCAAAAGACGAATATTCCGGTGACGGAATATTCGCCTCCGACGGTTAAGTTAGTAAGCTGAAATCAAACAGGCTAGAGAGAGAAAGTAGAGATAAATTGGAGCTATTTAATGCTCATTTTGTTGTTTTGTCACAATCCACCTCTTCCATCATAAATTATTGGGGTATTTATAAGGGTGGGAAACTATGTCCTTTAGGGTTATTACCCTAGAATGACGCGATTTGATTGGCGCCGCAATCAAGTAGCGACACGTGTCTAGGGGTCAGTGCCGTTTGCGGCTTTCTCGGGATTTGGGCCTTCTGATGTAAGGAGGCCCTTTTCTCTCATTTTAGGTGCTCTTCTTGAGCTTGACACACGTCATCTTCCCATAGGGACATGTGTTGCCCTTTGATTGGGCCACGTGTCACTACGGGATTGGACCACGTGTAAGGGGTATTTTTACCCTAAACAGCATGTGTTTCAATGTCATTGATATGAACACGTCTCAGATTGCGTCTCTTATCGAGTGCTCGGTACCGTGCCTGAGAAACATGAATGACAAGTGAGTGATAGTCCGCATGATCGGGATTGCCCACACTTATAAAAAAGATTCAAATAAAAAAAAATGCAAAAGCAAAAAGAAAGAAGAGAGCAAAAATAATAAACAAGAGAGTTAAAAAGTGAGGAAATCTCAAGCATACAAATACAAAGATTCAAAGCAAGGTTGCACACCTTGGGGGCTTATCTAGGGTCTTGAGCCTTTATCTCCTTCTTCTTCAACCTTTAGCCTAACCACGTAACAACCCTTAAAAGACCTCTTTGAGGTATACACACGCTTGTGTGAGGTTCAGCTAGAGCTACGTTCGGCCTAATTCCTAACGGATACGTAGGCAACCTCACATTGGAGGTGCGGCCGTAATAAAAGTGCATTCATTCACATTCACATTCATACATGATCATATCAAGGGATCTCCAATGTTCATCCCTATCCATTTAGAGCTAGACTTGGGGGCTTGATCCCTACATCATTAGCTTACCTAGCCTAAAAGTCACCATTATTTGACTCTTCACAAAATATATTCCATACACTTAGCCTTTGCGGCCTAACTTTAGTGTCACTTTCACACACATCATAGATACATGACCAAATAACCTTCCCACATGAACCTTTTGTCTTAAAATCTTAACACAACATTGAAGCATGTCTTGTCATATCAAGATCACTCATTATCATAATTATCATTACATCGCAAAGTATGAAGTGCTTAGCCTCTGTGCCTAAGTTACCTAAATACTTTCATCATCGAGTCAACAATTGAGATAGTCTAGGATGCTACAATACTTGCACCATGAGAGACAACGTTAATGCATACACTTGATCGAACTCATTCAACATGCACTCAAACACTTCACTTCTTCCTTTTCGCGTCTTTCTTCTTGGGGAGAAAGTCGGCACCCTCCACAAAAATGACGGAAATTTTTTGCTTTTTTGCATTTTGAGTCAAGCACATCACAATACAATGCACACACGAGTCATGCACATTGAGTCATGTCATATCACATTGAGTTGAGTCTAACACATGTGTCAAAATACATTAAGTCCCATCAGAGTCAAACACATTAAACTTTGAGTCAACCTCAAGTCAAAGCAATCATAATGTTAAACACAACAAACCTTAGGTCAAACCTAAGAAAAACATAAGCAACGTCCTGTATTCCAAAAACATAGATGTAGGTGCATTAAGTCCCAGATGGACAAGTGATCTTTACAAAGGTCTAAGGCAAAAGACGCAAGTTTTTTCAAGACATGAGAAGCTATCACTTCCAAGGCGTGAAGATGAGAGAATTTGACATGACAGCTCAAGGCGTAGTAGTCTTCGACAATATCCCCTAAAGATATGGAAGATGTCACCTTAATTTGTGAAGACGGCTCAAGGCGTAGTGGTCTTTGACAACATTCCCTAGGATGAGAAAGTTGTCACCCAATTTGAGAAGATAGCTCAAGGCGAAGCAATCTTTGACAGCGTTCCCTAAGATGTGGAGGTTATCAAACAAAATAACTTTGATTCAACAAAAATTGATTGTATCCTGAGGCATGGACGACTCATACAACAAGTTTCTCGAGGCGAAGAGACCCATAAATATCGGACAAGTTTTCCCAAGATGAAGAGAAATTGTCGATTAATGCACACTTCCCAAGGCGTAGGTACTTAGTGGAATTTCACTTGCGAGCTACTCAAGGCGTAGGAGCTCACGACAGGACTCTCAAGGCGTAGGAGCTCACGACAGGACTCTCAAGGCGTAAAAACTGTTAAACTATTAGACCTCCCAAGGTGTTGAAAATTATCATTCAGAAGACTGCTCCAGACGAAGGAGTCTACGACATGTTGCCCGAGGCGAGGAAATTTGTCATCATTCATTTGTGAGTTGCTCAAGAAGAAGAATCTCATGATAAGAATTCCCAAGGCGTGGAAAACCATCATCCAATGGATAGCTCGAGACGTAGTGGTTCACAATAAGAATTCCCAAGGCGTGGAGGACCATCATTCAGTGAATCGTTCAAGACGTGGTGGTTCGCGATAGAATTCCCAAGGTAGGGAAGATTGTCGTTCAGTGGATCGCTCGAAGCGTAGTGGTTCGCGATAGAATTCCCAAGACGTGGAAGGACGTCACAGCAAAACTGAAGATGACTACAAGCAGAGTCGCCTTCGACAATGTTCCCTAGCTTGTGGAGAATTGTCAAGAAAACGGGAGATGGATACAAGCGGAGTTTTCTTCGACTATGTTCCCTAGCTTGCGGAAGATGGTCACAAAACAACAAAAGATCGCTACAAGCGGAGCAATCTTCGATGGTGTTCCCTAGCTTGCGGAGGACCATCACAGCGAAAATTGAAGACAGCTACAAGCGGGGCGGTTTTCAGCGATATTCCCCTGGCTTGAGGAAGGTCGTCACAAATGCAGAAAAATCGGTTACTCTAGAGACGTGTACTCGACGGTGCAAGATACGCGTTTCTAACTCTTTTATCTGTTTTAACTAACGCTAGTTTGCAGGTATCAGCGTTACAAGAATGATTTAGGATCACAGAACGTTCTGAATCATTCTCCGTGCCTATCGCTACTTTGACTTTTGTTTTAGAAACTTACGTTTCTCCAAACTCAATCAAAGTAAGGCGTTCTGTAGACACCTGATTGTGTCTCCCCAAAACCAAACCCAATGATGAGTACCTTTCATGTCATTGGATATCGAGAAAGGTGAAATGTGAAGAGTCTCGTGAATTCTTCTGTTTTCAAAAATGTTTTAATAAAAATAATTCATTTATGTTTTCGAAAATACTTCTTTTCGTATCCTATTTATGAAAAACGTCCAATCCAGTTTATTATATTACATAAACAGGGTCCAATGATATTTAGTTGGATGGGTCTTGAAAAGACCTTTCCAACGATATATTATAAGCCCAATTCCGAGTTATAACGAGGAAGTTATGGTCAAAATACTAAACTGGGCCTAAAAAGAGTTTTATGTGCGACCCAATGATCATGTGGAGGGTCCACTGATCTTAATTATATTCCTAAACTAATTAGGATTTATTAGAAGCCTTTATTAGTTTCTAAAAGATCTTAATTATACTTTTTGAAGAGATAAGATTAAAGGGCTTGAAAATGGATAAAACTTTCCTTTTTTAAGTCCTAATTCTATTCGAATATAAAGACGTTCAAAGATGATCAGATATTATTTTCGTTCCTCATAATTTTTATCTAAATCTTATATTGTTGGATATATCTTGAAATTATCTTTCCAATGATATATTATAATATTAATTCCGAGCTATAACGAAAAAGATATAAAAGAAATACGAAACTATATTCAAAATTGACATCCTTTCACTACTTTGGCTATATATTTTATTCTACAAAATATTTTAATCTGATTCTAATTGGATTGGAAAGTAGAATTAAATATCTTTTCAACGACATATTATATGACTTATTTTGACTTATGGATCAAAAGATATGATAAAAACAAAATCTGCAAAAAACTGTCTCATCGCGCCGCGATGGCTCTGTCACGCCGCGATAGCTCCAGTTTTATTCCGATTCAAAATCTGACTCTTTTTTATCGTTTTGGGACTATTCTCTCTATAAATAGGGTCCTTATTCCCCGTTTTCAACAATCATCAACAATCATCCAATTCTCTTCTCTCTCTTAAGCAATAACTTGTTCTTTCTCCCTCTTTCTAGCCTAGCCTTTTTACAAACACAATACCGCATTCACGAGTTCTAGACACACCTAGCCAAGTTCGAAGTTCCCTTCACCCTAGACGTGAAAGGTTGATAATTTCTGAGGGTTTGGTCCCAAATCTTATTTTAATTCTTTGATTAGATTTACTGTTTAATATTTTCCTGGAAATTACTAACGTGTGTATTGTTTTGATAGAAAGAGATACGAGGCAACAAAGTAAGTTGTTTTATTGCTCTGTATCTTTTGAAAGCATGTTTAGATTATATTAATTTCTAGTATCATGTTAGGATGTTATTTATTGCTTTTTAGTATCATGTTTAGATTGCTTCCTATTTCTTCTATCATGTTAGTATCATGTTAGGGAAAAAGCTTTGATCTTTATTGTTTAGTGACATGCTAGGATTTGTTATTAATACTGTTAGTATCATTCCTAGGATCTTGCTAATATCATTATGCTTTGATGAGATTGATTTTGATGATGATGATTGTTGTGATTATTATGTTGCTTGATATTATTGTGATTGCTTGATCACGCCCTCTCTTTCAGGATTAAAGGGAATTTGTATTTGTAATCACGCTTAAGAATAATTAATAATTTTGTTTAGGCTAATGTGATTTTAATTCAAGTGATCGCCAATAATAGACTTGTTTGTGCATTAATATTCAACCAACATAGATTAAACAGGTTTAGGATTAATATATTGGATTTGTAGGGCAGGTTCAATCTCTTTTAGGTTGGATTTGTACCTTCATCTCCGAATATCCAGTCATGGTTTCGGACCACTATGGAGTTAGCGATCTCATGGATCGTGAAAGGGTGTAACCTTCACCCTGTGAACGGTTTACAAGTTCCTAAAACTTGTTGGCGACTCTTTTGCTCTAACTTCCTTCCCTTTGGACGCCACCATACTTAAGTGTATGATCACAGTGGGGCTCAAGTGTGGGATGCTTGAAATAACAACCTACACCGGCAGTAGAGTCGACCAGACTGTCGATCTTTGAAAGTGGGTAACTGTCCTTTGGACATGCCTTGTTCAAGTCAGTGTAATCAACACACATGCGCTACGTACCAATCAGGGAAGTTACATGGCTGAATGAACCCTGCGTCTAACAGCTTTTTTTACCTCGCCATCTACCGCTTGGCTTCTCTCCTTGCTGTGATTTCTTTTCTTTTGCCATACGGGCTTCTTTTTCGGATCAACGGGGCGAGTTTGTGGATAGCGAGATCCGGGCTGATGCTTGGAATCTCTTCCACTTAAAAGGCAAAAATGTATTTGAATTCTTTTCGCAGAAGGTGCAAATCTTCACCCAACTTTGTAAAAGCAACCGTCCCCACCTTAACAGTTCGTTCTGGACGGCTACCATCTAGAACAATATCAATGTGCTCACCAGCCGGCTGGAGACGGAGTTTGTCTGACCGTTCCCCGGTCAGTGATTGATATTGCTTTTCCTTCTTCACCACCATCAGCTGATCAGTTTTTCTTTTTTTGGAGGCTGGTAGGGTCGGGATCCTTGACATCATCAAGGTTTATTGGCTCCTTCCCCTGTCCGACTGCTGCATCCGGGGGTTTGACGTTTGAGAGATAACACTCTCTAATCATCTTCTGATCCCCGTCCAGGGAGCCAACAGATCTATCATCCCTTTGATACTTCTGTAGCATGAGAGTTGGTGACAGCCTTGCATTCGTTCAGATTGGACGGCCCAAAATAAGGTTATAGGCGGTCAGCTCTTCAACCACCAAGAAACGAATGACCATGTGGCGCCCTTTTCCCTTTTCTCTCAGCCGGATTGGTAGATCTACTTACCCGACTGGGTGCTCAACTCTCCCTCCAAAACCAACAAGAGGGTAGGAGACGTTGCCAATGTTGTCTGCTTTGTATTTCAGCCTGGACAAGCATTTGTAGCTGATGATGTCAGAGGAACTACCAGTATCTATCAAGATCCGGCCAACTAACTAATGGGCGACCTTGTATTCATTGACGACTGGGTCATCATGCGATCGGCGGACTGAGCCGCGGTCCTTTTCAGTGATGACAACCTCAGGAAATTTGCTGGTAGACGTCTGACCTTCATGAACATAGTTGACGTCCATCTTCCTCGGATGGTCCTTGGTGCCCCGGATGGTAGGGCCCCCCTCCGAAAAAGCCGCTTGCTATGGTGTAGATCGGCTCTTTGTCAGTGTCCGAACTACTAGTAGGTTGGGCAGTCTTTTTGGACTTCCCAGGGTTTGTCTTCAAGGTAACCTTAGACTTGAGGATGTAGGACTTTAACACCCCTTGATCAGCCAGACGGTCCAACGGCCGCTTGAGGCTATAGCAGCCGTTGGTGTCATGGCCAATGTCCTCATGGAAATGGTAGTACTTGTTTTTGTTCTGATTTTTGACGGAACCTTTCATAGTAGCGGGCTTTTCCATGGTTCCATGGTCTTTTATCTCCATGAGGATGGAGTAACAGTCTTTGTTAAACTCGTACTTAGGGACGTACGGTTTAAATTCTTTCTTTTTCTTCTGGGATGGCTGATTAGAGTCATCAACCCCCAGATCTCTTTTCTCTTTTTTGCTCTCTTCAGCTTTAGGAGCCAGCTAAGCAGGCTTACTCTCCTTTTATTTAACAGACTTCTTGGAGTCTGACTGATTTCTAGACGAGCAGAGGTTGGTCGCTTGTATAAATCTTTACGCCTCCATCAGCGCCTCTTGGAGGGTGAAAACCCTCTTCCTGAAGAGGTCAAACTTAAAGGTTGACCCGTCCTTCAAACCCTTGAAAAAGTCTATGTAAGAAACCTCGTCAGACAATCCTTGAATCTGGATTCTCACCAGATTGAACCGCTTGACGTAGGAGCGAAGTCCTTCTCTCTCTCCCTGTCGGATGGTGCTCAAGTCAAGACTTGTTTTCTTGGCAGGAATGTTCATCGAGAACTTGGAAGCGAACAAGAAGGCAAGCCTCTTGAAGCTGTCAATACATCCGGCTGGCAAGTTGCCAAGCCATTGTTGGGCTATGCCCTTCAATGTAGCCGGGAAGCATCTGCACAACGTGGCATCATCCAACCCCTGTAGGTACATGAGGTTGGTTTAGGCTATGAGGTGATCATTAGGGTTGGTGGTACCATCATAGGTACCAACCAAGACATTCTTAAACTTGGACGGCTGTGCCGCCTCGGTTATCTCCTTGGTGAACGCAGAAGGTTGTTCACCAAGTTTCAGCAGACAAAGCTGCCAGTCCAAAGGTTGGACATTTATGTCACCTGACCTCCAAAGAGGGTCGGCTGCATTTAAGGTGGGGCATACTGCTCATATGGCATGTGAGGCACATACGGGGCTGATCCAATCATCTAAGGGCCTGTATGGACGGACTGGCCGCTTGACGGGCTCTCACGAGTTGATTGGGAATACCTTGCCGAGGTATTCTTGAAGCAGTTTGGGAAGCTCGATGTAGAAGCCGACTTAGACAGCTGCTGATTTCTCTTATGCTCAATGATATGTCGAGCATCAGAGAATGATTTCTTACTGCCATCCGGTTGGACTTGCCGGATGACTTTCCTTGTGTCCGTCTAGGGCAGAAGGACCTTGGACCATCAATCGCAGTCGCGGCTTTCTCCTTTGGGTGTGGAGTAAGTTGTCTGTCCCTAAATGGCTTTCTCTTCTCAGCCTGTGGAGTCTTCTTGGCCGACTGACCCTTGCTTGAGCCAACCGTCTTTTTGTTGATCAGGTTCTTGATCTCCCCCTTGAAACTAGTCATGAATTTCATGAATCCGTCTCTGGTAATGGGAGCCTGCCCTCTAGCCGTCTGGGATTCCCCAGTCAGCTGTCCAGAAGATTTACTTGGACTTGCCTGACTGTCGCCCCATTCCAATTTATCTCTAGGACGGATGCGTTTAGAGATGAGTGATCCATTAGGGGCCACATGGGTTTCGACTTCAAAGTCATTGTCTGTATCATGGTCTGAATAGACCTCCCCATCAACTCGAGGCCGATTGGGTTCAAGTGGCGGTACAGACTATTGAACCATCTTAAAGGTACTCTCCCCACAGACTGGGCCAAATGTTTTGGGGTTTTTCTGGTCCCTCGGAAGAGTTACGTCACTAAGACTGGAGTCTTCTGTTTGTACCTGCAAAATAAGGGAGAATTCGAGTGGTTGGAGCTCCGCCTCCGACGATCAAGTTAGAACGTGTACGGAGAAAGGTAAAAAGTGCGGAAAAGGTAAAAGTGAGATCTTCTCGGATTGCGAGATCAGGTGATTTCTCTAATTTAAGAGAATGTAGGTAAGTTGTAATAAAATGAATGTGCCCCAAAAATGGGGAAAATCTCCTTATTTATAGGGTCACCGGAAAAGGTGCCCTCTCTTAGGTCATTCTGACCTAAGTTTGGTGGGGTGCGCCGCATTATGACTTTCTCGGGATTTGGGACATAAAGGTAGCCCTTCTTCCATTAGATGGGAGGGACACGTGTCATAAGGAGATCAATCCATTAGGGATTTTCCTGGGGTGACACATGGCACCTTTTGATAGGGCCACATGGCCTGGGTAATTTTACCCAGAACAGCGAGTATGTGAAGGAATACTCGACAATAATGTTTGACATCATAGACATGAACGAGAAGGACTAATTGTTCAACTTTATCAACGGGTTGAAGCTAAGGAATGGGCATAGCGTGAGATTTTGAGACAAAAGGTTGATACCTTCGTTGCCGCACCATCACTACTGTTGAAATATTTATGGGCTACTCGGTCGAGAAGCCTCATAAACCAGAAAAAGACACACTTTGAAGGCTCGCACTCCAAGCTCTCCAAAGAGTGTAGGGGAATTGAATGACTCTTGAGTATTATAATACCCCGGAAATTCCCTTATTTTAAAATACTATTTTTACTCCAATTAAAACTATTTTAAGGAAATATCCATAATATTACCGCCACCGTGATAACGGCTAAGGCTATTTTTCAAAGTCACACAGCGGAAGTCTAAAATAAAAACCAACTTTTAAAATAAAACTTGAGTTCACAACTTCAAAACAAAATGAAAATAATTAAATCACAAGTTAGAACCATTCCAAACATGGCCCTTTTAAAAATCCAACTTAAAATAAACACATCAAGGTTAGTCCATAATAAACAACTAAAATATAAAACTAGAAAAGCATAACAAGTAACTCTCGGCACCCATTCCCATCATGCTTTTCATGCTTCAAGTACCTGTCACTTCCCCTTTATTTCAACCTCTACTCATCATATAAATGGGTCATAGTAGGGCCAACCAAAGGAAAGCCAAACACAAAGACATCAGCAAAAGATGAGTACATATGCACCACACTAACATGAATAACCTATCAATAAGAATAGTAATAAAACATGTTTGCCATACAATCACAGTCAACTTACCTTTGACTCATAACTAGAAATATTAATTATTAATTAATAGCTTTGGATTACGCATCGAACAGGTTTCCTTTCTAAAAAATATAGCCCATTGAAATGAAGCTTCCAACCAGGGGAGCTACCCCGATTAGCACCTACTATGTCACACCTTGGTGACGGAATTCCAGCGCATAAATAATAATTAAAGAAAGTACAGCGTCCTGTACCTTGTAGAAGCTATGCTCAAATATAAAGTCACATAACCCCCCCCCCCCATATATTCATACTCAAGGTATATACGTTCCAATAGTTTTGGTGTGTATCCTCTTACACTTTACGTGATTTATCAATTTAACATGTGAAGACTCCAACCAATCAATCAAGAATAAACATAATAATAATCAATACATTATTCCAATTAATTCTTGAATTAATTAGTGAGCACATACTATTTATTTTAATTAAGGTTCCTGCCTAGTTTTGTGCACAAAATTGCACGATTACTACCTTGGTCCATAGAATGCACTAATAAACTCCCTGATTCTATCTCAACTTACTTGAGTGAGCAATTAAATAAACTAACTTCCTTAACTCAACACCAATAATAAGTGGGTGAAAATAAAATTCGTGAATCATGTTCAATAATTCTAATTATAGATCTTTTAAACATACATAAGCCTTACTTATTAATTCCATGCTTCCTTGATACTCAAAAATAAAACATCCATGATTCACATATATTCAACTTGTATCATGCTTTAAATATCATATTCACATGCTTGCATAATATTTCGTGTTCAACCAACATCAATTCCAAGCATATAATCAACCAAACATGCTACTAATTCATCACTTCAATTACAATTCACAATTAAAAATACATAATTATAATTAATCCACTATTCTCAAAAATTTCCAGCAACTATAATACTATTTAAACCATACTAATTAACCCCTTTTAATGACATAAAAGCCATAAAACTTTTTCTTTAAATGGGTACTTTAATTCCTTTCAAAAATACTTGATTTTCATGACTTAAATAAAATTCCAGCATACTTATTTAGTATAAAACATTACTTTTAGACTAAGAAATCATATATAAATCATTAAAACCTTTTTCCCTTTTACGGTAATCAAACACTAACTCAATAATTAAAAAGTAGTGTGTGTAAATAAATTCCAGCATTAAATTGAAGACTTTAAACTCATCAAAAACATGATTAGACCATGAATTAATCAATAATAATAACCTAGCCTCAATCCCTAACCAATTTTACAAAATCCCCAATTTCTAGGGTTTTTAATTAAATAAAAATCTTAAATTTATGTTAATAAATTAGCAACATCAAAATCCCAAAATCAATACCAAAACATTCTAAAAATCATGCCTTTAAAACAATAAATCAATAGAATTAATTTTAGGATTGAAAGAAGGTTTTTTTTTTTAATAATGCACATAAACCGAAAAGAGAGAGAGAAGGAGGAGAGGGGCGCCGGCCAACTGGGCTGCCGGCGCTGCTGCTACCGCCGGTGGTGGTGGTGGTGGTGGTGGCACCGGTGGCGCTGGCCGTGCGTGAGGAGGGAGAAAGAGAGAGGAGAGTGTGTGGGATTTTAGGGAAAAAAAGAATAAAAGGAAAAGAAAAATAAAGGAAAAAGAAGAGAGAGAAAATAAAGAGAAAACTTTTAAATTTTTTTGTGAAATCTAACAATTATGAACTTGGGTAGAAAAATCTTGAGCTTTTAAAGTATTTATACTCTCCTTTTAAAAATAAAACTCATATTTACAACTTTACCATTACTAATTCTTACTCCCTTACAAATTCCCCCTTTGGGCCAACTTATTGGGCCCCTAAATTCCCAATAAGTTGATCCACTTATTTAAATAGGATTGACTCAATTAAAAATACTTTTGTTGCATCATTTCATGATCCATTTTATTTATATACACTTATAATTTATTTAAATAAATAATTTATTTTTAAAATGAAATAAATCATTTTAATAAATAAAATAATTAATTTATATATATAAAAGTATAATAAAAGTACGGAGTATTACAAGTATCATCTAACAACTTTAAGGGATACCAAAGAAGAAGCCCTAGAGGATGTATGACACATGTTGGCAATATGAGTGATGGAGCCTTAGATTAAGGCAACATTAAAGAAGCAAGCACGCACCAGAAATCTAGAGAAGCTGGAGCTAACGCTTAATGAGTTTGCAATCTCAACAGACATCCTTGTCACAACAAGAACCAGAAACAATGCTCGAAGCTAGGGGCGTAAAGCCAAGAGACACCAAAGAGGAGACATTAGAGAGGAACCTCCCACCAGAAGATTAGTACAATGGTCGACCCATAATGGAGGTGATGTACAAGGAATTGAAGAAAGAATAGAGACCTAAGAAGCACCAGCCACAGTTGGAAGATCACCACTAAAGTCTTAAGGAAGCAACTTCCTAATGAAAGATCAAGGACGTAGCTCTCCTCCGGAAAACCAAAAGATACAGATCTAAAGATGAAATCTAGAGAAGTTTAACAAGTTGCTTGAAAAGTACTACAAGTCTGCAACAAAGACAAGCCCCTAGGCAACAACAATGATCTAGAGTCGACGAAATTAACAAGCCAATCACTTCAACGGCACACAAATACTCAGAATAGCATAAATCTTTCTATTTTAGATTGTATTCTTTGTCAGTCGACGAGGACGTTGACAACTTAAGTGGGGGAAAAATGTTAGAATACAACTCTCTTTGTATGTATTGGATTTTTCTAGGCTTTTCAAGCGTAATTATTGTGTTACTTCCGTTGCAGTGTTCACAAGAATTTCTATATAATTTCAAATTAAAGCTCTTTAGAATGCAAGTGATTGAATGAAATCCAAAAGCCTTCTACCGGTGTTGCTTTACTTTTATGCTTGTATGTTGTTAGACCTTTACAGATTTTGGGCCTATTCTCTTCAGCTTAATTTCAGTTCAGTTCAGTTCAATTCTAATCAGTTCAATTCTTAATTTCCTTCTTTCACAAACAATTCATCATTTAAGCTCTATTCAGTTTTGTTTAGTTCAACTCCAATCACTTCAGTTTAGTGCAACTCAGTTCAGTAAATCAGAACAAACCCTTTATGTCTTACTTGCATAATAGCTTCCCTTCCAACTCATTTAATGTTATAAGATCCTAGTTCCGACTCACTTGCGAACAGTTTGACTTGTTGGCCTTTTCAAGCCCTGATCACCCGCACTCCATCGCCAATAGACGTGAGCGACCTTGAGATACAGTTAGGGCCTATTCTGATTGACTAAACTGAACTGAATAGAACTTGTTGGAGCTGAACTGAACTGAACTGAACTTATTGGAGCTGAATTGAACTGAAAATAATTTGAAGAGAACAAACCCTTACCCACTTGTGTTGCTTGGTCCTCACAAGCATCATTTCCGCACAAGGCTTACGCCCTTCTAACCAAAGGGCAAGAGTGTGCCGCACGATCCGGTGCCAAAACACTTAGACTGTGATACTAAGCCCATGTCATAAAAAAAATTTACTCCATCTGTCTTGTTCAAGTGTTATATTTTGAGCGATACATTGTTTAACCAATTTAATATATAACTTAAATATAAGAAGAGGTAATTGGGGTAGTTCGAGTATAAAAATCGTAACAGAAAGATAGCGAGGTTAGTAGTTTATTGAAAAATAATGGATGTGTGAGGAATTAGATAATAATTAAAAAAAAAAAAGTTATAGTGAGTTTGGGTGGAGAGCATAAGAGGAGAAAAATATACTATTCAAATGTAGTTATTTGCCATAGAATGAAGTGTAACACTAAAAAAAAAATAAAAAAAAACGGCCGTATTTGATAAGTGTAACATTGAAAAATAAATCGGAGGTAGTACGAGTATTGTTATAGAGAGATATTCCCAAACGTGATTACTAAACTATAGTACTTCTATTTTTGACATACTGTATTACTTTTGGGTTATTAAATGTCGTTTTATTTTGAAAAGACCGGCAAAATGTCATATTATTCTAACAATTTTTTTTAATTTTTTAATTTTATTTTATATTTGTAGTAAGATTTTTTATTTTTAAAATATATATATATATATATATATATATATATATATATATATATATATATATATATATATATATATGTACTACTATATTAAGAGAAAGGGTCTTTTGGGTGATAAATTTATCTTTCCCAAAATGCTCTTCTAAATTTACAAAATTACTTATTCATTAATTAATATTTTTTTTTAAAAAAAATGAAAAAAATTCATTCATAATTGCTCCAAAAAAAAAAAAAAAAATCTATTCTTTCAAATAAAAAAAACAAAACTAAAAACTAACTACCCACAAATCAGAATTATTATCACTAAAAACAAACAAAAATTATCTACTTTTCATATAAAAAAATATATATATATATATATATATATATATAACTAACCACAAACCACATTTACTTTTTATTTTTATTAAAAAAAAACCACGTTAAACTTTGTTGAAAGATAACTATATCATGATTTTATTAAAAAAAAAAAGGAAAATTAATACCAATATAGTTCCCTCAAAAAAATCTACGTTACAAAGAAAAAAAAAACCTTAAAATTTATTAAAAAAAATAAAAGGAAAAATTATACATCTATCTAATCTATATACGTACTATTAATGTAGATGTTTACTCTACAGTTTTCAATCTTTTATATAAAAACTTAATGATCAACAATATTTTTTAAATTAATTGAGGTACACGAAGTGGAGTATATGTCCTATTGACAATTTTTTTTCGTTCTTAAATTTAAAGTTTATGTAAGTATTGATTTTCGAAAAAATGCACAATAACAATATTATGAGTAAAATAATAAAGAGAAAAAGGGTAGATAATTTTTATATATAAAGAGAAAAAGGGTAGATAATTGGTTGGAACCCTCATCTGAGTATCTCACTCAAACATTGTAATGGCAGTACAAATTTCTGGGGTGTGCTTTCCAAATTCTTTACCAAACAATTGTCTATGGCAACATCAACATCCTCTTAATGGAAGACGCTCACTTGCAGCTTCCGCCTCAACTCATCTGCAGTCCTCATCCACTATTCAGGTTTGTCTTCTTTATTGGATAATGTCTACTATACAATTTCTTCAGAATCAATTTCATTTTCTCAATTCCTTCAATGGGTATTTACCAAATTTTCGTATTGATTCTTCTGTTATGTTCAGTTGTTGTGTTATTGTATTGATTTTAGTGCTAAGTTGCCAACACAATTTAGAGAAATTCCATTAAGTGGCTGTAATTAGTTTTGAATGTGGTTCTGTACAACTTAAGATTTGATTATTAATGGAGGGCATTGTCTATTGGCCCATAGAGGTGTGAAAAACTGACCCGACTCGACCAACTAACTTGACTGGACATGGCTTGGGCCAAGTTGCCAACCTGACTGTAACCGGACCGAACATCTGACCAGATTACTTTACTGAACTGTGTATATGCCAATTAACACAAATTAGTTTGTGTTAGGTGCAATTAGGATGATATGTATGTTACCTTCTATCAGGTCTTGTTCTTTGTTGTCAAAATGCAATTATAGATAGTGGACAAATTTGTGGTTGTTTTATATTGTCCTGTTGCTTTCTAGGGGCTGATAAAGTTAGGATTCTAGGGTTTTAAGGTATAATTTACCTTAATGGGTTGTTTTCTTTATGGTAATGGACTTATGAGAACAATGTCTCGTGTTTGGAGAAATGGTTTGTCAAGGTGTGGTTCATACCGCATAAGCCCTTGTTGTGTTTCAGTCTGATGCTGCATACCGCTTAAATTTATCGGTATCTCGTGTTTTGAGGCTTATGTTATGGTATTCTGATTGTTGTTTCTTTAGATATTTCTTTGCAATATAAAACACACAATTGGTACTATTATTTTGTTTTGGTATGGTTCTGGTGCTGGTCTGGTTGTTGGTTCTCTAATTAAAGTATTCCTGAAGATTTCACTCGCTCATTTTACTTTGTGGCTGTATTAAAGAAGAGGTAGCTGCTGCTAGCTGATTAATTAATGTCGGAGGCTTATGTTATTTACGTCATTGGATTGCTGAAATTGATGTTCAATAGAGTGAGGTCTTCAAAATGGGAAATGATGAAAAATTCTGATTGTTATGAGATCTATTGTGCTGTGCGCTGTATGGTTGTATAAGTTGCAATATAAATTTTGGTTGTAATTCACTTTGAGGCTTTAAGGAAATTGCCTCCAGACGGCAAAGGTTGATGGGATTTTCTGATGCTATTCAGACTGTCCACTATTGCATAGTGCCATAGTGTTAATTATGAACTATTAGGGGGACAAGCTTCCATATAACTAGCCTATATACTTTATGAGAATCCTAGAAAACTGCTTCCTGAAGCAAAATGAGGAGAGAAAATAGAAACAAAGACGACAAAATTGCAGTTTTTGAACGTGGCACCAAAACTGTGATAATATAACACTCTCATTAAGGGTAACCTACTGTAGGGCAGGTGGTGTAAGTTTTTCTTTCTGTGATGGTCTATTTGATTTGTTCCATTGAGAACATTCTCTTCCCTTGAAGGAGCCTTGCTGCTGGAAAGAGAAAGACTCAGTAATGCTGTCATGCAGCACTATTAAATTTTTTATTCTCAAATTCTATAATTTACTTTGAAACCATCCTTTGTTTCTTTGTAACTTAACTTTCCACTACTTTATGTAGTATACTCTTAATCTAGCCTTCACCTTAATATGTTTACTGTGATCTTATTGTTTGAAAGAGCTTGGTTTATATAAATACCTCTATCTCAATATAGTCATTGCAAGAAGGTTTGCACAGAAATTTAGGTGATAAGTTGCTATTGGCCTATCCAATTAATAGAATTGTACTTCCAAAATTTTTTTAATAGAATTGTAGATGTGATGAGAGATAGTGAAGGAATTTTTAAATTGAATGTGAGGGAGTGTGTGACTTAACTTTTGATATTGGAAAGAGAGGCAATAAAATTTCAGCGAGTCCACGCTATAAAAGATCTCCCTTTACCTTGTTTAACCTCTCCATGATCCCACTCTTCCACTCTATGTACCGGTGCACCCTAGGGTCTCCGTCTTACATGCCCGAACCAACGTAGGCGATTTTCCTTAGTTTGTCTGCGATGCCTGCAACACCCACTTTCTTGCGAATAATTTCATTTCTGATTCTATCTCTTATAGTGTTCTCGCACATCCTTCTTAACATGCCCATTTGTGTAGCCTCCATCTTTTCAATGTGCTCCTTACAATCCCAACATTCTGTACCATAAAGCAACACTGGTTTTATGGCAGTCCTATGGAATTTCCCCTTCAACTTTGTGAAAAATCTTTAGCTTGGATTTTTGCTCAAGTTTATAGGTAGGATTATTTTATGTATTAAATTTTTTTTTGTTTGTATCTAATGGAAACTTGCAGATTGTTGGTGGGAGCTCAAGTTCGTATATACATGGAACTGATAGCAGCATACTTGACAGCAGAAAGGTTGAGGATGATTGGTTTGATTTGGATAAAGATCTTCATCACTGGATTAAGGCACTGCGCCCTGTTCAGGTATGTGCTCAGAGAAATCATCTTCATAAGCTGCAACGAGAAGTATATTATATAGGTGTAAATTTTAAAAGTTTCTCACACTGTAGCTATCAGCTTTGGCTTTCTGGTTTATTGTTTGGTAATCGCTTCCTTCCAATTCAACAGTGGTACCCTGGTCACATAGCTAAAACAGAAAGAGAGCTAAAAGAGCAACTCAAACTGATGGATGTTGTGGTAGAGGTACGAGATGCCAGAATCCCAATGTCAACAAGTCATCCCCAGGTAGATTATCTCTGATGTATGACTTATATTCATTAATTTAAACTTAAAGTGTGTATTATTATATTTGTACTTGATGATTGGTGTTATCCTCAGATGGATCTATGGATTGGTAACCGCAAACGTATTATAGTTTTGAACAGAGAAGACATGATATCCACGCCAGACCGAAATGCTTGGGCAGCCTATTTTGCAAAGCAGGGAATAAGAGTTGTATTCTCTAATGGTCAACTTGGAATGGTATATGATCGACCCTTCTTAAGTATCTGGTTCTGAACACAGCAAATGCTGATCTTGTCATTGACTTCATACAGGGAAGCATGAAATTGAGCCGACTGGCAAAATCACTTGCTGATGATGTGAATGTCAAACGACGGGCCAGGGGGCTACTTCCTCGTGCTGTAAGTTGTTGAAACTTTCTTGTGTGCTTTTATATTTGATGTCATATTACAATTGCAGGCTTTCCTTCTCTGAGTGGCATGTGTCTTTTTGAGATACTTATTGCTTCATAAATTTAAATCTCTTCCTCTTTGTTGCTGAAGAATGACCCTTTCTGTTCTTTGGAATTTGATGAAGCTACAATGTTATTTTGATGATACTTACATCAATCATTTAAAATGCTTGCATTGTTTTTTTTCAGAAAATCATCAATTAGTACCAAGATAACATCCGACATAGAATTTTTGGCTATTTTTTTTTTTTTTTTTTTCTGTAAAGTAAAGCTTGTTTCTGTGCATAGTTATGTTCCCATTTTTTCTGTCTTTTTAACCTCCTTTTCCTCAATGAAAGAAATTGTTAAGTGTGACCAGCAAGTCTAGTGTTAGGGAACATTCTTTAAGTGAAAGTTTCAAATGTTAAAACAAACATAGAAAGATGCTACTTGGAATACAAAACTGGATGGGTAAAAAATTCTTTATCTTTTGGGATTTGTTTGTCACAGTGAAAAACGTAATTTCCTTATATAGCTTTTGATGGAATGGGCGGCTGTATGAGTGCTTAAAGGTTAAACCCTCAATGTTCTTGACCTAGGTGTGTGGTCTTACCTTTATAATCTATTGAGGATTTTGGAAGGTGGTGCAGAAGAAAAGACATATCTCATTTCTTAGAACATAACTAAGATATTAGAATATGATATTATGACTTGGGGAAATCTGCTCTGCGTAGGATAGCAGGTGAATAAATGGCTTGATAGGATGCTCTCTGATGTAACAATATTAATATTCAGAGGAAGTAATTAGGTATGACCAAAAATCTAGGATAAGGAATTAGGGATAGTGCTGAAACTTCAGTGGCTAAAATTATTTGAAACATGAGGCTGAAGATGAATAACTTTAGGTTTGATAAGATCTTGTACGTTGTGCTCATTCTTCTTCCTCATTCCCTGATTTCTTTGAAGAGATTCTCCTATGCTGAAAGAAAGATTGGAAATGAATAAGAGTTTTTCTAGTTTTTAACAAGACTTTCTGTTTTGCGAACTGGTGAAAGTTGGGACATTGTTATTCTAATCTTGCAAATTTACTGTTTCCTCATGGCTCAGAGAGTATGTATACATGATATGTTTAACTTGATCGTACTGAATTTCATGATGACTTTATCAAATAGGTTCGTGCTGGAATTGTGGGGTATCCAAATGTTGGTAAATCATCATTAATTAATCGTTTATTAAAGCGCCGAATGTGTCCTGCAGCTCCACGACCAGGTGTTACTCGACAGCTTAGGTAAGTGGTTTTATTGCAATTTCATCATGTCTTTAATCTGAGTATTGAACTATAGAGATTATAAAAACAAAATTTATCTTTATTGTCCTGCAAATCTTTATGGCAGATTGAACATGTTTGTGATAACAGGTAACAAAAAGATATTCATGATACTATCATTTTTGAACTTTATATCATTCCTTGTTAATTTTTACTCCCTCCGTCCCTTATTTACATTCCTGCTTTCCATTTTGGGTGTTTAAAAATTACATTCTCACTTTCCCATTTTAGTAAGTAAATTTTTGCCAAATACCCCCAAATTATCCCTAAATAGTTGTGATGTGGCATTACATTTATTATTTTTCAGTTTTGCAATCAATGCCACAGAAACCATAATTTTGGCACTCACCCTTTTAAACATTGTGAATCCATGTGCATCACTATATTGAAATATGATTGGTCATTTTATTTTTCACCAAAAAATATGATTGGTCCTTTTTTTTTAAAGAGGATTGATGACATGTGCTTCATTTGATATCATCTATCTTTGTTTTATTCAAAGACAACAATAAATGTTTTGTAATTCCCACATTACTTTCCAGTTATGGATTTTAGAGAAAGGCTACACATACAACCCTTGTATGTGGGGCCTACATACAATATGACATGGTTTTTTTTTTATTGGTTGTCAAATTGGGCCCCAAATTCCACTCACTTTGAAATTTCATTTGAATTGAAATTGAAATTTTTTATACCATAATATTTAAAATTCAAAAAAAAAAATTATTATTTTCAATGGTCACATTTAATTTCTGAATTTATTTTTTTTAACAAAAATTACTGTTCATTTGTCTTCCATGAAATAGCAAATTTTCCTGCCGTTGCATTTTTCTTCCATGGTGAACTCTCTTTTTTTATTTTATTTATTTATTTTTTCTGAAATTATATTATCTCGTTGGATACTCTAGATTTAGACCTCTATTTTTCAAGTGTACTCCTTCCCTCCTTAAATAGACTACTCTCCTTCTCTAAAAGTAACTTTGCTCAATATTATACAACCTTTTTTTTTTACACAACCCAATTAATTATAATTGAGTTCTCTCCAGCAAAGACACCGAACATAGGTGGGCATTCATCCATCCAAATACGACACTCTAATTACATGTTTATATCTTATACTTTTAAAAATGTACATTAAATTAGAGTCTGTTATTACTGTTAAATATTTAGATTCATAGTATATGAGTGGTAAATTGATGTAAGATTCATATTATTAGATTAGACTCATTAGAGGCATTGCACGCACCTGGCATAATCTTTTGCCTAACTCTGGTTTGCATATGGCTTAAAGCTTAATTAGTTAATCTTTATAATGTTATTTTTATGTTTAAATACTAATTTAAATTCCTCCCATATTTTTGTTCTCCATTAAAATTCAAATTGAATTTGGAATTTTTATTTTTTAAAGGGTTAAAAGATAAAAATATTAATCATCAATTATAGGAGATTAAATTGCTTGCATTATTATTTTAAGGGAAATTTTCAATGGTAGCTATGTAGTTTTGCTCATTCTCAATAGTAACAAAATATTTGGCAAATTCTCTCAAATAGCATTACTTTAAAAAACATTCTCTAACATGACAATATTCTTCCAATTAGCAACTAATTAGCTTAATAAAACAATAATTAGATTATTTCAAAAAAAAAAAACCAATACAGAAGTAACAGAACCCTCCCTTCAGCCACCCCCAAGCTACTGGCTACACATCGAAACCCCACCCCCACCCCCAATAATCACACCAATGATGCCTGAACCCTGCGAACCCATCCTGCCCCTCACCGGAACCCTACATAGCGCCGAAACCAAACCCCCGTCAAAATCCCAACAGCCCACCGCTTCCCTTTCACTGGCAACCCCAAATTCCGCCCTTCGTCCTGCCATATTCCTGTGTTTTCATTTCGGGGTTGGGTTTTCGTGGCTATAGGTTGGGCATTGGGGATTTCTAGGTGGGGATTTCGGTTAAGGATGGGGGATTAGAGGCGGCTGGATGGGATTTCGGTGAGGGTTTGTGGTTTTAGGGGTGGCTGTGTGGGATTTCAGTGAGGAGTGTGTGGTTCTAGAGGTGGCTGGGTGAGGGAGATCTGGTTTTAGAGTGGCTGGGTGGGAAGTCGGTGAGGAGTGTGGTCTTTGTTTTTGCTTATTTTTTTTAAAGATTTTTTTTGTTAATTATTGTTAAATTAAGTTATTTAGTTGCTAAATTGTAAAAATATTGTTATGTTAAGGAAATTTATAAAAAGTAATGCTATTTGTGGGAATTTGCCAAATATTTTGTTACCATTGAGAATGAGCAAAAGTATATAACTACCGTTGAGAATTTCTCTTATTTTAATTATTAGATAAAGGAGATTCAAGGGATATAAAATGTAAGAAATAAAATTTCAAACATAAGAACGTCAAAAATGAAGAAAATCCCCCCAAAATGACAAATGCAATAATTTCGAGCCTGTTCACTTCAGCTTAATTATTTCAATTCAATTCAGTTCATTTCAATTTCAACAGATTCAGTTCAGTTCAGTTCAGCTCCTAATTTCATTATCTCACAAAGTATTCATTTCAGCTCAGCTCAGTTTAGTTCAGCTCCAATCAGCTCAGTTTATTCAGTTCACCTAAGTTCAGTAAATGTGAACAGGCCCTTCGTAAATTAATTGGTAACAAAAATCGTAAGTATATGATCAATTACCAACGATGTAGTGAAGAGTAATATATTTCGTTTACAAAATGTTACGTTTACATGGTGAATATCTCGCAATGTTAGTTATCCGCACACTACTCATGAATCGTTACACATTCAATTTGGTACCGGATTTGAATCTCATCCTTAATCACAACATTTTTAAGTATAGTATTCTTATTCCCATAATTATCTGGTAACAAAGAATGATAATAAAGTATTTGAAACTATTTATTCTATGCATATATGACACTGTTTTAGTAACAACATTTTTTTAAACGAAAAGTAAGAACTTATATATATGAAAGTTTGTGATATGTGTAACATTTTGTGATTTAATTTCATTAAATAACACTTTCTAATATGTAATTTTCATTTAATTAATAGCACTTTCTAATATGTAATTTTCCACTAAATATGGCAACAATGCAGGATTATATTTAAGGAGATAAGTTATAAATACAAGAGAGTATTTAGCAATAGGTGATATTTAATTTGTGTGTAGCCTTTCATGATTTTATTTTAACCCTTAATTATTTAATTTAAAACCTTTAACGAATGAATTAAACCTTCCAATGTATGAATTAATTCGTACAACACTTGATAATTGTATAAGTGTATCCAACACCTATTTAATATTACATGGTTACTTTACATGTAATAAATATAATTAGTACTTTTTTGGTATGTTTGAATTTTTTTTTTAGTAACGAAAATGATAAAATACTAACACTTGTTAATAATATGACACACTATAGTAAGGTTAAAATTGTCCAACTTCATAACATTTTCGAAAATATATTGATATGGATGTCTATAGAAAGATCATTAAAAAATTATTTTATTGGTATTTTTATAATAATTTTTTGATTTGTCGTTTGTAAAATATCGTCAAATGAAGTATTATATGATTATTATAACTAGCATCTCTCTTCATTAATGGTGCTGTGTAGGACGTTATTTTCTCTAGTAACAAAATCATATTTTTTAGTAACGTAAAATATTTTGTTAGTAACAAGAAAGACTAATTGGCGCCAATGAAATTTTATCCTGCCATTTTATAGTAAATGGCGCCAGAAACCAAAAATTTTCCCTCTCATTTTTTAAGATAATGATGTGTTGTCAATTTTTAAATGGTGTTATATGTTTGGTCCACATACAACAATTGTATGTGTATCACCTTCCTGGATTTTAAGGTTACTCAAAGTCCCTTAATTCCTGTGTAATTTTAGAAATAGGAATGTAAATAAGGGACGGAGGGAGTATCTTGAAAACTGGTTTCAGCAGTAGGTTGTAATCAAATCTCTCACAATCGATTTCAGTTAGATCTTCTATATATACATATTTTTTTTCCTTGTATACTTTTGGTTTATGTAGCCGACCCACTTATGGGATTAAGGCTTTGATTGATTGATTGTATATGAAGCTTTAGATATGATAGTTAGTGGGAGCTGTCTTCAAATTTTGTCTCATTCTCCGCATTTTTCATATTTTTTCTTTGGTTAGGTGGGTTAAGTTCGGGAAGGACCTAGAGTTGTTAGACTCTCCTGGTATAATCCCAATGAGGATCAGTGATCAATCAGCTGCTATAAAGCTTGCTATATGTGATGATATTGGTGAGAGATCATATGATGTCACTGATATTGCGGCAATACTTGTTCAAATGCTGGCGAGGATACCATCAATAGGTTTTACACTCTCTTTTGATGTTTTACAGATGGAAATTGGTTATAAAAAAAATATATTATCCCCTTTCTTAGTAGTTTGACTGTCGGTATTCGGTAGTTTATGTTTTATTTCTGCTAAAAAGTTAAAGTTTCAAATAATCAAAATTTTCGTTTTCCTCGCAATCTTTTGCTTAAATATGCCTGAAAGTATTTCTAAAAGTCATAAGATGGGTTGATATTGTAAGAGGACAGTCAAGCTGGAACGAAAGACTATTCTTAGCAAGAAGCCTTTTTTTTTTTTTAATAAAACTTTCTCATTATTCAAGCATTTGCCTCTTGGTTTAGGTACAAAGGCTCTTTACCATCGCTATAGGATTGAGACAGACGGCCAGTCTGGTCAAATGTATGTCCATGAATTCTTGTCTGACTTCAATTGTTGATGGGAGAAATGTTGTCTTTCACAAAGTTGAAACTTTCACTCTTCATACTGAAGGATTTTGTTATATTTTTATCATTTAATATTGATCGTCAGTCTTCTGTGTCTCTTACTTTGCAGATTTGTTCACAAGCTTGCTCTCAAATTATTTAGTGGGGATGTTCATCAAGCTTCATTTCGCATCCTTACAGATTTCCGGAAAGGTAAATTTGGCTGGTTTTCTCTTGAAAGACCTCCAAGGGAGAGCTTCTGATGAAACTGAAAGCAAAATGGAGAAAAAGTGATTGGAAATTGAAGGCGAGTAGTACTCTTGCATATATTGTTGTTATTGCTCAAGTAAAAATCTTCAGCAGTGAACTCAGCCACAGTTAGCCAGGAGATAAATATGTGGACAAGCTGGGTAACCATCGAGGATTGGGCTATGTTTTGACAGCTATTATTGGGAAGAATGCGGCCGTCGAATGCTTTGCAGTGATTTCATTCGTCATGGATTACTGCTTTGTTTCTTCATATATTGAATATCTTGTATGGTACTGTACAGAGTAGCAGAGTAGCCATCCTGTAAATTGTATGACTCGAAGAGATACACGCTATTAGAATTAGACTTGAGCATATTGCAGACTGCTAGTGCATAATCAATCAGACAATGTGACGAATGTGTTGTACTATTGTATTTTGTATACAGAACTATTTTTTCTGCTTCTGATTTGGTTGCAGTTTTGATTACCCAGGTATAGCAATACTGAATTCACAAGATTGAATTCGATATTTTTCTACTGAAAACTTTGTATACATGACAAGAATCTGAAATAGTTAACTTTCAACCCCCAATTCCAAAACATTTAATCCTCTCTTCTCTTTACTTCTCTTTTTGGAAGTATATTTGAAGGGTTGTGAGACAAAATAAAATGTCTCACAATATAAAATAATACTCCCTCTGTTTCATAATGTTAGTCTCATATACTATTTTGGGCGTTTTAAAAAAATACACATATTGAATATATTTCATTTATAACTTGATTTTTTTTTGAATTAATAAGTTGTGGATTGATGACATGACTCTAAGTAAGGAAATCTTTACCTTAAATTATGCAATTATAACTTGTGCTTTCTTAATAAAAAATTTAAAAAGTTAAATAAGGTAAACTAATTATGAATTATGTTGTACTTTAGTGTTAGATTGCAAATATATTTCTTTTCTTATTTTTATGTGATTGATTTCATATGGGACTAACATTATGAAACGGAGAGAGTATAATAGAGGGAGAAAGGAAGAGAGAGAGTGAAAAAAGGTGGGGTAGGGCCCATTTTTTCATCAGAAATGGTTTCACGTGTAAAAAAGATGAAAAAGTATTGAGATCATAACTATTGAGATTATATTTTGTACCACTGATGATTTTTGTAACTACCACTGAAATTGTATTCCCCACTGATAGTGTATTTTGTATAAGTGAAGCGTATTAATTGACAACCTAATAAAACATTTGAACCTTTTTTAAAATACCATTGAAATTATATCTTGTATCACTAAGAGTGTATTTTGTACCGCTAAATCTACAATGACAAAATTTAAATCCCGCATGAAATGACCAACCTGCTCCTGCGAGACACTTCTAAATATCTCTCAACCCTCCGTTTAGAACACCTCCAATATGTCCTTTGTTCCTCCCTTATTGTATGAACACGGTGGAAACAAGGCTGGCATCGCCAGAAATATAGCTGGCGGTGGGGTTTCTTTTGGGTGGTGGTGAGGATTGTGGGTGGTTTTAGTGGTTCTTGTCTTCCTATACTGTGTGGCTGTTTGTTTAGGTGATTAATGTAACTGATTATGGCGATATTATATTAATAAAAACAACAAAGGTAAGCTAGTAATGATATTTTTGTCTGCGTGTAAAGCTCAATAATTGTGTGAGCTTACTTATTATCACAACCTTTTGCCCTAGCTTACCTCACAAAAAGTTATCCTTCCTGATTACCTAAAAAGTCACTAATACCCACTTTTCGTTTTGCAAATAACCATTTATCCTTAGCTTGCATTGTATGTATGTATAAGCACCCAAATAGTCAATACTATGAAAATTCATTCTTGGACTCAACCTACACATGGAGTTTTAGAATTGTTAAGATATATGAGAATATATTTGTACTCTCTCCGTCCCTAAATTAAAAGTCTATTTCTCTTTATTATGTGAGTAATAAATGTTAGAAAGAGACTTTGTATTAAGGGACGGAGGGAGTATTAGTTAAGTGTATAATTAATTTACTTATACTAGCTCAATTGTAGCTTGTTACCTTTGATTTAGAATTGCACTACTATATTTATTTAATTCTCCTACATAAACCCCTCAAAATCAAGCAAATTATTACGTGGTCAGTTCCTTACTAAAATTTGCCCTAGCTAAACATATCACATTTGTATAAATGCATGTCTTTCAAAGTTTTAAACGTGCCAAAAGCAGAATTAACCAGTTGCTAGGAAGTAGAAAGTGCTGACAACAATTCTCATAAATGTCATAATAAAATCACAATCATCATACAAATTAAAGAAAAGAAACAAGGTGAATAATAAAAGGGAACGCACAACAAAAAGAAAATCCAAAAATGTATGAAGATGAAATTTATACCAAAAAAAAAAAAAAAAAAAGTTACTTTTGCTAAGCCAGTTACACAACATTTAGGATGTAAGCTTAATGAGTCATGCATATTGATAAGATTTATACGTTGATTTGTGCATGTCAACACATCTTCATTTTAACCTTTTGTGATACCCCTTTTCTTTATTTATTTTAAGAAGTAAAAAAAAAAAACATATACTTTTATAACTCTAAAATTTTAATACTCAAGTTCAAACATACATTAATATATGATATCCATATATATAGCCTTTTAAAAATAATTATCCTAATAATAACAAGCCAATGAGCGATTGCTCCATATCTAATACAGAGTATTATGATGTTTATATACAGGTATATAAAGGATATATCCCGTACATTATCACTGGCTATTTCAATAATAAGAAAAATTAAGAAAAGACGAAGAGCATATACCTTTTGTCTGGAATTTGTTAATATACACCCGGGTACACCATACACCCAAGGTTAGATTTTGCTCTTATTTGATGATTAAATGAAAAACAATCATCAAAATGAAAAAAAAATACTAATGAATGTACGGTGTATACAACAATCTCTCCCTTTTGTTAGTATTTTTTTTTTTAAAAAAAAAAGCTAGTATAGTGGACATCACGAGCTAGGCAACTTTAATAAAGAAAGGGCAACATCACAGTTATTTCAGTTATACTATGAAAATGAGCATCCTATCATCAAATTAAGTAGTGATAGATATGGTTATTGGTTATTTCCTTATTTAGGTACTACATTATCTATAACACTAGCACTTCATTCACTACATTATCCTATATATGTGTATGCCACAGAGGTTCTCTACTTAATAAAACTAATAATCCTTTTTCTCAATATTTAAATGCAAGCAATGATCTCTTAATAATGTCCTATTAATAATGGACGTTAAAGCATCATTAAATGGGTTTCATTAAAAAAAAAAAAAAAGTTCTATAAAATATAGAAAAGATAAATACATTAAATGTGTTAATTGTTCAAGACACATAGTTCTTGACATTTAGGTGATCAGTTGTTTAATTATCTGATTATTTTATTTGAAAAATAGAGGTGGAATTAAAATTACAAGTTTAGAGGCGCACGCAATGCGTGCACAACTATCCCCTCCAAATTTACTTACACAATTTTTTATATTTCGTTCATAAAGTTATTTGCATAAATGACATAATCTATTACTCTGTATTGTTTTAATTAGTTGATGTAAAAATCCATTCAAGGGATGGGCTATAAGAGAAAAGCATGCAAAAAAATCCTACATTATACTTTTACATGGGCTTAAATATATTATTTTTTTTGAAGCATTACACGGACTTAATAAATTTCATTGTATTTATATATCATACATAATTACTAAAATAATTTTCATTGCATGTATTTATATGAATTATATCATTTAACTTGTACATACTTGTAAAATATGTGCACAATATTAATATTCTTACTACTAATTAAATTATAGTACGTTGTGTTATACTTATAACAATTGGAAAAACCATATGCGAAATTACAAACACCAACTTTTTTTAACACCAAAGTTTCAATTTTATACTTCGTATCATCAAATAAAAATTCTCAAATTAAACTACTTGTAGATACTTCGTATAGTCTAACATAACTACAGTTGAAGGAGTTATTAGAAATTAAAATAACTACCATGAGAGGAGTTCTTTCTAAATTTATGGAAAAATTAAAAATGGAAGCTATTTTTTAAAGTAAGATTTTAATTTTTTATTAGTTATAATAAATTATTTAGAAAGGGTAAAATGGTCCATTCAAAAATTCCCAACCAAAAACACCTCTTCTCTTTAAATATTACATAGATAGATATGATAAAAGATATTTGGGCACATTCTATTAAATTTCATAATATTAATTGGGGAACCTTTTTAAAAAAATATTTGGATTATTTCCGTTTCTAAATTAAACAATGTAGAAGCGAAAATCCCTTATAGAAAATTTATCTTCATTCATAAACTTAATCCATATTTTTACACGTAGGTAAGGAGAATGACTCTAACCTAAACTCAATTGATGTCATGGATTTCTTTGTTTCATATTTGCTGGTCAAACACTTGAAATATGGAGATTAGTGAAGGATCTTTACCTCAAGATTCAAGTACTACAAGTGGAAAAATTAATCTTGTGATATCAAAGTTACAAGATGTATTCCCAACTAGATACACCAAGCAGACTTTACTAGCATGCACTTCATTCATGTACAACGAATGAGTTTTCATGGGCTCCTAGATAAAATATTTTTGTGAGTGTTGAATGGAGAGAAAGATAGAATTGTATGTGATGAGGAGAGATTAGAAAGAAATGAGTTGACAATTTAAAAGGAAAGGAGCACATTTGTTATATTATGATGAGTAGTAAATGATAAATGTTACACATAATATGAACATATGAAAGTTTGTGTAAATGTGTAATACCAGCAACTTATATGTGTGGCCAGCTAACACTTGAGTAACCCCTGATCAGGTAACCCTTGACCGACCGAGTAACTCCTGACCAAGTAACTCTAAACTGAGTAACCCCTGACCAAGTAACTCATGACCAAGTAACCCCTAACTAAGTAACCCATGACCAATCGAGTAATCCCAACCGACCGAGTAATCCCCTGATTGAGTGAGTGACCTCTAATCAAGTGAGTAACTCTTGACTGACCGAGTAACTCCTGACCAAATAAGAAGTAACCTAGCTATTCTTTTAGAAAAAAAAATAATGAAAATAAATAAATAAATAAATACTAGTATGAAATAAAGTTATTATACCAATTGGAAGAAAGAAATAAACTGTCAACAGCTAGATGACCAATTGGGGATCAGTTTATTAAAGGGGGTGAATCCAACAGGTGCGATCCACGCACGTAAAATTAGACATAATGACGTGGATGATAAAAAACAAGCCCTTTAATTTGGTGTCAATGTGTAAATGGTTGTGTTTTAGAGGAATGAAAAAGCAATGTCGGTTACTAAATCCTTGCTTTTGTAAAGCTTGACATCGTTGTGGGCCCCTTAGTATTTTGGTTGACCAAAAGAGATCAATTGGTATTCGTTATGCCAAATTCTTTGATAAATTATTGATCTACGAAGTATTTAAGATGCTAGAAGTATTGATTGAAAGGCTTCTCTATTACTAGGAAAACATACCACCAATAAGATGTTGGCTTAACAATCTATACTATATAATAAAAAGCGTTTCTAATTAAGGGTGTCACCCTCTATTCCACCAACAGGATGCCACCTCATTCAATTAGAAACCAACAAGATGCCATGTTACCCAATTAGAAAAATATGAACGGTACCCGTCAATTAAAAAAATGTTTTATGTCAAGAATCAAACTTAAGTTCATTGGAAAATGAATAAGGCCTTACTTATTTCAGAAAAAATAAGTTCAGATCTGATCAAATCAGAAAAAATAAGTTCAGATTAGAAAAAATAAGTTCAGATCAGATCATCGTTTTATGTGCAGTTTTTTATCGCTAAATATCTTTAATTTCGTAATGATTTTTTTTTCACATATTAATAAAATACACATTGTTACGAATCTAACAAGAACCCACTTGATATATTTTTTCCGTATAGATTATCGTATATTTAAGGTCAAATTTTGGTTAAATCGGACATTTAGATCAGATCAGATCAGATCAAATTAGACTAGTCAGTTTAGATAAGCAAATACAAGGCGAACTAAACAGGGTCTAAGAAGTCATACCATCTTTGCTAACTAATAATTTTGCATATTTATTCTTCTAAATAATACTTAATGTAGACCATGAGAGTGTATTTATTTGTACTTTTACATTTGCCATTTGTAAAGTAGTTTGGAGTACTCCAAACTACATATTAACTAGAAGACAAATTGTTTTCTTGGATTAAATCTAAACTAAATAGATATATTTAAGATTATTATGTACATCAAAAAATAAAAAAATAAAACTAAAAGTCAAATTCATCTACATAAAATATAATACATGAAAACTATATACAATAATATTTAAAGTATTTATCCGGGGCATCGTACGGGCTAAACACTAGTTTAAATTTTAGAGGTGTTAGAATTCATCAACTTAATCAAAAGCAGTCTATATAGACATATTATTATAGCATGGCTCAAACCTAAGTTGGACCTAACATGAATAAGACTTTATACTCGGCCACACTCCTAATTCACATGAAAGCCCTTAGGCTTAAAGTTTGAAGTGCCACAATATGATTCTCCTCATACCCAGCACTAATATCCCACTATGAAAATCAGGGATGAGTGAAATTTAAGGTTAAGCAAAAATTATTAGAATAATATTGGATATTTAGCACTTTCAGATCAGATTCATGTATTGGATATTACCACTTAGTTAGGGATATCGGAATTCAATCCAAAATCCATTTCGAATCGGATATTCGATCCATGCTCACCCTTGAGATTTGAATATGTGACTTAGTGTCATGTTCCCTCTTAGTACCATGTAAAATGATCAAGTCACAAAAATTGAAGCTAATTGTTGGAGTTTCAAACCCCTAATTACTGTGACATTTCTTCAATGGCCAATTGACCACATTGGCATAAAATTTAGCACTTTAACGACAAATTGGTATAAAAATTATCACTGGCGACAAATTGGTATATATAATAGTTAAAAAATTGTGACAAATTGGTAATAGAATTGTTCTCACCAGCCTTGAAACCCCAATCTAACCTACACCATCCACCAGCCCCAAAATCCCCACCTCTCCGACCCACCCTTCATCAACCCCGAAACAACCAGCCCCAAAACTCCCACTCTCACACCCCCACCCGAAACCTTCTTATCTTTGATTTGGGAAAAAGGAGAAAAAAAGGTGGTGTAGTGGCTGAGGTTAGGGTTGCTGTCATCCGTAAAGGGGAGAGAGGGAGAGAGAAAGGGGGGGGGGGGGGGGTGGGGAGGGGGAGAAGAGGGGGGACAATATGGGAAGAAGGGCGGTGGTTTAGAAAGTGGGTGATGGACTGCTGATGGTGGTCTTGAAAGAAGGCCGGGGTAGTGGTAGTGGCTGGGTACGTGATGTTTTTTTTTTATAAAAAAAAAAATTATTTGTGGATTTTCTTTTAAAAATAAAAATCTAACCTTAGTTATTTTTAAACTAAAGATCTAAGAAAATAAGGTCATTTGTGAGAATAACTTCTTCATTAGGGTCATTTAGTATAAAAAAATGAGGGTCAAACATTTCATTGCCGTAAATGTACAGGGCCACCATTCAGAATTTCCTTTTTCATAAGTATAAAACTAACACAAACTATATATGTACTAACAAAGGCAGAGACAGGGTGGCCAAGAATGTGATGGGTGGCAATGGAGCAGGCAGAGAGAGAAGTTGGGAAATTAAGAGATTAAAAAAAAGTTGGGATAGTGATAAGAAGAAGAAGAAGAAGAAGAAGAAGAAGAAGAAGAAGAAGAAGAAGAAGAAGAAGAATAGAGGTTAATTAAGAAAAGAGGTTAATTTAGAAAATGGGAGAAAAATAACAAATTTTCTTTGAGAGACATGGAGAACAATTAGGGGTTATAATATAGTTGAAAGTTAGGTCAAAATAGAGTTGCAATTGACCCTAAAACGATTTTCAAAAGTACATGAAAATCAAATGGCCTCCAACTGTATTTATATATCTTTTATAATTTTTTATTTTTTTTATCCGGTAAAAATAAATTTAGACTATATGATTAAATTATTCTCCATATAAATAATTAAAAAAGAAAAACAACAATAACAACAACAATAAATCCCCTATGAATTAAAGTCACTACTAATACACATTGATTTTTCACGAGTATTCTATCTTGTGGTTTTATAGAGAACGGTTCAAGTTTGTCCTAAATTGTATTTTGGTGAAAGAAATAACAACACTTTCTCCCTATGGATCTTAATTGGGACTTGTACCTCATATATTGCTATATCTCATTTTCCCTATAAAGAAAGATTAAAAAGTGTTTTGCCAATTACGAGAAAATACAAGTTTATCTTGATGATAAACAAATTTTGTTTATCTAATGGCATTTTCGTAAATAAATCAACAAAAAATCTCAGTCAGCATGTCATTTTCGTAAATAAGTTAACATTTGTGGGACCCGGATATCAATAAAAGTTATTCACTTATTTACAAAAAGGTCATACTGACTAGAATGATTTGTTGATATATTTATGAAAATGCCATTAGATAAACAAATTTTGTTTATCATCAAGATGAATAGGGCTCCCTCGCCAATTACCATGATAAATCAAAAGGTAACAAAACAAAGAAAGAGGAAGTTGTGTTCATATTTTTCTTTTTCCTTTTCTTTTATTTTTTCTATTTAAGAATGGAGATACTTGTCCACAGTTAAAGTGAACCCAAAATGCTGAATTCTTACTTAAAGTATCAACATTATACAAAGATTACAAACTACAACTATACTAGATTTCCATTTTTCACTTCTTCCTTCCTCATCTCTTGCTCATTTCCAACTCCTTTTCCATTAACACCATTTTTATTTTTGTGGTGGACAATTTTACACCATTAATACTATACTATTATAAAGTTTTTATACTTCAATTATCATGCCTTAGTTATTATATATAGAGCTACGCGTATTTGCTTCACTTTTCCCCTCCGATTTTTTCTCACTTACTTACCCACTTTCTTCACACTTCTTTATTATCAATATATTACACTCTTATTCATCTCTAACATCATTGATTTTTATGTGATTTTCATATCCTTTACTCATTTTCATTACAAAATTATAATCTTCTTGCATGGATCAACCTTTTGTCTTCTTTTTCTTCTTACAATTCTTGTTCTTCAAGGGAACTTTTGGTGCAACAATCACTATATTAAACAAGTGTGATTACACTATTTGGCCCGGTGTACTATCCAATGCGGGTAGCCCCGATATAGGTTCCACCGGGTTCGAGCTCTCCTCAGGCGGGTCAAGATCTTTTCAAGCTACCCCGGGCTGGTCGGGCCGGGTATGGGCCCGAACCCGTTGTGGGCAAGATTCCACCTTGGGCCGGTGGGTTTGCTCGACGGGTGATTGTAGGACGGGTCAACTTGAGTGCACCGGGTTGGGGGCTACCCCGCCCGCAACCCTTGCTGAGTTCACCATCGGGCATGGACCCACCGATCATGATTTTTATGATGTCAGCCTTGTGGACGGGTTCAATGTTCCTATGGTCATTGAGACCGAAGGAGGGTCTGATTCGTGTCTACCCACGGGTTGTGCATCCGACTTGAACCAACAATGCCCTAGCGAGTTACGGGTCGCTGAGGGCGATGCTTGTAATAGTGCTTGTGGCGCATTCGGTACGCCGGAGTATTGTTGTAGTGGCACATATGCATCACCAAGTAGTTGTGCACCTTCTCAATACTCGAAGATGTTTAAGTTATCGTGTCCACATGCATATAGTTATGCATTTGATGATCCTACAAGTACATATACGTGTGTAGGTGCCGATTATACCATTACATTTTGTCCTTCTTTAACAAGGTTAGTGTTACATATTACTAAATATTTAAGAAATTATCTTAGTTCTACAGTAATTTAGCACCTAATAAAACCAAATCAAAAGCTTAAATTCACAATAAGCCCAGGATAACAAAATTTAAAAATCATGTACAACGACATTATTGATTATTGTCAAAACTAAAGAATTAAATAAATAATACTAGTGCTAATTTAACAATATTGTCATTAATTTTTATAATTAGCAATACTTTTTTTTACAATATAATTAACAAAATCATGAAACTGAAATAATTTGGTTTCTGTTAAAACTTTATAATAGTGACTAAATAAGAAGGGAAAAAAAAATCATAAGAAGCACGACAATTGTTGTAAACAAGCTTTATAAAAAAACAAAAAAAATGTATGAGTATATACGATAACAAGTGATATAACATAGTTTTGAACAAAATTCCTTTACTATTTTATGTTATCTTTTATTCTTTTGATGACTTTTTTTTAGCCCATTTTTTATATTAATTATTAGGTTTGTGCGTGAGCATCCTTTATTCCATCCATATCTTTCATATCTTCCATAACTTAGCTTCCTTTGAAACTTTCATTTTTCCATTTGCCAAATTGGCATTTTCTATTATATACTTCCTCTATTTTTTAATAGTTACACCACACAATTTTTCACGGTATTTAAGATATGTGGGGTTCACATGGGGGCATGGGGTGAGTGGCTATTAGAAGTGTAATTTAGTAGGCCATGTGCTTTAAATAAGAGAAATATTATAGTTTTTCCCTAAAATAACTTCCATTTATGGTGTTGTAAGTATTGTGATATTTCCATTTTAAAAAAGTGTTGCAAGTATTAAAAAATTGAGGTATATAAAAAAAAATTAAAAAAAAAAAAATTAAAACACTGTAAAATGTAAAGTATGTTGAACGTTGAATATGTGATAATATATATTATACTATATACAATTAAAAATATGCCATGGCTGGATTACCGCTAATCTTGATCTTATTGATTTATAATCGTAAATAACGATTTCGTGTCACTTTTAAAACTTTAATAATAAAAATATACATGCATGGTTCTTATTGGTGGTTGTTGACGAGGAGCTACGTGCGATATGGGACCATGTAATGAGAATGAATTGATTTAGAAATGAGGGTAAAAATCTAGTATTAAATTATTTTTCTCTAACTTTTTTTAAAAATAAAATCACATTATCAATTCTTAATACAATTTAATAACTTTCAATATATTAAAGTCCGGTTAACACAATGCACAATTTATTAAATGAATCATTTTGTCCATGTGTATTATAGAAATGAATTTTGGTGTAGTTCATTGCGAGTCTTAATTAAACTAAATATAAAAAAATTTAATCAAAAAGAAATAACTTGGTGGGAAAATTCCGCATTCTCTTAATTTACAACAAGTTCAATTCTTAAATGATTTGTATTCTTCGTATAGCATATATGAATTTTTAAAAAAATAGTAATTTTGATTTGTGAATTCCAATATTTTCATGGTGAAAGAAATAAATTTATTGTTTACCCAACCGCGAATAATAGTGGAAATATATGAGAATAATTACAATTTCTTATAGTATATAAACATAAGTGTGACATTAGCTTGAATGTCGTATCCGAACTAATTACTATTATCGTTAGGGGTGAAAGTAAATTGGATAAAAACCGAAAACCGAACCAAACCAAACCGAATAAGCAATTCGGTTCGGTTTTTTTCGGTTTTCGGTTTGGATCGGTTTGAAAAAATGGAAACCGAAATATATCGGTTTGGATTCGGTTTTGAGATTCGAAAAACCGAAAACCGAAAACCGAACCGAAGTTTATTAAGCCCACTAATCCCAACCCATTTTCCTACATATATATATCCAAAACCCTAAACTGTTTCCCTCTTTTCCCATTTCCCTTTCACTTTCTCTCGGCACCTTCCTCACCAAATCCCTAGATTTCCCCTCTTTTCTCCCTCACCACCTCACTCCGTCCGTCCACCACCACCAGTCTAGAAGTCCACTTAAGGTATCTCACCACCAGTTCTTGTTTCGGTGTTTGTGCTCTCAACGTATCTCAAAGTCGTTCGCCGGCCGCTCGTGTTCCATTGTTCGTTTTCCCTCAGATCACCACCACTTCACCGCCGACCACCACCACGTCTCCTCACCACCACCTCTCTGGTCAGTCACTCAAAGGAAATGATATTAGTAAAGAGGTGCAGAAGCAGAAGATTTTATTTTTCTATTTAATTTTTTTATAACTCAAAAGGAAATTATATTAGGAAATGAATAGATCTGAGGTTTTGAGCCAAATTATTGAAGGAATGCATGAAGCAGAAGATCTGATTTATTTATTTAATTTCTTTTTTAATCGGTGGACAAATTTATAATGGTTGATTGTATAAAATTAATTCTCAGTTTAGTTTGTGTAATTTTGTGTTTATAATTATAAAGATTGTTTAGTTTTCTTATACTTCAATTTGCATCTGGTAAAAAATTCGGTTTATGGATCGGTTTCGGTTTGCTAATCAGAAATTCGGTTCGGTTTGGTTTGGACCAAATTAAAATTCGGTGTGGATTTGGATTGAAAAATTTAAAACCGAATTATTTCGGTTTGGTTTTGGTTTGCGCCATAATCCAAACCGAACACCGAACTTTCACCCCTAATTATCGTCATCTTAAAAGAGTTGCTCAAACACGCAATAAGTTATTAAATTAAATAAAAAAATGTTTTAGGGTTTACATTTATTTATTGATCATAAAATTTGACACAAGGTTCTTATTGTTAAAATGCAGCCAGCAAAAATCTTCTCTTGGTGGTTCTCAATCTTCATCAACTGGATCCGATTTCGGATCCGGACTTGGATCCTTATTTGACGATGGTAAATGTCACAAAAAAGTGTGCGTAGGAGGTGGTCAATTTTTATCAAAGAGTCCAAGCAAAATAATAAACCAATTTTATTTTGCTTGGCAATATATCACTATTTTTATTTCTACTTTAATATTATCTCTCCAATTTTTTTGTTTATAATTGCATTTTCTCTCTCTTTTTCCATGCACATACATGCAGCGTAGATTTTTTTTTTTTTATTTATTTTTTATTTTTTAAGAACCCCAATTATTGAATATTTTTTTGACCCATATTTGTAATGTAAAGTAGAAAGAAAAGAAAAAAAAAAAGCGACAAGACATACTTTATGTACAGGATATTCAATATTCATATGATATGTCGTCGCAAAAGATTTGTGTACGTCGATTTCCTGTGTAAAGATATGTGTATGATCACATAAAAGTGAATGCATTCTACTTTACTGCTCCATAAAATCAAGCATTATAGATGATGTTTTTAGTGGGTACAAAAAGAAAATTTACTTTGCTGAATTTGCAAGATTGGTAGTTTTTCTATAGTTTTAACTATTTTGGAATCATATCCAACTATAATCTTTTGGGACATTTACATCATGATTTCAATTTTCATCAATTATATTTTAAAATTATAACAATAATATGCAAAAATATACACTTGTTTACATTAAATTACGAAATACATTTTGATTTCTATTGTAAACATTAAAAGCGATATTACCCCATTTTTATTTTGACTATGCTCGTTTGTTAATACATATATTTGACCAATAATGTATCTAATTAATCAAGTGTAAGTTAGTAGTAATAAATATATTTTTTTTTTTTTTTTTTTTTTTTTTGAGAAAAATAGCATTCATCAAGAAAAATTTAATAAGAGTCTTAATTCCTCAAATTATAAGTATTTGCAAGATCTCAAACAAGAAGAACATATAAGGACAGGAGTATGTATGTGTTGGACTGATAGAGTGTACCTTGTATATAATTGTATTGTGAGTAATCTAGGGACATATATCCAGTATTTAATGGTTGAGGTCAACCTCAGCCAGCACTAGCTGAGGTTGTCGCCAAAATTGAACATTTATTGCAATAAAAATGAACATTTTTTAACTGAATATATTTTACAATAATTTTGTATTTCCCAATAATCAAATGTTCATTTTCATGCAGTATAATGTTCATTCTTATAAATAAATGTTCATTTTCATGCCGTATGATGTTCATTCTTATAAAAATAAATGTTCATTTTATTTTTTTAGGAAATTTTGACTTTTACCACCTCCAAAAAACGACTTAATTGATTTTACCACCTCCATAAAAAAAAGATTTATTTCACCACCAACAAAATTTCCAAAACTTCGATTTTACCACCAACTAACGGATTCCGTCCATGAACCCGTTAGTAGGGCCCACCTTTTTTACGTTTCTTCTTTATCTTCCTCAATCTTCCATGTCAACCAACCAGCAATGAAATCAACTACCTCGGTTGTCGAAATTTCGTGTGGGGCTAAGGAGGGCCGGAATTTGGTGTGTGGGTTAGGGAGGTGGTCGGAATTAGGTGGTGGCTAGGGTTTTAAGAGTTCGGAATTTGGTGGTGGCTAGGGTTTTAAGAGTGGTCGGAATTAGGAGGGGCTTTATGGGTGGTCGGAATTTGGTGACTAGGGTTTTGAGGTCGGAAATTGGTGGAAAGGGGGTCCAAATTCGGTGTGGTGGCTGTGGTTGTGCAGTGCGGTGCGGTGGCTGTGTGGTGGTCGTTGTGTGGCGAATAGGTGGTAAACAACGAAACCCAAAACCCTCGTTCCCAAAACGGCCACGAATCTGGCCACAAATGGCCGACATCGGCCGGTTTTGGGGCTTAGTGGCCTTAACCGGCCGATTTCGGCCTTTTAAGGCCGGATTCGTGGCCGTTTAGGGGGGACGGGGGTTTTGGGTTTGGTGGTTTTTGGGGGCGATATGGTTGCGGGAAAGGGAGGGGGAGGGTTCAGGTGGGTTGGGGCTGGTGGTGCGACGCGGGTGGTGGTTTCGGGGAGGGCTGTGGTGAGTTGGGGGGAAGGCGGAGGTGGCGCGGGGGTGGCGCTTTGGTGGTGGCTGGGGTAGTTTTAGGTTTTTTTTTTTTAATTTCTCTTTTTTTTAACAAATAAAATGCTGACACGTGTTACTGTGGGCCAATAATATGGCGACACGTGTGCAAGGTAGGCCCCACTAACGGATTTATGGATGGAATCCGTTAGTTGAAGGTGATTGGTGGTAAAAGCCAACTTTTATTTTTTTATGTGGTGGTAAAATAAATCTTTTTTTTATAGAGGTGGTAAAATCAATTAAGTCGTATTTTAGAGGTGGTAAAAGTCAAAATTCCCTATTTTTTAATTAATACAAATTTTTGTGTTCGTTCAGTTGTATAAAATGTTTGTTTTCCTTTTTATAATAAAGGATGTTCAATGAACATTAGCATTAATAATGTTAGACATTAGCATTTTGTTCATTATTAAAAAAACATATTATTAATTTATTTATTGGTATTAAATCATATAGCTTAATTGCATGATATCCATTCAAGAGAGTTGAACAAATCAAGGTATTCACTTGCAATGTCAAGTGAGGAATGATCTGCACTCGACACTCATGCTTCTACTGCAAGTCACATGTTGAATTCTCTTTTCCTATTTAATTGCTTTTGAGTTCATCTAGTGCTTCTTGCTTTCCTAGCATTTCTAGTTTTTTCAAGCTTTTCTTCCTTTATTTGCTTTTGGTATCAATGTCTTTTAGGGATAAGGTCAAGAACAATGGGCACCATGGTTGCTAGTTTTCATTTCATAATAAGCTCCATGGGGTCCTTTTTGGTAGCAGTTCTCTACTGCAATTTTCTTGGTGCTTCATTTAAGCATCAATAAGTAATATATTTTCCCTTTCAGCTTTAAAAAAAGAACAAATCAAGGTATAACTGAAATATTCAGTTATATAATATTAAATGTACAATTTTTTTTTTCGATTTCATAGTCTCTTTATTTTATTCTTATATTATAAATGTTCATTTGTATATAATGCAATATTCAGGAATAAATGTTCATTTTATTTTTCTAATAAATGTTCATTTTTCTTCTAATAGATGTTCATTTGGTGGGCGCGACCTCAGCTAGCGCTGACTGAGCACGACCTCAGCTAAAAATTCATATATCCATTTTATAAGCTTTTGTAGGTTTTAGCTCCTGGTTGATAAGGGATTTGGGCTATTTTTTTAGATGGAAAGGGTTATGGGCTAATTATTAAGAAAAGGCTTAAGATTTTAGCTGGAAAGGTATAATGAACTGAATTAAAGGGCAATGGGCTGTAGCTAAAAGGCTTAGAATTACAAACACTTTACTTTTAAAGTTCACAATCAATTCTTGATTAACACTTAGGGCATGCTTGGATTGGGGGTTATATATTAAGGGGGTAATAAAAGTCAAACTTGAAAAACCATAAGTAATTAGAGGTGTAGTGGTAGGAGACAAGGTGTTTACAAATGAAAAAGAGAGTTGTGCCATGAGGGAAAGAGAGAGATGGAGGAATTATTATCCTCATAATGAGAGTAATAGTTACCCACCCTCCCCCTAGTGTAACTATTACCCCTAAAATGAGGGTATTAGTTCCTCTTTCTTCACCTCATACCACACCATCACTACATAATTTTCCTTACAATCACACCATTACTATCTCCTCCTTCCCTATATTCACTTTCATTTTGCTTAGTTTGACTTTTATTACCCTAGTAAAACATCTCCCTCAATCTAAGCATGCCCTTAATTGAGTACTCATCATTCATCATCAAACCATATATCATATATGGAGTAGTACGTACGTTATAAGGAGAAACAAAAACAACCCCATAAAAATTAAAGCCCCTAATTAGAGTATTTATATCCTTAATCCTTCCTATACTCTAAAAACAAAAGAACTATCAAAATGGACTGTAAAAGACAGTGAGTCGACGCGAGAACGACCACAAGTCGTCGCGCACTCACGCACCAAGCCTTGCATAAGGCTTTGCAAGTTACTCTGGGTTGTGTATGGTGTGAATGTGGGTTGTGTATGGTGTGAACTGGAATCTCACTCTAATTTCACTAAGAACAAGTGAATTCAATGAAGAAACTCCATTGATGAGCTGAGAAGAATACAAGGATTTACAGAGAGAATGCTGAGGAAGAAGAAAGTGATTTTATTTCACAAAATGATTGAATGAGTTTATTACAATGATTAAAGGCATTTATACCCTATAAAAGACTTAGAAATATCTAAAAATATCTCTAACAACCTGTCACACTAAGTACATGTATAACTAACTTTGCTGACTCAGCAAAGCTTATAACTAACTGATTCCTCCTATTACAATGCTCCCCCATTGATATCAAACTTGTCCTCAAGTTTGAATTACAAAGTTAGGAAACTTTTCCTAAAAAATTTCAGCAAACTCCCAAGTGGCCTTTGAAGCAGGACAATTTTTCCATTTGACCAAATACTATACATCAGCTTGATTTTGATGCTTAACCACTCTTCTCTCCAAGATAGTCTCAGGTTCCCATTCCTCTTCTTCATCCTTACCATGCAACCAAGATGGAATATGAGCAACTGCAGGGATCACTCCTCTAAATTTCTTAAATTGAGAAACATGAAAGATTGGATGTATCTGAGCATCCTGAGGTAATTTCAGTTTATAAGCCACCTTCCCAATAGTTTCAGCAATCAAAAGGACCATAAAACTTTGAACACGGCTTATCATGTGAACCCAACATAAGAGATTTCTGTTTGTAAGCTTGTAGTTTCAACTAAACCCAGCTTCCTACAGCAAACATTCTGTCATTTCTCTTCTTATCAGCTTGAGCCTTCATCATGTCTTGAGCTCTTCTCAAATGAAATTTTACTTTTTGCAACATTTCTTCCCTTTTTTGTAGAGACCTATCAACAACAGCAACTTTAGATTCTCCAGGAAGATATGACAAGTGCAGAGGAGGTGGTTGACTGCACGAAGTGTGAAAAGTTGTATTGTACCACCACTCAGCTAATGGCAGCCATTTACTCCAATTCTTAGGGCATTCACTAGTCATGCACCTCAAATAGGTCTCCAAACACCTATTCACTCTTTCAGTTTGACCATCTGTTTGAGGATTGTAAGCTGAAGATAACAATAAATTAGTACCCTGCAACTCAAACAAAGCTTTCCAGAAGTTGCTTAAGAATATTGCATCCCTGTCACTGACTATTGATCTGGGCCAGCCATGTAACTTGAACACCCCATCCAAATAAGCTTGAGCTACTTCCAATGATGTATAAGGATGAGACAAAATACTTGCTGAATCTGTCAACTACAACAAAGATAACATCATTTCCAAAAGAAACAGGTAACCCTCCAAAATAAAATCCATGGAGATATCAACCCACACTTCTTGAGGAATTGGCAAAGGTTGTAATAAACCAAGACTAGCAACATTTTCAGTTTTATTAGCTTGACAGACTAAACAATTTCTCACAAAGTGAGTTATAAAAGTAGACATTCCCTTCCAATAGAATAACTCCTTAACTTTCACCAAGGTAGCATCTCTACCAGAATGTCCACCCTGTCTAGAATTGTGTAGCCATTGAAGTATTACTACTTTTAGCTCATCATCTGGCCCCACTACTAACTTGCCTTTCCTTCTCAATGACCCATCTTGAATAGCATAGTTAGGAGTAGTAATTCCTTGAGAAAGGGACTGAAACAAAGCACTATCATAACTATCTCATAACTATCTCTCAGCTTTTGTGCTAGATTAGAGTCAAGCACTGTGTAGACACCCAAATGTGTTTCCCCAAAACCAAACCCATTTATGAATACCTTTCACGTCATTTGATTATCAAACGAAGTGAAAGTGTGAAAAGTCTGGTGATGTGGATGTTTTTTTAAAATATCTCTCTTTTTGTTTTCAAAAATGTTTCTTCTTTCACTCTATTTATGAAAATATCCAGTCAATTTAGGTTGGTCTATGATAGGGTCCAATAATAGTGTAGTTGGATTGGGCTCGAAAAGAGTTTTCCAACGATATATTATAAGCCCAATTCCGATGAATAATGAGGAAGTTATGGATTAAATTAAATTGGACCTGAAATGAATTTTATATGCGGCTCAATGATCTAGAGGAGGGCCTATTAATTATTATTCCTAAAGTTATTAGAATTGATTTTAATCTTCTAGAATATTTAGAAGATTCTTTTTGATTCTAATAGTATTAGGATTAATAATTATATTTTAAAGAGTTTTTAGTTGGAATAAAATAAGTGTTTTAGGATAAACCTGATTTTAATTTGATAAACACGGAATTTGCTGCTTAATCATATTAAGAAGAGGATTCCGCGTACAAACGCGTTTTATCTTTTAATTAGCGCCAAACGACAGAGCCTGTCACCTGGTGCTGATGTCTGTCGCCTGGCGACAGATGCCAGTTTTATTCCGAATAGGACTTGATTTGTTTTCGGACTATTTTTTCTATAAATAGGGTTGTATCTCCCCATTTTCAATCATCAAGAATTCACAATCAACAATTTAGAACCATCATCTCTCTCTATTCTCTCTCTAAAAGCTAGAAGCTTTCTCTCTCTCTATTCTTTTTCAAAACCTTCCCTCATACAAAATTCCTCATACATTAGTTCTAGACACACCTAGCCAAGTTCGAAGTTACCTTCACCCTAGACGTGAAAGGTTGATAATTTCTGAGGGTTTGGTCCCAAATCTCTATTTCAATTATTTAATTTAATTGTTTATTATTTTCCTTGAAGTTACTAACGCGTGTATTTTGTTATTAGAAAGAGATACGAGGCATCAAAGTAAGTAATTGCTTTAATTGTTATTTTGATATAGAAAGCATGCTTTGATTATTTTAATTCCTAGTATCATGTTAGGATGCTTTTATTGATTTCTAATATCATGCATGTTTCTAAGATGCTCCCTATTCTTTCTAATATCATGTTAGTATCATGTTAGGAATAAAGCTTTAATCTTTATTGTTTAATGACATGCTAGGGTTTGTTATTAATCTTGTTAGTATCATGCCTAGGATCTTGCTATTATTATTAAGCGTTACTGAGATTATGATTGAGATGATGATGATTGTTGTTATAATATTATGTTTCTTGATATTTATTATTTGTTATTGCTTGATCACGCCCTCTCTTGCAGGTTTAAAGGGAATTTGTACTTGTAATCACGCTTAATAAGATAATTAATAATCTTGTTTAGGCTAATATGATTATAATTCAAGTGATCGCCAATAATAGATTTGTTTGTGCATTAATATTCAACCAACATAGACTAAACAGGTTTAGGGTTAACAATTGATTGTATGTTAGTCAGAAAGCGCACGTGAATATGAGAAGAATAAAGTAGAGGCCTATTTAGGGCAGGTTCAATCTATTTTAGGTTGGATTTGTACCTTCATCCCCGAACTTCCAGTCATGGTTCCAGACCTATTGGAGTTAACGATCTCCTAGATCGTTAAGGGGTTTAACCTTCACCCTGTGAACGGTTTACAAGTTCCTAAAACTTGTTGGCGACTCTTTTACTCTAGTTTCCTTCCCTTTGGACGCCACCATGCTTAAGTGTATGATCACAGTGGGGCTCAAGTGTGGGATACTTGAAATATTCCCTACACACTATCAAAGCCATGCACAATAATTCTGCACCAGTTACTCTTGACAAAGCATCTGCTACCACATTCTCACTTCCTTTCTTGTATACAATCTCATAGCCGAATCCCATAAGCTTAGACAACCATAACTGCTGAAATGGTGTTGAGATCTTTTGCTGTAAAAGCCACTTGAGACTCTTTTGATCAGTTCTAATGATAAAATGTTGCCTCATTAAGTACTGCTCCCACTTTTGAACAACTGTAACTACAACAAGTAATTCTTTTTCATAAACAGATAACTTCTGCCATCTAGGTCCCAATGCCTTACTCAAGAATGCCAAGGGATGACCAGCTTGCATCAGAACTGCCCCAATATCTTTATTTGAAGCACAAGTTTCAACCTCAAATACTTGTGAAAAATCTGGCAGAGCTAAACCGAAGCTAAACTCAAAGCTGACTTCAATTCTTCAAAAGCTTGCTGCTGTATATCAGTCTATTTAAACTCTCCCTTCTTCAATAATTGAGTTAAGGGTTTGCTAATATAGCCATAACCCCTAACAAACTTTCTGTAGTAACCAGCCAACCCCAAGAAACTTCTCAATTCCTTAACATTCTTAAGAATAGGCCAATTCCTAACAGCTTCAACCTTCCTAGGATCAGTTTCTACCCCCATTCCAGAGATAAAGTGACCCAAGTATTCAACCTTGTCAATAGCAAAACAACATTTACTCATCTTTGCATACAAAGTATGCTACTTCATCAAATCAAAAACAGCTTTAAGGTGAATCAAATGCTCATGGAGAGACCTACTATAGATCAATATATCATCAAAGAAGACTAACACACATTTCCTGAGAAGTGGCTTGAAAATGTGATTCGTCTAACTTTGAAAGGAAGCTGGGGAATTTGTAAGCCCAAATGGCATTACTAAAAACTCATAATGGCCATTATGTGTTTTAAATGTAGTCTTAAACACATCTCCATCATGAACTCTCAACTGATGATAACCAGCCCTTAGGTCAATCTTACTAAACACCCATGACCCAGCTAGCTCATCAATAAGCTCATCTACTACAGGGATTAGAAGCTTGTCCTTCACGGTCTTCTTATTAAACTCCCTATAATCCACACATAACCTCCAAGTTCCATCTTTCTTCCCCACCAAAACAACTGGAGAGGCAAAAGGGCTGCAACTATCTTGAATTATGCCCTGATCAAGCATTTCCTGCACTAATTTTTCAATGATATCCCTTTGAGCTAAAGGATACCCGTAGTGCCTGTTACTTACTGGATTTGTCCCAAATTCTAAAGGAGTTCTATGATCAAAAACTCCCCTACTATGTGGCAGGGACTTAGGTTCCTCAAAAATATCCTTATATTCCCGCAAAAGATCAGCCACAACAGCAGAAACACTAGAAAGCTCAATATTACAGCAAAAAATTCCAGAAATTTCCTGTTCTGATGCTATATGTAGAAAATATAGTTGTGCAGGTTGACTGAGTAACTTTTCAGTATTCTGACTCACAAAAACAACAGGTTTTCTAGGTTTCTCCCCCTGTAAAACATGGTGTTCAAATGTGTCTCCCCAAAACCAAACCTAGTGATGAATACCTTTTGCGTCGAATGATTATCGAATGAAGTGAAAGTGTGAAAGGTCAAGTGTTGCGGTTGGTTTTTATTAAAATTCTTTCTTTCTGTTTTCGAAAACAACTCTATTTTATGAAAACAGCCAATCCAGTTTAGTTTGGTCCACGACAAGGGTCCAATAATAGTGTAGTCGGATGGGGCTTGAAAAGAGCTTTCCAACGATATATTATAAGCCCAATTCCGATGAATAATGAGGAAGTTATGGCCAAAATACTAACTGGGCCCAATTTGATCTTTACATGCAGCCCAACGATCTAGGGGAGGGCCTAATAATTATTATTCCTAAAGTTATTAGAATTGATTATAGTCTTCTAGAGTTCTCTAGAGGGTTCTCTTTAATCCTAATAGAATTAGAATTAATAATTATATTTTGATAAAGTTTTATTTGGAATAAAATATTATTTTATGAAAAATACGATTTCAGTTTCATACGGACTTTACAAATCGATTTTGATTCATATGTGGACTCCGTGTTGAAAGCGCGTAGAAATCTAGGCTGTCGCCAGACGACAGGCCTGTCGCCACGCGACAAGGTCGGTTTTGCAGCGACAGCGTGGAGTTTTATTCCTTATCAAATTCTACCTATTTTCGGACTGTTTTCTTATAAATAGGGTCCTAAACCTCCGTTTTTAATCATCTACAATCAACAATCTCTCTCTTTCTCTCTCTAAACCTAGAAGCTTTTTTTATTCTTTTTCTAAACCTTCCCTCTTACAAAATTCCGCATTCACGAGATCTAGACACACCTAGCCGAGTTCGAAGTTGCCTTCGCCCTAGACGTGAAAGGTTATAATTTCTGAGGGTTTGGTCCCAAATATCTCCATATTTCAATTATTTAATTTGATTGTTTGATTTTATATTTTCCTTGAAGTTACTAACGCGTGTGTTTTGTTATTAGAAAGAGGTACGAGGCATCCAAGTTAGTACTTTAATTGTTTAATTGATATTATGATATAGAAATCATGCTTAGATTGTTATTTTGGTTCCTAGTATCATGATTAGGATGCTTTCCTTAGTATGATATTTAGGGTGATTTGCTTATATCAATTATGATTCCTGCGATGCTTCCTATTTTCTTTCCTAATATCATGTTAGTATCATGTTAGGGATAAAGCTTTGATCTTTAATGCTTAGTGACGTGCTAGGGTTTGTTATTAATCTTGTTAGTATCATACCTAGGATCTTGCTATTAATATTATGCTTTATTTTTAATGTGATTATGATGATTGTTATTATCATGTTGCTTAATGATTATTATTGTTATTGCTTGATTACGCCTTTTATGCATGTTTAAAGGGAATTTGTACTTGTAATCACGCTTAATAAGATAATTAATAATCTTGTTTAGGGGTAATATGATTATAATTCAAGTGATCGCCAATAAAAGTTTTTCTTGTGCATTAAATTCAACCAACATAGATAAACAGGTTTAGGGTTAATCCTATTGATTGCATGTTAGTCAGAAAGCGCACATGAATACGAGAAGAATGAAGTAAAGGCCTATTATTAGGGCAGGTTCAATCTCTTTTAGGTTGGATTTGTACCCTCATCCCCGAACCCTATTTGGTTCAAGACCTTTTGGAGTTGACGATCTCATGGATCGTTAAGGGGTGTAATCTTCACCTTGTGAACGGTTTACAAGTTCCTAAAACTTGTTGGTGACTGTTTTGCTCTAGCTTCCTTCCCTTTGGACGCCACCATGCTTAAGTGTATGATCACAGTGGGGTTCAAGCTTAGGGTTAATGGCTTGAAATATTCCCTACAGTTTTTGGCGACTCCACTGGGGAGGATTTCTATTTTAATTCCTAAAATTTGTTTTGGCAATGATTTAGAATGAGCGGATGAGACTCGAAAAGTTCTAAGTATTTCATGTGCGTAATTTTGATTAGCATTATTGTCATATGCATAAAAAAGGTCCTTATTGGATAAACCATCCGAAATGAGTCAAAAACATAGGATTTTTACACGTAGGAAACTTGAGAAATATCTTTCACAACTAGAATTGAAATAATACTGCGAAATCTGGAAAACTCTAAGAACGTAGATACCTGCTGAGGCATGTAGGAACTAGCGTCTAGAAAACAGGGCTTGTCGCCTGTAAAGTGCTTTTGTCACCTGGCGACAGGGGCACTTTTGCGGCGACAGTCCCTGTAGTCTGGCGACAAGTTCTTCCAATACCGAGCCAGAACTCTGCCTTCTTGTTTTGACCATTTCTAGCACTGTTTGCTCGATTCTACTTCCCGATTGAGTTTTTCTCACTATTCTGAAACCCATATGTGTTCTACATATGGACATAACCCTCTGGGGGTTCACGCTCCATCTACCCAATCGAACGCTCCTGGCAACGATGGGTACATCCGAGTTTGTGAATCTACCAAACCATGGAAGCAAGTTTTTAACTTGCGGGATCCCATCCACTCGCGCCAACCCTTCCAAAGGTAAGGCTTCCGCGCGGTGCATCCGGACTCATAACCATGGACCCTCTTTGACTAACCCATATCCCGAACTTTAGAGAACTAGAGCCATGATTAGGTTGCAAACTCATTGCATCATGTCGTGACTACTTGACTATTTGTGCATTCTTTGCTTGTGCATACCTTATATGTGCTAACCGTTTGTTTGACTTATGTTTAAGTCTAAATAAACCAATTAATGACTAAAAAGGACTTTGTCTAATTAATGAATTAATTAATTAATTTGACTAATTAAAGACCAATGAAATAATTAATCTAACTTAGTACGACTTTAGGCATGTCCCCTTAGAGTACAATCATTGGAAACAGTCCCAAATTAATGTTCCAGAAATGGCGCAGGAGTTTGGGCTGTGGCGCTGCAGTTTATTGTTTGTCGCCTGGAGACAGGTTTGTCGTCTGGCGACAAGCTTTAAATTGTGGCGACAGTTCTGTTGTTCCGGCGACAGTCCAGATTTTTACTCGAGTCATCACGACGAGTCTATTTAACAGTCTAATAATCAGTTTAATCAATTTGTTAAGTCCTTAATTGAGTCTAGGCACCTAGTCCCATGGTCATACACAAGAGTCAAAGCATGTCACTTGCACTCACTTATAAAACACACACTTAACATGTATGTTACACCTTGATCATGTCTAGAGAGTCTTGAATGCGTGTTTTCCGTCATTTTTTTTAGGGGGGTAAGTCGGATATTAATCCTCCAATTAAACCACTTGTTTAAACCCATTCCCAAAAATACACACCCTATTTTTTGTTTTTAACCATAAAGTCAAAATCGATTTGAGTCAAGTCATTAAAACAAATATGGTTTAATCTACAGCGCGTGGTTAAGAAAAGAAGGGCGTCTAATCAAGGACAACACTTTTTTTCAAGTCTCACTTTTTGACAAGCCAATCAATCGAAGAAGGAAAGCTAAGAAGACAATGGCAAGTCAGGAAGAAGTCAACGAACTCAGGGGATAGGTAGCTAACATGGCTGAAATGTTGAAGAGTCTGACTCTTCAAATCAATGATCCTGCAAGACAACAACAGATGGAGCTCATCCAGGAAAGTTTGAGCAGATTATCTAATGACTATAGATTGCAAGGCATTAGCTCACAAGGGGTCTCGGTGGACAAGGATCTTCTTCCGCAGAGTTTCAATGCCAACGACATCCCGAAGTTCAAAGCAATGGATAATCCTTATTTTCACTTAAGAGCTTTTGAAACTATAATGAATATTAAGGGAATAGACAAAAAAGCTTTTCATTCTGTATTTTCTCTATCTTTAGAAACCGTTTGTCAGCAATGGTATTTCTCTCTCGATAAAGAGAAAACCCTCCAGTTGGGAGTCAATTGTAAACGCTTTCATCGATAGATATAAATGCAATATTCAAGTTGAAACTGATCATAGGGAACTTGAAATACTCAGCAGAAAGAGAATGAAGGCTTTACTTCTTTCTTTAATAAATGGAGAGAAACTTCTGCAAAGATGGTCGAGGTTCCTAGTGAGAAAGAATCTGTGAGGATGTTTATCAAGAACCTCCAAGAAAAATATTCTAAGCATCTCAAATACCAAAATAACTTGCACACCTTTAAGGCCGTCTATGACATTGGTATCAATATTGAAGACGACCTAGCTAAACAGAAAGCTGCTAACAGTACCTCTAGTAGTGGCTGGAAAGGCAAGAAGAACGACAATCTTTCTTCTTCCAAAACCACCCACTCAAATAATGTTAGCACCTTTAATTTGAGTGAAGTCCTCGCCATGAATAATCAAGGACAAAAGAAACCACTTAGGAGGAACTTTACTCCTATTGGTATGAGTTATGACACCGCAATCGATCGCTTACATGCAAAAAGGTTTTATAACTCCCATAGGACCGTTTGGGGACCCACCTGTCGAGAAGAGGACGGCTAGCTGGAACCTCAATGCACATTGCAAATATCATCACGGTAGGGGCCATCTCACAGAAAATTGTTGGAAGCTAAAGGAAGCAATCCAAGATTTAATTGATAACAACAAACTTCCATTTCCCCCTGCAAGCAAGAAGCCAAGTATCAATAGCGCACCACTGTCAGATTCCTTAGCTATTTCCGATGAGGAAAATCAGGTTGACCCCTCAAACCTGTCGAATCTATTGAAGAAGAGGAGGAAATCTTCGAAGATGTCGAGGATCATTTTCCTTGTGGACAAGAACCTGCGACAAAGAAGTGTGTATCCTTATTCAGGTTGTGTTGGAAGCAAGAGAATTATTACGCGAGGCCATGGAGGTGGTAAAGGAACGAAACGAGCTACTCAAAAGTAGACCTCTTCCTAAAGAGAAGAAATCATTCTCCCTCCAAGTAATTGACACACCTAAAAGGAGCAATAGGCCATACACTCCAATTGGAACTTCTTATGCAAACATGTTCAAAATGCTCTCCGAGAATGGTAAAATTCAACCTCTCGAACCGAGACCATTTGAATCACTAAAAAGGACAGATAGGTACTACTGTCCATATCATCAATCGGGAGGACATACTATAGAAAATTGTTTCAAGTTCAAAGACTTGGTCCAAAGATTTATTGATAACAAGAAGCTAGTTCAAATCCCACAAGAACAAGATGCTACCATTAATGGGGTTTGGGATAGTAATGATGAGGATGTCTACCTTAAGGACGTCGAAGAAACTCCACTCTCGACAATATACCCAGTAGGTGACATTTGGAATGAAGAGGATTCACCAATAGATGTCCTCACAAGATCTAGGAGAATGCAACCTCCCATTACTACACAACCTATTCCCACTACTCAACAAGTTCCCATACCAATCATAGAAGACAACGATGTTGTCAAACAATTAAAAAAGACTAAAGTCAAAATGAACGTATGGAAACTTCTAGCTACATCCCGAGAACATAGAATCGCGGTCATGGATGCCTTAGCTAAAGTAGGGATATAATCGGACACTACTCCTGAGGGGTTGGCTAATTTCCTCACAAGTGACCTCCCAAGTCCTACTAATTTGATCACTTTTTCCGACAAAGATCTATCGCCGGAAAGTGACAAACACAACAAAGCTCTCAATCTCACAGTAATTTGCAAGAGAATGAACGTCCCTATGACTCTTGTAGATAATGGATCGACAATTAACGTTTGCCCACTTAGAACTGCGAGGATGTTGGGGATAAGGGATGAAGATTTATCTCCATCAACACAAGGGATAAGAGCTTACGATAACTCACGTCGCCAAGCATTGGGCACAATTACCATGAACATAACGACGTGAGAAATTGAGCATGCCACCACATTCCAAGTGGTAGATATTAAGGCTTCGTTCAACTTACTGTTGGAACGCCCTTAGCTTCATGGCCTCAAGGCCATCCCTTCATCTCTTCACCAACAAGTGAAAGCCATAGTTGGAGGAGTACCAATTACAATCGATGCTTCACCTATGAGGATCAAAACAGTAGAAAACCCACTAATCAATGTGGAGCACGATGAGAATGACGAAGATCCGTGGGGCTTTAATGAAGAGGTCTCCTTGATCGAGGAAGATGAAAGGACCCCTCTTCGCTACGACCTCCACTCAAACATGATAACCAATGCTATCCTGAGAAAACAAGGACACTTCCCCGGAATGACCCTAGGAAAGAAGAAAGGGATAGCAAAACGGATGGGACTACCTGGCCTCCCTAAATTAGATACTTTCGGACTTGGTTTTGAACCGACTCTCGAAGATCTAAAGCGAGCCCAGGAAAAATCAAAAGCACGTAGAAATGCTCGCGCATAAAAGAAAGCAATCCCAATGGATCAATACCCTCTTACGTTCAATGGACAATTCATAAGAGAGGGAGAAGATTATCCATGTTATGAATTTCCAGAACCCTTCGTTGTAAACGGCATAAGACAACCTGGGTTCGAAATATTTCTGGATTGTTGCTTTCTAGATGAGATTCCAACTCCCATACATAAAGAAAAAGCACCCCCATGCTTTGACTTTAACGTCATGGGACTTCTCTTTGGACAAGAAAAGAATGAGCCAAGATACATAGAGGATAACTCTTCACTCATTCAAACAGTCCTACAAAGCGAGAACTTTGATCCCTCCAAGCTCATCACTCCAGCAGAGGATTTAGTGCGAGGATGGCGCAAGACGGTAAAAGTAACTACTGCAAACGGAGAGAAGATCTCAATAACTACAGGACAAGGGCCAATGTTCGAAGAATCGTCCGAGTCAGAGTCTGAGTCTGAGTCTTCCCTCATCGAGTCCTCTAAGTCTCTAGTTGTAGCACCTCCCTCTAATCCTTCTATTTCATCATCTACTCCTAGGATAGTTAGCAATCAAGCCCCAACGGACATTTCTTTATTCGATGTAATGATTTCAGAGTTTAATAATATGTCTTCTTCCCCTTATTCCTCGTGTTTCTCTTTAGCTCCAGATGACGAGTATTGCTTAACTAACGATGAAAATGACAAAGAAATCATTAAAGCAATGGAAACACTTGAAAATAAGACACCAATAATTGAGGACACTGAAATGGTTGATATCTCAAAAGATCCAACCATCAAAAGAGAAGTTAAAATCGGACTCACATTAAACAAAGATGAAAGAACCGATTTAATTAATCTACTTAAAGAATTCATCGATGTATTCGCTTGGTCATATGAAGATATGCCAGGCATTAATAGAGAAATAGCTCAACACACTATACCACTAATCCCAGGAATGAAACCTATAAAATAAAAGTTGCGTCGAATGAAACCCGACGTAGCTCTTAAAATAAAAGAAGAAGTACAAAAGCAAATAACTGCAGGTTTTATCAGGGTATCCAAATACCCCGAATGGGTTGCAAATGTAGTCCCAGTTCCAAAAAAGGATGGTAGGGTTCGAATGTGTGTCGACTATCGAGATCTAAATAAGGCAAGTCCAAAGGACGACTTCCCTTTCCCACACATCGATATTTTGGTAGATAATACAGCGAATCAAACACTTCTCTCATTTATGGATGGATACGCAGGGTACAACCAGATCCCTATGGCCGAGGAAGACATGGAGAAAACAACATTTATAACACCTTGGGGTACTTACTATTACACGGTAATGCCATTCGGGTTGAAAAACGCGGGTGCCACTTACTAACGAGCAGCAACTGCCCTACTCCATGACATGATGCACAAAGAAGTCGAAGTATACGTGGACGACATGATTATGAAACCTAGAGATCGTCCAGGACATCAAGAGGCCTTAAGAAAATTCTTCGAGAGGCTAAGAAAATACAACATGAGGTTGAATCCATCCAAGTATACTTTTGGAGTAACCTCAGGCAAACTCTTGGGATACGTCATAAGCTCTAGTGGAATAGAGATAGACCCAACCAAGATTAAAGCAATCATGTCAATGCCACCGCCCAAAACCGAGAATCAAATTCGAGGATTTATTGGCCGGTTGCAATATATAAGTAGGTTCATATCTAAGCTAACAACAATATGCGAACCAATATTCAAGAAGCTTAAGAAAAATGCGCCAGTAATATGGGACGACGAGTGTCAAAAAGCCTTTGAGAAGATTAAAGCCTATCTCGCCAATCCTCCCATATTAGCCCCAGCGCTTCCAGGAATTCCTCTAAGGCTGTACTTAACAGTCACCAAAGAAACAATGGGAGCTATGCTCGCACAAGAAGTATAAGGAAAAGAAAACGCCATCTACTATCTAAGAAAAAAGATGCTCGAATATGAAGCATGCTATACACCACTTGAAAAATTGTGCCTCGCATTGGTGTGGGCCACAACCAAGTTAAGACATTACATGCTTGTTCACACAGTCTTTGTAGTGTCACGAATGAATCCTCTCAGGTACTTATTCGAGAAATCCACGCTTAACGGACGCATCTCAAGGTGGATAGTCAACCTAGCCCAGTTTGATGTAAGGTTCATGCCTCAAAAGGCCATTAAAGGATCTGTAGTCTCGGACTTCTTAGCAGACTTTCCAATAGAAGATTCGACACCAATACACGACAATGAATTTCCAGATGAAGGCTTAATGGTCACGGAAGATGATACTTGGACTTTATACTTCGATGGAGCCTCAAACCAAAAGGGATGTGGCGTAGGAGTCCTATTAGTATCACCTAAAGAAGAGCATGTTCCAATCTCAATAAATTTAGATTTCGACGTTACCAACAACGCTGCAGAGTACGAAGCATGCGTGGTAGGCCTCGAAACAGCTTTAGCATTGGGTGTAAAAAAACTTCGAATATTCGGAGATTCTTCCTTGATCATCAACCAAATATCCAAAAGATGGAAAGTAAGGAGCGAAAGCTTAGCCCCTTACCAAACCTATCTGGAAACTCTCTCCCCCAAAAGAAAAAATGGAAAATAAAACTCTCTCACCGATCAATTGGAAAAGGTGGAATACACATATCTACCTAGAGAAGAAAATCAATTTGCCGATGCCTTGGCAAGACTAGCCTCAATGGTTAGGATTCCTAAGGAAATTGAGCAAATGCCTCTAACAATAGAGAAAAGACACAAACCAGCATATATTCAAGCTATAGAGGATGATGAAATAATCCAAGAAGAATAAGAAGAAGAACCATGGTATGCCGACATACTCAATTATGTCACCAAAGGAGAATACCCTCCTCATGCTGACAAAAGAGCAAAACGCGCTTTGAGACTTTTGGCTTCCCAATACGTACTCATAAATGATGAGCTACACAAAAGGGTACCTAAAGGTCAAGCCCTATTATATGTAGGCAAGAAGGACGCTCAAAGAACTATGAGAATATTCCACGAAGGAGTATGTGGAACACATGTTAATGGCAAAATGCTAGTCCAAAAGATAATGCGAGAAGGATATTATTGGACTACCATGAATAGGGATTGTCATCAATATGTAAAACGATGCCCTAAGTGCCAAATTTATGCAAACTTGCAACATATTCCTCCATCCCTTCTCCACACTTACACCTCACCATGGCCATTCTCAACATGGGGAATCGATATAATTGGAAAAATCACACCTCCTGGAACAGGAGGTCACGAATACATCTTGGTAGCAATCGATTACTTCACAAAGTGGGTAGAAGCACAATCATATTCTAAACTCACTGCAAAACATGTAGCACTCTTTATCGAAAGGATTATAATTTGTCGATATGGAGTCCCACATGAGATGATAACCGACAATGGAGCTCACTTTCAAGCCGAATGTGAAGAATTGTTACAAAAGTATGGTATTCAACATCACCATTCTTCCCTTTATAGACCTCAAGCAAATGGAGCAGTTGAAGCAGCTAACAAAAATTTAAAAACTATCATCCAGAAAATGACAGAAAATTACAAGGATTGGCCTGACAAACTCCATTTTGCACTTTGGGGTTATCGCACGTCAATTCGAACGTCAACAGGAAACACGCCATTCGCCTTAGTCTACGGAATGGATGCCGTACACCCTGTAGAACTAGAAATACCTTCTCTACGCATTGCGTTAGAAAGTAAACTCGATGAAGTTGAATGGACTAGAGCACGGTATGAAGAGTTAATTCTACTTGATGAAAAACGACTAGAAGCTCTACATCATACCCAATGCTACCAAACTCGTATGGCTAGACACTTCAACAAAAAGGTCAAGACAAGAAACATCAAGGTTGGAGACTTGGTAATAAAAGCACTAAGGAAGAACGTGTTGGATCCAAGAGGAAAATTCAGGCCCAATTGGTCCGGACCATACATTGTCAAAACAATCCTGTCAGGAGGCGCAGCTCAGTTCACCGACATGGACGGCAATGAATTCTCAAACATGACCAATCTTGACCAACTTAAGAAGTACTACCCATAATTACTTGAGTAGGACACTCGAGAGAGCTACGTTTGGCCTGATTCCTTAAGAAGGATACGTAGGCAACCCTTTAAAAAGGGTGCGGCCACTTTAATTATCAAGCATTTCGCGTCCTAACATCGAAAAAAAAAATTTGTCGCCAGACAACAAGCGTGTCGCCAGGCGACAAGGCAAAAGTTTGGCGACAGACTCGTATGAGCGACGCCAATTTTCTACGTATATCTGGACAACTTCGGTGCATTCTGGAAATTTTTTCGACTTCCGTACTTGAAGAAATTTTTCGGAAAAAATATTTTAAGTTGTTTTCATTACTTCATATGAACAAATGTAAATTTAATTTAATTAAAAAGCTGAAATTACATTAATAAGTAAAAGAATTACATCATTGATGGAATTTAAATAAAGCTTAAAAAATTAAAATTAACTTAACATGTCTAATAAATCGAAGGAAAAGCAATACTCTAATCTTTTTTTTCTTTCTTCATCCTTTTCCAATTTTTTTCAGAGGCTTCTTCTTCATCCACTCTTCTTTTTAGGTGTCACAGGAGTCTTAAACTCAACTCTTTCACCTAGGCGTTCCTTAGCAGGCATTTTCTTGTCACCAAGGCGAGTCTTCACATTGGTCTTCTCTATTTTGGTTCGGTCCTTTTGAGATCTACCAGTCCCATTGCTTCACATCATTGGACAAAGAAGGTGGAGCCTTTTGGTTAATCACTTTCCATAAAGGCCTAGCACACCAATACCCGTCAAATCGCTCAACTTCTTGTGAAACTGGGAATTCATAAGGGCGACGAAGATCTCCTGTAGGAATGGTTTGAGCAATCCCATATTGTCTCTTTACTCTGCAGGGAAAATAAAAGGTCAATTTTGACAAACTAGGAAGACGGCAAAAGGGTTGGGTATTACAACAAATCATCTTTTCAAGCTTCCACCAGGGAATGACCCATTTAATGGAGAAGTCACAACAGGCAAACACTTTGCCCCACTCATGGTGACCCATCTTCAAAGAGAAACGTTTCTTTCGTCGAACAAAGCAATTGGGGGTATATTTATCAATATTATCAGGAGGACTAATCAATTCTAGTCTCTCCATGAGCCACATCTATAAAACCAATGCACATAATCAGTATTGCTATACAAAAATATATTTTTAATTTATGTAATTAAGAATATTATTTTTCTACCTGTAATAAAATTGGAGAGCCTCGAAGAGGTGCTTATGGATTCTTTTTCAACTCATAAAGACTAAGCATAGTCTCTTCAACGATTAATGGCATTGGATTTCTCCCAGATTCAATTTGTTCTAGCACAGATATTATAATTGCTTGACCATCATTATTTTTACCATTAGTAAGAAAATATTGGCTAAGCATGCAAAAGAGGAAAGCTCTTCTCCTATAGACATGAAAAGATTCGGAGCCTGGTCTATCAAAATAAAAACGTGCAAATTCTTTTAAATCAACATTATTACCATGCACTATGTTTTTTAGATCTTTACCCCTAAGGTCAAGGAAACGCTCATAATCTTTGTAATAATACTCACTCACCGAAGGCATTACCACAAGATTTAATGGAGGAAATCCTAGAATGGCACCAAACTCTTCTGGTAAAGGGGCAAATTTCATCATAGCCTAATCTAAAACAATGAGTATTAGGATCCCAATATTCTAAGGCGGTACGAATGAAGTCTATATCAAGATCTACCCCCTTTATACCATAAATACCCCCCATATGAAAAAAGTCGAGTTCTTTTCTCTCCTTAGAAGTTAAAGAACGACACCACTCACGAGTGAAATCACAAAAACTCTTTTTAATTAAAGCCATGATTAATTTCTGAGTTAATCTGTTTGACTTATACTGAAATCGACAGATTTGGGGGCTATTTAAAAACAATTTTTTTGGCAGATTTCGAATTCTGTAAGGATTTGGAAAACCAAGTCTGTCGCCAAACGACAAGTTTGTCGCCTGACGACAACTACTGTCGCTTGGCGACAAAGCTTGTCACTTGGCGACAAAAGGATACGCGTGGCGACAACGCGTCGGAGCAAGCGACAATTACGCGCTATGCAACCCGCGTTTTTCTGACTTCGATTCGACTTTGATTTTGCACATTACACCCTGTTATTCAAATTCATTCCACATTACCTTTCTGCCTGTTGATTGAATTGAGCTTAGGCTTATTTTTAGTCGACATCATTTTATTTTTCATTTTTTCTTTTGGGGGAGAGAGTCGGATACCCTCCATTGATAATAAAAATGACGAAAACTTTTGCGCAAAAATTAAGTCACAGATGCACACACTCACATGCACATAAAATGAAAAATAAAATGCAAAGATAAAATAGGCTTAATATAAGAGGTTTGTATATACAATATGAGTCATATAATACGAAAGACAAAGTCCTATGAAGTCAAAAATAAGTACAGGTACAAACTACGGCGCCGGAGGCCATAAATGATGAGGTATGCCCATCATATCAAAGAACGATGTAGTCCGGGGAGTATGCTCCTCACCATCTCCTGATCCGTCAGTCGGCGGAAATCTTAGATCAGGGCCAGTCCACCCAGGCTCACCCATCGACAACGGCTGAGGCTGCAAGGGCTGCTGCGACGACGAGCCGACCTTGTACGTCCCACCACCCATCGAAGGAGCCGATGTTGCACCTCCTTGGCCCGTCGGCCCAGCAAAGACATCCTCAGGTGAAAAAGCCGAGCCCTCGATCGGAGCGGCCTCAGACCGACCACCTCGGCCGCTATCAAAAGTACGGCGACGCCTTGAGCCAGATCTACTTAGCTCTCTCCTAGCCTCGGGTCTCGACCGAGTGCGAGGTGAAGGAATAGGCTGTCCCTGTAAAGGTAAATCAAGTCAGACACTAAGGAAAGCATATAATGAAAAAGAAAGATAAGAGAGATACCTCCTCAACGTCGTTCCTCCGACAGGTAGCTCGGTCCCGTAACCTCACGAGCTGGCTACGAAAGGCGTTTATACACCTCGCCATAGCATTCACCACCTCGCGAGAAAACTGTCAAGGGAATAATGTCAGTGATAATACAGATCAAATACAAAAGCAAGAAAATAAGATAAGCTCACTCGAGTCTGGTGACGAGGAATGGAGCGCTCCACAAAATGCTGATCCTCATGGGCTGGAGGAATCATCTCCTCGATCGGTCTGAACGTGCCCTGGTAATAGATCGACATCCTCGGAGGGACGAACTCCCTAGGCCCAGCCTGATGAAATAAAATTCAAAAGATTAGAATTCACTTAGGGGCTACCTAAAGAGAAACAAAAGCTAAAGCATACCGCTGCCTCCTCAGACAAAACAGGGGCCGGCGCTAGCAAAGGCAGTAAGTCATCCTTGTAACTCTGCCCTGAATGGACATGAAACCGCCAGGGAGTGCTAGGAGACGATCGACTCGCACAGTCACGCATCAACGCCTCATGAAACATATGTTGAGGCGGGCCAGCGGGGACGACGAAAACATCCGAGGAGTGCTGAATAGCCACCCTCTCGCCAAGATACACTGTAGCGTCATACGTCCCCTGAAAGTAACGACGGCAGTATACCGCGCGGCCAGCGCAGGTATAGCTAAATCAGCCCACGGTCGGTATACCACGTCAGGCTCCTATAAAACAGCTATGTAAGATCAATGCACTAAAAAAAAAGTAATATCAAAAAAACAAATGTTCACGAAAACCTACCGAGAGGATCAGATCTCGAATGCTTGCAGTCTCGACCTGGCCAACACGACCTCCCCAACCAGCGCCAACGAGAAGCTCGCGAGGTGAAGGTCTAACCAGTGCAAGCGAGGGGAAGTACTCGTAGAACCAAATCTACATGGATGAGGAAAAGTCAGAAAATGCTTGCACAAGTCTAGAGCTAATTTCAAAAGAATGGAAATATACCTCTACGACCCTCCAGAAACTGGAAAGTGCGACCTCTCCAGACAAGGCCCTATGACGGCAGGAACGTCGCAGGCCCAGAAGAAAGTCAGCATAGGCCAAGCTGGCCCAGTTATACATCCCGACCAGAGAAAGGTCGCGAACAGCTCTTAGGTAGTAGAGAAGTACTCGACTACCCTTGTCTGGAGAAAAGGTCCTTGACAGCAAAATAAGAACAAAGATGCGCACCCGTTGCTCGCGAGTGGTCGCATCATCCTCAAAAGCCGCTACTAGGGTAGAACGACGGATGCACCGGGAACTAAGCTGTCCCGGCTGAGCCTCGGCACGGGCCCGAACAGCAATCGGACCCAATAAATCCAAAACCATCGGTGAGTAGACAGTGATATCACTGTCAAATAGCAGTGGAGAAGAACGAAACTCCAAACATGTGATGAGACGGAAGTCGGCAGGAGTGGCCGTCATCTCACCCCAGGGAAAGTGAAAGGTGTTGGTGGTGTCCCAAAAGAACTCAACCAAAGCTCGGACAACGAGGTTACCCCCATCATAGGAGTACATGGCCTGAGTGGCCCGAAAGAGGGGAGTCAACCCACAGGACTCCCAGAGTTGTCGCAACACCTCGTCTCTGCTGAAATACACTTTATATAGTGTACCGATGACATTGTTGCCTGAACCATGACTGTGAGTCCTCCCGCTGATGAGCCTGCGTCGCACCCGCTCGGAAATGTGGTGCTCAGGAGAAAAGAAAAGAGTGTGCTCATCCCACTCTGGAAGAGGTCCAAGTCTAGTAGAGAGGTCCTTACCCTTGCCGACGAGCTCGTCCTCCTGGCGTGCATCCCTCGACTGAGAACCAGAGCCGCGTTGCCTAACCATGCTATATTATGCAAATAATAAAGAATGAGGCTCTATGGTATCTAAGGTTCGCTTAGCCGCATGATACTATGTTCGCAAAAAAAATGGAGTACGTAGTACAAAAACAGAGCACAATTTTAACATGAGCATAATTAGCATTTTCAAGTAATCAAACAATTTCTTGCAATACTATGACAAATATTGTGACAAATTGTACAAGAAGAACTAGTAAAAACATCAAGAACGGATCACATTGTTCTTCACGACCTCAAGAGGTCCAACAATGGTGAATCACTCATTTCCTCACCAAATTGAGTCAAACAAGTCTCAAAACACTCCCAAGGCAATGCATAAACATAATCAAGCAATTTTAAGGCATAAAATTCAGCAAAAGAAGCGAAATAAGCAAAAACATGTTCGAATTTCCGGAAAATTCGTGAACAAAGAACGCCTAATTCAGCGAAAACCGAGTTTGAGTTTGAATAAAACTTACATGGATCGGGAAAATAGATGGAATAAGCTTTGATTTGCAACAAGTTTAAGCGGATTCGGTTGATAATTGACCGAGAACGAGAAGATCGAAGTTCTTGAGCGAATACGAAAAACAGAACAGCAGCGACGAAAAATGAAGAAGAGAGGGAGGGTATTTTAAAAACCCGACTCTGTCGCCAAACGACAATTTTGTCGCCTGGTGACAAATCCTGTCGCCTGGAGACAAGAAGAAATAGCGGCGCAAGAATACTAGGCTCCATAATATGGTTATGTGAACCTCATGCAGCAATTTCGGGTTCCTTGGTATGCCAGTTAGCCCCTCTAAGCAACTTGACATGATTTAAATGATCGGCTCGATTACGATTAAATCAAGTGATCGACCTGATAAAAGATCATCTCACTTAGCTTAAAGCGCCTAAACATTCGCTCATTACAAGGCACCGAAATAATGGTTCATAAACAGCAGAGGCACCTACATAATGGTTCATAAACAGCAGAGGCACCTACATAATGGTTCATAAACAGCAAAGGCACCGACGTAATGGTTCACAAGCAGCAAAAGTGCCGACGTACTGGCATAGCAGAAGCAAAGTTCAAGCGAGCTTTAAAAGATCAACATGCATTAGTCTTCGGTGATATTCTTCGGAGTATTGTCGCAAAAAATGAAGATTCCTACAAGCAGAGTTGTCTTCGATCGTGTTCCCTAGGATGTGGAAGATGGTCACAAGCGGCGGAAGATGGCTACAAGCAGAGTTATCTTCGATCGTGTTCCTAGGATGTGGAAGATGGTCACAAACAACTGAAGATGGCTACAAGCAGAGTTATCTTCGATCGTGTTCCCTAGGATGTGGAAGATGGTCATAAAAAAACTGAAGATGGCTACAAGTAGAGTTATCTTCAATCGTTTTCCCTAGGATGTGGAAGATGGTCACAAGCGGCGGAGAATGACTACAAGCAGAGTCATCTTCGATGAAATAGGAGGCAGCTACAAGCAGAGCGGTCTTCAACAAAATCCAACAAATCGGTTACCTTCAGAGACGTGTGCTCGACGGTGCAAGATACGCGTTTCTTAACTCTCTTATCTGTTTAACTAATGCTAGTTTGCAAGTATCGGCGTTACAAGAATGATTTAGGATCGTAGAACGTTCTGAATCATTCTCCGTCACTATCGCTACTTTGACTTTCGTTTCTCCAAAATCAGTCAAAGTGGGGGCTTCTGTAGACACCCAAATGTGTCTCCCCAAAACCAAATCCAGTGAAGAATACCTTTTGCGTCGAATGATTATCGAATGAGGTGAAAGTGTGAAAGGTCAAGTGTTGCGGTTGGTTTTTATTAAAATTCTTTCTTTCTGTTTTCAAAAACAACTCTATTTTATGAAAACAGCCAATCCAGTTTATTTTGGTCCACGACAAGGGTCCAATAATAGTGTAGTTGGATGGGGCTTGAAAAGAGCTTTCCAACGATATATTATAATCCCAATCCCGATGAATAATGAGGAAGTTATGGCCAAAATACTAACTGGGCCCGGTTTGATCTTTACATGCGGCCCAATGATCTAGGGGAGGGCCCAATAATTATTATTCCTAAAGTTATTAGAATTGATTATAGTCTTCTAGTGTTCTCTAGAGGGTTCTCTTTAATCCTAATAGAATTAGAATTAATAATTATATTTTGATAAAGTTTTATTTGGAATAAAATATTATTTTATGAAAAATACGATTTCAGTTTCATACGGACTTTACAAATCGATTTTGATTCATATGTGGACTCCGTGTTGAAAGCGCGTAGAAATCCAGCATGTCGCCACGCGACAAGGTCGGTTTTGCAGCGACAGCGTGGAGTTTTATTCCTTATCAAATTCTACCTATTTTCGGACTGTTTTCTTATAAATAGGGTCCTGAACCTCCGTTTTTAATCATCTACAATCAACAATCTCTCTCTTTCTCTCTCTAAACCTAGAAGCTTTCTCTATTCTTTTTCTAAACCTTCCCTCTTACAAAATTCCGCATTCACGAGATCTAGACACACCTAGCCGAGTTCGAAGTTGCCTTCGCCCTAGACGTGAAAGGTTATAATTTCTGAGGGTTTGGTCCCAAATCTCTCCATATTTCAATTATTTAATTTGATTGTTTGATTTTATATTTTCCTTGAATTTACTAACCCGTGTATTTTGTTATTAGAAAGAGGTACGAGGCATCCAAGTAAGTACTTTAATTGTTTAATTGATATTATGATATAGAAATCATGCATAGATTGTTATTTTGGTTCCTAGTATCATGATTAGGATGCTTTCCTTAGTATGATATTTAGGGTGATTTGCTTATATCAATTATAATTCCTGCGATGCTTCCTATTTTCTTTCCTAATATCATGTTAGTATCATGTTAGGGATAAAGCTTTGATCTTTAATGCTTAGTGACGTGCTAGGGTTTGTTATTAATCTTATTAGTATCATGCCTAGGATCTTGCTATTAATATTATGCTTTATTTTTAATGTGATTATGATGATTGTTATTATCATGTTGCTTAATGATTATTATTGTTATTGCTTGATTACGCCTTTTATGCATGTTTAAAGGGAATTTGTACTTGTAATCACGCTTAATAAGATAATTAATAATCTTGTTTAGGGCTAATATGATTATAATTCAAGTGATCGCCAATAAAATTTTTTTGTTGTTCATTAAATTCAACCAACATAGATAAACAGGTTTAGGGTTAATCCTATTGATTGCATGTTAGTCAGAAAGCGCACATGAATACGAGAAGAATGAAGTAGAGGCCTATTATTAGGGCAGATTCAATCTCTTTTAGGTTGGATTTGTACCCTCATCCCCGAACCCTATTTGGTTCAAGACCTTTTGGAGTTGACGATCTCATGGATCGTTAAGGGGTGTAATCTTCACCTTGTGAACGGTTTACAAGTTCCTAAAACTTGTTGGCGACTCTTTTGCTCTAGCTTCCTTCCCTTTGGACGCCACCATGCTTAAGTGTATGATCACAGTGGGGTTCAAGCTTGGGGTTAATGGGTTGAAATATTCCCTAGAGTGTTCACCATGGTAATCAAATTCCATGATCAACCTCTTGAAATTCCAAATTACAGTTCCAAGTGTACTCAGCCACTGTACTCTAAGCACCATATCACAGCTTCCTTAGGAAATAAGAAGCATATCAGACTTGAGTTTTTAATGTTGAAGTGACCACACAAAATCCTTATATACACTCTGACATGCCAAATGATTCCCATCTGCAACAGTGACAACTTGGGGGTAAATGCCCTCAGTTGTAACCCCAAACGTTTTTCCACTTCCAAATCAAGAAAATTGTGTGTACTACCTGAATCAACAAGTATATGTAAAGGTTTCTTCCCAACAAATCCAGTAACTCTCATAGTCCGAAAATTGTGACTGCCACTCAAAGCATTCATGGAAATATGAGGTTCCATATTATCCAAATCATCACCCAAAGTATGATCAACTTCAACCATATCTTCCCTATCACTTTCATCTTCACCAGGTATCTCAACTAAAAACAATTGGGTCTGTTTAAGTGGGAATTTTGTGACTCCTCTCATAAGGTTGATCACAAAAATAACACAATCCCTTGAGTTGTTTTTCTCTCCTCTCTGCTGCAGTAAGGGTGGTATGGGGTTTCCGAGAAGATTTACTAGGTTGAAAAGGAACCATAGTTCTAGAATTTACAGTGTTGGGTTTGGAGGTGGAAGTGGTAGGAAAGGAAGTCTTAGAACTATTTGAATTGAAAGGTTTAGCCACACTCTTAGCTGCTTCTAAACTTTCCTCTTGTAATCTAGCAAACCCAACAACTTCTGCTAGAGGTTGAGGCTTAAAAGCCTTAACAAAGGGCTTAATAGCAGGTTTAAGACCCCCAATATAACTTGCAAGAAAGTAAGAATAAGTTAACCCATGATTCTATTGCAACATCAAAGATTTCAACTCTTCAAAATCATCAACATAAGATTCTATTGTACCCACTTGCTGCAATTTATTAAAATTTTCTACTGCATTATCAGCTTTATCAATCATATTCAAGCTAGCAAGATCTACTCACTTTTTGTTCATCACCAATCTTACACAACTTGAAATACTTGTTGCATTTCTTAATCCATATTCCACAATTCTTGCCATCAAATCTAGCATTGCTCAACAGACACCATTCTTTTGACATAAATTGGTGCCAAGATTCAATTTCAAGAATCAAAAATTTTGAAAGAAAAATCGAATTTCAATCGATTTAGGTATTTTCAAGAGATAGGAACTCTTGAAATGGGTTTGCTTTGATAAAAATGTAACAGTACACTCAATGTGAACTGGAATCTCACTCTAATTTCACTAAGAACAAGTGAATTCAATGAAGAAACTCCATTGATGAGCTGAGAAGAATACAAGGATTTACAGAGAGAATGTCGAGGAAGAAGAAAGGGATTTTTATTTCACAAAATGATTAAATGAGTTTATTACAATGATTATAGGTATTTATACCCTGTAAAAGACTTAGAAATATCTATCTCTAACAACCTGTCACACTAAGTACATGTTATAACTAACTTTGCTGACTCAGCAAAGCTTACAACTAACTATTTCCGCCTATTACACCATGCTTAGTCGAAATTTCAGTTTTAGCTTAATTATTTTAGGGATTATTTCCTAAATTCATATCTTTTCTATGAAATCTATTTGAGTATACTTGGGTAACAATTTAGTTTTTTTTTTATTAGGGTTTTCTTATGTTATAAAAGGACCCTTTAGTTGATCAATAAGATCATACCTTTTGAGCCATTAGATTTAGGACTCCTTGTTTATTCTCTCGTTCTTTCTCCATTATAGTGAAGAAGCTCTCGAATCTCCCACCCTAGGATGTAGGTCTATTTTGATCGAACCACGTAAATCCTTGTGTTCTTTGTTTATCTCTTCTTTATTGCTTTTCTCGTTCTTAATTTTCATGACTTGTTCCGCATTAATCAAACACAACTACACCGACCCTTATTTCCTAAAACCTTCATATGTGTCTGGCCACACATGTGGCCAGCCACAATTTTTTTATTTTTTTATTTTTTTGAAAGAATGGTCAAGGTTACTTGGTCAGGGTTTACTCGTTTGGTCAGGGGTTGCTCGATCGGTTAGGGGTTACTCAGTCAGGGGTTACTCGTCGGTCTAGAGTTACCTAGTCAGGGGTTACTAAGTCAGTTAAGGGTTACTCGGTTAGAAGTTATTCACTCAGTTTGAGGATTCTAAATCGGTCAGGATTTACTCGATCGGTCAGGGTTTTGGGTTCAGATCAACCCAATGGGTTTTGAACATTTATTTTATTTAATTTCTTTTTTACTATTTTTTTTATTTTTTTAACGTATTAAATAGAACATTTCCACCAACATTATTATTAGCCATTACATGCCTACTAGATAACAAATTGTCACAAAAGCACATCAATTCTTAACTAATTTTGTATCAATGATATATTTTAAAATATGATATATAGATTAAAAATTTATCTTAAAATTCAATAAATAACCCGGGCATCGCACGAGGCACAAAACTAGTATCTTTTTAAATATATAAAGTATTAATTCCCTACAAAGTACAATAGAAGATTTTGATGAATCTTTCCAAAATAAAATATATTGACAAATATAAATTTAAGCAAAAAAAAATAATAATAATAAAATAAATAAATAATAATAATATTCTTAACATACTAATTTTTATAGACTATTTTTGTAGGAAATACATATTATGGACTATATACGTTTATTACAACAAGATCATATAATTTTTTGTTAATTTTTTTAATTATGTAATAAAAGTTAGGAGTACAGGCTTAAATAATGAAATGTGAATATATAAGGATTATTTTGACACATATGATGGTAAATAACCGAATTCGATTGATAGATTTGTTTAGAATAAAAAAAATTACTTTAGTATTTTAATTTTTACCAGATTTCTATTATTCCATATAAAACGAATTATAACTTTAAAAAAATATCTTATAATTATGTTATTTACCTCATAAATAAAATTTAATAAAACTAAATTTTTAGCCAGAGCATGAGACAACGACATTTGGCCTTTTAACTTTTCGCCAAGTATCACGTGACGTAGGCGATATAAGGATTATTTTGACATGTATGATAGTAGATAATCGAATCCAATATATTTGTTTAGGATAAAAAAAGTTATTTTAGAGTTTTAGTTTTTATAGGACTTCTAATATTCTACATGTATAAAATAAATTATAACTTTTAAAAGTATTTAAATATTAAATAAATAACTCAGGCATTGCACGGAGTACAAAAATAGTATAATATATTGGTGTACCATACTAAGGTGGCAGCAATATCTCACCACATTAATTTTAGACCAAATTACCTTTTTTAAACAATATAGGTCGAAGGTTGGCCCGATAATGAGACTTGTAAAAATACTTGCGTGGACCTGAGTAACAATAATATTATTGTGGACCTGAGTTTTACACGTACTAGGAACATAATGACCTTAATTTAAACATAGTGATCTCTACTAGAACTTGTGTGGACTTAGGCCCCGATCACTTCACCTTAAAAAAATAATATTAAGTAAAAATAATTTCAGTTCAACAAAATTAAGTTCAGTTCAGTAAAAATAAGTTCAGTTCAATAAAAATAATTTCAGTTCAGTAAAAATCAGTAAATTCAAAGAAGAAATATAACATAGAAACAGTAAAAATAATTTCAATTCATCAAAAATAATTTTAGTTCAGTAAAATCAATTTCAATTCAGTAAACATAATTTAAGTTCAGCAAAATTAATTTCAGTTCAGTAAAAATAATTTCAGTTCAGCAAAAATAAGGTGAAGTGAATGGGGTTTTAGTTCACAATAATATTATTGCGGACTTGAGCTCCAAACGTGCCAACCAACGTTATGTTGAATACATATAGTGACCGTGATTTTAACTTAGCTTTTCTTATTCTTATTGACTAGTGTTTAAACCTCTCATTATTAAATATATTAATATCTTATGACCTTTATCAATAACACAATGATTTTATTTTACTATAATGCTCTTTAATTTGACATTGTAATTTTTATATTAATATAATGAACTATATTATAAATAGCAACAATTAAACATAGTGTCCCTAATAATATTTGTAGTCCATAATAAATCAACGTGAAGCAATTTAAGAATAATATGAGACTTTTGGTTAAAATCATCCCTAATTAATCCTATTTATTTATAAGATTCTTACTTATATAATTGTAGAGCTCAATCTATCTTATATAAATTGTCCATTTAGGGCTAGAGCAATATCAATCAAATATTGGCTTTTATGACATTTTTTGGATTCAACTTTGCATTGAACAATTAAATTATATAAATTAGAGTGAATTATATCCTTATGATTTTTACTCATCTAACTTAATTAACTAAACTTGTCTAAACTTATTTTATTTAGTTATTATAAATTGAAGTAATATAGCCCTTATTAATTTCTTATTTAAACTTATTAACTTTTAAGATCTTATCTAAAACTAATTTTCCTAATATATGAATCTAGGTGAGCAAAACTTAATCCGATTTATGTATGTCAAGTAATTGATGTCAGGGAAGTCAAGTGAACAATGATAATAATAACTAGATCCTAAGGTAGAAAAATCTCTTATTTTTTAATGTTTACTTTCACAAAAGGTGTAATGATCTAGACTTGAATAGAGGCTTAGTGAATTAGACATACTCCCAACATTCTTAAAAATTCGCCTCACTTAATGTAGACTCTTCACCCCTGAGCCGGCGCTTGACATCCTCAGCCGTCCCCGAGCAGTCCCCATAAGTGGTCAAAGAAGTACCCGCCCCCAACTAGTCATACCCCATTTCTCAACGTCATTCCTGATGCGTACACGGGCCATACACGTACTTGTACCCGTATCGGGTACTTGAGATGGCACTTAAGAGACGTACCCACGCTTAATACAATAAATAATTACTCCAACAGTTGGGGTTTTTTTTTCCCTTGTCCAAAGGTACAACTACAAGTGCCTATTATTCTTCAAGGTACAACTACAAGTGCCTACTATTCTTCAAGTGAAATATGAAGGCAATACAATAAATAATTACCTTCATATTTCACTTTCTCTAGAAGATCATTCTCAATTTCTATCATCGCCAATCCATTAAGTTTTTCTTGTAACATTGTAGAACGAAGATATTACTTCAATAGCTTCAACTTTGAAAAACTTCTTTCTGCATTTGCAACTGTCATAGGAATAGTTAACAAAATTCTATATGCAATAGTTGCATTAGGAAAACACTCCACATCTTTCAAACGTCAAAATATCAATAGGATATGTCATCACGTAAAATTTCTTTAAGCAACTTTAACTCCACATATAATTCATTCCTATCAATATCTGATTGTTCATTAGACATAAGTGCATTTTCAAATTTCAAACAAGAGGACTTCAAACTTAAATCATCCAATGAATTCAACTTTTGAGAAGTAAATAAGAAATCAAAATTACTTTCATATTCCTCAAATTGCTCAAATCTTTTATAAAGAAAACTAATAGCTTGATCAACAATGTAAAGAAAGTAATCAACTCTAAATGATTCTCCAGGAGATAGAGGAGCATTTGAAGTACTTAGATTTTAATCAAAATGTTTTTTTTTCTTTGAATTTCACACTTTTGGGGAAATATAGGATCAATATAATAAAGGATAGTTAAGAATCTTTTCTTTTGATAATACTTGACTTAGTTAGCTAGCTTATCATTTTAGTAGTACCTATCTTTTTAGATTATTTATCATTTTAGTCTGCTGATTTGTTATACAATGTAGCGACTACTTTTGTTACGTCTTGTAATGTGAGTTTCCTATTTAAGCTCATGCTAGGCATCTTCAATAATCATTCAAAAAATCATTTTCTCTATATGGTATCATATTAAAAAAGATCTTGAGCCTACAAAAATACACCATTCGCAAACAATGACCAACAACAACATCATCATTACCAATCACAATGACTCGTCGAAGCCTTTCACTCTTATACAAGTTCATAACTCCATCAAGCTAACCTCAACGAACTTCGTTGCATGGAAAACTCACATCCAGGCCACCCTCTTAGGATATGACCTCTGGAAATTTGTTGATGGAACCTATCCTTCACCTTCGACCTCGATCATTGCTGCTGATGGTTCGTCCCCCATTAATCCCGTTGCCTTGACTTGGTTTCGCCAAGAAAGACTTGTCTTTGGTGCAATTGTGGGCACCTTATCCCAAGACATTGTGCCCTTGGTCTCTCAAACTTCCACGGCGGAAGAAGCTAATTGGTCAGTCCTTGCTAAGACTTACGCCAATCCCTCGAAAGGCCATTTCAAACAAATAAAAATCACCCTTAACCAAATTTCTCACAAAAATCAGTCCATAACTTCCTATATGCAAGCGATCAAGCAATGCACGGATCGTCTTGCGGCCATGGGGAAACCGATGGACCATGAAGATATTATGATAAGGTGCTCTCGAGCCTTGCCTATGAGTAGTACAAATCGATGATAGATGCCGTCAATGCTCGTGATACTCCCATCTCCTTTGACGAGCTTCATGAGAAGCTCATCAACAAAGAGGTTACGACCTCCATCAAGGTTGCTCTTGCTTCATTCCCGGCCTCCGTGAATTTAGACCAGCACCATGTTAAGGCGAATACATCTAATGGTGTCACTGCCTCCAACGGGGCACAACAATCTAGACGACCCTATCTTGGGATATGCCAATGGTGTCGTGAACAAGGCCACTCCTTGTGCTGTGTTCAAGAGCCAATTCCCAACTATCAATGTGCCTACACCAGTGTACATGAAGAATTTCAAGAAAGGCACTCAACCGTCAACTAGTGCACATCAAGCTCACATGGCCACTGTCTCAGATCCACCCTCGGATGCACGATTGCTTGATAGTGGAGTATCTCACCATGTCACAAATGACCTTGCAAATTTGTCTCTTCATGCTCCTTATGATAGCACTGAAGAATTGGTGATCGGTGATGGCTCAACCCTTCCTATTTAGCACACATGTTATTTCTTATTAAACACAAGTTCTGCCAAATTTCACTAATCAAATATCTTGCATGTGCCTTCCATTTCTAGGAATATTCTCTCTATCTCTCAATTTTGCAAAGAAAATAACACGAGTATTGAGTTCTTACCCTCTTGTTTTCGTGTTAAGGAGCTTTTATAAGGGAAAATTCTTCTACATGCCCAACTAGAGCTTGAATATATGAATGGAACCCATCTTTGCCTCAAGTATTTTCTTCAATTAAGCTGCCTTCTAGTGAATGGCACCATCGTCTAGGAAATTCATCATTATCTATTCTTAGGATTTTAAATTCAAGTTATAATTTGTCAATTCCTGCCTTTGCAATGTCAAATTATAATGCTTGCAACATGAATAAAAGTCACAAACTACCTTTTTCCCTTTCATCTTTATGTTCACAAAATCCACTTGACCTTATCTTTTCGGATGTATGGACATCCCCTATTTTGTCTACCGAAAATTATAAGTACTATGTTATTTTTGTTGATCACTTCACAAAATATGTTTGGTTTTATCCACTTAAGTATTTGATGTCTTTAAGAGATTTAAGGAACTTGTTGAGAATTATTTTAACAAAAAAAGTTAAACAATTTTTTTCTGATAATGGTGGTGAGTTTTTCATATTAACTCCGTTCCTCACATCAAATGGTATTTCACATCTCACATCTCCACCCCACACACCCAAACATAATGGCTATGCCGAACGTCGTCATCACCATATGTAGAAACGTGTCTTTCACTTCTTTCACATAATAATATTCGAAATCAATATTGGCCAAATGCACTAGCTACTGCCACTTATTTGATCAATCGTCTACCTAGTCCATCACTAGATAATCAATCTCCATATCTCAAGCTTTTTGGTAATGCTCTAAATTATAATAAGTTACGCAATTTCGGTTGCCTTTACTACCCTTGGTTGAGACCTTACACCACTCACAAGTTAGACCCAAAATCTCTTCTTTGTAACTTCATTGGGTATTCATCAACTCAAAGTGCATATCATTGCTTAGATCCCTCCACTAATCGCATTTATACATCAATACATGTGAAATTTGTGGAAAATGTGTTTCCTTTTAATGAGATGTGCAGGGTTTTAGGGTCATCAACAACATCTTCATTAGATGAGTGGGCTGAATTAAATGTGCCCATTTTCACAAATGATCCCATCTCCACCCCCACAAACATAGACACCCACTCACTTCCTTCCTTCCCTACTACTTCTGCCACCAATTCACTCCCTCCTTCCCCTCCACAAAATAACTCACCTCCTCAAACAGCCAACCCGCCACAACCTTCTCGGTCAATGATCACAAGGTTACAAAATAACATTGTCAAACCAAACCCAAAATATGCCAATACGGCCACCTTACCTATCACCCCTTGTGAACCCACAAATATCACCCAAGCTCTCAAAACCCCTCAATGGAGAGAGGTGATGATAGCTGAATTTGAGGCTCTCACTCGCAATAACACTTGGGAACTTGTCCCGCCATACCCCTCTCAGAATTTGGTTGGAAACAAATGGGTATACCGCATCAAATACACTTCGAAAGGTGATATCGAACGTTACAAAGCTAGACTTGTTGCTAAAGGATTTCATCAACGCCCGGGTATTGATTTCTCGGAGACATTTAGTTCGGTTATTAAGCCAACCACGGTTAGGGTCATGCTTTCACTTGCGGTTACATGAGGTTGGCAATATATTGGATATAAACAATGCCTTTCTTCAAGTTCACTCAAGGAGGATGTATACATATCTCAACCCCCTGGTTTTCTTGACAAAGATAAGCTAACACATGTGTGTAAATTGCGTAAGGCAATATACGGTCTCAAGCAAGCACCTCGAGCTTGGTATAATGAGCTACGCCATATTCTTCTGTCATATGGGTTTACGAACTCCATTGCCGACTCCTCATTGTTTATGTATCATCATCATGACATTGTGTTTTACTTACTTGTTTATGTGGATGATATAATTGTCACAGGACCTTCCCCAAATGCATTACAAGAGTTTATTAGCTCTCTTGCATCACAGTTTTCATTTAAGGATCTTGGTCCTTTGTCGTACTTTCTAGGAGTTGAAGTGGTTCCTACTGATCAAGGATTGTTCTTGAATCAACAAATATATATTGGGGACTTATTAGCTCGAGCAAACATGGCAGCGACTAAGCAAGTCACTACCTTAATGATTGCTCATCCTCCTCTCACCATTGATGTTGGTTCACCCATTTCGAATGCCTCTGACTTCGTGCTCTTGTTGGTGGGTTGCAGTACCTAGCTCTAACTCGCATCGGCATTGTTTTCACTGTCAACAAGCTCTCCCAATATATGCACAGGTCATCGGACCTACATTGGGCAGCCCTTCATCAATTGCTACGATACTTGAATGGCACTATCGACCATGGTTTGATGATCTATCGAGACTCACCTCCTCGTCTCCATGCCTACACTGATGCTAATTGGGCTGGTGATCGAGTCTCCTTTGTGTCTACATCTGGCTACATTGTCTACCTTGGCTGAAATCCCTTGTCTTGGAGTTCTAAAAAAGCAACAAGGAGTTGCTCGTTCGTCCATTGAAGCTGAATTTCGGGTTGTTGCCTCCACCATGGCTGAGCTGCTCTGGTTGCAATCCTTACTCACTGAAATTCGTATTCATCTCTCCTCATCACCCAGCATATATTATGACAATCTTAATTAATGTCACGCACTACTCCAAGAATCCTGTTTTCCACTCAAGAATGAAGCCCCTTGCTCTTGCTTTCCACTTTGTTAGAGAACAAGTTCAACTTGGTAAGCTACGTGTGTAACACATCTCTGGTGATGATCAACTTGCTGACGCTCTCACAAAGCCACTTGCTTTAGCTAGTCTCTCCACGTTGCTGTCCAAAATTGGTTTAGTCCACCGATGCTCCAATTTGAGAGGGGATAATAAAGGACAGTTAAGAATCTTTTCTTTTGGTAATAGTTGACTTAGTTAGCTAGCTTATCTTTTTAGTAGTACTTATCTTTTTAGAGTATTTATCATTTTAGTCTGCTGATTTGTTATACAATGTAGCGGCTACTTTTGTTAGGTCTTGTAATGTACTTTGCCTATTTAAGCTCATGCTAGGCATCTTCAATAATCATTCAAAAAATCATTTTCTCTATACAATATCCATTTCAATAGAAATTTCTTTACCACTATTCAAAACATCATAAAAACCAATTTCTCTATATCCCTCAAAGAAAGAAATCAACCCTCTTATTTTTATAATAGCCACATCAATAAACATATCTTTTGATTGTAATAGCTTGCTTACCGAATTAATTGCACAAAGTATTTCATACCAAATTACTATTGCAACTAAAAACTCAAAACCACCAAGCTCATTATTTGCTAAGGATTTAGCCTCATTCTTTATATTGTAATCCTTATCATTACTATCAGCTACTTGAAGTAAAGCTTCTCGCATATCTGACATTTGAAATCTAATAGCCTTAATACTTTCAACACGAATTTACCAACGAGTAGATGACAAAGACTTTTACATTGTCCTTTTACATTGTCTTTCAATATTTGCCATCTCTTAGTAGAAGCTGCAAAAATTGTATATATCCGTTGGATGACTCTAAAAAAGTCTCTAGCTTTACTACATGTGTTAGCCATATCACATAATATCAAGTTTAAACTATGACAATTACAAGGAGTATAAAAAGCATTAGAATTTAAATCCAAAAATTTCTTTTTAACTTCTTGATCTTTTCCTTTCATATTAGATCCATTATCATGGCCTTGTCCTTGCACATTCATTATATCAAGATCAAGATTTTTCATTTCATTTTATAAAACATCAAAAAGCCCTTGGCCAGTTGTATTATTTACATTCAAAAATCCTAAGAAAGATTCTTGAACGCAAATATCATAAGCAGAGGCATTCACGTATCTTAATATCAATGACATTTGCTCTTGATGGCTAACATCGGGAGTACAATCAAGAAATACCAAGAAATATTTTGTTTGCTTTATCTTTCTAATGATTTCATTTTTTATTGCAGAACCAAGCAAAATTATCAACTCATTTGGAATTGTATGACCTAAATAATGAAATTGAATATTATTATTAGTAATACGCTTGACATACTCTTGAATAATTGGGTCAAACTCGGCCAACATTTCAATCAAGCCCGAAAAATTACCATTATTGTTTTGGTATAGTTTTCCATTTGAACCACGAAAGACTAGATTATGCTTAGCAAGAAATTTGACAATTGAAACAATTCTTTGCAACACTTTCTTCCAATGGTCTTTTTCTTTTTCAATTAGCATTTGAGTCGTCTTATCAATAGTTTGATTCTTTTGAAACCTAAGACGCAACTCATACGAAGTAGTCATATTCTTAACATGATCTATGCTTGTCTCATGTTCTTTTAACCTTAAGCATATGTGTCTCCAATCAGCAAAACCTTCATTTGTTAATTTCCCTTTACCAATCCCTTTTCTTAAAGATTTTACAGCTAAAACAAAATATTCTATATCAAGCTCTTTACAATAAACTAGCCAATCCCTATCACATTTAATTTCTCACCATTTGACAAGACTCTAGTATATAAATTAGCATTAAATCGTCTTGAAAATTTATTTTTATGCCTTTCACAATATTTAAATCTCGTTTAGGACCATTTTTCACTAACAAATCAATCATTTTGGAATCTAAACCATCCCAAAATCTTGGATCATATATATCAGGCAAATGAATAGGCATGTTATCAAAGTTATCATCACTATCATCAACATTAAGTGTTATCATTTTCATTAGCTAGTTTATTGAAAAGAGCTTGATATAGAATCTTTTGTTTTTGCTGTAAAATCTTTAAAAAGGGATTGGTAAAGGTAAATTAACAAATGAAGGTTTTGCTGATAGTATATATGCTTAAGGTTAAAAGAACATGAGACAAGCATAGAGCATGTTAAGAATATGACTAATTCGTATGAGATGCATCTTAGGTTTCAAAAGAATCAAACACAACTATTGATAAGATGACTCAAATGCTAATTGAAAAAGAAAAAGACCATTGGAAGAAAGTGTTGCAAAGAATTGTTCAATTGTCAAATTTCATGTTAAGCATAATCTAGCCTTTCGTGGTTCAAATGGGAAACTATACCAAAACAGTAATGGTAATTTTTGGGCTTGATTGAAATATTGGTCGAGTTTGACCCAATTATTCAAGAGCATGTCAAGCGTCACTACTACAAAAATGACCAAAGGAACCACTCTAAAGGCACCATATAATTTAAATTGCCGGTTTCTTTGATTAAGAAACCACAATTAAGAGAAATCCGGTTTATTAGGTAAAAATAAGGAACCGCAAATCTTGAAAATATGGTTTCTTTGTGTTTATTTGATTTTTGAAAATAAAATCTTAAAAAATTAACCAAATTAAAAAGTGAAAACCTAATTTATTGTATAAAATAACAAACCACCCACCTTCCCCTAAATTATTATACTAAAAAGTAAAAAGGAGTAAAATCAGTTTTTCATTTAACTTTTCAACTTCCTCTAGAATCCCTAGATCTCTATTTCACCTCTATAATTTATCAAAATTTTTACTCTACACTTTCTCAATCAAAAGATTAGTTGTTCATCAATTTCATTACTGTTTTACAAGCAATTGTTTAAATTTCTTTCTTCATCACCGTGGAATTATCATCGTGCCTTCATATTTGCTGTCATCTGCTCGTCGTGTGTGATTTGGCGTTTCCGGCTTGCGGTGCCGTCAGATTTATTGTCAAGTGTTCGTCATGCTATCATACCCATGCTTTTCCTTTCATCCTCATAACTGGGTAAGAATTTTTTCCAACTAATTTTAATCATTTTTCATTGATTTATTTTTTTTCTATTTCAAATTCGCTAATTATGTGAAATTATAAACTACAAAGTAATTAATTTATTGGTGAATTGTGTGTTTGATTCAATATCCATTGAATTTTAAAAAGAAATATTAAGCATGCTACTTGGTGAGATTTTATAGTACTAAGCATGTCACCTCGATGAATTTTTTTAATTATAGATCTCTTTTTGAATTAGAATTATTATATTGCTGTAATTATTATACTAAATTATTCTAGAGGAAGTTGAAAAGTTAAATGAAAAACTGATTTTTTGCAAGTTGATTTGATAATTCATATTATCTTTTCTGTAATTTTGCAGTGAAATGGATCCATACAAAAAGAGCATATGTGCAGTTGACGGAAGTAATCAAGCGAAGCAGATTAATGCTAATGGATTGAATGGTTATGGTGGAGGTTGTAATTAGAGTATAATAGTGTAGTTGATTTGAATTATGTCAAATATTTTTCATGTTTTATGTCACCGAATACTTGTAAAATATGAATGGATATGATGTATTTTAATATCTTTGTACTTTAATATTTTCAAATTTAATTATAAATTTGTAATTGGGCGATTTGTTGGTATTCAAGATTCCATTATTCCTTGTTGAGATTTTATCATGGACGTAGGATCAAATTTGATCTAGCATTATTATTAATTTTGTTATTAAAAAAAAGGGCAAAGAGACCGGTTATCTATATACATTGGTCTCTTTGGCTTTATCAAAGAAACCGGTAAAGTAAAGATGCACGATGCCTTTGTCTCAATAATTTAATGCTTTTAATAGGACCTAAGAGACCGTTTATAAGGAAGAACTGGTCTCTTTGCTTAATCTAAGACACCGAAAATACGGTTTCTTATGCTAAGAGACCTACTACCTAGGCACCGGATTTTTTCAGGTTTCTTAGGCCTTTTTTATCAGGTTTCTTAGGCCTATTTTGTAGTAGTGCGTATTACTAATAATAATATTCAATGTCATTATTTATGTCATACAATTCAAAACGAGTTAATACTTTTGCTTGGTTCTGCAATAAAAAATAAAATCATTAGAAAGATAAAGCAAGCAAAATATTTCTCGGTAATTCTTGATTGTACTCCCGATGTTAGCCATCAAGAACAAATGTCATTGATATTTAGATATATGAATGCCTCTGCTTATAATATTTGTGTTGATGAATCTTTTTTTGGATTTTTGAATGTAAATAATACAACTGGCCAAGGGCTTTTTGATGTTTTACAAAATGAATTGAAAAATCTTGATCTTGATATAATGAATGTGCGAGGACAAGGCTATGATAATGGATTTAATATGAAAGGAAAGCATCAAGGAGTTTAAAAGAAATTTTTGGATTTAATTTCTAATGCTTTTTATACTCCTTGTGGTTGTCATAGTTTAAACTTGACAATATGTTATATGGTTAACACATGTAGTAAAGCTAGAGACTTTTTTGGAGTCATCCAACGGATATATACAATTTTTGCAGCTTGTACTAAGAGAAGACAAATATTGAAAGACAATGTTAATGGACTAACTGTTAAGTCTTTGTCATCTACTCGTTGGAAAAGTCGCGTTGAAAGTGTTAAGGCTATTAGATTTCAAATGTCATATATACGAGAAGCTTTACTTCAAGTAGACGATAGTAATGATAAGGATTACAATATAAAGAGTGAGACTAAATTCTTAGCAAATAATGAGCTTGGTGATTTTGAGTTTCTAGTTGCAATTGTAATTTGGTATGAAATACTATGTGCAATCAATTCGGTAAGCAAGCTATTACAATCATAAGATATGCTTATTGATGAGGCTATTAAAAAAATAAGAGGGTTGATTTCTCTCTTTGAGGGATATAGAGAAACTGGTTTTTATGATACTTGAATAATGCTAAAGAAATTGCTATTGAAATGGATATTGATCCTATATTTCCCCAAAAGCGTTAAATTCGAAGAAAAAAGCATTTTGATGAAAATCCAAGTACTTTAAATGCTCCTCTATCTCCTAAAGAATCATTTAGAGTTGATTACTTTTTTTACATTGTTGATCAAGCTATTAGTTCTCTTTATAAAAGATTTGAGCAATTTGAGGAATATGAAAGTATTTTTGGTTTCTTATTTACTCTTCAAAAGTTGAAGATATTGGATGATTTAAGTTTGAAATCCTCTTCTTTTAAATTTGAAAATGCACTTATGTCTAATGAACAATCAGATATTTATGGGAATGAATTATATGTGGAGTTGAAGTTGCTTAAAGAAATTTTACGTGATGACATAAAAGGACCTATTGATATTTTGACGTTTTTGAAAGATATGGAGTACATGTTTTTCCAATGCCACTATTGCATATAGAATTTCGTTAACTATTCCTGTGACAGTTGCAACTGTAGAAAAAAACAATTCAAAGTTGAAGTTATTGAAGTCATTTCTCTGTTCTACAATGCTACAAGAAAGACTTAATGGATTGGCGATGATAGCAATTGAGAATGATCTTCCAGAGAAAGTGAAATATGAAGACTTGACTGATGATTTTGCCTCAAAGAGCGTTAGAAGAATATCACTTTTTAAATAAATAGAAGTTAATATAAGTTGAGTTGATATAAGCTTTGATTTGTATTTGTTGCTATTAATAACATGAATAAAATATCCGAATTAGATTTTGCGTAATTGAATACATCATTGTTTTATGAATTCATTTCCATTTTGTAATGTGTATAGGGAAGTTGTGCATTGCCTAAATTATAGATAAAAAAATAATTGTATAATTTTCACATTATGAAGGACCCCTTTTTTCAATTTGATATAGGGCCCCCAGAATCATTGCTACGACCCTAATTATAATTAATAGACACATCATCCTTACAATCAACAGGCACATCACTACTAACATTAACATTATCATTGGGCAAATCATCACAATCAATAGGCATATCATCTAAATTATCATCTTAACAATATCAATATCAGCATCAAGGCCACCAATACTTTCAACATTTTAACCCTCATTATTTGGATTGACAGTAGAAACTTTGGCTCTTTTACAATAAACTTATCAAGGGCCTTTCTTTGAGACTTGATTAACTCTTTAACTTTTTTCTTTTTACTACGCTTATTATGTCTAGAAACATATTTTCTAATCTTAGGAGGCATAATTGCAAATTATAAGTACTTCCTCCGTTACACATTATGTGCAACATTTTCCAAAAATGGAAGTTACACATTATGTGCAACGAACTGAAACTTTCTTATTTCATTAAACTTTTTAAAATAAAATTACCATCATGCCCTTACTAAAATCCAATTAACACATTAAAACAAATATTATTAACTTATTAATAACTCAAATTAATCTAATGATTTACATCTAATTCAACCCCAAACTAATCGGATTCATCCTTTCAACCCCAATCAACCCTTGTACTTTCATTCTTACTTATTTCTCAACCATCTTCAACCATCTTCTTCAACCACCACCTTCAATAGCAAACACCGTACCACCACCAGTCCACCACTACCACCACCACTACTACCACCGTACCGATCTCCACTCTATCTTTATCTACCCATAAATTCCCCCTCTCTTTGTTCATCTCCCCTCAAATTCAACAACCACCTTCGTCAGAAGTCGCTGCCGCTTTCATGCTTGTCGGCGTCTCTGCTTTCTCTCTCTTCCTTCTCCTCTTGTTTCATTCTTGTCACTAAAGCTCAAATTTGAATGTTTTATGGTCAAATTTAACCATGAAAATTCTACATCTAGAATTTTAATGGTTAAATTTGACCAAATAAAGCTTTAATTGATGATAGAGAAGGTAATGCTTTTTCATTTGTATTATTAGGGTTAGTTTTTTTCAGGGTCGGGATTCATTCGATTTTTCCGGTTGGAGGTGGTGATTTTGGGGGTGGGTACGACTATTTAGGGAGGGTAAGGTGGGTATTTCGAGATGGTGGGTGAGGTTTTTTGGAAGGGTTTATTTGGTTATTGGTGGTTTCTTTGTGGTTTATGAGGTTGGGCGGATGTCGAGATCTTGGTGGTGGCGTGGTGGGTCTGTGGCTAAAGTGGTTTTCTTCGGTGAGGTGGGCTCCGAGCAGCCTGGTGCACTGGGGGTACGTGGGTGGCTCGATGGGACGATCTGGTGGTGGTGTGTGGGCGATCTAGTGGGTGGTGGGTGGTGGTGTGGGCAGTCTAGTGGCCTGGTGGGTGGTGGTGTGGGATGAATTAATTAATCATCCACTTTACCCTAATAACATGTAATTAGGCTTTTCTATTTTTTTTTCTTGGGAAATGTGCACACCTCTTTGTTGCACATAATGTGTAACGGAGGAAGTAATAAAAAGTAAATAATATGAACATGTAACTTAAAGCCAAAAAAAGATTGAATAAACCTGGGATTCGAAACTATCGGAAGGCGAAAACTTTGAACAATATAAAAAGAAAATTCATCCTCAAATTGCCATCATAAATCCTTTCATAAATCAACCTTTAAAAAACAAGAAAAAAAAGAAAATTAGTAAATGTCATAAAATAGACCATACGGCCCTGCAACTGTGCAACAAAAATGCCAAAAAATTAATTAAAAAAAAAAAAGAAAAACATACATACTTATAAATTGTCAAATTGCAGCAAGAATATAATGTAATCCTGAAGATCGATTAGCAGTAGTGATGAAACCAACTCAGGAGTAATAATGTTTTACCCCAAATTCCCAATATATATGTAATTGAATTTTTTTTTTTTTTTTTTTGATACAAAGATCAATAATTTCGGATGATATATATAGGGGGAAGATGAGAAAGATTCAACTGTTGCTCCAAAATTTTGTTGAGATATTGAAAATTGAATTATAATTCCCGTTGCTATGATAGATTGATGTAAACATGGGGAAAACGATTTGAATTCCCATAAATAATTGAAGTTTCATGAAAAAGAGAGGAAATTAATTTATTTGATTGATAAAAATTTGAAAAAGAATTAAAATTTAGAGTCAAATTTAAGGAAGAACAAGAAAATTAGATGATTTAAGAGGAAAAGATGAATCTGGACTTTTAATTGATGAATTGGGACAAGGAAGCGTGAGAAACAAAGTTCAAATTTGATTGAAGAGCAATAAAAGGATGAGAGAGAAAGTATTAAAGTCATTAAACCCAAAAATACCGTCTAACAATTTATTAATTAAGCTGATTAAAAAAATTGGGCCATTACAATTGTTGGGTTTTTATTTTCGGGGTCTTGTACAAGGGTACACCTTGACACCCTTTTCTACGGCCCTGGATAATATTAAAGTACAAAATACCTTAACAACAAAAGCACAATAGATAACATGTTTATTCTTAACTATAATGTCATTTGCACATTCAAAAATCTTGTCAAGCATTACTTTTGCCTAACAAGTATGTTCAAATTTATCAACATCTTGAACAATCTCGAAATCACAATCAGTCCACGAAATGTTAGGACTAAAAAAAGATAAGTAAAAAGGTGTATGGGTGTAAGAAAAGTTATCAGAATCGGGATTCTACTTTGAATCGGTGAGTGAAGTAGAATCGAATAGGTAAAATCGAATCGTAGAATCGTACGGTTCTACCAAAATGTAAAATTGGGCTTCAAAATGTAACAAATGACTAAATACATAATTTTATAGCAATGAGAATGATAATAATATATATTGTTAGTAACATAATATTGACATACAAACATAAAATAGTTATTCAAGTAATTTCGCAAGGGCATAACTCAAACAATACAATATAAACTATAAAGTCAGATTATTGGTACACATTCTTAACCATGAGAGTACACGACACTTGTTAAATTATGAAAAAAAATAACGTTGTTGACTCGTAAAGTTGTTTTCCCTCGACCCATGCATAATAAAAAAAAATCCAATAATGATAGAAAACTAAGTGTCAAGTTAGTTCATTTAACGAGATAGCTAAAGAATGACAACTACAACAAACTCATGTTATGAAAGTGTTTTTTATATGCCCAAAGTTGAGTGCATGAGACTCATGAATACATTCTTATGCCCACAAAATTTAAATGGTTGGATAGAATCTTAAAAGTTATTTAAATTGATGTTTCATAAGCTTTATTATGATTTAGATTGAATAATATGTAAGTCATTGACTAAAGTTAGGTTCAACTATGACACCCTTACACTCTTTAGTCTATAACATAAAATATATGAACGATATAGGTACGAAACCAATTCTATTAGAAAGTAGACTTCAAGAGCTTTCCAATGACATATTATAAGCCTAATTCCGACTTCGGAATCAAAAGTTATGGGTTTCGAAAAATCAATTTTTTTTGCAGGAGTAGAATCGGTACGGATTCCACCGATTCTAACCGATTCTACCGATTCTATGAGCGATTCTATGAGCGATTCTACCAGCGATTTACATCGTTTAGGTGGATTAGGATCGTAGAATCGTACGATTCTACGATCCGAATCGCGATTTTAATAACATTGGGTGTAAGAATAAGATGGGTATATAAGATACTCCCTCTATTCTTGAATAATTGACACGTTTGCCTTTTTTCTCGAGGTGGCCATTGAGCGGGTCGGGGCGAAAAAATCAGCTCATTGCTCGGGTCAGGACAAGCTTCAGGCTAAAAATTGTGTGCCCAAACTACCCGGGTCGTGCGGGATTTTCAGGTCAAGTAAAAAAAAATCAACTAAAATTGCATAAAATTGTTTCCCCAAGCTCGCCCCAAAAAAATTAAAAAGTTGGGCCGGAAAGGAAAAATTGCCCAAAACCCGTCCAAAAATCAGGTTGGGCCAGTGAGTCAGGTTCACTTTGTTCAGCTCTACTTAGACCTGGCAATTCTGGCCCAAACCCGATGACCCGACCCATGACCAAAAAATAGTGACCCGAAATTGACCCAAAACCCGACCCATACCCGACCCGATGTGGAATTGACCCGACCTTAACCCGAAACCCGAAATGACCCGACCTGAAGTTGACCCGAGACCCGAAATGACCTGACCCGAAGTGACCCGAGACCCGAAGTTGACCCGATACCCAAAGTGACCCGACTTTCAACTTGAATTAATTGACCCAAATAGACTCGAAACCCAAAGTGACCCGAACCAAAATTATCTTATACCTTAAATGACTAGAATCTATTTAAGCTAAAAACTTGACCTGAGCAAATCGAAATAGAAAAAAACCGCAATCAAACTGACTTAATTTTTTTTTATTAATTTGTAATGTGTAACAGTGTAAGTAATTTACATATTTTGAGCATTACTTTTATTGATTTCTTCGGCCTTTTATCTCTATAAGTTATTAAAAAATTGTAAAAAGATTGAAATTTAACGACTATTCTACGGAGTTTGTCCATAAGATTAAAAAAATTAACTATAGCTCGAAATAAAAGTCACAATTCTCACATGTCTAGAAAAAAAAATAGTACAATAATAATGCGTACATAACATAATGTTCAATACCAAATGAAATTACAAAATAATCTAAAGTCAAACAATTACTGTATTCCATGAAAAAAAGTAGCCTTAATAAATATAGTGAGTTTCTCGTCAAAAAATACATAAATATATACTATGTATATAGAGTTGAATTTAACCCAATGCATCGACCTAAAGTTGACCCGAAAATTGGACCCGAAGATTGACCCGACCGAACTAACTCGACCCGAAAATTGACCAGACCCAAACTGACTCGACCCAAACTTGACCCGAAACCCGACCCAACCTGATTATCAGTTGACCCGAAATCAACCCGAAACCCAAAATGACCCGACCCGAATTTGACCAAATAACTTTTTGACCCGAACTTGATCCGACCCGAATGACCCATTTGCCAGGTCTAGCTCTACTTTTTTCATTATTCATATACTAAGATCCTGTATAGTTCGCATTATATTAGCTTATCTGAACTTATCTGATCTGATCTGATCTAATCTGATCTGTCTGATTGTCTAATTTGACCAAACTTTGACCTTAATTGTACGATAATCTATAAAGAACAAATGTATCAAGTGGGATCTTGTTAGATTTGTAATAATGTGTATTTTATTAATACGTAATTTTCATAATTTTTTTCATCACGAAATTAAACATATTTAACGATAAAAAACTGCACATAAAACAATGATATAGTCTGAACTTATTTTTTCTGATCTGAAATAAGCTGAACTAAATAGGGCCTAAATTTGATCTTCGTTATTTAATAACGTATTAAAAACAAATTTTATCTTGACATATGCTGTTAAATAGATATTAATATAAAGTTTCACAATATGAACTTTTCATATATTTTACCAATACATACAAGTAATTAATTTGATGTCAAATTAGTACATTGACACGTATGTCAAGTTTGACGGTGTCAATCATTCTGAGACATAGATAATAGTGTGTAAAAAATGTAAATAGTAGGGATCGAAGTAAATGGGTAAGATAGTTAAAAATAAATAAATAAATAAAAGATTTTGTATATAAGGTACAGTATAAAATAGAAGTGAGTTGAAGTTTTTGAAACATCTAAAAGGAGTATATTAAAATGTGTCACTATGGAAGGGCCCTAAGAACTGTATTTCTTCTAATCTCTTCCTTTCTCTTATGGATTATTTGGAAAGAAGGAAAGAACTGGAAGTTTTGCTTGATTTTAAAGTTTGCATGAAGATTTCCACAAAATTTACTAGTTACTCCGTACTATGTTAGATACAAGCTCTCAATTTCAAATTAAAAAAAGAAAGGTTTCATGTTACACGAGTCATGAGATGTCAAATAATTCACACCATAAAAGTGTTGCAAGCAATTGATAGTTTCAAAAAATATAATGTCACGACTCCATTAATACATTTAATCACATTGAAGTTCTCTATCATCAACTCTACCCAATTTGAAATTAATAAATACTCCGTAAGTAAATTTACCACGGGGCAAACAAACGGGGATATATAGAGTACTTGGGGTTTCCTTAATAGAAGAGTATACTAATGCAAAACCTAAAAATAGTGTCCGAACAAAGCTAACGACTTCAAGGGTAAGCAAATCACAGTTCATCCAACACACTAAAATTAACAACTTCAAGAGTAAGCAAAACACAGTACTGTAGTTGACTTTAATACGACTTGTAGTCAATTAAAGTCATTTTTATAGTAAAAGTTATTCCTATTTTTTTCAGCCTTCTTTGCAATTTCCACAACCTTTCTGGCTGTCCTTTCCTTAATTTAAACCAAAAGGAGCTCTATTTAAGCATCCACTCACACTCATAATTCCTCAACCAATTCTCTATATTCTTCCTCTCACATTTTCCTTGTTGAATTTCCTCCTCAAAAGTTGAAAAATGGAAGAGACCAAAACACTTACAGTCAACTCTGATGAACATCCGCTGCAAGCCAAGTACCCACCACTAATCTCCTCCTACAACAGCCAAATACGACCACTCCTCGACGCCATTGATGACCTCCGTCACCTTAATATTATGAAAGAGGGTATCCAACTACCCACCATTGTTGTTGTGGGTGATCAATCCTCCGGAAAATCAAGTGTACTCGAGTCACTTGCTGGCATTAACCTCCCACGAGGTCAAGGTATTTGCACTAGGGTGCCTTTGATCATGCGCCTTCAGCATCACCCCAGTCCTACTCCAAACCTGTGTCTGGAGTACCTCAATAAGTCTGTTGACACGGATGAGCAAAACGTGGCAGAATCCATTGAATCTGCCACGTGGGAGATCGCCGGGTCTGGGAAGGGAATCTCCCACACCCCATTGACTCTTGTAGTCAAGAAGAATGGTGTGCCTGACCTTACTATGGTTGATCTCCCTGGTATTACCCGGGTGGCCGTGCAAGGTCAGCCGGAAAACATATATGAGCAGATACATGATATCATAATGGAGTATATTACTCCAGAGGAGAGCATAATTCTGAACGTGCTTTCTGCTGCCGTTGATTTCTCTACTTGTGAGTCCATCCGGATGTCACAGAAGGTGGACAAATCAGGGGAGAGAACTCTGGCAGTCGTCACCAAGGCAGATAAAGCACCCGAGGGGCTTCTTGAGAAGGTCACCACTGATGACGTGCGAATCGGATTGGGTTATGTCTGTGTGAGGAATAGAATTGGTGATGAGACTTACGTAGAAGCTAGAGCAGAGGAAGTTTCCCTGTTTCAGTCTCATCCCCAGCTTTCGAGAATCGAAAAATCAATGGTGGGGGTTCCAGTGCTTGCTGAGAAACTCACAGCAATCCAGGCAACTAGCATCGCAAGGTGCTTGCCACGGATTGTGAAGCAGATCAATGACAAGCTAAACTCTAGCATTACTGAGCTTAATAAGCTCCCTAGCTCTCTCTCCTCTCCTGCAGAAGCGATGACCGCGTTCATGAAGATACTGGGGTCATCCAAGGAGTCTCTCAGGAAAATCCTTGTCAGAGGAGAGTATGAAGAGTACCCTGATGACAAAGAAATGCACTGCACAGCTCGTCTTGCAGAATTCCTCAACGACTTCTCCTGTAAACTAATGGACAAAGAAAGGGTTGACAGTGATGATGAGGATGAAGATTTTTTGGTGGAAGAGATTCGAGTACTTGAGGAGGCAAAAGGGATCGGGCTCCCCAACTTTGTCCCTCGTGCAGCTTTCCTCAACATTATGCAAAACAAGATCAACCAGATATCAGTAATACCAGAAGATTTTGCTTGCAAAGTTTGGGATTATGTCGAGAAGATTGTCCTCTTTGTTCTAGGACAACACTCTGAGAATTACCCCCAGCTAGCATCCTCAACAAGGAGAGCTGCTCAGAACATGATTCTGAAAATGAAGGGACAATCATTGAGTAGAGTGAAAGAGATAATAGAGATGGAAAAAGTTGCTGATTATACTTGCAGCCCAGAGTACATGGTGAAGTGTAACAATCTTATGGAAAACCTAGCCGAATTCACTAAAACTGTGAATGATACAAGGAAATGGAGTATGGAAATCGAAGGCATGGGGGAAGTGGCAGTTCATCATTTGCGAAAGTTTGAAAACATTCTGCAGCCAGCCTTTGAAATGAAAATGAGGGTGACAGCTTATTGGCAAATTGTACTGAGGAGATTGGTGGATTTTATGGCACTGCATTTGCTACTGAGTATTCATAATCTGGTGGATAAAGAGCTCGAAAAGGAAATTATTGGTGAGCTGATGGGTAGTCCAGGTCATGGTAGCGGCATTGAGAGGTTTCTGGAAGAGTCACCAGCTGTTGCCGGAAAAAGAGAGAAGCTAAGCAAGAGTGTTGAGTTGCTCAAGAAATCTAAGGACAAGGTTGCTAATATTATGGACAGGATTGCCGTTACTACTAGTAGCTAAGTGAATCCAAGTCCAATGTCATAGATTTTTAAATTGCGTCAAGTCCTATGTCAGTCTGCTAATTTGTAAGCCCTCCTGTTATTTTTAGGCTTTATTTTGGTGTATGAATGATCTGGTAATGCATCTAAACCTTAAAACAATATGAAGTGATAATAAACAAATCCCGATTTTTAATAAATATGGTGTCTGATATCTGTAATGAAATCCATGTTTTTGACATGCAAGCATGTTTCCCCATAGTTTTGATTATAGAAGGTTTAGTTAAGACTGTAGAGTAAAAACATGACTTCATAGGATCATATCCAATATCTATTTAAACTGAAGCATAGGGAAGTTAAATAGCATGATTATTACAGTTGGTCCGGTATTTCAAATAGCTCTTTGCTTTATTCAAGAAGGAAGCAGCCGGGTAATGCATCTCAGCCAACAAGAAAATGAGATCTCACAGTCCCTGCGCGCAAGATTGTAGGACATCTCAGAAGCAAATTAAGAAATTAAAAGTCTCAAAATCCTGAAACAACAGCCTAATAATTAGGTCTTAAAGAAGTTAAATGGTTAATGCCTTACCAAAACACGCTTCTTGAAGGCAGAGGTGAGTTTATTGATATCCCATTTGCTTTGTTTGTAGGCGTCCAATTTGTTCAGTTCCTGTATGTATGTTTCAGCATTAGAACTAAAGAAATAAATTCCACATTTGCAAGCTCACCCAATTAGCATATCATTGCTGCCTCATTATCATAGGATCATACCTCAATCCATGTGCCTAACTTAGGCCTCCCAGATGTAATATCATAGTTCTTCAACTCTAACAACAGTGGCTGGAATCTTTCTACAAAGGGAGCAAAGGCAATATCCGCCTGAAATGAAATTTGGTTTGTATTAATAGCTTGATCCTTACCGAATACAGAGTAGCACTTTTGAGACACTGAAGTATTTAAAAGCAGGTAATGTGATCTGTTACTGTAGCACTGTAAGCTACTACTTCCTCAGTCCAATTATTATGCTGTATTATACAAACTAATAATATTGCAGCTTAATCGATGCATTTATGTCAACCTGGGGGCATGAAGCTCAATGAAAATGATGCTATGGAAATACTAAGAGAAGACACTCTAATGAACAATGCTAATTTAGGTTTTGTGATTTTAGGCTGTGGACATGGGAACTTCAAGTTTTATGGAGAAAATACATTTGTTCAGTTAGCTCACATTTATTGAACTTCAACTTCATTGTGTTTTCATATTAAACTTACAAATGGAAACTTAGTTCAAATTCACTTACCGAAGAAAGGGCATAGTCAAATTGCGGCACATTCAACAAAAATGAAATTACGATAAAGCTATTGTTGAATGCAAACTCAACAGTAAACACATTCAGAATGCTAAATCAGATAGCATCATAGCATGCTACTTCAGAAAATAAAAGCATATGATAAATAATTTCGTATAATATTTAATCAACTCACTAGACCAATCAACTTGTTCTATTAGATTAATCCACAAAAACTAGCACAAAATTATGTTCAACTCGTAAGGAGTATTGTTATCTTAACTTACCGCACTAAATTGGCCCAGGAAGAATGGCCCATCATCAAATTTAGCAAGAGCCTCTTCTAATTTGTCAAGGGCAGCAACTACAAAGGTAACAAAATAAACAATTGGATTTCTTCGCATTAGGAAACATGGAGAAACTTAAAAATAAAATAAAATAAACCAAAAAAAAAAAAAAGAAGGCCTTCAATCCGTACTCATTTCACTGTTAGGACCCCCTTTGAGATGAGAAAGAACAGCTCCGCCAAATGTGCCAGCATAGGCCAATAACTCCTCTGCAAATTCTTTTTTAGCAGGATCCTGCGTGCATTAATTTACATGAAATCCCAATTAGAAGGTAAGCTAGGACTGGAACTTCAACAATACATGATGTGCAAAGAGGCTTGCTTACATCAGGAAAAAGCTTAGGTCCTTCAAAGTGGCTATCAAGATATTTCAGCAAATCAAGGCTCTCTCCCTTCACCTCATTGTTGTGCTCCAGAGCAGGAACCTATATTGAATAATAATGCTAAATTATCTTCTTTGATAGAAAAGAATAGTAAATACATATAACGCCCTTGTCCAAAAGGCTAAGACACAAAAAATAAACACAAATTCTGCAGTTAGGAAACATGTTTAGTTTGTGACTTGGGAAAAATATACTGATCACGCTTTCTTTACCAGGGAAAATGCACCTAAGATTATTTATTTCAATTTGCTACTAATAATATTCCAGCCCCTCGAATCCTCACTTGAAGGCTCTTTTTAAGGACTGATAAGCTGCATACTATTATCTAAAACAAAATAAAAGCACAGAAAGCAAAAGGGAGTTAGCAATAAAGCAGGGACTCTAAAATGTTTGATCACTTTAGACTATGGTCATTCCCTTAAATGCATAACCGTTGTCTTCTGTCAAAGAAAGCACTTAATAATTAAGCATAGCAGCGATTCGAGCAAGATAGTGAGCAGTATACTGCAATCTATTAAAGACTTTTGTGACTTGATCAGTGCGACGACTTACCTTAGCAGGAGGGTAAACATCCTTGTACCATGTTGGTTTATCATCTAAACTTATGGGGACCAATTGGATTTTATCCTGCAACCCCTGTAAAGTTGCAGAACATATGATACAAGAGTCAGAGAAGCAGGCCACTTAACAAATCTTCGCATAGTTAAATTTGACCTTAAAAAAACAATGGAAGAAGATGGAAAGCAAACCTTGTAATTTAGGCCGATCCAGACACGCTGGGCATAAGGACATGTGTAGGCAGTGTACAACCTGATAAATTGAAGTTCGAAACATAAATTATGAAGTTCTTATCATCAAACCAAATTGGCTAAACCTTAATTGTACAATCATCACTAGACAAAACTAGAGGTGCCAATTCAGGTGTCCGGGTTGGGTTTAGTCAGGTCGGGTTTATTTAAAACTTAAATTATTGTTTCCATGCCAATCAAAATCTAAATAGGATGTTTTTCGGGTTAGGTCGGGTTTTGACACCTCTAGACAAAACCTATATTGGCCTAAACTACACCGAAATCAAACTGAATCTTCTTTACCCAAATTTGACTCAACCCAGCTAAACCCAATCCGTAGGAGCATCTTTAACAAATCGATATAAAACTTATCAAGGAATAGGACTCCTAGAATTAGAGATAGAAACCTCTTGATTCTGGTTTATTTTTATGATAATTGAAACCCAACTCACTCAAAAACTTAATTTCATGATTAGAGGCCTAAACTGTGATATTATATAAAAATAATAATTTATGCTTAACACGTCCGATGGAAATTAATTAATTACTTAATAGTACAATGAATTAAGAATAATAAATCAAAGAGCATGACAAAAATTCTCCAGAATTTCAATATCATCACCAATAAAATAATAATAAAAACACTAACACAAAATATTTAAAAAAAAAAAAAAGCAAGAGAGAAAGAGAGAAGAAGCACCTAGTTGTTCCGTCAAAAAGAGGAGGTCGCGGTGATTTTGAATCAAGAGTTGGTGGAAGAGCAACTTCAGCGCCTCTATAAACACCATTAATTTACAAAATTTTGAATCAAAATTACAAATAAAATGTAGAAATTGCATGCAATTTAGCAGAAATGAGAAATAAGAGAATTTTCTTACGGTGCAGCCATGGCAGAAAGCTGACGAGAGGGATGACGTATGTAGCTCCTTCTGGTGTTGGATGAAAAATTGGGAAGATTCAAAAAGAGGAGAGTAGAAAGAAGAATGCAGAAATGAAATAAATTTATAACCCCAACCTGTAAGCTGTGTAACGTCTACACATCATTCCAGAATTCAATTCTTTAGTAAAACCCCAAACAAAACGGATGACACATGTCACTCTACAAGATTAGTGCTAACTGTTAAGTACTTTTTCCGTTTTAAAATACCGAGTACTTTGTAATATACTGTATTCATTGCACTTACGAGTACTTTGCGCATTCAAACACCAAGCATAGATTGGCCTACTGGTCAACTTTGTATCTCACAACCAAGAGGTTGTGGGATCAAATTTCGCTAGAGACAGTTTGGGGGTGGAGATTCCTTATCTTTCCTCCTCACTTTTAAAAATTCTAAATCTTTAATATTCGGTAGACGAACGAAAAAAGAAATTAAACCTAATCAAATGACCATCATCTTAAAGATGGGATCAATTGAAAGCAATTACATAAGGGGTCTTTTTTTTTATTATTTGGAATGGGTTGGAAACTTGGAATAGAGGTAGAATCTATTCCATTTATTTATTTATTTAATTTTTTTTTTTTTTTTGCTTGAGTTTTTTTTAGTAATGGATCTCATACTTAAAGGTTCTAACTCCGCAAATTCTTAGCTACACACTTGTGTAGCTAAGCTAGATGCACCACTACATCTATATATAAACATATATTAATTTAAAAATGAACATACGTTTTTTTTTCCTCTTTATATCTTAACTCTCTCTCTCTTCTACTTTCTTATCTCTATTAATTTTCTCTCTCCTCTGTTTTCTACTCAATCTGAAATTTTCTCTCTCCTCCTTTTTTCCCCCTTTTTTTTTAAAAGCTAATTTTCTTTTTTTACCTCACTTTCTTTCAATCTTTATACTTCTTTGTCCTTCTAATTTGGATATTCTCCAATTCATCACCATTGTAGCATTCTCCATCATCATCATCATCATCATCTTCGTCACAATCATGAAATTTGAGGTAATTTTGATTTTTGATTTTTGATTTTTTAATTATAAATATACGAATGTTGTAAAATTGTTGATTTTTATCAATTTTGCATGTGTGATTCCTAATCTACTAGGTTATAGATCGATAATTATTGTCTCTATGATAAACTAAGATTAGATTTAAGGTGGATATTCAAAATTTTAGAGTTAAAATAATTACAATCGAATTTTGTGTTCTGTAAATAAAAAAAAATATGAACATACAGTACTTAAAAGTTGAACATTTTGTACAAAATAACATTTAGTACACAAAAATGAACATTAGTATATGAAAAATGAGCATAATTTAATAATATATTTTATCTTTATTTTTTGTTAATTATTATATATAATGATTATAAACCCATATGAATATACGAAAATCATGTTCATTTTTAATATACTAAATATTCATAATTTTTTTAAACGTGTTCATTTGTTTATGGGTTTATTTTTTTGTATTAAATGTTCATTTTATATAATGTATGCATATATTTTTATGAAATGATCGTTTTATTAGGTATGATTCAGCTATTCTATGATTGTATGATAAATGTTCATTTTTACTATACTAAATGTTCATATTTTTTAACATGTTTATTTTTTATTACAAAATATTCATTTTTTTACGTGTTCATTTTTTAATTACTAATGATCATTTATTTTTACATGTTCAATTTTTTTTATTATTATTATTTTTATTTTTTTTACTAAATGTTCATCTTTAAGGCCATGGCCCATCAATTTTATGATTATATGATAATCATGTTCACTTTTAATATACTAAATAATCTAACATGTTCACTTTTTAATGCTAAATGTTCGTTTTATTTTACGTGTTTATTATATTATTACTAAATGTTCATTTTCTTACGTGTTTATAGTTTTTTACCAAATGTTCATATTACATGACCTGTTGCAGCCAAGATGTATTTTTCTAACTCTACCCCATAGGCCCATATCCGTAGAATTTCATACCTGCCTCCCCCAACATCAAAACTAATTAAATTTAGACTAGTATGGGTTTTAAAATCCATACATATCTAGTATGAGATTCCATACCAATTCATTCCAATATAATGAACCGAACACCCGTTTAGATTTTTTTTTTTTTAATTACGAATCATGTTTCAATTTGACTAAATACTTATCAATCATCAATACTTTATACTAAAGTAATCATCAGCATTATCCAAAAAGTACACACGTCACCCTCTCATTGAAACTTTTACCGCCCAAACTTTTATTTTTTTTAAGTTTTCTTTATTTTTTAAGTTATCTTCTAAAAAAGTTTGTTACAATACAAGAAATAAATTGGTTGTCTTAGGGCATGTTTAAATTTACTGAAGTGAACTGAACTGAACTGATTGGAGTTGAACTAAACTGAACTGAACTAAGTTGAAATGAATATTTTATGAGAGAAGGAAATTAGAAGTTGAACTGAACTGAACTGAACTTATTGGAGCTCAACTGAACTGAAATGAAGCTGAAGTGAACCGGCCCTTAGTCTTCTTTTACTTATCAAAAAAGAAAATTTTCCCATAATGTCTCTTATATTAATTTTTTTTTTTTAAAAAAAATACTTTTGTTAATTATAAAAGCAAAAAAAAAAAAAAAAAAAAAAAAAAAAAAAAAAAATTGTTACTATGTACTACTTTGAGATAATATTACTTAATATATGGCTTAGATAAAAAAAATAAGATAAAAAAAATAAAATAAAAAAATAAAAATAAAAATGTTACACTTTGAAATATTACATTATATATATATGGCTTTATATATTTATTCTTCATATTTACATATTTACGTTCATAGCAATAATACTTATTTTCACAACAATATTCCACTATTTTCTTGCATCTTAATTGGCACAAGTATGTGATTTGTTCGAAAAATAAATCCAACGAAAGAAACATGGAGTATTAGAATAAAAGTGATTCGTATTAGAACTACTCCTAATTTCAACAAACCACAAGATCATTATAGTGTTGAATTGGTTGTCATGGATAAAAAGGTAATACATAAATTAATTAAAGGTTATATCATTTACTTTTATTCAATTTTGTAATATTTCTTAAACTAATTAATTGGAAATACTTCGTACTTGGGTTTGTTTTTTAGGGTGATAAAACACAAGTTAGTGTGAGAAAAAAAAATAAAAATAAAATAAAATAAAATAAAATAAAGAGACAGACTTGGATACATAGGTTTGAACATGCTTTTAATGAAGGAAGAATTTATTCAATGTTAAGATTTTGGGTAATCAAAGCAACCGGAAAATATAGGTCAACTCAACATGCATACAAAATTAATTCTTATTTACACTACTATGTCTTGATGAGGAAATTAAATGACATAGATTTTCCATGTTGCCGTATACAATTTTGTATCCTTTGTTAATATGGAGTATCATTTAATTTCAAATCATAGAGATGATAAATATTTATTGTGATATATGAAGTGTATATATATATATATATATATATATATATATATATATATATATATATATATATATATATATATATATATATATATATATATATATATATATATATATATATATATATATATATATATATATATTTTCTAACTTTTCTAAAAACAAGTAACGAAATACTATTGTAAAACCGTGCATGACACGGATTTTGAACTACATGTAGTTTTTTTAAAAATTAAATATTTTCCCTACTTGCAATACTTGCATTTTTCATCTGTTTCTAAATACTTACAACACTTCTTAACATATTTTAAGCTTTTAACACGAAATTAGACTTATTTTATTGTTTCTCTTCTGTAATTGTTATCTCTCCGCGAATGATTTGGACATGGTAGGAAGCTTACAAAAGGGATGACATATCCACCTTGTTCTTAACTTCGTATTATGGGCGAAAAATTGGGAAGATTCAGAGAGAGAGGAGTAGATAAACAAAGGTACAAATGGAAGAAATTTATACGTACCCTACATTGATTTGCGTCAATTACCTCAAATTGAGTAATATGTATACATCATTCCAAAAATATTCCTGTACTTTTAGTCAAACCCCCCAAAAAAGGGAACATATCTCAATCAACAAGGCTAATTGTAAAATTACTTCAACTTAATTCCTGAACTTCATTAAAGGGAAATTCCCATTCTTTAATTAGTACCCCTTTGTCCCTCCGTTTTACTCCCTCCATTTTTTTTTCTTTAATCCTCAACTTTTGCACTGTTCGCATGTCATATTTGATTTAATTTTTTGCAATTATAAAATAAATAGGTACTTCTATTATATAATAATCATTAGACTCGTCACAATGTCTACTTTTATAATATATATTTTTTTTTGCAATTTTACAACTCGTAATAGACAGTTAATGATATTAATGGTCAAAGTTATAAATTGGCAAAAATATCGGTCAAATTGAAGCATTTAAGAAAAACAAAGGGAGCATTGTTCTTTTACTTTTTTTTTTTTAATTTTTTTCTGAAAGGATTAAGTATGTGCTAGCAAGTTTATGATTAACGACAACTAACAATAATCGAAGAACGAAACAAAGTAAAACAAAGAACTGGAACGAATTTACCGTGGGAACCTGAGTGCCGGGAGAAAACCCACCAATCCACTATGGAGTAACTAGATGATGATGATTACAAGCTCTCAATACACTATGAAAGCTCACACCTTTCTTAATTCACTCTCTTAAACCCTAAGAAGATGAACTAATCTCAAGAGGCTTTTTCTCTCTTTTCAATCTAACATCATGACCTAATTAAAGACATACATGACTATATATAGTCCAAATACAAGCAAATACTCCAAGGGCTAAGATTATAAGTTACTAACAAAGGAGAAATCAAGACCGTAAAACCAAGGCTCAAGTGCGAAAAATAGAGCCCCGAGAAACCTAGTGGAGTGGGTGCTCCACAGAGAGGAGCGGCTGCTCTGTATTCCCCTACTGGACAGCTTCTCATAAAACAACCATATCTTCCTCGTTTCTTGGCCAAATTGAGCTTATGACCAGTCGTTGGAAAGCTCTTGAGACAAGCTATCACCTCCAACTTTAATCATCTCAATATCATCTCTAGATCTTGAGATATGCCCATTTAAATTCAACCCTTGCCTTTCATTATTGCTTTGTACCAAGCAAACAACCCATAGCTTAACTTCCAAAGTTATGCTCTCCTTTGCCATCTTGAACCACTCTCCACACACTACAGAACCCAAAATTTTCCAGTATAGAAAGAGTCATAATTGCAAATTAATATAGGTGGAATTTAAACTCTTATATTGATATCATCTTTTACAGAAGGTTTTGTATGAGATCGTTTCACATGAGTCCTGTTTATAATGCACACACCCATCCCCCACCCACTATCACTGCCAGTACCTAGACACTTGTCGAAGGACGACGACCACCCTCCCCCTCCCATCCCCCGGCGCTGGTGACCCTCCCCCACCCATTCCCCGCACCGATGACCCCAACCCCTCCCTCTACGTATTTGAAAACTTACTAGTAGTACTCAATTCGTCACTATCAGATTCTGAATTTGGTTCCACGAGGAGTTCTTCATATAAATCTTCATAATCGTCATCATCATCACAATATTCAACATTAACCTCTACAAGCTGCTCTTCCACCACCATTGGAGCTTTTCCTTTAGCGATCATCTTCCTCCTCACAATTTTAGCGGCTTCTTCTGAAGAGATTGCTGTCTCCCCTGCTTCTTGAGAAGAATCATATGTTTTCTGATCAACCTCCTGTAACACCCCCAAATCTCCCTCTACGGAAATACTAGTATAATACGTATAATTATACCGTAGAGATAGACTTAGGCGTATTACCGCCGCGTGATTACGCAAGGCTACTCAACTTACTAACAAAACCATACTTTGCAGCGGAAACTTCAAAACTCTTCTTTACTAATAATAACTATAGATAGAAACCAATGTTATGAGTACTCAAAAATAGATACAAAGACCAAGATTCCTAACTTAGTGAAACCAAATCCCGGGACTCAAATGCATCAATTTATTCACTCCACCTAAAATAACACTGCTTACCATTACGGTAAACAGGGCGAACCAAAACAAATAAGAAGTACGGGTTAGCAAATATGCTAAGTACGGTAAGTGCAAGATAATTAAATTCGATTTATTTGCAAACATGCTTTTGAAATCAATTCCAATAATTATTCCAATAATTCCAAACTCATGATTCAAAACCAATTCTCAATATTCAAATCCCAATAATCAATAAAACCAATTCCAATTATTTTAAAACCAATTTAACCAATTCCTCTCCCAAGTGTGCACACCCCCCAAGCTAGTCTCCTTATGTTACAAGGCTATTCTTGAGGAAAGACCTGGTCATACAAAGTCCAAGGCCTTATCAAAATACCAAATCCGCATAGTGGGATTACTAACATGCTTATAAAGCATAAATAATAAATTTAATTCAATGATTAAATATATCCTCTTTAAATCCAATAATTCCAACTTTTAATAATAATAATAATTCAAACTCCCTTTTTTTTTTATAAAAATCCAACAAGCTTTCAAAACCAATCCTTTTTAAACATGAATAATAAATTAATTAATCAAAACATGTTATAAAAATCAATACTCCAATTTAATTATTAAAACCAATCTTTTAAACATACTTTTATTTCATAAACCATAATTCAAGTCAATTTAATTCAATCACCATAAAATCATTCAAACATGCTCATTCAAATCGATCACTTTCAAGGTATCTAGCCACCTAACGTACCTTGATCCTTGCTTAACCAAAAACACTTCAAAAGAACTCTCAAGTAGCTTGATCAAAAACACCCTACAAATAAATATAACCTTAATTAATATAAGGTTAACAAATAATAACAACAATGAAATTAAAAACCCCCAACTATATGTACATGAACCTTTTAAATTAATTTTCATAAACATCATTAAAAATCTAATTTATATAATTAAAACTACTCATAATAATTTTTATAAATCCCCCATAATAATAATAATAATAATAATTGAATAAGAGAAAAGAAAGAGAAAAGATAAGAAACCAATGAAAAGAGAAGAATTGGATTTTCGTTGGAAAGAATAGGCAGAACTTGCAGAGGCTATAACTCCGAATTGGGTGATTCTTGAGCCTAACCTCAAGGATTTTTCGAGAGAAACAATCTTCTGTGAAACAGCAATACCCCCAAAAACTGACCAGAAGTGCCCGAAAATTGGATTTAAAGATAAACGGGATGATTTGTGTAAAAAGAGGAGAAGAAAAGAAGAGAATTGGTGTGAAGAATGTGAGAGGTATGGAGGGGTATTTATAGGTAGCTCATGCAAGAATTATGGTAAGAGAATTTGGGAAGAGTTATGGTAAGTAGGGTTTAAGGGATTACTTGGAGAAGTGAGTAAAGATTTAAGGAAAGTTTTGATATTGAAGAGATTGTGTATAATTGAATATGGAAGGTATGATTGTCATGAAAAATATTAAGGAAATTGGAATTACTTGGGGAATAATTAAGAAAAATAGATGGCAAGAAAATATAATGATTGGATACTAAAAAGATGGAGAATTAGATTTAAGGAAAATAGGAGATTTTAAGGAGATAATTAAAAATACAATTTACCAAAAATATTTTTCCCAAAATCTACATGGGATGGCCGAAATTTTTGAGCTTTCCTAAGCTCATATTTTCGGCCCTCCTATTTAGTACTTTAGGAAATTATTTTGCTAGTTTTAAGGAATTAAAATAATTGTGTAAATAATATTTATTATAATAAATAATTAAATAATAAAATACCAAATATTCACCAAATAATTTAACTAATAAAATCAGATTTTCTCTTAGGAAAATCCGAAATTTATTAGCCAAATAAATGGGATTTTTGGACTTATTAAAATAATAATAAAATATAGCTTTTGCCTTAATTAAAATATCCAAAATATATAAATAATCCGGTTTTTAAAATAGGATAAATGGATAATAAATCTTATCCAAAATAATAATTTGTTTTTAAAATACTTTTGGCGCCAAAATTCAAATATCGTTTTGGCTCCAAGATTTAAATAGTAAGTTAAATTACTAAAATACCCTTTTTAGAAAATAATAATTAATTAATTAATTAGGAAAATACGTATAGAAATACGGGGTATTACACCTCCATTTTGGCGGTTTCTTTAGAGGTTGCTGCTGTTTCAAATATATTGATCAATATTGTCTAATATCTGATACTTATAAACCAATATCTGACTATTATAATCTAATTTATGACACTTTTAATCTAATATCTGATAATTATAATCTAATTTCTGACAATTACAATCTAATATCTGATAATTATAATCTAATATCTGACTATTATAATCTAAAATTTCGAGAAGTAAAACCTAATATCTAACACTTATAATCTAATATCTAATAATTATAATCTAGTATCTGACCATTATTATCTAATTTCTGATACTTTTAATCTAATATCTGATATTTATAACTTAATATTTGACCATTATTATCTAATTTCTCAAAAATAAGAATTTTATTATTTTCTGTTTGTAAGACCGGACTCACGTGAGTCCATTCTATACAATACTTTTCCCATCTTTTAAGATTTTAACAATTTAACTGACTAAGATAGTAGCAAATTATCCAATTAGTCCCATCGTTTTACAATACTTACAAAGTGGGGACTTTTGTTTTACATATATCCATATGTCTACTATTAGGAAATTTTGGATTTTAACACCACAAAAAAACAAAAAAATGGTTTTTAAAACTACCGAAAAAAACTTTTATTTTAACACCACAAAAAATTCACAAAATTGGATATTACCACTACTTACCAGTTTTCCGTCCCAAAATCCGTTAAGTGGGGTCCATAGTGTCACGTGTCACCATATTATTATTTTTTTTTAAAAAAAAAGAAAAATTAAATATTTAAAAAAAAAAACAAAAACCCTAAAACTTAAACAGCCACCCACTCTGCTACCCCCGACAGCCCGCGTCACTTCCGTACCCCACTCTAACACCCCCGTTCCCAGCCCTAGCCATCGGAATCTCCACCCCCTTTTCCTCGTCCCTAAAATCGATAACCCTACCTCAATGGCCACAAAAAACGGGTGGTCGTTCTTCAACCACCTAGAAACAACCACCATAAACGATAGCTAAGGGTCGAAAACGACCAGTTTAGGGCCTAAGTGGTCAATTTCGACCATACACTGGTCGTTTTCGGCCCTTAGATCCATTATTGGTGGCCATTTTTAGCTGGTCTGAAAAACGGTCGCCTGTTTTAAGCGATTGTTGGGGAGGTTCAGTCGGTTTTGGGGAGGGGGGAAGGGAGGAGGCAGAGTTTGCGGTTGCTAGGGCTGGGAAAGAAGGTTTTTGGGTAGAGCATTGGCCGGCGCCGCCCAGCTGGCGGTGGGGATGTGGGTGGTTGGATTAGTTTAGGTAAACAATGTGGACCCCACTAACGCATTTCATCCATGAATTAGTTAAGTGGTGATAAAAGCCAATTTTTTAAAAATTTTGTCGTGTTAAAATAAAAGTTTTTTTTTTATTTATTTATTTATTATTTTTTTTATAGTGTTGAAAATCATTTTTTTTTTGTTTTTTGTGATTTTAAAATTCAAAATTTCCCTACTATTACAATATTTTTTTAATTGAATATTCTAAAATCAAATGCATTGAGTAATGATGTATTGTATATTTTACAAATATTTTAAATTTTATATAGATTTGATTTATACTTAGTAGTATTTAAAAATACAAACCTAATCCGCAAAAGTCTCTAAAATGTTTGTAAATTTTGTGCACGATGAAGATGATGATTAAAACTAAAAAAAAATTGAGGAGACTAGGAAGGAAAACTTAAATTCCAAGAAAAGGAAATTAAAGGTTGTAAGAATATTCAGGAAAGTTACTACAATATATTTGGTAAAGAAGAATTTCGTAATTTCATATATAACTATCATGCATTTGTAATGTTAAATGATACACAAGACCATAAAATTTAGTAAATACGAGGTACTTCCTCTATTTCAAATTAGATGACACGTTTTAAGCTTTGACACTATTCATTGACTTTATTTTGATTAATATTTGTGATACATAAATTCTTATTGGCTGGCCATACCGTGTGGCCAACAATTATAGGGGTTACTTCGTGAGTGGTTAAGGAGTTACCCGGTCGATCTGTGTTCAGGAATTACTTCGTTAGAGTTATATGGGTTACTTCATTAGTGTTGTAAGGATTACTCAATTAGTGTTAAAAGGATAACTTGGTCAGTGATTTAAAGGTTACTTTGTTTTTTTACAAGCGGCCACACTATGCGGCCACATTGTGCGGCCAACCGCGCACAAGACGTGTTGTTTGTGATTTATAGGTTTAAAAAAATATAGTCATGTGGGATTTTGTTAAATTCAACTCAATGTATACTTAATAAAAACTTGATCTTTAATATTTTTTACAATAATATAATTAAAGATATTTTCAATTGAACTTTTGAATTGGCAAGCGTGACAAATTAAAAGAAATGCATCATCTAATTTGAAACAGAGTAAGTATATACGAAGTATATAATTACATTCATTTATGTGAACCGGAAATTGTGTTATTCAAATAGTTGCAAGTATAAAAAGAGAAATGGTACGGCATACAATTCATTACTCCCTCTATTCTTTTTTTATCTTCCATTTATAATTCATTTAGTCAAACTCTGATAAATTTGAAAACATTTTATAGTTTATAAACGTAGTATAATATTAAAATTATCATAGGGAATTTATTTATTTATTTATTTATTTATTATTTTTTTTTTTTTGAGGAAAAGCTCCCAAGGAGCAACTAATTCTCATTCAAGGGAAGATCATCATTCAAAAGAGCTACAATATTGGTTGGGAAATCTGACACCCAATACCGACTCCCTAATTTCCATGGCGAACAATGAGCAAGCTCATATGCCACTTTATTACCCTCCCTTCTAACAAAACTCCAAGAAATACTATCAAAAAAACTACTAACATGATAAATATCGTCAATAATAAGTTGTAAACTACTACCTCCCATAACTTGTGACTCAATTGCGTTAATAAGGCTAAGACAATAACTCTCGACCACAATCTTCGTGAAGCCATGATTCATAGCAACCTGGAGGCCAAACAACATGGCCTTTGCTTCAGCTATCTCAAGCAGCCACCTGTCCTCCACCATATAAGACGCAACAAGCAGCACAACACCCTTCTCATCACGCACCACAGCTCCAGAATTCGAGCCCAACCCATCAAGTGTACCTCCATCAACATTGAGCTTTACCAGACCACTGACAGGGGACTGCCATCTCTGTTTCACACCACCCCTCATCCTCCCTTTGCAGTTCCCGCATTAGCTTACGGGCTTGCTCCAGAGTTTGCTGCGGCTCACATGCTTCACCCTCGAAAATCCACTTGCTGCGGGCATTCCAAATCAACCAGCAGATGGTCATAAATAAGTCATGAGCTGACTTCGGAAGACACTCAAAACACGCTGCAGCCAAATCACCAAAACTACGAAAATAACCCCCCACGTCCTGTAATAACCCACTGGCATCCCAGACCATTCGAGCAATAACACAATCTCTCAAACAATGAAGCTCCGATTCCTCTGCCCCATTACACAAAGAGCATAAAGGATCTCTATTAGGCAGCCGCTTGAACAAACCCTACAATGTGGGAAGAGCACCACGACAAGCTCTCCAAAAGAATAATTTTACTCTCGGTAAAGCAGTAGTATGCCACATTTTACTCCAAAAATTCGTGTGACTGGAAGAAGAAGTCACATACTCCGAATCAAGCTCTCCATAGATAGCCCTATAAGCTGACCTCACAGAGTAGTCTCCACCCTTTTCTATATCCCAACAAAGAGAGTCATCAGGGAGGCAGAGACTGAGAGGTATGCTCAAGATACGTTCTCTGTCAATAGGTAGAAAGAGATCATTAATCACCGTGAAATTCCAGGTTGCAGTAGGAAGATGAATCAGATCACAAACTCTCAAATCCTAGGTGAGTTACCTCTAGATGAGATAATCTTTCTAGATTGAGTACCGGGAACCCACGGGCTATTCCACACTAAAATGTTTAAACCATCCCCCACTCTCCACCGCATTCCTCTTTGCACAACCCATTTCACTCCCCATAGCCCACGCCAAGTATAACTCGGATGTCCCCCTAACTCCGAAGACAAATAGTCACCTGATGCTACTAAACTATTAGGATATTTAAGTATCCTCTACGCTTGCTTTCCTAGGAGGGCCAAATTAAAAGATTTAAAGTCTCGGAATCCTAAACCCCCCTTAGCCTTTGGCTCGCATAATTTCTTCCATGCTACCCAATGAATTTTCCTCTCTCCATTCTTTTGCCCCCACTAAAAATTAGCCACTAAAGAACGTAATTCATCACAAAAAGAAGAAGGGAATGGAAACACACTCATCACATAGATCGGAATAGATTGGGCCACCGCCTTAATCAGGACTTCCCGACCCGCCTTAGATAAGACACCCCCTTTTCATCCTTGAAGCCTACTCTATAGCTTCTCTCTAATCCCCTTAGTAAGTACCCTCTTTGACCTCCTTACCACCATAGGAAAACCAAGATACTTATCATGCACATCTACAACATTCACACCCAAAATCCCTGCCAACTCCCCTCTTTTTGCTTCTGAAACACCTTTGCTAAAAGAAACGGTTGTCTTCCCAATGTTCACCAGACAATGCCTTAGGACACAAAATAGATAAATACGGGGATAGTGGATCACCTTGACGTAAGCCCCTAGTCGGAACAAACTCCCCTGAAGGTGCTCCATTTATCATAACCGAAAACGACACTGTCAAAATACAGTGCATAACCCTATCAATCCATAGCTCTGCAAACCCCATTTTCTTCATCACCGCCCACAAGAACCCCCACTCCACCCTATCATAAGCTTTTGGCATATCCAACTTAAGAGCCATCGAGCCACTCCCACTACTCGAAATTTTCATATGGTGAAATAACTCAAAAGCAACAAGAATATTATCTGAAATCAATCTGCTCGGGACAAAAGAGCTTTGATTAATGGAGGTATTATCAGTCAGAAAAATTTTCAGCCGGTTTGCCAAAACCTTAGTAATCAACTTATACACAACATTGCACAAACTTATCGGCCTAAATTCAGACATTTTATCCGGCTCCTTCTTCTTCAGAATTAACACGATAAATGTATTATTAATCGTGGTCAAAATAGCATTACCATTGAGTACACTAAGTACCAAAGAAGTTACGGAAGGACCAATAATATGCTAATAAGTTTGAAAAAATAAAGGGCACATACCATCCGAACCCGGGGCTTTTAATGGGTTCATTTGTTTCAGAGCTACAAGAACCTCCTCCGCATTATAGGGCGCACAAAGGCCGGCGATCATATCATTAGTCACCCCAGTGATCAATTCCATCAAGAGCTTCCTCAAAATTTGAAGGGTAAGACGACCCAAACAAATTCTGAAAATAATCAACCGCAACACCACTAATGCCAGCCTCATCCTCGTGCCTAGTACCATCATCAGAGATCAAATGGGAAATTCTGTTCTTGCTTTGCCGTTGAGAGGCTTTTCGATGGAAAAAACTAGTATTACGATCACTCGAGGCCAACCATAGAGCTCTAGAGTGCTGCCTCCAGTAAATTTCTTCTTTATGCAGCAAATCATTTATCTCTCGCACCACCTTTCTCCTTTCACGCACCTGCGCCTCAGACCTTCCCCTTTTATTTAACTTTCCCAACTTCTTCCTCTTCTTTCTGATTTCTCTAAACACTTTGCCAAACTCACTTTCGCTCCACGTACGCAAATCTGAAGCACAAACGGCTAGCTTATGTTCGAAAGAAGTACCACCCTGCCAAGCTTGAGAAATAACCCCCTCGCAGCCATCGTGTTCAGTCCAAATCTACTCAAACCGAAAAATTTTCTCCACCCTTCTTTCCTTCGATCCATTCTTCGCATCAAGTTTAAGAACAATCAGGGCATGGTTAGACCATTCCCTCTCCAAATTAACCAATTTCGCCTCTGGGAATAAATCTAGCCAAGGTTTAATAGCAAGAGCACAATCCAATCTACACCGAACATTGTCCTCTCCAAACTGTCCATTCTCATATGTGAAATCATAACCCGAAAAAGGAACATCAATTAGATTATGAAGATCAACCACTTCACGGAAATTTTGCATTTGCCAAAGAGCCCTATCACGACCCCCCTTCTTCTCCGAATCAGAAAGAATTTCATTAAAGTCCCCGATACACACCCAAGCATCAACATATCCAAGAGCTAACTCTGACAACAATTTTCAAGAGAGATGACGTTTATGAACTTCCGACCAACCATAGAAACCCGTAAGTCTCCAACAAGTCGACCCCAACCCATCTTTCACCAATACATTAATATGGTGAATAGACATAGATCGTAGCTCTACTTCAATTTCCTTTAACCAAAACAAAGCCACACCACCCAATCTCCCACAACTATCAACTGTTAATCCCTCATAATCCACCAATTTCGAACAAACTTTAGACATTTCACTACCACTCAACTTCGGCTCCATAAGAAATATGAGAGACGGGGCCTCTCTCCGTACTAAGTTTCAGAGATTGCTAACTGTAGAGGGATTGCCCAACCCTCTACAGTTAAGACTTAACATACTCATTGAGCTTGGCGGGACTGTTCATCGACAGTCTCCGCCATTCACCATCCATTAGAAAAATTTTTAAGCAACACTTTCTTCGAAGCATTCTCCGAATCCCCACTCTCACCATCAGCCTCCCTGGTTCTCTTCCCAAGTAAATTCTCCCTATCTACCTCCATCTCACACCCCCACTTCCACCTTTTTCTTTCACCCCCTTTCGCCATTTCCTTCCAGAAATTTTCTTCGCTTTTCCCCCTTCACCAGCCGCAAAGATTACAACCCCTTTCCCCCCACCTTCATCATCCTCTCCCCAAACATTGTCTCCCCCTAAAACACTATCAGAGGGAATATTATTAGATTCGTTTAGTAAGTAAAATAGTTTCATATATAAAATAAAAAATTTCAGTGCTCACTTAATCGAAATGGGATAAATTTTAGCACAACAAAATCAAATTAAATAGGTAGAATTTGAGAAATATTAACATGGGAAAAATGATAGGAAAAAATCGACGAGGACCTGAAATATAATCCACTATAGGTAAATAAGAGAGTACAAGCTAATTAACCTAGTATATTAGGTGTCGGTGAGTATTACAATGATTCTCACCATAACTCACAAAGCAATAGACAAAAAGGAAAATGGTAGATTTGAGAGAGATTGTGTGTATGTAGTGACTCCAATCATGATTTCTTAAAGAGCTTCCGAATATAGGGAAAAACCTCTTCCGAATGTAGGTAAAAACCTCTCTAAGCCAAAATTTTATTTGTTGGAAGGAGCCCTCAAAGAGTGTATGACAGGAATAGGGCATTAGAGGATGATGTAGGTAGATTACATACTCTCAAATAATGCCCAACACGACAACCCTTATCTTTATAGGTGACGCATAGAAGTGGAAGAAGTGTGCAAAAGCATCTACAAACAGATATGCTCAGATCCTAAAATTATCCACATAAATCTAGAAGTTTCATGAAGAATCACCAATTCTAGTATCTTCTACAATTTTCCTCCAATTTCTCCACATGGCAACATTGTGTAATTAGAAACCTTGAGAGATACTTTGTCCATTTTTATTTACTTGCAACACAGGCTTATGACTAGCGTTTTGAGGTCGAGATTAAATAATGTAAACAAAGAAAATATTCAAAATAATTATTACACATGATACCTAACCATACTCTAATCCCCACTTATGTAAAAATTATTGTGATAAAACCGCTTGTTTACCTTCGCTAATCATCTTCCAAAACTGCATGCCTAAAAGGTGTGTTGCAAGTAAAAAGAAACAGAGGAACTAATAATTAAGCTTAGAGGTGATAATTCTGGTGTCCGGATTGGGTTCAATGAGGTGGAATTGGGTCGGGTCAATTTTTAAAGTTGAGTCATACTAAATTGTTGTGTAATTGCGAGTTGAAATCTGAATCGGTTTCGAATCGGGTCTGGTGTGATTTTGAATACCTCTATTTATTTTAAGCTTAAGAAAGGGGGCCACAGTAACCCAACACTATAGAATTGTATAACATCTAAGGATCCCACCAGATACAATAATTACAATATAAAACATATAGATGATTAATTGAAGAAAACTAGTTTTTGGCCCAAACGATGTCCCAGGTCATTGCTTGTATTTTACTGTAGTTATTTTTTTAATTCAATATTAAATGATTTTTCAATTTGATTAGACATTAAAGGGAAGAAACAAAAAAAATTTTGTGGTGGGAATATTTGATGCCCATTAAGGATTACAAAATTTCAATAGTGAATTGCAATTGAAACATAAAAATTAATAAATTTAGGTTTTCTTATTAATTGACGAATAATAAGTAGTAAAAAAAATATATAGAGAAGTTAATAAAAAGTTGCGAAATAAGAAACGATCAAACTAGAAAGTTACAACTCGTAGTTTAAATCATTCTATTAAGAACATTAAGTATATATTAAGAGACATTAATAGTTTAATGGTAAATGTCATTCTTAACTTTAGTGGTTCAAATTATAATTAAATTATAAATTTACATTGAATTTTGGTATTTTATATAGATGATTAGGTATTGACATGTCACTAATCATGTGGCGCCAAATAAGGCAAATATATTAAGGGGATGACACATAGAGATACCATGTTATCCCATTGAATTTCAATAATACTAGATGAAGCCTGTGCGATGCACGGTTTGTTTGTATTTTTTCAAAGAAAATATTTTTCCAAATATATATTTATGTGATAAACTTTGTGATAATCGCTTAGCTTGTTTACTACTTGATTATTTTATTATAAAATGAATTATTAATTTTGTTTATCATATTTAGATAAAAATTCCTAATATAAAAAGACAATGTTTTATTTCACAAAGTTTTATATATGACTAGTCACACCATGTGGTCGGTATTACTTGGTCAGGGGTTAATCGGTTGGTCAAGGGTTACTTAATCGATCAGGGATTACGCATATGGTCAGGGATTACTCAGATAATGTTTTGGTGTATCTCAGCCGGCAATACAATATGGCCAGCCACACAAAAAACTCGCTGATTTTATTTTTTTAACTAATATAAAATTTTGGATCTAAAAAAAATTGCAATTCTTTTTTTTCATTGGCTAAAATATAACATTTTCTTATGTGACACTCTTATTTATTATTATATTCCTATGTATCGCTTTAAAAAAACTAATCTTACATGACATAATCCTATTGTAGAGTTTTAAAATTATTAATCCTACATGGCAATTTTTTTATATAATCCTACGTAGCGCTTTACAAAAAAAAAAAAATAAAAAAAAAAATAAAGAAATAAATAAATAAAAAATAAATAAAAAAAAAACTCATCTTATGTGGCAAAATCTTATTGTAGCGTTTTAAAAATATTTATCCTAAGTGGCGCTCTAATAATTTTTTAAAAATTAAAATCCTACGTATCGCTCTAAAAACTTGGGAAAAAACTCCGCTTTATTTATATACTAGTTTTGTGCCCGGACGATGCCCGAATTATCCTAAATTTTTTAGCTTAAATACAATCATATAACCCCTTTTGATAATGTAAAGTATTTAGACATACGATATCATACCACTTATTTATATAATAGTGTACTTTTTGAAGTTTTATTTGTAAATAGATAGCTATGTTATTATTAACTTGATATTTTTTATTGTACTTGAATTATTTCAAATGAACTGGAAGTATTTTTACCCAACTAAAATTATTTTTTCTGATTAAAAATTAATTTTACTGATTTTCTATTTTTATTAAAATATATTATTAATGGAACTCATTTTAAAGAACTTTTTAAAACGAATTTTATGATGGAAATAGTACTGAGTTATAAAATATTAAAGTTATAATTAATTTTGTATACTACCTCCGTTTCATAAAATCTGCAACAAACTTGGTTGAACATTTCACAAAGTAAAATTTCTTAAGTAAAGATTAGTAAAAAAAAGGGCATGTGATTAATTAGATGAGAGAAAAAGTAAACACCACCACTCCACCAGCACCCACCTTGTAACCCACCCTCTCACCACCAGATCTAAAACCCCACCACCAGCCCACCACCCAAAACCCGGCTAACCAACTCGCACCACCATCAATCAACTCTCACGACTTTGGAAAGGGGAAAAGAGGGCGGCGACGACGGCCAACTTGCGAGGGGAAATGGTCGGAGACTTGATCTGAATGGTGGTGGTGGTGCGGTGGTTGTGAGAGAAGAGAGGATATGACTGCTGTAATACCCCGTATTTTCATATGTATTTTCTAATTAATTAATTAGGAATTATTTTAAAAAAGGGTATTTTAGTAAATTTATTATTTGGAGCCAAAATGATATTTGAATTTTGGCACCAAAAGTATTTTGAAATCTAATTATTATTTTGGATAAGATTTATTATCCATTTATCTTATTTTAAAAACCGGATTATTTATATATTTCGGATATTTTAACTAAAGCAAAATTATGTTTTATTAATTATATTAAATGGCCGAAAATTCCCATTTATTTAGAGGAAATTCAGATTTTCTATGTATAGAAAATCTGATTTTCTTAGTTATTTATTGGTGAATAATTGGTATTTAATTAATTAATTATTCTATATTATTTACACAATTATTTTTATTCCTTAAACCGAGCAAAAATCTTCCTAAATACTTCTAAGGGAATCCAAAAATCTGAGCTATGGAAAGCTCAAGATTTTCGGCCCTCTTGAATTATTTTGGGGGAAATTATTTTGGTAAATTGTATTTTTAATTATCTCCCAAAAATCTATTATTTTCCTTAATTCTATTTTTCCATCTTCTTAATACTTGATCATCATATTTTCCTACCTTTTATTCCTCTTGATTATTCCCCAAGTAATCTTCCTTGCCATATTATTTTTCATGACAAACATACCTTCCATATTTAATTATACACAATCACCTTATCAAAACTTTTCATATTTCTTTCATTAACTTCTCCAAGTAATTCCATAAACCCTACTTGCCATAATTCTTCCCATATTCTCTTGTCATAATTTTTGCATGAACTAGCCTATAAATACCCCTCCATACCTCTCACATTGTTCACACCAATTCTCTTCTTTTCTTCTCCTCTTTTTACATAAATCATCCCGTTTATCTTTGAAACCAATTTTCGGCACTCTCTGGTCAGTTTTTGGGGTATTGACGTTTCTCAGAAGAATGTTCCTCTCAAAAAATCCTTGAGTTTAGGCTCAAGAATCACCTAGTTCGGAGTTATATTGAAGGAGTTACAGCCTCTGCAAGTTCTGCCTATTCTTTCCAACACAAATCCAATTCTTCTCTTTTCCTTGGTTTCTTATCTTTTCTTCTTCTCTTCTCTTATTCAATTATTATCATTATTATTATGATTATTATTATTATTATTATTATTATTATTATTATTATTATTATTATTATTATTATTATTATTATTATTATTATTATTATTATTATTATTATTATTATTATTATTATTATTATTATGGGGGATTTATAAAAATTATTATGAGTAGTTTTAATTATATAAAATCAGATTTTAATGATGTTTATGAGAAATTAATTTAAAAGGTTCATGTACATATAGTTGGGGGTTTTTAATTTAATTATTGTGATTATTTGTTAACCTTATATTGGTTAAGGTTATATTTATTTTTAGGGTGTGTTCGATCAAGATTCTTGAGGTTATTTTTGTGTGATTTTGCTGAGCAAGGATCAAGGTACGTTAGGTGGCTAGATACCTTGAAAGTGATTGGTTTGAATAAGCATGTTTGAATGATTTTATGATGATTGAATTAAATTGAATTGAATTATGATTTATGAAATAAAAGCATGTTTAAATAAATTGGTTTTGATAAATAAATTGGAGTATTGATTTTATATCATGTTTTAAATAATTAAAATTATTATTCATATTTAAAAGGTTTGATTTTGAAAGCATGTGGAATTAAATAAAATGGAGTTTGAATTATTATTATTAAAAGTTGGAATTATTGGATTTAAAGAGGATTTATTGAATTATTATTATTAATGCTTTACAAGCATGTTGGTAATCCCACTAAGAAAATTTGGTTTATTGATAAGGCTTTAGACTTTGTATGACCGGGTCTTTCCTCAAGAATAGCCTTGTAATATGAGGAGACTAGCTTGGGGGGTGTGCACACTTGGGTGAGGAATTGGTTTTAAAGAGGAATTGGTTTATTGAATTGACTATTGATATTGATTATTCAAATTGGTTTTGGAATTTTGAGTTGGAATTATTGGTTAAATTATTAGAAAGGATGGAATTGATTTCCATGTTTGCTAATAAATTAAGTTTGATTATCTTGCACTTATCGTACTTAGCATATTTTGCTAATCCGTATTTCTTATTTTGTTTTTGTTCGCCCTATTTATCTTAATGGTAAGCAATGTTGACTAATTTCAGGTGGAGTCAATAATTGAGCATATGGAGTTCCGGGAATGGTTTCACCTGATTAGAAAATGTTGGTTTTATGTTTATTTTTAAGTACTCATGACAATGGTTTCTATTTACGGTCTATTATTAATAAAAGAAGAGTATTGAAGTTTTCCGCTGCAAAGTATTGGTTTTGTTTAGTAAGTTTGAGTAGCCTTGAATAATCACGCGGCGCTAATACGCCTAAATCTATCTCTACGGTATAATTATATGTATTATATTAGTATTTCCGTAGAGGAAGATTTGGGGGTGTTACAGCTGCTGGTGGTGGTGGTTGAGAGGGAGGAGAGAGAAAATTGGTGATGTTGGCTGTGGATGTGGTTGAGACTTGAGAGGGAAGAGAGAGAAAAATTGGTGGTGGTGGTGGAGGATGTGGTTGTAGGGAGGAGAGAGAATGTGGCTTAGAGTTCTAATTATAGATAAATTAAAAATGGGTTAAAAAGTTAATATGTTGTTTGTTGAAATTAAGTAAAATTTAGTAAGGGTATAACTGTAAATTTACACTAAAAAATTTACTATATTAGGAAAGTTTTTTTTTGTTGCACATAATGTGTAGTTTCCGTTTTTGAAAATTGTTGCAGATTTTAAACGGAGGTAGTATATGAAATATTAGAAGTACATTGATAATCAAACACTATACAACATTTTTATCTTACAAAAATCTATCCAAAATTCGCTTACTTTGCATCATATATATGTGTCATAATATATCTATTTGTCACCTACATGGCTCAACACTTGGCGAAAAACTGGAATTCCAAGTGTCGATGTCTCGTGACCTGACTGCGAAACCGACTTTATATATTAGTGACTAGTTTTGTGCCCGCGCGATGCTCATATTGTTGATACAATTTCAGTATAAACTTTTTTACTTGAATGTTAAATGCGGTCTTACAATCCCTTTTGATAATGTATAATTTTAGACATACGATGTCATATTGCTTATTTAATTAAATAATAGTGTACTTTTTGTATTTTAGTTTGTGAATATCTATGTTATTATTGACTTGAAATTATTTTTATTGAACTTAAATTGTTTTTACTAATTCTCTATTATTTTTTTTAAATATATAATTGATTCTTATTTAAAAAAACTTTTTAAAATGAATTTTATGACGAAAATAGAACCGATTTGTATGATATTTATTAAAAGTAATGATTAATTTTGTATATATGAAGTATTAGAAGTATATTGATAATAAAACTTTATACAACATTTTTATCTTAAAAAAATTATCCAAAATTTACTTACTTAGTATCATACACCTCCGTTTTTTTAGTTGACACATTTTGACTTTATCACTATTCACACACTTCCCTTTGACCATGTTTTGTGATTTATATGTAATGAAAATAAAGTCATGTGGAGTCTTGTTAGATTCGTCATCACAATATATGTTTTCAAAATATCAATTTTTTATAATTTTTGCTTTTCAATAATTAAAGATATTAACGGTTGAATATGTGCATTGACAAATGTGACTAAAGACAAGTGTCAACTAAAAAGAAACGGAGGAAGTATGTGTTACAATAATATCTATTTTTTTTTGTCTACGTAGCGTGACACTCGACGAAAAACTGGAATACCAAATGTCGCTGTCTCGTGGCCTGGCTGTGAGACCGGCTTAATATGTTAATGATATGATATGATACGATATTTATTGATTGATATTTATTATAGATGAAATTTACATTGTACACAACTCATGATACACCTGGATGAAAATTGTCATTCAAAAAAAAAAAAGTCAGCTTCTTAAATTATGCTCCTTAATTAAAGGATTTTTGTTATTTCCTTTCCATAATTTTATATTCTCATATCCATAATTGTTCATAATTAATTTTTGGAAAAATAGAGATTTTTTAGAGAGAAAATAAAATTTCAAGAGAAAGAAATAAATTATACATTTAGAGAGAAAATGATGGCTCATGGTAAATTTCGTCACGATCTGTGATTGTTAATTTGCCCTTGATGATCATCATATTGATGTTTTTGACAATTGATATTTAATTTTAGATTTTTTCACCAAATGAGAAGGTAGTTTTTAATTATTTTTTTCAATTTATATTTCATAATTTTGTTGTTGATGATGATGTTTCTAGATTATTACTAGATTAGGCCCCGTGCCATACACGGTAAGTTTTCTTTTTTTTTTTTTTTTTTTTTTTTTTTTTTTGTAAAACAATTAAAATAACTATATTTAACAAATAAAAGCAATGCTTTAAAGGTAATTTTTTTTAATATCAATAATATAAATCAATTTTATTATTACTATTTTTCTGGAATATCTAATATTATTCTATTTATCAAATAATTAAGAAGGAGTTGAAATAATATTTTAGGTAAGTGTATATGGAAGATCATGAACACCAAATAAAAATGAATATATTTGTCATAAAGAATCATAAAAGATTTGGAATGATATTAAAATAATTGTATAAAATATTAAAAAAAAATGGTTAAAAAGGAAAAGAGAGTTTTGGAGGGAAAAAACTACACCAGGATGTGACATGTGTCACTCTCGGTATCTGTTTTAGTATCAAGTTATTGATATTTGTTCATGAATCATTGTTAACGAATTCATCACTAAAAGAAAATGTAAATTTTTATTTTATTTTAGATTTTTTTAATTTTTGTAAAAAATTTGTGTTATTTTAGGAGGTTGAAGATGAAGTTCATTTGGATTAGGATAAATGTTCTTGAGTTTAATTAATATGCTTTTTGGGTCTAAACTATATGTTCTTTATAGTCACAAACTATGTTCTATGGATTTGAACTATGTGTTCTTTATGTTACAAACTATGTTCATCTAATTGCGTATTTTTTTTAAAAAAAATAAAATAAAAAATCATGTAATTGTCTATATGTATATTTTCTGAAATCAGGATCATAAAGGTTGATGAAGACGACATACTTTTGGGACCTCTTCTATTGATGATTGATTTTCCGATTGATCTAAAGAACATTCTCTATATTAATAAAGAACATGAAAATATTATTTAAAGAACAAACTTTATATTATTTACCCAACATGTTAAAACATAATTCAGAAAATATTTCACAATAAGTAATGAACATTATGTGACAATAAAGGTACATTAAAATTACCATAAAAAACATGGACATTTAAAAATCGAATAATGAACATCACAATAGATATTAGATTTCGAGACAATATAAAATGGGCCTGGGTAACCCGAAAAAGGAGGAGGAGAGTTTGGTCCACAAACAAGGCTTAGGAGTTTCCATACTAAAATCAATTGGCAATAGTAGGAGTAACTTATCTACCTCATAAAGTGGAACCACCTCTCCTCTTTCTCCAATGTGGGACACTCACAAGTGGGCTACAATGGGTTTCAACAATAGATACCATGACTAAGATGAATATTATAACAAAATATAATTATATATAATTGATTATTTAGAGATTTTTTTTAAAAAAGCAAGAGAACATAATAAAAAATATTGGAATTTGATATTTTGAAAATGAATTTCAAATTTTAAAATTTGAAAATTAAATCTTGATAAAAAAATAATTTTAAGAGTGAGAAATTATAGAAAACTGAATATTTTGAAATGATTTGAGATTATATACGTGGTAAAAATCAATTGGTAATTATCTCTTGCCTTTTTTAAGGGCTTGTTCAGTTCAGCTTAATTTCGTTTAAGTTCAATTCAGCTCCAATCAGTTATGTTCAGTTCAGCTTCTAATTTCCTTCTCTCATAAAATATTCAGTTCAGCTCAGTTTAGTTTAGCTCCAATTAGTTCAATTCAGCTCAATTTAATGAATGTGAACAGGTCCTAAGTCGTGTTCTTTTCGCTTTTTTTTTAAAAACTAGTTTTGATCTAGGTTTACCATGCGCGGGGTACACCTGGGTGAACCAACCAATAATTAGATTATAGATAACAAATTTAATTTTTAGGTTAACATGATATTATCGTAACAAAAGGCACCAAAGTAAAGAATTAGTAATCATCTAGGCATTGAAGTGGAATTAGTATAATATAAAAAAACCAAAATAAAATTATGTCAAAAATCACATGACATTATTTCATTAAATTACATTATGTCTGTAGAGAAATAAGGAAATAATGATGAGGTTGTAACTCCTAGTATAGAGGAGATAATAATAGAATCATCATTTCTGGGTAAAGAGAGTTTTAAGGTGATTAAAATAGAATAACAACATAATCACCAATGAAATAGGAGGCATATGAGATATTCATTATCCTTCATTCATTTCATAGCATGTAAACTCATATAAATTACCTAGGTTGTAACATAGAATTTAACACTTTAATCATTTCTATTCACGTCAAAGTTTATTAGAATTAAGAAAGTTTATTTTCATATATTTATTATTATCTTCATAGTGGTTAATTGTTTATCCCAAAATATTATTTATCTTTGTGAGGTATCGGTTTCATATTATCTAGCAGAAGCCACATTTTTGCTGCGAGAGCTCTAACAATTGGTATCAGAGCCGACGTCAAAATCTTAAGTGGTAAAATTTTTTGATTTTGAAATTAATTATAATGAAATACTAGTGGAACGGTTAAAGTTGGGAAATGTGAAATCGAAAAATTCAATGGTAAAAATGATTTTTCCTATTGGAGGATACAAATGAAAAATTTGCTTGTATCACAAAAGCTACATAAGGCATTGGTGGAAAAAGAACAAAAACCCGGGGACATGAAGGATGAGGATTGGGAAGAGTTAGATCATGAAGCACTAGCGGCTATAATCTTATGCCTTGAGAGGGACGTTGCGTTCTTGGTAAATGAAGAAGCAACAACCTCTAGCGTGTGTACAAAGTTAGAGGCTAATTTCATGACAAAAACTCTAACAAACAGGATCTATTTAAAATCCAAATTGTATACATGCAATATGGAAGAAGGCACCTCAATTCGGGAGTATATTAATAAGTTTGATAGGATTATATCAAATTTGAAGGATAATGATGTGAAGGTGGATGAGGAAGACCAAGCACTCATGTTTTTGCTTTCATTACCGAAATCCTATGAAAATTTGGTTCAAACATTGATGCTTGTGGGTGATATTCCAACCATGGATGAGACTAGAACATCGCTTTTAGCGAATGACCTTCGAAAGGTTGCTACAAGCGGAATGATGTCTAGTAATGGAAGAGAACACAACGAAAAAGCTCAGGGATTGTTTGTAAACAGAGGAAGGACTAATGAAAGAGGGCGAGGCAAGGGAGGAAGTTTAGATCAAAATCTGGACCTGCCGGAAAGGCCATGTTTCAAATGTGGCGAGTTTGGTCATTTTAAAGCTAATTGCCCAAAAAGGATAATATTCAAGAAGAACAACAATGACAACTTTAGAGGAAAACAACATGAAAAACAAAAAGCTAGTTTTGTCTTAAATGACGAGGATGGTTATTGTTACTTAGTTTCAGAACAATGCAATGAGATATCCGGTAAATAAATGCTTGATTTAGGTGCATCAAACCATATGTGCCCAAACAGGAAGTGGTTTACAACTTACCAGAGTTTGGATGGTGGTACCATTTTGATAGGAAATGATCATGCTTGTAAGACTGTCAGAATAGGTACTATCCGAGTCAAGATGCATGATGGAACAATAATAACCTTGAAGGATGTGAGACATATCCCTGATTTGCAGGAGAACCTTATTTCTCTTGGGTTATTAGAGAAAAATGGTTGCGAAATAGTCTTGGAGAATGAAGTTTAAAAGTTGTTCATGGTTCCTTGGTAGTGATGAAGGGAATTCGTCACAGTATTCTTTATCCTCTTTTGGGGACAACTATTACAGGTGATTTAGCAGTTAGAATTGGTGGAATTAAAGTCCAAATAGAATGCACGAGGATATGGCACATGCGCCTCGGGCATATGTCGGAAAAGGGTCTATCATTGCTTAGTGGACAAGGTTTATTGAAGAACATGAAGAAGCCACAAATGGAATTTTGTGAGCATTGTGTGTATAGGAAAGCACACAAGATGTTTATCAAGTAAGCACAAGAGCATATGATTGTTAGACTATGTGCATACGGATGTTTGGGGTTCAGCTAAAGTTGCTTCCAAAGGTTTTTCCAGGTATTTTGTTACATTTGTTGATGATCATTCTATATATGCTTGGATTTATTTTCTTAACCATAAGAATGAGGTATTCAACATGTTCAAGCGGTGGACAACAATGTTTGAGAACAGAACAGGTCGAAAGCTAAAAACTGTACGGTTTGATAATGGTACGGAATACACAGAAAGAGCTTTCAAGGAGTTTTGTGATCAGGAAGGCATTGTGAGACACTGGACGGTCAAAGACACACCACAACAGAACGGAGTCGCGGAAAGAATGAATCGTACACTACTTGAGAACACAAGGTGTATGCGCTCTAATTTTGGATTAGGCAAAGAATGGTGGGCGGAGTCGGTTGCTACAGCTTGTTATATAGTAAATCGATCCCCGCATTCTTATTTAGATAGTGACACGCCTTATAGGGTGTGGTCAGGGGAACATGCAGATTACACGAGATTTAGAGTCTTTGGGTGCACGGCTTATTATCATGTTAAGGATAATAAGCTTGATGAAAGAGCCAAGAAACCAATTTTTATGGGGTATCCAAAAGGGGTTCAAAGATATCGTCTTTGGAGTGTAGAAGATTCTAAATTTGTAATTAGAAGGGATGTGACCTTTGATGAATGATCTATGGTAGCTTTATCGAAAGCTATGATTCTTGATGATGGTGATGTTGGAATGACCATAAATACTCAAGTGATGGAGATAGAATCTAAAAACCAACAAGATTCTAATCATGTTCAGGTGAAGCATCCTAGTGTTTCTCAAGATAGGGAGGAGGATGATTTGGATCATGAGGAGATTCAGCAGGAAAATGCACATGTACTATAACAGCAGCAGCAGGATTCTTTAGCATCCACTAAGCCAAAGAGAAATTAAAAATTAGTTCAAAATTTTGGGTCAGACAAACCTCTGAGGCATTACGGGCAGGTAAACTTGGTAGAATATGCACTCTCGGTGGAGGATAATGAGCCGGTTACCTTCAAACAAGCTATCAAAGACAAGGATGGCGAGAGTCGGTTGGTTGCTATGGAAGAAGAGATGCAATCCCTTCATAAAAACAAGACATGGGAGGTAGTCCCATTGCCCATGGGAAAGACTGCTATTGGTTGTAAGTGGGTGTATAAAAGAAAAGAGGATCCTTCCAAGTTAGATAAAATAAGGTATAAGGCTAGGTTAGTGGCCAAGGGATTTGCACAGAAAGAAAATGTTGATTACAATGGGATATTTTCACCGGTGGTGAAACATAGTTCTATTCGGGTGCTATTGAGTCTTTTAGCTCATGGAGATCTTAAGCTGGAACAACTCGATGTGAAGATAGCCTTCTTACACGACGACTTGGATGAGAAAATTTATATGTATCAACCTGAGGGATTTAAGGTTGAGGGTAAAGAGAATCAGGTATGTTAGTTGAGGAAATCACTTTATGGATTAAAGCAATTCCTCGACAGTGGTACAAGCGATTTGATTCTTTTATGTTAAAACAAGGATTTTCCAGAAGTAGTTACGATTGTTGTGTATACATTCGCAAACTTCGTGGAGGTGATTATATTTATCTCCTATTATATGTAGACGACATGCTTATTGGTTCAAAAAGCAAGGTGGAGATAGATAGGTTAAAAACTCAACTCGGTGAAGAGTTCAAGACTAAAGACTTGGGCGCTGCAAATAAAATACTAGGTATGGAGATTAGAAGAGAAAGATCAAACCGGAAATTGTTCTTGAGTCAAAAAGGTTATATTGAGCGAGTTATTGAAAGGTTTGGAATGAAAGGTGCTAAGTTAGTGGTGACTCCATTGGCTCCACATTTTAGACTCTCTGGTAAACAATCTCCCACTATAGCGGAAGATAAGGCATACATGGATAATGTACCTTATGCTAGTGCAGTTGGCAGTTTAATGTACGCTATGGTATGTTCACGTCCAGGCATTTCACAAGCAGTTAGTGTTGTAAGTAGGTTCATGGCAAACCTTGGTATAGCACATTGGGAAGCGGTGAAATGGATTTTACGGTACTTAAAAGGTACCATTGACACATGTTTATGCTTTGGTGGAGATACATGTCAAATAAGTGGCTTCATTGACTCGAATTATGCTGGAGATTTAGATAGAAGACGATCTACTACTGGTTATGTGTTTAAAATACATGGTGCTCTAGTTAATTGGCGAACAAGATACAGTGGCTCTATCTATGACAGAAGCCGAGTATATGGCTATGGCAGAAGGAGTTAAGGAAGAATTGTGGTTGCGGGGACTTCTAGATGAATCGGGGTTAAATCAGGATAGTGTGAAATAAATTGTGACGGTCAAAGTGCTATTCACTTGGCTAAGAACCAGGTTCAACATGCTCGTACCAAACATATAGATGTAAGGTATCATTTTGTACGGGATGTCATAGAGAAAGGAAATATTTCTTTTGTGAAAGTGCATACAAATGAGAACCCTACAGACATGTTAACAAATGTTGTGTTAAGAAGCGAGTTCCAATATTGTTTGGAACTGATAATAATAGAATCGTCATTTCAGGGTAAAGAGAGTTTTAAGGTGATTAAAATAGAATAACAATATAATCACTAGTGAAATAGGAGGCATATGAGATATTCATTATCCTTCATTCATTTCATAGCATGTAATTTTATATAAATTACCTAGGTTGTAACATAGAATGTAACAATTCAATCATTTCTATTCACGTCAAAGTTTATTAGAATTAAGAAAGTTTATTTTCATATATTTATTATTACCTTCATAGTGGTTATTTGTTTATCCCAAAATATTATTTATCTTTGTGAGGTATCGGTTTCATATTATCTAGTAGAAGTCACATTTTCACTGCGAGAGCTCTAACAGTGTCTCATTCTTCTCGTTCACAGAGTACAAAGACTGTAAACATTAAGCTAACCAAGCGCCATTTTATCGAGTTTCAACAAGAACTACATAATAATGATACTAATTCAAGATGCATGACTTACATTACCAGAGCATTCATCACTAGCAATGTACTACAAAAGAAAGCGAAAATGGCATGTTAGGCCAGGATTGACTAATTACCATTAGATACGTCATTTTTATCCATAATCATATCAACCACATCCTTAGACTCTTTGAGAAAACTAACACTGCTTTTCAGCATCTTCTTGTTTTCGGCTACATTAGGTGACTCCTCCATCAGCTGCTTGATGCCACCACGATAAAATACAAGTTCATCTTGATGATAAACAAAATTTGTTTATCTAATGTCATTTTCGTAAATAAGTTAACATTTGTGGGACCCGCATATTAATAAAAGTTGTTAACTTATTTACAAAAATGTCATGCTGACTGGAGTGAATTGTTGATATATTTACAAAAATGCCATTAGATAAACAAATTTTGTTTATCATGAAGATGAATGGGGGCTCCCACCACTCACCACCTTAGAAACTACTTCTTTATCGAACTCCAAAGCAGTTGTAGTGCCATATTGTCTATCATTCTCTTCAGCACAATTTTCCAATAAGCTGCCACCCTAGTCCACATTTTGACTGCTGCCTCTTTACTCTCCTTGCACTCTTTCAAATGTGCTAGTTGTACCATTCCTATGCCTTCTATTTCCATATGACTCCTCTTCGGGTCATTAATTGTTTCCATGAATCTTGCTTGACTAACCATTAGCTTTGTGCACGCGGTCATGTATTCAGGATTACGAGTATAGCAGGCAATCTTTTCCATATCCATCATCTCCTTCACTCTCTTGATTGATTTTTCTTTCATTTTCACGATCATTTGCTTGGCACCTTTTCTAATTGAGAATTAAAGATTGGGGTAGTTTTCAGTTTTCTGTTTTTAAAACAGAAAGGACAACCTTCTCAACATAATCCCACACATTGCTCATAAAATCCTCCGGCATATTCGGTATCTGATCGAGCTTTTTCTATATTATGTTAAAGAAAGCTGATTGAGGAATGAAATTGGAGAGACGGATCGCTTTGGCTTCTTTAAGAGCCTAGATCTCTTGTATCAAAAATTCATCTGCTAAAGTTTTTTCATTATGAAAAAGTTGTTTAGAGAATTCGTCGAGAATTTCTCCCAAACAAGCACTACAGCGCATTTTTGTGTTATCAGGGAACTCCTCATACTCTCCTCTGACCAGTATTTTCCTGAGAGACTCCTTGGATGATCCTAGTATACTCGTGAATACGGCTATTGCTTCCGCATCAGAGGAAAGACAGGTAGGGAGCTTATCCAACTTTGCAGTATTCTTTTTAAGCCTGTCGTCTATCTGCTTCACGATTTCAGGCAAGCATTTTGTAATACTAGCAGCCTGAATCTTTGTGAGTTTCTCAGCTAAAGTAGGAACCCCCACCATGGATTTATCGATTTTCAAAAGCATGGGGTGGTGTTGGGCCCGTATTGTAATACGACCCATAGCATCTAGGGCATCAACCCAAGATCAGTGGTTCAGCAAAAGAAGGCAAAACGGCTTGATTGGAGTAAACAAGGAAAGCACCATCATACGTATCAATCAAGAGGATACTTGCCAAAAATATACCTACAGAACAGGGAAGAAGATAAATCAAGAAGATCTTCTTGATTTTGAATATATTCTGAAGATATTTGTAAACCCTAGAGATCCCTAGGTATAAATAAGTGTAATTAGACATTTTTTAGCATTCATATACGCACATATACTCTGAATATAATAGAATTACTCAGCATTCATCTACGGAGCTTCGTCCTTACTGAAGAAGGAGGCTATTCCTTATTCAGTATTGTATTTCTAAACTTGTTCTTTTCGTAGTAGTATTCATTCTGTTTGTTTATTGCTGTTTCATTGCTTATCTACTGCTTTATTGGTGCTTTATTGCTATTTATTGCGCTTTTGGTAGTATGATTGTTATTACCCCTCAAACCTAGCAGATTCTCATACGTCCTTGTTGAGATTTGCCTAAACAATTTGGCGCCCACCGTGGGGCTGATAATCGATTAACCTACCAATTCGCCAAAAACCAATACAAACACCATGTCTGGGCACCAAGTACCCTTTACCATGGCCGAAATCAATGAGGGAATGAACGCATTCCGTCAAACCTTAGACCAACAAAAAAGCCAAATCGAAACATTGTTGGCCCAAAAAGTCCAAACCGAAGCCAAGCTTACCAGTCTCACCAAGCAAAATGAAGCCCTCCGTAGCCAAATACAGTCAGTCGCTTCCAAAACCGTTAATACCAGAAAAAACACTGAAAGTATAGCCATGCAGCTCGATATGTCAGGTGTCTTTCATACCCCTAACGGGGAAAAAGGATCTAACACTAGGGAAACAACCCTAGATTTGGACTCTTTGAATGCAGGAACCCCTAAGCAGAATGAACAAGAAAGATCTGAGGAGGGAAAGATAGAGAAGATAGTCAAAGAGTATCTCAAGGCATTAGAAGCAAAAATCGCCAAGATCCCTGGAATGCCAAAGCCCATGGAGGAAGAAGCATCAGATGGCTATATAGAGTCTCCTTTCTCAGAAGAGATCGCCATGGTAGAAGTGCCAAAGAGGTTCTGCACACCCAACATGGCCATGTACGATGGAACAACATACCCTGATGAGCATGTATCCCTTTACAAACAGAAGATGATGACCAGCTCAATCCCTAGAGACATCAGAGAGGCCATCATGTGCAAAGGCTTTGGAGCCACATTATCAGGTCCAGCCTTAACTTGGTTCATTAATTTAGATAATGGGACAATTCGATCTTTTGCAGGAATGGTAAACCTATTCAAGATCCAGTTTGCCAGCAGCAGGAAAATAGAAAAGCAGTCATCGGATTTGTACCGTATTGTGCAAAGACACGGTGAATCCTTGAGAGATTACCTTAATAGGTTCAACAGAGAAAAGATTGGAATACACAAGTGTGATGCTCCCACAACCATTGAAGCGTTTAGAAGAGGATTGCTAGATCATAGTGAGCTCTACAAGGAATTGACCAAATATCCATGTGCAACCTTTGAAGACGTACAAGCTAAGGCAATGGCCCAAGTCAGATTCGAAGAAGATACATATGCAAGAAAAACTCCAGAGCTCAGAAAGGATGAAGATCGCCCGTCAAGAAGGAACAACAACTTCCCCAGGAGAGATAATCGATTCAAGCCGTATCAGCGTTCCCGCTTTGATGAAGGATCAGTCAACGCTGTCGAAGGAGAGTTTTCTGATTGGAGAGAAGATCCTGAGCTCCCACCAAAGTTACACGAGTATTGCTTCAATGTCAATCCTGCAGGAGTAATAAGGACCTTGAACAAGATGGGGGATACTGTTCAGTGGCCAAGAAGGAATGATAGGCCTGGGGAGAAGAAGGATCCATCCAGATGGTGTGATTTCCATTCAGATATTGGTCACACTACTGATGAATGTGTCGCGCTCAGAAAGGAAGTTGCATACCTATTAAAGAAGGGCTACCTCAAAGAACTCTTGTCAGACAGATCTAAAGCTTCAGGGAAGGATAGAGAGTCCAAGCAAGGAGGTCCTCCACCCCCACCTCCAATTGTCAAGACCATCTGTTTCATAACAGGAGGGTCAGAAGTATGCGGCCTAACATATTCAGCAGCGAAGCGGCACGCAAAGGAAAGTAACAAAGAGCAACCAGACAAGAGGGAGAAATCAAAGATAGACATCCCTATCATGTTTGAAGAAAGCGACGCAGTAGAAGGTCATCATGACGGCCTAGTAATCTCACTCCCAGTTGGAAATTGCATGATTAAGCGAATCCTAGTTGACAATGGAAGCTCTGCAAACATCATCATGCTGGATACCCTGAAGCACATGAACATAGATGAGAAGAGTATAGTTAACAAGTCAACAATGCTAGTGGGATTCAGTGGGGAAACCAAGAAGACAAGTGGAGAGATTACATTGGCAACATATGCAAAGGGTATCAACCTGCAGGTTAAATTCTTAGTAATCGACACCCTGTCCTCATACAATATGATTTTGGGAAGACCTTGGATACACGAAATGAAAGCCATCCCTTCTACGTACCATCAGGTCATCAAGTTTCCTACTAGATGGGGAATTCAAGAAATCAGAGGAGATCCTAGGGAAGCCAAAGAATGCTACAAGATAGCACTGAAAGCAACATCTGCGGAGAAGAGTTCAGCATAGCAATCAGAGGATCAGCTGGGCCAAGAGAAGTTGAGTATATCAGAAGAGCAAGAAGCTACTGAAGTCCAGCTGAACCCCTTACATCCAGATCAGAAAGTCAGAATAGGGTCAGAACTTAAAGCGGAAATCAGACAACAGATTCACGACTTTCTAGAAGAAGAGAAAGATGTGTTTGCTTGGACCCACGAGGACATGAGAGGCATTCCCCCAGAGGTTATCACTCACAAGCTAAATGTAGACCCAATGCATACACCAGTGAAACAAAAAAGAAGAAAATTCGCGCCAGAAAGGAACAAGATCATCAACGAAGAAATTCAAAACCTACTCAAGACTGGAAAAATCAGAGAAGTAAGGTACCCAGAGTGGCTTGCCAACATGGTGGTAGTAAGAAAGAAGAATGGGAAATGGCGGATTTGCATAGATTTCACAGACATCAACAAGGCTTACCCGAAAGACCCATTCCCTTTACCTCACATCGATGCTATGGTAGACGCCACAGCAGGACACGAATTGTTATCCTTTATGGACGCCTACAGTGGTTACAACCAGATCCTCATGCACAAGGATGACCAAGAAAAGACAGCCTTCATTACCAGCCAAGGAATATATTGCTACAAGGTAATGCCTTTCGGATTGAAGAACGCAGGAGCAACATACCAAAGGTTGGTAAACAAGATGTTTGAAAAACAAATTGGGAACACGATAGAAGTCTACATAGATGATATGGTAGTTAAATCCAAGAAGGCAGAAGATCATGTCAGAGACCTCAGAGAAGCATTCGTCATCCTGAAACAATATGGCATGAAGCTGAACCCTACAAAGTGCACGTTTGGAGTACAGTCAGGAAAATTCTTGGGATACATGGTTACGCAAAGAGGAATAGAAGCCAGTCCAGAACAGGTCAAAGCTATCCTAGATCTAGAACGACCAAAATCCAAGAAGGATGTACAGAGCCTAACAGGGAAAATCGCGGCATTGAACAGGTTCATCTCAAAGTCTTCAGAAAAGAACATAGCCTTCTACGAGGTACTGAAAAAGAACAAGGAGTTTAAATGGGAACAAGAACATGATGAAGCATTCCAGAAGCTGAAAGAATACCTAGCCAACCCGTTGATTCTCTCCAAACCTAGAGAAGGGGAACCACTCCAGCTGTACCTTGCAGTGTCTGAAGGGACGGTCAGCGCAGTCCTCACAAGAGAAGAAGAAAAGGAACAATTTCCAATCTACTATGTCAGCAAGACCCTGCTCAGTGCGGAAACACGATACGCCTCATTGGAGAAAATCATTTTAGCCTTGTTCACTTCTTCAGTAAAGCTACGTCCATACTTCGAGAGTCATCCCGTACAAGTACGGACCAACTACCCCATCAGAGCTATCATGAGAAAACCAGAAATGTCAGGAAGGATGGAAAAATGGGCCCTACATCTAAGCAGGTACGACATACAGTACGAACCCAGGACGACAGTCAAATCTCAAGCTTTAGCAGACTTCGTAGCAGATTTCAGCCCTACACTTGAAGAAGAAGCACAAAAGGAAGTACTAGCCTTACAGGAACCAAAGGCTGCACAAAAATGGACACTCCATACAGATGGTGCAGCAAACATACGAGGAGTGGGCTTAGGAGTAGTACTGACATCACCCCAAGGAGACAAGATAGCACAGGCAATAAGGTGCAACTTCAAGGCTACCAATAATGAAGCCGAATATGAAGCGCTCATTACAGGACTAACCGTTGCAAGAGATATGAAGATACAACACCTAGAAGTAATCTCTGATTCTTTACTCATGGTAAACCAAATCAACGGGCAGTATGCAGCAAAAGACACCAGAATGATTGCCTACCTGGAAGTCACGAAGAAGCTCATCAAAGAATTCAAGGAGTTCAAGATAGAACAAGTACCCCGGAACCTAAACACCGAAGCAGATGCATTGGCAAATTTGGGATCAAACATCAATCCAGAAGAATTTGGGGCAATCCCTCTAGTACATGTACTCTCACCAGCCATAGAGAAGGAATCAACCATGAGTGTCTACGAAATTCAAACAGGCCCTACAGAAGAAGAAGACAACAGTTGGATAACACCCCTGAAGGAATACCTCCTGGGCAACACGAAACCAACAGGGAAAGTAACAGCTCAAGCATTCGCTCAGAAAGCCTCCAAGTATTGCCTAATCAGCAATATACTTTTCAAGAAATCTGCAGCGGGACCGTTCTTAAGATGCCTGGAAAGAAAAGAAGCCCAACAAGTCTTACAATCCTTACACAGTGGAGAATGCGGAAATCACTCCGGAGGAAGAAATTTAGCCAACAGGGCACTCAGAATGGGATACTACTGGCCCAGTATGAGAAAGGACGCAGTTGAGTTCGCCAAGAAATGCTTAGCATGCCAAAAACATGTGCCCTTGACACACAAGCCATCAGAAGAGTTACACCCAACATTGACACCGTGGCCATTTATGAAGTGGGGAATGGATATAGTAAAATTACCACCGTCATCAGGGCAGAGAGTGTACTTCTTAGCAATGACAGACTACTTTTCCAAATGGATTGAAGTAGAAGCGTACAAGGAGATCAAGGATAAGCACGTCATTTCATTTATAAAGAGGAACATTCTAAGCAGATTCGGAGTACCAGCGGAGATCATTACAGACAACGGGTCTCAATTCATCAGCAACAAAACTACCAAGTTTTGTAAGGAATGGAACATCTCCCTTATCACATCTACACCAAGATACCCACAAGCGAATGGACAAGCAGAATCAAGGAACAAAGTCCTCATAGGCAACATGAAGAAAAGGCTGGAGGGAGCCAAAGGGAAATGGGCAGACGAACTACCCAACATATTATGGGCAGACAAAACAACCCCTAAAGGCGCTACAGGTCATACCCCTTTCTCACTGGTGTACGGATGTGAAGCAGTAATACCAACAGAGGTAGAAGTGCCTACAGCAAGGTACGGACTGATGACAGAATAAAGAAACCAAGCAGAACTAATTCACAATTTAGACACAGTAGAGAAGCTAAGGGAAGACGCACAAATGAGAATGGCAGCATACCAACAGGAAGTAGCAAGATCCTTCAACAAGAACGTTAGAGTCAAAGCATTCAAGCTAGGAGACTGGGTCCTCAGAATGGTATACGAAAACACCAAGGAAGTTAATGCAGGAAAGCTAGCACCCAACTGGGAAGGACCCTATGAAATCACCAAGGTAGTAGGTAATGGAGCATACAGACTTAGGAATGCAGAAGGGAAAGAAGTGCAGCGAGGCTGGAACGCAGCACATTTAAAATTATATCATTTCTGAAGAAGGTACGCAATTGTTATTTCTATTTTGTATTTCAAGAAAACACAAAAAAAAAAAAAAAAAAAAATCAGAAAACACAAAAACACAAAAATCTCCAACAGCCAGATTCAGCACGAAAGGTACTCATCTATCTTTATCTTTTGTCAATTTACTTTATGATCATTACGAGTACTGACTTTGGCATCGGAGGGCCGTTGGGGAAACCCACGGCCACCCCTCACCTTCTTCTGTTTTGCAAGGAACACGACTGACACTACTGAACAAGGGTGCAACAAAATCCCTTCACTATAGAACAAAGGCAAGGCATTCCTGAAAAGAACAGACCTACTACCCTCACAAAACTTACAAACACACGTAAGTAACACCCTTACTATACAACTGTAATACAACTGTAATACAACAGTAATACAACTGTAATACAACTGTAATACATTCGTGATACAACTGCAAACACACCACACTATGCAGAAACGACAATCACACAGCAAGAGAGACAGAAATACTTAGTTGCATTGTAACGAAATTAAACAAAGCATCCAGCTACAGAAGCGTAGCGTAAAATAAAAACAAATTATCCAGACTGCACTAAGGCAGCAAACAGAAACAACATCCAAAGTTGTACATTTTTTATTAAAAAGAAAGGTGACACAACACCAGCTAAACTAATTTTCTCCCGTGTTGTCAGCAGGGGCTACTTCCTCAGCTACAGGCCTCATCACCTCTGGGGCATCCTTCACTTCTTCATTGTGAGGAGAATTCACTTCCTCATCAGCAAAGCTCAGCAGTAGGGAACCGGGAGCAGCAGTCCCTTCAGGAAACGCCTTCTCAAAAGAAGCCTTGTCACCATCATAATCCCAAGCCTCATGCTTTCCTTGCTGAAACTCCTCCATCATCTCAAGACGTGCCTTCCCATAATAGTACGTAGCAGCATCAATGGCCTCATTAGCAGCTTCTTTCAGGGTACTCTTCAACCCGTCCCGCTTAGAAATGCAGTCCCGATGCTTAGCCCGTTCAGACTTCAAAGCCTCAGTAGCAGCCTTGTACTTGTCAGACAGAGCATCACGCTCCTTCTTCATAGCCTCATACACCCGAGAAAATTCTGACACCTTGCCCAAAACACCAAGGCAGGACTGGAGGCTCTGCACAGCAAAGATGAGGTGTAAGAAGCATATTTCAATAAAGTCGATTTTATGCAAAACTTTTTTGGAGTACACTATACCTGGAAGGACTGTACAGCCGCTTCTTGTGAAAGATCAGCAAAATTCATTGAAGACTGGCGATCCTTGAAGGAAGGAAACAACAAGGTATCCACATGAGGAGCAAGAGAGTCAAAGGAAAATTCAGCAGCGTCAACATCAATGGGCATCTCCAACTTCCTCTTAAGACCAGCACGAGGCGGAGGCGGAGGTGCAGCACCCCTAGGAGCAACCATCTTGATGGGAACAACCTCAGAAGTCTGGGGGGACGAACGAGACTTAAGACGGCCCAAGATGGAAGATGAGCTAAGAAGATCATGAGACCTCAGTGACCTTGATGTATCTACAAGGAATACAGTCAGTTCAAATATTGTACAACAAGGATCACATCAAATATATACAGCAAGGACGCTAATAACAAACAACCAAGACCAACAAGTACGCGCAAACATGTTCAACAAGGAAACAGCCAATTCAAAAATAAAAACGCCAGACTAAAAACCAACCACGCATTCACAAAAGCATAAGCGCAACAAAACATCGAAACTCACAAGGGAGAAAGAAAACAAACCTTGAGACATGGCTGGAGCAACTTTCTGTTCAGAATCAGACTCGTCCAAAGACTTAATTTGAATAACTACTTCAGGCTGCGTCAATTTGATGAAAGACCTTTCGTCTGCACTCAACTCGTATAACTTGTCTATCAAAGATGGAGACTGAGAGCGTTGCTTCAATTTACTCACTGCAACCAACAGGCAAATAAGCCCAAATCAACAAAGAAGGAGAGAAGAACATAAAAGAATAAGAAAACAAAATACCTTCGGCCTCAACAGTGTCAATCAAAAAATCACAATCATCACCCAACGAATCAATCCTCACAAAGAAGAACTTGTGATACCACTTCTTGTCAAACGCCTTCTCCAAATCAGTCACCAAAGGACCAACACCATCCTTCAGGCGAAGACTAACCCGACCTTTACCACTGGTCCTGATAGTGTAAGGGTAACACAAATCCCTCACATCAAGTTCTATACCCAATTTCACACTCAGCAAATCCAGAATTCTCAATACCCTCCAAGTTTGGGGCAATAATTGACAAGGCGAAACCCTAACTTTAGAAAGAAATTGACGAACAAGAGCAGAAAAAGGGAACGTATGCCCAATTACAAAAGGGTACTCAAAGAAACACACCCAACCAGGGGCAATCCAGTCAGCCCTCTCCCTGGCTGACGGAATTTTCACCACAACCCCATCAGGAAAACGTGCAAGTGCAGCGATGTTCTGGACTTCCTCCTTCGTAACAGTGGAGGGATAGGTATCCTTGACAGGAAAGACATTCTGCGCCACCAAGTTCGGCTTTTTCACACCCTCATCCACCCCAGCAAACACCACCCTCACATGATCATCCATCACAAAAACAAGAGAAAAGAAAAATACAAAGCAAACAGAGCAAACAGAGATGAGAGAGAAAGTACCTGATGGAATTGAAATTAGGGACAAAGCAATTGAAGTGATTAGACAACAGCCTGCGCACCCAATAAATACCAAAGACGGAAATAAAACCGCCCTTCACAGTTATCGAGGAAGTTGCTTTAAAACCGCCACCACTTTCTATGTTGCTAACCGTTGGAGCAATTTCTGAATTTCGAAATATTTTCTAGAATTCTCTTTAGGTAATTTTCACTTCCAAATACTTGGAAATAAAAATTAGGGGCAATTGTTGGGCCCGTATTGTAATACGACCCATAGCATCTAGGGCATCAACCCAAGATCAGTGGTTCAGCAAAAGAAGGCAAAACGGCTTGATTGGAGTAAACAAGGAAAGCACCATCATACGTATCAATCAAGAGGATACTTGCCAAAAATATACCTACAGAACAGGGAAGAAGATAAATCAAGAAGATCTTCTTGATTTTGAAAATATTCTGAAGATATTTGTAAACCCTAGAGATCCCTAGGTATAAATAAGTGTAATTAGACATTTTTTAGCATTCATATACGCACATATACTCTGAATATAATAGAATTACTCAGCATTCATCTACGGAGCTTCGTCCTTACTGAAGAAGGAGGCTATTCCTTATTCAGTATTGTATTTCTAAACTTGTTCTTTTCGTAGTAGTATTCATTCTGTTTGTTTATTGATGTTTCATTGCTTATCTACTGCTTTATTGGTGCTTTATTGCTATTTATTGCGCTTTTGGTAGTATGATTGTTATTACCCCTCAAACCTAGAAGATTCTCATACGTCCTTGTTGAGATTTGCCTAAACAGGTGGTCTTGAAATAAGGCAGCTTCTGGTGCTCTAGCTTCTGCATAAGTGTCATCACCAATCCTGTTTCTTACACAAACATAACCCAAACCAATTCTGACTTTGTTGGATGTAACTTTCTCTAGTAAATTTTCAGGATTCTTATCAGCCTTGGTGACAACAGCCAATGTCCGTTCTCCTGATTTATCCACCTCACGCGACACCCGAATGGACTCACATGTGGAGAAATCAACATCAGCAGAGATCACATTCAGAATGATGCTCTCTGCTGGTGTGATGTACTTGAATATAATTTTTTGAATTTGCTCGCATATATCTTCTGGTTGCCCATCAACGGGTGTCCTAATAGGCTAGTAATACCAGGGAGATCAATCATTATAAGGTCAGGCACACCGTTTTTCTTGATCACAAGAGTCAATGAGGTTTCGGAGACTCCCTTCTCTGTCTTGGTAATGACTAAAGTAGCCTTTTCGATGTCTTTACCCACTTGGGTTTCATCGGTTGAGACAGAGTTATTGTCATAGTGAAGAGAAAGGATAGGTGTTGGAGTGGGATGATGCTGGATTTGCATGATCAAAGGTACCCAGGTGCACATTCCGGGTACCTTCCATCACCTCGAGGGAGTTCAATGCCAGCGAGTGACTCGAGCACGCTTGATTTACCAAAGGATTAATCACCTAGAACGACGATGGTGGGAAGTTGGATGCCTTCCTTCATTATTTCAAGGTGGCGGAGCTTGTCTATGGCATCGAGGAGTGGCCGTATTTGTGTGTTGTAGGAAGAGGTTATGGGTGGGTTAACGACTTGATCAAAGGGCTTATCAACATTATGGATCATTCTTGGTGCTTTGGTTTCTACCATTTTTTTTTTCTATTTTCAAGGAGAATCAACATCAATAAATATTGGTGGGTTAAGAACTTAAGTAAGAATAACAGGAAAAGGAATGAAAGATTAGGGTAGAGTAAAAATAATTAAATAGAGGAAGAAGGGTGTTCTGTATTTATCGCATTGTACATAATTATTCATCATTGATTTAAGGAAAATTTAAAAAATCAGAGCCTTTTTGGTGCAGCAGGCCACACGGTGTGGCCTGCTACCAACTCACCAAAAATAACGGACCCAGACGTGCGCATAACAGGGTTACTATTCACGCGCATAACGGGGTTACTGGTTTTGTCAGGGTTACTTGTATTTTTCAGGGATTACTTGTATATTTTTTTATCCAGGGGTTACTTGTATAAATTACTTATCCTGGGGTTACTTGTATTTTTTAGGGGTTACTTGTATTCTTTTTCGGGAGTTACTTATATGGATTACTTATTCAGGGGTTACTTGTTTGGGCTAATTCAAGGGTTACTTGTATGAGTTACTTATTCAAGGGTACTTGTATGAGTTACTTATTCAGGGGTTACTTATATGAGTTACTTCAAGGGTTACTTGTATGAGTTACTTATTCAGAGTTACTTGTAGGCCCCGTACCAATTAGTAACACCCTACAAGTAACTCCTGACCGAAACCAGTAACACCCTACAAGTAACCCTTGACCAAACAAGTAACACCCTACAAGTAACCCCTGACCAAACCAGTCGCACCGTACAAATATTCTACAATCTATTCATATTACTATTGTTGTTTCTGTTGCTGAATTTTTTACTTAAAATGTTCGATCTACGAATCCACGAAGAAAACGAGCTCACATTTCTTCGGTTCTCATTGATTTCACTATTTCAAATGTTGTTGATGATCTTAAGGTTAATTAATCGTAATTTTTCTCAGCAATTTGACACTCGAAATTCGGGCTTTAATTACAACAATTTGGCAAAGAGGAGAGAGAAAATGGGTGGAGTAGAGATATGGTTGCTGGTGATGTGTTGTCTGGCTTGGAGAAGAAGGTAAGAAAAGAGGAGAGAGAAAATGGGTGAAGTAGAGATATGTTGTTGGTGATTAGTGGTTTGAATTGGAGAAGAAGCTAAGAATTATAAAAAAAAAAAAAAAATAGAAATTGTGGCTGGCCACACTGTGTGGCAAGCCACATACAAAAATTTGTGTTAAAAAATACCACCATCTAAAGTAGCCAATTTTTACATTATCACCTCAAGTTTTTTTTTATTGTATTATACTATTTAGTTTTTTCCAAAACGCTAAAAACTACCACCACTTTTCTGAGTGACGTCATCATGGGTCCCACAAACGGCCTTCTTTTCATTTTCCCTCTCTCTTCTCTCTATTTCCCTAGTTCTTCCCTCTTTCTATCTCTTCATCTTGCAAATTTGATTTCATTTATCACTTTTTCGCAAATTAGGTATTAAATTATGCAATTAAACCTTCAACAAATTGAAATTTCAAAATCAAGGGGTTAGGGGAACACCCACCATCGATTTTTCGATCCTCGAAAGCATAGGATGAGACTGAAACAATGCAGCTTCTTCTGCTCTAGCTTCAACATAACTCTCATCACCAATCCTGTTTCGAACACAAACATAACCCAACCTGATTCGAACATCATCAGTCATAACCTTCTCAAGCAGCCCTTTAGGTGCTTTATCAGCCTTTGTTACAACTGCTAGAGTTCTCTCCCCTGATTTATCCACCTTTTGCGACATCCGAATGGATTCGCAGGTGGCGAAATTGACAGCAGCGGAGAGCACATTCAGAATGATGCTCTCCACTGGAGTGATGTACTCCATGATAATATCATGTATCTGTTCATAAATATTATCCGGTTGGTCGTGCACAGCCACCCGGGTAATACCAGGGAGATCAACCATAGTAAGGTCAGGCACCCCATTTTTCTTGACTACAAGAGTCAATGGGGTGTGGGAAATTCCCTTCCCCGACCCTGCGATCTCCCACGTGGCAAACTCGATAGACTCTGCCACGTGTAACTCTTCCGTATCTACGGACTTGTTAAGGTACTCGAGAGTAAGGGTCTGGGTAAGAGTAGGGTGGTGCTGAAGGCGCATGATTAAGGGTATGCGAGTGCAAATACCTTGTCCTCGTGAAAGGTTAATGCCAACGAGTGAATCGAGTACGCTCGATTTGTCGGAGGATTGATCGCCTACGACGATAATGGTGGGGAGTTAGATGCCTTCTTTCATGATTTTAAGGTGGCGGAGTTTGTCAATAGCGTCGAGGAGTGGCCAGATTTGGTGATTATAAGAAGAGACTAAGGGCGGGTTTATTGTTTGGAGGGGTTGTTGTTGCTCATTAGACTGGATTATTGCTAGTGTTTTTGCTTCTTCCATTTTTGTGTGTTTTGTGTTTTGTTATGGCTGTAATTTTCTTTTAAATGTTAAGTCTTGTAATGGGTAGAAGAGTAGTTAAATAGAGGAGGAGCTTTCTGTTTTGTGTGTGAGAAATGAAATATCAGAGATAGTGAAGTAGGACAAAGTATGGTGAAAAGTCCCAGGAAAGAAGGGAGTAACTTGACTGATTTTTACAGTTTACTGTGTTGTTGAGTGTTGAAGAGTGAAAAATTGCTTGTTTGACTAGTGCAAGTCAAACTCGGAGATATGCAAAGAGACTTTGACAAGACATTCCTACACATTGTTGGGTAAGGGTATGCCCATGTTCAAATGTAATGATTCTTTACAATTGTAAAATTAATGTAATCCGTATCTTTTAATTGTCCAATGGAAAATATTGTGCTTAATCTTGGCCTCATGGGTTGCCACAATTTTTGGGCTACTTTTTAGGCCTATGTGTGTGTAAAATTTCTTAGAACAAGGGAGTGATTTCCGTAAACAATGCTATATCGTAAATTAATTCCTTGCATATTAGTTGTAAAAGTATTTCTCACAATACCGTCCAAGTACGCACGGACTTAAGCTTCGGGTTTTTTCTCGTATAGAACTGTTAATGGTATTAGCGATTTTACTTAATGAAGGACTAATCGCTGGTCGCTATAGGCACCTATATGGTGCTTCATACAACCGTTTTATAGGAAACAACATAACATAGAAAAGTAATGAACATATTGTTATAGTGAAAAGAACATATTATTAAAATATAATGAACATATACCTAGAGTGAAAAGAACATACTATTAAAATGTAATGAATATATACCTAGAGTGAAAAGAACATATTTGCACAAAAAAAAAGTGAAAAAAACATATGTCTGTGTTATTTGATTGTCAGTGCTATGTACTTTTATTTATGTCATAATGTTAATTGCTTATTGTGAAATGTTCTTTGAATTGCTCATTACATAATATTATCATGTTTATCAATATTACAGATATTCTTTAGATATTTTTTTTAAAAAATAAAACATAAATTTTTTTTTTTTTTAACAAAACATTTACATGTTCTTTCAGCTTTTTTGTCTGTACCAAGTATAGTACAACTGTCTGTACCTTAAAATTTTCAATGAAGGGCCTCTAATACTATTAGAGGTTCTATAATAGTATTAGCGATTCTAAGGTCGTTAATCAATATCTTAATAAACTACTTTACCATTATCCACATACATATTAAATATATTACGTAGTATTAAACTAGTCAAAACAAAGGTGGAGCACGTATTATTATAAGAGTACAACAAAACAAGCTCACATAATTATTAGGGATATAATCATACGAAATATAAATTGAAAACGTTTTGTGTGAGACTGGACTCACGTGAGACCAGGCTCATAATCAAAAAGGCGCGGGCCTAATAAAATCGACCAAAGCCCGCGCACCATTTTATAAAATGCCTGGATTTTTTCATTTTCCTCAAATTTCGAGCGCCGTCATTTCCTCAAATTTTGAACGCCTTCATTTCCTCAAATATCACAGCATTCAAATCTTCAAATTTCACAGTATTCAAATCATAAAAATGGAGAAATCAAACAAAACGATGTTAATTGAAGGAGAATCTGATTCACCTATAGAATCAATTTCAAGTTCAATTATTGGTGAAAAAGGTATAATTTGTTTAACAATTTTAGATCGTATTTAATTACATATCGTATTGAATTTGTACAATCAATTTCGAGTTTATAAGTTTTCGCAAAAGTATTAATTCAATTTCGTATGCGACTTAAATTTGCATGCAATCAATTTCTATTTAATTAAGACTTAAAATTTGAATGGTAGGTTAATTTAATTTCAGATCATATTTAATTTCGAGTTAATTTTGACTTATAATTTGCATGCAAAGGTATTTTAATTTCATATTGTATATATAAGGTGTTGCAGTAAATGAATTTAAATTTGATTCTAATTTATTGTGTATTGATAATTTTAAGCTGAGAAATTCAAATATACTAATATTAATGATGAATGCAGCAGATAATGTAACTATTGAAGAGAACACCAGTCAAGATATTGATGAAGAAGAAAGAGATGAAGATGCTGCAAATATAATAGTTATGTTTGTCTGAAAATTATTATAATTAGAAATACAATACACTAATAATTAAATGCTCTGTAATTATAATGATGTAATTGTTGACAATTAATTTAATATAGTCTAATTTCTGAAAAAATTAATTTAATTCCTGACTAAGTTAACCTAATAATTGAGAAAAATAATGCAATACCTGATAAAAACATACTAATTCCTGACTAATATTGTCTTAAACCTCACTAAAAACTATTAAATTCTTGACTAATATATTGTAATGGCCGGCAAAAAAAGAACAATACGTGACGTAAATTATTAAATTCCTGACTAAAATATTGTTATTCTTGACAAAAATTGAATTATACCTGAGAAAAAGTATATAATTCCTGAGTAATACATGTTAATTGCTGATAAAATTTAAAATCAAATTCCTGACTGTTTTAATCTAATTCTTGACTTGCTAAAATAATCTAATTCCTGTATGTAATAATCTATTGAACAAAGGAACTTGGATTTTAAAACATAGCAATTCCTGACTAATATTATCTTATTCCTGACTTATATTATCTTAAACCTGTTTAAAAAAAGTATCAAATTCCTGACTGAATATTGTAATGTCTGATAAGAATAATTCAATAACTGACATAAATTATCTAATTCCTGATTAAAACATGTCAATTCCTGAGACCTATAAATTTCAAAAGAAGTTTAATTACTGACTAAAATATTGTAATTCCTGACAAAAATAGACCTAAACTTGACCTAAATTATCAAATTTCTTACTGTATTTATCTAATTCCTGACAACCTAAAATAATCTAATTCCTGATTTAAATAATCTAATTTATGAATGTATTTATCTAATTCCTCACAGGCTAAAATAATCTAATTCCTGATTTAAATAATCTAATTTTTTACTGTATTTCTCTAATTCCTGACAAGTTAAAATAATCTAATTCCTATGTGAATTAAGTGAAAGTGCAATCATCATAAGATAAGGACCTTACACCATTTACATAATTTTTCAAAGGATCACCATAGTGAAGCTTTATCACATTAGAATATCCTAATGAGTTGATTAATGACTTAAGAAATGTACCATCAAAATCATCTCCCAAATCTTTAATCACTTTCAATTCCCCACCAGCATATGTTAGATTTTGGTCATCATTGATCCACTTCCCACCATCATGTAGTATTATGCATGGTGAAACATCCATATCCATACCTAATAAAGAGCAAAACAAGAACAAGATTCACTACAATGTACAACATGCTTAAGAATATGAAGGAAAGTAAAGAAACAAATATACATACTGCCCTACAGCTTAACAACCCCCAAAAACTACCCTGTCCAACCCCAACTTATAACCTAGTTCTCCCCAAACAACACAGGGAACCTATCACAATAAGGTGACCAATCCTCATTGATATAAGTCCAGAAATCCTTCGCTTTATTGTTGATAAGGTCATCAATAACCCATATCTGGTAGCTGTTGTTTCGGTTGTAATGATGCCAAGGGATAAATGCACAGTCAACTATCATCCTCCTCTAATCTTGACAGACCAAAGAGGCAAATTTTTGCTCAAACCAATTCAGTTTAGAGAAGACATGGAGCACCATTATCTGCTCCATGCCCAGAACAGGGTTGGCTTCCTCTAGACCGAACCGAATCACTCTCCTCCACCTCCTACAAACATTCGCTACTGAATGTCTTCCTGCTGTATTAAGTCTGGGAAAAACATGGACAATAAGGATATCCTCCAATGACAACAAGGGTGAGCATCCTCTAGATCGTCCATTATCTCCTACATTCACCAAACACATACATATTAGGGTCTTACATACACACTCTGTTTTTCTATCAAATTCCTAACCAACGACACTATTTCAAACTAATACACTTTAATGAATCAATTACCAAAAAAATAAACATAATCCAGACATAAACAACCACATTTAACAGCCACATTAAAAAAAAAAACAAAAAAAAAAAAACTAAAACCTTAAAACTTAATTACAAACAGTTTAAAATTCGAACTATTCCAACCCAAAAACAACCACAATGTAAGATAAAGAAATTTACCTCAGTTGAAGAATCGAGTGAGAATCATCGCCTTGATCAACCCAGATTGCACAAAAAATTCGAGAGAGAATGAGGGTTTGGAAGAAGAACAAGGTAAGAAATGAAAAGGCGGGAGACGACCTCTCACTTACCACTATAAAAAAAAGCTTCTGGCTTTCCAATACCCCTCGCACACGTGTCTCTGCACACGTGTCTCTTTCTGGAAGGCCACCAATCAAAACAGTCATAAAATGCTTTTAGGGGTCTAAGTTTTTTTAGGTGATTAAGTTTTATTTTTGTACCAACTTTCTATTTGACAAAGTTTTTTTTACCCCTATAAAACATAGCAATTCCTGACTAATATTATCTTATTCCTGACTTATATTTTCTTAAACCTGATTAAAAAAATATTAAATTCCTGACTAAATATTGAAATTCGTGACAAAAATAGTTCAATACCTGACATAAATTATCTAATTTCTTATTGAAACATGCTAATTCCTGAGACCTATAAGTTTCAAAAGAAGTTTAATTTCTGACTGTATTGTATTTCCTGAGACCTATTGTATTTCCTGACAAAAATAGATCTAAACTTGACATAAATTATCTAATTTCTGAGTGTATTTATCTAATTCCTGACATGGTAAAATAATCTAATTCCTAATAAAAATAATCTCATATCTGACTGTATTATCTAATTCCTGACATGCTAAAATAATCTAATTCTTGTGTGTAATAATCTAATCTCTGACATAAATAATGTAATACCTGACATAAAATATCTAATGCCTGACATAAATAATAGAGTTGTTAACAAATTACGTAATTGCTATTTGAATTGATATATTTCGTGACTTAAATATTCTAATTCCTGACTGAAATAATCTAATTTCTTACGCCAAAAATTATTTAATTCCTGACTAAAATAATTTTGACAATATGATTTATATTTACTTTTGTTGCAGATTATTACAAATATGACAAGGATGAAAACATAAATAGATGTCTAGCAGGTTATACAGTATCAGACTGTAATGGTGGATATTTTTTATACAAAGCCCATTCAAGATGTGTTGGTTTCAGCGTCAGAAAATCGACAAAGAGGAGAGATAACAAATATACTGTATGATTTTTATTCTAGATGCTCTAAGGAAGGACAGACGAAGGGTAAAATGAAGATTGCAGGTGAACAAAATTCAGTCGAAATACCTATATTGGGTAAAACTGATGAAAAAAAGAGAAAAGAAAGGGAAGTAAATGACACAAGAACTGGATGCAAAGCTCATATTCGTTTCAAGAAAAATACAGAAGGTAAATTTGTTGTTCTTACACATGAGTTGGAACATAATCATGAATTGGTAATAATAGTTCAACGACATCATCTAAGATCAGAAAGGCAAATATCAGCTTCAGTGGGTGAGCTAATTGAGAGCATCCTTGAGAGTGGTATTAAACCAATGGATGCTTACAATTATATAAGCAATGAAGCTGGAGGAGAAGAATGCGTAGGTCATACTAAGAAAGACCACCTTAACTATGTATTGAGGGTGAAAATGAGTATCGTTGAAGGTGGAGACATGCAGAATGTATTAGACACCCTTCAAGAAAGAGCGGATAAAGATCCTTCATTTTTTTATAGACTGAAATTTGGAGAAGAAAATAATGCGGTGAGATATTTTTGGCGTGACTCTCAAATGCTTGAAGATTTCAAAGCTTATGGTGATGTTTTAATCTTTGATACAATAATCTAATTAGTATAAGTATAAGTAATATATATATTCAATAATTTAATATCTAATTATTATAAGTAATTTAATATAGACTAAGTAATTTAATATAGTCTAATTCCTGACAAAAATAATTTAATTCCTGAGAAAAGTAAAGCAACACCTGACTAAAATAATCTAATTCTTAACTAAAACATACAAATTCCTGAATAATAGTATCTTATTCCTGACTAATATTATCTTATATCTGACTAAAATATATTTATAACTGACTTAAAACTATTTAATCCTGAATAACAGAATCTAATTCCTGAGAAATATAAACCAATAACTGACTAAAATAATCTAATTCCCGAAGAAAACATACTAATTCCTGACTAATATTATCTAATTCCTGACTATTAATATCTTATACCTGACTAAAATATATTAATTCCTGACCTAAAACTATTTATTCCTGACTGACAGAATCATTTTCCTGACAAATATAAACCAATAACTGGCTAAAATAATCTAATCCCCGAGAAAAAGAAACTAATCCCTGACTAATATTATATAATTCCTGACTAATATGATATAATTCCTGACTAATATTATTTTATAAGCTACTTTAAAAATATGTAAACCAACAAAACAAAATAAAAAATCATATCAACCAAGAGAATTATAGTATGATACTACTAAATAAATCATATCAAGAAATATAATATATTCGAAAATTTTACTTATTATGTATCATAATTTTCATATATTCTAATGATATGTCATAGATAACGAGATATTTTCATTAAACTTAGAACTTAACAGCAAAAAAAAAAATAAAAAATAAAAAAAAAAAGAAAACCGTAGAATCTTAATCTTCTTCTTGTTCTTTTTGAGATTTTAAGCTTGTTTATGCTTTTTATCTTCTTTTTCTTCATTCTGTTCCTTATTTTGTTGATCTTCTTCTTTCTGTTTCTTATTTTGTGCTTCCTGGAATTTCTCCTGTGCCCTGTTTCTCTTACTCAGTTCTTCGATTTCATTATTTTCCACTTTTCCGTAGAGTCTCATCAGTTCATCCTTCACTCTATCTCTTCGTTTGAATAGATCATTTAATCTTTTTTCAAAGTTGTCAATAACATTTTCTTCTAGATCGTTTGATGAAGTAGAAGACTAAGAATTGTTTCCATATTTGAGAAATAAAGAAAAACGAAAAAATTTTATTTTTGAAGAGAGAATATACAAGACAACAAACATGCGAAATATGTGAAAAAATAATAGTTTTATAGGAAAATAAAAAATATTAAAAAAAAAACTTATTTTAATTATTATTCTATTTTTTTTATTAAATATCTTTAATCTAAAACCCTAACCCAAAAACTACTTAATTCCTGACTAAATTATTGTTATGCCTGACAAAAATAGACCAATACCTGACATAAACTATCTTATTCCTTACTAAAAAATGCTACTTCCTGACTTAAATATTGTAATGCCCGACAAAAATTCAACAATACCTGACATAAATTATGAAATTCATGACTAAAACATGCTAATTCCTGACTAATATAATCTAATTCCTGATTATAATATTCAAATTTCTGACTTAAAAATATTAGATCCTGAGTAAAATTATCTAATTCTTCTTATCATTGTTGTAGGTTTATCCAAATTCAAGACATAGACTGTGTCTAAGGCGTTTAAAAAACAATTTTGTGTCACACTTTAGAACTCTTAAAAAACAACCCTGAATTCAAGAATATGTTTCACAAATGCTTAAGTGGTTGTGATTCAGAATCAGAATTTGAAGATTGCTAGAACAAGATGGTTCAAAAGCATGGATTAGAAAAAAAAAAGAATGGTTTGATAGGTTATTCAGGCTACGAGAAAAATGGTGCATAGCATTGAGCAAGGATATTTTCTCAGCTGGATTTCTATCATATCAAAGAGTAGAAGTAACAAACAGGGCAATTTCATTTAAGGCTAACCGAACCACTAAGCTTTTGGAGTTCTTTCACATATTCGAAGCTACTATGAGAAGATGGAGAAGCACTGAAAAGAGTGACAATTTCAGATGTACTACTGAGAAACCAAAAACAACAACAAATATATTAAAAAATGCAGCTGAAGTTTATACTCTAAACTTATACGTTGGAATTTGATACAAGTCTAGGAGCATATGCAAGAGAAAAAGCCACTTCAATGCAATATGTCAAATTCTTTGATGTTTCTCTTGATGAAGATTATAAGCACACCTATCATGTTATATATCACAGTCAAAACCTTGAGTTTGTGTGTTCTTGTATGTGCTTCACAAAGACCGGATTACTGTGCTTTCACATCCTCAAGATAATGCAAATGTACAACATACATGCTATACCTGAGAGATACGTTCTGAAACGTTGGACAAAGCTTGCAAAATCAATGATATGGGATGAAATGAATCAAGTACGTACATTATTTTTTATTTTAAAATTTATTATTTGTTAATTAAATATAAAATAAAAATATTATTATTCCTGATTATTAGAACTTATTTCTGACAAATATATCCCGACAATTATAGTCTTTTTCCTGATAAAAATATTGTTATTTCTGATAAAACAATTTATTTCTGACAAACATAATCTTATACCTGATACAAGTATTATTATTTCTGATAAAAAAACTTATTTCTTACAAACATAATCTTGATAAAGAAACTTATACATTAATACCGTTTTCAGCTTTAGTAGGAAGCCTCTCATTACCATCAGCATTAAACACTCTAATGTAAAAATTTGAATCATTATCTTGATAAATATTCAGTCTTTCTCCAGCAACAATATTATTGGATGCTACAAAGCTTGTCCATCCATCATCAGTTAAACAACCACCACAACTTCTTGTATTTTGTGGTACGCTTATCACTCTTACCTCCCAGAATTTGTCATTATTCCCACGATAGACTCTAACTAGACCTGTGAATCTTAAAAGAAAACTTTTCCATTCTGCAGGAAGCAGCTGAAATAAAAAAAACACCCACGAAAGAAAGAAAACATTAAATATTTAATAAAACACAAAACAAATGTATAAGCATATAACTTAATGTATTTACCAAACTAAGCCTATAAATTAGTCTGAAATTAACTAAACATTTTGCCTTATTTGCATAGAAATCAGCCATTGTCTTTAAGATTATATAGAAGAAAAAAAATATATAAGTTAATGATATATGACTCAACCTTATATAGAAACAATAGAGGTTATTAAAGAAAGTCTTTTTATAAATAGAGAACAGTTATGTATGAACAGCAATAATTAACATGTAATTTAACAGAAGAAATTATGACTTTAGTCAAATTTGTATAACTTTTTGATGATGCAATAAATTATATTTTCAGAATGGTATGACTTTTTGATGACTTTAGTTAGATTTGTTATGACTTTTTCATGATGCAATAAATTAATGATTTGTATGACTTTTCATGATGCAAGAAAACTTATTGCTGATGCAGAAAAAAAAATTGTTTTTCCTAACAAATTTGATCTTATTCCTGTTAGAAATATTTTTATTCGTGACAAAAAAAATCTTATTCCTGTTAGAAAACTTATGGCTCATGCAATAAACAATATAAGTATTGTTATTCCTGATAATAAACTTATTCCTAACTAACGTTATCTTATTCCTGAAAAATATCATTTTATTCCTATTAAATTTAAAAACTTATTCCTGACAAAGCTTATCTTATTCCTGACAAACATAATCTTATTCCTGAGATTTATATTGTTATAATTGACAATTATAATATTATTCCTAATGTATATATTTTTATTCCTGAGTAATATTATCTTATTCCTGACAAAAATATAATAATTTTTTATTTTTATTTTGTTAGGAAATCCAACTACTAATCATTCTTTAATAAATACTCCTTGGAGGCAGTCAATAACAAAGAATTTCTACAACCTTGTAACAATATGTCAAGGGAACGAAGATGCATCAAAAATATGTGATGATGCTTAGGAACAAATGTACAAATCTGTAAGAAAATTGTTCCAAACAAATGAAGAAAAAATTCGTGAACTTGATGAAGAGAAGAGAGAAGGAATACAGTAAAAGATCCAAAACGACCAAAAACAAAAGGAAGGCCAAAAAAGAACAAAAGAATTAGAGGACATTTTGAAAGAAGAAGAACAACAACTAGAGATCCAAATGAGTTTGGTATAATAACTCCAAATCCACAACTTATTTAATATAGGGTCATTTATCAAATCATTTTTTTTATTCAAAATAGTTGTAAAAAATACTATGTTGTGATATTTTGATTTTGATATTTTTACTTTTTAATATAAATTAAGTTTTGATATTTTTTTATTACTCCTAATAGAAGTAATCTAATTTCTGAATAAAACAACCTTATTCCTGACAGATATAATTTATTCACTGATAAAAATCACTTATTTCCTGAATAAAATATACTAATTCCTAACTGTCATTTTCATATTTCTGATAAAAGTAATCTAATTCATGACATAAATAATCATATACATGCCTGATATTATTAAAGAAAAGAAACTTAATATCTGACTATAAAAAAATATATATATATAAAAATAGAAAATATATACATATATAAATAATCGTAAAAATAACTAACTAAAACAAAATTTATATGTATCTATACTTAAGTATTATCAAACAAAACTAAACAAACCTAATATCTGACTACAAAAAGAAAATATATATACAAATGAATAATTGTAAAATAAAATTATCTAACTTTTGTCTCTATTTTGCTGGATGTATTCTTCAATTTCATTTTGTTTCTGTTGCTCCAACGAGAATCTCCTCTCTTTTTCTTTCTTTATGGCAGCCTTTTCCTTCTCATATTTACTCTCAAGCTTCTTCCTTGCAGGTTGAGCTTTGAAAATTTTATCCTTATTAATAGAAAATGCAATGCATTCATTCCACAGTTGCTTGCGCAAAAAATTCTCTTCTCTATTCATCAAATCAAAAGCAATTCTGCATCTATACAACTTCCGATTTTGCTTCTGCAAATTTATACAAAAATACAAAAATAAGAACACTAAAAAATAATTAGTATAAATCAAAAAACAAAAGAGAAAAAACACTTACAAGTTTCAAGTCAACAAGTCCTCCATCTAATCCAGTGTACCTTTGCATACACATTAATGCAAAAAGCCCACAATCATAATTTTCAGTGCTTGTCTTCCATGAAAAAGAAGGAATATGCCAACTCAAAGTTGTAAGAATATTAGCTTTTGGATGATCATGCTTGAGTAAATAAATAGAAGCAGCTTTAACCTGTAAATATAAATATATATATATAAACATCTAAAAGTATAATTTTTAATAAATAGACTTAGATAATTAGTTTTAAAAATCATACCAAATATTTATCTATTCCGTCCAAATGTTCTCGAGTAATATTAGTCATGTTATTTATCCAATCTATACTTGGAGTTTTACCAGGAATGAAATTGAAAACCATCAGAGTATAATGATTGTGGTACCAAATGGAAAAGATTATCTGCAAAATAAAAAAACATAATAAGTTAAACTATTATTTAAATAGAATAAATTATTATCTGACTATAAAAAGCTAATACCAGACTAAAAGATTCTAATATCTGACTATATTAGGCTAATACTTAAATATAACATGCTAATACCTGGCTAAATATAAATCTAATACCTGTAGACACCCAAATGTGTCTCCCCAAAACCAAACCCAGTGATGAATACCTTTTGCAACGAATGATTATTGAATGAGGTGAAAGTGTGAAAGGTCAAGTGTTGCGGTTGGTTTTTATTAAAATTCTTTCTTTCTGTTTTCGAAAAACAACTCTATTTTGTGAAAACAGCCAATCCAGTTTATTTTGGTCCACGACAAGGGTCCAATAATAGTGTAGTTGGATGGGGTTTTCAAAGAGCTTTCCAACGATATATTATAAGCCCAATTCCGATGAATAATGAGGAAGTTATGGCCAAAATACTAACTGGGCCCAGTTGATCTTTACATGCGGCCCAATGATCTAAGGAAGGGCCCAATGTTAATTATTATTCCTAGAGTTATTAGAATTAATTATAGTCTTCTAGAATTCTTTAGAAGGTTCTCTTTAATCCTAATAAGATTAGAATTAATAATTATATTTTGATAAGTTTTATTTGGAATAAAATATTATTTTATGAAAAATACGATTTCGGTTTTCGTACGGACTTTACAAATTGATTTTGATTCATAAGTGGACTCCGTGTTTGAAAGCGCGTAAAAATCCAGGTTGTCGCCACGCGACAGACCCTGTCGCCAAGCGACAAGGTCGGTTTTGCAGCAACAGAGTGGAGTTTTATTCCTTATCAAATTCTACTTATTTGCGGACTGTTTTCTTATAAATAGGGTCCTAAACCTCCGTTTTTATTCATCAATCAATCATCAATTCTCAATCATCATCTTCAATCAATCTTCTCTCTCTCTAGCTTTTCTCAAAGAAAATTCCGCATTCACGAGGTCTAGACACACCTAGCCAAGTTCGAAGTTGCCTTCGCCCTAGACGTGAAAGGTTATAATTTCTAAGGGTTTGGTACCTAATCTCTATTTCAATTATTTAATTTGATTATTTGATTTATATTTTTCCTTGAAGTTACTAACGCGTGTATTTTGTTATTAGAAAGAGGTACGAGGCATCAAAGTATGTAATCTTATTGCTCTATTTTTGTAGAAAGCATGTTTAAATTTGTTTAATTCCTAGCATCATGCTTAGGATGTTATTATTGCTTTCTAGTATCATGTTTAGGGTGCTTCCTATGCTTTCTAATATCATGTTAGTATCATGTTAGGGATAAAGCTTTGATCTTTAATGCTTAGTGACATGCTAGGATTTGTTATTAATCTTGTTAGTATCATGCCTAGGATCTTGCTATTATATTTAGGCTTTATTGTTAACATGATTTTAATGATGATTATTATGTTGCTTGATATAATATTATTGTTATTGCTTGATCACGCCTTTTATGCATGCCTAAAGGGAATTTGTACTTGTAATCACGCTTAATAAGATAATTAATAATCTTGTTTAGGGCTAATTTGATTATAATTCAAGTGATCACCAATAATAGTTTTATTTGTGCATTAAGTTCAACCAACATAGATAAATAGGTTTAGGGTTAATCTGTTGATTGCATGTTAGTCAGAAAGCGCACATGAATACGAGAAGAATAAAGTGGAGGCCTATTATTAGGGCAGGTTCAATCTCTTTAAGGTTGGATTTGTACCTTCATCCCCGAACCCTATTTGGTTCAAGACCTTTTGGAGTTGACGATCTCCTGGATCGTTAAGGGGTTTGATCTTCACCTTGTGAACGGTTTACAAGTTCCTAAAACTTTTTGGCGACTCTTTTGCTCTAGCTTCCTTCCCTTTGGACGCCACCATACTTAAGTGTATGATCACAGTGGGGTTCAAGCTTGGGGTTAATGGCTTGAAATATTCCCTACAGTTTTTGGCGACTCCACTGGGGAGGATTTCTATTTTAATTCCTAAAATTTATTTTGGCAATGATTTAGAATGAGTGGATGAGACTCGAAAAGTTCTAAGTATTTCATGTGCGTAATTTTGATAACATTACTGTCATATGCATAAAAAAGGTCCTTATTGGATAGACCATCCGAAATGAGTCAAAAACATAGGATTTTTACACGTAGGAAATTTGAGAAATATCTTTCACAACTAGAATTAAAATAACGCTGCGAAATCTGGAAAATTCTAAGAACGTAGATACCTGCTGAGGCATGTAGGAACTAGCGCCTAGAAAACAGGGCTTGTTTCCTGTAAAGTGCTTCTGTTGCCTGGCGACAGGGCTACTTTTGCGGCGACAGTCCCTGTAGTCTGGCGCCAAGTTCTTCCAATACCGAGCCAGAATTCTGCCTTCTTGTTTTGACCATTTTTAGCACTGTTGGCTCGATTCTACTTCCTGATTGAGTTTTTCTCACTTTTCTGAAACCCATATGTGTTCTACATATGGACATAACCCTCTGGGGGTTCACGCTCCATCTACCCAATCGAACGCTCCTGGCAACGACGGGTACATACGAGTTTGTGAATCCACCAAACCGTGGAAGCAAGTTTTTAACTTGCGGGGTCCCATCCACTCGCGCCAACCCTTCCAAAGGTAAGGCTTCCGCGCGGTGCATCCGGACTCATAACCATGGACCCTCTTTGACTAACCCATATCCTGAACTTTAGAGAACTATAGCCATGGTTAGGTTGCAAACTCATTGCATCATATTGTGACTATTTGAACTACTTGTGCATTCTTTACTTGTGCATACCTTATATGTGCTAACCGTTTGTTTGACTTGTGTTTAAGTCTAAATAAACCAATTAATGACTAAAAAGGACTTTGCTTAATGAATTAATTAATTAATTTGACTAATTAAAGACTAATAAAGTAATTAATCTAACTTAGTACGACTTTAGGCATGTCCCCTTAAAGTAAGCTTACTGGAAACAGTCCCAGATTAATGTTCTAGAAATGGCGCAGGAGTTTGGGTTGTGGCGCCATTTCTGCTAATCAGTTTAACCAATTTGTTAATGGCTTTAGCCATATTTAAGTCTTTAATTGAGTCTAGTCACATAGTCTAGCCACATGGTCATGACACGAGTCTTAACATGTCACCTACACTCACTAGTGTTAGCACTCACTTTATATAGTCACCATGACCATGTCTTAGATTCATGCATGAGTCGGTTTTTTCCGTCATTTGAGTTGGGGGTACATTCTACTCCTAATTTTTTTTCATATCTCTCGATCTACATCATCTTTCCATTCTCTACATACTTTCCCCATATCACAATATTCACTCTTCCTACCTTCTTCCATCTATTGCATGTTGAATAGAGTTGAGTCAAATAATTAACAATGAATATCCCTTAATTTCCCTTTCCACAGTACTTGGTCAAAGAGAGAAGAGCACTCAACCAAGACAACACTTTTGATAAAGCATCACTTTTTTATAAAACAAAAGGGTTGTAGTAATGGCCGGCGAAAAGGAAATTTTCTTAAGTAATATTAGTGAAAACTTGTCAAGTCTAAAAGAAGACGTCCGAAAACTGCAAGATGTCATTGCCATGCTCTTGAATGTGGTAGAAAGATTAGCAAATCGGATGATGGTTGTTGAACAAAATTCTCACCAAGGATCTAATGAAGAACTCAATGCTCCTAAGCCACGGGCAAAACGGACCATTGAAGAATACACACCAATAGGAATGACTTACAATGAAGCTTTTGACTGTCTCCACGATCAAGGTCTCATTCGCCCCATTGGTCCCAGTCAAGACCCTCCGCCTGAAAAACGGTATCCCAATTGGGACCCAAAATCTTATTGCCGATACCATAGAGGTCATGGTCACACCACCGAAGTATGTCTCGCTCTCAAAGATTGTATTCAAGACCTCATTGATTCAAGTTTCCTTCATGTTCCTCCGCGCGACAAGAAGGCCAGGATTAGTAACAATAACAACAGTGGCTGCAAAGGAAAGAAGAACGACTATCCTTTTTCTTCCGAAAACACCTACTCTAGCAACAGTGTTGGTACTTTAGACCTTAATGAAATCTTAGCCATGGATAATCGAGGATTTCGAAAGCAACTAAGAAAGGATTTCACCCCTATTGGAATTAGCTACGATGATGCTTTCGATCGACTCCATGCAAAGAAACTCGTTACTCCTATTGGACCCATTCAAGATCCCCCACTTGAGAAGAGATTGCCTAGTTGGAACCCAAATGTACGCTGCAAGTACCATCAAGGTAGAGGTCATACTACCGAGAGCTGTTGGAAGCTAAATGAAGCAATTCAATATTTGATCGACAATAACAAGCTTCCTATACCTCCAGTCGGCAAGAAGACCGAGTGATGATAAGACACAAGACAAGAGGCGAGCTTCAACGACAAGATTTCGTGACCGTTTTTTCTATTTCTTTTTTATTCCTTTCCCCAATAAGTCTAGCATAGGCACCGTTTTATTCTCCTTAGATTTATTTTGTAGGATCATTATTTCTTCCCCTTTTAATAAAATGAGCATTTATTTTCCTTTCATGTGATCATCGCATTGCATTGCATTCAAAAAAAAAAAAAAATCCATGTCGAACTAAGCATAAGGTATACCAATGCTTTGAGGCACCCCTTGTAGCCACATCATATCATCTTTCACCCTTTAAAAAATAAATCCTTTTTTGATAAACCACTTTGAGCCTCGTCTAACGATAGACCTGTCATTTTTCAACCCATATCTACCTAACCTTGGGATGGGATGGTGTGCAACTTATGCAATTTTCAAAGAACAAAAGCTTGAGTGATTTTACATAAAATTCAAAAAGCAAAAATGATACAAGTTTACAAAAGTGCAAGTGTTCCAATGTCTTTGATATGAAAATGTCTTTGATATAAACACGTCTCAGATTGTGTTTCTTATCGAGTGCTCGGTACCGTGCCTGAGAAACATGAATGCCAAGTGAGTGATAGACCGCATGATCGGGATTGGCCACGCTTATAAAAAAGAGATTTGAATTTGATAAAGCAAAAAAGAGAGAGCAAAATATAAAGAGTTCAAAAGTGAGAAACCTCAAGCATAATAATACAAAGATTCAAAAGCAAGGTTGCACACCTTGGGGGGCTTATCTAGGGTATTGAGCCTATATCCCTTTCTTCTTTAACCTTTAGACTAACCACGTTACAACCCTTAAAAGACCTCTTTGAGGTATACACACACTTGTGCGAGGTTCGACCAGAGCTACGTTCGGCCTGATTCCTAACGGATACGTAGGCAACCTCACGTCGAGGTGCGGCCGTAATAAACATGCATTCATATTCACATTCACACACTCACACTATGATTATATCAAAGGATCTCCCAATGCTCATCCTTTTCCATTTAGAGATAGACTTGGGGGCTTGATCCCTACATTATTAGCCTACCCAGCCTAAGAGTCACCACCATTTGACTCTTTTCAATATATTTTTCCACACACTTAGCTCTTGCGGCCTAACTTTAGTGTCACTTTCACACACTACACAGATACATGACCAAATAATCCTACCTTTAGGAACCCTTTGTCATGAAATCTTAACACAACGCTGAAGCATGCCTTGTCATGTCAAAATCAAGATCATTCATCATTGCATCACAAAGTATGAAGTACTTAGCCTCCGCGCCTAAGCTACCTAAATACTTTCATCTTCAAGTCAACTAGGATAGTCTAAGATGTTACAATCCTTGTACTGTGAGAGACAACATTAACGGATTAAGCTCATTCAAAAAGCACCTTCAAAAACTTCGCTTCTTTCTTTTTTTGCGTCTTTCTTTTTCGAGAGAAAGTCGGTACCCTCCACAAAAAATGACGGAAAATTTTTGCTTTTTTGCATTTTTCGAGTCGCACAATCACATTATAATGCATTCACGAGTCATGTACGTTGAGTCATGTCACCTCGAATTGAGTCTAACGCATGTGTCAAAACACATTAAGTCACATAAGAGTCACACACGTGTCAAAACACATTGAGTCAACCTCAAGTTAGTCAATCACCTTAGGTTAACCCTAAGAAAAACACCAGAAAAGTCTTTTGGCCATCTTTTAATTTTTACAGGATACAACCATTCAGCAAAGCTCCTGTTCGCAGCCAATCTAACGATATCAACAAACATTCAAGTATCAAAGCTCTATTGTTCAGAGACGCGTGGACATTTATTTCAAGCTCTTTTGTTCAAAGACGCATGAACATTTCTTTCAAGCTCTTTGTTTAGAGACGCGTGGACATATCATCAAAGCTCTTTTGCTCAGAGACGCGTGGGCATATCATTTCAAGCTCTTTTGTTCAGAGACGCGTGAACATCCCTCTAAAAGCTCTTTTGTTCAGAGACGCGTGAACATCCTATCAAAGCTCTTTTGCTCAGAGACGCGTGGGCATCCTATCAAAGCTCTTTTGTTCAGAGACGCGTGAACATTCCTCAAAAAGAAGCTCTTTTGTTCAAAAACGAGTGAACATCAACGGCGACAAAGCCTGTCTCTTGGAGACAAGAATAAATAGCAGCGACAAGCAGTTCCGGCTAGCGCTGGAGCGGCGACAGAGTACAGGGCTCCATAATATGATTATGTGAACCTTGTGCAGCAATTTTGGGTTCCTTGGTACGCCAGTTAGCCCCTATAAGCAACTTGACATGATTTAATTATCGGCTCGATAACGATTAAATCAAGTGATCGACCTGATAAAAGATCGTCTCACTTAGCTTAAAGCGAATAAATATTGGCTCAAAGGCACCGACGTAAAGGTTCACAAGCGGCAGAAGCGCCGACGTACTGGCATAGTGGAAGCAAAGTTCAAGCGAACTTTAAAGGATCAACAGGCATTGGTCTTCGGTGATATTCTTCGGAATATTGTCGCAAAAAACTGAAGATGGCTACAAGCAGAGTTGTCTTCGATCGTGTTCCCTAGGATGTGGAAGATGGTCACAAAAAACTGAAGATGGCTACAAGCAGAGTTTTCTTCGATCGTGTTCCCTAGGATGTGGAAGATGGTCACAAAAAACTGAAGATGGCTACAAGCAGAGTTGTCTTCGATCGTGTTCCCTAGGATGTGGAAGATGGTCACAAAAAATTGAAGATGGCTACAAGAAGAGTTGTCTTCGATCGTGTTCCCTAGGATGTGGAAGATGGTCACAAAAAACTGAAGATGGCTACAAGCAGAGTTGTCTTCGATCGTGTTCCCTAGGATGTGGAAGATGGTCACAAAAAACTGAAGATGGCTACAAGCAGAGTTGTCTTCGATCATGTTCCCTAGGATGTGGAAGATGGTCACAAAAAATTGAAGTTGGCTACAAGCAGAGTTGTCTTCGATCGTGTTCCCTAGGATGTGGAAGATGGTCACAAAAAACTGAAGATGGCTACAAGCAGAGTTGTCTTCGATCGTGTTCCCTAGGATGTGGAAGACAAGCGGCGGAGAATGACTACAAATAGAGCCGTCTTCGAAATAGGAGGCAGCTACAAGCATAGCAGTCTTCAAAAATTGGTTACCTTCAGAGACGTGTGCTCGACGGTGCAAGATACGCGTTTCTTAACTCTCTTATCTGTTTAACTAACGCTAGTTTGCAGGTATCGGCGTTACAAGAATGATTAAGGATCGCAGAACGTTCTGAATCATTCTCCGTCCCTATCGCTACTTTGACTTTCGTTTTCGAAACTTGCGTTTCTCCAAACTCAGTCAAAGTGGGGGCTTCTGTAGACACCCAAATGTGTCTCCCCAAAACCAAACCCAGTGATGAATACCTTTTGCGTCAAATGATTATCGAATGAGGTGAAAGTGTGAAAGGTCAAGTGTTGCAGTTGGTTTTTACTAAAATTCTTTCTTTCTGTTTTCGAAAAACAACTCTATTTTGTGAAAACAGCCAATCCAGTTTATTTTGGTCCACGACAAGGGTCCAATAATAGTGTAGTTGGATGGGGTTTTCAAAGAGCTTTCCAACGATATATTATAAGCCCAATTCCGATGAATAATGAGGAAGTTATGGCCAAAATACTAACTGGGCCCAGTTGATCTTTACATGCGGCCCAATGATCTAAGGAAGGGCCCAATGTTAATTATTATTCCTAGAGTTATTAGAATTAATTATAGTCTTCTAGAATTCTTTAGAAGGTTCTCTTTAATCCTAATAAGATTAGAATTAATAATTATATTTTGATAAGTTTTATTTGGAATAAAATATTATTTTATGAAAAATACGATTTCGGTTTTCGTACGGACTTTACAAATTGATTTTGATTCATAAGTGGACTCCGTGTTTGAAAGCGCGTAAAAATCCAGGTTGTCGCCACGCGACAGACCCTGTCGCCAAGCGACAAGGTCGGTTTTGCAGCAACAGAGTGGAGTTTTATTCCTTATCAAATTCTACTTATTTGCGGACTGTTTTCTTATAAATAGGGTCCTAAACCTCCGTTTTTATTCATCAATCAATCATCAATTCTCAATCATCATCTTCAATCAATCTTCTCTCTCTCTAGCTTTTCTCAAAGAAAATTCCGCATTCACGAGGTCTAGACACACCTAGCCAAGTTCGAAGTTGCCTTCGCCCTAGACGTGAAAGGTTATAATTTCTAAGGGTTTGGTACCTAATCTCTATTTCAATTATTTAATTTGATTATTTGATTTATATTTTTCCTTGAAGTTACTAACGCGTGTATTTTGTTGTTAGAAAGAGGTACGAGGCATCAAAGTATGTAATCTTATTGCTCTATTTTTGTAGAAAGCATGTTTAAATTTGTTTAATTCCTAGCATCATGCTTAGGATGTTATTATTGCTTTCTAGTATCATGTTTAGGGTGCTTCCTATGCTTTCTAATATCATGTTAGTATCATGTTAGGGATAAAGCTTTGATCTTTAATGCTTAGTGACATGCTAGGATTTGTTATTAATCTTGTTAGTATCATGCCTAGGATCTTGCTATTATATTTAGGCTTTATTGTTAACATGATTTTAATGATGATTATTATGTTGCTTGATATAATATTATTGTTATTGCTTGATCACGCCTTTTATGCATGCCTAAAGGGAATTTGTACTTGTAATCACGCTTAATAAGATAATTAATAATCTTGTTTAGGGCTAATTTGATTATAATTCAAGTGATCACCAATAATAGTTTTATTTGTGCATTAAGTTCAACCAACATAGATAAATAGGTTTAGGGTTAATCTGTTGATTGCATGTTAGTCAGAAAGCGCACATGAATACGAGAAAAATAAAGTAGAGGCCTATTATTAGGGCAGGTTCAATCTCTTTAAGGTTGGATTTGTACCTTCATCCCCGAACCCTATTTGGTTCAAGACCTTTTGGAGTTGACGATCTCCTGGATCGTTAAGGGGTGTAATCTTCACCTTGTGAACGGTTTACAAGTTCCTAAAACTTGTTGGCGACTCTTTTGCTCTAGCTTCCTTCCCTTTGGACGCCACCATACTTAAGTGTATGATCACAGTGGGGTTCAAGCTTGGGGTTAATGGCTTGAAATATTCCCTACAATACCTGACTAAGAAAACCTAATACCTGACTATAAAAATATAATACCTGACTAAAACAAACTATTATCTAAGTATAATGAATTATTACCAGACAATAAGAAGCTAATACCTGACTTAAAGAAGTTAATATCTTACTATATTAGGCTAATACCCCACTATAAAATAAACCTATTATTTGACTAGAATGAAATATTACATGACACTAAGAAGCTAATACCTGACCTAAAAAAGCTAATATCTTACTATATTTGGATAATACCTGACTATAAAAGCTAATACCTAACAAAATATATTACCTGACTAAAAGAAGAAATAAAGTTAAAAACTTACCAACTCTGCTTCAGCTATGTTGAGCGATGGAAAATGCTTGACCCACTTATCAATGGAATTATAAACATCTGGAGCATCATGTTTTTTCAATTCCAATAAAAGCTCCCTTTTTTTCAACTCATGCTTAAACTTTTCATATTCTTTTGGATTATCTTCTAAGGTTTTCAAAATTTCTTCCTATTCTTTAATGAAGTTAACTTCTTTTTTTATAGTTTTTTTTTTTTATGTATTTATCTATAACTTCCTACAAAACAAAAATATAAAAAACATATTATATAAATATAAATATAAATTCCAAAAATAATAAGTAAAGAAAAAGAAAAAACTTACAGCAACTCCAGTATGAAAAACAAATCTTTTGTACTGAAAATCACCTCTGTCAGTTATTTTACTCTCTTCAATATTCAGCACAGAAGCCCAAGCATCATGAATAGCACTATTAATCCAGACAGAGGGACGCAGCGAACAGAACTCCTCTTTAACGAAAATAAGATCTCTTTGTGAAATATCTTTAGTGGAAAACTGACAGATAACAATACCAGTATCTCGTACGTACAGACTGTTGTTACGCGCCTTAACTCTCTCATCTTCTCCCGTGGGATCTAACTCATACTCCTCATCATATTGCATAAAATAAAGGAAGTCACACATATATCTTTCATGTTTAGTCAAATTTTTCGGATACAAAGGATTATTTTCCTGCAAATTCCTAGGGACAAGAATTTCTCGATTTTGAATCGAAATCTTATCAATAGGGGGTTCTACCCAATCTGGATCACCAGCTGCTTCCAAATTAGCCTGCAATGTCAACTGCTGCTTTTGTCTTAAATATTTCCATCTCTCAACCCTTTTTTCAGAATATGTATCAGCAGCAATAAAGGTAGTTTCAGCAGGATCAATTGTAGCAGTAGAACTTTTGTCTATATCAATTAACTCAATGTGTGTTTTAGGAGGCTGAGTTCCTAATACCATATTGAGACAAATCAGCAGCAATAGGAGGAGTAGGAGTTTTATCTATTAGAATTATGTCAACATTAGGAGTAGTAGGAGATTCATTTTCAATAGATTCCTTTGGAACAGATTCCTTTGGAACACATTTATTCCTCAATAAATCCAAAACTGCACTTGTATCTCTAGGCAGAGCTTCTACTTCCTGCAAGAAAAAAAAAATTAATATCAAACAAAAGTAATCTAAATCCCGACAATAATAATCTATACTAATATAATATGAATACTGAATTAAATATTTTAATTCCTGATTGCAAGGTTCTTACTCCTGACAAAAGTAATCTAATACATGAATGAAACAATCTTATTCCTGATCAAAAATGTATTTACTTACAAAAATAAGTTAATTTATGACCAAAATGCTATAATTCCTAACTAACATATTCTTATTCCTAATAAAATTAATCTAATTTCCGACTAGAACAATTTTATTCCTGATGGAGATAATTTACTTCCTGACAAAAATAATTTAACTCTTGCTCTAAATAATCTAATACCTGACTAAAATGTTCTTATTCCTGATATATTCAATCTAATTTCTGACTAAAACAATCTTATAGCTTACTGATATAATTTAACTCTTCACAAACATATTTTAATTACTGACAAACATATTTTAATTCCTGACAAAACTAATCTAATAAATGATAAAAATAATCTAATTCCTGGCAATAATGAACAAACAAATTTTTGATTAAATTAATTTAACTCCTGACGAAACAAAACTAATTTCTAATTAAAATACTTTAATTTATGAAAAAAATTAACATAAAAATTTACCTGATGTGCCTGATGTTCTTCTGTAACTTTAACCTGAATAAAATCATCAGATTTAGAGAAAACCTGAAATCATATGTATAATACAAATAAAAAATATATACATTTATTTATATAAAATGTCATAGTTAAATACAAAAATTATTTTAATAAAATATTCAAATAAAATACAATTATTAGACCTTAGATGTGCTGTCATCATTCTTGTCATTTTTTCTTTTTTTTTCAGTAGTTACTGAATTTTCTTCTGCATTTTTTTCTTAAGATGGTTGAGAAGATGGTTTAGGAGTAGGAGTAATTAATAGAAACTGAGGCATATGATCAGTTCCCTTGGAAAAACTCCTGCCTTCTTGCACAATGCTAGCCTGATTATCATTCAAACCAGCAGAATAAAATTCATTGAGTCCCTTGGCTTTCTTTGGTGTTCTTGGAGGTGATGTCGAAGTTTCTAATGATCCTGTGACAACTTCAGAACCAACAACAGTTTTAGAACCAAGAACACCTTCCCCACCGACTGAATTAAGCACATTTTCTGATGGTGCTGTGCCAGGTTCAGAATATACAGCAGCAGCTTCTGCACCAACTGAAACAACAACTGATTCTGGTTCCGTATTCAAATATTGATCAACATCAGTTCCTTGGTCAACAGTCAAGACATTGGCTTCATCTTTATTATCCTCTGGTATCTCTTCAGCCATACCAGTTTCAGGTATATCAGTTTCATCCTCTACATTGATTTTGTTTCCTTGATTTGCATCCTCTAAATTACCTTCATTATCTTGAGTTTGGTCTTTTTCCAAATCAAGATCAGCAATAACATTATTCACCTATATAAAATCAACATTAATATCAGATACAAATCTTAAATGAATTTAATATATAAAATAATAATAAAGATAATTAAACTTAATTATAATATCATCAGCCTTAAACTTAATATCAAACTGATCCAAATCAGAAGCTAACTTTTTGCTCTGCATAGCAGCTTCCACTATTTCATCAATTTTTGCTAAGAATTGAGGACTAGAATATATATCATCTTCTCCTTAAGATTGAGACTCTTGTGAAAATGTTTTTGCTTCATCCTTCAAATCAATAGCAAAGTGAATTTGGTTCTCTAATACGATCTTCAAGTCACGACCAAATTTCATCATTTTCTTCTTCACGGGCTAATAAAAAATAGAATAAATCGTGAATAAGTAAAATATAATAAAATATCCTAATTCTTGACTATGAACAAAAAGTGAAATATTGTAACATTCTTATTCCTGACAGAAGTAATATAATTTCTGACTGAAACAATGTTATTGCTTATTGTAATAATTTAATTCCTGACAAATAGAATTTCTTTCCTGTCTAAAATAATCTATTTCCTGACTAATATTTTCTTATTCCTGATAAAAGTAATCTAATTTCTGACTGAAACAATGTTATTCCTGATTGAGATAATTTATTTCCTGACTAAAATAATTTCATTCCTGACCAAAATTATCACATTCCTGACTAAAATTTTCTTATTCCTGATAAAAGTAATGTAATTTCTGACTAACAATATTTATGCTGATTGAGATAATTTATTTCCTGATTTTAAATTTCTTAATTCTGATAAAACTAAACTAATTTCTGACTGAACAATTTTAATCCTAACTCATATTATTTTAATCACTTAATTCCTGACAAAAATTTAAGTACATAAAAGCAGGTTATACAGTATCAAAACTTGAATAATAAACTTTACAAAATTAAAAAAAGATGAGATTTTAAACTTACATCAATATCCATATTATCAATCTCATCATCAGTGGGATACTCTTTAGGAATCCTGTACATTACATATCTAGCTTTCTCATCTTCAACTTTCAAATCAATGCTAGTAGATTGTACACCATAGCCTTCCTTCTTTTCATCAAAATCTTCATCATCAGTATCTTCAAGCTTAAACTCAATGCTCTCCGGCTGAAAAGCTTTAAAAAGAGCCTGTTCACTTTTGCCAGTATACTATTTTGGTATGGTTTGAGGATACAGTTTCACAGTACCGTGATAGATATTTTCCGTAACGGACTTAATCCTCTCTTTCAGAATTTCACAGGTCCAATTCATTATAAATGGCTTCCTATCTAAAGTGGTCCCAAACTCTAACTTTTGCAAAAAAAGCAATTACAAACGCAACCAGACAGCCATTTACTTGTTTTGATTTAGTTTTCCCTTCCTCTCCTGCTTTCCTCTTCAAAAAAATGCCTGAAAGTCTGCTATTGAATCACATAACCAATCCATCACATAACCAGCCCAGTTGTAAGTCTTTATGAAACGTACATCTTCCAAACACTTGATGATGTTAAAATTGGGGGACTTATCACCCATTGGACCCAAAAAATTAGATACAGCAAACATAACAAAAAGTCTCTTGAATTCATAAACCCCCTCTCTATATTTCTCAAACAACATTTGATAAGTAACAAAATTGACATATGTCTTCTTCTTTTTACTTTGAATAGCTTTTTCAAATTCCTTCTTCTTACTTTGAACATCTTTTTCAAATTCATCTCCAGTTTTCCTTTTCTTTTTCTTCTTTGTTTCAGATTCATGTCCTTTTTCAGATTTATCTCCTTTTTCTGATTCATCTTCAATATCCAAACACAGAAACTTCCTCCACTCTAACTTCAAACTCTCATCAGGATTAAATCCTTTCTTGTTTTTAGAAATTTCTTTCACAGCTATAAGGAATACCCAACACATCAGCAATATCGGAACTATCAATATGAATGGCATGTTCCTTTTTACCAACAATCAGATTTCTAGCCTTGGGATTATAATGAGTTACTATATAACTGTACAACTGATGGCTAATATTTTCCTTCAAATTAATATGAAGCAATCCACCAAAAGCAATGTCTATTACATCCTTCTTTTTCTTATCACTTAAATCTTCTAGAATTTGACAAAGATGATTAGGACCAGATTTATTACCAAGTTCTAAGTTTGAAATATCATCTTCAGTAAGAGAACTAAAAAATTGAAAAGTAAAAAATCACATTAAAATTGTAAGATGAATAAAACATTCTTACTCCTGACAATAATTATGTTATTCCTGATAATAGTAATCTTATTTCCAAGCATAAATATCTTTTTCCTGACAAAAATAACTTCATTTCTGACCAAAATAATATTATTCCTGATAAAAGAAATGTTATTCTTAACTAATGTAATGTAATCACACATATATCTTATTCCTGATTAAAGTAATCTTATTTCTGAATGAAGTAATATTATTCCTTACTGATGTAATTTAAATACTGACAAAAAGAACTTAATTTCTGACCAAAAAAATCTAAATCCTGACAAACATATACTATTATCAAAATAAAATACTCTAATTCAAGACAATCTAATTTGCAAATATGATTTATCATAGAATAATAAGGTAATTTCTGATAGAAAGAATATAATTCCTGACAAAGTAATCGTGAATCCCGACAAAAATAATCTATTATCGAATTACAACAATATAATTATAACAACAATAAGCTAATTATACAGCCCTAGCCCTCCCTCCCTAGCCATGTTCTTGCCAAGCCTCTTGTTTTTGTCTAAAGCCAAGTAAGTCTACTGTTTTGTGGGATTAATAATCCCTAACTTTCCTTATTGATCATAAAATATAGTAGTATGATTGAAATGAATATTCTACTTAAAAACCAAAAATGCTATGTTACCTAACAAAAACATATTCTATAATAAAACAACAAATACTATATCAAAACAAGACTTTTTGCGAATAAATAGAATAGAATTTCACACCTAAGTGCTCGACTTCGTTTAGAACCAGGTTTAGGACCGCGCTTCTTCGATGGAGGTTCTGAATGATCCTTACAGAACGAAATAATAACTTAGAAAAAAGGATTTTTTAAAAAAAGTATAACCTAAAAATAACTGAAATATAATAAACCTTTCAGCCATTACAACTGGCTTCTCCTATTTTCATGCTTGTTTACTTCGTTTAAGATAAACTTTTAAGGGCGAAGAATCCTTAATCGACGGAACGTCAGCCATTAATGGAGTCGAGAATGACAAAACTTAGGGTTTAAATAAAAGAACTAAAAGTTAAATACTTGCAAATAAAATTAAAGCTGGAACATGAAGTAGTGATGTGAATTATTCGGGAAAATGGAGTTAATTCGATAGTAATGGAGTGAAAATGCAGAAAACGTGGGGAAGAAGAAGAAGGAGAAAGGCAGAACGTTGGGTTTGATTTTGATTTTTTTTTTATTTTAAATAATGGGTATTTAAAGTGTGGGCCGCGCGCGGGCTAAACTTTAAGTAAACGGGCCGAACGCGGGCCGATTAATAGAACGGACTCACATGAGTCCGTTCTATACAATATTTTTCGATATAAATTATGGACGAACAGTAATTTCATAAGGTTGTTATGTAACTGAAAATCTTGAATTTATGCATAAAAAACATTTGAAAATCATATGGTTAAAATACTAGCTTGATTAATTTTATCATGGTGCAATTCTTAGAAAACTTCTACTCCGTACATTGCTTATCCTATTTAAAAGTCATATTGAATATAGAATCTCTAGTACTATTAACGGTTGTATATTAAGTAGAACTGTCTTTGTTGTTAGCGTTTTATAATGAGAAAAACCGAAGGTTGGATCCGAACCTGCGTGAATGATATTGTGAGAAATGGTTTATAAACAAACGTATGCAAGGAATTAGTTTATGATATAACATTATTCATATAAATCTCTTAGAAAGGCTATTGGTTTCCCATTTTATGTTGGTGTGAAGAGAGAGAATGTAATATGTAGTATACAAGTTACGATTAAAAAATAGGAGAGATATATGATTTAAACCGAGAGAGAGCTTTGCCATGGTCATGCTCATGAACTTAATAAGAAAGAAAGAGGTTCCAAAAACTATAATATGAATGAGTGAATGACTAAGTTATGACCTTATATCAAAAAAAAAAAAAAAAAAAAAAAAAAAGGGTTCTAGTTGGAAAATTTGTCAATTTTTTTTAAATGCAACGTTTTGCGTAAAATCTTTTAAAAGCTTTATCGTAAAAAAAAAATCTCGAACTTAAAAATTTTATATTCAAAGTATGCTAGTACCACTAATTCAGCTTAAATGGCCAAGAAAACTAAAATCGGAGAGAGAAGGGAGGAGTTTTTCAATTAAGTTTAGACATATGCAAATTAAGTGAATAATATATTAATCCAAAATTACCTTAATTAAAGTTTAGATGATTTCAATTAAGGGCCTGTTTGGTGGTAGCGTTTTGAGTAGCGGGTAGCGTTTTGACTAGGTCAAAACACTAGTAGGTATAATTAGTAGTGTTTGGTAAGGTAGCGGTGTAAGTAGCGGGTAGTGGTAAAGGTAGTGGTGGGATAGATTTTCACAAACGTTAGGATAACAAGCGTTTATCCCACAAAAGTAGCGGTGCATCTCTCTGACTTTTTCTTATTCATCACGTCAAAAAACTTTTTAAAATTTCTCATCCAAATTCCTCCATATAACACCCTAGAAATTCCTTCCTTTTTAAAATACCTGTTTTGCTCTGTTTAAAAACTTTAATTAGGAATATCTAAGATATTACCGCCACTGTGATAACGGCTAAGGCAACTATCAAAGACACACAGCGGAAGACTAATTTCAAACCCTTTCAAAACAAGTCAACTTAAAAAGTAAATCAACAAAAGTAAAGTCAAACGAAGTAAAATAAAATCAACCTACAACTTGGAACCATTATAGGCCCTTATTAAAACCAAACCAAATTCAAAACCTCTTCGTTAGTTACGCATAAAAATATTATCATAAATAATTAAAGCGACAAGCACATCATAAACTTATGGAAACTAGCATGACACGCTCTTCACTCATGCCCATTCATGAATATGCTTCAACACCTGAAAAGCTTATCTCTACCTATTTCCATTACTCTCCATTATAAATGGGTCATCATAGGGCCAAGATAAAGACAAAGCCAACAAACACTCAAAACACACAATCAGTAAAGCTGAGTACATAAGCGTAATTAACACACTAACATACAATTTCCTATCAACACACTACTTACCTTATTGCACCTGTTTTTCAAGCATACCACATTCAATAAAAATTCTCACTAGACACTAAATAATTTATTTAGCATTGATTACGCATCGAACGGGTTTCCCCCTAGCCTCCCCCAATAAATTGAGGTTACTGACACGGGAGCTAACCGTGTCAGCATCAAAAACCACATATAGGTGGCGGAATTCCTACGCATAATAATAATAAAAAGGAATATACAGCGTCCTGTACTCCATTAGAAGTTATGGTTAAATATAAAACCCCATAACTCCCCCCATATGTTCATACTCAAGGTATATACGTTCCAAGAGTTTTGGTGCGTAATCTCTTCCACTTTACGTTATTTACCGATTATTAAACTTGGTGATGACTCTCAAACCATAATCATTCAATCAACAATAATTATTCAAACAATCAAATATATCAATTTAATTCTTGAATAATTAGTGACCACATAATATTTAATGTTGAACCCTTTTTAAATCTACCTCGGTGCCAATGACACCTTAAACGCATAAAGCGCCACAAATCCTATCCCTCGGTGTTAAAAACACCTTAAGTGCACTAAGGCACCAACATACAATTTATTCCTCGTGTACATAGACACTTATATAGCTCCTTCCTCATGCTTAAAGCATCAATAAAAATTATATGAACCATAATAAAAATCCTTTTCAATATTCCAAACCAAATTAAACATTTAGTTTAATCAAACATGCTCTCTATCGTGCCATAAATAAATATGTGGTTCATAAATAATATTCCAAGCTATTATTTTCCATTCAATAATCCATCACAAATAAATCATGCTTCATAATCCAATCACCAATAACATCCAAATCATAATTTCCAATCCAAACCTAGCACGATACTACTTGTAATCAATCAAACGCATTTAGCATGCTATTACATCGACATAATTATGCTAAGTACGCGAATGTACCTTGAATACGATCTTAATATCGCCACAATTAATAGAAATCACTCACTTCAAAGTCTCCTACAATTTAAAATCATAAAAGAATATTAAAACCCACTCTAAACAAATTTCCAGCAATATATACTATTATAAAACCCCTTATAATTTATTTAAAATAAGCTGAAATTATATTTAAAACCTCATAATTAATTAAATCTCAATTAATGGGTAATTAAAATTCCTTAAAGAAACTTAATTTCTAATGCTTTACCAAAAATTCCAGCACTTTATATTAATTAAATCTTGCTGTAATTTAGTCTTAAAACACTCTAATCAAAGGTTTACACCATTATATATCATAATCCTTCAATAATTTATAAATCAAGAACCTAGGATTTCAAAAATTGGGGCTTTTTAATTAAAAACATAATCTGAAAATTAATTAATATAATACTTTTAATCAAACATCAAAATCAAATCACAAAACCCATAATTAATATTTAGATCTAGGATTAAATTGATTTTTAAAACAAAATTAATAATTTTTTTTTATTCGAAAAAAAGAGACAGAAGAAGGTGGCAGCCACCACGCCAGCTACCTGCGCCGGTGGCCGCCTGCTGCCGGCGGCTGGTGCTGCTGTCGGTGGCTGGCAATGGTGGTGGGGGGTGGCCGAAAAAAAGAAGGGGAAGGGGAGAAAGGAGAAAGAAAAAAAAAAGAGAATAAGGAAAAAGGAGAGAGAAGTTTACCTTGAGTTTTCTCCACTCTGGGCAAAGTTTGATTTGCCTCATATGTGGGATATTTATACCCCTTCTCTAAAACCCTTCTCCCTAAACTTTCCCTTTTTAATTTTCCTAATCCCATCCCCAATAAAACTTTACTAAAATAAACTTCCCTAAATTAAACCCCAACTTAATTAAAATAATTAATTAAATAAACTTTCCTTTTATAAAATATTTCCAACTTATTAAAATAAATAAATAAAATACTTTAAATAAAACATTTAAATTCAATTAAATACTTCTCAAAATACTTATTTTAAATAAAATACGTATAAAAATACGAGGTATTACACTCCATCATCAAAGTTTCATCTCCTATCAAATTCCTCCATCATCAAAGTTCTCTTGATCACCAATTATCAATTTATCATTGTTCAAGTAAGAATTCTCTCCTTAAATATATCCCTTGTTTGTTTGAATTTTTATTTTTTTATTCTGAGAATTTTTTTTTTTGAATTGATGATATGATTTTGTATTCTTTAATTCGTCTTTTGGGTAGTTGGAATTAAATATGTTTATGTAATTTACATAAGATGATAAATTAGAGCCTTTGGTGAAGTTTTGATAGAATTTATTCCCATAATTTCGAGTGTTATAATTATTATTAGATTTGTTTTTGCCACTACCAATTATTCAACATTATGATAATTTTTTTTCAATATATGGTTTTTGTGATTATTGATTTGTCGGTCATAGCTATTTAAGGTTTTAGAAGTGATTATTCTAATGGTTAATTTACTCCTATGTTCTGACCTCATATCTCAGAATTTATGGTCAAACAAAGCAAGCTCACTTAGTTGCTAGAATTGTACCTAATGGTGGGGTTAGTCAGACTTTTATTTTAGCTTTAATTACTTTCAGTACTTTCCTTCCTTTGCTTATTTTTCTCTAAGCTTAGTTAGTTTGGTTGATTTAGTTTTCTTCCAACAGTTGGTCTGTATATTTGCTAATTTTACTCCACTAGCAATATGCCAGATTTTTTTGGGCTACTTCTTGAACATCTTTTGGGTTTTTCCCATAATGTAATATAAGTTTCGGTTCTTTGTTTTAAAAAAATTAATGTCTATTATTCTTATATGCTAAGCCTTACCTATAAATTAAAATCAGAGTTACAAAAATCAGAAAGTATTAAATATTTGTTATTGAACTTAAAATATGTGGTGTATGTGCTATTTTGTTAATACTAGGTTGAATTGATGATTGTATGTGCTTGGTGGTTAGATGGCCTCATCATCGAATAAAAAAAAGAATAACAAAGGAAACACGGGGCAGTGAAACACGGAACGGTAGTTTTAAGTGGAGTGACGAGGATTCAATCACCCTATGTGATGTTTGTCTTGCATTTATAAAGGAAAATGGGAAGGCACAATTTTTTAGGTGGAAGGAAATTCAAAAAGATGTCGAACAAAAAATTGGTCGTGAATTAAGTAATTCAAATACTTGCAAGAACAAATATGATACAATGAGAAAAGATTGGCGTCATTGGAAAAGCTTAAAACAATCAGAGACGGGTATAGGATGGGATCCAAAGTCAGGAAAAATTGACGCTATAAATGAATGGTGGCAAAGAAAAATCAAGGTGTGTATAATTCATAATTTAATTTATTATATAATCTTCATATTAACAATTATAGTATGAAATTATGTTTAATAACATTTTAATTTTTATAATAATTTAATGTAGGAAAATTCAGAATTCCAAAAGTTTCGGCTAAGGGGTGTAAACTTAGAGCTTGAACAAAAGTGGGAACAGTTGTTTGGAGATTCTTATGCAATAGGAGAGAATGTTTTTGTGCCCTCAGTAGACCCCATAGAAGATCTGACCATACAAAATGACAATTTAGAGGAAGGGAACTTTGAAATTGATGGTGGCAATACCTATTTTTCAAGTGACCAATATGCTCAAGATTTACTTAATGATGAGGGGAATTTTTTTCAACATTTTATAGAGCAAGCACGTAATGATGCTAACTTAGGTAGTTCGGGAAGTAGGTCATCACAAGTGACTAGTGAAGCTGTAAACAATGACACTCGTCCTTCTAATAAGATTCAAAATCAGCCTCCATTAAAGTCTAATAGTGGTCAAGTGAAACGTACAAGAATACAATCAGCGGGATCTGCAATGATATCTAAGGGAATTATTGAAATGACAAAATGTGTTAACCAAAATAGTCAAAGTAGTACATCAAATGTGTCCACGATTTCTGCAGCAATGAATACCATAAGTCGTATGGTGGAAAATGAGTATTTGGAGAAACATAGTGAGTTTTGGTGCTTTGCTACTACTGTCATTGGAGATGCAACTAAAAGAGAGATTTTTTTTAGTATAGAGGATGATGATAGCAGAGCTAAGTGGTTAGAATATCTATATATTAAGGGTAATAACTAGGACTAGTTTAGAAAAAAAAATGTTTTTTTGTTTGCTCTAGTGGTAAAATAAAAATGTAGATTTGTTCTATGAAAAATAGTTGGATTATTTGTGTTATGTATGTTTTTCCTAGAGAAATTTTTCAGTACTTTTTATGATAGTTTTATTCATGACTTATTTTTATAATTGGCAGGTTTGTTATTAATATGGATATTGATGAGGAAAGAATGCGCAAACTTTGGATTGCAATTGCAATTACAATATATTTGATGTCTACATATTTTTATAAATACATATATAAAGAACCATGCATGACTTCAATTCTAACAGGAGAGATGTGGGTAAAAGAAATGTTGATTGGCAATCCTATTCGATGAGTCAATGCATTTAGAATGGAGCCACAATTATTTTTAAGATTATGTAATGATCTATCATCGAAATATGGTCTGAAATCTAGTTGTAATATGTCTATTCACGAGAAAGTTGGCATTTTTTTATATGCAATTGCTCAAGGTGCCTCAAATAGAGTTCTTGGTGAGCGTTTTCAACGTTCTGGTGAAACTATAAGTAGGGCATGTCATGATGTCCTCAATTCAATTGCTTGTCGAAAATTCAAGGGGCTTGCATATGATATTATAAGACCATATGATCCAACTTTCACACATGTGCCGGCAAAAATAACAACAGATGCAAGATATATGCCTTATTTTAAGGTAATTTTTTTTTTTCTTTTTTTTTGTAGTGTTGTCATTAAATTATGTTAAGTTTTGATATGAAAGACTAATATTGATTGTATTTCAGGATTGTATTGGATGTATTGATGGTACACATATAGAGGCATGTATACCAGAGGCTCTACAAATGCCTTATAGAGGAAGAAAAGGAATTCCTACATTTAATGTATTAGCTGTCTGTGATTTTGATATGTGTTTCACGTTTGTATCAGCGAGTTGGGAAGGTTCCGCGCATGATACTCGTGTATTTCTTCATGCAATTGAATCTCCAGCTTTTAAGTCTCCTAAACCGCCTGAAGGTGTGCATAATTCTTTGAAATTATAGTATATATTATCTTTAGGTAATTAATTAGGTAGTTTATGTTAATATTATTTATATTGTGAATTTGTGATAGGTAACTACTATTTGGCAGACAAAGGGTATCCAGATCGAAAAAGGTTATCTTGTACCATATCCGAAGACAAGATACCATAAGTTACAATTTGAAAACGAGCCTCCAAAAAATGAGCGTGAAACTTTTAATCGTTGGCACTCATCTCTTCGAAGTTGCATTGAGAGATGTTTTGGAGTTTTGAAGCAAAGGTGGAAGATACTAAGAAGTATGCCACAATTTAGCATTGAGACACAAATACGGATTGTGGTTGCAACATTTGCACTACATAACTATATTCGAATAAATTCTCTAGAGGATCCCCTTTTTCGAGTGTTAGAGAATTATCCTAATTTTATACCTTCATGTGAGCTTCCTGATGTCCGTGTTACTCCCCAAGGTCAAAATGGCATAGAAAGCTGCACTGAAATGAAAATCATTCATGACAAAATAGCAGCTGCTTTATGGAAGGCGAGAAATGAGAGACGTCGATTATTATAAGAAACACTAGTATTCTCTTTATTCTCTTTATTATTGTTATTGTTATTGTTGTTGTTGTTGTTTTTTATGATGAGGATAAATGTATTATTTTTTTATACTAGTACCTATGTAATTATTATTATTATTATTATGACTTTTATTTACCGATTTTATAATAAATTAATTATTTAATTAATAAATTTTATTATTGTTACATAATCCAACCGCTAAATTTATCAAACACTCATACTATCAACAGCTACTTTGACAGCTAATCTTCACCCGCTACTTGTTGATAGCTACCCGCTACTTAACAGGTACCCGCTACCCTCTACCGCTACTTTTTTCAAACAGGACCTAAGTTCATATATCATGTAAAATAGGTAAATAATATATTTATTCAAAACTACCTTTATTAAGTTTTACACAAACTTTCCTATGTGGCTGGCCACACCACACCATGTGGCCAACCACATTTTTTTATTTTATTTTTATTTCTCTCTCCCCTCCTCTCATTTTCTCTTTCTAACCGTCAATGGTCGGAGCACCATTTCCGCCGTCGTCTTCGTTTTCTTTGTCGCATAAATCGTCGTCCAAAAGAAGAAAGGAACTACTGAAGCATAAGCGACTAAATTTCGAAGCTCCAAACCCTAACATTTCCCCCAAATTTCATTAGATTCAGGTACAAATTCATCAATTTCATTCCAATTTCCTTGTAACAGTTAAAATCGACTTTTCATTTCTGCAAATTCATCAACCCTGACATTTTCGATTTTGATTTCTGTTTCGTTGAATTTTGCCCAACTTTTAGGGTTTTGATTTTTTAGAACTGATTTGTTGCAGATTTGAAAGAGATTGCAGATTTACATTATCATGAATCTGCAAAAAAATTGTTCAAGTTGATTGCAGAACAAATATTGACTTATTATTGGTTTTAGGCTGGAGTTATCATTATTTCACCTGAATCTACAATCAAGTGAAAGAATTGGAGTGAAAGCATGAAGAATTGTTTAGATTCAAGTTTAATAATTATTTCAACCATGTGAATTGGGAAAGCACGAAGAACGTGGTTGTACCAAGAATTGTTATTTGTTATCATTTCATGGTAGTCAAATCTTTCACATGAATCTGCAATCAAGTGAACAATATCTGACAATAAGTCAAAAATAATTACAGATTCACGATAAATAATTATATCAGTTTAGACTGGTGTTGATTGCAGAACAAATATTGACGTGGTGAATTACGGTGGCTGGAGGCGCTGGTTGTGATGGTGGCTGGAGGCGCAAATGGGGGTGCGAGATGTTGATTTGGTAGTTGGAATTGGTGGTTTGGTCAGGGGTTACCAGGTCGAAGGGGTTATTTGGTCATGGTTTACTTAAGCTGTCAAGGGAAACTAGGTCAGAGAGGTTACTTCTGGGGTTACTATTTCTTATCAGGGGTTTCTTGGTCAGGAGTTACTATTTTGGTCAGGGGTTACTAAGTCGGAGGGGTTACTTGGTCAGGGATTACTAGTTCGGTCAGGGATTACTTAATGGGTTACTAATTCGGTCAGAGGGGTTACCTAAGGGGTTATTAATTCAGTCAGGGGTTACTAGTCGAAGAGGTTACTTGGTTGAATGGGTTACTAGGTCAGAGGGTTATTTGATTAGGGGTTACTAGGTCAGAGGGGTCATTTAAAGAGTTATAAGGTTGATCATGGGTTACTAGGTCGAAAGATTACTAGGTCGGAGGGGTTATTAAGAGGATCAGAAGTTACTAGACCAATCAGAGGTTACTTGTGTGTTAGTTGGCCGCACCATATGACCAGCCACACACAAAACCTTGTGATTTCAATTTTGTCTAAAAATATCCTCGTATTAAATATTGAGAGCTTATCCAACTTTAATTCAAGCATCAAGATTATCCAGATTTGCTAAAAACATTACCCCAAGGCCAATATAGAATAATATTAAAAATCCTATTTCACGTGAATTTTCCCAAAAATAAATCATTAATGAAATACTCTAAAGCTAATTTATTACTTAATTAAAATTTTAAATTCTTATCCAAGTAATTATCCTAATCCTTATCATAATGTAATTGTTAGCCCATTTTAACCTATAAATACCCCCTCACGTTTTCTTCTTTTCTTACGTACCTATTCATTGACATATTTGTTCTCTAAGAAATTAAACCATTAAACTTTTTTTTCCTTTCTCTTTGTTAATCCAAAAAATAATGGAGCTTGATTTGTCACCAAAGTTGTCAAAGAAGATCTATGGAGGTGAAGGCGGTTCTTACCATTCATGGAATCCCTCAGAACTTCCCATGCTTAAGGAAGGTGACATTGGAGCCGCTAAGCTTTCTGTTAAATTGCATAAACTCACAACTTGACTTTTATTAATTGGGGTAATCCCCAATATATACAAGCTTATTCCTAGTATTACCTTAATTAGGTTACTAGAAATAAGGAAACAATATAAAAGATAGAAACAAATATATTCTACCAAAATATATCCTAATACCCCCCCTCAAGTTGGAGCACTAGGATGATAAGTGCCCAACTTGGACAAAATATTATCAAACTGGGTCTTCCCAAGAGCCTTTGTGAAAATGTCAGCCAATTGAGTAGTCGTAGGAACGTAGGAAGGAGAAATCAAGCCTTCTGTAATTGCATCTCGCACAAAATGACAATCGACTTCAATATGTTTGGTCCTTTCATGAAAGACCGGATTCTTTGCAATGTGCAAAGCAGATTGACTGTCACAGAATAACTTGATTGCCTTAGGGTGATGTACACCCAAGCTAAGCAACAAACCCTTAAGCCACTTTAGCTCACAAGTAACTGCCAACATAGATCTATACTCGGCATCACAAGAGGACGTCGCAACAGTTGGTTGCTTTTTAGTCTTCCAAGAGATAGGAGAACGACCTAAAAACACCAACCAACCTGTGATGGAGCGACGAGTTAGAGGACAAGCCGCCCAATCCGAATCACACCAACCTTCCAAGGTAAGGTCGCTAGTAGCACTCAACAAAATACCCTGACCCGGAGTACCTTTCAAATAACGAACAACCCGAATTACTGCTTCCCAATGCTCAATGCGCGGCTCTTTCATAAACTGAGACAAAATATGAACGGAGTATGCTAGATCAGGTCTAGTTACCCCTAGATAAATCAATCGACCAACTAACCGACGATACACCTCCGGATCCTCAAGAAAAGCACCTGTGGCACGGCCGAGCTTGTGATTTTGCTCCATGGGAAAACCACTCGGCTTTGCCCCTAACAAACCTGCTTCAGAAATAATATCCAACGTATATTTTCGTTGACATAAAAATAAACCTGAAGCACTACGAGCAACCTCGATGCCCAAAAAATATTTCAAAGGACCTAGATCCTTCATCTTGAAACAATCACTGAGATAAGCCTTGAAACCAACTAGTGCAGCGGAATGATTACCAGAAATAATAAGATCATCAACATACACTAAGACATTAATCTGAACTGTGCCTTTAGTGTACGTAAAAAGGGAATAATCAGAGTAAGACTGAACGAAACCATACCCTTTCAAAGCCGTAGTTAGCTTTGCAAACCAACACCTAGGTGCTTGCTTCAACCCGTACAAGGACTTGTCCAAGCGACATACTAATGTAGGATCCTCACTTTCAAACCCAGGAGGGAGTTTCATGTATAGCTCCTCATCAAGATCACCGTGCAAGAAAGCATTATGCACATCCATTTGATGAAGTTCCCAATTCTTTGATGCTGCAATCGCAAGAAAAGCCCGAACCGTTGTCATCTTAGCAACTGGAGCAAACGTTTCACCATAATCTATGCCTTCCTGCTGATGATTACCAAAAACAACCAAACGAGATTTAAGTCGTTCAATATCACCATTAGACAAATATTTTGTCTTAAACACCCATTGACTCCCTAGTGCACGTTTACCGGGGGGAAGGTGCACTAAGGTCCATGTACCGTTATCTTCCAAGGCCCTTATTTCTTCTTGCATAGATTTCCTCCAACCTTCATGTTTCATGGCCTCTTTAAAAGATTTCGGATAATGACCACCAACAATAGCTGCTAAAAACTTACAATAATTCACAGAAAACTTGTCACAATTTATATAATGTGCTAAAGGGTAAGGAGTACCTGAAGGAGTATTGGAGGACGGAGTGGAGGGAGACGGATTGTTAGCAAACACGGAGTGAGTCACAAAATCTCGATGGCGTACATTTGGAAACTTTTCTCGGAAACCACGCCCAAGGGCTCGGGAGCTGCTGCCCCTGCACCATCAGTGGCGTGACTGGAGGCTTGCTGCTGCACAGTAACAGTGCTGCCAGCAGTTTCCTCCGCAACCGGGCTGCGGTGTACGCCCTCTGGCCGCGGCCTGGCTGCGGAGTGGTCTGTCCCCCGTATGCTGGGCTGCTGTGCCGAGGCTTCCTCACCCGCAGCCCCCCCCCTGCGGGGCAGCAGCAGCAGGACTGCTCGCAGGGGCATGTTCACCCAAAATTCGAGTGTCATTTGACACATCTTCAACCACAAAACCATCACATTCCTCAAATTCAATAAAATCATTATGGACATCATAACCCGAATCAAACATGTGAGGCTCAATATTAACGTCTTCCGGAGTAGCAAACGGGAACACATCTTCAATGAACTTAACATCCCGTGACACAAAAAACACTTTAGATTCAAGGTCATATAAACGCCACCCTTTCTTCCCAAAAGGATAGCCAACAAAGACACACTTCCGACTTCTACTTGCAAACTTATCCCCATTAGTTTTCTGATTATGTGCGAAGCATAAACAACCGAAAGTACGAATGGCATCAAACAAAGGGGGTTTATCAAAGAGGATTTCAAAAGGGGTTTTATTTTGTAGCAACGGAGTTGGAGTACGGTTAATAAGGTGAGCCGCGGCAAGAACACACTCTCCCCAAAAGTAAATGGGTAATTTGGCCTGGAATCTCAAAGCTCTCCCAACTGACAAAATATGTTTATGTTTGCGCTCTACCCTCCCGTTTTGTTGCGGTGTACCCACACAAGAGGTTTGGAAAATAATACCCGTAGCATCAAAAAAATCACGCAAGCAATTAAACTCCGTACCATTATCACTTTGCACAATTTTTATGGTTTGTGAAAATTGTCTTTCCACCATAGCAACAAACATCAAAAACATACGAAAAACCTCCGTTTTATCATTCATTAAATAAATCCAAACGGCTCTAGAATAATCATCCACTATAGTCAAAAAATAACGAGCACCGCATGACGAAACATGTCTATACGGACCCCACAAATCACAATGAATTTTTTCAAAAATTCTAGATGCTTTATTATCACTCAAGGAAAAACTATCTCTAGGATGCTTAGCACGCATACATACTTCACATCCTTTATCTAAACAAGCTTTATTACTAACTGTAGGAAGTAACTTAACTACTTTCTCGGAAGGATGACCCATGCGACGATGCCATAACTCCAACTCTGAATTTGCAGCAAGAGCACTCACATGATGTACCAAATCCGTTTTGCTAAAGTAAAACAATCCGTCCCTCCTAGTTCCCGTTCCAATCAGCTCCTTCGTTTGGTCCTGAATAGCACAAATATAAGAGTTAAATTGGACAGTACAATTAAGGTCATCACTGAGTTGCGAAACAGAAATCAAATTACAACTCAAATTAGGGACATAGAGTACTCCGGTGAGAGTAATCTTGTCCGATAAACAAACAGAGCCAATAAGAGATGCTGAAACCGTATCTCCATTGGGTAAACCAACCGGACATTCAAAGCTTTTTATATCGAAAAGCCAATGTTTTTCTCCGGTGACATGATGCGTAGCTCCTGTGTCAATAATCCAAGAGGTATCATCAAACTTACCACTCAAACGATTATCGGAAAGTGTAGCATTACCCATCAAACCCGTAATCGCCTTCCATTGCTCACTAGTAAACACTTGAGTCGAAGAAGAAGAATTAGAAGCACTTATAGAACCCGGACCCGAGCCTAGAACACCTGCTGAGGTAGCGTTGGCCCGAACCTGACCTCTACCACGGCCCACCCCCTCTGGCCAGCCATGAAGGTCATAACATCGGTTTTCCTCATGACCCTTTTTCTTACAGTGAGCACATGTTTTATCGGCCCAGCACTTACTTGCATCATGGCCTATTTTCTTGCACCTGTCGCACACCAGTGGCCTGTCAGACCCACCACGGCCTCGACCAGCAGCTGCTCGAACCGCAAAACCAACCGCCGAGGACGATGGTGGTTCTTCCTTGGAGCGAGAAATACCACGGACTCGCTCATCTTGTGAAATCTGCTGAAACGCTCTGTTCAGCGTGGGCAGAGGTTCTTGAGACAACAAGGTGGAACGAAGGGGAGCATAATACTCCGAGCACAACCCCAACAGAAACTACTGAAGACGATCAGCATCCCTCCTATCGGCATGTTGTTTGCCAATATTGCAAGTGCATTTTCCACATTTACAAGCAATCAAAGGTTCATGTTTGTCGAGTTCATCCCACAAAACAGAGAGTTTACTAAAATAAACGGCCACCGGCATACTTTTTGGTTGTTCACAAGCATTAATTTCAGATTTAATTTGTTGAATTCTAGGTCCATTAACAAGGCAAAAACGTTCATGTAAGTCATCCCACAACCGTTTAGCATTATCATAGTGAGAAAGCATCGACTTTACCTCTGGGTCAATGGTATTCATTAACCAAGAAACAAGCATACATTGAATAGTGATCCAGTCATCCTTCGTACAGGGAGGAACATACGTGGGAATACTACCATCCAAGAAACCATATTTGCGGCGAGACGACAGAGCAATTCGGATTGCGTGAGCCCAGTCATTGAAATTATCGAGTTTTAAACGTTGAGAAGTGATAAAATCACCCGGCCGATCTTGCGGTCCAAGGTAGAACGGAGAATTTACTTCAATTTTGGGTGGTGGAGGTGGTGGTGTATCCCCCATTGTTCACGGTGAGAAGAGAAACAGGAAGATAAGAGGGAAAAAAAAAATAAAAAAAAAATTGAATCTTTAGGGTTCTAGCTCCGATACCATGTTAAATTGCATAAACTCACAACTTGACTTTTATTAATTGGGGTAATCCCCAATATATACAAGCTTATTCCTAGTATTACCTTAATTAGGTTACTAGAAATAAGGAAACAATATAAAAGATAGAAACAAATATATTCTACCAAAATATATCCTAATACTTTCTCTTAACAAACTTGGTTTCGCGCTTCCTCGTTACTCCGATTCCTCTAAGGTTGCTTATGTTCTTCAAGGTATAATAAATCTTTTCTTGAAATACCCTAAATTTATTGATTTTTTTTTCTAAGATGATTAATGTTTAAAAAATTATGACGTATTAGTATATCATATTGATTAAGTTGTTTGAATTATTAATAATAATTTATTAGTTTTTGAATAATTATATACATTACTCGTATAAATTGATTAACTCAACTTGGTTTATTTATTTATTTAATTTTTGTTTATTAGTACAACTAAAATCGTTTCTTTGTAACTATTATTATGATTGCATAATATGATCGAGTGTATGTAACACAATGCTCTATAAACCGTAGAGACTTACTGTATCATTATTTTTTGAATTGTTACCTATATTAGTACTCTTATGACTGAGTGTAACACATAAATTATACAGTATTAAATTGTATGTAAATATTATGCAGACGTATTAGAATTTGTGATAATTGTTTTAATTTAGAAATATTGTTAATTGTTTGCGTTACACGGTCAAGAAAAGTCAATTCAAGACTCGTTTTTGGGATCCAAAATTTAACATATAATGTGATGGATAGTTTGATTTTTTAACGTGAGCCTTTGATGATTGATATTTTTGATAATAATGAGTCAATTATGTTGTTCTTACACGCCTTTTTGTTCCTATTTTTTTTTTTCATAAGCTTCATTAGTATGATTTATGTAACATTCATTAACATATGATTTTTTGTTACATTAGGTGAAGGAATTGCTGGAATTGTACTCCCTGAAAGAGAGGAGAAGGTGATTGCAATCAAGAAGGGAGATGCAATTGCTCTGCCTTTCGGCGTTGTCACATGGTGGTACAACAAACAGGACACTGAACTAACGGTCCTGTTCTTAGGTGAAACCTCCAAGGCTCACAAGCGTGGTGAGTTCACTGATTTCTTCCTCACCGGAGCCAATGGAATCTTCACCGGATTCACAACCGAGTTTGTAGGGAGGGCATGGGACTTACCCGAAGATGTAGTCAAGACCCTAGTCAATAACCAACACTCTAATGGCATAGTCAAGCTAGATGAATCCCACAATATGCCCGAACCAAAGAAGGAACACCGCGATGGAATGGTACTGAACTGCGAGGATGGACCCTTGGATGTGGACATCAAGGGTGGGGGTAGAGTAGTAGTGCTCAACACTAAGAACTTGCCTTTGGTGGGTGAGGTAGGCCTTGGGGCTGACCTTGTTAGGCTCAATGGGAAAGCTATGTGCTCGCCCGGGTTCTCTTGTGACTCTGCCCTTCAAGTGACCTAAATTGTTAGAGGGAGTGGCCGAGTTCAAGTCGTTGGGGTTGATGGTAAGAGGGTGTTAGAAACAACGGTCAAGGCCGGAAATTTGTTCATTGTGCCAAGGTTCTTTGTGGTTTCAAAGATTGCTGATGATGAAGGTTTAGAGTGGTTTTCTATCTATCATTAGTACTCCAAAGTAAGTACCTTCTTTGCCTTAGTATATTTTGATATGTTTCATATGAACTGTATTTGAACGCTACATTAGGAATTTTCCTTGTGAAGATGATTTTCTAATGTTTATTTTTCTTACCTTGTAAAAAAAGTAATACTCGTTAATGTAACATGAAATTCTAATACGCAACTTAATTTTTTTTTTGTGGTGGTTGCAGTCCTATTTTTACACACTTGGCGGGGAAGACTTCGGTGTGGAAGGCATTGTCACCACAAGTGCTAGAAGCAGCCTTTAAGGTGCCTACTGAAATCGAGCAGCAGTTTCGATCAAAGAGGACTTCTGATGAGATCTTCTTTCCTCCAAATTAAGAAGATGAAATATTGCTTACAAGAATTTTACTAATATTGTTTTAGACAATTAAGAATAAGTGATTCTTTTCCCATACTAGGGTACTCTGTACTTTAGATATTGTATTCGATAATTTTATTTCATTTATATTATGGAGATTCAACGTTGTGTTTTTGTAGAATATACTTCCTTTTTATTTTTAAATCTTGGCTTTCCGGCTTTCCCTTTTGTCCTACCAATATGATCGACAATTACTTCCGTTCTAAGTATTGAGCTACTTTTATGGGTTTTAAAAATGATTTATACTAGCTATTTTTTTTTTTGGTTCATAGGAAGTATGAGGTAATAGTTACTTATTGAGTTTAACCTTTTGTCCCAAGAAGGTATGAAGTAATCTAATACTTACATTGAATAGTTATTGAGTTTATTCTTTGAGTATCAATATATTTTTAAAAAATTGAACTTGTGATTTTCACTTATATACTTTTTTTTTTACATATTGATAATGTGGTTGATGATTGACTTAGACGGTTAAATAGTCTTTTTTGTTTGTTAAAGGTGACGTGGCGTCATAAGATGTTGAGAAGTTGACGTGGCGTAATTAAAAAGGACTTACGTGGCACTTCAACGTTCTTATCGTCTTTTAATATATAGTATAGATTAGTACAAAGTGAGTTTAGTGTTTTAACTTGCAACTTAATTATTTTAATCAATAGTTGCCTTCTTGGTGAGTGGAATGAGCTTGTATCTAAGGGACTTGAATTAATATGCAACACTTTTAAAATGCTGGAATGAATTGTTGCATATTTTACCCACTAGATGCAAGTCATGCAACACTTATAATCAAACATTGCATTATATATAAGTAAATATACAACATTTTAACTTCTAGTGTTGCTATTGAATCAAATTGAACACATGCAACTTTAAATTATAGGTATTGCCTCAAAACTATTGCATAAGCTAGTTTTGTATTAGTGGCCGGCTTGGGGGTTCTTCTATGAAATCTAGATCAAGGTTGTAGGATTTTTAATCTCGAGAACCTATTTTGCAATTTCAATTAACTGAACAAACAATAGGTTCAAATTTTAGTTTCAATAATCACACACTTTTATTGATTAAAATACTTATTTGATAGGCATACATCCCATAAATAAAGATATAGTAATTAAAAGTCGGATCTTTGATTCCTTTAAAACCGCATCAACAACATACATACATAAATGAAACAGTGTCACATCTCAGAGCAACAACTCCTTATTAAGCTTTCTCAAAGAGTAAATAAAATGCAGATCGATCGACAATCACAGAGGTTCATATACAGTTTCATAGATGAAGCCATAGGACTCAACACCCCTACAAATACCATCGTCGAACTTAGTTGTAACCCTATCCCCATTAGCACGTACATCTGTCTGAATGTAAGAAAAGGGAATATCATACATGGCTTCTGTCCCGAGCACCCTTATAGTTACCTTTGTCATAGGAGGTATAGGGACTTTGTATTCAGCTTTGACATCCTTGGAGAAATCGTTAGATTGTCCGAACTGTATTGCTTTTGACATTTCAGTCCCTATTTCAATTTTTCCTCCAGCGATAATGGGGATTCCGGTTGTGACTTTTGCCTTGACACCTACTGTCAAGGAAGTAGTATTACTCCATGTACTAACCCGAGTTTTACTAAAACTCACCCCTTTCACAATCTCATGTGCCACGGTTGTTCTGTTGGGAACTGTAACATTAGGGGTCTGTTGTTATAAATCCTACCATCCTCAAGCCGAAATTGGACTTCAATGTTCCTTGAGATCACTGGTTCACTTACTATTAATCGCGCTTCAAGTTTCATACTCGTTGCTGCAGCATTCAGACAACGTGTCTTGCCTTCTGTAGTAAGGCTTTTGCAGAATCTTTTGTTGCCTCCGTTACGTAGAGCAATGACATTGTCATCGACCTTAAACACCTCAAATAATGTGTCAGGATTATTAGAACTAGTATCATAAGTGTCAGCCCAGATCCAATTAGGACTACGTCTCCAATACTTTCCAAAGAAGAGAGACTTTACGCGAATCTCTCCAGTACGTCTCAGTGACAAAGATCTCGTAGTGGCTTGCTGTATCCATATCATCCGCCCCAGAAAACTCGTTGTACTCGTGACGTTGAACCCATCTACCACGCAAGTAACGCTCATTCACGAAGCCTTTGAACGTCACGAGTTTAGGCAGTATCACTACAGATGCTAAATCAACTGGCGTAAATATATCTTTACTGCCAGTACAATTTGTTTCTTTAACTCTCAAAAACAATTGGCCACCTATACTACTAACTTGTACATCGGTGTTTGACCCAACATGATATAATGAAACTTTTTGGCCATAAAATTTGAGTCTAAACAACGTACAATTCCATGCTGACTTATCTTTCACTGGTTCATCGGTTGTCGCTGCAATATAACCACTACTTTGGGATTCGCTGCATACATAAGATCGATTAAATTTACAACGCTGCTAGATTATTAATTACAATGATTTTACTATAGTTTTCTTTGAATTATAATTATAAATCCTTAACACAGTTGCCAAACATTGCACACATATTCAGTATTCACACACACACACACACACACACACACATATATATATATAAACAGTCAATAGATGTATTTAGTTAAATACTCCGTATTAATAAATCATACTCCGTAGTAGTTTTAAAAAGTTGATATATGAAACTTATATTAATACTTATTTTGTACTTAACAATATATTTTCCATTTCATTTCATAATGTTAGTCCCATATAAAATTAATCATATAAAATAAGAAAAAAAGAATATTTGGAATTTAACGTTAAAAAAAAAATTATAATTAGTTTATCTTAGTTAAGTTTTTTGATTTTTTTTTTAAAGCATAAATTATAATGTATAATTCAAGGTAGATATTTCTTAGTGAGTCATGTTATCAATCCAAAATCAATTAATTCCAAAAAAAATTAAGTTTAAAATGGAGGAAGTCTTACAAGACCTACAAACCTCTTGTTAAAATCTGTTCTAAGAGCCACAAATGGAGGCAAACTCATCTTGGTTTAATATTTTCTCTGTTTCTAGACTTCTTTTGTGAGTTCGTCTTTTTTTTTTTTTTTTTTTTTTTAGAAATGAAAAGCTTTTTTATTTTTTAAATTGTTTACTATAAAAGGTTCACCCCTTAATAAAAAATCATTTTATGATATATACTAAAAATGTGTAAATCGCTTTTGTTTTTAATGTATAATTCAAATCATAAGACCCTCTCCAATAGTGAGATTTGAGTGAGTATTTTTAGGAGAGAGAGAGTATTTTTTTGTAATGTATACCAATAAGTTGATATCTAAACTTAGCAACTCCAAAAGAAAGTTGCTAAATTTAGATACTTAACTTTGAGTCTCATTTGACAAAAAGTGTGGGCTCTTGTCAATATTCTAATATATTTTGTAATTTATTTAATTTTTACTTTTTTTATTTGTTTTTTAATCTTATAATATTTGATATTAAAAAAGAAATGAATTTGTTGGGCCATAAATTGAAAGTGACATTTGTATATTTTAAGAAAGTCTCACCATTGGAAAATTAGACTTTACATGAGTTGCTAAATTGAGAAGTGGGTATGGCATCACCATTGGAGGTAAAAAAACAACTTATTTTGTATTTCAATACTAAAAGTTAAGTCTCACCATTGGAGATGGTCTAATGCCTGGGTGGTTTGTGAGTTGGTGGCCACTATAAGAAGACTCCCTTAAAGAAGGAAAAAAAAAAAAATTCCCTAATCCTCACTTTTCTCTTCCATTCCCTTTCATCCACCTCTAATTTTTAAACCAACAAACCTAAAAATTCTCTCACCATTCTCTGAGGCACATCAAAATCAGCAAGACAAAATATGAGAAAAAATTTCTAAGGAGATTTTTTTCGCAAAATCTCTAGAATTTTTGGAGGAATTTCTTTGGTAGGGTGTTATTTCACCCCAAAAAAATTATTTCTAGAAGAGAATTTCATCTTTGTTGTAAGTGGTCTAAGAGCAGTAACACCAATGAATAAATTCTGTTCTAGAAATTTTTTTTTTTTTTTTTGGTGATTACCCCACCAAAGAAAATCCCCCCAAAAAATATAGAGATTCTCACTTTCTCTCGTGGCACACAATAGTTCGGACTTCAGAGTGCATGATTACTCTTTCTGTAGTGATAGTCCTATGGGCTATGGATGAGATGACTTCTAGGGGTGAGCATGAGACGGCACCCGTATCATTAGTACTAACGGTTTGGATGACTGTTAACCAATTCACATAAGTTGGTGGGAAAACTTAGTGATTTCCATTTTCAGTTCTCTACTTTGCATTTAGATGCCAAGCCTTCGAGTCAATCGTTTTGTCCTCAACGACCTATTTCTCATCCACGGTTTAGGAAAATGAGTTTTTTGGTGGATCAACCTAGACTATCTACAGGTTGTCGAGCGGTTTGTGTGGGTGCAAAGCGTGATCACGGGCCTAGTGTGGATGCAGGATTTCGAGTACTCCAACTTGACTTGAATAAAGTTTGCTCGCAAATGTCTCTTTGGGATTTTTGCGTAGTGTAAATTGTTGGTAGTCTTTGTTTTCTGTATTTCTTAATACTAATATGTACTATTTGCCCCAAAAAAAAATTCTATAGGTTTAAGATTCAACTACAAAAATTAAATAGAATAATGATATTGAAAACATTTTAAAAAATAGTTACAACCCGTTTAGTCTCTCTCTTTAGTTTATCTCTCCTCTTCTGGAAATGAGGAGATGGAGGGATGGTTAGTCCATGTCCCTCCATCTCCCCCATGTGACGGTGTTTGATTCCTCATAGCCTCCCTTTTCTTTGATAAGTTGGGGCCCCTATCCCATAGTTTATAGTTAATATATATATATATATATATATATATATATATATATATATATATATATATATATATATATATATATATATATATATATATATATATATATATATATATCTTCTCTTTTTCCTCCTATTTCGTACGATGATACTTCACTGATCTACTAGGTTTAATAAAAATGTCTTACTCATCTCAGCAAAAGAAAGTGTGTTATTTTTTAATACATATATTCTCCCCTTAATTTTTAATGCATCACTTGAGATTTTGCACTATTCATATGTTACCTTTGACTTAATTTTTTTACTACTATATAATTTATTAACATGATTAGAGGGTGTTAAATACCACCATCATTTCAAGCAAATTTGACGTCCGATTGTCAGGTTGCTTGAAATGATGGCGGTGGCGATAAATTTGGATGGTGGTATTTAACATTTCACTTCTAATATTGTAAGATTTTTACAATGCCTAGCTACTTTAATAATATATACTTCATCTGTTCTTTTAATATTCCACCACTTATCTTGTAAGGATATTTCAAAATATTGCACCATTTTCATTTTAGGACAAAAAATATTGTTGTTCACATTGCAAATGCCCAACATGCCCTTAACTTTTCACAATTAGGCCCTGTTCACTTAATGTATGATCTGCACACCAGGGTGCACCATGCGCATGGTGCACCCGGTTAAACAAAAAAAGGCAAAAAGAACATTCAGATGTTTGAAAAAGAACATTCAGGTGTTTGAAAAAGAGCATGCATTATTAAAGAACATAAAAGACATTACAAAAAGAACGTGATAAAAACTTTATTAGAATTTCATGAAGAATTGCACATTAACGGAAAAAATCTTTACCAAAGATATCATTTCCCCCAAAAAAAATTTGTCTCCAAAAATTCAATTTTCCATAATAATTTTAGTTTTCTTTCTCTGAAATTATTTTCAACTAAAAATAATTTAAGATTTCATTTTCAAATTAATTTAAAATTCAAAAATAACATATGTTAAAAGAACATAAGTTATAATATAAAGAACATATAATTCATAACCAAAGAACACACTGATGAAATTCAAAGAACATACGATAATAAATAAAATAAAAATAGAATTTATGCGTCACTCATCACCTCAAAGAACATATGAGCCAAATTCAAAGAACATACGAGCCAAATTCAAATAACATAATTTGTATTATTGAAACCCAAAAAACATGTTGAATCAACATATATATTATGGTATGTTCTTTGTATAGCATAAAAGAACATATTATGTATGTTCTTAAAATAAATATGTTCTTTATCAAACAACAATATGTTCTTTCCGCCTTCTGGGTGTACTGTCCTATTTTCACTATTTATTTCACCTTAAAAAAATAGTATTCGGTAAAAATAATTTCAGTTCAGTAAAAATAATTTCAATTCAGTAAAAAATCAATAACTTTAAAGAACGAATATAATAGAAATTCAATAAAAATAATTTCAGTTTAGTAAAATTAATTTCAGTTCAATGAATATGATTTCAATTCAGCAAAAATAATTTGAGTTCAATAAAAATAAGGTGAAGTGAATAGTGCCTTATTCTTTAGTTTATGTTTACATCACATGAAAACATTTGTATTTTTACCTTTTTCTCTCTTCCTTTTTTCCACTACCACAATTATTGTGCCCAAACTTGTATGGTGCAATAATAATAATAAATTTTTAAAAAAAAGTATATATATATATATATATATATATATATATATATATATATATATATATATATATATATATATATATATATATATATATATATATATATATATATATATATATATATATATATATATATAGGAGGGATCCGGTAAGAACCCACCTCTATATAAGAACCCAACCTTATATAAGAACCAATGTCAACCGTAGGATTAGATTGAGATTAGCGGTCACGATTAAAACAAATTAAAAATCAAAATTTATCTTCCTACAGTAAAAATAAAAAGCAACCCTTACTTTCTCTCTCTTCATGTTCATGAATTTCTCTCTCCTCAAACTCTCAAAAATCTCCATAGAATTTTTGAAGAATTTTCAAATCAGGTATTTTTTTTCAATTTTGTTCAAATTTGATGACATTCGCATGATGTTCAAGTAGAATTTGCGATTTTTCGATTTTATTTTTGCAATTTTTGTATGTGATTTGATTTATGCGATTTTTGCCATTTGATTTCTGCGACTTTATTCACTTTTTTGCACAATTTCATGAATATTATTCATGATAATGGATAAACAAATCTGCATCGAACAATTTTAGTTGATTTTTCGCAAAAATAAAACCCTAGATTTTGAAATAAATGATTCAAAGTGAATTACGAATGATAATTGGCGAAGAACAACACAATCCTACAAAAATAAGTTCCCATATGCAAAGGTAAGTAATAATCTATTAATTTCGACAAATTTCATGTATATTTCTGCTTATTTTAGGGCATTTATTTACAATTTTTTTTTTTTTTTTTTTTTTGTATTTCGAATTCAAGGTGTGAAGAAGAAAATGATGAAGTTTCTAGAACTAATAAACCTACTACTATAATTTTGTATAAGTGGAGTACATATTAGAATCTGCTAATGTGGAAGCTAAGAATTTTGACGAATTTAAATTATTAGTAATGACATAATCTTGACCATTGGCTTTTAAATCATTACTTTGAGTAGTATTGTAGACACCCATTTGTGTCTCCCCAAAACCAAACCCAGTGATGAATGCCTTGCACGTTGTGTTATTATCGAATTAGGTGAAAGTGATTTGAAAGCCAAGTGTTGCGGTTTAGTTTTAATTAAATTCTTTTCTCTCTGTTTTTGAAAATGACTTTATTTATTTGAAAACGTCCAATTCAGTTTATTTTGGTCCATGATAAGGGTCCAATAATGGTGTAGATGGATGGGGCTTGAAAAGACCTTTCCAACGATATATTATAAGCCCAATTCCGATGAATAATGAGGAAGTTATGACCAAAATACTAAACTAGGCCCAAACCGGATTTTACCTACGACCCAATGATCATGAGGAGGGTCCAAAGGTTTAATCCTATTCCTAAACTAATTAGGATTGATTAGAATCTTCTATGAGTTTCTAAAATATCTTAATTATCCTTTTTTGAAAAGATAAGATCATGGAATTTGATTTGAATATAAACTTTCCTTTTTTAAAAACTTTCCTAATTCTATTCGAATTTAAACATGTTCAAAGATAGTAAGATATTATTTTCGTGCCTCATATATTTTATCCAAATTTTATATGGTTGGATAGATCTTGAAATTATCTTTCCAATGATATATTATAATAATAAATCCGAGCTATAACGAAAAAGATATTAAAGATATACGAAACTCTATCCAAAACTGACACCCTTTCACTATTTCGTCCATATCTTTTTATCTATAAATTATTTTTATCTGATTCTAATTTCATTAGAAAGTAGACTTCAAGAGCTTTCCAACGACATATTATATGACTTATTTGGACTTCTAGATCAAAAGATATGATAAAAACAAAATCCGCAAAAACTGTCTCTGTCACCAAACGACAGATTTGTCGCCTAGCGACAGACTCTGTCGCCTGGCGACAGGATAAATTTCTGGCGACAAGGTCGGTTTGATTAGCGACAGAGTGGAGTTTTATTCCTTATCAAATTCTATGTTTTTCCGGACTATTTTTCTTATAAATAGGGTTCGAATTCCTGTTTTCACAATCATCAACTCTTTCTCAATTCTATCTATTCCCTCTCAAGAATTACTTAATTCTTTTCTTTCTCTCTCTTTCTAAACAACCTTTTTTCAAATACAATATTCCGCATTCACAAGATCTTGAATCTCTTAGCCAAGTTCGAAGTTGCCTTCGCCCTAGACGTGAAAGGTTGATAATTTCTGAGGGTTTGGTCCAAATCTAGTCAAAACTTTATTTAATTTGATTTCAATTTAATTCTTTAATTATTCTTTATTATTTTCATTGAAGTTTACTAACTTGTGTATTTTGTTATTAGAAAGAGGTACGAGGCTTCAAAGTATGTAATCTTATTACTCTCTTTCAATGTAGAAAGCATGCTTATTATTGTTTTATGATTCCTAGTATCATGTTAGGATGTTATTTAATGCTTTCTAGTGTCATGTTTAGGGTGCCTTTATTCTTTCTAATATCATGTTAGTACCATGTTAGGTTTAAAGCTTTGATCTTTATTGTTTAGTGACATGCTAGGGTTTGTTATTAACCTTGTTAGTATCATGCCTAGGATCTTGCTATTATTATTAAGCTTTATTATGCCTTATCATGTTATTATCATCGTTATTATTATTTATTGATTATTATTTATTTTTTATCGTTATTGCTTGATCACACCTTTTATGATTGTTAAAGGGAATTTGTACTTGAAATCACGCTTAATAAGATAATTATTAATTTGGTTTAGGCTAATGTGATTTTAAGTCAAGTGATCTCCAATAATAGTATTATTTGTGCATTAATATTCAACCAACATAGATTAAACAGGGTAGGATTAATATAATGTTTGTATGTTATTCGAAAAGCGCACATGAATACGAGCAGAACAAAGTAGAGGCCTATTTTATAGGGCGGGTCCTTTCTTTTGTAGATTGGATTCGTACCCTCATCCCCGGACCCTATTTGGTTCAAGACCTTATGGAGTAGTTGACGGTCCTTTGGATTGTCTTTTGGGTTTACAAGTTCCTAAAACTTGTTGGCGACTCTTTTTGCTCTTTTTCTTTCCCTTTGGAACGCCACCGTACTTTAGTGTATGATCACAGTGGGGTTCAAGTTTGGGGTTATCATAATGCTTGAAATATTCCCTACAAGTATGTATTATGCTTATGTTCTATCTTTATATGTATTATGTTCTAAAGATTCATTTACACTTATGTTCTAAATTTAGGTGTATTATGCTTATGTTCTAAATTTGTTTGTGAAGTTTTTGCTATAGCACAGTCGGTATAATGAGGGTGGAAATGTGTTGTACATGTGGGTGGTTCAGGTTGTTCTATTTGGATTGTGCAAGGATTGTTGTGTGATTGAGGAGTCATAGTTGTGTTGTGTATATGTAGGGGCTTGCAAGGGAGTTTGGTTAAGTAAGGGTCGAGTGTATTCATGAGCTATACGTATAGTGTAGATGTTGTGGCTATTGATCGAATTGGGTTATTTTGGAATGTGTATGAGGCTGCAAGAAGTTTGCTCTGATGTGGCTGCACTTTGAGCAGCGAGTGCAGGTGCTATATAGGAGGGTTGTAGAGTGTTAAATGGGTGTGTTAAGTGCAAAACAAGTAGCTAGTTGTTGGGGCTGTTTGAGTTGCCTAATTTGTGGAGTTGTGCTGCATACATAAAACAATTGACTGAATAATAAGATATGATACATTGATTTATATCAACCACAAGGAAAAGAACAAGTAAAAGTTAAGAAAAAAAAAATTAGAACATAGAATAAAATTTAGAACATATAGGTTTAGAACATAGGTAGAAAATTTTTAGAACATGTAGGTATAGAACATGGGTAGAAAAAATTTAGAACATAGGTAGAAAAAATTTAGAACGTATAGGTTTAGAACATGGGTAGAAAAAATTTAGAACATAGGGGAAAATTTTAGAACATATAGGTTTAGAACATAGGCAAAAAAAATTTAGAAAATAGGGGAAAATTTTAGAACATATAGGTTTAGAACATAAGGCAAATTTTAGAACATAAGTAGAAGATTTTAGAGCATATGTTTACTTGTGTCCGTATGTTAAAACCTATTAGCTCAAAGGTAGAGCACTATGCAAAATGCATAGAAGATGTAGGTTCGATTCCTACATAGGTTATCTCTAAAAATATCTATCTAACAAAAAATAAGAGGAAACCAAATTATCTTAAAAATAAACTATAATAACTTGATAGGTAAAATATAAATTTAACTATTGCTATATTTTACAAACTAAAATTGGCTTATGTTTTTTTCAAACTAATGTAAAATTATATTTTCAGCTTATATTCTAAATTTTTTCCTAAGTTATGAATTATTTTTTCAACTTATGTTCTAATTATTTTTCTTATTTTCTAAATTTTTGTTAGCTTATGTTCTAAATTTTGCTATGAAATGTTCTAATTTTTTTTTTTTTTTCTAAATTTTTTCTACTTATGTTCTAAAAAATGTTCTATGTTCTAAATTTTCTTTCTAAGCTCTAATTTTTTTTATACCTTTTTTTTTTTAATGACAGATTCTTATACTCTAAATTTTTTCTACCTATGTTCTAAAATTTTCTTTACATATGATCTACTTAATAGTAAGAAAAAAAAGGGAAACAAATTAGCACTAAGTTATACAAGAGAAAAATTAGCTTGAAATGATTAATGACTATGGAAACTTTGTTACAATTTAATTCTACGTACTCATACAAACTCTTGCATCCACATTACACAAATGAGCCTACGTGGGATTCGAACCCACATCTTTTGTGCATTTGCACAATGCTCTATCTATTGAGCTAGTAGACTAATGTATATTAAATTCATTATAAGTAACAAACATAATCGACACATCACAAAAAGAATAGGCCAGGGTGGTTCATTTTTCAATTGAGGAATTTAACAGAGTAAACAAACCTGGCAACAACACTAATAAGTAAATACAAAACAAAACTTCTATATGAGTACAATTCAAAAGCCTACAAAATCTATATCCTTGCAACAAATTTAGTGGCAAACATATTATTATCATCTTTTTCATGTAAATAAATACTAGAAATTTCTAATTTAATACTACATTTCTTGGAAAGCACAAGTAGAAGCCACCTTAAGTGGCTATAGCGTTTATTGATGGCACTCTTGTTGTTCTTCTCCAACTGTCACGGCCAGTGACATAACCAAATGTAATATAAGTTTTTGCACTCAAATATACATGACATAACATGACTAAGAATTTGTAGTATGAGTTGTTTGTTATCTCCATACCCCTTATATGAGCAATATTCGACTCCGGGGTCTCTATAAATTCGATTTAAGCCCCCACCATAATGCTACATTGCTACCCACTCCAATCCTAAGCACAAGCTGCATAACTCCTAATCCCATACCCATCTCACCAAGCATACCAGTGTCTAGTTTAGAACATAGGAAAGTAATTTAGAACATAGGCAAAAAAATTTAGAGCATAGGGTGAAAAAATTTAGAACGTAGGTTAAAATTTAGAACATAGATAGTTTAAATTTAGAACACATGGAAAAAAATTTAGAACATATATAGAAAAAATTAAGAACATTGAAAATAAATTTAGAACATAGAGAAAATTTTTGAACATAGGAAATATATTTAGAACATAGACAATAATATGTAGAATATAGGAAAATAATTTAGAACATAGTAAAAATTTTAGAACACATGCAAAAGAAAATTTAAAACATAGGAAAAAAATTTAGAACATAGGTAGAAGAAAATTTAGAACATAGGTAAATTTAGAACATAGGCTAAATAATTAAAACATAGAAGAAAATTGAAGGCACATGTTTAGAACATAGGAAAAAAATTTAAAGCACATGTTTAGAACATAGGAAAACATTTAGAACATAGACAAAAATATAATTTAGAACATAAGAAGAAAATGTAGAGCACATGTTTAGAACATAGGAAGAAATTTAGAACATAGGGGGAAAAAAATTAAAACATAGACAAAAGAATTTAGAACATAGGTAAAAAGAATATTTAGAACATAGAAAAAAAAAACTTTAGAACATAGGTAGAAAAAATTTAGAACATAGGAAAATAAAACTTTAGAACATAAGTAGACTAAATTTAGAACATAGGAAAATAAAACTTTAGAACATAAGTAGACTAAATTTAGAACATAAATAGACTAAATTTAGAACATAGGAGTAAGAAAAAAAAAATTTAGAACATAGAAAAAGAATATTCTGTTTATGTTCTAAAGTACGTAGTATGATTATGCAAATCATTTTTATATTATCGTTCATGGTTTAGAACAAATTCAGTATATTTTAGAACATATGCTAAACCTATTAGCTCAATTGGCAGAGCACTATGCAAATGCATAGAAGATGTAGGTTCGATTCCTACATAGATTAACTCTATAAATAATTTCAAAAAGAAAATTAAATAAGCACTAAGTTATATTTTGTACAAGAATAAATTGGTTGAAATGATAAACGAATATGGAAACTTTGTTACAACTTAACTCACATACAACCTCTTATCTTGACACTATGAAAAGGAACCTACGTGGGATTCGAACCCACATCTTTTGTGCATTTGCACAATGCTCTACCCGTTGAGCTAGTAGGCTAATGTATATAAATCATTCAAACCAAAAAAATTACTAAAAAGATAGACATTAAGTTTGCTTATATTGTTATTAGTAGTCCTTTAGTGCACATTTTCAACAATCAACTTTTTATGCATAATATGCATGTTCCTATTATCCTTTTGAAATTTTGCACAACTTGGAGTATATAAACAATGATTATGTTCTTCTTTGAAATGACTAACAACATACTTTCCGGCATCATATCTCATACATATGTGAGCATTGCATCCTACACGAGTGACTAAACGTTTCCTAGTAATACGAACTTTTCCTTCTTCATCAATGGTTTGTTGAGCAATAGATTTTTTTTTTTGCCCTGAAACCTTCCTTATTGCAAACTCCATATTGAAAAGCAATTATAGCTTTGTTATTCTTCTTCCTTGTAGTAGTAGATTTCCTAGAAGTAAACCCAGCGGCATTTTCATATGCTTTGTAAAAACTAAGACCCTCTTCAGGATCTTTGAATATCATCCCCAGATGGGGTTTTAACTCCTCAGGAACACTTGGAATCCATTCCTTCGTGGTACCACAAGGGCTAAATGATCCAACAACCTCAGGAGTACGATAAATAACACCAACTGCATTAGAACATAAAAAGTAAAATTTAAAACTAGAAGGTAAACTTTAGAACATACAATAAAAGTCATAGAATATGTAGAAAATATTATAACATAAAAATAAAGTTTAAAACATAAAGAGAAAGATACGTAGAAAACTTTAGAACATACAAAAAAAAAGTTTAAAACATTAAGGATAAACTTTACAACATAGTGAATTACTTTATAACATACATAATAAAATTTAGAACATAATAAAGTGAAAAAATTTAGAACATAATGAATTACTTTAGAACATAACCAGGAAAAATTTAGAACATTAAAACAACTTTTGAACATAATCAACATATTCACAAAATTACTTTAGAACATGTAAGTAAGTAAATTTTAGAACATGTAAATAAAGTTTAGAACATGTAAGTAAATTGAAATTAAAGCATTAAAACAATTAAACTTAGCTGAATACCTTAGAACATACCAAATCACGGACATACTTATAACATATTGCTTTAGAACATAGTGAATTACTTTATAACATACATAATAAATTTAGAATAAAGTGGAAAATTTTAGAACATAGTGGATTACTATAGAACATAACCATAGATAATTTAGAACATTAAAACAACTTTTGAACATAATCAACAAATTCACAAAATTACTTTAGAACATGCAAGTAAGTAAAGTTTAGAACATCTAAGTAAATTGAAATTAAAGTATCAAAACAATTAAAATTACCTGAATGAGTAACAGAGGAAGAAGGAGAATTATGTTCAACATCATCAAAATCCATGAATATGAAAAAACCTAATTATCAAAAACACAAATTGAAGCAAAAAATGCAATCTGAAATTAAAATTCAAGCAAATAGAAAAACTCAAGCAAAAAAAAAAGTCGAAAAAGAATTTGGAAAAAAAAAATTGAAAACGAAAAACAAAAATTGGGAAAAAATTCGAAAAAAACCGAAAAATCTGGAAATACAAACTGAAAAAATTTGGAAAAATCAAAAAACATGAAAATAATAAAATCTGGAAATCGAAAAAAAAAACTGGAAAAAAATCGAAAAAAATTTGGGAAAAATTTTTGGACAAAAAATGAAAATTTAAACAAACAAATTTAAACATCAAACATTAAAAAACAGCACAATCACAAAAACAAGCAAAATCGCAAAAAAAAAAAAAAAAAAAAAAAAAAAAAAAAAAAAAAAAAAAAAACAATAAAATCGGAAAAAAAATGTAAAAAAATCGAAATACAAAACACAAAAAAATCGAATGAAAAATCAAAACAAAAAATCTGGAAATACATCAAAGCAATCAAGTAATAAAATTAAATCAGAATTTTTAAACAAGTAATAAACTTACCCAAATTATTTTCGTTGATGTATAGTTGGTGAGAGAGAGAAAGTGTTGAGGAGAGAGAGAGAGTGTGCTGAGGAGAGAGAGAGTGATGTGCTAAGGAGAGAGAAATTGGAAAAAATTAGGGTATTTTGTTAAAAGTGTAAAAAAAATGTAAAGAATTACATAAATGCTATTACTAAAGGAGTATTTTAGATGGTTAGATCAAAACCAATGAATGGTTAGGATGGGTTCTTATATAAGATTGGGTTCTTATATAGAGGAGGGTTCTTACATGAGCCTTCATATATATATATATATATATATATATATATATATATATATATATATATATATATATATATATATAGGAAGGCTCATATAAGAACCCTCCTTTATATAAGAACCCATTATATATAAGAACCATTTTCAGCCATTGGATCAATTAAGATCTAACGCTCTATATTTACCCGAATCAAAATAATGACGCTATTGTAAATTAATGAACTTTTTATTGTATAATAGAAATTTTAGAAAAAATTGTCTGGTCTTTCACTCTCTAAAAACTGGTGCAGCATTTTTCTCTCTCTAAGTTCTCTCCCCAAATTCACAACTCTCGGTTGGATTCATTCAAAACTTTCAAAGCAAGACTCATCAAATTATTCATTCAAATTTGCTTGGAACTCACGTATTTTGTGCGATTTCTTCATTAATTCAAGTTTTCATCAATATTTTTGCGATATTTGGGTACTTTTCTATTCGATTTTTGTTTTGGCGATTTTCTGATCGATTTATATTTATTTTGCTCGATTATTTATCAGTTTGATTGTTTGATTGTTCGAATTTTCTGTTCTTATTTTTAATTTTTTTTTGTTCGGTTTTCTTTTGCGATTTTGATGCTGTTTTATTTGCTGCGATTTTTTCTCTAATTTTTCCAGCTTTTTGCGATTTGTGTATGTTGTGATTTTGATGCGTTAATTTCTTAATTTTTTGCTGCACTATATGTTCGATTTTTACTGTTTTTGTTTGATTTTTGTGATTTTCATTTGAATAATGACGTGTGCCTTTACCAGTTGTTTATGTACTTTCCAGTCAAAGACTTAGCTGCTTCCATACACTTTCTCTATGTGTACATGAACATATAGTTTTATACTTCGTTTAAATGAATTGTGGAACTTGTTTGATAAATGAGTTAGAGATGTGTAGCAAGCTTCATGATGCTACTCCTTGCTGCGTTAAAGATGTGTATGAGAAGGATATCGAGGACCTGATATGTTTATACCTTTGATTATGTTTTTGTTATAGCAGCAAGCTAATTATTCATTTACAGCCTTTTTACTTTTAGTTTAGATATGTACTATGGGTTTGTTGGATGTGGCTTAATTATTAATACATCCCCTTTTCATTTTTTTTTCAAAAAAAGAGTTAGTCTTTGAGATGCTCTTGTTTATGTGTTGATTATTGAAGAGCATTTTGTGATTTTGTCTATTTATGCTTGTGAAAAGTTCAAAGCTAAATGAGCTTGGAAGTGAATATATATTCAGCTCAGCTTGGTTATGTTACCGACGTATCGTAGTAGTCATGGATGATTGATAGATCCTCCCTCCAATATGACCAAGAGTAAGTGATGCATATTTGAGTACTACTGTATTGGTAGTTGTATGACTAGTTGGTGATGTGTTGAATTATTTGATCACATCCTATTTGTACTTGGTGTTCCCTGTCCAAACCTGGCCAGTTGACTGGTTTGAGAGCATCCCTTGTGAACAATGACTCATTTGCCCAAGCAGCAGCTAGTAAATTGGCAAAGTTGCTTGCGGTGTTGAGAGTTGTTAGCTTATTGATTGTTTGATTAGATTTTCATGAATGTTTTTAAGAATCTTTATTGATACAGAATAAACCAAATGTCAAGGCTAATAGGCAATCAAGGTCCATAATTTATCTTTTACTCATATTCTACCTTAATCCAATTTTCCTCACCCTTTGGGCCCCCACCCCCCACTGTACTCAAATCACCAGGCACCATGTACCATGTTTTGAGGTTGTTGTTTGATGGTCTTCAGCCTCATTGTTGGCAAATAGTAGTATATGTGTATAATTAAAATGGCCCAATTTATTAATGGAAGGCCCTGAACAAGTAAAGGGTTTAGTATCCAAACTCCTTAAACTAAGACTGAGCACTGTACTGCACTCATTTCTGACAAAATAATAGTAGTGGCTTAACCTCAACAAAGTGAGATGTTAGTAGCCTAAGATAGTGTCATGGTTAGTCTTAGAAACAACTAACACGTCTAGATTGGGTGGTTGCGTGCTATAGATGCATGACATCATAATAATCAGTACAATAATGCTTAAGTTAGAATGTTTTATACGGAGTATAAGTTAGCCTAGTAGCTCAACCGGTAGAGCATTGTGCATTGCAAAAGCACAAACAATGTGGGTTCGAATCCCACGTATGTTTATTTGTGTAGTGTTGAGACAAAAATTTGTTTTAGAGTCTAGTTGTAACAAAGATTCCAAAATCATAAATCATTTCAAGCTTATACGAGTATTTTGTTTGTAAAACCTAGCGCTAAATTCAATTTACTATTTTTTTTATTTATACTTTTGAGTTATCATGGGTTGAAATCCCTTTTATTGAATGTGTCAGCATAATGTTTGCACTTAGTTGACCTTCTATAACTCAAAGGGTTGTGCATTCAATGTTGAGGTATAATTTGATATAATACGGAATTCTTAGTATATGTAGAGCATTATTACCATTGTCAACCATTAACACAAGTGAACCTTAGTTGCATATAGTGATTAAAACTGCTCTGCTCCATACCATATCATCACTAATTAATCCATTTTTCTATAATCTTCGTAATATAAACCTCCCGTGATTGTTTGTCTTGAAATCCATGATTAGATTAACAGAAAAAAAAATTAGTTAATAAATAGAAAAAAGTATAGAACGTAAGAAACAAACTTTAGAACATCGGAAAAAAAATTTAGAACATAAAAAAAATTAGAACATAAGTATAAAAAACTTTAGAACATAAGTATAAAAAAACTTTAGAACATAAGTATAAAAAACTTTAGAACATAAGAAAAAATTTAGAACATAAGGAGAATAAACTTTAGAACATAAGAAAAATAAATTTTAAAATATAGGAAAAAATTTAGACATAAGCCAAAAAAACTTTAGAACATGAACAAAAAAAAAATAGAACATGAGGAAAAAAAATAGTAGATAGGAATTTTTTAAAAAAATAAGGATAAAAATTTAGAATATAGGACAAAGTTTAGAACATGAACTGAAAATTTTTAGAACATAAGCAGGAAAATCTTTAGAACATACGATAAAATTTAGAATATAAGCGGAAAAAACTTTAGAACATAGGCAGTTAGGACTTTAGCCACCTAGCTTATTATAAAGCCTTTATGTTCTAAAGTTTACCCTAGAACTTCTCTCTATGTTCTAAAGTAAAATTTTCTCTATGTTCTAAAGTAAAATTTTTTCTATGTTCTAAAATTTTCCTATATGTTCTAATATTTAATCTTTATGTTCTAAACAGTATCCTCTATGTTCTAAAGTAATTAATTATGGTTTAAAGTAATTTACTATGTTTTAAAGTTTTCCTAATATGTTCTAATGTTTTCCCTCTATATATGTTTTAAATTTATAGTTTAGAACGTAAAGTATGTTTAGAACTTAAAGTTGTTCATTATGTTCTAAACTTCTCTCTATGTTCTAAATTTGACCTTATATGCTCTAAAGTTATCTCTTTATGTTCTAAATTTTATGCTTTATGTTCTAAAGCAGTTCAACATGTTCTAAACTTTATTTACCTTTATGATATAAAGTAGTTCACTGTGTTCTAAACTTTTTCCATTTATGTTCTAAAGTAATTCAATATGTTCTAAACTTTATCCCTTTATGTTCTAAATTAATTCACTATGTTTTAAGCAAAAGCAAATTTTAAACGTAACTATGTTCTAAGCAAATTTAGAACATAAAGTAATTCACCATCTTCTAAAATAGTTCACCATGTTCTAAAGCAAATTTAGACCATAAAGTAAATCACTATGTTTCAAAGTTTTTTTTACTAATTTCTAATTAAAGACATTGATGGTCAAATATATGCCTTGACAAATGTAAAATCTCAAGTGATGCATTTAAAAATAATAATAACAAAACCCAAGACTTTTTTTTTGTTTTTTTTTTAGACGTATGTTATTTCTGTAGTTCACGAATGAGTTATTTGCCATACCTGTACTACGAGTAGTAAATTTAGAAATGCGACTGTTTTGTGTTTTTGTTATCAATTTCAATTTCGTATATGCCATTAGTTTGAATCAGTTTTTTGGGGATTATATTGAAAAAAGTTATTGGAAAAAGGTTAAGCATCTTAATAAAAATATTAAACATATATCTAAACAATAATTGATACACAGGAGTCAACGAATGGGTAATTGTACTGGATATTTTAAGTAATTTATTGTACACAGGAGTCAACGAATGGGTTACTGTACTGGGTTATATCTAAACAATAATTGATACACAGGAGAATACAGTGAATATTTTGGAGAGTTTGTCCATAATTTAACATGGTATCAAGAGCCTAGGGGGATTCTGGGATGAACACGAGAATTCGTGTGAGAGGATGTTGGGGAAATTGGTTTACCGGGTCACAAAAATGACACAAAATTGAACAAATTAACACTTCGAGGCCCGAACGAAATCAGTTTCCAAAAGTAATATTTCGACCCTGAATTTACACACCAGGTATCAAGAAATTACTAGAATATAAAACGAAGACAATCACAACAGTGTGTAGTATGTTAGTGATTTAATGTAACCAAACTTATGATAATTTATGATGATGATAATTGGATTTGCGATTGGTTTTCAAGTAAATAATCTAATGCTATTTTCTCAAGTTTCGTATGAGAAAAATACAGAACTACTTTTTCTTCAAAAATATTTTTCATCATATGCTAATATGACATATATATATATATATATATATATATATATATATATATATATATATATATATATATATATATATATATATATATATATATATATATATATATATATATATATATATATATATATATATATATAATTTTACTCAAACCAAAAGCCACGAAGTGACTGGCCAAAAATTACAAAGTAACTAACTTTTCCTTTTCCTCCAACATATGTTAATTAACATATATATATAGTAGCATAATAAACCAACAGTCATCAATAAACTACCATGCATCAACCACAAAGGAAAAAACTGTCACTTTCACGCAGCTCAGACCCAGGCCAAATCGGGCCTGCCACCGCCCTAAACCGGCGGCTGACCGGCGACGGACGGTTTCCTCTTTACCAAGTTTGTTCCCTCTATACCGAGTATACTTGCTTCTAATTACTTTGCTATACTTAATTAAACACCTTCACCATTATTAATTAAGCAAAGCAAACATGAAATTTGTCTCATACTCTAAATTACTCAACAATCCTCCCCCATTTAAGTTAAATTAGACTCATTGCAAAAACATCATCATCATAAAAGGCAATCTTATGCATAAATGAAAGTGTACAAACACTCGAACTTCCACTTAGTGCAATACACATTCCAAGAATCCGTATCCATTCAGTGTCATAAAACAATAGAACCAAAAGCAATACGTATTGGATTCATAAAGATATTACACACACAAGATAAATTACAAGATTACATTAATACTTGACACGTAAAGCCATGTGTCCCTATCGTTTTGTAAGTACTTCAAAACTATGCCCCAATAGTTTCTTGAAGCAGCTAAACTTCGTGCTTATATAGGTAGACTTCCAAACGTGCTCTTGTGACCGAGCAGTATATCAGGAATTTTATTAAGTTAAAACTACCTTTTTTTCATCACAGTAAAACTGGAACTTAACCTTGGATGATTAAACAAGTTCCCAATCATCAACTAAGAGAATTAATCTCATTAAACTTAAGACCCAACGTCTTATTGGGCGTTAAGTTGAGATTCTCCTAATTGTGATAACCATAGGGCTCCAATCTAAAATGATTGCCATTCTTTATTAACATCTCTTATCCATGCTTTTTAAAGCAACCGGCGAGATTAAACTTCATACTAAAATAAACAATAGTGATTACATTATCCTTGTTAAGTCCTTGGATATAACTATTCCTTACACCAATATTCCTTAACTTACCATTATACACTTGGCTATATGCCTTAGCCAAAATTACATTGTTATTACAATTTATTACTATTGCAACAAAGGAATCTCATCATGCATTAAATCCCTCAACCATTCTGCTTCTTTACCAGCGGAATGGAATGTAATGCAATGAACTCCAATGTCTTAAAGAATCAGCAATGCAAGTTAATTTGCTTCTTAGATGCATATGAAATGGCACCTCCCCCATATGGGAATACCTATCCACTTGTGGATGAATGATCTCTATTTGAGATCCAACTTGCATCCGAATATCCTTCAGTAACCGAAGGATACCCACTAAAACACAAACCATAATCCATGGTTTTCAACAAATACTTCAACAAACGACGAATCGCTTGCCAATGAGCGTACTAGGATTACTAGTGAACCTACTCAATTGACCGATGGCTTAAGCGATATCCAGCCTAATACTTGTCATGGCATACATCAAACATCCTATAATTCTAGGATATTCCAGTTGTGAAACTACATTAACATTACTAGGTAATAACTTTATGCTAGGATCCATAGGTATTCAATAAAGAAAGGTCAAACTTTCACTAACATTGAACTTCTTGTGCACTTTCTCAATATAATGAGATTGTGACAAGATCAATTTCCCTTTTTCTTTCTTTATTCTTATGCCCAAGATGACATCCACTTCTCCTATGTATTTCATGGAAAACTGTGAACTAAGGAAGGATTTTGTCATTCAACTTGTGACAAATACATTCCATCCAAAGATATACATGTCATCTACATATAAACAAATTATGACACCTTAACCATTGTCATGAAATTTGCTATACACACGTCTAAATTATTTAACTTAAAACCATTAGACAACACTACCCATCAAACTTTGATGTCATTGCTTAGGTGCCTATACAGTGATTTAATTAACTTGCAAACTTTTGCCTATTGGCCTTCCACAACAAACCTTTTCGGTTGTTGCACATAAACCTCTTCTTTCAAATCTCCATTCAAGAACGCTGTCTTGATATCCATTTGATAGATCACTAAATTATTAATTGCCGCAAGTGCAACCAACAACCTAATATTTGAGATTCTATCTACCGGTGCAAATATATCAAAATAACTGATACCAGACTTTTGTATAAAACCTTGTGCCACTAACCAGGCCTTGAACTTTTAACAGTTCCATCAATCCTCAATTTCTTTTGAAAATCCATTTGCACCTTATTAGTTTAAACTAGCCGGTAAATTAGCTAACATCCAAGTGTTGTTTCCCATGATGGAATCCATCTCATCATTAATTCCTTCCTTCCAAAATGGAACATCCCGAGACTTCATAGCCTCTTCATATGTTAAAGGATCATCTGCCACATTAAAATGTGTGGATGTTGTATTGAAACTTCATCCCTTGATCCTTCAACCAAGTACACATGAATATCCGGGCTAAAAGATTTTTCTTTCCTTGGCCTCTTACTTCTCCTTAATTGTGATGATGATGTAGATGCCTCCTCTAAATGAGTTTGGTTATCCATCTCTTGATTAATGAAACCTTGATCAAAACTTTCAGCATTGGTATTCGGAGTTACATCCTTTGATCTAGGAATTGAAGAAAATCTCATTTCATTAAACCATGCATCCCTCGACTCAATGGTGGTGTAAATCGACCATGCATCCTTTAATTAAAAGTGTCATATTCACTTAAAACTCAAGCCAAAAGCCACGAAAGTGACTGGCCAAAAATTACAAAGTAACTAACTTTTCCTTTTCCTCCAACATATGTTAATTAACATATATATATAGTAGCCTAATAAACCAACAGTCGTCAATAAACTGCCATGCATCAACCACGAAAGAAAAAACCGTCACTTTCACGCAACCCAGACCCAGGCCCAATCGGGCCTGCCACCGCCCTAAACCGGCGGCTGACCGGCGACGGTACGGTTTCCTCTTTATCGAGTTTGTTCCCTCTATACCGAGTATACTTGCTTCTAATTACTTTGCTATACTTAATTAAACACCTTCACCTATTAACACCTTCACCATTATTAATTAAGCAAAGCAAACATGAAATTTGTCTCATACTCTAAATTACTCAATAGAGGAGAGAATGAAAAAACCTTAATCACGAGAGTTCGTGTGAAAGAATGAGAAAAACCTTAGACACGGGAAATCGTGTGAGAGGAGAAGAAAAAATATATAACGGGTTCGAAAATAAAGGTGTTCTCTTTATATTAATACATTTGTTGGGTTCGAATTGAAAAGAATGGTGTTCCCCTCAAGGAGGGAAAAAAAAAAAAACTTAAACACGAGGGTACGTGTAAGAGGAGTGATCAATTGTACGCATTATTCATTGATTGCGTATAATATTGTGATTGTGAAGATTTTTTTATTTATTTTTTATTTTATACGTTACTTTCTTGATTAAGTGAGAATTATTGTGAGAGTTCACAATTTATTGTTTTGTTTTTTTATGGGGAATCGATTTTTTTGTGACCATGTTTAATTGTTTATCACTAGATGAAACCCGTGCGATGCACGGTTTGTTTGAATTTTTTAAATAATTTTTTTATACATATATATATGTGCTAAAATTTGTTATATATTTAAATAAAATTCCTGATATCAAAAGATAATATTTTATAGTTAATTAATTTAAAAATGGAAAATCTCATTCGCCAATTTTGCTTACGTGTCATTTAAATTATTTAATTCTAAAATAAATCAATAATCTCGTATTTAATTGGTTAGCACTAAAATTTATTATCTTATGTGGCGCACTGAAAAAAAAAATAAGTCCTACGTGGCTCTCTAAAAACTCGGGAAAAAACTCCCCTTTATATATATACTAGGTGTGAAGCCCGTGCGATGCACGGGTTAGTTTATAGATTATTATTATTATTATTATTATTATTATTATTATTATTATTATTATTATTATTATTATTATTATTATTGTTATTATTATTATTATTTTAGTATTTTTACTTTTTGTATTATTATTTTTAATTATGTGATGCACGGGTTTATTTATAGCTTTTTATTTTTATTATTTTCTTCAATATTTATTTATCAAATACATTTAAAATAATGAAGAGATGAATTATTAATTTAGTCGATATAATATTGCAATTCTTTACAAAGAAAAAATATGATTATTTCAACTTATTAAATACTACTTTTTATTAATAACATAATTAGAAATATTTTTATTAATAACATAATTAGAAATAAAACTGCTAGTTTCAGACGGATTTTATCTTCATCTCCTCTATGGAGAGTATATTTTGCTTATGTAATTGTGGTGTATGAATCTTGGTCCTCCCGTGAATGATGCCGGCAAAATTACTCTATTCTCCTTTTCCATCTCAAGTGTGTAGTATGTAGTGTCTATTCTTTTTATATAATTCTGGTACATGTATCTTATGTCTCCGAAGAATGTTGGTGTCAAGATTGTTCTTTTTCCGTCTTCGGTCCTCGCAGTATCTTCGTTTTCCATTGCATCCCTCATCATGTTGAGCCGTGGTTGATGTTGGATATTCTCACCATATATGTTTTGCGAAGGGTATTTTAAAGCCATGTAGGTTTGATATTAAACAAATGATTATTATTTTTACGTATTGTGTGGTTAATTGTTGATGCATGTATTATGAAATAGTTTTATGTCTATTTATAAGGAAATACAATAAATATTATCTTTTTTACATAAATTTTATCATATTTTTTTTTATTGTTGATCTTATTTAATATTTTGTATTCCAATCCATATTTCCATGTACATCGGGTTAGTTTATATTTTTTTTATTTTTTTTTTTTTTTTGTAATATTATTATGATTACTATTATTATTTTGTATTATTATTTTTATTGTTAATTTGTATGGAAATTTTTTTTTGATGGAAACACTTGTATTGATTATTTTAATTAATTGGTTACCCTTATTTTCGGAACGGTTACGGATCGGTTTTTCGGGTTTTTGGTTTTTCGGGTAGATTTGAAAAGGCTACCCCTTCTTTCAAAAAATATATCAAAAATTTTCCTCTTGTAAATTTTTTTGTATGATATTATTATATTACCCTTTCTTAAAGTTTCCAAATCAAAATTAAAAGACAAAATGAGACTTGATTAAATTACATGCACGATCATATATATATTCTCATAAGAAATTCAAGTTTTACGGCCTGAATTATAATATGGTCACTATATTTTCTTAAAATAATACTACTATCTACTTGGTATCACTTAAGTGCTCTTTCAATAATAATAATACTACTAATAATAAAACACTAATAATTGATTTTCCTTTGGAAAAAGGTAGGATACGTTGAACAACTTATGATCATGACTTAATTTGTTTTTCAAAAAATAAAGTAAGAAATAAAATTAAACATAGCTAAAAGAAGCAATGTAGTCCCCTGTAACATACAATATTGATATCAATTAGATTATCCCCTTCGATATATGCGAGAGATATTATAGTCTTAAACTTATAGAATACCATTGCAAAATAAGGCATTCGAAATACAAGTAAATGTCTTATGTAGATTGAGTATTTGCAATAAAATTAATACTCGTTTTTAATGTAGTACTCGTATCATCAATAAGTAAAAATTATACTCCGAACTTCATAACAACTCGATATTTATAAGCAGGGCCGTCTTAAACATTTAGGGGGCCCTGTGCTATTTACACAATATAGTAGTGTAAATTTCATTAGCTAATTTTTTTTTTTTTTACACAATAGCTAAACACTGTAAACCATTAGCTATTTTTTTTAAGTCACAAATAATATTTGAAGTACTCTACTTCATACGAATATTCGGTAAGACACTTTTGCATTCATTACTATTTTTACACAATAGCTAAACACTGTAAACCATTAGCTATTTTTTTTAAGTCACGAATAATATTTGAAGTACTCTACTTCATACGAATATTCGGTAAGACACTTTTGCATTCATTACTATTTACAAGAATAGGTAGTTCACTTTTAAAATGACATAACTATAGACAATATGATATATACATTAAATATACTATGTAGAGGTAACTATTAAGATTTTGTGGGGAAAAAATCCTTAAAAAAATTAATCATAATAAGAAAAAGAAAAAATAAAGTGAATGTATGCGCACTTGCACAGGCAGCAGGATTCGATCCCTGTCCCTCAAGGATCTTATACAAAGATCTTATACCAACTATGCCATGCTCAATTACATGACTTTAGTAGCGTTGGTTTCTTATTATACTAATGAAGTTTGTCAGACATTTGGGGCCCCAAAAATTGTGAGGCCCTGTGCTGTTGGGCTGTTTGCACAGCCTAATAGCCGGTCCTGTTTATAAGGAAAATCAATTCTAAAAAGCACCCATGATGAATAGCGCGAAAAGTGTGATTGTGAGGGCACTGAGGTTCGAACACTCGACCTTATTGCCATGTTGAGTTGGTGTCATGAGTGATGAGTCTTCCTCCTGTATCTTCATTTGGATCTTTTCACTCATTGTTACGCTGCTCCTCTCTCTCTCTTCTCCATTGAAGCATATTCCCAATTATCCCTCCAAGCGGCTTAAAAATATAATAAAGCTATGAATTTTGAAAGATAGAAATTAAATCATACTTCCAAATATCTTTTAAGAACAATAAACAATACATATTAAGTAATAATAAAAAATAAATAGATAGAAAAATAATTAGTAAAATAATAAACAACAACAAACTAAAATTACCATTAAACTCTTTCACCATCATTGACGTTATTATAATAAGAAAAGGTTTAGTGAAATCATTGAGTTGGTTTTTCTGTTTTGTATACACAGTAAAAACTTTATTCCAAAGCTTAATTTGAACTCGTTTTCCCCTAATTACAAAAAAAAAAATATTAGATACACATAAAATAAATATAATAAATATACGTAAGAAGAATTATGTAAAAATAATTATAAAAAAAAAAACAATCATACCATTTATCTTCTATTTCGATAGAATCACCAATTTCGTTTACAACCATACCTACTATGTCTAACATAAAAATACAACACTGAAATATTAGAAAAATAAAATTGATATAAAACAATCTATACATTTAGATAAAATAAACCAATATATTTACCGGGAAGTGAATAATTGTTGCGAAATTGATCTAAAGAATGTAATTGTATAAAATCAAATCTATGCATTGGTATTTTTTCATCATCTCCAATAGCTCGCACAACAGTGTTTTGAAAAAATTGAATCATTATTTTGTTGTCACTGACAATGCGATATTGATTCTTATTTGGAACGACTGAAAAGTATCTAATGGTGTAAACTTTTCCTTCAATCAATTTTGGACGAAAGGGTTGAACAAAGTTGGATTTGATTGAGGCGTGAATGTAATCACCCTGTTATTTAAAATAAGAAATTAAGTTAATTAGTTATAATAAAAACTAAAGAGGTTCAATTAAAAATTTAATATCCCTCTAAAAAAAAAATTTAATAGAGGTAATATTTTATAAGAAATACCTCCTCGTCCAATAGGACCATATCCAAACTTATTAAGCTATCTTGTTTGCTAAAATTCAGTACGTCAAACAGGCGAGAAACACGTACTTTGATTTTCCAATCATTTTTGCTTGAATTTAATTCTCTAATTAAATTTGATCTGTATGTAAAAACAAAAATCCCAAAATAAATACAATGTACATAACAAATACAAATATAATTTTTTTTTAAAGAGCAAAGAATTACCCAGCCATTGATGATCTACAACTGACACAATTACTAACACAAAATTTGATTGAACAAAATTTGATTGATTTGGTTTTGTATTGATACGAAATTTTGTTGGTGATGTATGATCGTCAATTTATAATGGTAGGTAACAAAAATTTATCGTATAATGGTAGATATGTTTTAAGATATGGTTATAAGTATTTTTAAGTTATATTATTGGGCTATTGTTAAAAAAAAATTTATCTTATATTGATAGTTATGATTATCAAATCCTAATATTGAAAATAATATTGTATTGTATTGTATTGAAAATAAAATTATATATTTTATTCCAATGCAAGAGTCCGGAGCTTGTGAGAATAAGGTATGATTGGCTGAGGAGTGTGGCTGGAAGGATTCAAACCGAGGTTGGTGATGCTACAACCATCTTATATTGATATTTAATAATGATATTTATTATCATAGAATATATTGATAAATTATGAATGATTAATACCATATGATATGCACGGCCCTATTTTGGTGAAGATTTATCATATGATATGCATGGCTCTTTTTGGTGAAGATAGTTTTTAACCATCTAAAATTCAATATTTTAATGTAGTAGGTGTTTACTATCATATGATATTTAAACTAAAGATATTTCAAAGAATTTTATAACTTTATATTATCATGCAATTAAATAAGATAATTATTTACATGGCATTAAAATTGGAGATATATCGAATCTTATTCGTCACTTTTATCTAGTTGGCGAGTGAATTTTTTAATTCTAAAATAAAATAGAAATCTAATTTTTCATTGGTCCAAAATCTACCTTTGCTTACATGGCGCTCCCAATGCTCTCCAAAAATGCCTACTTTATTTATATATATTAGATTAGATTAGTTTTGTGCCCTGTGCGATGTCCGAGTTGTTTATTGAATTTTAAGATAAATTTTTTAATATATGTCAAGTTTTAAAATACATCATTGACAAAAAAAATTAGTTAGGAATCGATGTGTTTTTATGACGATTTTCTATCTAGTATGAATATAATAACTAATAATAATGTAGGTGAATATATTCGATTAAATACATTAAAAAAATAAATAAAAATAGCAAAATATAAATTAAATAAAAAATTGTTCAAAGCCCGTTGGGTTGACCCTGACCCAAAACTTTTGGCAAGGGTTAAACATTTCTTGACCCATAACCTAAAGTTACCCGATCCAAAATGATTCATAATCTGACCCTGATTGATAGGTCTATATAGTAATAAAATTATATTAGATTATTAAGTATATTATTTTAATCGATTAGAATATATTATAAATGGATGTTTTACGTTTTGAACTATAATCTATATTATGATATAAAAATAAATTTATGTCATAATTATTGAGAAATATAATCTAATATTTTTTTTGAATAAAATTATAATTTAATTTGTACATATGAAATATTGTTATTTTATTGAAAATTAATCTCTAAACTAACAATTTTATCCTAACATTCTATCCAAATTTGATTTAAAATATAAATTTTAAACTAATTTTTTTATCCTAAGAAGAATATCTAAATCTATCCAACGTGGCGCGACACTTGGCGAAAAAATAAAATGTCAAGTGTCGTTGTCTCGTGACCTGGCTAAAAGTTTAGCTTTATATATTAGTTATATGATATTAGATGATGAAATTTGATGATTTTAATGAAGATGAATGAAGAACGTGGCATGATCAAGTTCAAGAGGATTATTTTTGTGATTATTCCAAGGCGGATGATTACATATTGCGGCTTGATGATGACATGATGCAGATTTTATTTTATTTTATTGTCCAAGTCGGACGTTCGAGATCTTCACCTCCGACTTGAGAGAGGGTATTGAGATGGGAACATATATTGTAGAATAATATCATATGATATATTCTTGTGATAAGATATGTGATACTCCGTATATTGTGATAGAGTTTTGGAAGCTAAGATATTTAGGAATATTAGGGTTAGATATTCCTATTGTCTATATATATTGTAATGTAGCCGATTATTAAGAATGGGAAAATATAATGAGAAAATACAGAGCAAGATTTTCCCCATAATTTAACGTACACCAATTACTGGAATTCACAAACTTGGACGGCACCATCTTTTTTTTAACAAAGAAGGACGAGATTATATTAGACTACAGCCAATTAAAAGTTTTACAGTTAAAAGTGCTTAGGCTCAAAGGCTCAAAAATTCCCTTAGGGGACATAAACCTACACCAGTAAGCACCATAATTACAGAAATTCAGGTACTTGAGGAAGCTGAAGGAAAGTGAAACTGATATCTGCAGTGCAAACTTTGGGATTATGTTGAGATTAATGATAGTCCTTTCTGTTTTGGGACCGCACACCGAGAATTAACATCAGCTGTTATTCTCAACTATAAGAGCTGCTCAAAATTTGATTGCGAAGATGATAGGGAAATCAATTGAGATAGTGAAGGAGATGATTGAGATGGAGAAAATTGGTGATTACACTTGTAGCCCTGAGTATCTGGTTGTGTGCAACAACCTAATTAATTATCTGGCTGTATTTACTAAAACTGTCAGTGATTCATCGAAGACTGATATGTGTATCGAAGACATAGGCATAGGGTGACAACATATTGGAAGATTGTGCTGAGGAGATTGGTGGATTTTATGGCTCTGCATTTGCTGCTGAGTATTCATAACCTGGTTGATAAGGAGCTCGAAAACGAGATTATTAGCGAGCTGATGGGTGGTCCAGGTCATGGTGGCAGCATTGAGGGGTTGCTGGAGGAGTCACCTGCCATGACCAGAAAAAGAGATAAGCTAAGCAGGAGTGTTAAGTTGCTCAAGGATGTGCTGGCTACTATCATGGACAGGTTAACTGTAACTACTATCAGAATCAGATAATTGAATGGAGGTATTACTAATTAGTCTCGTTTAACCTATGCTTACTAGTCTACTAATTTGTATTCTCTTTTGTTGCTTGAATTTCTAAGTCTATCTTTTGGTATTGCATATTATTATTATGTAAGATATGCACCTTTAATCTATCAGTTTGTGATCAACTTCGTGCTTGTAACATGGCTGTAAGCCAGTTTTCTGACATGTATGAATTTTTATCATGTGTTCAAAATGATATTTATCCACTGCATTGTTCTCTAGATTTTTGTTATCAACATCACTAATTAATTTGGTCATTGCTTTATAATTGTTACTTTTATTATAGGCTTGATTAAGAATAATGTTTAGCCCTTTCCATGAACAGCTAATTGGAAGCCTGATTAACCTATTACTGAAACAAAGAACGCTACTCTACACTCTATACTAACATGTTCAATGTACTCGCTTATTCCTTACTCGGTACTTGACCAGCTAAACTTGAGCTTTTATACAAGTCAGGAATGTGTTCTATAGCTTATGAAAGATTATTTGCTGTTTACTCTATCGTGACTAATGCTATCAGGTTCTCAGTCTCGCTCTCAGTCTAACGATATTCCTATTTTCAAATCTTATAATATTGACTATAGATTTGTTGCACCTCATGCAAGAGTTATCGAGTTGATTTGGGAGTCCATGCTCATCTTAGTTCACTTTCATTTTACCTTTCACTTAAGTACAATTTACTACTTCCTCCTTAGAGGCTAATTTCATACGAATGCAATCAACTTCCGCTAGTATGTTCTAAACAGGCCATGGCCTATAAACAGATTGGACATAGACAATCAGACAAGCCATTAAAACTCCGAAAAAATCTGGTCTACTTCTAATATTACTATGTTGACTGAGACAAAATTCTTTTCATTATGTTTACAGAATTCTAAAGTGAATTTTCTTTTTCCTGGTGATGGTAATCAGAAACTCAATAAGACGGATCCTTTAGGCCCATGATATATCAATATAGTGGCATTTAAGTCATCTATAATTCGTCTTTCACACCGTCAGCTTCTTCCTTGGGTGAAGAATCATCCTCCTTTGTTTCGACTTCAGGCTCCTCTGTGTCATCTTCTTCCTCTACGGCTACATCAGGGCTAATGTTGAGGCTGGACTTCACAGAATCATAGACACGAGAAGCAAAATCCTTCGGGTCATCCAGCAAGAAGCCACTCTCAAAGAGAGCTGTCTGATACATAAGCCGTGCTGTTTGCTTGACGCTGTCATCCTATATAAAAAGTTGGTAGCAATATAAAGTTGATAGCCAATAAGAACAAAAATTCAACGAACATTGGTCAAAACTATTTAGCTTTCTGATGCATCCCATCAAAGGAAATAAGGGGAGATTGCAACAGACATTAATGTAGTGATGAACAAACCATTTTCAATCAAGATATGTTTTGTTAATTTGGATGAGGAACTGAGACTAGCGACATAAACCAAGAAGATCAAAAAATGACATGGCATAGGCAGTCAGCCAGTCACTAGAGTGATAAGGATACATTATTTCACAGCCACTGTTTCACTAACCCACCCCCACACACACACCAAAAAAATGAAGGAAAATAAGGGGTGATAAAAACCCATATCAGAGATGGTTGCGTTTAAAAACAACAGAGGGGCATTTTTGAGGAGGTGAAATAAGGGGCATTTTTGAGGAATCGTGGAAATACAGAGGGAGATTTTGGGGAAGGTTGAGGTGTTATTGGATTGTTTGAATCAAATAGATTTGGATTTTTACTTGCTATGAGTTTATACCCTCCAAGTTACATATGCATAATTATGCCCATGCCATGATATTAAACATGTCGAAGAAAACGAGTTTTACAAGATCTTACCTCTGGATTTGTCGCCACTCTCTCTCGGAGCTCCTTGACAATAGGGTGTCTAGGGTTGATCTCAAGAACCCTTTTACCACGCATATATGCTTGCTTATTAGCATCACTGAGTGTTTGCGATTGCATGATTCTCTCCATGTTTGCACTCCACCCAAATTTCGAAGTCACAACAACACAAGGAGTGTCTGCTAAACGGTTGCTTATCTTGACATCATCCACCTTCTCACTAGCAAGAGTCCCTTTCCACCACTTAGTCAGCTCCTTGTAAGACTCCTTGATCTCCTTGTCTTTAGAGTCCTTGCCCAGTTTCAAACCCTCCTTGGAAACATTTTGGAATTTCTTGTCTTCATAGTCCATAAGGTATTGCATCAAATACTCATCCACAGGATCAGTGAAGAAGATGACCTGAAGCACAAAGACGTTCATTAACAAAATAGTTTATAGAGTAAAACCAGAAGCTGAAAAGGCAGTCCATATCAAAGCAAAGGTTAACAAGTTTCGTTGGTTACCTCATAGCCTTTCTTTGAAAGCCTTTCAAGGAATGGGGATTTCTCCAACTGCTCCTTGTTGGTACCTGTTATGTAGAAGATATCCTTCTGCCCAGATTTCATTCTTGAGATGTACTGATCAAGGGAAGTCAATTTACCATCAGATTTTGTACTGTTCAAGAAGAAAGCCAAGTTAGCAAAATTGTTCCATAGAGAGGCATGACAACCATATGTTCTAAGGCAGTAAAGCCTTAATTTCAGTAACTCACGTCTCAAATCTTAGAAGCTTGGCCAGACGATTTCTGTTTGTGGCATCCTCTATAATTCCAAGTTTGACTGACTTGCCAAATTCATTCCAGAACTTTGTATACTGACCCTTCTTCTCATCATCATCAGACATCTCAACATCTGTAATGGAGATTAAAAAATGAGATTTTAGGAAGGCATCAGCAAAGAATGTGAAAATGGCAGTAATTAGAGTAAATAATTTATTTCATACAGATGTAGCTCAGATTATTTGTGGGTTTAATATATAATGCTGGATTATGTATATATTTTAAAAACATCATTATACATCTTGTAATATGTGCTAGTAAAGCCCCCAAACTCCAAATCAAGCTAATCAAAGAGTGTTGAAAAAGAAGGATTGGGGGAGGGGGGGGGGGGGGGGGGGGGGGGGAGGGGGGGTTCCTTGCTTCAAACTTCAGAGAGATGGCCTGTTGATCAACCAACCCATTCTAAGGCACAATGAGTTCAAAATAGCTATTATGTTAAACAGCAGAATTATAGAACATCCGATAATCTACACCATGTATAGGGAAGTGTTCTGATTTTTAAAAACAACTTACCCTTCTTATCCTTGCCATCATTTTCATCAGGATCCTCTTCTGCAATCTTGCGAATCATGTCCAGGGCCTTCCTTATCAACTTCTTCTTGATTGTTTTTAGACTGCTGTGCTGTTGAAGCATTTCTCGTGACACATTGAGTGGGAGTGTGTCCGAATCAACAAGTCCCTGGAAATAAAGATAGAATCATCAGAATCATGTTAAAAACAATTTGGAGTCAAGCTATTACAAAACCAGTTGCAGTTCTTTCATTACCTGCAAGAAGCTGAGATACTTGGGCAAAAGCTCATCAAATTCATCAGAGATGAAAACTCGCCTAACATATAATTTGACACTGGCTTTGTTGTTGTTGTAGTAGCTCTCATACAAATCTTGAGGAGCTTTTGGAGGAACAAAGAGAACAGCCTTGAACTCAACATCACCTTCAGCATTAAAGTGACTCCACGCCAAAGGCTTTTCATCACCAAAATCCTACACGACAGATATTTGGACAACATTGAATAATGGATACCTTGCAGAATACAAGCCCACAAGCTAAAATTATGCTTACCTTAGCCAAAGAATGGTAGAATTTTGTGTACTCCTCATCAGTAACCTCCTTTGGATTACGTAGCCATATGGCCTTCACATCATTCAAAAGTTCCCATTCATTAGTTGTTTCTTTGATTGTCTTTGTTTTTGGCTTCTTCTCAGTTTCCTCATCTTCTTTATCTTCTTCAGATTCTTCCTCAGAACTGCTTTCAGCTGTTTTCAGCAGTCACAAAATACAAACATTAGTCTCCTTCAAACTCAGAATTAAAACACATCAAATTATCTCAAAGTGATTTAAGAAAATGCATACTGGTTTCTTCTTCATCACTTGTGTCATCGTCATCTGCTGGAACCTCTTTTTCAACTTCCTTGGTTGCCCAAAGATAAATGGGGAAATTAATGAATTCGGAATATCTTTTCACCAAATCCTGTAAATCACAACAGCCATAAACCAAAATTAACTAACATTTCAATCAAACAGATCCGCAAAAGACACTTCCAAGATTACAAATGCATGAGAAAGCCAGAAATAGTTCAAATTGAGAAAGTAGTTTGATGTAACAGCAGGAGTGAAAAGAACCTCCAGAAAGAGAAACAATCAGAATATTCAGATGTCAAGATTATTCATTCATGCCTTACAGAAAAAGGAAGAAGAAATAAGAAAACAGATAAATTCTGACATGGAAAAATGCAGAGTGATAATTATGGAAAAATAATGCATCAACACTGACAACAAAGTCAGGCAAGGGTCTACAAATCTACTTGCATAAAACAGAATTCAAAAGAAATGTTAATATTAAATGTGTGACAAAGATGAGAATACAGCTAAAGCATGCAACTGTTAACTTGTACAAATCACACGACTTTGATCATTCTCATACTAGAAAAAACTTCCTCCAAAGTAGATATAGAAATATAACACTACCACAGACGGTGGAAGGAACACAAATAGTGTACAACAAAGCAATAGTTTTAGTTTGCCATTCTCAAACCTCTCTGGATAACTCCAGTTAGATGAATGAAAGTAGCTATCATATTCGTAAAGTATAAAAGGGGAACTAAAAACAGTACACAAACCTTCAATTTGGCTTCTTCCAAGTATTCTCCAGCTTCTTCTCGAAGATGCAATCTTATCTCGGTACCACGACCTAGAGGTTCATTCCATGTGTCCTCAGAAATAGCAAATTGCCCATCAGCCTTTGATTCCCAAACATGTCTGGATAACAAAGATTCACAGGTATGAGCAAGAGTAAAAGCAACAGATATTCAAATATGTGGGGACTTAAATGCAAGCCACGAAGGCTGAACTCACTGTTTGTCATCGTTGTTTTTGCTGATAACTTCAACATAGTCAGCAACAAGATAAACAGAGTAAAACCCAACTCCGAACTGCCCAATCAAGTTAAGGTCTCCACTTGTCTGCATCTTCTCCACGAAGGCTGTATCAAATAGTAGGCAGTGGAATCAGTCTTCTTCATTCACATAGCATAAACATTTCTCCAAATTGTAAAGCACACATTCAAATATGATAGAACATTTTTTTCCAAATATTGAATACAAAAGAAGATTGTTGTATACCTGAAGTGCCGGATTTTGCAATGGTCCCGAGGTTCTTAATAAGGTCTTCTTTTGTCATTCCGATACCTCTGTCCCGAATCGACAGAATCCTCTTCTCTTTATCCAATTTAATCTGTAATTGTTGCATAACAGGTCAATCACCAAAACCATTGTATACACAACAAAAAAAGAGACAACAAATAAACAACAAAAACTCACCAAAATTTCTAGCTTTGCATTGTCACCTTCACCTAGGACCTCTTTATCAGTGAGTGACAAGAACCTAATTTTATCCAACGCCTAAAATTGCACCAAATTTGCTCATTAAGTGAAAAGGACAAGATATCGAAAATTAGTAGTCATAGATTCCGAATACGGTAATTATTGGCAGTGGTCACAGCACTTACATCTGAAGCATTGGAGATAAGTTCTCTCAAGAAAATGTCCTTGTTACTGTAAAGAGAGTTGATAATGATATCCATAAGCCGAGAAACCTCAGCCTGAAACTCAAACTTCTCCGCAGAGTTGCGAAGCGTCTTTTTCGACATCGATTCCGACTCCCTACAATCCATAAACCCCTCACAATCATCAACAAACAGTTCAAAAAAAAAAAAAAAAAAAAAAAAAAAAAAAAAAAAAAAAAAAAAAACAAATCAAAAATGAAGTAAACCTTTTAACAACATCCGAATCAGTTGATAATCCTTGTGGAACAGCTCCAAGGTTATCCTCAATCTTAGGTGGATTCGCTAATTCATCCGAATCCTCTTCAGCATTCGCGTGTATATTCCTGCCTAAATATACCAGATCCACCATTTCTCAAATTCAAATTCATACATAATATGTGCAACATTCTATTAAACGTATCAACCTACACAGAAATTCAAATTTATACTGAATATTTGCTGCAACAATCAAAATATTAATCAGATCAAAGTAAATATATATTCAAATTCACAGTTAAAAATCTACAACAATGCAACATTAATCTAGCTATAATGCGAATCAAAGTATTCAAATTCATACAAAAAATGCGCAACATTAACTAGCTATTACGCAGATCAAAATACAAATAAACTCAAATTCATACTAAAATTTTGCAACATATATCAAGTTACCAAGCGAATCTCATGTATTGATTCAAAATGATATCCAAATGTGCAACATTAATCAATCAAATAAACGGATCAAAGTACATAAATCAAAATTCATACCAAATCTTATTACATTGATCAAATAAAACGATGATTGAATCAAAATCTGAGAAAAATACCTTGATCTGGGAGAAGAAAGAGGAGGCATAAGAGAAAAAGGAGGGACGTAAGAGTCCATTTCTTCATCGTTAATGGCTACCAACTGGAAGAAGTTCTAGTAGCTTCCACACTCACTCACACAATTGATAGTTTTCTCTCTCTTCTGTGATTTCTAAATCTTATGTTTTGTTGTGGGGAATGTGATGTGATTATATAAACTGGGGATAAAAGAAGGAGGTAGGGAGGTCACGTGACCTATGAAGTGCCACCGTATCATGCGGTTTCATTGGTTACAAGGTGACACCGTGGAGGATCTGACGGTTCATCTTTGTGATGGAGGACGTGGCGATGTGTTATTGGCTACTGATACTAACTTAGACGTGGATGGAGAATTAATTGGGTTTGTGATGTGAGTCAAGTCAACTATATGGAAGACTTATGAATTTTCCGATTAATTTACAAATTTTGGACACATTAAAATTTACCAATTACAGACATTTCATTTTTGTATTTTGCAAATCACAATCATGTAAAAACATAATTACAAATCTATTAAAAAAAAACTAATTTCAAATTGCAGCCAAGAATTACTAATAAATTGTAAATTGTCACCCAATTTAATTTTTTCATCGATTTGCGTGTCAAAAAAATTCCGTCAAGATTTTAGGGGTCATTTTAGTTCCTAACGATCCAAATTGAGCTCGGAATTGGCAATAAATTAACGTAAGCACCTCAGTTTCACGGCAAAAAATAGTTGCACACAAATCAATATATTTTTTGATACGCAAAACGAGCCAATTACGTTATTTTTTACTAATTCCGAGCTCAATTCGGAATCTGAATGACTAAAATGACCACTAAAACCTTTACGGGACATTTTTCAGCACACAAATCGATGAAAATATTGATTTGGGTGGCAATTAACAAGTTATTAGTACTTTTTGGGCTATAATTTGCAAAAAAATTTAACTGGTTGCAATGCGCAAAATACAAACTTTAAATGCCTGCAATTGACAAAATTTCCTAAAGTTTATCATTTGGTTGGTTTTTAGATGAAAAATTCATCAAACATCTGCATGTACCTTGCATCATGCGCATGGTACAACGCACAGTTTAAATACAAAGGTTAAAAAGCGAGGAAAGAACATTGTATACAAATATTAATTACACGAGCAAAAAAAATCAAAATGATTTCCTCTTTGATTTAAGGTATTGATTTGTTATTTATATTCCGTGATTTATGGAATTGATTTACTTTTTTTACATTCCATATTAATAGAATATACTTTAGGTAAACCGAATTTCATTATTGTTGTATAAAGAGAGATTGATTTTATATAGAGAAAAACCACAATAAATGTTTAATTTCGAAGTGATACAATGTTGTTACGGAGTTGAATTTATCTTTCCAATGAGTCTTTTAATAAAAAGATGTAATTAACGAATTCGTTGTTGAGAGAAAAGGTATTTTTCAGTTTTTAAAGGCAAAATTGGCCTCAACACTCTGAACTATGGCTTGGGTGCACCCAACACCCTGTACTTTCCTTAGTAGCCAAAACACCACAAACTTATGACTTGGGTGCAAAGTGCACCTTTAGTGAGTTTTTCGGCCACCATTCTCGTCGGAGCCGGTGAATTAAATATTTGTTATTTGATTTGCGTGTCGAAAAATGCCCCATAAAGGTTTCGGGGGTCATTTGTTTCTTAAGAGTCCAAATTGAGCTCGAAATTAGCAAAAAAAAATAGCGTAAATGACTCAATTCGGCTTAAAAAATAATGACACGCCGCAAATCGAGATATGTTGTAACACACTAAACGAATCATGCTTGTTTCGAGCTCAATTTAGGGCCTTAAGGGTCAAAATGACCTTCGAAACTTTTACAGACATTTTTTCGACACGCAAGTCGAAAAATAAAAATTTAATTCACCGACTCCAGTGAAAATGGTGGCCGAAAAACTCACTAAAGGTGCGCTTTGAACCCAAGTCATTAGTTTGTGGTGTTTTCGCTACTAAGCAAAGTACAGGGTGCTGGGAATACCCAAGCTATAGTTCAGAGTGTTGAGAGCAATTTTGTCTTTTCTAAATGATTTTTCTATTATTGTGTAATTTTCTGAAGTTGAAGATGATGTTTTTCATATTACGGTTAATTCTTTTACAACTTCTTGGATTCATAGTTATTTTTTTAATTAGATTGGAATATGTTCTTTGAGCCTGATCAATTTGTTCTTTGAGTTTGAAATATATGTTCGTTACATTACAAACAATGTTCTTTAAGGCCGGTTTGTACTGTAGACTAAAAATGTTCTTTGGGTTTCAATAATGCAAATTATGATCTTTTAACTTGAATAGTATGTTCTTTTATGTTGATGTTCATTTGCTTTAACCTTCCCCCTAAACCATCGACTCCCTTCCCCACTCCTCCGAAGGCCTAAACCACCAACCACCCTCGAAAAAACCCTTTCCATCCTGTAGGGAATATTTCAAGCCATTAACCCCAAGCTTGAACCCCACTGTGATCATACACTTAAGCATGGTGGCGTCCAAAGGGAAGGAAGCTAGAGCAAAAGAGTCGCCAACAAGTTTTAAGAACTTGTAAACCGTTCACAAGGTGAAGATTACACCCCTTAACGATCCAGGAGATCGTCAACTCCAAAAGGTCTTGAACCAAATGGGGTTCGGGGATGAAGGTACAAATCCAACCTAAAAGAGATTGAACCTGCCCTAAAAATAGGCCTCTACTTTATTCTTCTCGTATTCATGTGCGCTTTCTGACTAACATGCAATCAACAGATTAACCCTAAACCTGTTTATCTATGTTGGTTGAACTTAATGCACGAATAAAACTATTATTGGCGATCACTTGAAATATAATCATATTAGCCCTAAATAAGATTATTAATTATCTTATTAAGCGTGATTACAAGTACAAATTCCCTTTAAACCTGCAAGAGAGGGCGTGATCAAGCAATAACAATAATATATATCAAGCAACATAATAACAATCATCATAATCATAAAATAACAATTATAATCATGTTAAAGCACAATAATAGCAAGATCCTAGGCATGATACTAACAAGATTAATAACAAATCCTAGCATGTCACTAAGCAATAAAGATCAAAGCTTTAGCCCTAACATGATACTAACATGATATTAGAAAAGAATAAAAGGCACCCTAAACATGATACTAGAAAGCAATAATAACATCCTAACATGATACTAGGAATTAAACAAATTTAAACATGCTTTCTACAAGAATAGAGCAATAAGATTACATACTTTGATGCCTCGTGCCTCTTTCTAATAACAAAATACACGCGTTAGTAATTTCAAGGAAAATAATAAAATCAAACAATTAAATTAAATAATTGAAAGAGAGATTTGGGACCAAACCCTCAGAAATTATAACCTTTCACGTCTAGGACGAAGGTAACTTCGAACTTGGCTAGGTGTTTCTAGACCTCGTGAATGCGGAATTTTGTTAGAGGGAAGGTTTAGAAAAAGAATAGAGAGAGAGAGCTTCTAGCTTTTAGAGAGAGAAAGAGAGAGATGATGATTATTGATGATTAAAATTGATGATTGTAGATTGATAATTGATGAATAAAAACGGAGGTTCAGGACCCTATTTATAAGAAAACAGTCCGGAAATAAGTAGAATTTGATAAGGAATAAAACTCCACGCTGTCGCTGCAAAACCGACCTTGTCGCTAGGCGACAGGGCTTGTCGCGTGGCGACAGCCTGGATTCCTACGCGCTTTCAACACGGAGTCCACATATGAATCAAAATTGATTTGTAAAGTCCGTATGAAAACTGAAATCGTATTTTTCATAAAATAATATTTTATTCCAAATAAAACTTATCAAAATCTAATTATTAATTCTAATCTTATTAGGATTAAAGAGAACCTTCTAAAGAATTCTAGAAGACTATAATCAATTCTAATAACTTTAGGAATAATAATTAACATTGGGCCCTCCCCTAGATCATCGGGCCGCATGTAAAGACCAAACCGGGCCCAGTTTAGTATTTTGGTCATAACTTCCTCATTATTCATCGGAATTGGGCTTATAATATATCGTTGGAAAGCTCTTTGTAAGCCCCATCCAACTACACTATTATTGGACCCTTATCGTGGACCAAACTAAACTGGATTGGCTGTTTTCATAAAATAGAGTTGTTTTCGAAAACAGAAAGAAAGAATTTTTAATAAAACTAACCGCAACACTTGACCTTTCACACTTTCACCTCGTTCGATAATCATTCGACGCAAAAGGTATTCATCACTGGGTTTGGTTTTGGGGAGACACATTTGGGTGTCTACACATCCCCATCTCGATCCAGGCCCCCCTCTCCTTCCCCCGCCCCAATTTTGGCCCCTCATCCCCTTCCTCGTCTCGATTTCAGCCCCCTGGCCTCTTCCTTCCTGGTCACAATTTCAGCCCTCCTCCCCTTCCCCCGTCTTGATTCTGACCTCCTTCCCCTTCCCCCGCCCCGATTTCGACCTCCGTCCCTTCCCTTGCCCTGATTTCAGCTTGTGAGCTTCGAGGTTTTTTTTTTAATTCAAATTCTTTTTAATTTAAAATTTTAGATAATTCACGTGGTGACTCGTGTACTTTAAAATCCAAAAAAATTACATATTTGTTAGGTTATTGGTCACCTGGGACCACTACAAGCGGATTGGCATGAAATGTCAAATAATTAAAAAATAATTGAAAAGTGGGATTATTTTGGGCGGATGAGGCAAAGGTCGGGTTATTGTAGGCAATTGTTCCTATAATAAATGGACATATGAAAAGAACATAATTTAGATAGTTAATTGTACATCATTATATCGAATAAATACACCATAATTGTTTTTATAAAGAATGTCATTATATCATATAAATGACATCTTAAGAAAAACAAATGACCTTAATGAATGTTATAACTAAAAAAAATAATCAAAGATGAAAAAATATGATGGATTTTATAAGAGAGAATTTTCTAAAAGAATGATATTAAATTTTAAATTTTAAATCTTTGAAATTTGAAAATGAAAGCTTGAATTATTTTTGGGAGAAAATAATTTTAGATGGATAAATTCTAGAAAATTGAATATTTTAAAATGATTTGACATCAAATTTGTGGTAAAAATTAATAAGTAATTATCTTTTACCTTTTTTTAAAACTATTTCTCATAAATTTTTGTAGTCTTTATTTTTCAATGTTTTGTTATTTTATAAATTCATGATACATGTAATACAAATGTATCCGAATTTCACTTACTAACCCTCACACATGTAATACAAATGTATAAATGTTATCAATGTAGTGCAACACTACACGGAAATTTGGAATGCTGAATGTTGTTGTCATTGTTGCATGTGTATATATGTAATTAGCGTAGTTTTTTGCTAATTTGTATTTCTTTTTTGTTTTGATTCACACTATTTATCAACTTTTATAAGCGGTCGTGATTTTAAGTGAAGTATATATGTTGCATTAGGAGTTCAGAATTGATCATCTAGTTTAGGTTTTCCTTTTGATGAAGTTTCTTTATTAAGTTTATAATCAACAATATTGGTAAAGTTGAAAAAAACTAAATAAATAAATAAATAAAATAAAATAAAAATTGGTTTTGGTTCCATTGATCAGTTAGTTGGTTTTGAATTAGCCTTAAATTATCACATGGCAGTAATACTCCCAAAGTTCTCTCTAAATTATATTATCGTATTATTATTATTGGTATTCTAAAGAGAGGAGGGGTGCTATAGTATAAATGTTGTTACTTTGAAATAAATGTCATTACATTAGATAAAAAAGAAAAAAAATTTAAAAAAAGGTCAATGTGTAAAAAAAATCAATGTGTGAAAAAAAAAAATCATTGTATTATAGTAAAGGTTGTAAGTAATAGATTTTATAATGAGAGTTTTAATATATTAGTCGGCCAATTAACCAGATTGGTAAATAAAAAAAGACTCATAGCGACAATTTGGTAAAAAAAAAAAAATAACTCCAGCAACAATATGGTAAAAAAAAAAAAGTTAACTCCAAGCGACAATTTGGTAAAAAATTAATCTCGGCAGACATTGAGACCAAAATATCTTTTTTTTTTCAACTAAGTCTTTAAATTTCCTAATTCAATTTGTTATTGTATTTTTTAAAATTATTTTCCCCATTTTAAAATTTAAATGTCATCTCCTTTTATTTTGCTAAATCCCGATATCAAATTTATTTCCAACCCCTTTTAAAAAAATTTCGATAATAAGGGATAGGAAAATAACGTGAAAATTAATTTAAACAATAATTTTTCTTCAAATTGTTAATTCTGAAAAGGGGGTTAAAAAATTAGGTAAGAAAAACCACGGAAAACGAACTAAATTAAGCATTCGGGAGTTGTTTTTCGGAAATTTTTTATATATTTTGGGTTAATTGTCACTTGATATGAATTTTTTACTTAATTGTCGCTTGGGGTTAGGTTTTTTTTTTACTAATTTGTCATCAGAGCTATTTTATTTGCCAAATTATCGTTAGGGGTCTTTTTTATATACCAGTTTGGTCAATTGGTCTATATTAGTCAATATGATAAAAAGATTATTATGTTATTTTTTTTACGAGAGATTATTATGTAAAATTAGAGTCACTTTTTTTTTATATATATATTGGTGGCGGTTGGGGTTGCGGTGGTGGGGCTGCGGTTTTTATTATTTTAAGTTTCTCTTTATTTATTTTTTTAAATTTCAACCAATCACGTTTTAAACCAAAAAAAAAAAAATTACCTCTTTTACAGGTTACCGGTCACTTAGGCCTTTGAACGAATACACCCCAAAATTGGGATTATTTAATAATAATACAAAGTTGGGATTATTTAAAGCGAATACGTGAAAGTTGGGATTATTTTTAGCAATTTTTCCATTAAATAAAAAGTAAAAAAACACTAAAAAAAAATAAGGTTGAACGCTACTCTAAAATTTCAAAAGCTATCTTTTTTAGCTTTCAACAATAGCTACTTAAAACCTACCTCTACCTCTAAGGCTCTAATAGCTAGTTAAAACGCTACTTTACCAAACACTAATACTAGTATTATTTTAATTAAGGTAGTATTTTGTCTAGTTCTGAAAGCTAACTGCTACCTTAAAAGCTAATGCCGAACACACCTTAAGTTGGTGTACATATGGAAATCACCAGTGTGCTCCTTTGCAAGAATTTAAAATGCCTGCATCGTCAAGACTGAGATAAGCTCCAAGTTTTTCCTCTTTAAAAAACAAAGGAATCAATATTATTATTAAAACTCAAATGCAAGGAGTTACAATCCGCCACATGTCAATTTTCCCCCCTAATTAAGCCAAGTCAGCAAAATTACCACATCATCAACTGCCACATCATCAAACCTTTTCACCTTATTCACCCTATTAAAATAACAATATTTATTTTATTCACCCTATTAAAATAGCAATTGATATCTATATTTAAACAAAATTATAAAATCCCTCAAATGCATTCAAGTCATTGTAATACATGAGCACGTCATTTCTTTCTATAAAAATACTTCACAAACAAATAGCAATATTTTTGCATTTCTTTCTTAAAATATAAAATTATAAAAGAATAAATAAAAAGAAATGTTGTCTTCTTCCTCTATCAATCCTTTAAAAGTGAATACTCATACTTTTTCACGAAATATAAACAACCCAAACAAAGTCCCAAATCTTTAATTTTGGTATCAAAACAATATGGAATCATCATGGTTCATGGTTCTACACAAAAAAAGCTCCAACAAATATCAGGAACCACGAATTCGGACAATGGTGGTCGGCATACTAAAGGACGGGAAAGCCATGTCCATCATGGTGGAGGATAGGTCGTCGGCTGTCGACGCCGCCAATGTTTTCACTTGACGGTTTGCAACCCCTCAAAAAGAGGTAACCAATCTATGATTTTGAGAAGTATCCTAAGTGAAATTTGGGTTTTAATTGTCTTGATTGTGAAATAAAATCATTTAATTGCCTTGATTGTATAATCAATATTATTAAATAGAATAATTGAGATGATTATAAATCAGTTGAATAAGTAATCGTTATGAAGATTGTGACTACAATATTATCAATTTTTGACTCACTAAAGTATTCAATCATTTAAAGAGTAGTAATTAGAATTGCTGAAAAAAAAAAAATAGACTAAACTATTGAATTGCCTCATATTATAATAGTTAACAGTTAAAATTTTTCTGGCTAAATTTGTGGAATTAATGGTTGAATTAATATGTGTGACATGTACTACCACTCAACCTTTCACTATAAAACTAACCATATTATGCTGCAAAGTTGTCACAACGTTCTAAAGGTTTACATATTTCATTGAATTTTGTTTGTAGTTATTGCGGTCGAGTGATCAAGTAAAGGTGTTTTGCTCTGAAAGTATCCTCATTTTATTGATTTGTGGCAGTAGCTATTGTCTTAGAGTGATTAAAAAATAACCTAAAAGTTTCATTTTTTTTTTTGTTGTTGTTGTCAATTTCTTAAATGTCAATTTATGAGGTACGAACAATGCGTTTTTAGTTTGTAAAACTAATAATACAAATGAAAAACCTATTCAGACTAATCCCAAAACCTCCCTAGCTTGAAAACTTGATCAAAACCATCATTTGTTATGTTAATTTCATTCTTTTAATGTTGGAATTTGCAGAGTTGTTTGAGGCTAATTTCAGTGGTTGACACTTGACATTTCATTCCAATAGCCTAAGGTACTTTCTTCTTATCATACAAATCAATTTTTTAAAAAATATAATGCATATATTTCCTTTTGGGTGTCTACTTATTATAAACAAAGCTCCGTTTACTCTGTATAGTTGGCTAATTTCTCATTGTCACTTTGATCAAGTGAAATTCTAGCTTAATTATCACCCTTTCATGTATGTGATTACATTTATTATTATTAAATCAGTTTCTGAGGACTTTATAATTCTAGCTCATAAGTTACAACTACATAATTCTAGCTCAACGCAGGACTTTATAGAAGGACTTTATAAAAATAATTTCATTGCCATGATGGTTGACTAACAATGAGAGGAAAAAATTGATTACAACTTTTTAAAGAAAGTAAATTTTGATTTGATGGTTTAGTTGTGTATCCTTTTTATAAAGGATATACAAAAAATATAAAAAAAAACACCATACATTATACAACTTCAAACAAAACACAAGAAACAACATTATTGTACATTTTCAGATCAAACCAATCAATTAATACCTACACACCCAAAAAAGGGAGTATTCACTTGCAGGGGAATAACAATGGATCTTCACACTGATGGACAATGGAAATATTTATTATGTGACACATGCAAGCGAAAGATACATGATGATCGGTTTTGTAGGGTTTGTCAACTACGAGTGAAATACCCAAAATCAAGGTAAGAAATTATTTTTTTAAAAAAAAATTACAATTACAACAATTTACAAATACAGCCCACACAGAGGTATTTATTGAAGGTGGAATTAGATGATGGGAGTAAAAGCTGCCAAATGACATTATTTGATAAAGAAGCTGAGAAGATTGTCGTAATTGAAGTAGAAGAAATGGTGAACCTCTACAATAAGGTAAACACAAAACCCACAAAAATAAACCAAAAGAAACAAAATTGGCCAGACAAAAGAAATGGAAAATCAATTAATATATTCTACTACATTCATTTAATACTATTATTCAAATAATATGCACATTTGGATACCTAGGACTTAACACATTTAAATCACAATCTACAATAACAAATTACAGGCTAACGAGGAGGACAAAGTTATGAGTCGTCTAAAAGAATGCATTGGAAAACAATTTGTATTCCGTGTAAAAGTGAATACAAGAAGTGACACGGTGGAGTTGAATTGTCACAAGACATATGACATAAAGTATAACTTAGAAACAAAATATTTGCTGTAAAAGATTCATGGCATGATGAAAACATCAAAAAAGAATGACAACCAAGGTACACAAGAAGATCCGCATATGTTGCACAACACGAGTTCCCCAAATACAAGTGACACAACATCAACTAAATCAGAGGACAATGAACGGAAAATAAAAAGAACCACAGAGTAAGCATAAATTGATACCCCTACCCCCAAACCCTCTTTTCCCCAACAAAAAATAACCCAAAGCACTGATATCATCATATGAATGTGTACAGGGAAACTGAACAAATGAAGCTTCTTAACTCTGGAAAGAACCTTATGCAAGGAGAAGATGCAGAAGAAAAACAACTCCTAGCAAATAACGAAGATGCATCACAAAATGAAAAAAATGAGACATAAATAGAGTCTATGAATGATTTACTTGATAAAAAATACATCCTACTGAATGTAAAAATTAGCAATCGAGTACGGTATTGTTAATTACTCTAACTATTACTTATGCATTTACGGGATTTTATTATTGCTAATTAATTTTCAATATATATGATATTTAAAAATGAAAAACTTGCAAATTATATGTAGAAAATCCTAGCAAGACAACATAGTGGAATTAAATAAAACAGTCACACACAACAACTAATTAACTAACTTTGTGGAATATAGAGCAATATTTAAAAAAAAAAAACTATAAGCATGAAATATCACAATATCTACAAACAACAAAGAAACAAAAAACCCGGGGCATCGCCCGGGTCACTAACTAGTTATATCATTATAAGTCAAGGAGTAGGGGGAGTGAAAAGTTGGTGTCCAGCTTTTGAACTACCCAAATTACCCTTGAAAGCATAAATAGAGTAAATACAATAAATACAATTTTTTGCATAATTATGTTAGTTTCCAAAAATTTTACCACAATTTATAATATTACAATTAAAACATTTTAAAAGGAAATTATTAATGAAATTATTCTTTCTCGTATAAGAAAAAGGAGAAAAAAAAAACCTATGCACTCAAGAAATTCATAAAAGATTACAGGACCTCATAAAATTACATTCCAAATAAATGAGAGGGTTTTAAACTTTAAAAATATATTTGAAATTGAAGGTTGTAAAAAAGACATTGAAGTTGTAATAGCAATTGTGTCAAATATCGGAGCTGTAGCTACAGTAGGACGAAAAATGCCTATAATACACAGCATATCACTTGCATATATGACGAGTGATCATATAATATTGAAGGAGTAGTGTCTTTCGAACATGTGTATTATTCCAATAGATGGTTAAGTTAATTAAGGGGTTAATTATTCACTAAAGTCAAGTGATCAAAATGCCTAGTTGGAGGCTGCTTTCGATAAGTGGGAATAATATAATTAGTCTCACAGCTTGCTCGTGACTAAACCTATTACTTTACACCTTAAACAAGAAATCAAACCGTAAGACGGATTAGGTCTAAGGCCCATATACGAATATAATTTATACATTGTATTTTCGGCTCCCAAAGTCCAAAAGCTCTAAAAGCTCCAAAATAATTAATTAACGAAACGAAATAAAATAAAGCGACACATAATATATGGGCCAAGCACGCAAAACCATCACGCAAGGCCTTACTTGCGCCTAACGAGCCCCACCCACAAGGCTAGCCTCGACTAGGACGCATGGGGCAGGCGCAAGCCATATGCGTCTAGTAGCCATGGGCCAAGCCCACAACATGCACATCGCACACGTGCAAGGCCAACAATCTTGCTTGTGTAGGCGCGCGGGGCTGGCTGTGTATGTGGCTCACATGTGCTTGCAGGCTTGTCAGCTAGCATGCGCTAGCTTGCAAAGCAAGGCCCTACCCTTACTGCCTTGGCGCCCGCACAAGGGTTAGGGCCTTGCTACAACCTTGGCGCAAGCGTGGGTCTCCACATGCGTGTGCGTGTAGGCCCACGTGGTGCTTGATGATTAGACAATTAACTACTTACTAATCCTTTTCCTATTTGGTTTATACTTTAAGAAGGTGATTTATTTATAATAAATTTCCATGATCATTAGATGATCATACATGACAATTAATTAAGAACGTTATTATTGCCTCCTAAAAGTGAGAACCTGGATCTAAATACTCTACCTTGAGTGTTCTTGTCCTATATTCTAAGCTAATATGCACCAAACGGGTTTTCGTGCAGGTGAACTTTCAATAGAGGGATTGAACCTGCGATTCTTGTTCTTGGCTCTGCTCATACTTTCAGTATTTTATGTGTTGTGATTAGTTTTTTGAATAATACATGATTCCGGACAAAGGGTTGTTTCTTGACGCAGTCGGAATTAATGAAGGAAAAGTAAGCGTAATTCCTAATACGAACAAACAAATTTACAAGCGATAAATCTATAAAAGCTCCGGAATCCACCAGAAAAGAGTAAATGTAATCTCCCATATTTTTAGCTTCATAAGAATATATTTCTTTATTATTTATACAAATATTTTATTTCGATTTCATGCTATAAATTATTTTTATGTAAAAATTTAATCAGATTCCATTAAAACTAATAAGCTTTTGTTTAATTCAAAATTCTCTTTTAATCTTAGTAGCCCAATGCCTAAACTTTTATTCAAGCCCAAATCCCACTCCTACTTAAATTAGGAAACTAAGCCCATATTAAAAACCCCAAAACCCTTACACTCTCCTCCTTCTCACATAATTCCCCTTCCCCTTCTTCACTTGTTGCTCACGAAACCAGAGGAAAAAATAATAATAAAAATTGAACCTTGTTATTGCTGCCGTCGAGTTCAGGCCACCGCCGCGCCGCCTCCTGCTGCACCGATGTCCTCCTGCTGCAATAGGCAAGGTTGTCCTGCCATGCTCCAAAAGCGGTTTTTTAAGTGTCCCATATCCAAATATAGAAATCACATTCAAATCTATAGTTTATATATTAAAAAGTGTTCCTAAAAACATTTATATTGCACGTAAATCTACACTACCATCACATCCCGCAAGTTTTGAACATTAAACCTCATGGATATAGGATCACAATTCTTACCATCTTAGCCAATAATAGTAATTTATGTTTTTTTAATGTACACATAAATCAATATATATGTAAGTAATAAGCACAAAAAGTAATAAAAAAATAATTACGTAGCCTTAAAAAAAACGAAATAGCACAATTCCAATATAATGGATAGTTATTCTCTTTAAATCCTTTATTTTTAATCTAAAATTCCAACACAAGTACATAGCAAGCATTGCCAAGCAACTTAGAACTAATTATATTGCATATTTGATCGCCTTAAAAAAAACTTCATTTGAAATAATACAATCAGTGAATTAGCACTAATTCGACTTCAAATCCACAAATGCATAGTCATTTGGTTGAAAACACTCGCGTGGTCGTCTAGATACTTACGGAGATTATAAAACCTTAGATCTTCAATCCATGTCAGACAAAAAAGAACCATTATCTCAAAGATAGTACTATTTTTTGAAAGCAATATATAAAAAAAAAAAGTTTTTGGTTTTACCATTGGTAAGAACACTAGTGGAAGTCCTTACAAAGTCACAACTGAGACCAAGAAGAAAAGAGATGAAAGATAAGAAGAGAAAAGGGAGAAGAGTGAAGAATAACTTTATTTTTAATTAAAAAAAAAAAACCCCTGTCAGTGGAAGGGAGGAAAAACCCTCCTAAGAGAGAAATTCTAGAGAGAACCAAAAAAACTCTCCCAAAGAGAAACCCTAGAGAGAACTTTTTATTAACATTATGTTTAAAAGTAGCAACTTAGTGCTATGCTTGGACCACACAATAGTTATATACTCCCTCCATTTTCATTTAATTAATTGACACGTTGAAATGGGCATAAAGATTATGAAATGTATGAGTATGATAGTTTTATTGAATTGTTTATTGTAAAGTGTAGTTAGTAGATGTTTAAGTGGGAGTGGGGATTATTTTAATATAAACCTTAAAACTGGTAAGTTACTATGTAAGATTGAAAGACAATTAAATATAAGTGGGTCCTTGTCATTTTAAATAATGTATCAATTATTCAAGAACAACAAACGAACAAGGGAAGTGTGTTAATTATTTAGTAGAGCTTATCAAAGTCAGCTCGACCCGAATTTGGGTGGTTTTTGGACAGATTTTTCTATTTATAAGGCGGGCTTGGGAATAAATAATATTTATGCAATTTTACTTGATTTTTTTGGCCCAACCCGAAAAGTCTACACGACCTGGCCATTTTGGCGGGTTTGGGCATGGAATTTCCGGTCCAAAGCTTGGTTCAGCCCGGTTTGAGAAATAGGCCAATATTTTTAGTCACGGCCTCGCCTGCACTTTGATCAAGTATAATTTCTTTCTCTTTTTTTTGACCCCACTATCGTTGTAATATTTGCCCCTCTCACATTATACGATTGTACTTTGTGCATTGCTTTACTCTTTTACAACTCTATGCACATCACAATAAGACACATAAAAACAAGTGAGGATGTATGTGAGTTAAGCTAACAATTAGGGACTAAACTTTTTTACTTTTCACCTTTTGGGACCTCAACTTTTTTCTTTCACCATTTGGGACCTATGGTTGATTCTTAAACAATTTAACCCATCTTACTAACCAACCTAAGCATTAATTGGAGTAAAAAAACATAAGTTCAGTATTTCCAAAACAAATTAGATCGTGAATATCAACTTTAAAACTCTTTTTAAAAAAAATAGCAAACAACAATACAGAAATCCAAAACAAAACAACAACAATCATCATCCAAAAGCAACAATATCCAACATCCAAAAATTGAAGCAAGCCTTTTTCGATCATATTATCTCCATCCAATAGTCCAATTTACTTTAAGTTTTTTTTCTTACTCTCCAACAATAAAGTTTTTCAGCCTACAACCATGAGTATGAATTGGTGAAGTCGTAGATGTAGTTAAAAAATTTCAAATTGTTTTTTTTCAAATATTTATTCTTAAGGCATTAATTTGATGTTGATAATTGAATTAAAAGATGGTTTTCTTACCTTGCATTTTAAGATATTAGAACAATTTTGTTGGTCCACTATACAATCGCATAAACACAATAATTCTGAACTGACCCCAAATTGAAGTTCAAAATTCTAAAACATAAGAACAAACAAATAAATTCAACACTATAACAACACGAAGCAGTAGTTTCAGCATCATAATTCATGAATACCCATAAAATTTTACTACGTATTAAAAATAAGCCCTTAACCTAGCAATAAATTATGAGAAAAAACAAAAATTGAAGTAAACTAGTTGTACAAGATTCATAGAGAACTTGATTTCAAAAAAAAAAAAAAAAAAAAAAAAAAAAAAAAAAAAAAAAAAAAAAAAAAAAAAAACTTACTTGTGCTAAGATGCTTGAAAAACCGCTAATAATCTACACCAAAATCGCCTTCAAAGCTTCAATTTTTTTTTGAAAGGGAGAACAAACAGGGAAGCCGAGGTTTATGATGATGAGTGGAGTCGAAAAGACACCTTATTTTTTGCAGTAAATTTTTTGGGGTAAAAAACTAAAAACACCTAGTACAATTTTTTTAAAAAAATAAATTCTCTTTTGTAAATAATTAAAGGGTAATATGCTATATGTAGCCCTAAGGGCTATATATAAGCATTAAATACACTCTTGGAAATTATATAAAGTTAGGAATTTATGACAAAAACACGCGTAAATCAGTGTAATTAGTGTTTACACTTTTATGATTTCTTAACTTTTTTACGATTTTTATGTATAAAGTTAATGTTTATATGTAGCATTAAGGGCTATGTATAGCATTTTTCATAATTAAATTAGAACCTAAAATAATTAATGGGCCCTACTACTTAACCATAGTTAATTTTTTTAATTAAAATTCTTTCTTAGATCCCAAAGGGTGAAAGAAAAAAGTTTAAGTTCCAAAAAGTAAAATGTAAAAAACTTTAGTCCCTAAATAAACTCGATGTATGTTTAGATAAACTTACATATGCATCAGATATATAAAAAAAAAGATGTTTCCTAAAGTGATGATATGATATGATAGGATTGGGGTGAAAACGCCATAGTTGCTTGTCACCAAACAAGATAAAGATAGGTGAGAAGTTCAAAAATGGGTCTCGCAAAAATCAATAACCACGTAAACAAATCTGAATAACTAAATACGTGGTATAACCTCTTTGGGCCTCCCTTCAAATACACTCTTAATTAACTCCCTTTAAAGCCAAGATAACTCCACCCCACCACCCCAATATTATTCAAATATATTCCAAATATCCCCAAAATTAAAAAAAAAAAAAAAAAAAAAATCCCCCGAATTCTTAAACCCCAATTCACTCCTCATTCATTCCTCCAAAATTCTACTCTCTCATTTTCTCTCTCCTCAAAATCAAATTCATTCATCAATGGCGATTTCAGACGCCGTTGTCGGGAATCTAATGACGATATACTTAGCCTTAATAGCGGCGATTAAGGCGTACGGCCTTATGATGGGGCAGAGCTTCACCGGAATATTCGTACTGGCGGTGTCGACGGCGGTGGTGGGGTTGGTGTTACTGACGACGCTGACGTGGGATGTCTCACGGAAAGCAGTTTCACGAGTCGATGTTAACGGCGGCGGAGGCGGCGGCGCTGAGATTTGTCGCGGCGGCATTTGTTGGCATGGTGTTGCCGTCAAATCTCCGGTGTCTCAGGTCTGGTTTCGAATCCCTCAACATCATCATCAACCCTTTGTGCCTCCCATGTAAATTAATTAGTAATTCAGAATATTATTTTTGTCTTTTTTTATAATTTAAAGTAATTAACATTGTTTATAATTTATATACATGTATTTATACGGTGTGCTTGTTAGAGATAATATCGGAATATATTTTCCGTATTGATCTTATTAGGAGAATAATATATTTAGGTTTATTATATGTTAAGATATTATTTAAGTATTTATCTTTTAGGAAGATTGTTTCCTATCTTATGTTCTTAGGTTTTGTATAAATACTTTACCTATTGATGAATAATAATCAAGCCATTCTATTCACTATTCTCTATTAATTTGTCATGGTATCAAGAGCAGGTTAAATCTTGGGACCGTTCATAAAAAATTTCCCCCCTACCCGTGGGTTAAAAATTAAACCCACCGGTGGGATGATCCTTTAGCAAAAATTACCAAATTTTTTTTTAGTTTATTCCGCTGTGCAAGTTAGTGTTGGTGCAGTATTTGAGTTGATGACTTGATGTATACATTACATCATGCGTGGCTTTTCTAAGCATTGAGATCAAAATAAAGTTGTTGGTGTGTCTTTGACTCTCAAAGATGAAAAAAAAAAAGGCTCGCTTGTCTCGTGAGACAAGATATATTTGGTTCTCCTTGTGCCGTGAGACGAGGTTTGTGAGTTGATTCGAGCATAATTTTGCTTCTTTGGATTTGAGTGTGGTTTACTCTGAAAGACCAATAAGAAATTTGAGTGTGGTTTACTCTGAAAGGCCAATAAGAAATCTGAGTGTGGTTTACTCTGACAAACCAATATTTGATTGGAGCTCGGTTTTGCTCTGGAAAAACCAAAAATTGTTATATTTGCATGTTCGAAAAGAATGACGTTCCTGTTTGATTGATGACTGATGAGTTCGAAAAGATGAACGTTCTCATCGTTGAAAAGAAGAGACAAAAATTGAAGGCGACATCACAAGAGTGTGCATCTCGGCTTCAACAAAGTGAAGACTTTCCAATCGCAACGTTCGTGTTACTGCCGTTACGATTGCGGGAGGGTGTTAGAGATATCGGAAAATATATGTGTGATATATTTTCCGTATATATCATTTAAGAGAATAATATATTTAGGATATTTATGTTAAGATATTATTTTGAGAATATATCATTAGGATATATGGTATATCTTTTAGGAATATTGTTTCCTATCTTATGAGGTTAGATTTTGTATAAATACTCAACCTATTGATGAATAATAAACAAGCAAACAATACAAAAACCATTCTATTATCTTTTCTCTCTAATTTATCAGAATCTCACTTGAAATGTCATCTTTTGTTCATTGTTGTAAGGCTGGCTTTGTAGATTTTCTTTTTCTCTTTTTTTTTTGTGTGGGTGGGGTTAATTTCAATTTTATTTTTGTTTTTGTTTTGGAAATTTGAATTTCGGTGGAGTTTGAGAATCACGGATGTAATGTAAGTAAAGTTAGTTGAATCAATTTTGTATATTTATTTATGGAGTATATAATTTTATAGTAAATGATGGATATTTTTGTATATTGATGAATCTTTGTTTTTGTCTTTTATTGTAAAATAATTCAATTGAGATACCAACTAGTCAGTTTAGAAGATGTCAGCTAAACCGAAGCTTACGAGGAATTTTGAAAAATTAGTTTACAATTTTACATACAAGTATATAACTAATGTGTCACGCTAAACCTAATACTACTTCGTTTATGGTTGAATATTAAAAGTTTGCAACATTCTATATTTAAGAGTAGAAAGTAAGTTCTAGTGTGAATCTAAGCTCAACCCTATTCTGAGTAAACTTGGTGGATCTTTTAGCGTGTAATGATACAACAAGGCAATTTGGGTTGAAGGGCAGGTTTTGGGTATGATTTGGTGTCAATATCAAATTGTCTAAGAACTTCGACAAAAATAGCTTTGTGGGTAGCTATTAGCTATAGTAGTAGCTGTCAGCTGTGAATGTTTTAATTTTTAATAGTAGTGTTCGATAAATTAGCAGTTGAGTTTCAAAATATTTTTAAATAATAAAAAATTATTATTTCATTATGGCATAAATTATAATTATATTATTAGTCAAATTTTTATAAAAAAATTTAAGGTGTGATTTATAAAATAAAGTGCATAATTTCTTGATTATTATCAAATACATTTGAAAGGAGAGTGTTCAATCTATCAAAATAATAAATAAATAAAAATAAATGAATGTATACAAACTTTTAATTAAGTAAGAATATTTGTTTGCTTAATAAGCTAAAAGTTACTCTAATGAAAAAATACGCAAATCGTTTTATTACAATAGATAATATTTGACAATTAGACATGAGATAATTATCAAAACAAATTTCAACGTTAAAATTTTGATAAGTATTAAAACAACATTTGAAATTTGAAGGATAAAAAAAAATAGAATTGGATTTTATTTCCTAAAATTCTGGATAAAAATTCTACACCTAATTTTAAAAAACAAATAAATAAACAAAAAAAAGAAAAAAATCCCAGAGCTATTTAAACATTAAAACTTTTAACTTTTGGCAAAAGCTACTTGAAACACTAAAAGCTACTTTTACCACTACCTTGCCGAACATGCCTAATTTTTATCAAGTAGCGTTTTGACCAAGTCAAAAAGCTTAAAGCTATTTAAAAGCTACCTAAACGCTAGTGCCGAACACGCCCTAATTTTTTTAATATGTTCCTTTAAATTTGCCTCATATACCATATTATTAATTGTGTCATGAGGGATAACCCGATAATCCCTTTTATGTATCTCTTATCTAGTTATCTCTATGAAAATAATTTACAAATAGAAGTCTACTCAACATCTATACTTAAATATTAAAAAGCAATTCTAAAACAGAATATGTTCCACGTGTCACCTTTTTCAATATGCGCCACATGTCATTATAAACATGACATGTCACTTTCATATGTATTAGGTTTACATATAAAAAATGCTTATAAAAAGACTTGAACTCAAGACCAACAAGTCTTAAGTTAAGAGTCTTACCATCTTAGCCATCTATTAATTGTATTTTTTTATACAACAAAATTATAGTTAAATTAGATAAGTTAATTTGTGTCTTATTATACTATTTGTTTCCATTATGTACTAATTTAGCTTGACAACTAAAAAATGTTTATAGCAAGACTCAAACTCAAAACCAACAAGTCTTACTATTTAAACAGTCGAATTTAATTAGCAAATTAAACAAGTACAAACTAGCAACCCGGGGCATCGTCCAGGCTACACACTAGTTTTTGTATTAAAATGTGCGTATAAGCTATAGCTCTTATAGGTGTTCCCAATGGTATTTTTATAGTCATTTCTAAAAATAAACAAATATTGCCCCGCAATGTTGAGTTCGGGCTACACCCGTAAACCAAGAGAGAGAGAGTTAAGTTCACAAGTCTAAAAAAGGTTTTATTTCAAAACCATGTGACAATAAAAAAGAGTAACTCCTTAGCCTTATAAAGTATTAACTTTCTCTTTTTCAACTAATGTGGAACACTTACATGTGGTGATAGTTGAGAGGTTTATTCTTTAACTAAAACAAAGGTATGTTGTATTGTTGTGGAATGTGGATGTTTGATGTAGTGGCCTATGTTGAAAGGGGTTGGTACTCCGACTTTAAACCTCCCCTCGCTCATTACCTTAAGTTACAAGGAGTTGACTATGGTAGTGGAACAAGGAGTTGGTGCTACCTACACTCTTTAATGATGATGGTGTGCCTTTATTTTGTACATCTCCGAATGTGGATGATTGTATATTTGTATGTACATATTTTCATCCACAAAGCTAGGGTCAATATACGGTTCATCCAGTCTACTGGCTGGTTAGCAACATAGCATTGGGAGTAATAACTCGAATTTGCAAGATCGAGGATGATCTGTAAAAGATAGTTTGGGGACTCGAGAGATCACCCAAGTTGATGAGCCACTTTAATTTGTTTCGCTAGCTAGTAGAAGAAGTATAATTGCTAAAGCCAGGGATACTTGATACTTGTCACTGGTGCAGTTGTGCAGTGCCATATTATGGAGATGCTCAGTCCATGTTTGTGTCGACAAGACAATCCTAATACAATTCATTGTAGCTTAATCAATGTCAATGGACGCTGTTGGAAAAATACATGTTGATTCCATGAATAATAATAGACAAATCAAGAACTTCCCTGGAACAAAATCGATCTTCATACTCGAATCAAAGACCTGTCCTCCCTTCAGTTGTGCTGTGCTTTGAAACCCACTGCCTTAGAAGCGAAATACACCACCACCGAACACCGGTATAGATTTCCTGGTGACGCACGCCCCCTAAGCTTTACACAACGACCTCCGCAATCCGTGTACCTGAACTCGAAGGTTGGAATTGCTCAAGAAATGTTCAGATCTCAAAGGGTAGGTTTGTGTTGAATGTGTTTAGGGTTTTTCGAAAGTTGTTTATTGAAGAGGCTCTTGTTTGTATTTATAAAGTTCCAATACAAGGAAAACCAATAAATCCAAACAACCTATTAGTTTATGTTGTGCCTAACTAGGCCCAACTGATAACCACTCCAAACAATATCTGACACACACTATCATGTAGAAGAGGGTACACGACTGTGTAGATAGGTTCGTCTGCAAAACCACACAACCGTCACAACTAAAAATATCGATTTTTGTGATCGTGGCAAACGATTGCTGAAAATAACAAAAACGGTCGTTAAAAATAATTGCGACCGTCAACGGTCGTAACAAGGTGGTCGTAATTTACTTGGTCGCAAAAAACCAAAATTGCGACTGGTTGACGATTGCAGATTTTATTGTGATCGTTTTTTTATTTTCAATGACCGTATGTGAAAACGGTCGTAATTGACAATTTGCGACCGCCAAAGACGGTCGCTAAAATTAAATGGTCGAGCAAAAATTACACACACAAAATTAAACCCACAAAAACTATACCCTCAAAATTCAACCCACAATAGTGAACAAAATAAAAATTAAACACTTAGAATTAAACCCAAAAAATCAACCGAAAATAAGACCAAAAATTCGAAAAAAAATTTAAACAAAAAACAAACTAATTGAAATAGAATTCAACCACATATCAAACTTTAATCCAACCAAAAAATCGAAAAAAACAAAATAAAACCACAAAAATCGAAAATAAACATAACAAACAAAATTTTCAGAAAATCAACATACCTTTCCCAATATTTCTTCCTCTTTGGGTTTGTATGGTCAAATTCGACCATAAAAACTCCAAATCTGGAATCTCTATGGTCGAATTTGACCATGAAAACCATAATTCGCTTGTTGAAGGTAATTGGAACACCATAATTATTTTGTTGATGAAAATTTGAACAACTGAACTCCAGATCTAGAACAATGAAGAAGAAAGAGAGAACGAACAAAGGGAGGAGGAGAAGAAAAGAAAGGAAATAGAAGAGAAGGAGAAAGAGAAGAGGGAGAAAGGGGCGTGAGAAGAGAGAAAGGAAAGAGGAGAGAGAGAGAAAAAGAAGAAGGAGCGGCGTGAGAAACTGAAGAAATAAGTGTTAGGGCAAGTTGGCCACTTCTTTTATACCCAATTTTTTAATAAAAAAAAGTTAACCAGTTTGCGTCGCTAATAACGGTCGCAAAATTGCAACCAATTCTTAAACGGCCGCAATGAGTGCAATTTGCCACTGTTTTTAATGGCCGCAACCATTTTACACACATATTTTATTTTTAAAAAAATGTTAAAATACCTTTGCGATGATTTAATAGCCCAAAGCGATCGCAAAAACGGTCGCAAATCTGTGACCACTTTGAAAACGGTCGCAATATTGCGACCGCGTAAAAATTGATCGCAGATTTCATATTTTGCGACTGTTTTCTTGACGGTCGTAGAAAGACGGTCACAATTTGACCGAATTTTAGTAGTGCGTGTAGAGTAAGGTACACAACCATGTATGTCACACGGTCATGTAGTACAAGGTACACGATCATGTAGCGGTTAGTTGTACAATAATGAGTTTTCAACCAAGGAGTTACTCTCACTGCTCGGTTGGACAAACCAACTCGATTCAGTTTGAGACAAAACCTTTCTGGTTGCATTACTAACTCCAACAATCCCCCACTAATGCAAACTGGCCAGAGATCAAGAAATCTGAACAGTAAATGAAAGTCTCAGTAATTAAATGCTAGTATCCGAAGATTTGAACTAACACATTAGTGCACAAGGTTTTCAACACTTCCCAAGTGAGTATCCTAAGATTTGAACTCCTAGGAGCGAGGAAGGGACCTTGTAAACACATACCTTGACTTTAGAGCTTAAGCAACTTTGCAAAATTTGGCTACTCTTGGAAACTAATGAGTACTTCAAGAGAACCATACTTGTTCTCCCTAGAAGAGCACCACTCTTCGTACTCATGCAGGTGTCGCTGTGTGAACTACATCACACACTCCTGTAAATCCGAGAACTATTCATGCAAATATGTGCAACTCACAATACTTTGCAAATTCAAGGACTATTCATGCACCGGAGTTTCGACATTAAGAACAATTTAATTCATCTTCTTTCAACATTTCGGTGCACCTATCCTGCTCAGTGAGCCATGGACTAGGCATGGCATTAAGGGCTAAACCCAACTTCATCTCTTCGGTACCTCTCACATTTCCTACTCAAGAAGTCTCAGAGCTGACAGTCCAGGTCACTTAAGACAACCATCACTCCTCACTCTTGATTACTGGGATATAGGTATTGAAATATACTCAATCTCTACGTTGGCGTCATTATCAGTCCTATTTTAGGAGCACGTGGGCTAGTGATTCTAGGTCATTTAAGAATCACCACCTTTCCCTACTCGAAGAATATCCGGGCAAATGACATTAAGAGCCATAATCAGCCTATCTTTAAATCACCTGGTAAAAAACCACTCAATAGAGTTAGATTCAACATACACCATTAGTGCAAAATAACAATAAGTCAACCAAACTAGACTTTAGACTCAATCAAAACAATAGTTCAAAGTTAAAAGCACATCAGTGCATCCATGTAAGCTGTCTCACTTGACCACCCAACCTGGGCCATGGACACATTAAGAGCACTAAAACTCAACCTATTAATATCAAGCACCATGTCTAGCAAGGCATCTCATAAACATAAAAATTAAAGGGTTACAGAACCAGATACCTCAACAGCGTAGTCTCATTATCTGACACTTCATCATTGGAACGAAACACCTCATGAGATTTTAAATACATTCCTTAGACGATCAAGCACTTACTTGTGCTCCATCCCTTTGTAAGGAACTGCTTGATTTTTCCTACCTTTACATACTCTCACTGGGTTACCATTTTCACAAGCCTTGTCTTACTTTGTCACTACCTTCATTGTTCCTGACAACACACACAAAGACACTTGTGAAAAATAATGTAGAGAACATGAGGATCAACTTACCCCCATAATAGTCAAACTTCTAGAGTTCATTTTGCAATAACTCATATTCTCGAACTTATCATCCCTAGCTAGCAAGGATCTTGGCTTCCTATTTGATAGTGTGTCATACTTTGCTTTGAAATTAACTCAAAATAAAGTACAACCCATCAACTTGTAAAACATACACTGATAGGGCAATCATAATTACTTGTTGTTTACTTAACCTTTGTCCATTGTATTGCTCCAACTCCAACAACAATTAGACAATGTTATTTGGACAAATTAAGTGAACCAACAAAATCTTTCTGCAAAGCTACATCATGTCAAGTTTAATATGTTAGATCAATTAGCTTGCAAATCATTAGCATATTGAATCAAACATAAAATCTAATCCACACCAAACAACTCTGGTTTAACATGATCAACATATTCACCATATCAGATTCACTGCATAGTGATAATGAGCTCAATACATAACCTGGCCGACTCAATGATCTTACCATCTGAAATCAACCAATCATCTCATCTCATCATCTCGTATTTTCATTTTGACATAAATACAAATTAAGAACTTCAATCTCAATCAACCAATACATGTGTAATCAACATATGATTAAACTAGCATCTAAATAACATCAATGCTTCTCATAATAAACACACACGTGCATTTCATGAATATGTTATCATGCCAAGAATGAAAAACATTTGACACAGTTTGGTTTCTTATTACACTTGACCCCTACATGACTTGTCTAGTTCACTTACCACATTAATTGCACAAGTTAATTTAATATATGAAGATTATACCTCATACCTTGTGTTGTCTCATATGATTGTATCACTAACAAACCCCATGATCATTAGTCAATCATGCTAGGAAGCTTACACAACCTCACTGTAAAATAGACAAACTCATAACACAGGTGAGTAACAAAATTGGGTCAATACCAAACTTTCATGTATATTGTGAAGTCACAATATCTTACTCTCAACCTCCTTCCAATGCATACAAAAAAAAAAAAAAAAAAAAGAAAAAAAACCTTCCAATTCCTTTGCAAGACACTTACAATTGAAGGACATATCATGACAAGGCAAGAAATAAATATCTCAAGCACATAAAACTCAACAAGAGCTAACTTTCAAGTTAACATGCTTCTTCTCATCAAAACTAGTTCAAACATTTATCATGGTCTATTCATAAGGTTCCGGATTCCTATCCACCATTACTAGAATACCAACAAATCAATCCATCTAAAACTTTCAGACAAGAAAGTAAACACAAGACGGAACTCAACAAGTTCAAGCTTTAATCATTATCCTTACCTTAGTTTATCCACTCTTCAACTACGTGGCCAGATCAAAGCTTAAGAGACAAAAGCAACCACATGATCAACCAAGGTTAATAGGTTAATACATGATATAAACTATACTTGAGAAACTTCACATACATGAACCGTCAAATTAAGGTCATACAGACTTACACACATAGCTCATAGTTCAACATATACATCACCCACACATTTCCATACTGGTCACACATGCCATATGAAATGTACTTTACATAATAAACTTCATAGTTAGAAAAACCCCCCACATCACACACCTTGTGATGATAAAACCCGACTCCTGTCAAAGTTTCAGGGAAAGACAATTAACAAGTTAGGTGAATAACACTTTACTTGCATAGCAACCTGAATTATAAAGCTATCTCCACATAGAAAATATTCACATGATATAAAAATAACAATTAAGACATAGAAACTAACTTTCTATTCTTACCGCATGTGGAGTTCATAACATTTAGACTTGTACAACCTTACTAATGCTTGTCAAATATACCTTTTACTTCTACTCTTAAGCATGGAGAAAAACCGATCACACCTAGACCTTCAACAAAAAAAGGTTAAATGCTAGTCCTCTAGAAATTATACACATTTCAAGTTCAAAAGATAAGTTAAACAAAAACACAAGAATTAATAACAATAATTCTAAATCCCCTTTTCAAACAAAAAAGGAACCTCACATGCTTATCACATACTCTAAGCTCAACAAAATAATTTTTCCAAGATTAGGGAAAAAACTCAACACACATACTATTAAAAGATAGAACAGATAACATCCCTGATCAACTAGGAAAAATAGCAATGCCCATAATCATACATGATTAAACAAAGCACACAAACAAATAGCAGAAATAAGGTCCTTGCAATTTAGCAAAAAAAATTAGCACTTAGCTATAGACTAACATCTCAAAAGGTTCTCATCTCAAAAGACTAACTCAATCACAACATTGCAACGCAATATTTCATAATAATAAAATTATGCATACTTGGAACACATTTAAATAATCATATTATATAGAGTTGAAAAATATCAACAACAATAAATTTGAGAGGAAACTTTCCTAATGTTTGGGACCAGTCCGATCTCTATTGCTAGCTAACATGACCAAATTCTCCTTGGCTCCTTTACCGGACCAAACTTGCTAATTGGAAAAATCGAAAGGCTATTACGAGCCTCGGTAAATAACACCCCGTAGCTACATCTTTGACACCGTCACTCGCAACACCATTGTTACACTCGAACGATGACCATCAATTCTCATCAAACAAATTCCATAGATCTTCGTATTATTTCGATAATATCCAAAATAATAGTTCTTGATTTTTTACAATAATAGGCCTCAATTTCTTGTATATCAAGACAATTAATGGATTTTCGAATTCAAGAAATCAACAGTATAAATAATTTATTTCGCTTCTAAATTGTTGGAAAAATACCTGTTGATTCCATGAATAATAAATAGACAGATCAATAACTTCCCTAGAACAAAATCGATCTCCATACTTGATTCTGCCGTGTGTAAGGAGGGTATGCCCATCGTAGAGGATCCTTCTCCTTTATGCCCATGGCCCTTTAAAAGCCTAGGACTTTACACTTTTTAGGATTTGAATTCCTGACTGTTTGGGAGACCTTTGAATTAGAGTTGATCCTATCATTATGCTTTTTGTAAGAAACTAGTAAGGAGTCGCCAATGAGTTTTAAGAAAACTCATAAACCTTGTTCATGCCTTTCTCCCAAATAGGGTTCAAGGGATATTTAGCATGAATCATAAGTTTACCCCATGCCCAAATTGGTCTACATGTACCAGAAATGTGTTTGAGAGCGAGTGTAATACCCCGTATTTTGTGAGGTATTTAAATAATTTGAAATGAATTATTTATGGCATTTTAATTATTTATTTTAAATAAGTTTGGAGATATTTTATAAAAGGAAAGTTTTATTTAATTAATTATTTTATTAAGTTGGGATTTATTTTAGGAAAATTTTATTTTAATTAAGTTTTATAAGGAAAGGGAATAGTAAAGATAGGAAAGGAAATTTTTGGTAAAAAGGGTTTCTAGAGAAAGGGGTACAAATATTCAACACTTGGGCAAATTAAACTTTGCCCAGAGTGGAGAATACCCAAGGTAAACTTTCTCTCCCTTTTCCTTTATTTCTTTTTCTTTCTTTTCCCCTTCCCCTTTTTGCACACACCACCGTCGGCCACCACCACACCACCGGTAGGCCGCCACCCACCACCACCAGCAGCGGCGGTGCCACCAGCAGCACAGCAGCAGCCGGCTGTGGTGCCGTGACTGTTGTCCGGCCACCATTCGAAAAAAAAATTATTCTTTTTTTTATTTCTTTTGTTTAATCCTAAATCTAATTATATATTAATTACTAGTTTTGTGATGATTTTATGATGATTGATTTTAAGTATGGTGCAAATTAATTTTTAGATTTTAATTTTAATTAAAAAGCCCCAAATTTGAAACCCTAGATTTGTAAATAATTGATTATTGAAGGAATATGATTTAGAGTAGTTTAAACCTTTAATTTGAGGGTTTTAAAGTATAATTACAGCAAGTTTTCATGAATTAATATTGCTGGAAATTTTGTCAGTAAGCTAAAAATTAAGTTTCTTGAAGGAATTTTGACTACCCATTAACTGGGATTAAAGTAAGAGGTTTAAAATTAATTTTCAGCATGTTTTAATTAAATTATGAGTGGTTTAATAAGAGCATATATTGCTGGAAATTTGTGTGGAGTAGATTTTAATGCCATAATATGATTTTGGATTGTAGGAGACTTCCAAGTGAGTGATTTCTATTGTCGTGGCGATTTTAAGATCGTATTCAAGGTACGTTCGCGTACTTGGTATTTATTTGGTGATATAGGAACTTGCTAGGCTTTGAATAATTGATTCCAAATAGTATTGTGATAGTTTTGGTTGGAATTTATTATTTGGTTAATGTTGGTGATTGAATTATGAAGCATGGATTATTTGTGATGGATTATTGAATGGAAATAATTATTTTAGCATGTTATATATGAACCAAACTTTTATTATTGGCATGATAGAGAGCATGTTTAATTAAACTAAATATTTAATTTGGTTTGGAATATTAAAAGGGAATTTTATTATGGTTCACATAATTTTTATTGATGCTATAGGCATGAGAAAAGAGGTATGGAAGTGTCTATGTATGCGAGGAATAAATTATATGTTGGTGCCTTAGTGCACTTAAGGTGTTTCTAACACCGAGGGATGGGGATTTTGGCGCATTACGCGTTTAAGGTGTCTTTGACACCGAGGTAGATTTAAAAGGGTTCAACATTAAACTTTATATGGTCACTAATTATTCAACAATTAAATTGGAATGTTTAATTATTTGGATAATTATAATGTTTGATTATGTTATGATTTGAGAATCATCACCAAGTTTAGTAATATGTAAATAACGTAAAGTGAAAGAGATTACGCACCAAAACTCTTGGAATGTATATACCTTAAGTATGAACATATGGGGGGAGTTATGGGGTTTTATATTTAACCATAACTTCTACTGGGAGTACATGACGCTGTATTTTCCTTTTATTATTATGCACAGGAATTCCGCCACTTACGAGTGGTTATTTTATAATGGCATGGTTAACTCCCGTGTTAGTACCCCTTTATTGGGGCAGGTTAGGGGGGGACCCATTCAATGCGTAATCTATGCTAAATGAATCATTTAGTTACTTAATTGAGAAGTCATGTTGTATGTTGTGTGCTTGTAAACAGGTGCAACGAGGTAAGTTGTGTGTTGATAGGTGAAAACATATTAGTGTGTTTAATTACGCTTCTGTACTCAGCTTTGCTGATTGTGTGTTTGTGTGTTTGTTGGCCTTGTCTTTACCTTGGCCCTATGATGACCCATTTATGGAGAGTAGTGGAAACAAGTAGAGAGAAGCTTTTCAGGTGATGAAGCATATTCATGATGGGCATGAGTGAAGAGCGAATCATGCTAGTTTCCATAAGTTTATAATATGTTTATTGCTTTAATTATTTTATTATATTATATTTGTGAGACTAACGCAAAGGTTTTGAATTGGTTCGGTTTTGTTAAGGGCCTACAATGGTTCCAAGTTGTAGGTTGATTTTGTTTTACTTTGGTTTGACTTTATTTTCATTGGTTGACTTTTAAGTTGAGTAGTTTTGAATGTTTTTAAGGATAGTATTCCGATGTGTGTCTTTGATAGTTGCCTTAGCCGTTTTCACGGTGGCGGTAATGTTTTAGATTTTCCTATTTTGAGTTTTAAACAGAGCAAAATAGGTATTTTAAAAGAAAGGAATTTCTTGGGTGTTACAGCGAGGGTACTAAAATAACGTTCCCTTTAAGGGGAATCACTATTCTAGCCCTAGTGCGGCCTCTACTAGCCCTTCCTTTTTCACAATTTCATCACCAAACAATATATGCAACGTGATGCCTAAAAACTAAGTTAGTTGATTTTATTTACAAGTATTAATCACGTAGGAATTACATTGCAAAAGTTGTTATTCTTTATTTAATTAATATTCGTGAAAAGAACAATAATATAAATAAACAATATTCGCCTTGTCTTAAGTGATCAAACAACAATTAATTATTCAATTCTATTCTTTAATTAACGCAAGATACTATGTGAAATTAATTAATTAAAAGTTTGTTTAAAGTGATCAAACAACACTAATTAATCAATTAAAGGTTGTTTAAACAAGAAAAGAAAAGGTGATTGATCTAAGTGCTCGGGAATTTACCACTTTTCCTTGCTATATCTTCGTTTAGAACACTTATGGACTCCTTCTTGTTCGGGAACCTCCACTGTAGTAACAATTAATAAAGGGGGTGAGTGTTTAGGACTAGAGGGTTGATAGTACACAAGTTCACAAAGTTTCTGCCAGAATTTCGGGTTAATTCTGTCTGTTTAAGCCTCGTATTAAGCCTCTATTTATGGGGAATGGGTGTGTTTAGGGTTTCGAGTGTTCTACCCTAGCAGGTGTCGCGCACATCCGAATGGGCTGCGCACGCCTGCTCAGTTTAAGTTATTCAGGTGCGTTGCTACGGGCAGCACAACGGAACGTCTTGCGTGCGGTATTATGGTAAGATTCGATTTTATATTTTTATAAAATTTTGAATCTTCCGAGAGTGCATCACTAGAGGCTGCGCTGGATGTCACGCACAACTCTATGAGTTGCGCTTGCCAGACAAGCGCGATTCTTTGAGATGCGCGCAGATTTTTCTGCGGCAGCATTTATTTTTAACCTAGGCGCCTCTAAGTCCGTCAAAATTAGGTTTAGACTTCGGGTTTAAGCCTAATTTCTGATTGGGCTTAGTTAATTGGACTTTAATTCATTTTGTTTTGGGTTAGGCTATGTATTTTGTATTCTTGTGGCTCAATCAGTTGTCCATAAGCATTCTTCACGTTGATCCAACATAAATATGGTTTTATTTATCGTCATAGCACTTTCGGTCGAGACAGGAGGCCAAAAGTAGATGTCTACACCGTGGTTTGCTACCTACAGCCTTAGAAGCGAAATACACCGCCACCAGTACAGGTTTTCCGGTGACGCACACCCCCCACCTAAGTTTTACACAACGACCTCCGCAATCCGTGTACCCTTACTCGAAGGTTGGAATTGCTCAAGAACTGTTCAGATCTCAAAGGGTAGGTTTGTGTTTAATGTGTTTAGGGTTTTTCGAAAGTTGTTTTATTGAAGAGGCTCTTGTTTGTATTTATAAAGTTCCAATACAAGGAAAACCAATAAATCCAAACAATCTATCAGTTTATTTTGTGCCCAATTAGGCCCAACTAATAGTCGCTTCAAACAATATCTGACACACACTGACACACTGTCATGTAGAAGAGGGTACACGACCGTGTAGACTAGTTCATTTGCAAAACCACACAATCGTGTAGAGTAAGGTACACAACCATGTATGTCACACGGTCATGTAGTATAAGGTACACGACCATGTTAGTTGTATAATAATGAGTTTTCAACCAAGGAGTTACTCTCACTTGCTCGGTCAGACAAACCAAGTTGATTCAGTCTGAGGCAAAACCATTCCGGTTGCATTACTAACTCCAACAGATGCTGCATCATAGACCTGGAAATCCCGACCCAACCCGAATGACTCGGCTAGAATGACCCGACTGCAACCCGAAAATGACCAGAACCCGAACTAACCCAACCCTACCAGATGACAATCCAAAGTGGAGTTAATCCAAACGTGACCCGATGCTTGAAATGACACAACCCGAAATTGACCCGAACTGACACGACCTGAAGTGATCCGACTCAAAATGACTTGACCCGATAGTTACTCATGTTTTTTTTGTTTTGGTGTTTTTTTTACATAAATTTACTTTAGTTTCTAAGTATTATATAAAAGTTACTTATATTATTGAAATAAGACGAAAATTTTTAGTGAATTTGTTTTTAGCGACTCGACCTGACTCGAACTAACCCGACCAGAACTTGACACGAAAACTAGTCATGATAATTGACTCGACTCGAACTAAACCAATCCGAACTGACCCGACTCAAACTTAACCCGACTTGAACTCAACCCGAAGTGTTGTCCCGAATTTGACCCGAAACCTGTATTGACCCGACTTGACTCAAACACGACCCAAATATTTGTTGACTCGAAAGCGACCCGACCTAAAATGACCCAAAAAACCCGTTTCCCAGGTCTAAGTCCATCAACGTCGTTAGTGGATGGTTGGAGTGGATAAGGAGAGTATAGATTAGAGAAGAATTATGCACCATCAGGATGAACCAGTTTATTTAATTAGATTAGTCTTGAATATGTTTTGTTTGCAATTATTTTGTATAAATTTTGATCGAATATGTGGAAAGAAAGTAAGAGTTAAGTCCATATGCTCCCCTTCTTTTCCCCTCCTTATCTTGTTTTTTTAATACTTGTAAGGAATTATCTGTTTCGGGTGTAAACAATGGGACCTTCGGACAGGTCCTATCTTGTGGGTTGAATACTAATCTCGATCCAAGTGATGACTAGGCCGAGGATTTCCTGCACAGCAAACACACGTAAATTGGCCTCGAGGATTGTGCCGAGGAAGGCCCCTTCGATGCCGAACCCAGTACAGTGTTGTAGGGAATATTTCAAGCATCCCACACTTGAGCCCCACTGTGATCATACACTTAAGCATGGTAGCGTCCAAAGGGAAGAAAGTTAGAGCAAAAGAGTCGAGTTTTAAGAACTTGTAAACCGTTCACAGGGTGAAGGTTACACCCCTTCACGATCCAAGAGATCGCTAACTCCATAGTGGTCCTGAACCATGACTGGATATTCGGGGATGAAGGTACAAATCTAACCTAAAAGAGATTGAACCTGCCCTATAAATAGGCCTCTACTTTGTTCTTCTCATATTCATGTGCGCTTTCCGACTAACATACAATCAATATATTTATCCTAAACCTGTTTAATTGATATGTCTATTTTATATAGTATTTTACCCCCGTCCCTTGGTCATAATTGGTAGTGTTTTTGGCTCTTTAGAGCCACTTTTATTACTAATTTGTGTTTTCTAGTGTTTTCGTAGTTTTGGTTGAGTTTTGTAGGGAATTGCACTTTTGGAGCGTTTTCCCGGGAGTTTATAGAGCGAATACAAGCGTTGGAGGAGCACAACCAGTTTTCGTAGCCTAGGGCCGGTTAGAGTAATCAAATCGGTGATTAAGGGCTCGGCATTTGAGATACTGAGGCATTTGGATCGAGTATTCAAGACCTGAAGAGGAAATCCGGATTAGAAAAAGCTACGAGCCCAATCGAAGTCCAAGAATGTGCCCAAGTAGCCTCGCCCGGCCAAAGAGGTCCCACCCGAAGGCGCGCCCGTTCGGGCGAGGCGGGAGAAGAAAAGAGTCCTTCGCCCGAGCTCGCACCCGGCCGGGTGCGAGAGAAGACTATTGATGCAAAAAGGCGGGCCCGATCAGGTGGTGTGGCGCCCAAACAGGCGCGTGTCTCTGAAGAGAGTTTAGAATTGTCGTTTAGTTTGTTTAAGTTTAAGATTAACTTACTCAATATAAATACGATTTTGTTAAGCAAGTTTAGTATCTTTTTTTTTTAATCTCTTTTTACCTCTTCTCCTAGACTTTCTCTCTCTACTTAGTTTAATTCCTCTCTTATTTTCTCTCTCTACAACTTTACACTTTGTTCTTGATTCAACTCATTATTTCCGTTAACTTTGGTAACGATTTCTTCTTTATTAATTTCAGTAATTTTATTTCTTTTATTCATCATGATTTATTTAATTGCTTTGATTGGTTTAGATTTAATTATGTGTGAGTAGTTTTCTTTCTAAGTTTTATGGGGATCCATAAATAATACGAAGGGGTAATTTATTGTTGTTGATTGTCAATGCTTAATTAATTTCCATTTGATTGATTTAATGCTACGCAACTAGATTTGCGAGGATCTTTTATGTATGAGTTTAGCAATATTAGTTCGAGATTCGAGAGATGAGAATTGATATTTAGGCTTAGTTTCAATAGGCAGGTTAATTTATAAATGGTTAAGTTGAGATTCGAGAGATGAGATTTAATACCGATAGATTAATTCTGTGATTGTAATACGTAGCGAAACCCCTTTATGATCTGATTAATTGATGCATTGTTGATTGATTATTATGTTTTACTCTGAATTATTATTAATTGGTGAACCTATTCCCTAGGTCTTTTATTTATTGATTTTCTCTATTCTTATTCTTCCCTAATTTTACTCTCCGTAGTTTGGATTCCTTTCGTCATAATATTATTTGTTTACTTAATAATTTAGATTGCTTTAATTAATTAGGAATAGAAAGACTTGTTTTCCTGTGGATTCGACCCTACTTCCCTATCTGCATTAGTTAGAGGATTTAGGAAATACTTTTGATCAGGTGATACGACTTTAGCCAGTCAAAATTTGGCGTCGTTGCCGGGGAAACGGTTTTATTTTTATTTCTAATTGTTTTTGTAGTCTAGATTATTTACCTTCGTCCTAGAGAACGTGAGTTCTTTGGGACATTTCTCATATTTGTCGTCTAGTTCTTTGTTTATGCCCTGGTGTTCTAGATTAGGTTATATTCCATTCGACCTTGAGATCGAGCGCTCTTTTCATAGACAAAAGAATCTTTACAGGCAAATCTTGGCGGGTTCTGGGGATAACGATAATCACAGAGACCCTCCAACTGATTCTAGTGATTCAGAAGTTCCTTCAGATTCGGAATCAGAGATGACAGCACCTAAGAAGCTCAGCGATTATTCGCAGCCGTCGCTGACCGATTTTCCACATCTCAATCCCACTCCGGCTCTTGATGGAGTGCAATTCGAGATTAAACCCCAATTTATCACGATGATAGAAAGGAAGCAATTCAGTGGAGCTAAGGTTGAAGACCCAAATCTTCATATTGCAGACTACTGTCAATATTGCAATACCATCAGGCAAGTGGGGGTCACACAAGACCAAATCAGGGAGATCCTTTTTCCTTTCTCTTTATGTGGAAAAGCTAAATTATGGTTTAATGGTTTGAATAGAACTGCACTTGGTATTACTAACTGGGAGACTCTTATTTTGAATTTCTATAATAAATATTACCCTTCAGAGAGGACAGCTTTGCTAAGGAGCGAAATTTAGAAATTTGCCCAAGAGCCAGATGAAACTTTATATGAGGCTTGGGAAAGATTCAAGGATCTGCAGAGAAAGTGTCCCCACCATAATTTTGCACAATTGCAGTTGATCCAAGCCTTCTATAATGGGATTGGAAATTCATCTAGAACAATTTTAGATTCTGCAGCTAGTGGGAGGTTTATGAACCTTAATGTTGATGATGCAGGTCAAGTTATCGGAGATATGGCAATCCACAATTCCCAGTATGGGAATCCTAGAGGCTTTGCTAACAAGGGAAAACGTAGTGTTGACTCTGTATCCTTTTTGCAAGCTCAATTAACCTCTATTTGTCATAAATTAGATAATCTTAGCACTACAAATATAGCTAATGTTTATGCTATTAATAATAATTCTAATGAGGCTTTATGTAAAAATTGTGGAATTATAGGTCATTGGGAACAAGATTGCAGGAGTTCCGTGGAGCAAGTTAATGCCTTTCAAGCTTATAGGCAGAATGACCCATACTCCAACACCTACAATCCTGGGTTTCGGAATCAACCATATCTTTACTACCGGAGCACCAATGTTCAAAACCCGCCACCTCCACAACAACCATAGGCACCACAACAGAAATATTACCATCCCAATGCTGGCCAGAAAAACCAACCACAACAACCCTCCTCATCTTCTGACCCTGCTGTGACAGAAATTAGAGCGATGCTAGCTAGTATGCAAAAGCACATGGAGAGTAGAGATGCTCAAATTGATTCAATCATAGCCCATAATAAAATTGTAGACAATCAAATTGCGCAGATTTCCTCTACTCTACAAGACCGTCAACAGGGAGCCCTACCATCCCAGCCAACCAGACCTACAGATCAAGCTTTTGCAATTACTCTAAAGAGTGGTTCACACAATGATGAGCCCCCTATGCCCAGAGAGGATGAACCTGTTTTAATGAAAAATGCTAATCTTGATTCTGTTAAACCAAACAATGTTGCTAATAGCCCTACAGGGCTCAAGGGTAGTACTAATATTTCTGATAATACATTGCAGGGTACAACACCAGGGAAGGTAGCAGCTCCAGATAAGAGCAGTAATGCTCCAAAGCCAGTTATCAAACTTCCATTCCCCAATCGACATTTAAAAACAAAAATGGATAAGCAGTTTGGTAAGTTCCTGGAGATGGTGAAAGATTTGCAGGTAACGGTTCCTTTTACAGAACTAATTACACAAATCCCTGCATATGCTAAATTCATGAAGAAAATATTGACTAGAAAAAAGTCTATTAGTGAGGTAGAGACAATCGCTTTTACTGTAGAATGTAGTGCCGTACTACAAAATAAATCTCCACCTAAACTAAAAGATCCGGGTAGTTTTTATATCACTTGTCATATTGGCAATCTGATGATTGATAATGCATTATGTGATTTGGGTGCTAGCGTTAGTGTCGTGCCATTGTCTGTGTGTTCCAAGCTAAATATGGGTAAATTAAAAGCTACTAATATTACTTTGCAAATGGCCGACAGTTCTTTTAAATACCCCCTAGGTGTTTTAGAGGATGTTCCTGTCAGAGCTGGTAAAATTTATAAACCTGTTGATTTGTTGTTCTTGATATGGCTGAGGATTTGCAAACTCCAATTATTTTAGGTAGACCATTCCTTAATACTGCAGGAGCAATTACAGATGTGAAATGTGGTAAACTGACACTATCAGTAGGGGATGATAAAATTATTTTCAATTTGAATAATACCCCTAAAAGCCCCATGACAGAGGAGAAGTGTTTTAGTATTGATGTGGTTGATAATTGTTCTAATAAGCCCCAAGCTCTTGCTAAAGATCCCTTGGACGCGGTATCTTGTGTTTTATCTTCTACAGGAGAAATAGACAAATGGCAAAAGGAAGTTGATGCAATAGAAAGAGCCCTTTACCGTGTGGGTCTTGGCTTTGAAGATGAGAAGGTGGTAAGCAAGCTGCGGAAACTGAGCCTATAATAAGAGTTCCACTGGATCGAGTTGCAGTTGCTCAATCTAATGACAACTTGAGGCAACCAAAGGTCAAAAAGGGGTCCCTTGTGAGCAGTAGCGAAGAACCACCAGTTCACGCCAAGGAGGATTCTCTTGATAGGGTGGATTGGCACCCTACAGGGCGTGTCAGGAAGCCGAGTCGTGGTCTAAAAACCGCTCGACCGGGTGAGGAACCACCCAACCAGGCGGTAGTCTAAGGGTCTTAAATTCTCAACTTGTGGTAAGAGGGTCGTGTGGGACCTAGATAAACCAGTGCTTTACGAGAGGCAACCCGTATTTTCTTGTTTTTTAGTCTAGCTTTCTTTCTTTCTTTTATGAGAGGAGAGAGGAGGGAGTTTAATGAGTTTATTGAGTTTTTGTACAGGTTTGAAGGAAAAGAGTTAGCCAAGTTGGAGAAAAGAGAAGTAGATATCCGTACTCATAGTGTTGTAGCGCACCCGACCGGGCGAAGCTCCGCCCGACCGGGCGCGAGAGATAAGTAGAAAAATCACCAATTTTCGGGGCTCGACCGAGCGCGAGATTTGACAAATATGAAACTTTTTCTCGCTCGACCGGGCGCGAGTGTTGAAGAATAAAAGTTGGGTATAAATCGCCCGATCGAGCGAAGAGGCGCCCGACCGGGCGCGAGAGGAATATAATTAATATAGTCAGATCGCCCAATCGGGCGGTGTGGCGCCCGACTGGGCGCGAGCCAGCCGTCCCCTTTTCCCCTCTTCCTCCTTCTTTCTTCTTCTTCCTCCTTCTTTCTTTTCCCATATTTTTCTTTTTCCTCCATTAATTCTCTCTCTAAAAACTCAATTTCCTCTACCTTCTCTCTAAGATTTCTCCTCCATTTCTCACCCAAATTCAAATATAATTACATATTCTTACTCCTCTCTTCATCCTATTCATTTCTATACCAAAATTTCCCAATTCCAATAAAAAGTTTTCATACCCATTTTACCAAATGGCATCAAAGAGGGCAAGATCAATTCTCGGGGGAAGTTCTAGTTCGAGCAACAATATGATCCAGAGTTGTAGCTTTCACAGTGGCCAACCATCCGAATCACTACTCCAACACAAAAGGAATGGCTCTATGAGCGTGAGGTAATCCCTTCACGGTGGTTACACCGCCCTACTCTCGAGTCTTTAGGCTTATTTGATTATGATAGATGATTCATGAACGATATAGGAATGAAAAAATTTGTTGATATGCACTATCCTACGTATCGTGAATTGACATGTGAATTTCTTTCCTCTTTGAATGTTGTAAATAGTAAAAATGGGACGAATTTGTTTTTTAGGTTGAACAATAGGAATATTAGTTTAACTTATGTTGAATTCTGTAAATTATTTGATTTGGAATTTGAAGAACATTTCTTAAAGTCAGTGGAGCATAGGGGAGGGCAAACGAGAGTAACCATAACCATGAATCGGAATTGAATGGTTGTTACCAACAATAATAGTATTATGATGATTGCACAAATTAAAATAAGACAAAAATTTACCCAATGAGGAAGTCATATGAAAAGTAGCTTCGGTGTCTATGTACCAAGACGGATCCGTGGATTGAGAGTCATCCTATGCACTGTCGATTCAATGTTAGGGGGTTAAATTTCCTAAAGCCATGAAACTATATGTTTGATCAAGCTCGACTAAGCTCGATTAAGCTCCTAAATTAGAAGACCCCACCTTAATTACAAACTTTGTTGACTTAATAGCTAAGAAAGACCGACGGCACAAATAACTAAAAAAGAAAAATAGGACAGTACACAAAAAGAAAGTGTGAATTAATTGAATTTCCTATCTTTAGCAAATGGTCCAATCCCACAAAAAGATCCTCAAAAGGAAATAATTTCACTGCAAAATATGGAGTTCTCGTACCTTTTTTTTTTTTTTTTTTTTTGTTTTTGGGAACGGCTGGAGTACTCGTACTTAATTAACAAGAAAAGAAGTCTTAAAAAAAAAAAAGAAATAATAAAATTATTAATAAAATAAAATTACTGGAATGCAAAATTTAGCTTTAGAAATAGGCAGATACTATTGCCTGAAACCCTGAACCTCTGAATGCTGACTCATTGACTAGGTTTTGTTCATTTTCTGATTTTTTATTATTTTCTGTTGGAAGTAGATGCTCCGTATTTAGAGTTTGAATAGGACTATGGTCTATGACTTAGAACTTTTAAAATCTTATGACTGATTTTTTTTTTTCTCTTTCTTGAATAACCTTAGGAATGATTGATTGAAACGGATTAATACTTTATCCGTTTCGTAATAATCGTAACACTAGAGTCTCATTTAATTTAATGTAAGACATTTTCAATCAAAATTTAGTATGAAAAACAAATTTTCAAGGAAAACCACACTTGTAAGATAGTTTTTTTTTTTTTTTTTTTTTTTTTTTTTTTGATTTTTACATATATAAGAAAAGGTAAAGAGAAATTGAAAATAAGAGTGGAAATGTGGGGATGGATGAAAAGAAAGTTAAAAGGAGGAGGAAAATGTAGGTTTCCTTTGTTTTGTAAAAAAAATGTTTTTTAACATTATGGATATAGTCTTACTCTTACATCATTAGGAAAATTATTTTTCAACCCTACACAAACCAAAACAAAAGAAAATGAGTAATAATGGAAAAAATATTTTCCATGAAAACATTTTACATCAAATCAAACGGAGTTTAGGTGTTGCACAAAGTTTTAGGGAAATTACTAATTTTAGGACCCATACCATGTACGATTAGTCCAAAATAAACTATACACAAATCATTAATTATCTAGTTATATAACAAACAAAAGGTGAGAAAAATTATCAAAATATGGCACAAAATATCGAAGACCTAATTAAATTATGAATAATACAACACATACACATACACTCATTGAATAAATCCATTGTCCGATTCACATTCCTCATCAATCATCAATATCTGAAGAAAAATTAAAAACAAATTTAATCATCAGTTTAAGAACAAATTTGATCGCTATTTTAATGATATAAACATGGTAATATATTCGTTTTAAAGAACAAACCTTGTTAAACAAATGTATGAAAAACACCATTAGAATCGTACAATGATATCTTATGGTTGTTATTTTCAAGGTAAAAAAAAAAATTACATACAAATCACCTTTGCGTCTAATAACATCATTTTTAAGGGAATTGTTTTATTAGGATAAGCTTTTGAAGATATCATCCATAATCTAATAACCTAGTCTGTATAACCACAAGCTCATTGGTACGACTAATGTCGTTAATTTAACCATGATGTGTCGTTAATTTAACCATGATTGATGCCATGATAAAAATGTGTTTGTGGCTCCAGAGCGCATGTATTCATAGATTTTACTTATATAATATAAATTATTATTCAAAGTTCACAAAAAAAAGGGTTATTTAAGTTTAGAAGCATGAAAATTATTTCATAAGAAATTGTTTATGAAAATTATATCATAAGAAAAACGTTAAATTTTATTATTATTATTATTATTTAACAAATATTGTTGATTTATTAACTTAGGGTCTGTTCACATTTACTTAATTTCAGTTCAGTTCAGTTCAGTTCAGCTCAGTTCAGTTCAGTTCCAATCAGTTCAGTTCAGCTCAATTCAGTAAATGTGAACAGACCCTTAATTAACTAACATAAAGAATATAACATGTGCTTTATTACGGCTATCGCTAGTAGCTAGTTTTATTTTATTATTTTTTTTTTAAATAGCTCGCTAGTAGCTAATTTAGGTGTATCTATCTTGTGCAATATATATTTATGACTTCCTTAATGCCAATAATTTGATTTGCTCTAACGGATTATTGTGCAGTGATCTTTAATAATACAAAATCAATTATGTTCATTGTTATAGAATATTGTTTGTGTTAAAATCAAATAAAGAATGTTTATCGATTGTTATAGAATATTTCCTATTGTGATTTTACATTTAAAAAATATTTCAATGAAAATATATATTCAAATCAAAGTATAGTGAAATATTTTATATAAGGAATGAGATTGTTTTTTTGTTTTTTTTTTTTTTCAAAAAAAAAAAGGGATGTCGGAGGGAAAATAACAACACCATGAAGAGACACGTATTATTCCTAAGGTCTATTTTAGCGTTATGTTATTCATAGGGTGGAGATTAAAAGAAAAATTTTATAATATAAAGTATAGTTAGTGAGATCGATGAGGATATATTTGTTTGTTATTCCCCCTATTCAAATTGATAATCAAATTTTAAATTTACAAGGTCTTTTAAATGTGCATACATTTGATAAATATTTTTTTAATAAATATTAACAAAAATTATAAAAAATTTGATAGAGAGTATTAGAGTAGTGGGAGATAGAAATAATATAAAAGTAGTGTGAATAGTATTGATAGGAGGGAGAAATAATAAAATACTAGTAGGTCCTTACAAAATAAGAAAATGTTGCAATTGTTATAAAACGGACGTAAAAGGAAAGCGTCATCATTATTATGAAACGGAGGAATACTTTGTATGAGTGAATAATTAATCTTTTTGCCACATATTCTTATTTGTATTTGTATTCTAGAATTAAAGAGAAAATACAAGTTTATTTCCGAGATAACAATTTCATGTATGCTTAGCAAAGAAGATTATATGCTTCAAGGTGAAGAAAGGATGCTTCATAAATTAAGTTCCAAATTTATTTATTTATTTATTTTGACTTCCTAGGGAGAACAAATTCATTAATAATAAGTCATACAACATCTAAAATAATAATATAGAAGTATAAACCACAATTTAGAGAAATGAATACAACTTTTATAGCCCAGTACCATAACTTTTTTTGCATTTTTTTGACACAACTCATACTCCACTAGTCCACCACTTCAAGTTTGACGCGAGTTGTGAGTTTCGACGTTTTTGCATCTTTTTAAGTAAAGTCATTCGCAATCCGCGCTAATGTTCAAATTGTAAAGCTGATGACAGCACCTAAATCTACATGAATCCAAATCATCCTGCCAATTATTAAAGCCCTATAAATAAAGTTTTTTTTTATCCATAATTGTTAAAAAAAATAAAAATAAAAATAAAAACCAAGAAATTTGGGAAAAATATTCTCAGTTATGAAGAAAACAAAGCAAAAATATAAAATTTTCGAATAAAATAAACTATATGTGACTAGGGGTGAAAGTTCGGTTTTTGGTTTGGTTTATTGCCCAAACCGAAACCGAACCCTTTATTTCGGTTTTTGGAATTTGCAAACCGCACCGCACCACTTTAGTTTTAAAACCGAACCAAACCAAACCACCTAAATTTCGGTTTTCTTAAGAAAAAAACCAAACCACACCAAATTTTCCTATCAAGCATCATAAACATCAAATTTTGCAAAAAAACCGAACCAAACCACACCAATAAAAACCAAACCAAACCAATCCATATAAACATAATTAAACAAGTTTTAATATCAAAGTTACAAAACCAAACCAAACCAATCCATACAAACATAATTAAACAAGTTATAACATAATTAAACAACTAAAACATATTTTAACATATTAGTAGCATAATGGCAGAATAGTAGGTCAGCAGGCTATCAGCACATAGTAGCATTGGAGCATGAACATAGCAGCATCATGAACACAGCAGCAGCAACAACATTTAGGAGAAGAAGTAGCAGCAGTAAGGAGCAAAGCAAATAGGCGAAATTGCAATTGAGCTTAGCAAATAGACGATATTGTAATTGAATTGCAGTAAATTAAAAGATTAATAGCATACATATGGATGGTGGAAGGTGGACGATGGTTGGTGGTCGGTGGTCGGTGGACGGTCGCCGGTGGAGTGAGGAACTGAGTGGAGTTACTGGAGTATGAGAGAGTGAGAGGTGAGAGGCTGAGATTGAGATTAGGGTTTTTTTTTTTTTTTTTTTTTTTTTTTTTTTTTTTTTTACCTTATATACTATGTAGAGTTGGGCTAGGTTTTTTGGGGTTGGGCCGAAATTTCGGTTCGGTTTCGATTTTTCGGTTTTTCAATTTCTGAAACCGAAACCGAACCACTTAATTTCGGTTTCTTGAATTTGCAAAACGCACCGAACCACTTAAGGAAAAAAACCGAACCATATTTCTAATTCGGTTTGGTTTTCGGTTCGGTTTTAAACCAAATTTGTTTCACCCCTATATGTGACCCTATTCTTTTGAGCTATTCTGCTATGCTCTACTCTTTTATGCCCTGCCCTTCTCTGCTGAAATCTGTTTTGCCTTGTTTTGTTTAAATTTGCTATGCTCTACAATGTGTTGGAAGCCTTATTCTGCTCTACTCTGCTGAAATCTTCTCTGCTATGCTCTTTTCTGCTCTACTATGTTGTGCTAATTCATGCTCTGCTCTGCCCAGAAGCTCAAAAGAACAGAGCCTATTTTTTGCCTAATCGGGTGAGAAAATTAAAACCTTAGAAGAGTAGAGAGATGGATTACAAAGTTTATTGTCCGGAATAATCTGACCTTTGCCTCATTTGCCTAAAATAATCCCACCTTTCGATTATTTTTTAATAATCCGACCTTTATACCCAATCCGCTCCATTGGTCTCAAGTGACTTGAAACCGACTAAACAGGTTACTATTTGTGACTTGGAATTATGTTGCACACGTCTCACCACGTGCTTGGCCAAAAATAAAAAAAATAAAATTAATCAAAAATTTCTTTTTAAAAAAAAACATTAAAAAAAAACCTCGCCCACCTTCTTCGACAGACCCACCTCCCCTACTTAGCTCACCCATCGAAACCACCTCCCCTAGCTAGCCCACCCACTGAAACCGTCTCCCTCCACTAGCTTACCACCAGAAACCCTCTTCGGCTCCCTTCCCAACATCGAACAAAACCCTACCCTCTTGTATTCCAGCACCAAAACACCACCTCCCTTGAGGTTTCGGGGCTGGAGAAGGGGAAGGATTGGGATTTCGGGACTAAAGAAGGAAGTAGGTGGGGTTTCTAACTGTGGGTTGGGTTGGGGAGTTGGTTTCGGTGGTGGGCTTAGGGGAGGGGTTGTGGTCAGAATTGGGGAGGGAAAAGGAGGGGAGGCCGTAAAAGGGGGAGAGGAAGGCCGGAATCGAGAGGGGAACGAAGTTGGTGGGCGGAATGTGAAGTGGAACGGACATGATTGCCAGAATTCGGTAAGGGGGCCGGTGGCAGGAACTGTTGGATTCTGGAATTTGGGTTTTTAATTTTTTTTTTTTTAAATTTTTTTGACCCATCATAGGCTCACACGTATCTAGTAACTTATAATAACAAGTTAGATGACCGGTTGAGACTATTAAAAGTGGAAGAGGTATAAAAGTCGGATAATTAAAAAATAATCAAAAGTAAAATTATTTTAAATAGATAAGACAATAGTCCGATTATTCTGAGCAATTTTTCCTAAAATTATTAGTCCCGAATTTAATACGAATACTTTGGGTAAAACAAGATGATAAGCAAACCAGTAAGCCTGTTTGTTACAATCAAAGTCTCTTTCGGATAACAATCAAACGCTAGTAACTAGGGGTCCCTTTATTACCACACCCACTGCGAAACACGAGATAACCTCTCCAGATAATTAAACTTCCTTAAATCTTAAAAAAAAAAAAATAAAAAAAATAACAATTAAAAAAAAATTTGTGGAGGAAAGTCCAAATCCCTTGTACCAATAACCAATCTCATTTCCACCCTTCACCCACCTCTTCCTTCTATCTCTCTCCTTTTTCTTTCTCTCTCTCCTCAACCCCATCAATGGCCGCCGAATCTCCTTCACCGCCGCCGTCGTCCCCTCCACCGGAGGCGATGACGGCGGCGCAGTACTGGTGCTACCACTGCGACAAACGAGTCTCCGTCGAATCTCTTCCTGGTCAACCCGATGACGTCATTTGCAACGAGTGTAAGTTCGGCTTTGTCGAGTCTATTCCTACCACATCTTCTACCACCAACGCCGCCGCCATTCTCTCTCCTCCTTCTGACCACATGGACGAAGGTACCCTCGGAAATCAGTTTCTTCAGGTTCTCCGCCTCCTTGCTCAGGTGGCGCGTGAAGACGACGCGCCACCGCCTCCACCGCCGCCTCCTCAGCCTAGACCACTCAACCCCGCTGATCCGTCTCCGGCCGATGAGTCTGACTTCCTACGCATCGAAATCGACGGCTGGGATGAAGACGAAGAAAGCAACAACCGCAACGTTAATCGCGAAGATGATGAGGATGATGATGAGGAGGAGGAGGACGATGATGATGATGATGAGGATGTGCGGAGTGTTGAGATCGAAGGACAGTCTGACGATGATGAAGAGGAGAGAGAAGAAGACATTCGGCGGCGGCGGAGAGATGTTCTCCGTCTTCGACTCCGCGATTTCGCTAATCGTGCTCGAAGCGAAGGGAGAAACAGGATCTTAGATTGGGCGGAAATTCTGATGGGATTAGAGGATAATTCAATTGAATTTCGCTTCGAAATGCCGGAGACTACAGATCGGTATATCGGACATCCGTTAGATTATGTCGATGAGGCCGAGTACGAGGCGTTGTTGCAGAATTTGGCGGATGCAGAGGGGAGGAGAGGGGCGCCACCAGCGGCGAAATCAGCAGTGGAGTGTTTGAAAGTAGTGGAGATCAAGACGGTGGATGAGAGTTATGTGTGTGCTATTTGCAAAGATGGAGTTAATGTCGGGGAGTTTGTCAAGGAGATGCCTTGTGGACATGGATATCATGGCGATTGCATTGTGCCGTGGCTCGAGGCGAGGAATTCGTGTCCGGTGTGTCGGTTCGAGTTGCCCACGGATGATGCTGAGTATGAGGAAGATAGGAAGAAGAGATTTCCCGCATTTCCTGGTAGTTCATCAGGGTCTGCTGGTGGGAATTCAGTTTGAATTGAATTAAATGGAAGAAGAGAAAGAAAGATAGAGGTGAACTTCTTGGTAAATTAGCTCTCTCCATTTTGTTAATCCCTTTTGGATTGTAGTATTTCTTCGTGTTGTTTTCTTTCTTTGTTTTTGTAATTGTATGAAACATGTTTTATGCTTTGATTTAAATGTTTGTCAATGTATATACGTTCTTTATCTTTATGATCATAGTATTTTGTTTCTTGTATGGTTTAACTTGTGGAGAATTAGGCTTTGTATTTATCTATAATAATCAATAAAGAAAGTAAAACTTGCTCACTATGTTGTTTGTGCATTGTTATGGGTCCAAATTTGCTCCATTCACATTCAAAGAAGTTTAAAATTTAAGTCTTTGATTGTTGGTTGTTTAGTTTTGCTTTTAAGCATTGTTCGTCACATATTGATGATGGTGATCAATTGCTTTGCTAGTATGTTGTTTGATGTGTGACTGAAATTTGGAAAGCAAGTATATTTTGATATTGAGTTTGGATTCCAGTCTCGGAACTTGGTTGCATATATGTTACCTGAAGGCCATAACCTGATTTGAAGGCATATAAGTTCCTCTGTGCACACATGAACTTATTGTTGGATAGATTGTTATTTGTACTTAATACCTGATATTGGAACTTACTTGATCAAACATTATTAAGGGTGAAAAAATGTGGAATAGTTCTGTGTTTATAGTTTTAGTTTGGAAAGCTGGAGTTTCTCTAGTTGAGGCTGTTTATGTCACCTCAATCAATCATCGGTGCCAGCTGAGATTTCATAGTTTCTGTTAAGAGCTGTGCTGCCATCTCAGAATTCGAACTTTGAACCTGTTCAAGTACTGATTGATGTGTTGTAGGTGATTTTTCAGAGTAAATTTGGGCTATTTTAAACATGTGATGGCTTTGAGAAACAAGGTTGGACTGAGTTGGATAGATTTTCTAGCTTTTTGTCTAGGTGCTTATGTGAGAGAGGTGTTAGACAAGGAAGGGGGAGTAGACTTTATTTAAGGAGAAAATGCTTGCTTTGCATGTTTGAACACGAGGCAGTTATGAGATGGTTAATAATGAGGGTTGTACTAACATGGTGTGTTGATTATGTCCAGACGTTCTATATTTTTTGGGGACTAGCTTTGACTGCTAAGATTTCTTTTCTTTTACCAGGGGTGGGGGGAGGGATTGCTTTAAGGCAGGCACTGAGGTGATTTGTGCAATACTATCATTAACTAACCTGTATATATCCCACTGAGGTAAGGTCTCAGCAAGTCTAGATGTTCGCTGCCTTTACTCCTAATCAATCAACACTGGAAAAAAGTGAGCCTAGGTGCTGAAGCTCAAGGTGATTTGGGTTAAGTACTTATATGACTCTTTTTAACAGGCGAAGCTAGGCACTGCCGCACTGGCAGCCTGTTTTCACTCACACTCTAATTTTGGGGATCTCTCCTTGCTTTGATGAGGCATGAGCCTGCCCTCTGTGTCTGGGCTTTAGGACTCCTGTGCCTTGTGCTTCTTGAGCCTTTTCATATTGGTTGAAAACTTTTAGCGTCTTTTTTCAAAAGAATTGTAAGTTTTTTGGAGTTTGTGGGTACTTTTTTTTCCTCGGGGCACACATTCAAAAGCTAAGGGGATATAAAAGGCATGAAGGCTCTTGTGCCATCTTTACCTTCTTTATATCTTTTTATTGTAAGAGACCATGGCCTTCAGAAAATGATTCATGGAGTCATGTTATTCCTCATACTTGTTTCTTGTTCTCTATGAATTTTCTGTATCCTGTTACTACTTGTTGGATGGAAATAGGGTCTCAGGCCTCCCTAAGCTCATAAGTGATTAATCATTCATATTGCATATATTTTTGTAGCCCTGGTCCCTGGATTTTTTGAGCAAATTATCCAAGGCCGTCATCAGTCTCAGCACATATTTGAGTTGGTTGTTTCTTGTTTCAACTTTTAACTCCTGCTTTACTCTGCAGAATTAAATGTTTGCTACTTGGCCTCACTGTGAATTATTTGATAAATGGCTAGATTTATAAGTCAACTTTTTGGTTTGAGTTATTTTTTTGCTCCCCTGAATAGATTTGTCATTGATCTGCTGGGTTTTATTCCTTGTTATCAATATCATGGGTCTGCACCTAAAAAATAAAAGTGTATTTTGTGAGTTCTGATTTCTGAGGCGTTGATGACTTTCATATGCTTGTCATTGCGTTTGTTGCAAATATAATGTCACCAGCTGAAATTTTAGAACTTAAATAATTGGCATTGAATATCATGGGTCTGCACCTAAAAAATAAAAATGTATTTTGTGAGTTCTGACTTCTGAGGCGTTGATGACTTTCATATGCTTGTGTCATTGCGTTTGTTGCAAATATAATGTCACCAGCTGAAATTTTAGAACTTAAATAATTGGCATTGAATATGAATCCTGTTTGTCACATATTTGCATACGTCAATTGCAAAGGCTTGAATCTTCCTCCTGATCTTTTAAAAATATTTTTATTGTAGTACATTCCTTTGGTATATATTTACCTAATAGGTGGTTCTATTATATTCATGAAAATGCCTCTCTTTAGCAAGTTGTGTTTACAGTTATTGCTCATAAACTACAGAACTTTATCATTGATACAAAGCTTATTGAGCAGCTATGTAGCGTTTCATGCATTGCAGCCTGAAGTGCATATAAATACATTCTTTATGGGATGGTTTGTTTCACACATTAGATTTACTAATTACTTACCCACAAAGGCCACAATTACTGATTATTGTTTTTTTAAAATCTGATTTGTAATCGAATATCAGATACTGTCTGGGACTTGGTTGCCATTGATTTTGTACAGATTGAGGGCTCGATAATACCCCCCCCCCCCCTTCTCTCTCTTAAGTGCCCTGAGGGCATGCTATTTTTTTAAATTACACCTTTTCTTTTTGTATATTGTTTAATCTCTTTTCCTATACTTCTTGTTAGGAAGTATATCTATTTCTTTTCTTTTCTTTTCCTTTTTTTTTTTTTAACTGTGTCGAAAATAACTGAAGTAGGTGCTGTTTCAAGATTTTTTTTTCAAAAGTAGTTCTAGCAATAGTTTTTGTAATGGTAAAATTTATTTTGTGAAGTGGGTAATGCCATAATGTATTCCCTGTGCTCTCTTAATAGTTTTACACTTAATGCTGGTTGTAAAGACTGCTGAAATTTGAAATTTTATTCAGCAGTTTATTCAAAGATGTATTGAATTGGTGATTTCAATCAGCAACAGTGTATGAGGCGAACATAATAAAGCAAACACCAATTGAAGCGGCCTTTCTATTTTGAGTGTCTTCTCAACAGGTCCAAAGTTTCTGGCAAGGTATGCCTTCTGGTTGATTGGCAATATAAATAAAGCAGCTGAAGAATCCCATTTGGTCATAATCTTCCCTTGTATAATTGATATTGTAACAGATTTGACATACGGAGTATTTTTTTTTCTTTTCCTTTTCCCCTTCCCCTTCTTCGCACCCCACCTCCCTTTCCCCCACCCAGCTTTTCTCAGTTTGGAGCATCAGAAGTTTAGTCTTGGATGGTGCCATGTTTAGGTTCTTTTGAGCCCTTTGTATATTTTTAGAATCTGTCATTTTTTTTAAAACTTTTGTACTTGCATCTGTGGTTTGAAGCTCAACTCATGTCGCATCACTGATGCATAGAAGTTTCAACATAGGAGTTGTCACTCATGTCAGTTGTCGTAGTCGAGGGGCATTACACACTGTTCAATTGAGCTGTGACTTATGAGATGAGAAACAAAATTTGTATCACAGTGCATTGGCTATTATGCAATCTGCATCTGCAGCATTTGGGAAATTGTCAGTTTCAGTGTTTTTTGTGACTGATTCCTGACTAGTGTCCCCGTATCGGATCTTGTATTGGAAATTGACATTCTCCAGGAAAGCAGCGCTCATGCTTTTTTAGGAAATATATGCACAGTTTGTTTGATCCAATGTGTTATACTGTTATGTGTTGTATGGTGGCCCCTTTCACTAAATCTGAGGAAAGACTCACATGGAGTGTGCTGTTTCTCCTAAAATAACGACGAGTTAACACATGTACGCTCTACTACTATCAGAATTATCAGTATACGGATAACATACGGAAGTATTTGCTCAACTTCCCAATAAATCCTTTGTTTTTAGGATTTCTTTTTGTTTTTGATTTTGAACCTTGATGCAAATGTTTTACGGTTTACCACTACTATCTAATTACGATTATTACTCTTTCAAAAAAAAAAAAAAAAACAGTTATTATTAGTAACATATTACGGAGTATTAATACTCCGTATGATACTTTTAAATCAATTACTTAGTCAAGTCAAACAAAAATAACTTCCAACTATCTTCTTATTTGAGAACAAATCCATTGTTTGAATAGATGCAACATCTTAATTAGGAATAACTTTTATTAACGGAAGGAGTAAATTAATTTATCGAAAATAAGTTTAAAAAAAAGTAACTTTTATCATTTATAAATTTAGCCGTGTCAAATTGTCATTAAAAAAAAAAAAAATAATCCTGTCAAAAAATAAAAACATCTCACACGTGAACTAAGACCTAATTAGCTAAGTGATTTATAAGCAATAAATAATGTGTATTCATTTAATCAAAAAAAAAAAGTGTTCATAATGATTATCATTTTATTGTAGTAATAATAATTAAAAAAAAAAAATTACAAACTGAATGCTACAGCAATAATTTTCCCACATGAATGCGTAGGACTTTTTTTTTTTTTTTGTTAAGGGAAAAGATTTCTATACATTTTACGTGTACAATACCATCCAAAATTGTATACACAGTCTATCAGATTGAGCTTGTGGAATTGAGACTATGAGAGCATATTCCATCCGATTAGTCCACCGATTAGAACAAACTGCAAAACATGGACGAAATCATGTATCATATAATAAGGGTCTGTTCATATTTACTTAATTTCAGTTTAGCTCCAATCAGTTCAATTCAGTTCAGCTCTAATCAGTTCAGTTCAGTTCAGCTCCAATCAGTTCAGTTCAGTTCAGCTCCTAATTTCCCTCTCTCATAAAATATTCAGTTCACTTCAGTTCAGCTCCAATCAGTTCAGTTTAGTTCAGCTCAACTCTAATCAGTTCAGTTCAGCTCAATTCAGTAAATGTGAACAGATCCTAAGACTCTTATTATCGTTATTGTCATAAGAAAAGAGTGCTTAGAAATTTGGTAAACATGCATATTATAGGTATTTTCTACATAAAGAACATTACTGTACTGTAGGTTCAATCAATTTGTTTGTGGATGTGTGTGTCTGCTGTGCGTGTGCGTGTGCGTGTGCGTGTGTGTTTTCCTGCAGTGGTATCCTCTAAATTATATGCACGATGAAAAGAGCTGAGAAAGGCTAACTGACCTTCATCAAAGGCATCTTTTCCATGAGAATGGATGGCCAACCAAAATATGGCATAATCCTGTTGTATTGAAAATTTGTTTAGCAATATTGAAACTTCGTACATCATAAAACTATAAAAGAAAGGAGCATTGAAAATGCATTGCTTTTAGTATGAGGGAGGGGCTTTGAGTACTAGACCCTCGTTAAAGGCGACTGTGCAAGATGCACTCTGGAATATTGAAGCTTTTGAAGGTGGCTTAAAAATTAGTCAATCAAAACACACCTCAGATTGTTAAAGATAAAAAAAAGGAATACTTAGAAGCACATTTACATAAGGTTCATATCAATGAAACGATTCAATTCATCAGGATAAACAATTAGGATTGTTTCCAAATGATTTTGCGCTTCTAAGCCATGATTGATTAGTAAAGTAGAACACCTAACTATCTAGTTATATATTCAGTTCAATATACCAAGGTCATTCTGTACCAGTAATCCTACATTCCTATGTCAAAAATAACATAAGTATAAATTTTTTAAACAGATCACACACATAAGACACCTACCCTTAATGATGAATTTGATCAACTATCGATTTAAAATTATCCAGAAAGAGTCCAACTATCTAGGATAGGGGCTTTCCATTCATGCAGCAACAGAGCAGCCAATGAAAATAATGGAAGAAATTACTAAGAGTACAAAAGGACAAGTATGTAGCTTGTATTAATGAGATTATTTTACTAGAGTGGTTTGGTTCTTCCTTTATTGAATCAACAAACTTATTCTCTAATGATATAACAGAATTAGTTTGCGGATTTAAAGAGGTAAGGATTGAGGGACAAGAAAATTTGTTAAGAGTAAAGTGAACTATGGAGGGAGATAAAAGGTAAATCAAGGGAAAGTTTCAACCAATGAAAAGACGAAAACAAAGATTCCAGGAACACATAAAAGCTTAATTATGCAATATAAGATTACATGTACACTTACCCTATCACTCTTCCAATTATATCATGATCTTCAAGCCATAGTTGGCCATCTGCATATAGCCCCCCATAACGGTCATCTACCGGATTAGCATCCCCTGAAACATCATGCACACATCAGTAGTGTAATTGTGTAAAACTGGGAAGGATAAACTACACATTGCTATTAGAATTAAGAACATTACATATCATTATAAACACAAGCTACTGCACATTTGGCCAACTTTTGGGTTACACTATTACACATATACACTCCCTATTCGGCTATTCCTTAGAGCTTAAATTTTTTTTTTTTTAGCAGGCACAAAATTAGTAGTGAGACCAAGACAGATCATCAAGCAATGCAGAAAAGGATTAACCATTTTCTTCTCAGCCTGCAGTAAGGTTAGAATCACAGTTCTCATATCTCTTTTAGTAGTCGATCATCTAGTCCACATGCCATCCTATGTGCATATCCAATCGTAACACTGCCTTTATTACTAGTTTTCCGGCTATTGCAGATCCCAAATATCGTCTTGTTAATGTCCAATTAACTGCCCCTAAATGATCCCTTGACGTGACTCCAAAACAAATGGCGTTGTTGAGGTTTAATTCAAAAACTAGTTGGTCCAGTACTCGAATGCACCCTTGTGCTTCATGACATTTTCTTTTGTTGCTCCCAAGCCTTCATATATTGCACTGACATACAGGAAGCCCTATGTACTAGAGTCTGTTTTTATATCTCAAATAATCCTACATAAGCATTAACAGTAATACTACGTATTTAACATTTACCTTTTGTTAACAGAATGAATTTGTTGGGAGCTTTCTGCCTTTGGACCTGCACAAAGAGCACAATACATAAGAAAAGTTGAGCAACATTATATTAATTAGATGAAAATTATCACAAGGCATGAATAGTGTAGGATTTTCATTAAACTTTCAAGGAAGATCGATTTGACAGAGATTAATAAGAGTTGGAAATTCCCAACTAAACCTTTCAAGAAAGCTACTTAAAGTTGCGATCAATAAGAGACTTATCCCTAAAATAGTAAGCTAGAAACTTAGAAAGATGTTTCTTACCTTTATTACACGATGAACAATAGGGATTTCCTTACCCTGAAATAACAAATGCAAATAAAGAGAAGTTAAGCAGAGATTTCGATTGAAAGAGATGGAGTAAATGGGATCAAACCATAAGTAGCAAATAAATTTTAAACCGGCATGTCATTGACAATAACCTCTATACCAATATGTCACCTATGTGCTAGCTTTTATACCAATGTGGTTATTTGGCTAACTTTTATAACCGGTATATTGTATTATTGGTAAAAAAAAAAAAAAACCAGTATATTGTAGTACTCCCTCTGTCCCCAAAACTTCTACTCTTTTAGCCTAATTTTAGTCTCAAAATGATCAATCCATTTGCATTAAAATACCCACCAATTTACAACAATATTTGTGCAAAATTAGCTTCTCCATATAAAATTTTGTTTTTTCATATATTTTTAATATTTTATCTCTCTACTTTTTTACAAACCCCATGTAAATTTATCTTTCCAATATGTTTTTATTTCTTTTTATTTAAGTTTCTTAATAACCGTGAAATCAACCCAAAATGGTCGAAGTTTTGGGGACGGAGGGAGTACTAAACAACAAATTCCCAATGCAAATGAAAAGAAATCATTAAAAAAAAAAGTCTTGTTAATGTCCAATTAATTGCCTCTTATTAATAAATGAAAAACTAAATAATAATCTCCTGTGTCTAAAGTCAAGATATATTAACATCAAGAAAAGTCCAATAAATAATAATAAAAAAAAAAAAAAAAACAAAACAAAAAAGCAAAAAAAGGAAGAACAGACCTCAATTTTGAACAATACAATTTATCCCGTTTGAATAGGACGGCTCTTTATGGTACTAAGGAACAATAAATCACCCTACACAATAATATAATACGAGTACTTTTAATCATCAAAAGAAAAATAAAATTATTAATTGAAACTTGTATTAATTATTAAAATAAAAATTATTGAAAAAGAAGGCGGACCTTTCGAATTCCAGGTTCCATGCTTCCGCTAATAACAACACTAACAGGGTATTTAGTTCCGGTTACCAGAACTAACAACTGCCATACCATCAACGCCGATGTAGTAAATAAACCTGTCAATACCATCAATTTTCTTTAATATAATTAGGAAATACTTCCCTATCTTATGCTAAGACAACGCATTTGACCCAAAAAGCTGAAATAGGGTAAGTAAAATAAGACAGATTGAATAGCAAATCTAGCAGTAAGCCTAAACATACAGTGTTAGCACTTAGCAGCGTGAACTAAGAGTTCTACGTCATATTGAATTGACAATTAGTAGTATGTGTATTTACACCTTTAAGCAACAAATAAACGATATAATGAGCATGTATTGAATTGACAATTAGCGGGTGCAACTAAGATATCAAATACGGATTGAAAAATCACCTAATTTTATGAATTCACTTGCCGCACCTCTCGACGGAATTGAGCGGTGTGATTGTTTAACGTAATCCAACATTTTTCTTTTTCTTTTTTTTTTTTCTTCGAACAAGAATGACCGAGGGACGAAAATAATCGGGTTACAGAATCAATAATAAATAATACAAGGAAGGCGCCTAATTTTAAATGATGGAGTGCTGCTTTCGTATTGGTTGATGTTGTGTCTCTTTCCTACATGGCAGCTCTTTATTGGTATGCTGAGGACCAGGGCCGTCTTAATCATTTTGGGGGCCCTGTTCTAAACTTAGAAATTGGGCCCTAAAATTTTTTTTAAACGAAATTATCATATAACAACATATTAAAAAGAAGCCAAAAAACACAAAGTACTTTATTTAAATTGTAAATAATATGATTAATATCAAAATACAATCTTAATTATTAAAAGATCAAACTATTTAAACAGAGCTATTCTTCTAGCATTTCTTGAAGCAAATTCATCAACCATATCTTCATATTCCACCTTCTCCAAAAGATCATTTTCAATTGCTAACAACGCCAATCCATTAAGCCTTTCTTGTAACATGGTAGACCGCAAATAAGATTTCAACAACTTCAATTTTGAAAAACTTGTTTCTGCAGAAGCAACTGTCACAGGAATAGTCAATAAGATCCTATAAGCAATACTAGCATTCGGAAAACAATCTACATCATTCAAAAAAGATAATATATCAATAGCTCCCATCTTTTTTGTTGGCATTGATGGAAAAATATCTCTTAATAGCTTAAACTCCACATAGAGTTCATTTCCATCAATATCAGATTGCCCATTATGTCTTAATGCTTGCTCAAAATGACTACAACATGACTTCAAAGATGCATCATCTAATGATTCTAACTTTTCAGAAGTAAACATGAAACCAAATATACTTTCATACTCTTGATATTGCTCAAATCTTTTATTAAGAGAAACAATAGCCTGATCAACAAGGATAAGAAAATAGTTTACTCTAAAAGATTCTTCCCCTGATAACTCAACAGAAGGGGTATCTAAATTCTCATCAAATTGTTTTTTTCTTTTAATAACACGCCTTTGAGGAAATATTGGATCGATATTCAATTCGATAGCAATTTCTTTAGCATCATTCAAGGCACTATAAAATCCAGCATCTCTATACTTTTCAAAATATGAAATCAACTCCTTTATTTTTTCCATAGCAACATCAATAACCATATCATTTGATTGCAAAAGCTTGCTAACCATATTAATTGCAGACAATATCTCAAACCATATAATAATTGACATTAAAAACTGAAAATCACCTAGCTCATTTCTTGCCAAAGATTTAGCTTCACTACTTAGTTTAGAATCAAGGGGATCATTCTCTGACACTTCAAGTAAAGCTTCTCTAAAATCTGACATTTGACATTTTATAGCTCTGACACTATCTATATGACTCTCCCAACGAATGGATGACAATGATTTCGGAGTTAACACTTTTACATTATCTTTCAAAATTTGCCATCTCTTAGTAGAATTAGCAAAAATGGTATATATGCGTTGTATAACTCCAAAAAAATCCTTAGCTTTATTTCAAGAGTAAGCCATATCACACAATGTTAAATTAAGACTATGACAACCACAAGGAGTATAAAAGGCTCTTGGATTTATATCTAAAAGTTTCTTTTGTACACCTTGATGTTTTCCTTTCATATTTGATCCATTGTCATATCCTTGTCCCCGTACATCAAATATGTCAAGACCAAGATTTTTCAATTCTTTTTGTATAACATCAAAAAGCCCCTGACCAGTTGTATCATTCACATTTAAGAATCCTAAAAAAGATTCTTCAACAGTAACTGAATATCTAGAGACATCCACATATCTTATTATTAAAGACATTTGCTCTTGGTGACTAATATCAGGAGTACAATCAAGTATCACTGAGAAATACTTTGCTCGCTTGATTTTTTTTAAGATTTCATTTTTAATTGCAGAAGCAAGCAAAATTATTAACTCGTTTTGGATGTTATGCCCAAGGTAATGAAAGTGTAAATTATCATTTGTGATACATCTAACATGCTCTTGGATAATTGGATCAAACTCTGCTAACATTTCAATCAAGCCCAAAAAATTGCCATTGCTATTTTGATATAATTTCTCGTTAGAACCACGAAAGGCCAAACTATGTTTAGCAAGGAATTTCACAATTGAAACAATTCTTTTTAAAACATTTTTCCAGTGATCCTTTTCCTTCTCAATTAGTCTTTGAGTCGTTTTATCAATAGTTTCATTCTTTTTGAGCCTTAGACGCAACTCATACCAAGTTGTCATATTCTTAACATGTTCAATACCGGTTTCATGCTCTTTAAGTCTTTCACCAATATGTGACCAATCACTAAAACCATCATTAGTTAATTGACCTCTACCAATTCCTTTTTTGAAAATTTTACAACAAAAACAAAATACTCTATCAAGTTCTTTTGAATAAACAAGCCAATCTCGATCACATTTCTCTCCATTAGATAAAACTCTAGTATATAAATTAGCCATAAAGCGTCTAGAAAATTTATCTTTAGGACCCTTTACAATAGAATGGTCTCTTTTAGGGCCTTTCGTCACTACTAAATCAATCATTTTCGATTCAAGAGCATCCCAATTTCTTGGATCAAATATATCAAAAGAGTAATCAAATTGGGTTGGTTGCTCTTCATTATTATTACCATTTTCATCAGTATCATGCTCTTCATCATCATCCAAATTATTCAAATTATCATTTTCAGTGGGCACATCAAAATCAACACTATTAACATTCTCAGTAAGAACATTTTCAGGAATTTCAGCATTAACATCATCAACATTCTCAGGAATTTCAGCATTAACATCATCAACATTCTCAGGAATTTCAGCATTAACATCATCAACATCTTGATTTTCAACAGAAATTTGTGGTTCTTTTATTAGAAATTTGTGAAGGGATCCTCTTAGAGATTGAGTTAACTCTTCATTTTTTTTCTTTTTCATACGTTTATCATGACCACAGACATACTTTCTTTTGGGAGGCATAATTAAAATATAAAAATAAAATTTTAACAGTACTTTTTTTTGAAGACAAAAAAAAAAAAAAAAAATTGCAAAAAACAAACAATCTGATAATCGAACAAACAATACTAATTATACAATCAAAATTAACAGTACTTACTAAATACTAAATACTAACAATCAAACAATACAATTAATCTAATAAATACTAATTAAACAAACAATCAAACAACTCACCCAAAAAACAATAAATTATACAATTAATCTAATAATTAAAATTGCAAAAGGATAGAAACAACCTGATAATTGATCCACTTGCCATTGATATATGATAATTTAGTAATTTTTGTGCTATTGTGGATACACAACCGCAAGGACAGCAACGAACTCGCACAACCGATTGCCGATTCACGATTTGCCGCAACCCCCTTGGCTTTGAATCTCTGATCTTCTTGTTAACCAATTTCTTAATTGTTTTTTTATTTGTTAAATGTAATTTGAGTACGAAGAACACAAGTAATTGAAAAAGATTGAAGATTGAAATGGAATTTATAAGGGGTAAAAAATTTTACCGTTTGATAAACGAAAATTAAGGGGTTTAATTGTGGAATACACGAAATTAATATCTCCATTGAAAGCAATTCGAGATTTGAGGAAAAATTCTTCATACCCGTTGTAATTTTTTTGAAACCAAAATGTCAAATTTGGAAAGTTAAAAATTTGGGGGTAAAACAATAAAATTAAATGACAAAATAGGAAGGATTCAAAGAATCAAAGAAAGGAAATTAAAGAAAATTTCAGAAATTTTGGGAAGTTGGGGCTATTTTGATGGAGCTAATTACCAAGGAAGGAGATGAAGAATCTAGAGAAGTGGGGAGTAAATGGAGGAAGTGAGGAACAGCTGTATTCACGTGAGGAGTATGAGTTGCTGACTTTTTCTTTTCTTTTTTTTTTTTTTAACTTAAAGCTTGGACTCCAAAATTTTGGGCCCTCCCAATTTGGGGGCCCTGTGCTAAGGGCCTGTTTGCACAGGTCCTTAGCCGGGCCTGCTGAGGACTTTTGACGGTGTTAGACTTTGAGGGCTTCCAAAGGAAGGTTTGATATGTACGTGTTTATACATATCAGGGGGAATTTTAGACAATTCACCTCGAATTTGAAAAATCCTACTCAGCAGCCCCGTTTTGCATACTGAACTCCCGTTTTGTACCTTTTGAATTTTTTAATGCTGACCCCTTGTCTTCTCTATTCCCCCTCTCTCCTATTTCCTCTCTCCTCATTTTAAAGTAGTAGCTTCTCTCTCCTCTTGAATCTCTTCTTCTTCCCTCCCTTGTTCTCCATTAATCTGAGGTTTTCGAAACTACCAATCTGCATTATAAGTTAAAAATAATTAATTTTGAAGGCGTTTTCCGACTGCGGTTTGAATATAAGTTTATATTCGTCGGCGTTGGATGGTGTTATCCCGGAGTGGCGAATTGTTGATTGTCGTTGCGGTGAAGCCTTAAATTGTTAAAAACAAGGTTAGCTCCTCTGATTGTTTTAAGTTTGTTTGTAGTCTTTCTAGAATTCTGCAAATTGGGTTTATATGTGTCGCGAAGTTAGGGTTCTTACTGTAAATGGTTTAAGAATGTTGGAATTCGTATCCTATTCAATGTTTTTGGTGGTTATTGTTTGCATAAATTATTAGGGTTTTGTTTAGAAAGTTGGATTTTGAATAATTTGTAGATGTGGGGGTTAATAAACTTCGAAATTGAATAGAGAGTTTGTGAATTAAGGGTATGATCATGTTTTTTGATTTATTTGTGTATTATAATTGTTTATCGAATCGTGTATTATAATTGTGTATTATTGTTTAATTGTTAGTAAATTTGTGTAATTATTTAGTTTCGTTGTTTAATTATCGAAAATTTCTGGGAAAAATTGTCGAATTTTAATGTTTAGTTGTTAATAGGTCGAATTGGTTATTATAATGTTTTTCTGTGTATATTTTTAATTCAATCTGGATACTAAAACTGAAAGGGGTTGAGTTATTTGTGTTGGGTGTCATGATTTAGTGATGAATATTATTTATATTATGTTTTTTAGTCAAAGAAGAAAGGAGGATGAGGAAGGCAGTAGTACGATCAAATGGTTGGAAGAAGGGAATGGTGAGGTTTCTTTATGGGCTTTTGAATTATGTAATTCATATGTGAAATATTTAAAGTTTTAATCTTTGTTTGTTTAAATATGGTGCTGTGAAGGGTCCTTCAAAGTGTAATACTGCTGTGAATGCTGTGAAGAGGCCTCGTGGTAAGGCTCCTGTTGAAAAGGGTTGGAAGGCTGTAAAGGGTCCTGTAGGAAAAGGTCCTAGTAAATTCCAGTTGGATAGGAAAGTGAAGGGTAAAGGAAGGGTGGAAGATAGTGCGTATGATGAAGACTATGAAGAGGATGATGAAGATTACGAAGTTGAGGAAGATGATGGTGTGTATGAGGAAGAAGGACAGTCAGTTAGTAGTGGTGATTTTATGGAGAACATGATGATGGAGTACATGAAGTTGAAATCCAGGAAGAGGAAAGGGAAAGTGGAAAAAAGTGTGTACAAGAAGCGAAAGGTATGATACTTTTGTATTTCTTTAGTAAGTGTAACTTGTTGTGTATATTTTATTTATTGACTTGTGGTTATTGTTGGTGTTTGTGTGTGAAAGGTACCAAAACTTGAAGGACATAAAGTGTTGTCTAAAGGGGAGGTTCTGAAGACTCACCATGAAAATGTTGGCAAGGTAAAGGAATTAAGACCTTGATTCTGTGAAACTTGAAGGGTATTATTGTTGTTGATGTTGTGTGAAGTCATTTTCATTTGGATTATTGGGTTGGTTTAATTGTGTTGTCTTCCTAAAAAATTGTTTTAGACATTTGAACAGTATCCCAATATTGTATGCCGTGTAGAATCCTTCTGTGATTATGTGAAGTTGTTTGATCCGCGGAGGAAAGGATTGGTACAGCAAATGGGGTTTGGTGGATTGCTTGAGTTGGATATGAAAAATATCCCTCGGCAGTTCTGCTATTGGCTTATGGCCAGAGTACTTGAAGATGGGACAATGGTGTTCGGAGAAGGTGAAATTTTGCCCTTGTGTGCTAGTCAAGTGAGAGCTGTGTTAGGTATTCCTATGGGTTCGAGACCCGTGCCAATGGACATAAGTGATGATGAAGAAAAGATAATGTTGGTGAAATCCTTGTATGATTCGTATGGTGTAGGGACGAAGAATGAAACTATTTCTTTGAAAATGGTCTCTGGGGTTTTGTGCCCTGTTGATAGTGAGAACAACCCTTTTCCTCTACTGACATAAACTGGTGAAGAGGAGTTTATGATAGCATTCTTGATTGTGGTCCCTGGCAAACTTTTATGCACAACGACAAACTCGTCAAATTTGGCTTCCTCTCTAATTCCCTCTTTGACAGTGGCAACAAAAGCTAGTGAATATGATTGGTGTACATTCACTATGAATTGGCTTTGTGACTCTGCGCACCGTTTCCAAGCAAAGTTTTTACGTGATGGTTTTAGGTCTGGATCTGGAGATAGCTTTCTTTTTGTTATGGTGAGTTAGTGGTGTTTGTGTAAAAGTAATTAATTATATTTTTTATGTTGTTGCTGCCTGTTGAGTTGAGTTAACACAACTGATGTTGTTTTGTAGATATTTTATCTAGATCACCTGCATAGGAGACCCTTGCAATGGGGTGTGTTTCCTAGGGTGAAGGTTTGGATTGATGGAAGACAAGATCAACCCTAATGAATATGGAAAGCTGTTGGTAAAGTGTTACCTTATTTTTTAACAGAAGTGAAATTGTTGGTGTATTATATTTTTTTGTAGCTCAATCACTTGTATTTTGTGTAGGCCTTAGACATAGCTTATGGGGAGGTGCATCCTCTTGATCCAAGGGATGATGAGTGCTTGCGGGGACCTGTATCTGCAGGTACTCAGGTGGATAAGGTTGATAATGTTGTGGTTGAAGTGATGGATAAGGTAAAAGTTTATTAAAATGTATGTTGTGGTTGACCTGGTGAATTCTGCTGCTGTTGTAACCCTATTTGGTTGTATGTTGTAGGTTATTGAGAAGTTGACCCCAAGGTTGGAGACCTTTGTTGAGGGTGTGGTAGGAAGAGCATTCAGTGCCTTTGTCTCGAAGATGAGTAACATGGGTAATTTTACCGCTACTGATGATTTATGTTCAACCCATAGCCACTTAGCTACGGGGAGTACCGGTCCAATACCTCAAAATCGAGCCCCAATGGAAAAAGTAGTAGGAGTTGTGTTCACGGCCGATAATATGGTGGTGGAGGAAGAACCCAGGCCTTGTAAGATAAGTGTGTTGGAGAAGAGGCTGTTGAACTTTGTTCGTGGCTGGAAGGAATTGAAGAATGAAAATGCGTACGTACAAATTGGTTGAGGCTACAATATTTATGTTTGATATGCCTATTTTTTAATGTGTGGTTAAGTGGTTGAAATTGGTTAATTTTGCAGTCCTGGTCCTTGTTTAATTGAGTGTGATGGGATGGATGCATCCCAAAGGGATTGTTACCGTGTACTCTCCCCGAGGTGCCGGGTTGGTAACCAGTATGTGAGGATGGCTTCCGTCCTCTATACCAAAACCTGGGCAAAGCACCACACTATGAAGAGGATAATGTTGGATCCTTCATACTCGGTGAGGAATATGTTAGATTAGTGATTTAGTTTTGGTCTGTGTTTGGTAAGTGACATTGGTTCTTTTTTTCTAGCATTTTGTCATTCCAGGCAAAGATGATTTGAAGGGTTTGGGCCAAAAATATGCAAAGTTCTTCCTAAGCTTTCAACTACAGCAAATTCAAAGTGTAAGTTGTTTGGGGCTTGTGTGTAGGTAGTGTGGTATTTTTGTGGGTTGTTAACTGTTCTTGTTTGTGGGTCTGAATTCTTTTTATGTTACAGGTATTTGTCCCTGTTCTAGATACTTCTGAAAAAGATGTTGAACATTGGTATTGCCTTGCTTTAGATTTGAAAGCTCACCAGATTTGGATGATTGATTCTCTGTATGATGATGCTTACTTAATGCATGAGAAAATTGTTAATAGGCTGGTAATGGTTGTGTTTGGCCTGAAGTAAATAGTGAAATGGAACCCTTGTTGTAACTTGTGTATATAACTTGTGTTTATTATAATTGATTACAGATTGAGGCGTTAGGGGAGTTGTTTAACATCTCTGATCCCACTTGGGAGGAGGGAACTATTTCTACCTAGGTGCGGAAGTCTGTTACTGCAGTACAATCTGACACGTATGTAATGGAACTCATTCCTTTTCTCGTATTATTTCAGTAGTTTTGGATTCTTGTCTACTAACTAATTTTGGGTGAAACTATTAGGTGCTCGTGTGGTGCGATTATGTTAGCAGCGATCAAGCACTGTGCTCGCAGTTTTGATGTTCCCTTTCAAATGGTGCGCTGGAAAATAGTATTTTTGCTTATGGTATGTACTCTATTAGCCATTTTTAAGGGAAAGTGCTGTTGTTTTTACAGGAGAAGATTCACAGCTTGAGGCAGAACTTATTTCTGCATGATGTGAACAACTATCACAACCAGGTGAAGGACCGATTAGAGGATGTTTTGCCAAAAGAACGCCGAGGGAGTAGAAGGGGTGGTTCTCAGATGACTTGCTAGGTTATTTGCAGTTTGCAACTAAAGACTTATTTCTGCAGTTTATTAGAATATTTTAATTTGTGGTTTTTGCTAGATACATTGTGGTGGGGTGTCCATGTGTTTCCCATGGTTTTGATGAAGTTCGCTATTTAATTTAGAAGTAGTATTGGCACCCAACTGGAACATTGTTTACCATTAATTTAGAAGTAGGTACAACTTCTTACTAATCTTTCAATTTAGAAGTACTATAATAACCCTTACATTGTTGGTTGTTCCATTACTTTGTTGCTCATTACAAAATGGGCTTACATAATTAGCATTTATCAGAACTCGAAGCTTGATTCAGATGTCCATCCAAAACCTTCAGTTGAAGTATCAGTCTGTGTGTTGGTTTCAAACAGATATTGTGCATGCTGGAGGCGATTAACATACTCAGTGGGAAAATCGCTGTATTGAATTGGCTGACCTGTATTAATAGACAAGTTATCATTTTCCTCAATTCCATTTTCTGCAAGCATTGTCCTTCTAAACCAGATTAGTTGATCCCTATCATTCTCCATACTCTTAAGAGGATCTTCCTTAGAGTATTGTAGCCATGTCCAAGTTACCTTGATGTCACCCTCTCTTGGTGTGGTGAATTTTTTCCCAAGTATCGCAATTCCCCATTCCTGTCCTTTGCCCACAGCTTCATCAACCTCTAGCCACCAGTCTTCTAGATAAGCAAAAAACTCAAAAAACTTTTTCAGGTACATGTGGTATGTAGGGAACGCATAACACTCTGCTAATGATCTTCTTAGAGTGCGCAAGTTGAAGCACACTGCAATCTTTGCCACATCTACCAAATAATACATGAAACAATACGCTTCTTTGCGAAAGTACCTCGCCTTCCCTACTTTGAACAACGTCAAGAATGGGTAATCAGGGTGGAAGTCAATTCCCTTAACAGGTTCATGTAATCCCCCTCTAGCAATGGTTGCCAACTGATGGCTGAACATCAATTCCTTGCTACGCCTGGGCATATAAATATCCCGAATGATGCCGTTGGGATCTTGATATCCAGCGTTCTTCAGTTTTCGTACTCTTCGCAGAAGCCTCTTTCGTCTTCTTTCAGCTTGTCTAATATCTGTTGAATAATTTTAATACATTCACTTGTAAAGACAATGCAATCACAAATATTATTTCAACTTAAATCACTCACAACTTGTCTAGCACTTGATGAACAAGTTTAACACATTCAGCGCAACTTTTCCTAGCTCAGTAAATGAAGCGCTACATTCTAGCGCAACAATTCCTAAGCTCAGTGAATGAAGCCAACCTGTAGCGCTACTCGGTCTAACCCCACTGACTTAAGACAACCTTTTTCAGCGCTACTTTTCCTTACCCCAGTCAATTAAGACAACCTTTCATCGCAACTTATTCTTATCCCAGTGAATAAAGACCACCCCAGTGAATTAAGACAACCCTGAGCCCTACTTTCCCTTACCCCGGTTAATTAAGACAACCTTTTAGCGGTACTGATCCTTACCACCCCAGTCAATAAGGACAACCTTAAAGCGGTACTTTAACCAGATAAAGGTCGAAGCTTTTTAAAATTTACTACCCAAAAAAGATTTATACACATGAAGAACCATATATAAAAAGATAAACATAAACGAAGGCTACAAAACAGCACTAATATAATGCAAATTAAAATGCCAAATTAGTAAATTACAGTTTACCTCTATTTGCCATGACAATGGAGCAGCAGAAGGGAGCCAAAGAGATAGGGAGAAGTGGTTGTTTGTGTTACAATGTTACGTCTTATTATGCAGTGCAACCCCAAAACTCTTATAGTACAATTTAGCTGTAACATAAATGAGTCCTACCTTCCTTAAATTGTTCAATATCTTATGTTAGAAATGTGTTTCGCCCAACACCACATTGTACTCTCTTAGCAGTTCTTTTGTCTTATCAGTCAGTAACTTTGCTTCTAAAGTTGAACAAAAGTTCTTTCCTAGTTGTACCTACTATCACCCATTATATCTCATAAGTACAAATCTTCTGATATATGAGGATTTCATGGGATTTTTTTCCTTCCCCATGTATGTATTTTGTGGTTGGGTTATAATTGGATTTTAAAATCATCCAAGTAATTGGATTTTAAAATCATCCAAATAATCCTTCTTATCATTTTTATCCCCCCCTTGACAGTAGCTCATACAATAGCTTTTAGTTTCTATAAACACCATGTCAAGGTCTGAAAACTTGACCACCAGAGCTTGGGGAAGGCCCCTTGAACCGCACCCAACAACACCCGTCATGTACTTTACCCCTTTCACCGCTACAACCACTCCAGAACTTGATTTCAACTCCACCCCGTACTTTGCAAACGACCACTATTACAAACAAGGAATTGCCATGCCTCCTGCCTTCCTTCGTGATCAGCTTTCCACTTCCCTTGATTTCATGACAACCACATACATTCCAAAAAGTGTGATGGAAATTTCTGAAGACAACGTCCGCCCTGCTTACTATCCAGACTGTCTGACTTGGATGGTTATCTCCACAAGGGGGTGAGTGCATTTGCTAAATGGATTTGCAGTAATTCAAGGTCAAATGGCTTCATACCCAAAGAAATAGTCCCGATTTTTGATTTGAAGCCTGAGGTTGATCTCCACAACCTTCCTCTGTACACTCTCCCTACAAAGGAAAGGCACATTTTCATCGGAGCTTCAAATGCAGCAATTCATGTGATGGAGGTCCAAGGGAAGGTAAAGTTCATACATCTAAATGTATTTTCTTGTGTTACTGACAAAATGAAGGTGAAGTACCACAGGGTTTCCATTTGGGGTTCTGATAGTGAAATTGATGATGGTGCTCCTCAATATTTGCATACTGGGTCAGCTATTGTTGTATGGAACGCACGGAATGTCCACAGACCATCATTTGTGGAGACGTTCTATGAGATTTTCCAATACTATGCTCCTATCGTTGTTGTGGTCACGGAAGCTAGGTTTGACCAATCTATACTTGAGTTTGTGAAGTTTGAGCTTAGGGGCGTCTACAATGTGGAAGGGTTTGGTGGCCAGAATGGGTACAGTGAGGTGTTGCTCATTTGGGATGTGAAAGATCTGTACCCATGGGTAACGAAGAGGGGAAATTCATATTTCGGGCATCAACTTGGAGTTGATATTGAGGTAATCATTTGGTAAAATTTACTCAACAACATTCGTGTATTAGTACTTTAAATTGTATATTATAATTGTAATCATACCTATGTAAATTCATATGTTATTATTAATGTGTTGAAATGGTTTGGAAATTGTAGTCATTGAGGAGGGTTAACTCAAGTCAACATGATAGTCAACTGGAAAGTGATCCTGGAAGTGATCCTGATGACCCTACTATCCACGACTGGAATGATCACCTTACCCCACTGGCACCACAGTTACCCTTCATTGAAGATGACGAACCCGTGGTGAACCTGGGCAACCCAACCACTCATGACTGGAATGATCATCTCACCCCATGATGGTCTTAGTTATGTTACATCCTTTTGTGTTGTGTTGTTCTTTGATGACACGGCTATTGTCAGGCCATGGGTGTTTCATTTTGTTTCGGCTATTAAGACTTTATTTATGTGCTTTTGTAATTTTATCTAGTAAGACTTAAGTATTTGTACTTAAAACTTTAGTATTTTATTAGTATTGTTAATGATTATGTGTGAACTCATCCTCTATGCTTGCCTCTTATTCAATCTATTTATCATAATGCTCTCCGTGTGCAAAATTAATATTTAACCCACACATAACAAAATTAGCCGAGTAATACATATAACATCATTAAAACAAGTAGTAATGGTCAGAAACACGGACCAATTCAGTGCACTACAATATTAATACTAAACGACGATGGTACTACAACCATGACAATGTCGTAGGAGAACACTACTTATTTAAATTGAAATTGGACCACGATCGACACCACGGCAACAATAACAATAATTTTGATTATTTTCCAACCGAAACGCTCAAGATCATCCATCCTTTGCCAAAGTAAACCAACTGCGTTGTCATTCCTGTTGCGGATGAAATCAACCTCATTTGCCCACTGCCAGAAATTGCAAGCTCTACACTTGTAGTAAGGCCGGAGAGGATTTGCTTCCGAATGAGAAATGCGGAACTCGGCTATTGATTGGCCCCCACAGTTGCATTTCTTCGCAGCTACCCATGTAATGTCCGAGTTCGTGGTTTCAAACCTCCTAAGCCTAGAAGTAGATGAAATGGAGTGTGAGTGTGATGACATTGTATGGTGTTTCTGATTTTTAGTACTCTGAATTTGCAAAACCCTTCTAAATTTAAAGGGCTGATAAAATGCAACTTTAGCCAGCAAAAATGGGCGGGAAAGGTGTACCGAAATGCCCGCCTACAATTTCGTATAAAATATTTCGCGTAAAAAACCCAGTGGTACGTTTAAAGTCTCAGTAGTACTTTTAAAAGTAGGAAGTATGATAGGTTACGGTAACAGAAATTAGCATTGAAAACAATTACACATCATTATATATCACAGCTGAACAGTTTTAGAAAATTTTGGTAAATATTTTGTTCCAGTTGTACTCATAATTGTGGTGGTTCCCTTGGTAGATCCTACCACACACTGAGTGAAACAAATATTGTTCCAGCTGACGTAATTTTGTACAACTGGTAACAACAAATTTTTGTAATTAAAGAGTTACTAATTTAACAACTTAAAGATGGGCCAATTAGTATTAGTCACTAATTTGGGACCACAAGTTTGATTTCAAACATAATTTCTAGATTTAAATTATGATTATAATAACCACGGTAACATTGCTTCAAAACCTTAAGGAAGATTCCCTTATGAAGTCATTGGTGAGTTCTAGTGATTCCATTATACATACATAACATGGATGACAAACCAACGTTGGTAATTGTAAATTGGACTACGTACGTTAAAATCTCATTTGGTGTAGGAGTTTTTACATTGTTATAATGTAACAATCATACCACATGACCTCCAAGTAATAAAATAAAACCTTATCAATTTGTGATGTACACGTTGTAGTACCCTAGACAGTGTTAACATAATATAAAACAAATCCAGTTAAAGGTAAAAATTATTTTAAACTGGACTTTTTGGTTTGTCAGTGGTAGTTTTTATGTTCCAGTGTAATTTAGTAAATTAAGGTACTAACCCATAAACCCTAAACCCATGGTTGTATGAAACCCATAAACCCGAAACCCTAAAGCGTAACCCTAAAACATAAAAGTAATAATAGTACCCTAAAGACAGTTAACGGTACCCTTGTAGTATATAGTTGAACTTTCAACTACTGGCCTTAATATGAGTATAGTGTTATACGTTAATGTTACAGTAATGCTAAATAAGGACCAGCTGCACATGGCTGAAATGAAGAGAAGACTATCAAATTGAAGGAAAACCGATTTGTTACCTAAGAATGGGTTATATGGAACAAGATAAATACAAAATAAGATTGACTTGAGTAATATAATTGAATTGTTATTATAATTAAGAAGTAATAATAATTAACTTATTAGTATACCAAGGAAAAAGTGTGAATGACTTAACATGAATCACTTAATATGAAAAACAACATAGTATCTTGGTTTCTTTGTAAGACATTTGGAGCCGTGTAATTCTTAAAAATAACAAATATGATTACATTTTAACCTGTGATTTTATGAGCATAAGTAAATTATGGGATTATATTGTGTGGTCTAATTCACGTTTAAATCCACGTAAGTTTATAATCCCCCCTATAAGTTTATACAAAATAATACCATTATAAGACATTATCACATAAGTATAAACCATCGAGCCTCAAATTAGAGCAGAACATAACCTATAAGTTTATAATTTATAATCCCCTCTGTAAGTTATACTTTTAATCAAAGGTGTTAACCTTATTAGGGTGGTACCCTTGACAACTCCAGTGGTACCATTTCTAAAGGTAAGTGTTTATCATATTTAATTGGAAGTGGAACCTATATCATTTCCAGATGTACCCTTTACAAAGGAACTATAAGTACTAACAAAAGCATGGGTTAATACCCCAGTTGTACCCTTTATAACGTCCAATATTAGTAGTAAGAATGTCAACTCCAGTTATATCGTTTCGAATTTCAGTGTAATAAATAGTACTTACAGTGTTGTGTTCAATAATAACTAATAACTACTAAATGAAACCAAAATAAAATAATAACGTTTTGCCAATTATTAATCAGCCTCAGTTAATATGGTTCAGCTACAACATGTGATCCTCCAAAAACAAGTTTCAGGTTGTAGCCTTCAAAACAATAAGTTAAAGCAACACCCACCAAATCAAAAAAAGGCTTTAGGCTACAAATCAAAATAAGGCGCTACTGCCTTCAAAATAAAGTTCTATCCACTGGGCAGCTGCATTTCATCACTGAGCTCTGCTCTTCCCTACTGTGCAGAGTTTACTGGGTTAGTGGTCGTTGGACCATTAGTAGCAGTAGGACCATTACAGTGTTGGTTAGTACCATTATACTGTTGTTTAGTACCACTGGAGGGTTCCTGATGAGCATTAAGAAGTTGGTTTGGATGATTGTACTGATGGTGGTAAGGATGGATCACCTGCTGCTGACCAGTAGGATAAGGAGCAATGGGTATAAACATCGGTTTAGGAGCAATGGTTCTGTATTTTGTAGAAGAGGAAGCACCTCCAAGTGGTGATGCAGACTTAGGGGTACGAGGGGAGGCAACAGTCTGTGTACAAGGAATTACTGGTCTGTAGTGATGCTGGTAAACAGATTGTCCATCACTCCCAGAAAAGTTTCCCGATGGAGTATAAGGGGTATTCGCGCCAGACACACCAGTGAAATACCCAATTGATCCGTCAGCATCCACCATCTGGATGCCTCCTATAGAGTGCGGGCTATAAGGAAACACAAATCCATGTGGTGGAGGCAACTGCGAAGTATCGAAAATAATACCATTATAAGACATTATCACATAAGTATAAACCATCGAGCCTCAAATTAGAGCAGAACATAACCTGAGAATACGAGGGTGTAACATTTGAAGTTGTACGCTGTGATCCATGCTGCACCTTAGTAGATTTATTTGAAGCTCTACTATTGTTGTTTGTCTTACTCCCTTTTTTAGACTTCTCAACACAAGAAGGGAACCTCACATCAGTTGTTCTGTGAGCAGGCCTCTTTGGCATTGGGGGATCCTTCGGTACTTGAGAAGAGCAGCTACCTTGTCTCTGTGTCGATTGGGTAACTGGAGTTCCCTTCTCACCTATACCTTCTCCTTCTCCGTTTGTAACTACGTTTTTAACATTGATCATTGATAGCTTTTCATCCACTTGAATTTCTAGTAACTGGAGGGTTTGCATGACAAGATCAATTGTGGTTTTATAAACACAAGCCTTTGTACTAAGTGAACCAAACTTCACCCTCATTTTATCAAACCTGCAAACCTCTTCGATCTTGTTTGGATCGTGGTATGCAACTTTAACCCTTGTGTGCTTCCTAATAACATCTTTCCTCCAACGCCTTAGAATGAATTTGTCAAGTATTTCGTAATGATCATTAAGCTCATACACCTTGATGATGTGCCGACATATAATACCATGGCACTCAAAGTGCTTGCATTCACAACAAGCTTCCTTAGAAACACAATCAAAGTTGATCTTGTATCTCCGCTTCCTCTTAGAAGGTTTCTCCTTCGTAGAGTTTTTCGGCTTGTACCAAACTCTATCCTCAACCACATGCTCAATGATGCTCTCAACAACAACTGTTTTTTCTACTGGACTAACATATAGGCTCCGGCTACATTCTCGCTGGACTTCTTTGAATTTTGCATCGGTATAGATCTTTTGGAATACCAACTCAGCTGGGAAGTCGCTGTAAGTCTTCCACACATATCTCGCGTTGTTATCATCAGCCTTTTTTCACTACTTGCTCTAACCTCAAGAGCCTCTACGTACCGCTCAACAAATTCATCCAGCAGCGTGTGTTTGCTTAGATAACCGTCAAAGAAGCTTGAATGCTTTCCACTCTCTGTGTGGTCCTCATCCCAGCCTAAAACAAGTGCTTCACATAAGGTGGAACCCACATTCCTCGTTCCTCATACAATCCTGCAAAATTCAAATTACATAACTTGTATAGACATATGTATGATTTCTTAATTTTGAAACAAAATTATGTCACAGACACAGCAGCACATCAACATACTCCAACATCACATCAACGCACTCCAGCAGCACATCAAGGAAGATTTCTCAAACACACTCCCAGCAGCACATCAATAACACTCCAGAAGCAACACACACTCAGAAGCACATCAACACACTCAGGAGCACATCAAGGAAGATTACAATATAAAGAAGCATGCATGATATACTCAAAAAAGACAATGCAGCAGCACACATCAACACACTGGCAGCACACATCAACAAGACACTCCAGCAGCACATCAACACACTCCCAGCACACCAAAGGAATAATACACCAACACTTAAGTACTTTCCAAATGATACAACACAAAACACATTCCAGACAAATGTCATCAAATACATAAATAAATAACTTGATTATTACCTGCCAACCATTCATCATCTTCAACTTTGAATTTCTTAATAACCTCAGGCCATCGTTCTTCAAATTCCTCAGGGTCAAGACTATCATAAATCGCCTGCTGCAGTGCCTCCTTCAGCTCCTTGTACTTAACATGCTTGCCTAACTTCTTTCCAAACTTGTTAATGATGTGCCAAATGCACCATCTGTGGGTTGTACCTTTCATAACAACCTTTAGAGCTTTCCGCATTGCCGGGTCCTGGTCAGTTAGGATACCAATAGGTGGTTTGTCGCCCATACATCGAAGCCAATTTGAGAAAACCCATTCGAAAGTCTCAGCATTCTCACGGGTGACAAGAGCGCATCCAAAAAGAATGGTTCGGCCATGATGGTTCACTCCTACGAAGTTGCAAAAAGGAAGTTTGTATTCATTAGTCAAATAAGTAGAATCAAATACAACTACATCCCCAAACTCTTCGTAAGCCACCCTACTCCTTGCGTCTACCCATAAAACATCCTTCAATCTTCCTTCTTCATCTACTCGATATGTGTGAAAGAAATTTGAATTGTCATCCACCATTCTCTTAAAGTATGAAAACATGGCTTTTGCATCCCCTTCTTCAAAGACCCTTTTCCGTTCCTTAGATACTTCATCATGTAAGTCTTTTTGCTCAAACTGCATCCCCTCCAAACCATTCCTCTGCCGAGCCATACTTCTATAAATGGTAGAAACAGGCACCCCAGCCCTTCTCTCATGAAATAGCTGCTTCACAATATGGGGATTTTCCACAAAAATTTCTTCCTAAATTTACTTATACTCTTCGATTTGCTAGGGGTTGGAGTATGCCCATCATGTTCCATTTTAGCCTTCGTTATCTCCCATTGACCTACAGCGTTTACATGTGCATATATAAACACAGGGCATTCACATTTTTTTGATTTTCGCTTAGGACACAATTCTTCATCTTCACTGATTTGAGCATCTGAGACAAAACCAACTTCAACCTTTTTCCTCTTCCGACCAGGCCTCCCATATCTTTCACAAGTCCACCTACAATTCCTCTTTGCACCTTTTCCATTATTTGCACCACTTGCACGCACAACACCAAACCCATTCTGCTGCCCATATTCCCTGAAATACTTATCCACTTCTAACATTGACTCAAACACCATTCCAATGGACGGAGGTGGCAAAGCAACATCCATCTCCACCTCACCACCCTCCTCCTCAATCTGAAGACTGATGGAGACATTAGCCTTGCCTTTGGTTGGAGTCTTAAAGGACTCCTCCCCAACAATAACTTTATTTAAGCATAAAACATTCACCTCACAAAGGTCAGCAGTTTTTCCAATTTAACAATTTGTTTTTCACACTATTGTAACAACAGCACATTCACACAACATAGCAGGGTAAAATAAGTTTCAGAGGTATTACAAATTGATAAAAAAGGACGACAAGCAATACGATGACAACACACATAACATACAATACCTCGAATTTCATAGCTCGAATTTCTGTATTATAGAACCTTTTATACAATTGTAAATGTGAAAACCCTAGTTATTTATAGCAAATACACCAACACCCACAAAATCATATCATCACTGTAGCAATTTCTCACTCACCTGATTTAAAACGGCCTCCAACGCCACTGCACAGTCTACTCCTTCACCCAGATCCTCTTCACCGGCTTCACAGATGCTCAGGCCAAACTCACCACCATTGTACCTTTCAACATCCTCCGTCGTTTCAAGGTACTCCATTACGCACCACGGAGGATAATTTAAGTTCTTTTTAAAATTCAACACTCCATTTCTTTAGTTTTTTGGAGTTCAACAATGGAGGAAAAGGTGCTCAGCTTTTTCGATTTTTTAAAAGAGGAAGAAGGTTCTATACTTCAGTGGGTCTCTCTCCTTCAGGAGGAAGTACAAGTGGGGTTCCTTCAAATGTTTTTTTTAATCTGCTAAGGGTCCCACTCCGTTACACAATTTTACTATTCCGTTTAGATTTTCCCTCCATTTTCACAAACCGTTACACTAAAGTTGCATTTTATTTACAATTTTTCCATGTTATGCACTTGCATATACATATCAAACCTCACTTAGTACTTCCTCGTTAGACTTTCATGCTCCTAGGAAATAAACTAAACTTACCAAATATCATATCATGTTACGGAGTATTTATTTTCTATATTTTATGCTTTCCTAATTAGATGAGATTTGTAACTTAGAAACTAGATAAATTTTAGATAGTAGTATATAATACGGAGTATTATAATTTATTTTGAATTATTCAGGCTTGAAGAGCAAGTAAAATATCCAAATGAGTTTCCAGCTTAGCCTAAAGGGTTTAGCAGTTTGCGGATATTTCATACAAGCAATTGATTTATCCATTTGCTTCAACTTCCTTTTGAGTTTTGACCTCTTGGTCCTCATTATAATCAACTACAAACAAACTCTATTATAAAGATGATAACCAAACTTTTTCACACTTTTTCATCACATGAAAGCAACATTTGCTTGCCTTTTTTTTTTTTGAAATTAAAGCAACATTTGCTTTTGTATTTAACTCAAATGCTAATTTATCCACCAGAATTTTCCAAATAGACATAAAAAAAAATTCTAAAATCTAAGGAAGTTTAGCTATTTATCATGTTTAGGGGATTTATTAATGAACTATTTATTTTATTAACATCTAGCTATTGAGTAAGCTAGCTTATTTGCTGACACATAACTACCAAATATGACCCTATTTCTTGTTGACACATTTGATGATATTTTTGTATTTTAAACTTTTTGTGTCTGACAAAACTAATGATATAGATTTTCGAACTAAAATAGGCTATAAAATAGTCTTATTTGGACTACGTGTTAGAATCCGACTTCTTTTGATGTATTAGATTCCCTTTAGATGCTTTCTTACATTTTACTTTATATTTTCTAAGCCTAAGGTCCCATTATTGTGTTACTATCAGTGCAATGTTCACTAGGGATTCTCCTTGTAGTCAAATTAAAGCTCTTTAAAGGGTGAATGATTAATGAAATATTAACTCTTATACCAAGAGTTGCCTTACTTTTATGTTTGTTTGTTGTTAGACCTTTATATATATTGTGTCTTACTTGCATAATAGCTCCCCTCCAAATCAACTTGTTGCACTAAGAACTTGTGGTTTGGACCTGCTTGTGCTCGCCTTGAAGTATCGGCCGTCACAAGCCCCGATCATCCGCACTCCGTCGCCCAAATAGACGTGAGTGCTCCTATGAATTAATTGCCTTCTTGTGTTGCTTTGTGCTTCCAAGCCCCTCTTCCGCTCAAGGCTAGCGTTCTTGCCAACAAAAGGTTAGAGCGCGCCGCACATTTTGGGGCCGAAACTCTCGGACCGTGACAGTTGGTATCAGAGCCAAGTTCCAAACCTTGTCGCAAGCAAGCCGTGTAGGCACCAAGGAAGGCTACACGTAGATGGAATTCATAGAAGAAAGACTCGGTTGGCTCGAGACAAAAGCGAACGAATGATCCCAGCTCCAAGTCGTGGTACACGAGCAAGCCGAGCAAATTGTGAAATTGATGGAAGATAGAGATGCTCTCCACGAACAATTGCAATTTGTTCAAGGACAAGCTGATGAAGCACTTGAGAAATGTGCTACCCTAATGCGCACTGTGGGTAGAGACACACTTGGTGCTGGTGCGGTAAAGATCAAGCCGCCCAAACCTCACGACTACAGTGGCGCTAGAGATGCCAAAGAAGTCGACAACTTCCTCTTCGACATGGAGCACTACTTCCGAGTATGTCAATTAAGTGACGATCAGAAAGTGGATACTACTATCATGTACTCGTCTGAAGATGCTAAGCTTTGGTGGCGCACCAAGCACGCAGACATCGAAGTAGGAAGGATAAAGATTGATACATGGGCGGAGTTTAAAGGGGAACTCAAAGAGCAATTCTACCCGACAACACAGACTTTGTTGCTCGGATGAAGTTTCTAAAGTGCCGCCAGAAGGGCTCTCTTCGTGACTATGTGAAGGAATACTCAGCGATAATGTTGGACACCACAGACATGAACGAGAAAGATCGTGTGTTCAACTTTGTCAATGGATTAAAGGAATGGGTGCAGCAAGAGATTTTCAGGCAGAAGATTGATACCCTCGCTGCTGCTATGTGTGCTATTAAGAGATTGATGGACTACTCAGTTGGGAAGGGCCATCAATCCAAGAATGATTCAAGTGGGACGTCAACACGCTCCGATAGCCCGACTCCTAGCTCTCCAAAGGGTACAGAGAATGGCTTTCAAGTATCGTCCAACACCGTTAATACATATCATAGAAGAAGTGGAGCAGGTGATGCCCAGAGATCTACATCAACCTCCTCCCACAACTCCGAAAACTCAAAGGCCGGCACGTCCTCGGCAAACGTACACAAGGTCGATAAACTGCATACTTTGTCGAGGCCCACACAAATGGTGGGAGTGCAAGCATAAAGAAGAGCTTGACAAGATCCAGAAGTGATTGTCATTCATGTTCGTTCAGGAGGCCCCAAGAGAGACCAGCAGCGATGATGAGCCCACATGCAGAATGGGTTCCATGTACCGAATGAGTGCTATGAGAATGGTAGCACCTGAGGAAGAACCAGAAGTTTGATACCTATCGGCAATTCGAGTGATGGAGCCAGAGAAAAAGGCGACATCAAAGAAACAAGCTCACACCAAAGACACCCAGAAGCAGGAGATGAAGCCCAGTGAGTCGGCAACATCCAAGATACACCCCCGCCAAAACCAGAATCAGACACCCGGTTTGAAGCAAAGAGCAACGAGCCCAGAGACACCAAAGGAGAACCTCCCAAGAGAGAGGGGAAACAGTGGTCGAGCAAACAACGGAGGTCACGTGTAGGGAATCACAGAAACAATGGTCACCCAAGAGGCACCAGCCACAACTTGAAGCTCACCACCACAGTCCCCAAAGATAAGCTCCTCGTCAACAACGAAGATCCAGCTCCAGAGTCAGCAAAGATTCAAGAAGTCAGCCGCACCAATGGCGCACCAGAGACTCGAGATAGTTTAGTATTTTCTTGATTGTAACCCTTTTAAGTCGACGAGGTCATCGACAGCTTAAGTGGGGGAAGATGTTAGAATCCGACTCCTTTTGATGTATTAGATTTCCTTTAGATGCTTTCTTTGAGTTTACTTTATATTTTCTTAGCCCGAGGTCCCATTATTGTGTTATTGTCAGTGCAGGTTCACTAGGGATTCTCCTTGCAATTTAATTAAAGCTCTTTAGAGAGTGAATGATTAATGAAATCTTAAACCTTCTACCAAGTGTTGTCTTATTTTTATGCTTGTTTGTTGTTAGACCTTTATAGATATTGTGTCTTACTTGCATAATAGCTCCCCTCCAAACCAACTTGTTGCACTAACCCGCTTGTGCCCGCCTTGAAATATCAGCCATCACAAGCCCCGACCACCCGCACTCCAATCCGTCGCCCAAATAGACGTGAGTGCTCCTATGATTTAATTGCCCGCTTGTGTTGCTTTGTGCTTCCAAGCCCCTCTTCCGCTCAAGGCTAGCGTTCTGGCTGCCAAAAGGCTAAAGCGCGCAGCACGTTTCGGGGCCCAAACTCCCGGACCGTGACACTACGCCTACTACATTAAAAGATTAATCTAGCTCTTCTGCACCTATTTTACCAACTAATGATCAAATTAATGTTTTAGAGAAAATAAATATATTTTTAAAAATTAAAATACACTTATTCTTGTTTCTCTTTATATAGGAAATGGTTTTCATTTAACTATGCGAAGAAAATATTACTAGACAGTAGTGCAGACCAAGATTGTAATAGAAGTGGTAACATATTGCACTTTAAAAAAAAATGCCATTATTATTACCCTTAAAAAAACGCCATTAATATTACTGCCAATCATCTTTTACAACTTAAAACAAAATGCCATTATATCGAACAAAAATGGAAAAAATGCCATTATAAAGCTTTTCCTTCGAACCGCAGCGTAGTCATATAGCATATAAACCTCAAAGCCCGCCAAATATACAAGGACAAGCCAGGTAAAATTCAGTATCTAGCATGCCCACTGTTATCCGTCCTGCTGAGATGCAGAACAATTGCAACTCTTTAGTTACTCTGAAGATTGCCCAACAAAATTGCACTTCACTTTAAAAAGTAGATTTTCCATGGAAGTTGAAATCGCCCAAGTTCATTTCTTGCTTGCCTCCAAAACTTAGTCAGGGATCTTGGCCTGGATAAAATGCCTACCTTCGCTTATACCTGCACATATTGAATTAACTATAAGAAAACATGTACTTGCAACAGAAGAATTCAAATCTCAACAGGACAAAAGTTGCTTGCATCATCTACAAGTGAGGATTAGCCACTACCAATGTCGCACCCCCCAATAGAGTGGCACATATCAGATAAAGGGCTGGGTGAGGACACTTAAGATGGAAACAAAGGGGCAGAAGGGAGAATCACCTATAAGTGAGTGGGTGACCAGAAAGTAGAGACCCACTAGCAGCCACATAGCCAGCAAAAGGGCCAGGCAACAGAGAAATGGAGAGGAGGGGGGGGGGGGGGGGGGGTGTCAAACTGTTAGAAAGAACAAACATCAACCAATGAACTTGAGATGCTTGTACCCATGGACGGAAACTACCAGGGTGTGAAGTGTGTTTGTCACCTACATGTGAGTTTTATACCCTACAAATGCTGAAATCTTTTAATAAGTATACATGTTATATGCGAAGCATCAGTAGCATACTTATACCTCGATTTACTCTTAAATGAATTCCTGGACTTCTTTTGAACATGCTGAAGGTTCTTTTTCCCCCGTTTCTCACTCATATCAGTCTGGAATAGCTCCTGCATCTCATCTGTTCTTGACTGAGGTTGTGCTGCTTTCTTCCCCATCTTTTTGATATTTTTACCACCATCTTGTGCTTTTTTCCCAGCCTTGATTGCTTTAGCTTTGCGATAGGCAACCTCGACAAGCGGTATTCCACTTTTATCTTTCTTACTCTTTTTATTTTCCTGCCATCACACAGATGGTTGATCAGAAAAATAATGTAATTCCAAACAAAAAAGATAATATGATGCTGATTAAATTAACTATCCAGAAACAAAGCTATTTCCCAATGTAGCATGTAAAAATGAGAGATTCAGGGCCTGAGGACATGGGGATTAGAAGAAAAGGGGCATGGTGAGCATGTGGAGCAATAGCAGTCAGGATGCCAATTCAAATTGCAAGCAGAAAAGTGTAAATAAGCTTCAATAATATAGCCCTAGATACCAATTCAAATAATAGAAAAAAAGTCTTCCGTGCAATATCAAGTATAAATCCAAATTCACATTAATGAAAGCACAAGATTGATACTCACCCCTTCTGAATCATCAGACTTATTTTCCTCTTCCAGCATCTCTCTCTCCGCTTCCAGCTTTCTGCGCTTTTTCCGGGGCAAGTTTTTCTGCTCAAAGACAAGTATAATAATGAGATTTTATCACCATAAACCATTACACAATTGCCAGATAATATAACTGCGGGAAATAGGACAAATACCTCACGCTCTCGTTTCCTCTTTTCCTTCAATTTCAAATCTTCTGCTTGCTGGGCACTGACAACGACATTACCAGAATTTTTCTTCGTCTCCGAGGATACCTATTGAATTTATATATTTAAATTAAATCAAGAACCAAACGCTCAACAGACAGAATATTCTGCATCCTAAAAAAAAAAAAAGATTTTCTTAAATGTCATAATTAGCATTAGATAAGAGCTTTCTTGACTCAAAGGCTTAATAAAGTAACGCCATTTTTCTTGAAGTTAAAATGGACAATTTAAGGCGTCTAGTTTTAACCAAGCTTCACCAAATAGTATTTAAGGGATTTAGTTTGATATACTTTAACATTCAAGAGCCTCCATAGTTTACCCCCATCAAGTAAATATGGAGGCTCTTGAATTTAAAAGGGGTCAAAACAGATTCAAAATTAAGATTCCTGAAAGAGCTTTACAATCTGTAGGTAAAAAATAATTTGAGAATGTATCCTCTAGATGCAATCATAGAGAGTACCATAAAAATATGGATAGGTGGCCTGAACCATAATTTTGTGGTAATATTTAATGAAAAATACTTAACTACAGCTTCATAGAAAGACAAACAAAGCCATATGCCCATATCCTTCTTCAGTTTCTCAAATTAGTGTCCTAATAAAAATACATTCCAGACAGTATAATATTCTGATTGAAATTTGTAAAATTAAGTGGAAACTACCTAATCATTACATCCCAGACTATAATATTCTGATAAAATTTTAAAAAATCAGGAAATAAAGTGGAGACTATCATAAAAGCATTTGAGAAGAACTCGAACAACCAACAAAAGAGAATAACTAAACAACTACCTAATTCCTACTAGCAAGTTTTTGTTTTGGCGGCACAGCCAATTAATGGAACTGTTTGGCAAACCCATCCAAAAGGCCAAGCATTTGAGAAGAACTCGAACAACAACTAAACAACTACCTAATTCCTACTAGCAAGTTTCTGTTTTGGCGGCACAGCCAATTAATGGAACTGTTTGGCACATTCACCAAATATACATAAGAAAATTGATGGGTGTTACTAAACATATATGAAAAGAATTTAGAGGGAAGAACTTTTATATTTTCCTAAGAGGGAAATGGGAAGACCAATTAGGATCAGAGTGGGTAGGATGGTAGAAGGGGTGGAACCATGGAATGGAATGGGTTTTCTTGGACGAAGATACTAAGGGGGCGTTTAATTGAACAAAGTGAAAGGGAAAGAGTCTAAGAGCATCCACAATGGTTGCATAAACGAACCTACTTGCAATTTCTAAATAATGTAGAGCTACATGCTAGGCATTGTAGAGCTACATAGGTTGTAGCTAAGGCCAAACTACATAGCTCTAGTACACTCCACACAATACACATATATTGATTTGTTTCATATTTTTTATGTATTTGTTTGTTGGTTTGTTTATAATATTTTTAATGGTTTATTTATTACAAAAGAATGTAGCTTACATTGTAGAGGTTATAGCTTAAATCATGTAGCTTGGAGATAATGATGTGGCAACCCAAAGCTACATGTACATGTAGCTAGCCATTGTGGATGCTCTAAGAAAGGAAAACAAGGTGAATGGAAACCGAAACCCCAAAATTTACAAAGTTGTTTGTTTTAAATAAGAAAGGGAAAATCATCCAACAACCCAGACTTCCCTTCAACCACCAGCCCTTCACCACCACCACCCTATGCTTACATCTACCCTTTACCATACAGAACTGCCTTGTTGACAATACAGGAAAGTGAGACATAGCATGAAAATTGGTGCTCAATGAAGAACAATATGAAACATATAATGATGTCTTCAACAATGACAACTAACTGCAAATATCTGAATTTGGCAGTACTTCCATAGAGAAAGAAATTATGAGCAGGGCAGAAATGAGATACTACTTGAAGGGCAATATCTTGACTAGGAGGGTATGATAATGACCACTCCATTTTTTTAAAATAGTTGTTATCATACTCAGCAATATGATTTTTTAGGCTATAGTTGGAACTTGGAAGAAGCACCACATATTTTGAAGGTAGGAAACATATGTGAATTAGCAAAAGGGTTTATTAGGAATGGCTGCAAGTATTTTATAACTCAAAAAAGTTCTTAGCTTAGAAAATGTACTGCAGGCTATACTGTATCTTATGATTAAACAGCAGATGAGTATCTTTTGCAAGTGGTAGACTGGTAGGTGCTCTTTTGCTATTGGTTAGTGACATCATAGTACATATAGATATTGTGATTTTGTGGCATCATAGTACATGCAGATATTATGACTTTGTGGCATCATAATACATATAAATATTGTGATACATGAATCATATATTGAATGTCATATTTTAGTTACATTTAGCATTGTTACGTTCGTATAAATCTCCAGAAGTAGAAACCTTTATGCCAGACTTATCAGATAAGTTAACTCTGACCTATAACAAACAGACATTTAGAGGCATATTCTTCAAAAGAGGCAAGTGTGATTCATAAAATATGTCCCCTTTATGACATTTTATATAGATAATCCAGCATGGCACATCTTGTCTTTTAATAGCCACTGCATCACATGTTAAGAGAAAAGATAATACAGCTGACTCACAACTGCACCATTGATCGATGATGGAAAAGTTTTAGCATTTCAGTAGCGGAGTCTCATCTTTCTTTTATTTGTTTCAGTGAGATAAATGAAAAATGAAAAGTAGAAAGGATCTCAAGTATCCTGCGATATCAGGTTATTGAATTGAAATATATAATTAGCAATCTATTCCAAAGTAAAAGCATCATCACCATGGCTTCTAACTACAAGAAATTCACAATAATCTCAAGAGACAGTACCTTCACCTCCTTTGCAATTAAGTTCTTTTCCTTCTCTGTTATAAACCACGTCTTTTTAGGCCGGGAAAATATTTCTTCCCTGTGCTCAATCATATTTTCAGCCTGAAAAAATGAAAGTAAATGAACATGTCAGCAATGATGGAAAGTTCAATATATCTGGATTCTGATATAAAAAGCAGAACACTAGTGGCCAACAAGTAGTAACATAATGGATTTTTTTTTTTTTTTTTGAAACCAGTAACATAATGGAATTAGTTAGCTTAAAGATAATCTCTTGAACTTATACTCCAACTCCTCGCAATGATTTAGGATATGATATTCAAGCAAGTTCATAACTTCATAAAGAAAGTGAGAAGACCAAAATCTTCCATATTTTTTTATAGCAATCCTCTAGGATGTTAAATCCAAGCATGTCAATAAATTTACAACTTATCAAAAACTTCAAAGTTTTATTAATTATTTATTTATTTTTGACAAGACAAGTTAATCCAAAAACTACAAAGTTAAGATGTTTTAAGATGCAATTTTCATAAGTTAATCCAAAAAAAAAGACACAATCATTCATGCTAGGACAATAAATCATCAAAGACAAGAAAATTTTATGGAAATTCAAACCACACTATCACTGCATATAATGCTTCAATGGACTGATCAAGCTATTACATTCCCAAAGTTCTAGATTTAATTTACATTCAGACACAGTATTTAATTATGGATTTTATGAACTTCTGATGGATAATGTAGTGTATTTTTCCAATCACTATAAAAATCATGATCTGGTTGATAATTACCAAGCCAAAAACTCCAATTTGCAAACAATTTGACATCAAATGGATGTGAGGGGATAGTAGTGTTGCCATGCAGAAAGAAAAAAAGCATAAACAAACCTTTGCTGCTTCCATCTCTGCTTTTCTCAAAGCCATTTCTTCTTTCTCTTCTCGAAGAATAGTAGCAACCTGATCTTCCATCTGCTCAATTGTTTGCGCCCACTTATTAATTGACTCTTCAGCAACAATTCTGCTCTTTAACCTAGAACCAGCCTTTTTAGCAATGGCTTTTAGTAGAGAGCGATCATTATCAGTGACAAATGTGACTGCGTATCCTTCCCGACCAGCTCTTGCTGTACGACCAACTCGGTGTACATATGTTGTGAGGTCACGAGGACAAGCATAATTAATAACTGTCCGAATCCCAGCTATGTCAAGCCCTCGAGCAGCAACATCTGTTGCAATCAAGAAGTCTACTTCCTGCTTTCTGAAAAGTTCAAGAGAATCAAGGCGCTGTGCTTGTGTAAGATGGCTATGAATCTCGGCTGCTTTTAAGCCTGCTAACCCAAATAATATCTTCAACCTATGAGCAGCAAGCTTGGTTCCACTAAAAATGATTACTTTGGATGTGAATGTTTTTGAGCATAATGCAAGAAGCACTGCCTCATAATGTGCTTCACGCATTCTTCTTATTCTCACAACCTCCTCAGTCAAAGCTGCGGGTCGTTGGGCAGATGGATCAGCTGACAGCCGTAGTGGTTTCTTTAAAGATAGTTTGACAAGCTCTGCAACCTCTTCAGTCATTGTGGCAGAAAAAAGCATTGTCTGCCTCCGTTTTGAACACATACGGACGAGTTCTTGGATCTCAGCATTAAATCCAAGCTCCAAAAGTCGATCAGCCTCATCAAGAATCAAGACAGCAAGATCATCTAGATCCACAGACATTGAATTACGTAAATGGTCAATCATACGCCCTGGAGTTGCCACAACGACATCTGGCATCGACCTTAATGCAGCCTCTTGCACCTGAGTTCATTTATGATGTCACTCAGTTATGACAGATATAGAAAAGAAGGAAGACATCTAGAACAGCCAAAACCGGATATAGTTGAAGCAATGAAAAACTTTCAATGTTATCCGTAGTAGAAGTATTTAGTGAAATTATGGTTATTTCCATTTGGACTAAGGAAATCACATTAAAACATCAAGAGGGCTGAAGCACACACATGCATAGACAAAAAGCACAAGCATGTAGGGGTCGCAGGCTCACAGTAAAATTCACACTTGCACACAGCTCAGATAAGAAGGACCCACTAAAAGTGTAGAAGCATCGCATCAAACCAATCTCAATCAGGGGACAAACTACTTTGAAATGTAAAATGGCAAACAGCACAAAAAAGTTGCAGATAGCATGATAGATAAATTGTACCGAAACAGAAAAGAGCCAATAAGAAAGTATCATAACCTTATTTGATAGCCCACCAACAATCAGGCAGCATCTTATATCTGTAAATTGAGCAAGTTTTTCTATCATACTGTGAACCCTGAAAAGCCACGTCAGAACACTAGAGTGAGAAAGAACAGAACACTATATGTTTGAGAAAGTTTACAATTACGAATCAAGACAACAAAGAAACATGTAAAGGATATACACATAATTATGTTCCACAAAGGCCAGTATCTTAGGGACTCCTTCACTGCAAGTAAAAGGCAAGAAGAAGTGGAAGACAACCCTCAAAGACTTTAAATGTCATACATTGTTAAAATTCTTTGGAAGCTACAACATTTTTCTATAATATGGACTAAATCACAAGTCCATGGAAGAAATAACAAAAAGGTATTCTGTTTCAGTCTGCTTTTAAGTATTTTGATAATCAGGGATTCATTCAATCCATTGATTACAAATCCAATAAATGAATGGGAATATATATAATTTTATCCACTTAATAATGAGAAAGGAACTTCGTTCGAGGATATTGCAACATAGCAACAAGGATCCAAATCTAGAGACGAAGAAGTATTTCTTATGATACTTTTCTGGTGCATTATTCAAAAAATGTACCACCAAAAACGCTATATCCTGTGCTTCTTACACCCCACAAAACCTTTGGGCGTTCTCCAAATTCTGTGAGGCAAAAAAATTTAGAAGTGATATTATGGTGGAATATTTATTATAAAAAAAATGAATATTAAGTTAAAGCATATGTACAGGAAACTGTTTGTGGATGGTGGGCAAGGAAAACAATACTGAAAAAATTTTAAGTGGAAAAAAGGAAAACATTAGACTAAAGGTAATTGAGACCAACAAAAATGAAAAATTAGGAAAAGTTTGTGGTACAATAGTACAAGGATAGTATATCACTATACATTATGCATAGATGCTTCAACAATTTGATAATCCTTTCGCCTAATAGGATTGAATTTCACAAACAGGCAATACTTTGTTTTAGCTTTACCAGATTTTTTAAAAACCAAAGATGCTGGAGGAAATGAATAATAGCAAGGCAGCACTCTTTTAGTTTCTAATGCCTATATAAACATGCACCAAACCTCATCTTACACTTGACCACAACTATTACAGCAATGTTCAATGTGTCATCTGTAATGTTAGATCAGGACATGTTATTCATGACTATTTGATATCGCTTTAAATTGGAACCTTTATGAGGATATCAATTTATTAAGCATATAAACACATGCTTATGAAAATATACATTCAATATAATAGGTAAGAAAAGGGTTCCTCAGTTTTGTAGTTTGTTGTTGTAAGTTATTTGGTTTAAAGAAATAAAATCTTCTTGATGACCAAAAAAATGGAGTTAATAGTGAAACTTACTGGACAGCTAGCTCCCTTGTTGGAGTGAGAATAAGAACCCTAATTGCCGGCACACGCTTTGGGCGGTATAGCAACCTCTCCAAGGTCGGCAATGAAAAAGCTGCGGTCTACAGAAACCGAACAGAGAAAAATATAAATTACAATTATATCCAAACCCATCATATTTTCCTCCAATAACAGAATAATGCACACAAGAGCAGCCCTTGAACAATTCCAAATATTAGCAAATTCCAATTCTAGAATGCATCCTTAAACAGCAGCAATCAGCTAGTTACAATCAGATTCTTCCTTTTCTTTTCTTTCATATTAAGTCAGTCTAAGATAAAGCCAGTAACAAACTAAGTCCAACCTTCTTTAAAAAGTTTATCTTAGAATTAAGAGCTTGTTTGATATAGTGTTTCTAAGGGATGGAAGTCGAATCAATTAACCATTTACCAAGTGTTTGGTATGAAAGGTAGCGTAACACACCTTATTTCCTAAAGGTAACCATTAATTCCTTTCTTTCAGTATACTGAACAACTAATAATAGTAGCACTTAACAACATTACCCCTTCCTCTTATTATTCATTTCCATTCCATTTCCTTACCTAGATTCAAATCAAACATGCACTAAAGGGAGCTACAATCATGAATTTCAAATTCCAATCTTTTCAACAATAATCCTAAAACAATGAAATCAACCAATGATTTACCTTCCCAGAACCGGTTATTGCACTCGCACAAATATCACGCCCGGCCATTGCCAATGGTATACAAGCAGCCTACAAACATTTTTTCCATTATCAGTCCTATTCCAAAATAAATTTGAGCTAGTAATTTAAGTAAAATCCTAAAAATTTATAAAAATATACTCCTAAATAAACCTGGATTGGAGTAGGCTTAGAATACCCTAACGCTTCGCAAGCTCGAAGCAACGGCCTCGAAAGATTAAGCTCCAAAAACGATTTAGCTTGATAGGAAACACCTTCAGCAGCTGCAAAGAAAGGCTTATCACTTTCAACAACATCGTTATCGTCATCATCTCCTTCTTCAGGCTTGTAATCCTCCTAATAAAATCAATCAACCAAAATCAAATTACAATTACAATTGAGAACTGAAACTGAATTGAAATACAAAAGAGGAAGAAAAGGAGAATGAAAAAGTACTTGTTTATTGGATTCGGAGTCGGAGTCGGAGTCGTTAGGGAGAGAGACGACGCGCTGTTGACGAAGCTTGTGGATTTTCTGGTCGACGGAGGTGGTGTGACGGCGGGCGTGTTCTTCGGCGACGGCTTCGGAGTAGGCGGCGAAGTCCCAGGCAGATTCGGGGGCATTGCCGTCGCCGGAATGAATGTCGTCTTCGAGTTCTTCGTCGCTAGGAGGCTCGAATACGAAGCCTGAACCCATTATAGTAGAGCTCTGTCTGCTACTGCTAGTTTCAACAAAGTGGTGGATCGAATTGGAACTTGGAAGGAATGAACAAACGTTGAATAGGGTTTTTGTGTTGGTTTTCCAGGGTTTTAGAATACGAGACAAGGGGTTTTTCTTTTTTTTTTTAAATTTATTTTTTGGAAATTCTCTTTGATAAAATCATATCCCTATTTTTTAATTTTCTCAATGGTGAATAGTAAAAAAACGAGTTAAGGTAATAATTAGAGACTAAAATTTTATACTTTTCACCTTTTGGGACCCGAATTTTATTTTTTCACCGTTTAGGACCTAAGAAAGAATTTCAAACAAATAAATTGACTATGGTTAAGCGTTGAAACCCCCTACTATTAAAAAAAAAAAAACAAAGCGTTGGGACCCACTAATTGTTTTAGATTTTAATTTATTTGTTTTCATTGTTCATCAGATTACTCCTATTCATCATCAACCTCCCTTTGAAGAAAAATTGAAGCTTTGAAGCTGATTTTGGTGTAGATTATTAGTAGTGTGTTAAGCATGTTAACACAAGTAAGTTGTCTATGAACTGGGTTTAGGGATATTTTGTAAAAAAAAAAAAAAAAATTATGGGTATTCATGAATTATGATGCTAAAATTAATGATTAGTGTTGCTATAGTGTTGAATTTATTTGTTTGTTCATGTATTTTAGAATGGTGAATTTCAGTTTGGGGCCAATGTATGCCCAGTCAATTTATGCTCTGCAACTCTCGTCTTTCCAGATGACACAATACTAGTAGAATTATTAATTTATAGTTTGGCAAGAAAACATCCACACCACAAGTAGAATTACCAAGTATATAACTTTGCAACAAAAGGTTAAAAGTTAGGCAACTAGTTTACTACATTCTCATATTTAATTTCAATTATATAGTTCAATGATCAGACGCTGAACTACTTAACCGTTCCAAACTAAATCAAATGATCATACATCGATGCACGATTTTAGTCACCAAACCAACTAACTAATGAGAAATAGAACAAAATTTTTGAAATTTTAATGTATTCATTCGAAAATGACAAGAAATTCTGGAATATTGATTATATTCTGATAACGAAATTTGAGAAGAAATAATGAAAATTTGATGTTATTCTGAAATTAAATTTCTGAAGAAATTGTGAAATTTTGATGTTATTTTTAAATTAAATCTTACTTTAGAATTGTGTTTGAAGGATTATAATGGCTGAATAGATAATGCTCATCATCTAATGAAGAGGAATGCTAATGTTGGAGTCCTTGGAGATATTGTTGTGATAGTTGTAAGCCAATGCAAGGTGCTTTTATCAACTATGTAAGGTGGATCTTTTAGGTGCTTGTATTTGGGGATGATATGAAGAAGGCTTGCTGCTGTTTTTGGATGTTGAAAGCTGGATGCTGTTGTTTTTGTTTTGGAATTTTGGATTGTGGTCTGCTATTTTAGTTTTAGGAAAAAAAACCGAAACATAGAAGGCTAATTTTTTAAGTAGAAAATTTTTTTTTCTTAAAAAAAATCTATTGCTGATGTTCACGATGTTATTTTGCTTTGAAATTACTTTTTAAAAAAAAATTTTAAACCCCCATTAATGCTCAAGTTGGTTAGTAAATTTTTCAGATGGGTTAAATGTCTTGAAATTTATCCACAGGTCCCAAACGGTGAAAGAAAAAAGTTCAGGTCCCAAAAGGTGAAAAGTATAAAACTTTAGTCCCTAATTATTACCTTAACTCGTAAAAAAACTTACTCCCTTTGTTTTTTTAATACATCAGTTTGACTGTCACATTTGCCGAGACACAACTTTGACTATTAATATCTTTAATTGTCTTTTAGTTAAAGTTATAACAAAATTATATTATGAAACTAAATATTATGATCAATCTAATGATATATAATATAATACGGAGTAACATTTATTTGATTTATAGGGGTGAAAAAATTAAGTCAACCATGATATATGAATAGTGCAATTGTCAAAGTGATACATTTAAAAAGGAGGAGTGCCCAGTTTATCTCAACGATAAACATAAGTTGTAAATCGGATGGCAAAGTTGTAAATATTTCGAAATCAAAATGGGCCAGATCATTTCAAATTGGCTAGATTATCTACACGTGTAAAAGTAAATAAAGTTGTCAGAAACACATGTTATTCTTGATAACAAACGGCCGTTTGTTCCTTTTTGACAACGTTTTCTAAATTCTAACCATGGTTAGTTGCAGTCTTTGTTCTTTTTTCCCCAAATCAGAGGATGAACTGTAGAAACAAGGGAAGTCAAAACCCTAATTTTTATTTCCCCTAAATTTGTGCTATCTTCATACTAAATTGGAGCTTCCCGATAGTCGATTGAAGCTCAAAGATGTCAATTTACTGAAGCTTGAACTGGTTCGCCTAATCAAAAAAGGTATGTAATTAGAATATACAATGTAATCGTATTTGAATTATTTGGATCTTGTTGTTGGGTCTTATGCGATATAGATGTTCGTGTATTCCACATTTTAGGAATTGAAGGTAGTGTTAAATGTATCAGTTAGAAGCTGCTTATGTATATGTTGTTCAGATTTTCAGATTAGTGATTTATATGTTTTTTTTTTCTATTCTGAGTGATGAATTAGTGTACAATTAAACAAATTATGTGCTTCTGTATGTGTCAGTGTTCTATTTTAGTGTTGCATTCTGACTTCCGAGTGATGAATTAGTGTACAATTAAATATACAATGTTGCTAATGGTGTGTTCTATTAAAGATGAATAACTGTACTATTGCATTCTCAATACAAAGATCTGGTGTCCTATTTTGTGGTGTCATATTTTGTGATGGTGAAGGGTGATTATTAATGAGACCTCCTATAATGTTCAGATATGATGGAGAACCATGATAGGGGAAGTGGAGTGGATGTTTGTGGTCTAGGTGTCGAAGTAATGTCACATAGAGAAGTAGTTGACTTTGAAGATGGGAACTCTCCTGACATGCAATGTATGGACCTAATTGCACATGCATCTCTACCTCCAACAATTAAAGATGGACCTGATGGTTGTGTTCAAGGTGAAACATGTTATAGGACCCCTACCCGTACAATACAGACTGTGCACACTGTTGTATCTAGTAACAAAATCAGTGTTGTTAGTGTAGTCGAGGAACCTAAGGAGGGCATGATTTTTAAAACTTAGCAGGATGTTGAAGCCTATTATAAGGAATATGCTGAACAGCTTGGGTTTGGTGTCAGCAGGGTTCAAGGTTCATTCTCTAAGAAGGATAAGGAAAGGAGGGGGACTACATGGAGGTGTGAATGTTGGGGGAGACCGGACATGAGAGCAGTGAGAGCGGCGAAGAAGAGGGCTAAATCAATGGAAGTTGTTGGTTGCAGTAATTTAGTTGGAGGGGTTATTGCGGAGCCTGAGTTGAATCGTTGCAAAAGAAAGTCCAAAAAGTGTGAGTGTGGTGCTAAGATTTATGCTAGTGTTAACGACGATGGTGAGTGGGAGTTGAGAACTGTTATTTTGAAGCACGATAACCATGATTTAATCCCAAACGGAGCGAAGTTGGTAAAAGAGTATAGAATGAAGCAAATGACATCCACTGTTAGGAAGAGGTTGGTGAATTATTATGATGAGAGGGTACCCGTGTCTCGTATACATGGCTGCACTGCTATTGAAATGGGAGGGGTTGAGAACATGTCGATGACGGTTAAGGATTTCCAACATGAGGTTTACAAGGAGCGCCACTGTTTAGGGTATTTTTACCCTAGACAAGTGGACTAATGAGGAGGTGCCACGTGTCAGAGGCTGGCAGGTCACCCTTGACCAATCTCCAGTTGACACGTGGCCTCTCCAGATACTTTCGTAGAATTGCGGCCTTCAAGGGCCCAATTCCCCAAAATCCGCCATTTGGCGGCGCAGCCCATCAGTCCTAGGTCAGAATGACCTAGGGAGGGGCACTTTTCCCAATGACCCTATAAATAGGGAGATATTTCCCCAATTTGGGGGACATTCAGAAATTTACTATCATTTATTACATCCTACTTTCTCTCTCATCAGAGAACTCCTGAGCTTGGAATCCAAGCAGATCCCCACCTAAATTTCCGCACTTTTTACTCTCCTTCAAGTTACTAACTTGAGCGTTGGAGGCGGAGCACCACCCAACCGGTGTCTTTGTTGATTTTGCAGGTACAGAGCCAGCAGGACCAGTCTTCGAGTTGTAACTCTCCCAAGGGACAAAAATACCCAAAACATTTGGCGCCGTCTGTGGGGAGAGTACTTCAAGATGGTTCAAAATTCTGTACCAATTCTTAACTCTACTTCTCTGCGTCCGGTTACTCAGGCGGGTAACCAAGAGGACTTACAACCGGTTATTCCACCGGAAGGCTTTGAAATCCCTCAACCTGCGCCTCAGCCTCAGCCAGAGGTATTCACTGAGGAGGAGGAAGAAGAAGACAATGATGTGGAGACCTACATAACCAAAGATGGCTCCCTCATCTCTAAATCCATTCGTTCCTGAGATCAACTGGAGCGAAATCTAGACCAGGCGGGTCCAAGCAGGCGGCCCACTGGGAGGTCAGACGGGGAAACCCGGAAGACCAGAGGAGAGGCTCCAGTCACCCGGAATGAGCTCATGAAATTCATGAACTCCTTCAAGGGTGAAATTAAGGAGATGATCAACAACAAGGCTGGCTCTAGTAAGAGTCCGCCGGCTAAAAAGACTCCCAATGATGGGAAGAAGAAGAAGCCGGTCAAGGACAGGCAGCCAACTCCACACCCAAAGGAGAAAGCAGCCGCAAAACTTGACTGGTCCAAGATTCTGATGCCCCAGAGGCAGCCCCGGCAACCCTAGCCGGAGGCCAAAAAGGCGTTTACCTTCGATGCTAGACATGTCATCAATTGAAGGAGACAGCAACAGTCTGAGTCAGCTTCTACCTCAAGCTTTCCAGACAGCTTCAAGGAATCTTCTGCAAGGAACTCTATGTCCTTGCATGAGAGTCGGACAGACGGAAAATCCGTCAACACCGAACCTCAACTCATGATAGGGTCTATGCCATACGCACCCCAGGCGCAGTATGGGCAATATGGCCTCCAGTTTATGCAGCCACCCCCATTCGGAGGTCAGGCGGCATATACCAATGTCCAGCCACTGGACTGGCAGCTACAGCTGATGAGGCTAGGCGAACATCCGTCTGCCTTTGCAGCCAATATAACCGAGGCGGCCCAGCCGGCCAAGGTTAAGAATGTTTTGGTTGGTGCTTATGATGGCACCACCAACCTAGAAGACCACCTAATGGCATATACCAACCTAATGTGTTTACAAGGTTAGGACGACGCCACCTGGTGTCGCTGTTTCCCGGCTACATTGAAGGGCATTGCCCAACAATGGTTTGGCAACTTGCCAGCCGGGTCTATTGATTGCTTCAAGAAGCTAGCCTTCTTATTTGCCACCAACTTCTTAATGAACATCCCTGCTAAGAAAACAAGTTTAGACTTGAGTACCATTAAGTAGGGAGAGAGAGAAGGGCTACGCTCATATGTCAGGCGATTCAACCTGGTCAGGATTCAGATCCAGGGGCTGTCTGACGAGGTAGCATTTACAGACTTCTTCAAGGGTCTGAGAGACGGGTCGACCTTTAAGTTCGACCTTGTCAGAAAAGGGGCATTTACGCTACAGGCGGCCCTGAGGGAGGCGGAAAGCTATATTTAAGCAACCGACCTCTGCACGCCTGGTAGCCAGACGGACTCCAAAAAGTCTGACAAGCAAAAAGAGAGCCGGTCTGCTCAGCCGGCAAAGAAAAAAGAAGAGAGAAAGAAAAGAAAAGAAGTCTGGGCGGTCAGTGATTCTGAGCAGCCGTCCTAGAAAAAGAAAAAAGAGTTTAAACCGTACGTTCCCCGGTACGAGTTTAACAAAGACTGTAACTCCATCCTCATGGAGGTAAAGGACCGGCTGTCCATTGAGAAGCCGAATCCAATGAAGAGTTCTGTCCAGTCACGGAACAAAAATAAATTTTGCCAGTTCCATGAGGAGGTTGGCCATGACACCAACGACTGCTTCAGTCTACAGTGGACGTTGGACCGTCTGGCTGACAAAGGGCTTTTAAAGTCCTACATTTCTAAGTCCCCAGCCGGGGCAAAAAAGAAAAACAAGGGTCAGCCCTCCAAGGCTACCCCCCAGCCTACTAGTAGTTCGGATACCGACAGGGATCCGGTCTACACCATAGCAGGCGGATTCTCTTGTGGTGGCCCTACCATCCGGGGCACCAAAAGCCATCTTCGAAAGATGGATAAGGATGATGATGAGCTGGCGTCTGCCAGCTCCATTTTTCCGGATGTCCTCATTACTGAGAAGGACAGGGGCAGCGTCCGCCGCCCGCATGACGACCCGGTTGTCATTGAATGTAAGGTCGCCAACCAGTTAGTTGGGCGCATCCTTATTGACACCGGCAGCTCGTCATACATCATCAGCCTCCGGTGCTTGTAGAAGCTGAAATACAGCTCCAGCAGCATGCATCCGGTCACCCACCCCTTGGTTGGTTTTGGGGGTGGGATGGTCTATCCAGCCGGAAGAATTGACTTACCCATCCGGCTGGGAGAGAAGGGCCAGGGACGACATATTGTCATCAGATTCTTGGTCGTTGAGGAGTTGACCGCCTATAACATTATTCTTGGGAGGCCAACCCTCAACAAAGCCAAGGCGGTAATCATCCCGTCTCTTATGCTCATCAAGTATGAGAGGGATGATGGTTCTGTTGGTTCCCTAAACGGGGATTAGAAGACGGCCCGGGAGTGCTATCTCTCAGCCGTCAAAGATACTGTGGCCTCAGACGGCCAAGGGAAGGAACCAATAGATCTTGACAATGTCAAGGATGCCAATTCACCCCACCAGCAGCTGGAAAAAGAGAAAAGCTGCAGAGCTGGTGGAGGTGAAGAAAGAAAAGAAATAGCAATCACTGACCGGTGAACGGTCAGAAGAGCTCCGTCCCCAACCGGCTGGTGAAAGTATTGATCTTGTTCTGGACGACAGCCGTCCAGAGCGAACTGTTAAGGTTGGGATGGTTGCTAATGCTGTTCTGGGTGCAGACTTGCACCTTTTGTTGAAAGAATTCAAAGATGTGTTTGCCTTTGAAGTGGAAGAGATGCCAGGCATCAGCCCAGATCTCGTTGTCCACAAACTTGCCGTGGATCCAAAAATGAAGCCCATCCGGCAAAAGAAGAGAAACCACGGTGAGGAAAGAAGTCAGGCGACAGCTGCCGAAGTAAAAAAGCTGCTGGATGCCAGGTTCATTCGGCCTTGTAATTTCCCCGACTGGGTGGCAAACGTTGTGCTTGTAAAGAAGCCGAATGGTACCTGGCGGATGTGTGTAGACTACACAGACCTCAACAAGGCATGCCCAAAGGATAGTTATCCACTTCCAAAAATTGACAGCTTGGTTGATTCAACAGACGGTCATGCCTTGATGAGTTTCATGGATGCCTATTCCGGCTTCCACCAGATACCCCTGTGGAAAAAAGATCAAGAGAAGACGGCCTTCGTCACTGATCAGGGGCTATTCTATTATACTGTGATGCCGTTTGGCTTGAAGAATACGCCGGCTACGTTCCAACGGATGATTAATACAGTCTTCATTAGTCAAATTGGGAGGAACGTAGAAGCTTATATTGATGACATGATAGTTAAATCCAAGCAGCAGGCGGATCACCTTGCTGATCTCCGAGAAACCTTCACCACACTCAGGCGGCATAAGGTTATGTTAAATCCTAAGAAATGCGTCTTTGGTGTTGAGTCTGGGAAGTTTCTCGGATTCCTGATTGATCAAAGGGGGATAGAGGCTAACCCTGAGAAGATACAGGCGGTAATTGACATGAAGTCACCCCGCACTGTTAAGGAAGTATAGAGACTCACCGGTTGCCTGGCCGCCTTGGGACGATTCCTCAGCCGGTCAGGTGATAAATGCCTTTACTTTTTCCAAGCAATCAGGAAGAAGACTAGATTTGAATGGGGGGATGATGCTGAGGCGGCCTTCCAGAAATTGAAAGAACACTTGCACTCTTTGCCAAGGCTTGTCAGTCCTTTGCCTAGAGAAAAGTTGTACATGTACTTAGCCCTCAGTGCCGTTCTCCTTGCTGAACGAGACGGTACTCAGCTCCCGGTATATTTCATTAGCCATGTGTTGAAAAATGCTGAACTCCGATACCCCATGGTGGAAAAATTTGGTCTTGCTTTATATATGGCCTTCAAAAAGTTGAAGCCATACTTTCTGGCCCATCCGGTTGTAATTTACACCGACCAGCCTCTCAAGCGGCCAATGTTTACTCTGGAGTCATCCGGAAGAATGTTAAAGTGGGCTATTGAAATGCAAAGTCTTGAAATCACCTACGAACCAAGGAAAGCAGTGAAAGGTCAGGTGTTTGCCGACTTCATTGTTGAAATGACTCGTCCGGTTCTTCCGGATAATATTGATCAGGTTTGGAAGGTGTATGTAGATGGGAGCTCTACAAAGAACGGCTGTGGTGCAGGCATTTCTTGTGAATCTCCAGAAGGAGATAAATATGAGTATGCACTACGGTTCAAGTTTCAGGCCTCAAATAATGAGGCAGAGTATGAAGCCCTACTAGCCGGAATCCGCATGTGTAAGGCGGCAGGAGCAACAAAGATTGACGCCCATTCTGATTCTCAGTTGGTTGTTAGCCAGTATGAGGGCACTTATGAAGCAACTCATCCGACTATGATCAAATATCTTCAGGCTGTCAAAGATGAGGCTGGGACACTCGAGGAATTCAGATTGAATCAAGTGCCCCGGTCAGATAACCACCCGGCGGATGCGCTGTCAAAGTTGGCATCATCCGCCTGCCATGATACGCCTCGGTCAGTCTTTTGGGAAGTTCTTGAAAAAAGAAGTATTTATGAAGAGCCCATTGGAATTCTGGATCGAAGTTCTACTTGGATGGATGGCATCCGGGCGTATCTTGCAGACGGTACGCTCCCTGATTCACCTCAGGAGGCAGCCGTCATGAAAAAGAGAGCAGCTAACTTCGAGTTGAGAAATGGAGAACTCTTCAAGGCTGGATTTCTCAAGCCCTTGTTGAAGTGTGTTACCCCAGAGAAGGGGAAAGAGGTTCTCGAAGAGCTGCATGCGGGATTCTGCGCCTCCCATATAGGCGGCAAGTCCCTAGCCGTCAGAGCCAGGCGGCATTATTTTTGGCCTACCCTTGAGGCAGACGCCAAAGATTTTGTGAAGAAATGTGATAAATGCCAAAGGTTTGGCAAGCTAATACATCGCCCGGCTACTGATCTGACGGCAATCCACAGCCCAGTCCCGTTTGCTAAATGGGGCATGGACATTTTGGGTCCTTATACGCCTGCTCCAGGCGGAAAACGCTATATCTTGGTGGCTGTGGACTATTTCACCAAATGGGTAGAGGCGGAGGCAGTTAAGAATATCAAGACAAAGGATGTCATCTCTTTCATCTGGAAGAATATCATCACCCGGTTTGGGGTACCTATGTCTATGGTATTTGACAACGGCCCTCAGTTTGAAACGCCACAGCTCAAGACTTGGTTAAGAGATCAGGGTATCTCAAGTTACTTCGCCTCAGTTGGCCGTCCTCAAGCAAACGGTCAGGTTGAGGCATTCAACACACTCATCTCAGACGGCATCAAAAAGAAAATTGAAAGAGCCGGTGGTTTATGGGCTGAAGAGTTAATTCATGTTCTATGGGCCATCCAGACAACTGCCAAGGGGTCAACCGGAGAAACCCCATTTCTCATGGTATACGGAGCTGAAGCCGTTTTGCCCATTGAACACTATGAGCCTACGCTCAGAGTGATGCTCTATGATGAAGAGGCAAATTGGGAGGCCATGCGGCTGGCATTGGACTCCCTCCCGGAACGCAGGGGCAATGCTGCCCTGCGACATGAGATATACCGTCTGAGAATGACGAGAGCCTACAACAAAAGAGTGCACAAACGCCCTTTGAAAGTGGACGATTTTGTGTTACGGAAAATGGAGGCAACCGGTAGGGCCAATGAGCTTGGAAAGCTAACTCCTAATTGGGAAGGCCCCTACCGGATTTATGAAGAAGTTAGGGATGGCACATACCGTCTGGAAACCCCAGACGGTAGACGCCTGCCTAGAACTTGGAATGTAGATAACTTAAAAAAGTACTACTTCTGAGTATTGTAAAGTTTTTTATAACAAGAAGTGTTATTTCCTTCTGGGTTTACCCAAACTAGTATTGTAAGGTTTAGTAACAAATTTACTATGTGAATAACTTGAGGCCAATGGCCAGATAAAAAACTAAGTATGACACATAGTATTCAAAATCAAAAGTCCATAGTGACAAGAGGCCAATGGCCGGATTCTTAAGCTAGGCACAAAACCGCCTAGTGGCTATGCAGCCGGTTTCCAACTAGACCAGAGGCCAATGGCCAGAAGGTTGTCTTTTTTACAAATTCGTCTACCCTGTTATGGATATAGGCGTCCGGCGACACCCCTCCGGGTGCAATCGTCGCAGAGAACAGCCACCTTGCTCGTTCTATGTACCCATGCAGGCGGCAAAGATTGAACGGCTAAATTAGCCAACTCATAGCTGTCTGACTTAACTTTTTCTTCTAAGTAATTTTTGGTCGTGAAAACTCCGGATGTTTTCAAACATCAGCCGGAGTACCATCATAAGCTCTTACTTAGGATTATTTTATCTTCAAGTTGCGCACTCCTCTTGTTGGGGCAAAACCTTTTTGCGTAATGGCTACAAAAGAATACCTATGCAGTTTGATACCGACTGGGGTAGAGGTTGTATGCCTGTCATTTGACCGGCTGTGTACTTGGTTTGGGGCAATCACTATTGTGATTGATTGTCTTACAAACATCCCATACTCTTGTAAGTATGAGAAGATTCCAAGACAATCAATCCTTTTTCAGATTAAACCAACCACACAGCCGTCCAGGGGCAAGGACAGCCGGATTGGTACCTGTCGCATACTTTTCATAAGACAGGCAAAATCACAAGTATATATATTGGGTATATATGCAAAATTGAAAAACTGAAAAAATTGAAAAATTGTGCAAGTGTAAGAAAAACCGACCGAGTCGGTATACTTCATAAAATAAACTGGCTCGAGGCCAGGCATGATTGTTAGCCGGATCCACATCCGGTATACAGAGAAACAAAAAAAATTACACAAGTACTCGGCACACAGGCCGGAAAAGCAAAGGTTGGCATACAGCCGCTGAGAAAAGTGAAAAAAAATGGTTGGCATACTGCCGCGGAAAGGGAAGAGAGCTACTCTTGGGGCTGGTCCGGCTGGGCCTGGGATGTAAAAGGAACTTCCTCCGGAACCACAGCCTCTTCAAGGCTGGCTGTCCTTGGTGCCCAATTCCTTCATTATCTCATCAAGGTCCGGCTCCTCAATGTCCGAGACCTCAGCGCCATTCTCCGCTGCCCAGGGCTTGAACCGAGGCGGAGCAGGATCCCCAAGAACCTTGGCATCATACGCCGCAGTGGCGTAGTCATACCTCAGCTTGTAGACATCAAAGTCTACCTCAGGGTAGAGAAGCCCCTAGGCCATCCGGAGGCGGATCTCATTATCCCGCTCATTCTCTTTGATGAGCCTCTCCTGCTCAGCCTTGAGCTCTTCTTGGTGCTGATTCCTCAAGCTGACAATCTCGGCAACCAGCCGGGAATTATCCTTCCTGAGATCAGCATTCTCTTTGTCTGCTCCCTCCAAGGCCTTGAGGTCTGAGCCGGCATTTTGCAGCTGGAGCTCCAGGTCGTTGATTCGGTTGTTAGCCGCATCATTAGCAGCCGTTAAACTCTTGACCAGCTCCTCCTGTTTCAACTCCAGTGCTTTAATCTCAAGATCAAACATATTATATGCATATTCAGCAGAGTTGAAATTTTGTTGAGCCCTTCTCTTGGCATCAGTTACCTCTTCCTGCTTCCTCCGGAATGGCACCCGGAGCCCATCCACCCGGACCATAAACTATGCAAGGTCATCCGGGAAATTAAACACTTAGCAACAAAAAGAAAAATGAAATGAACTGAAATGAAAAGGGGCAAGTTCTACTTACCTCCGCCAGCTGCCCCAGAATTTGGTCGAAGTCGACCTCGTGGCGGTTGGGCACGGAGTTCTTCTCCGACTGGGTGAGAGTCCTCACCATTCTTTTGCCAAACCCCGCCAAGTCAGGGGGCCCAAAAGTAGCATCTGCACCATAAGAAGGACTCGGTGAGAGACTAGCAGCGTATTTGGCATTCATTCTTTGCCGGCTACTCACGGAACCCCCGGAAGGGTCAGTCATAGTCTTGACGCGCATAAAATCAAGCGTCCAAGGAATCTCTATCTTACCTTTAGAGTCGGCCATCGTCGGCTCCTCTCCTCCGACTGCAGCACCACCTGCAGCCATGGGTGGTTCGCCACCCTTCGATGCTTCAGAAGCATCCGACTTTTTCTTACTTGACTTCTCTGAGCTTTCACTCAGAGTCGCCATAACATTGGGGCCTTTTCCCCCGGTTGTTGGGCGGTCTTTGGCATCAGAGCCGGAGACCGTTGAGCTTGCCTTCTTCCCGGCTTTGGCAGCCGGTTTTTGGAGTTGCTCATCCCCTGGCCTTTTTAAGACCTTTGTCATTGAGCGGGGGAGGATGCCAGTTGAAGCCTGCAAAAACGCAAGTAAAACATTAGTCATCCGGTATTGAAAAGACTTGAAAAAATTCAAGAGAAGTTGAAGTTTATCTTACCCCGCCTTTCTTGGCCTCCTTGGCCTCAATAGAAGCCTTCTTGGCCATAATTTGCTCCTTGCGGAGCTGAGCTGTTGACTTAGCCGGCGTCTTGGCTGGGTCAACCATTTTCTTTGCTTCCGCTGCAGAAAAACATGAAAAGTGTTAGAACGAGAAAAAGTTCAAGGCATGAAAGTATTAAAATTGCAAGCGGAAAACCGCCGGGTGGGTGAGTGTATCTACCCTGTGGAAACATAGGACTCAACCCGCAGGCGGACAAGAATCTCTCGTCCGCAAAGAAATCCGGATGGGGGATCCAGTTTTTTGGAACAACTATATGAGACCCATCCCCCAAGGGCTCAATTGTTGTCTTGAAGAACTCCGGCTCCATTATCTGCACCCGGACTTTGGTAGAGAGAGCCGGGCGTACACACTTCTGGCCCACCAAAGCCAACTCCTTATTGTAGCGCCGGAGAATCTTGTTCATTTTCAGAGAAGGGGAGGAGACTAAATACCACTTGTCTTTCCAACCTCCACACTTGGACACTTTGTCCAAAGTCATTAAGTATTCCGGGAGCGTGGAAATAGTGTACCACGCCCCGTATCTGCATGGGGCACTCTTGAGATAGTGCATATGGGCGAATGCAGTGAAACTGGGCTCAATGTCCTGGAGCTCGCAGGCGGCAATGTAGCTCAGGATATTGACCCAGGAGTTGGGTGTCAATTGCCACACCCCCAAGTCGTACCCCTTCAGAATATTCCGGATGCCACGGTGAAGGGGGAAGCGGAGGCCGGCTTCTATCACCGCCTCATAGCAGACAAAGTAATTGTCCACATTGTTAATGTCGTCCCCCCAAGCTAGTACAGCATCAGGCGGAGGGACGATAATATCCCAATCTTCCCCGAATGGGTGTTGTTGTTTGAAGGCTTCAAAGCCACTTTCCAGAAGAGAGATATCTCCTGGCTTCATCTGGGTTTTCAGAGGATCCGGATTTATTTCTTTCATTGCTGTTTGGCGATAAGCCTCAGCAAGGTCCTCTTTATCAGAGCCGGATTCCTCTGACTCTTCAGCAACCTTCTCGGCTGAGTTATTTGGTTGTTCTGGAGAGGAGGCAGTTTCCTCACTGTCTCCCCTTGATTCATTACTGCTGGAGGTAGACGGGGCGTCCTCATCTGAGTTATTTTGCTCAGCCGCCTCGTAATCCTCCTCCCTCACAACTTCATCTGCGGGCACTACCCTAGTGCGCCGCCTCCTGGGCTTGATAGCCGTCTGTTTGACTCTAGCCATTGTGTCCTTCACAGACACAGAGAGGGAAGAAGCCGGAGATGAGCAAAGCACTCCAGAAACTCCAGACAAGGCACCCCCGGTTCTAGACTCAGCCGTCCCTAGTGACCGGCTGAGCGTCCTAGGCAGTGCCGTGTGTGCAAAAGGAGAGCCCATTTTATTTTTGAAAATCAATGTATACAGCCGGAAACGAGTGTATACAGGCTAAAGAAAAAGAAAAAGAAAAGGAAGAAAACTTAAAGAAGGAAACGGATAGTTACCTTACTTTGAGTTCTGAAAATCTGAAAACGGCAAAGTAACCGGTGACCGGGTGACTTCGAAAGAGCACACGGAAATCTTGGACTTGCTTAAATGCAACCGGGATCAGAGCACCTCTCTCTAGAAAACTCTCTTTCTCTCTCTAAAAGGTCAAGGAATATAAAAGTGAAGAGGAGAGGGGGGGTAAATCCCTATTTATAGGGGTGAAACGGTGGAAATCCCCGTCACCTCCGTCAAAAACTAGCCGTTTTTACTGTTCATCTCTCACTGGCTGACACGTGTCACAGGCGCCACGTGGCCTGCCACGTGCCACCTGTGAGGGGCAAATGTTTAGGGTATTTTTACCCTAGACAAGTGGACTAATGAGGAGGTGCCACATGTCAGAGGCTGGCAGGTCACCCTTGACCAATCTCCAGTTGACACGTGGCCTCTCTAGATACTTTCGTAGAATTGCTGCCTTCAAGGGCCCAATTCCCCAAAATCCGCCATTTGGCGATGCAGCCCATCAGTCCTAGGTCAGAATGACCTAGGGAGGGGCACTTTTCCCAATGACCCTATAAATAGGAGGATATTCCCCCAATTTGGGGGACATTCAGAAATTTACTATCATTTATTACATCCTACTTTCTCTCTTATCAGAGAACTCCTGAGCTTGGAATCCAAGCAGATCCCCACCTAAATTTCCGCACTTTTTACTCTCCTTCAAGTTACTAACTTGAGCGTTGGAGGCGGAGCACCACCCAACTGGTGTCTTCGTTGATTTTGCAGGTACAGAGCCAGCAGGACCAGTCTTCGAGTTGTAACTCTCCCAAGGGACAAAAACACCCAAAACAGCCACCTTTGGATGGAAGGTGGGGATGCGGCTGCTATGATGTCATACTTTGAGTATATGATGGCCGATAGTCAGAATTTTTTTCATGCTAATCGTTTAGTTGAAGAAGGTCGGTTAAAAGATGTGTTGTGGGTTGATGCTCGTAGTCGAGCTGCTTATGAATACTTCGGGGATGTAGTGTGTTTTGATGCTACATACTTGACTAATGAGCATGAATTGCCGTTTGTGAATTTTGTTGGGGTCAATCACCATGGACAGTCTATTTTGTTGGGGTGTGCATTGGTGTTTCATGAAGACACAGATACGTTCAGATGGATTTTTCGGCAGTGGCTGTGTTGCACGGGGAATAAAGCCCCGGTCGGTATCCTTACAAATCAAGCTGCTGCGATGTGTAAGCCGTTGGAAGAAATTATGCCAAACACTATACACAGGTAGTGCATCTGGCATATCATGTCGAAATTCCCAGAAAAGCTTGGCAAATGCCCGATGTAAGTGATCTTATTCATGTCTTTAACTATGATATGTCATGTTGTCTTTTTAATCTTGTTTGAGATTAGCTGATATATAGTAAAGTATGTGGTTTATGGTGGATATATATACACTAGTAAGGGTATCATATCAATGTATTACCTTGTATAAAGTGTATAAATTTGGTTTTATTCTGTCTACAGAAGCCCTCACTTTGACTGAGTTTGGAGAAACGCATGTTTCGAAAACGAAAGTTAAAGTAGCGATAGGGACGGAGAATGATTCAGAACGTTCTGCGATCCTAAATCATTCTTGTAACGCCGATACCTACAAACTAGCCTTAGTTAAACAGATAAAAGAGTTAAGAAACGCGTATCTTGCACCGTCGAGCACACGTCTCTGGGGGTAACCGATTTTGTTTCTGCATGCTGTTGTTGTGATGACCTCCACAAGCTAAGGGATATCGCCTGAAGACTGCTCTGCTTGTAGCTGCCTTCAATTTTCGCTGTGACAGTATTCCACATCTTAGGGAACACCATCGAAGATTGCTTTGCTTGTAGCAGTCTTCTGCCGTTTTGTGACCATCTTCCACAAGCCAGGGAACATGATCAAAGATAACTCTGCTTGTAGTCATCCTCAGATTTTTGACAATTTCTCATATCTTAGGAAAAACTGTTGAAGATAGCTCTGCTTGTAACCATCTTCAGCCTTTATGACGATTTTCAACATCTTAGGGATTATCCTCGAAGATTACTTTGCTTGTAGCAATCCTCTATTTGGCGTGATAACTTTCCTTGGAAAGTTATCGAAGATCACTTCTTGTTGATCCTCAGTTTGCTGGTGCTTCGTTATAATGCTTGTTGTGTTGTTGCCTGTGTTTTGATGTGCTTTGATGTTTGCATTTGCTATTTGCGTTTGCGGTTTGCTTTATGAACCAATATCTTGGTGCTTGCGATGAGCCAATGCTTAGGCGCTTAAGCTAAGTGAGACGATCATCATCAGGTCGATCACTTACTGTGATTGTAGTCGAGCCGACTACTAATCATGTCAATTTGCTTATAGGGGCTAACTGGCGTACCAAGGAACCCAAAATTATTGCATGTGGTCCGCATAAATCAACATGGGAGCCACAAATTATGTCACTGAGGAAAAATATCCGGTGCGCGCCTTATGTTCTGTCGCGGCGCAACAGGCTTGTCGTAGCGCGACATGTCTGTTGTTTCGCGCTGGACTCGGGTTTTCCAGATTTAAACCCCTTCTCCTTCATTTTGCTGTTCGTGCCTCTTTTGTTTCGTTTTCGCTCGAAAATTCTCTTGACTCGTTCTCCTTCGTTTCTAAACGAAATTCGCTCAAGTTTTTTGCAAATCGAAGCTTGTGATCTCTAGTTTGCCAATCTATGTAAGTTTTGCTCAAACTCACTTTATTTCATGCAAATTTTTATGCATGTTTACTCGCGGTTTTCCGGAAAAACCGAGAATGTTCTTGCTCAATTTTCTTTGTTTGTCAAATTTTATGCCATGAATTTACTTGTTTATGTTTGTATATCACCTTAGGAGTGTTTTGAGACTTGTTTGACTCAATTTGGTGGAGAAATGAGCGATTTGCCATTGTTGGACTCCTTAAGTTCGTGAGAACAATGTGACTTGTTCTTCATATTTTTGCTAGTTATTCATGCTCAATTTGTCACAATATTTGTTCCAGTATTGCAAGAAATTGTTTGATTGCTATTTTTTCTTGAATCAAAGGCATGCTCTGTTTTAGTACTACGTACTCTGTTTTTTTTTTATGAACATAGTATCATGCGGCTAGGCGAACCTTAGATACTATAGAACCTTTGATTTACTGTTTGATTGCATAACTAGCATGTCTCGACAACGCGGTTCCGACTCACGTTCTCGTGGGGCTCATCGAGAGGACGAGCTCTTTGATGCTGACTAGGGTACTTCCACCAGTCTGGGGGTGTTCCCCGAGTGGGACGGGCGTACCTTATACTTTGCGCCTTTGTTTCACATCTCAGAGCGATTTCGCCCAGGATGACTGACTAGCGAGTTTGTTGCCATGGCTCGGGCAACGATACTATCGGACAGTTGTACGAGTCCTACTTCCTTAACAACGAGGAGTTGCGTGGGCTATGGGACTCTTGTGGTCTGATTCCATTGTTGCAGGCCACTCAAGCGCTCTATTCTTCGTCCTCGAGTCGTTTTCTAATTCGAGCTTTGGTGGAGTTCTTCTAGGATACCACCAACACTTTCCACTTTCCATGGGGTGAGATGACCATCACTCCTGTCGACTTCTCTCTGATCACTGGACTCGAGTTCCGGACCGCTGCAGTTCCATTTGGCAGCGATATCACCGTTTTATTTCCCGAGGTAGAGGAATTACTCAGTCCTATCGCTATTCGAGCTCGCGGCGAGGCTCGGCCGATGCAGATTAATAGCCGATGTATTCGGCGGTCTATGCTCGTGGAGGCCTTTCGAGATGGTGCGACCACCCCGGAGCAGTGGATGCGCATCTTTGTTCTGATTCTTTTGTCAGGGAATTTCTCTCCTAATAAGGGTAGCCGAGTGCTACTGTAGGGAATATTTCAAGCATCCCACACTTGAGCCCCACTGTGATCATACACTTAAGTATGGTAGCGTCCAAAGGAAAGGAAACTAGAGTAAAAGAGTCGCCAACAAGTTTTAGGAACTTGTAAACCGTTCACAGGGTGAAGGTTACACCCCTTCACGATCCATGAGATCGCTAACTCCATAGGTCTGGAACCATGACTGGATATTCGGGGATGGAGGTACAAATCCAACCTAAAAGAGATTGAACCTGCCTTAATAATATGCCTCTACTTTATTCTTCTCATATTCATGTGCGCTTTCTGACTAACATACAATCATTAGGTTAACCCTAAACCTGTTTAATCTATGTTGGTGGAATTTAATGCACAAACAAAACTGTTATTGGAGATCGCTTGAATTTTAATCATATTAGCCTAAATAAGATTATTAATTATCTTATTAAGCATGATTACAAGTACAAATTCCCTTTAATCTTGGAAGAGAGGGCGTGATCAAGCAATAACAATAATATATATCAAGCGACATAATAATCACAATCATCATCATAATAATATTCTCAATAACGCATAATGATATTAGTAAGATCCTAGGCATGATACTAACAAGATTAATAACAAACCCTAGCATGTCACCAAACAATAAAAAAATCAAAGCTTTAGCCCTAACATGATACTAACATGATATTAGAAAGAATAGGAAGCAACCTAAACATGATACTAGAAAAATACATGATATTAGAAATTTTAATTATTACCCTAAATATGATACTAGGAATCACAAAGACATCCTAACATGATACTAGGAATCAAAGTAATTAAAGCATGATTTCTATATCAAAATAACAATTAAATTACTTACTTGGATGCCTCGTATCTCTTTTTAATAACAAAATACACGCGTTAGTAACTTCAAGGAAAATATTAAATCTAACAATTAAATAATTGAAATAGTGATTTGGGACCAAACCCTCAAAAATTATCAACCTTTCACGTCTAGGGCGAAGGCAACTTTGAACTTGGCTAGATGTGTCTAGAACTCGTGAATGTGGAATTTTGTATGAGGGAAGGTTTAGAATAGAGAGAAAGCTTCTAGCTTTAGAGAGAGAGAGATGATGATTATTGATAAAAAAACGGAGGTCTAGGACCTTATTTATAGAAAAATAGTCCGGAAACAAATCAAGTCCTATTTGGAATAAAATACCTCATGTCGCCAACGACAGGAGTTAGCGCCAGGCGACAACCTTGTCGTCTTGCGCTAAATCAGAATTAAAATGCGCTTTCCACACGGAATCCTCTTCTTAATACGATTAAGCAGCTAATTCCGCGTTGATCAGATTAAAATCATGTTTGTGACAAATCACATATTTTATTCAAAATTAAACTCTTTAAAATATAATTATTAATCCTAATCTCATTAGAATTTAAAAGAACGTTCTAGATATTCTAGAAGATTAAAATCAATCCTAATAACTTTAGGAATAATAATTAATAGGCCCTCCTCTAGACCATTGGGCCGCATATAAAATTCATTTCGAGCCCAATTTAATATTTTGACCATAACTTCCTCATTATTCATCGGAATTGTGCTTATAATATATCATTGGAAAGCTCTTTTCGATCCCAACCCAACTGTTTTCAAAAACAGAAAGAGAGATATTTTAATAAAAACAACCACATCACTAGACTTTTCACACTTTCACCTTGTTCGATAATCAAGTGACATGAAAGATATTCATCACTGGGTTTGGTTTTTGGGGAGACACATTTGGGTGTCTACAGCTACTCTATTACTTGCCTGCTCTTCGCGAACTTCGTATGGTCGGGTCATATGATTGGGCCAGCTTGGCCTATGCTGACTTCCTGCTTGGATTGCGACACGCTTGTCGCCATCGCAAGTTTGAGGAGGACGTCACTCTTTCTAGTTTCTAGAGGGTCGTAGAGGTATACCTTATTTCTCTTACTAAAGTTTATTTTAGACATGTGCTAGCAACTTGCTGATGCTTCTCTGTCATTTACAGGTCTTGTTTTACGAGTACTTCCCGTCTTTTTCGCTTGCGAGGCCCTCGCCTCATGGGCTCCCCGTTGTTGCTAGTTGGGGAGGCCGTTACAATTACCACACTGCTACTACCCGCGTTCGAGAGTTAATCCTCTCGGTATGCCTTGCTTATCATTTCCGTCTTTTGCTACTTAGTAAGAATCTATCTCATGGGTGTTCATTTTGGAGGGGCTTGAGATCCAATTTCGGCCATGGGCCGATTTTGACCTTCTCGGACGAGTTGTCCAGTATACAGCTCAGCGTCGCTATTTTCAGGGGACATACGACGTTGTGGTGTATCTGGGCGAGAGAGTTGCGATTCAGCACTCTACCGAGTCTTTTGTGGTTCCTGCTCGTCCCCCTCGGCACATGTTTGACCAGATGGCTATAAGAGTCCATTTTGGTGAGTCGCCAGCTGGTACGGATTGGCAACGTTATATCCATTCGAGCCGGAGTTATGGCGAGAGTCATATGCTGCGTTTGGCTCCACCTCCATGTATATCGGAGGAAGCACGGGTATATTTTGTGCCTTTGATTTGTTCTCTTGATAACCCCCTAGCAGATTTTAATAGCCTTGGTTTTGTTTAGATAGGCTACAGCAGCGGCTAGGGATTTGTGCCTCCACCGGTGTCTATCACCTATCAAAGGTCTTTTGGCCCGGTCGAGGAGATGATTTCTCTGGCGCCTGAGCCCTGGCGGTTGATAGAGGAGTCGATACCTCGCCACCAGACCTGGGTAAGTCTTTTATCATTATCTTGTTCACGTAGATGTTCTTTGATTATTTCTCATTTTATTGCTTGATAGTTTTCCCGCGAGGTGATGACAAGGATGGCGAGAGGCATGGACGCTTTCCGATACCAGCTTGTGAGGTTGAGTCACCGAGCTAGGTGTTGTGGAGACGATGGCACGGAGGTATTTCTCTTGACCTTATTGTTTCTTTACTTATTTATTTTGCCATGCTTGACTTGATTTGTTCTTTCTATTTCAGCTTGTTCCTCCGACGCGTACTCGTTCGAGACCTGAGACTCGGAGGGAGAGATCCGGATCTGGCTCGAGGCACCGTCGTACTTCGGTAGGGAGCCAAGGTGGTCGAGCGGAGTTGGACCACACCATAGCGTTGGAGGATTCGGGCTCTTCATCTGAGGGTGCTTTGAAGAGGATGACTGGCCAAGGAGGTGTGACATCGGCTCCTTCAGCGGGTGGTGAGACGTATGAGGTTGGCTCATCGTCGCAGCAACCATAGCAGCCTCAACAATTGGGAGTGCAGCCTCAGGGTGAGGTAGGATGGACTGGCCCGATTCTTTCGATCCCGACCACCAGTGATCCTAATGCTGGCGAGGGGTTGACTCCACGTACTACACAGTTCTTTGACATGTTTGGGGTTCCTCCACATTTGCGTCCTCCACCATCATAGTTGTACCTGTATATATTTTATTTTGACTTTGTAGGACTTTGCTTATTTTGACTTGACACTCGTGTTGGACACTTTGTAAATATATCCTATGATTACTATGTGTATTTTATCTTTGCATTTTTATTTTTCATTTTGTGTGCATATGAGTGTGTGAAGAAATGTGACTAATTTTTGCGCAAAAATTTCCGTCATTTTTATTATTAATGGAGCGTATCCGACTTTCTCCCCTAAAAAGAAAAAATGAAAAATAAAGTCGAATCTGATTAAAAATGAGCTTAAATTTAATTAAACTCAAAATGATCAAATATGGGATAAGTGTTTGGATAAGATTTGCAAAAAATAATGTTTGGATAAGGCTTTGAAAAGCATCAAAACCGTACAGTCAAAGTACAAATCCAAGCCAAGGTCGGATAACATATGGTCAGCGACAAGCGTAATGCTGACGCGGGAAAAGACAAATAAATCTGTCGCGGCGCGCTGGATTTATTTTTTCGAATCCTTTCGGGATTTGGTTTGCGTCAGCTTTGTTAATAAATAGCCCCCAATCCGTCGATTTTCGTACTATTCGAACTGAAAAAATAATCTCCTCTTTAATTTTTCAACATGTTTAAGAGTTTTAGCGATTTTACTCGTGAGTGGTGCCGGTCTTTGACTACTAAAGAGAGAAAATAGCTTGACTTTTTTCACTTGGGGGGTTTGCTTGGAATTAAAGGGGTAGATCTTGACATAGACTTTATTCATACCGCATTAGAGTATTGGGACCCAGACACCCATTGCTTTAGACTAGGTCATGATGAAATTTTCCCTTTACCGGAAGAATTTGGTGCCATCCTTGGTTTCCCGTTTTTAAATCTTACGGTAATTCCTAAAGTTACTGAATATTATTATAAAGATTTTGAGCGTTTCCTTAACCTTAGGGATAGGGACTTAAAAGATATAGTGCATGGGAATGTGGTTAATTTGAAAGAATTTGCACGCTTTTATTTTGATAGACCATGCTCGGAGTCTTCTCATGTTTATAAGAGAAGAGCTTTTCTCTTTTGCATGTTTAGCCAATATCTCCTCACTAGTGGTAACATTCGTGAGGGTCAAGCAATATTAGTGTCTGTCATGGAGCAGATTGAATCAGGGAGGAATCCAATGCCTTTAATTGTTAGGGAAACGATGCTTAGCTTAGATGAGCTAAAAAGAGATCCAAAAGCACCTCTTCGAGGTTCTCCAATTTTATTACAGGTAGAAAATTGATATTTTTAATTGCAGAAATCAAAAATATAATTTTGTATAGTAATACTAATATTTGCATTGAATTTTTGCAGGTATGACTATTAGAGACACTTGAATTAATCAGTCCTCCTGACAATATTGAAAAATATACACCAAACTGCTTTATAAGAAGGAAGAAACGCTTCTCCATAAAGATGGGCCACTGGGAGTGTAGTAGAATTTTTGAACCTGCGACTTTGTTATCAAGTGGGTTGTTCCTTGGTGGAAGATTGAGAAGAAGGTTGGTGTCAATAGCCAACCTTTTTGTCGTCTTCCTAGTTTTTCCAAATTGACCTTTTATTACCCTTCTAGAGTGAAGAGACAATACGGACTTGCTCAAACCATTCCCTCCGGAGATCTTCGTCGCCCTTATGAATTTCTGGTATCACAAGACATAGAGAGGTTTAATGACTATTGGTGTGCTAGACCTTTGTGGGAAGTGGTTTCCCAAAAGGTTCCTCCTTTTTTATCTAAGGATGTGAAGCAATGGTTAATTGGTAGATCTCAAAAGGACAAGAACAAAGCCCGAAAGTTGAGTAAGACCAATGTGAAAGATCGCCTAGGAGACAAGAAAATTCCTCCTAAGGAGCGCTTAGGTGAGAGAGTTGAATTCAAGACCCCTGTTATGCCTAAGAAGAAAAGTACTACAAGGGGCAAGGAGAAAAGAAAAGTCAAAAATTCTCGAAATACACCAAAATTCGTCCAGATCGACGAAAAAATGTTGGCACTGGACTTTTGAATTTATTGCAGCGCGACAGTCCTGTCGAGGTGTGTTGGATCTGTCGTTGCGCGTCAGATGTTGTCATGCAGCGCTGGATTTGAATTCTGTGTGCCGCTTATTCTGCGTTGACGCACTGATGCGGGGATGCAAGATTTGTAAAAATTAAAGTGGCCGCACCCTGTAAAGGGTTGCCTACGTATCTTTTCCTACGGAATCAGGCCAAACGTAGCTCTCTTGAGTATGTTACTCAAGTTATTATGGGTAGAACTTTTTAAGTTGGTCAAGATTTGTCATGTTTGAGAATTCATTACCATCCATATCAGTTAATGTTGCGGCACCTCCTGATAGGATAGTTTTGACAATGTATGGTCTGGACCAATTAGGCCTAAATTTGCCTCTTGGGTCTAGAACATTTTTCCTTAGTGCTTTTAACACCAAGTCTCGCACTTTAATGTTTCTTGTCTTGACCTTTTTGTTAAAGTGTCTAGCCATGCGAGTTTGATAACATTGAGTATGATGTAGAGCTTCTAGTCGTTTTTCATCAAGTAGAACTAGCTCCTTATACCATGCTCTAGTCCATTCGACTTCATCGAGTTTACTTTCTAACGCGATGCATAGAGAAGGTATTTCTAGCTCTACAGGTTGTACGACATCCATTCCATAGACTAAGGAGAATGGCGTATTTCCTGTGGATGAGCGAATTGACGTGTGATAACCCCAAAGAGCAAAATGAAGTTTGTCAGGCCAATCTTTGTAATTTTCTGTCATTTTCTCGATGATAGTCTTTAAGTTCTTATTAGCTGCTTCTACTGCACCATTTGCTTGAGGCCTATATGGGGAAGAATGATGGTGTTGAATACCACACTTTTGAAGTAATTCTTCATATTCTACTTGAAAGTGAGTTCCATTGTCACTTATCATTTCATGGGGGACTCCATATCGACATATTATGTTTCTTTCGATGAAGAGTGCTACATGTTTTGCGGTGAGTATTGCATATAAGGCTACTTCGACCCATTTTGTGATGTAATCAATTGCCACTAAGATGTATTCATACCTCCTATCCCAGGTGGGGTGATTTTTCCAATAATGTCTATACCCCATACTGAGAATGACCATGGTGATATATAGGTGTAAAGGAGAAATGGAGGAACATGTTGCAAGTTAGCATATATTTGGCATTTAGGGCATCTCTTTACATATTGATGGCAATCCCTATTCATGGTATTCCAATAGAATCCTTGGCGCATTACTTTTTGGGCTAGCATTTTCCCATTCATATGAGTTCCACATGCTCCTTCGTGGATTATTCTCATTGCTCTTTGAGCTTCCTTTTTGCCTACACATAGGAGAGCTCTACCTTTAGGTACCCTTTTATGAAGCTCATCGTTTATGAGTACATATTGGGAAGCCAAAAGTCTTAGAGCTCGCTTTGCTCTCTTGGCAGCATGAGGTGGATATTCACCTTTGGTGACATAATTGAGGATGTTTATATACCAAGGTTCTTCCCCTTTATCATGTTCCTAAGCTTCCTCATCATCTTCTATAGCTTGGATGTAAGCCGTTTTATGCCTTTTCTCTATTATCAGAGGCATTTGCTCGATTTCCTTTGGAATTCTAACCATTAAGGCTAGTCTTGCCAAGGCATCAGCAAATTGATTTTCCTCTCTTGGTAGATATGTGTATTCTACCTTTTCGAGTTGATCAGTAAGAGTTTCTAAATATGTTTGATAATGGGCTAAGCTTTCACTACTTACTTTCCATCTTTTGGAAATCTGATTGATGATTAAAGAGGAGTCTCCGAATATTTGAAGTTTCTTTACTCCTAATGCCAAAGCAGTTTCGAGGCTACAACACATGCTTCATATTCCACAGCATTGTTGGTAACGTCCAAACCTAGCTTTATAGAGATTGGGACATGTTCCTCTTTAGGTGATACTAATAAAACCCCTACGTCATAACCCTTTTGGTTTGAAACTCCATCGAAGTATAATGTCCAAGTATCATCTTCTATAAGCATCAAATCTTCGTTTGGAAATTTGTTTTCACGCATTAGCGTCGAATCTTCTATTGGGAAATTTGCTAAGAAGTCCGAGACCACTGATCCTTTGATAGCCTTTTGAGGCATAAACCTTACATCGAATTGGGCTAGGTTGTCTATCCATCTTGATATTCGCCCGTTAAGTGTAGATTTTTCGAAGTGATACTTTAGTGGGTCCATTCGAGATACTACATAGACTGTATGAACGAGCATGTAGTGTCTTAACTTGGTTGTGGCCCACACTAGTGCGAGGCACAATTTCTTAAGTGGTGTTTAACGAACCTTATACTCAAGAATCTTTTTACTTAAGTAGTAGATGGCATTCTCTTTGCCTTCTACTTTTTGTGCAAGCATAGCTCCCATTATCTCTTTAGTGATTGTTAGGTATAATAGAAAAGGAATTCCCATAAGTGTTGGCGCTAATACGGAGGGTTAGCGAGATAGGCTTTGATTTTCTCAAAGGCTTTTTGGCACTCGTCGTCCCATATTACTTGTACATTCTTTTTGAGCTTCTTGAATATTGGTTCGCATATCGTGGTTAGCTTGGATATGAACCTACTTATATATTGCAACCGGCCAATGAATCCTCGAATTTACTTCTCGGTCTTGGACGGTGGCATTGACATGATTGCTTTAATCTTAGTTGGGTCTATCTCTATTCCTCTAGAGCTAATGACATAACCTAAGAGTTTTCCTGAGGTGACTCCAAAAGCGCACTTAGATGGGTTTAGCCTCATATTGTATTTCCTTAGCCTTTTGAAGAATTTCCTTAAGACTACTGGATTTCCTGGACGATCTTTTGATTTTACAATCATATTATCCACGTAGATTTCTACCTCTTTGTGCATCATGTCATGGAGTAAGGCAGTCGCTGCTCTTTGGTAAGTGGCACCCACGTTTTTCAACTCGAATGGCATTACCGTGTAACAGTAAGTGCCCTATGATGTTATGAATGTAGTTTTCTCCATGTCTTCTTATGCCATAAGAATCTGGTTGTATCCTGCGTATCAATCCATAAATGAGAGAAGTGCGTGATTCGCTGTATTTTCTACCAAAATATCGATGTTTGGTAAAGGGAAGTCGTCCTTTGGACTTGCCTTATTTAAATCTCTGTAGTCGACACACATTCTTACCCTTCCATCTTTCTTGGGGACTGGTACCATATTTGCGACCCATTCGGGGTATTTGGATACCCTTATAAAACCTGCTGTTATTTGTTTTTGAACTTCTTCTTTTATTTTTAGAGCTACGTCGGGTTTCATTCGACGTAACTTTTGTTTTACAGGTTTCATTCCTAGGATTAGCGGTATTGTGTGTTGAGGTATTTCTCTATTTATTCCTGGCATATCTTCGTATGACCAAGCAAACACATCTATAAATTCTTTTAATAGATTTATTAAATCGGTTCTTTCTTCTTTATTAAGAGTTAGACCAATTTTAACTTCTCTTTTAATGGTTGGATCTTTTGAGATATCAACCATTTTAGTATCTTCAATTACCGGTGTTTTATTCTCAAGTGTTTCCATTGCCTTAATTATTTCTTTGTCATTTTCATTGTTAGCTAAGCAATGCTCATTATCTTGAATAAGGGAATGAAACGAGGAGTAAGCGGAAGAAGACATATTATTAATTTCGGAAATCATTACATTAAATAAAGATATGTCTGTTGGGACTTGACTACTAACTATCCTAGGGGTGGATTTTGAAGTAGAAGGGGGAGAAGGAGAAAGAGATACTTCTATAGAAGGTTTAGAAGACTCGATTAAGGAAGACTTGAATTCAGACTCAGACTCTGACTCAAACTCAGATGACTCAGACTCATCGAACATTGGTCCTTGTCTTGTTGTTAAGGAGATCCTTCTTCCACTTGGTGTAATCACATTCACGGTCTTCCTCCATCCTTGGACTAATCCCTCTGCCGGAGTAATGAGTTTTGTGGGATCAAAGTCTTCGCTTTGCAAGACTGTTTGATTAAGCGCTGAATTTTCATCGATGCGCTTAGGCTCGTTTTTCTCATAGCCAAGAGTAATCCCATGACATTAAAGTCGAAGCATGGAGGTTCTTTCTCCTTTTGGGTAGGATTTGGGATATCATCCAAGAAATTTCAATCCAAGAAGATCTCGAACCCAGGTTGCCTTATCCCATCTTTGACAAAGGGTTTAGGAAATTCGTAACAAGGGTAGTCCTTACCCTCTCTTATGAATTGACCATTTAGAGTGAGAGGATATTGGTCCATTGGGATTGCTTTATTTTGAGTATAAGCATTCCTCTATGCATTAATCTTTTCCTGGGCTTGCTTATAGTCTTTTAGAGTCGGTTCAAAACCAAGTCCAAAAGTATCTAATTTAGGAAGGCTATGAGATCTTATTTGTGTTGCTACTCCTTTCTTCTTTCCCAGAGTCATTCCAGGAAAGTGTCCTTGCTTTTGTAGTATGCCATTAACTATCATGTTCGAGTGGAGGTTGTAGTGAAGAGGGGTCTTTTCATCTTCATCGATAAAAGAGACCTCTTCTGCATTAAAGCCCCATAGGACTTCATCATTTTCATCGTGCTCCACATTTATAATTGGCTTATCAATTGTCTTAATTCTTATTGTAGAAGCATCGATAGTGACAAGAATTCCTCCAACTATGGCCTTCACTTGTTGATGAAGGGATGAAGGGACGGCCTTAAAGTCATGAAGCCAAGGGCGCCCTAACAAAAAGTTGAAAGAAGCTTTGATATCTACCAATTGGAAAGTAGTAGCATGTTTAATGACACCTGCCGTAACATTCATAGTGATAGTCCCAAAAGCTTGGCGACGAGTGTTGTCATAAGCCCTTATTCCTTGTGTAGATAGAGACAAATCTTCATCTTTTATCCCTAGCATCCTCGTAGTTCGAAGTGGGCAAACATTGATTGCTGACCCATTGTCTACAAGAGTCATTGGAACATTCATTCTTTTGCAAATCACTGTGAGGTTTAAGGCCTTATTATGATTATCACCCTATGGAGGTAAATCCTTGTCAGAAAAGGTGATTAGGTTGATGGGACTTGGAAGATCACTCGTGAGAAATTTAGCTAACCCTTCAAGAGTGGTTTCAGAATCTATCCCTACTTTAGCCAAAGCATCCATTACTACCACTCTATGCTCATGGGATGTGGCTAGCAATTTCCATACATTCATCTCGACTTTAGTCTTCTTGAGTTGTTTTACAACATCATTGTCTTTAATGAGGGGTATGGGAATTTGTTGGGTAGTAGGAATAGGTTGTGTTGTAATGGGAGGTTGCATTCTCCCGGATCTTGTGAGGACATCTATGGGTGAGTCTTCTTCATCCCAAATATCGTCTACCGGATAGATTGTGGAAAGTGGAGTTTCTTCCAAATCTTTGAGGTAGACATCCTCATCATCTCTTTCTCAAATTTCATTGATGTTAACATCTTTTTTTGGAGTTATTTGGACTAACTTCTTGCTGTCAATTAATCCTTGAACTAGATCTTTGAACTTAAAACAATGTTCAATGGTATGTCCCCCAGATTGATGGTATGGACAATAGAATTTGTCTGTCCTTTTCAGCGATTCAAAAGGTCTTGGCTCGAGAGGTTTAATCTTCCCATTCTCGAAGAGCTTTTGAAACATGTTTTCATAAGAGGTCCCAATTGGAGTATAAGGTTTATTGCTCCTTTTGGGTTTTTCGACCACTAGGAGAGGAAATGATTTTCTCTCATTAGTCTTAGCAATCGTCGCCTTTTCCACATCACTCTTACTTTGAACTCTTTTTAGACGATCGAGGAGTTCACGACATGTATCACTTGCTTCTTTTATCGTGTTTATGAGGTGCCATATCTCCTCTTTACTGGCCAGCGATTCGACTATAGTGTGTTTCTTGGCATCGAAAAACATTTCCTTCTCTTCTTCGATGGCAAGAGTCTTTTCAACTGGTTCAATGAGGGTTGTTGGATCAACATGATCTTCCTCATCTATAATAGTCAAGGAGTCTGAAAGTGGAGCGTTATTGATACTTGGCTTCTTAGTTGCAGGAGGCAATGGAAGTTTGTTATTATCAATGAGGTCTTGAATGGCCTCCTTTGACTTCCTACAATTCTCAGTAGGATGGCCCCTGTCTTGATGGTATTTGCAGTGTGCATTGGGGTTCCAACTAGCCGTCCTCTTTTCGACCGGTGGATCCCCAAATGGTCCAATGGGAGTTATAAGAAAGAAGTGTTAGCAGCTTTTTGCTTTGCAATGTTGTCTTCAATGTTGATCCCTACATCATAGACGGCCTTGAAAGTGTTCAAATTGCTTTGGTATTTGAGATGCTTAGAGTACTTTTCCTGGAGATTCTTAATAAACATCCTTACAGATTCTTTCTCAGTAGGCACCTCAACCATTTTAGCGGAAGTTTCCTTCCACTTGTTAAAGAAAGAAGTAAAGCCTTCATTCTCCTTTTGTTTCAACATCTCAAGCTCTCTATGGTCAGTTTTGACTTGGATGTTACACTTGTACCTATCTATTAAAACGTTTACTATGCCATCCCAAGAAGAGGTTTTCTCCTTTTCAAGGGAGAAGAACCATTATTGGCAAACGGTCTCTAAAGATAGTGAGAATAGAGTGTGGAAAACTTTCCTGTCAATTCCCTTGATATTCATTATGGTTTCAAAGGCCCTTAAGTGAAAATAGGGGTTGTCAATTGGTTTTAACTTAGGGATGTCATTGGCATTGAATTTCTGCGGAAGAAGTTCTTTATCCACTAAGACCCCTTGTGAGCTAATCCCTTGGAACTTATAGACATTAGAAAGCTTGCTCAAGCTTTCCTCCATTCACTCCATTTGTTGTTGTTTCGCAGGGTCATTGACTTGAAGAGCTAGGGTCTTCATCATCTCGGTAAAGTTAACGAGGTTTTGCCTAAGCTCATCAACTTCTTGTTGGGTTGCCATTAGTATGAACCTTTTTCTGTGTCTGATGGGCTTATCGAAATGTAAAACTTGAACGAAGGTGTTGTCTTTGATTAATCGTCCCTCTCTTCTTGACCAAGTACTGTAAATTAAACTATATTTGTTTTAATGACTTGACTCAAATTGACTTTAACTTTATTGGTTTTAAAGGAAAAAGGGCAAAAATAGGGTGCATATTTTTGGGAATCAAGTATAGGGTTCAAACAACATGGTTATGTTTGGAGGATTAATATCCGACTTGCTTCCCTAAAAAAATGACGGAAAACACGCGCACACAAGACTCTCTAGACATGTTCAAGGTGTAACATACATATAAAGTGTGTGCTGTAGAAGTGAGTGAAAGTGACATGATTCGACTCTTGTGTAAGACCATCGGACTATGTGCCTAGACTCAATTAAGGACTCAATACGGTTTATGTCATTAATAAATTGATTAAACAGACTCGGTGTGAAGACTTAAGCAGAAAACTGGACCATCGCTAAAACGACGGGACTGTCGCGATGCGCCAGCTCTGTCGCGGCGTGCCATTTCTGTCGCGTCGCGCCAGACACTAGCGTGTCACACCAAAAACCAAATTCGGCGTCATTGCTGAAACTTCAGTCTGGGTCTGTTTCCAGTATTCTAGCTTAGAGGGAAATTCCTATAAACGTACTAAGTCAGGTTCGATCAATTTACTTAGATTTTAAAAACTCATATTAATAGGTTAATTAATTAAGCAAATTCCTTTAGTCATTAATTAATTTATTTAAACTCAAACACAGGTCAAACAAACGATTAGAGTAAACATGCACGTACAAGAGATGCACAAGTAGTCAAGTAAGCACAATATGATGCAATGAGTTTGCAACCTAACCATGGCTCTAGTTCTCTAAAGTTCAAGGATAAAGGTTAGTCAAAGAAGGTCCATGGTTATGAGTCCGGATGCACCGTGTGGAAGCCTTACCTTTGTCGCCACAACGACAGAGCCTGTCGCCATCGCACTACGACAGGCTCTGTTTTCTCAGCGCTAGTTCCTACATGCCTCAGTAGCTTTCTGTTCTTTGAATTTTCCAGTTTTCGCAGCGTTATTTCGATCCTAGTTGTGAAAGATATTTCCCAAATTTCCTACGTGTAAAAATCCTATGTTTTTGACGCATTACGGATGGTCTATCCAATGCGGACTTTTTTATGCATATGCCAATAATGTTAATCAAAATTACGCACATGAATACTTAGAACTTTTCGAGTCTCATCCACTCATTCTAAATTACTGCCAAAATAAATTTTAGCAATTAAAATAGAAATCCTCCCCGGTGGAGTCGCCAAAAACTGTAGGGAATATTTCAAGCATCCCACACTTGAGCCCCACTGTGATCATACACTTAAGTATGGTGGCGTCCAAAGGGAAGGAAGCTAGAGCAAAAGAGTTGCCAACAAGTTTTAGGAACTTGTAAACCGTTGACAGGGTGAAGGTTACACCCCATCACGATCCATGAGATCGCTAACTCCATAGTGGTCTGGAACCATGACTGGATATTCGGGGATGAAGGTACAAATCCAACCTAAAAGAGATTGAACCTGCCCTAAAAATAGGCCTCTACTTTATTTTTCTCATATTCATGTGCGCTTTCTGACTAACATACAATCAATATATTAATCCTAAACCTGTTTAATCTATGTTGGTTGAATATTAATGCACAAAAAAATCTATTATTGGCGATCACTTGAATTAAAATCACATTAGCCTAAACAAGATTATTAATTATCTTATTAAGCGTGATTACAAGTACAAATTCCTTTTAAACCTGCAAAAGAGGGCGTGATCAAGCAATAACAATAATATAATATCAAGCAACATAATAACAACAATCATCATAATAATAATCTCTTCAAAGCGTAATAATATTAGCAAGATCCTAGACATGATACTAACAAGAATAATAACAAATCCTAGCATGTCACTAAACAATAAAGATCAAATCTTTAACCCTAACATGATACTAACATGATAGAAAAAATAAGAAGCAACCTAAGCATGATACTAGAAACATACATGATATTAAAAATATTAATTAATACCCTAAACATGATACTAGGAATCATTAAGACATCCTAACATGATACTAGGAATTAAAATAATCTAAGCATGATTTCTATATCAAAAGAATAATTAAGCAATTACTTACTTTGATGCTTCGTATCTCTTTCTATCAAAACAATACACACGTTAGTAACTTCAAGAAAAATATTAAATAATAAATCTAATTAAAGAATTGAAATAAGATTTGGGACCAAACCCTTTGAAATTATCAACCTTTCACGTCTAGGGCGAAGGAAACTTTGAACTTGGCTAGGCGTGTCTAGAGCTCGTGAATGCATTATTTTTATTTGAAAAGGGAAGGCTTAGAAAGAGGGAGAAAGAAAGTTAATGCTTAAGAGAGAGAGAGAAAGATGATTGTTGATGATTAAAAACGGGGAAATACGACCCTATTTATAGAGAAAATAGCCCGGAAACGATCAGAAAAAGACCGAATCCTATTAGGAGTAAAAATGCCTCTGTCGCAGAACGACGGAGTCCAGCGCGATGCGACAGGCTTGTCGTTCAACGCCAGCTTTGTCGTTCCGCGCTGATTCACACGTTTTCTAAAAACTTGTATGGAATCCTTAATCTAATTAAATTCGATTAACAACATCCGTACTTATCTGTAAAAACCAGATTTAATCTTTTTAAAACACATTTTGTTTTAATCGAAATAGAATTTTTATTTTCATAAAAGATATAATATTAATCCTAATCCCATTGGAACTCAAAACAACCTTGTAGATTATTCTAGAAGATTAAAATTAATCCTAATAATTTTAGGAATATTAATTAATAGGCCCTCCACTAGATCATTGGGCCATAAAACCATTTCAAGCCCAATTCAGTATTTTGGCTATAACTTCCTCATTATTCATCGGAATTGGGCTTATAATATATCATTGGAAAGCTCTTTCCGAGCCCAATCCAACTACACTATTATTGGACCCTATCATAGACCAAACTAAATTGGATTGGAAATTTTCAATAAATAGAGTTCATTTTCGACAAAACAGAAAGAAGAGTTATTTTATTAAAAACAACCGCATCACAAGACTTTTCACACTTTCACCTCGTTCGAATAATCAAATGACGAGAAAGGTACTCATCACTGGGTTTGGTTTTAGGGGAGACATAATTAGGTGTCTACACCTGATAATTCGACCATAACATAACACAAAATGAGGAAGTTTTTTTTTTTCTTGGTCAAGGTTGCTCGTTTAAGTTGATTTCTTGTTTACTTTTGTACTTTTTTTTCCCTGCTGTCAATTGTGTTTATGCATGCAATTCAATTCCAAGGTATTTTCATTTCCATATTTATATGAATAAATGATATTTGCTTCAAATTATCAGGATTGCTTATAGCTACATAAAAATGGTCTTCTTCATAATTTGTTGTTACTCATGATTTTGCATGACTGGAAAGGGCACTTCTCCATCATGTAAAAAATAGGTTACATTCCTGGTACTACATGATTTACATGTCTTTTTGCATTCCTGGTACTACATAATTTTATATTTATTTCCTGAGCCCCACTACATAGAAATGGCCTTTTCCATCATGCATAAAAGTAGGTTTGGACAAATGTCGTTTTTTGTTGTGATGCCTGAGTACAAGCGCAACCAATCTCCTCTCTCATTACCAAATCCGCATGAGGAATAACCATTTCCTTATGCTCAACTTGGCACTCACCCAAAATAATTCCACTTAACTCTCCCTTACCCAGTAAATGCCCCACGTTTGCTAAGGAAGTAGTAATGAATACTCTCTCCGTTTCTAAATAGTTGTTCCACTTTTACTTGCGGCCATTTTTAAATACTTACTCTATTTTCTTATTTGGAAAGATTTTATAATATTTAATTCATTTATCTCAAATAGTGGGACCTAATAGAATTATATTTTATTACATTTAGATTCTCTCCCCTCCAATTTACCTTCCACTAACCCCACTATCTCCATATTTTATTACTTTCTCCTATTTCTCCTAAAACTCCGCGCACAGAGAAATAAATCAAGTTTTTAAAAATGGAGGAAGTATATGATATGGAGTATGCATTTACAAATGTTTATCATCATATATTAAAAAAAAATAGTAAAAGTAAATGGAAGAGAGAGGTAGGTGGTGTAGAACCCACCTATTTTTTACCGGACTTTCATTCACGTGAAAAGAGATAGAATAAGTGATGGGGAACACAATCTAATTGTATCATTGGGAGCTATAGAATACCATTGAAAATTTTTTAAGTACTAATGAAATGTATTTTGTACCACTACAAGTATACAACCAAATATAGTACCATTAAAATGTTCAGTGGTACAATTCTAAATTCATTTGTGAAATCCCAAATTCCCAATTATAACCCCTGATATGCATTTGTTAGAATGTCGTGTAGAATGTCATCTTTGTCAATTGTCACCTACTTTGGCTCCCAAAGTCCCAATATTTCAGCTTCAATCTACTTAGTGTTATTTGTGGTTTACAAGTTCTTTTTACACTTAAGTATCGAGCATTTTCCCTTTTTAATTCAAAGATTGAATTAGATACAAAAAATCATTTATTGCTTTATCTCCATTCTACATTGATTTGCATACTTCCTCCTCCCTACCTAACTTATAAAAAGCATCAGAATGCTCTTATTAATAGTGTGAAGACAACTATATCCCTCAAAATGTTTATTTACCAATTTGCCCCCAATTAAAAAAAAGATAAGAACGTATTAGTTCCAAACTAAATTAATATATGTGGAATGGTAATAGTTTTTTTTTCTTCCAATATCAATTTGTACTAATAACTACTTTGTAATTTTTTTTTTGACAAGAAGAAAAGGGATTTCATTAATAAAAACTAGCCAAACGACACTTACATATAATTCCGAAAAAATCAAGAATTCCAACATAAGTACACACCTTAAAACTAATACATCGTAGATTTGATTAACAATCGCCTTAATAAAAAAACTTCAACTGAAGCAATACAATCAGTGAGTTTGCATTGATTCGGCTTGAAATCCAGTTTAAGTGAAAATACTCATGTGGTCCTCCGAATTCTTGTAGAGATTATGAAACCCAAGACTTTGAATTCTCACCAAACAAACACATAAAGAAAATAAAATCAAGAGAAAAATCATCATCACAAGGATGAGATCTATTTATTGAAAGAATTTGAAAGGTTTTTGTGGCTTACCATCGGTAAAAAATCCCAGTGGAAACCCCTACAAAGGATTCACAACTGAGACCAAGAGGAAAAGAGGTGGTAGAGATGGAGAGAAAATGGAGAAGATAGAAGGAAAACCTTCAAAGAAATTGAAAAAAACCTAGCAATGGAGGCTAGGAAAACCGTCCCAAGGGAAAAACCCTAGAGGGAACAAAAAAAACTCTTCCAAGGAGAATACCGAGAGAAAGAGAAAAAAAAACATTATTGAATTATTTAGATGTTACGAATACTTGTAGCTTAGTTTTGTAGTAGCTTAGTTAGAGTATATTTCCTACCGTGGAATAAATACTGTAATATTTACATTATTGAATAATTATTTAGATGTTATTGAATACTTGTAGTAGCTTAATTAGAGTATTTTTCTTAGCTTTAAAAAATTAGAGTTTTTTTAAAAATTGTTCTATACATTGAGTAATGTGTAAACCTTAAGAGCATCCTCAATGGGAGTACTCTACTTCCCTACTTTTTTACTCTCTCTCCTACTCTCCTTTTGACACATCATCTACTTTTTCCTATACCCCACTTTCTACTATCTGTACACTCTTCAGTTTCCTCAACCTCTATAATTTCCCACAATAAGAGGATCCTCTTGTAAATACTTTTGTGTAAGTAATGCAAGAAGAAAATGAGGGGGGACCAACTAAAGGAGTTGACAAGTAGGAAAGAAGGTGAGAGGTCCACATTAGAGGAGTATCATGGGAGTACTACTCCATTTTTTTGGTGGAAACGAGGGGCAAGCCCCAACTCCATTTTTGAATTATGTTTCCAAATACTTCAACATGGAGTACTTTGGGCATATTACCCACAATGGGAGTATCCTCCCAATTTGACGAAAAATGGGGGTGGAGTACTCCCATTGCAAATGCTCTAATCATGAACAAAAAGTCATTTTTGCAAATAATTACAACAAAATACCATATACATTAGTCATAAAGCATTAGTGATAGACATACAACTACAATTAATCTTCTCAAAGGGCTAACCATATCGAGTGCGATGCGCGCATTAAACTCCCTAGTTTCAATAAAAGTACACATTAATGTACAACAATACAAAGGAATTGCAACTAGGGTTGACAATGGGTCGGATCTGGTCTCTGGGTCGGGTCCACCTAGATCCGGACCCGAAATTTTGGAGGTGGACCTAGATCCGACCCAGACCCACTGGGTCCTAAAAAATCAGACCCAGACCTAGATCCATCGCGTCTCGGGTCTAAAACGGGTCCAAAATGGGTCTAACTATAATTTTTATTAATTTTTTTATAATCTTTTTTATTATAAATTTATAACTATACTACTACTTGAAAATAATTAAAGATGCATTAAAAAAACTTGTTCATAATTTTGACATACAAATAATTTGTTCATTCAAAAGTAAAGACAATGCATGGAAAAAAAAAATCTTAAAAACTAAATTTCTTGGTCGTATCGACTTTCTCTAAAGTCTATCATCTCATCCTCTACTTACGTAGTATATTATTAAAGTATATCTAATTAAGTGGTTTTTTTAATAATATAATATCTGATATATATTATTATTATTATTTATAAAAATAATTAAAAAAAATAAAAATATGGGTCCATAGATCGGATCAAGGTCGAGTCTGGGTCTATATATTTTGGACCCAGACCCAGACCTGACCCATTGAACTTAGACCCACACCCGACCCAGACCCATCGGGTCTAAAATTTAAGGACTTAGACCCTAAAATATGGATCGGGTCTAACTGGGTCTGGGTCGAGTCCAGGACCCATTGCCATCTGTAGGAAATATTTCAAGCATCCCACACTTGAACCTAAAGATGGGCATCGTGTCGTGCCGGGCCGTGCCTAGGTGTGCCGGGGTGGGGGGCGTGCCGGATTTCCGGCAGGCCGTGCCGTGCCGTGCCAACTTTTGGCACACCCCAGCAAACGGCACGGCACGACCTACGTGCTTGGCGGGCCGTGCCGTTCCAGGTCGCGGGCCAACCTGAATTATTATTATTATTATTATTATTATTATTATTATTATTATTTTATTTTATTTTATTTTATTTTTTTTAATATATATGTATATTAAAAAAAGCGAAATATAATTTTTTGTTTAACAACTTAAGTTTTTATAAATAATTTTATTAATTGCTTATGTTAATGTTAATATATTTTTTTTTTAAACAACCTTAATTTAATTAAGATTATATTAATAAATTATGTTTAAGTTTATATAAATAATTTTATTAATTTAGCAAAAAACAATAATGCATATAATTAAAAAAATAAATTTGGAAGTGCGATAAGCCGATAATACAAAAAATTGATGAATAACTTATTTTATTATATGCCGGTAGTCAGTAGGATAAATCGATAATACAAAAATTAATGATAATTAAAAAT